>NC_092050.1:110783191-112177396 GCF_003086295.3 Arachis hypogaea | reverse complement strand
GCCAATATGGCATTCAGAGTATCAACTTCAAGAACTCCCTTCTTCATAGGCGTCCCATTGCTTACAGGATTCCTTTCAGAAGTGTACATGAACTGGTTATTAGCAACCATGTCAATGAGTTCTTGAGCTTCTGCAGGCGTTTTCTTTAGGTGAATGGATCCACCTGCAGAAGTGTCCAGTGACATCTTTGATAGCTCAGATAAACCATCATAGAATATATCCAGGATGGTCCATTCTGAAAGCATGTCAGAAGGACACTTTTTGGTCAACTGTTTGTATCTTTCCCAAGCTTCATAGAGGGATTCACCTTCTTTCTATCTGAAGGTTTGAACATCAGCTCTAAGCTTGCTCAGCTTTTGAGGAGGAAAGTACTTGGCTAAGAAAGCCGTGACCAGCTTATCCCAAGAGTTCAGGCTGTCTTTGGGTTGAGAATCCAACCATAATCTAGCTCTGTCTCTTACAGCAAAAGGGAAAAGCATGAGCCTGTAGACTTCAGGATCTACTCCATTAGTCTTAACAGTCTCACATATCTGCAAGAATTCAGTCAAGAACTAAAAAGGATCTTCAGATGGAAGTCCATGAAACTTGCAGTTCTGCTGCATCAGAGAAACTAATTGAGGTTTCAGCTCAAAGTTGTTTGCTCCAATGGCAGGAATGGAGATGCTTCTTCCATGTAAATTGGAATTAGGTGCAGTAAAGTCACCAAGCATCTTCCTTACATTATTATTATTTTCGGCTGCCATCTCCTCTTCCTGTTCGAAAATTTCTGAAAGGTTTTCTCTGGATTGTTGTATTTTAGCTTCTCTTAATTTTCTCTTCAGAGTCCTTTCAGGTTCTGGATCTGCTTCCACAAGAATGTTCTTATCCTTGCTCCTGCTCATATGACAAAGAAGAAGGCACAGAAAAATAATAATAATAATAGAGATCCTTTATATCACAGTATAGGGATCCCTGTGTGAGTAGAAGAAGAGGGGGAGATAAAGGATGTGATGTAAAGGAAAAAACACAACTGTACGGATGGAAGAGATGTGAGATGAGATGTTAGGATATGAATGAATAAATAGAATGAGATGGGGGAGGGATAATTTTCGAAAATTATTTTGAAAAAGAGTTAGTGATTTTTGAAAAATGGTTTTTGAAAAAATGTTGGTAATTTTCGAAAATTAAGATTTAAAAATTAAGATGATTAATAAATTAAAAAGAATTTTTGAAAAAGAGGGGAGATATTTTCGAAAATAAGAGAGAGAGAGTTAGTTAGGTGGTTTTGAAAAAGTTAAGAAACAAACAAAAAGTTAGTTAGTTAGTTGAAACAAATTTTGAAAAGATAAGAGGTTAGGAAGTTAGAGAAGATATTTTGAAAAGATATTTTTGAAAAAGATAAGATAAGAAGATATTTTTGAAAAGATATGATAGAAATTAGTTTTTGAAAAAGATTTGATTTTTGAAATCTCAATTAATGACTTGATTCATAAGAAATCACAAGATATGATTCTAGAACTCAAAGTTTGAATCTTTCTTAACAAGCAAGTAACAAACTTCAAATTTTTGAATCAAAACATTAATTGATTATGTTATTTTTGAAAATTTGATATAAAAATAAGAAAAAGATTTTTGAAAAATATTTTTGGAATTTTCGAAAATATCCAAAAAATTTTGAAAAAGATTTGATTTTTGAAAAAGATTTTGAAAAAGATAAGATTTTCAAATTGAAAATTTGATTTGACTCATAAGAAACAACTTGATTTTTTTTTTTTTAAATTTTTGAAAAAGTCAACTCAATTTTCGAATTTGATGAGAGAAAAAGGGAAAGATATTTTTTTTTTATTTTTGAAATTTTTATGAAAAACATGAAAAATATGCAATGCATGAAATTTTTAGATCAAAACAATGAATGCATGCAAGAATGCTATGAATGTCAAGATGAACACCAAGAACACTATGAATGTCATGATGAACATCAAGACACAATTTTGAAAAATTTTTAATGCAAAGAAAACATGCAAGACACCAAACTTAGAATTCTTTAATGCTTACGCACTAAGAATTCAAGAATGCATATGATAAACATGAAAAGACACAAAACAAAAAATCATCAAGATCAAACAAGAAGACTTACCAAGAACAACTTGAAGATCATGAAGAACACTACGAATGCATGATATTTTCGAAAAAATGCAAGATGCATATGCAAGTGACACCAAACTTATGATATGACTCAAGACTCAAACAAGAACACAAAAATATTTTTGATTTTTATGATTTTCTAATTTTTTTGGTATTTTTCGAAAATTATATGAAAAAGAAAAATAAGGATTCCAAAATTTTTAATATGAATTCCAGGAATCCTGCATTCTTAGTCTAAAGCTTCAGTCCAGGAATTAGACATGGCTCACTAGCCAGCCAAGCTTTCAATGAAAGCTCCGGTCCAAAACACTAGACATGGCCAATGGCCAGCCAAGCTTCAGCAGGTGATTGAGGATCAGCAGCAGGTTGATTAGCAACAACTAGCTTGCTCTTGATAACAAATTGCAAGCCTCAGTCCAAATGAATTTAGACATGGCTTTACAGCCAGCCAGGCTTCAACATGCTTCATGAAACACTAGAATTCATTCTTAAAAATTCTGAAGCCATAGAATAATTTATTTTTGAAAACATTTTTATTTTTTTTTCGAAAACAGATGAGAGATTTTTGAAATTATTTTTTGAAAAAGAAAAGAAAACAAAAAGAAAATTACCTAATCTGAGCAACAAGATGAACCGTCAGTTGTCCAAACTCAAACAATCCCCGGCAACGGCGCCAAAAACTTGGTGCACGAAATTGTGATGTCCAGGCTCAAACAATCCCTGGCAACGTGAGCAACTTGGTGCGCTGATCTCAATACATAATTGTCACAACTTCGATACAACTAACCAGCAAGTGCACTGGGTCGTCCAAGTAATACCTTACGTAAGTAAGGGTCGAATCCCACGGAGATTGTTGGTATGAAGCAAGCTATGGTCACCTTGTAAATCTCAGTCAGGCGGATATAAAGTGATAATGGTGTTTTCGAATATATAATAAAATAGAGATAGAGATACTTATGTAAATCATTGGTAGGAATTTCAGATAAGCGAATGGAGATGCTTTTCGTTCCTCTGAACCTCTGCTTTCCTGCTATCTTCATCCAATCTGTCTTACTCCTTTCCATGGCTGGCTGTATGCAAGGGCATCACCGTTGTCAGTGGCTACATCCCCTCCTCTCAGTGAATAATATGCTCACGCACCCTGTCACGGCATGGCTATTCATCTGTCGGTTCTCGATCATGCTGGAATAGGATTCACCCTCCTTTTGCGTCTGTCACTAACGCCCAGCACTCGCGAGTTTGAAGCTCGTCACAGTCATTCAATCATTGAATCCTACTCGGAATACCACAGACAAGGTTTAGACTTTCCGGATTCTCTTGAATGCCGCCATCATTCTAGCTTACGCCACGAAGATTCTGGTTAGGAGATCTAAGAGATACTCATTCTAGCTTAATTCATGTAGAACAGAAGTGTTTGTCAGGCACGCGTTCATAAGGGAGAAGGATGATGAGCGTCACACATAATCATCACCTTCATCACGTTCTTGGGTGCGAATGGATATCTTAGAAGAGAAATAAGAAGAATTGAATAGAAAACAGTAGTACTTTGCATTAATCTTTGAGGAACAGCAGAGCTCCACACCTTAATCTATGGAGTGTAGAAACTCTACCGTATGAAAATACATAAGTGAAGGTCCAGGCATGGCCGAGATGGCCAGCCCCCTAAACGAGATCACAGGATCAGAATACAATTCAGGATCCAAAGATGGTCAAAAAGACGTCTAATACAATAGTAAGAGGTCCTATTTATAATAAACTAGTCACTAGGGTTTACATGAGTAAGTAATTGATGCATAAATCCACTTCCGGGGCCCACTTGGTGTGTGCTTGGGCTTGGGCTTGAGTGTTACACGTGCAGAGGCCATTTGTGGAGTTGAACGCCAGTTTCTGTGCCAGTTTGGGCGTTCAACTCTGGTTTTGGATCCTTTTCTGGCGCTGGACGCCAGATTTGGGCAGAAGGCTGGCGTTGAACGCCAGTTTACGTCGTCAATTATTGGCAAAAGTATGGACTATTATATATTGCTGGAAAGCCCTGGATGTCTACTTTCCAACGCAATTGGAAGCGCGCCATTTCGAGTTCTGTAGCTCCAGAAAATCCACTTTAAGTGCAGGGAGGTCAGAATCCAACAGCATCAGCAGTCCTTTTTCAACCTCTGAATCTGATTTTTGCTCAAGTCCCTCAATTTCAGCCAGAAAATACCTGAAATCACAGAAAAACACACAAACTCATAGTAAAGTCCAGAAATGTGAATTTAACATAAAAACTAATGAAAACATCCCTAAAAGTAACTAGATCCTACTAAAAACATACTAAAAACAGTGTCAAAAAGCGTATAAATTATCCGCTCATCAATAAGATATTTGGCAAATTAGGATAAGCTGTGCGGCGCAAGCGATGCAGACGCGTGGGGCACGTGGTCGAACGACTTGCGCTTATACTGATTGACGCGGTCGCGTCGGTCACGCGGTCGCGTGACCCGTTTTATGCCACTGGCGCGAGGGCAGCCTCGCGCTCGCACAACTCTCTGTTCAAAATCATTAATTGCCAAATTTTGGGTGACGCGATCGCATGGGGCATGCGATCGCGCGAGTGGCCATTTAGTAGGATGTGACGCGGCCGCATGAAGCACGCGATCGCGTGAAATGGACTGCGCGTCCAGCGCCAGTCCAGCACCACTCTAGCACAACTTTCAGCTGTGCACCATTATTACGTCGAAATCCTGGTCAGGCGGCCGCGTGGGGCACGCGGTCGCGTGGGAGGCCATTATTCCCACATGACGCGGTCGCATCGGCGACGCGGTTGCGTTGGATGATTTGTGCCATTGGCACGCCTCCAGCCACGCTCTCGCGTGACTCTCTGTTCATTTAATTATTCTCTCCCACATCTGCGACGCGGACGCGTCAATGAGGCGGTCGCGTCGCATAAATTTTTTTTTTTTAAAGAATGCAGAATGAAATGCTTAATGTGAATGCTATGCATGATTCCCGGTTCAATAAAATAAAAATAAAATTTAAACACAAACAAAACTAAATAAAATTAAAATTGCAAAAGGAACGATCATACCATGGTGGGTTGTCTCCCACCTAGCACTTTTAGTTAAAGTCCTTAAGTTGGACATTAGATGAGCTTCCTGTTATGGTGGCTTGTGTTTAAATTCATCCAGAAATCTCCACCAATACTTGGAATGCCAATAGCCTCCAGGGTCCCAAACTAGGCATGTGAAGCTTCTGATCAGCTTCAAGCAGATTTTCAGGCTCCCGGGATGACGAATGTCAGAACAGAATCCATGATCCCAAGCTTTGTTTTTAAATCCGCCTCCGTCTTGATCTACATGTTTCCATCCGGGCGATTTAGAAAGTAGAATCTCACCATGGTAACCAAACGTTCTCTGTGATCCATGCAGTTGAGCATGATACCAATCCGTGTACTTCGAGGTGAAGCGTGGAACCTTATTGAACCTTGTGCACCAGCTCTGAGTACGAGCCATTTCCCTCTTACTCTTAAAGCCGCAAAGAGTTCTAAGCTGGCCATCTGTTTCAAGCAAACCATATTCAAGTGAATAAGTAAAGTTATAGGTTAAGGATTGTACCCACTTGAAGCTTGTGTTAGGTGGTAATGGCCTTGGGGTAGGTGTTTCCGGTGGTTCTGTAAGTTCTACTCCCTTGTGCTCTTCTGTGAATTCCTCCACTTCCTTGCAAGGTTCTACAATTATATCTGTGTCCTGGTCAAAGTCTTCTATGTCTTCCTCATCACTTGAGTCATAGATTGGAGGTTGAGAAAAATCTACCTCCACATCGTCTTCGTATTCACTTGGGGAAGATTCTTCGATCTCAGAAAATTCACTTGCGGATGCAAGTTTATTACTAAGAGAATTTGACTTGTGACTATCATCATCAAGGGAATTTGTGTCCTGGGTTATTCCGTCAAGTTCTTCATAAATAACTTGCCTTGGAGATTGTACAATATCCTCCTTAGCATCAACTGTAGCGTCCTTAACGGAGTTCTCCTCAGTTCTGGATTCCCATGGAGGTTCAGCATCTCCTAGATCTTCAACCAACTCTTCTTCTTGAACAATGACAGCTTCTTCTACCTGTTCTAGTACGAATTCATTCTCTGTCTTGTCCACTGGAGTTTCTGGTATCTCCTTCATGCTACGCTCTTTGTTAGACTGTTCACATGGGGCTGTGGCTGATCCTTGTGTATTTGAGCGCCTAGAAACCCATTGAATTACTACTTGCTCCAGTTGTCGAATGGTTGTTTGAAGTTTATTTACTGTTTCCTTTAGGCGAACCTCTGCTTCTCGGGTTGCCGGACTTGGACATGATACATAGGAAAGTGAAGGTGACTGGGAGTGATTGGATTGGTATTGGGGTAAGGAAGGATCATATGGTGGCGAATGGTGAAGAGAAGCTTGTGAGTGTGGTGGTTCGAGGTTATGTTGAAAGGATGGTTTATATGCACGGGGTGGGGCTTGTTGGTAGTTACAAGGTTGTCCACCATATCTTTCTGTTGGGTATGCACGGTAGAATGGTCTTTGTCCAGGATATCTCGGAGGGTGTTGCTGCCTAAAGGGTTGATTAGATCCTCTTGGCTCCATCCATCCTTGATTGGTCTGACCTTGATGCATATTCCTGCTGTAACTTCTATTTCCTTCAACAAAGTTAGAACCAAACTCAAAGCGAGAGGGGTGAGAATTCATGGTAGCAAATGAAAAATAAAAAGGAAAAACAGAAATAAATAAACAAGTAAAAGAAAAATATTTAAATTAACCAATAATAAGGCACACGTTAGCAGTTCTCCGGCAACGGCGCCATTTTGACGTTAGAATTTTTGCCAGTAAAGAAGTTCATAAAAATAGTCGCGTTGTAGATATAGTCTCTAAACCAACAAAAATCCCTTCGTGCAAACGTTTTGGTTGTCACAAGTAACAAACCCCTTTTAAAATTGATAACCGAGTATTTAAACCTCGGGTCGTCTTCTCAAGGAACTGCAAGGAAGTATGTTCTTATTATTGGTTATGGAGGTTGTAAAATCGGGGTTGAGAGTGAAGAGTACATATGACAAATAATTTAAATGGCAATTAAAATAAATAAATATTGTAAAGCAAACTTTTTGCAAGGTAAGAGAAATTGGAAGTCCAACTTAGTTATTCCTCTCAACAATAGTGAACGTTGAATCTTAATTCCACTTAGTTAACCTTTACTAAAGTAAAGGAAAGTCAAGGGACTAATTAGTTTGACCTTCGAATCCTATTTATTTCCTAAGAAAAAGTTGGGATTATTGAAGTTCAGTTCAATTAGCAAGATAATGATTATCAATTATGCTGAGTTTAATAATGTTGAGTTACTGATTTCTTAACCAAGACCAAAAAGGAAAAAAGTAAAATTGTTGGAATTAAAATGTCCTTAGATGGGAAGCAATAATAACTTAAATTAAAGAGAACAATAATAAACTGAAATACCTCAAATAATCATTAATTCAAATAATAATCTGTAACATGGAATAATTCATAAGACAATTGGACAACATCTGTAGATACGAATAAAAGCATTAAAGTAAAAGTAGCATAGAAACATAAATTAAAGTAAATATTAAACCTGGATCGAGAGTCACTCTTAAAAACTAAGAGAAGTCCAAAATCCTAATCCTAATCCTAATCCTAAGAGAGAAAGGAGAGAATCTCCCTCTCAAAACTAAATCTAAATCATGGAAAGTAATAAAAAATGCGAGCTCCCTTAGAATGGATGCATTCCCCCACTTTATAGCCTCCAATCTATGCTTTCTAGGCCGAAAACTGGGTCAGAAACATCCCAGAAATTGCCCCCTGCGTATTTTGGAACGTTCAGGTCGCGGACAAGTGACGCGGAGGCGTCGTCCACGCGGCCGCGCGGATTGAAGTTCGCAGATGTGATGCGTTCGCGTGATCACGCGTTCGCGTCATCTAGCGTCAGAGCAACTATGGCATATTATATATCAAATCGAAGCCCCAGACGTTAGCTTTCCAACGCAACTGGAACCGCATCGTTTGGACCTCTGTAGCTAAAGTTATAGCTATTTGAGTGCGAAGAGATCAGGTTGGACAGCTTAGCAGTTTCTCCAACTTCTTGTATTCCTTCCACTTTTGCATGCTTCCTTTCCATCCTCTGAGCCATTCCTGCCTTGTAATCTCTAAAAACACTTAACACACATATCAAGGCATCTAATGGTAATAAGAGAGGATTAATAATAAGCAAATATAAGATCAAAGAAGCATGTTTTCAATCATAGCACAAAACCAGGAAGGAAAATGTAAAACATGCAAATAGTATGAATAAGTGGGTAAAGAGTTGATAAAAACCACTCAATTGAGTACAAGATAAACCATAAAATAGTGGTTTATCAAAGGGAAAGGAAAAACTTTTTACATGGGGCAACCGACAAGTCCATCTACACAATCCTTGGCGGAAAGCATCAATTAGAGCAACCCGTCCACTTGCACATCTCAGCATGCACCGAGGACAATGCAATCTTTAAGTGTGGGGAGGTCGATACCGACTTCCATGGGTTAGTTATTTCCTATTTCAACACCAATGTTTAATTTTTCTTGTTAAATTAGTTGTTGCATTTGCATGTTTGATTGCATATTTGTTTGGTTTTATGCATGTTCTTCTACCACTACTTGGTTGGAGTGATAAATTCTTTTCAAGACCATAGTTATAGTATTTCACTAATTTAAATTGAAAAATTTGTGTTAAACTTGTCTGAAGATTGTAATTTGGAACATGAATTATAGCTAAGAACACACAACCTGTGAGATTTGAGCTTAATTATATGGTTACATTATTTAACCATAATATTTTATTCTTGTGTGTTCTCTTCTCTATGATTGCAATCTTTGCTTTGTTTCATTCTATATGTCCATTGTTTAGTGTATTTACATGCTTGCACATGATTGAGGCCATCATTTGTTATTACCTCACTTATCCCAAATAGCCTACCCTTTCAATCACTTTTGTTTGCCACTTTGAGCCTTTTAATCCCCATTTGTTCTATATTTTACCACATCACTAACCTTAAGCAGAAAATAATTAATTACCCTAAGTGAATCTTTGGTTATCTTAAGTTGGAGATTATGTATCAATTAAGTGTGGAAAACTGTGGGAACTTGGGTTGATGAAAGTGTACAGTGTTTCATTGACAAAATATTGGGAATTTGGGTACCTACTCATGTGAGACTAGAAAAATTAAATAACCATGTGCATTGATATGTTATGTTTACTTTTATATTTTTAATAAAAAAAATCAAACAAAAAAAATATTCAGATAAACAAATAAATAAATAAGGGGACAAAATTACCCCAATGTTAAGTTTAATAAAAGATCAATGCATATGTGAAAAAATTAAAGAAAAGTTGATGCATGAGTATGTGATGCAAAAGTGAAAATTTTGGGTAGTTAGGCATGATTTTGGAATTACATAGAGAGTGTGTGTATGTTAGGTGAAAGCTTAGGCGAGTCAAAGATTCATATTATAGATCACTTGGCCATACATATATCCTCACCCTTACCTTAGCCCCATTACAACCTTGAAAAGACCTCATAATGTTTGCATTAATGGTATACTAATTTTTTGTTGATTGGTTAGATGAAGAACAAAGTTTAGAAAGCAAGAATAGAGAAGAGTAGAGTGATTAACCCTAGACACTTGAGAGATTGGAGTGATATACACTACCGTGAGGGTTCAATGCTTGATTCTATGTTCCCTGCTTTCATGAACTATCTTCTTTCAAGTTTACTTGTCTTTTATTGTGTGATTTGAATTAGTGGAATCTGATTTATGTTTGTCTTGGAAAATTTGTTTACTTTTAACCAAGTAGGTAGAAGCATTTCACATTTAGCTGCATTCATATAGATAAGTTGCATTTCATAAGTTTTACCATTCCTCTTCACTCCTTTATAGCTTCTCCTAAGCTTAGCATGAGGACATGCTAATGTTTAAGTGTGGGGAGATTTGATGTACCACTATTTCATGGTACATCTTATGCTTAATTGAGTGGATTTTATCTACTAAACTCACACTTATTCACATAATTCGCATGTTTTACATTTTCCTTCCTAATTTTGTGCTATGATTGAAAACATGCTTCTTTGGCCTTAAATTGATAATTATTAATCCTCTCTTATTACCATTTGATGCCTTGATATGTGTGTTAAGTATTTTCAGAGTTTATAGGGCAGGAATGGCTTAGAGGATGGAAAGGAAGCATGAAAAAGTGGAAGGAATACAAGAAATTGAAGGAATTGCTAAGCTATCCAGCCTGACCTCTTCGTACTAAATCGACCATAACTTGAGCTACAGAGATCCAAATGAAGCGGTTTCAGTTGCGTTGGAAAGCTAACATCCGGGGTTTCGAAATGATATATAATTTTCCATGGTTTCCTAGAAGATAAGGGATGCGCACGCGTGCATCACGCGCACACGTGCATCTGCGAAAATTCAGCGTATCTGAATTCACCCCCAGCAATTTTTGGGCGGTTGATAAACCCCATATTTAGGGTTTATCTTGTATTGATTTTAGGGGATTTTATCACCTTTTACCCACATTTATTCAATGAAATAGCATGGTTTCATGATTTTCTCCCAATTTGTGCTTAAGTGTGAAAACATGCTTTCTAGGTCCTTAATTAGCTAAATTCAATTCACCCTTCATTCCACTAGATGCCTTGATTTGTTTGTTAAGTGATTTCATATTGAAAAAGGCTAGGAATGAATCAAAAGAGTGAAGACAAAAGCATGCAAAGTGGAGAACACATGAAAAAGCCAAAGATTTAGATATCTTCATCCACACGCATGCGCACTGTACGCGCACGCGTGGATCGCGAAAACACAAGGGACGCGCACGTGCACTATACGCGTACGCGCCGATGGACGCACGTGATTTTTTAATAGAAAACGTGCCCAGCGATTTCTGAGAGCTGTGGGGCCCAATTTACAACCAACTTTGGCGCCAAAATGCATTCAAAGGACCAAGGATTGAAGGGAATAAAAACTTAGCATCATACATACTCATTAGGATTAGTTTAGAGTAGTTTCTAGAGAGAGAATCTCTCTCTTCTCTCTAGAATTAGGAGTAGGTTAGATCTAGATTAGGAATTCTTAAATCTAGGTTAATTTCATGCTTTGATTTACTTTTCCTCTTGTGATTCTTCTTCTCCTACCTTTCCTCTCTCTAGTTTTGCATTTAATTATTGTAATCCTTTACTTTTATGTTGATGAACTTTTTTTCTTTTATTTCTCTTTAATGCAATTTATGTTTTCATGTTCCTTTATTGTTCATTTGATTTGTTGTTGTTTAATTCCTTGCAATTGAGTAGTGTAGATTTACATTCCTTTCAATTTTACTATGCTTTCCTTTTATGCCTTCCAAGTGTTTGATAAATTGCTTGGTTGGATTTTAGAGTAGAATTTTATGCTCTTGGCTTGGGAAGGTAACTTAGGAACTCTTGAGTTACTAATGTCCAAGTGATTGACGATTGGGAGTCATTAACGCTAGATCTCACTAATTGATTTGGTGTAGAACTAGGACTTATGGTCTTGGATTGACATAGCTCACTTGACTTTCCTTTATTAGTTAGAGGATGACTTAGTAGGGGTTATCCTTGCCAAATCTCATGTTGTGGTTAGTGATTAGGATAGAGATCCTTGACCGCCAAACCTTGCCAAGGTCTTTTTAGTTATTAGTTTATTTTCATTGCCATTTACATTTCATGTCTCTTATCAAAAACCCCAAAACATGCTCCATAACCAATAACAAGACACTTTATTGCAATTCCTAGGGAGAATGACCCGAGGTTCAATACTTCAGTTTATAGATTTTAGGGGTTTATACTTGTGACAAACAAATTTTTGTATGAAAGGATTAGTGTTGGTTTAGAAACTATATTGCAACGAGATTTCATTTGTGAAATTCTAAACCACACAAAAGTCCTAATCATCAAAATGGCACCGTTGCTGGGGATTTGCAATGGTGTTGTATTATTGGTTATTGTATATATGTGGATAGTGTGAATATGTTTGCATTTGTCAGTTCTTGCTAGTTTTAGGATTTAATTTTCTTACTTCTTATTTGATTTTGTTTTCATTTTCTCTTGTTATCATGAATTCTCACTTTAGCTATGAGTTTGGTTCTAACTATGTTGTAGAAAATGAGAACTATAATAAAAAAATGTATCAAGGATGGGACAATCAAAGGTGGGAGGAGCCATATGCATATGATCAATCCTCATGGCAACAACCTCCACCAATGCACTATGAAGAAGAACCATTCTATGATGCATATCAACCCAATGGCTATGTTGAATCTCCTTGTGACTTTCAAGAACCACCACCATGTGCCTATGAGCCATATCCTCAACATGAACCTCAACCATACTCACAAGCCTCCTTTCACCAAACACCTTCATATGACCCTAATCCATATCCACCATACCAACCTTCTTTTGAACCATATGAGCCATGCATGGAACCACCATTCCAATATCCATACTTCCAAGAACCACCTCAATACACACTACCATACCCTTATCAAGAAGAACCACCTCCCTATCTCCAAGACAATGAACCTTCTCATCCACCCCAATCCTCAATGGATGAAACCCTTAGCCTTATACTTCAAGGGCAAGGAGAATACAAAGGGAGATACTAGAATTTGTGGCTACCTTGACCAAGGTAGTAAGCATTTTAGTCTCCCAATGCTTGAGCACTCAAAGCACTCCCATGGTCACATGTGGAGAATCAAATGAAAAGCATAGCATGACGGAGAGAATGGAAACTCCGGTGGAGGGGGAGGAATCTTATTTTGTGCTAGAGCAATTGGAGGAGCCTATGACCATTGAAGAAAAGAAAGAAGTGGTTGAAGACTTAAGAGATACGGAACCTCCTTAGGAACCTAGAGTTGAAGAGAACCTCTCCAAGAAGATTGAATTTGATGTTAAGGAGAAAAGTGCACAACCTCCAAAACAATTTTTGAATGAAGACTTGGAAGGAATGAAGCAAGAAGTAAGTTCCCTTGGTGATGAAGATCATGCATCCAACTTTTTTGGTGGTGAATCTTTTGAATTTAAAGAACCTTCTCCCAATGAGATGGAAAGCAATGTGGAGGTAGATTTCTCTTAACCTCCCATTTATGATTTGAGTGATGGAGAAGAGCTAGATGAAATTGATGAACAAAGGATTGAAAGTAAAGAAGTTTGTGAAAAGGTGGAGGTAGTTAAGGAAGAATATAAGGGAGTAGAGTTTGCAAGGACATTGGAGATACCTCTCCCCAAGCCATCACCATCCATTCTTTCATTCAAGTGGGTAAATACCTTATACTTAAGCTTTATTATTCCCCTTAAATATGGTTTGCTTAAGACGGATGATCAACTTAGAAATATTTGTGGCTTTAAAAGCAAAAGGGAGATGGTTAGTGGTTGGAAATATCATTCTAAGCTCATGGTGGTTGCACGTTCAAGGTTGAATAGTAATGATTGGTGTAGAAGCCAATTGCAAGGGTCTAGGAAGTTGTTTGGGGGCTTCTTTGAGAATTCTAAGGTCATGCCACCCAATTGGAATCATGATGATCAATTTGAAGATGGGTGTCAAAACAAAATGTGGGATCCCGGATCGCACAGGGAGAATCAAATTTGGGAGCCCATGGTTTGTGAAGAACTCCATCAAAACTTGAAGATATTAAAATTGAAGAATGGAGCTTATTGGAGACTCAAGCATTGGTGGATGTTCCAAGATGAGTTTAAGCACAAGCCACCTTGAGAGGAGCTCTCCATAAGTCCAACTTAAGGACAATAAACAAAAGTGCTAGGTGGGAGACACCCCACCATGGTAACTTCTTTTTATTTTCTCTTTTTGTACATATTGGTAATTAGTTTAAATTCATGTTTTTGGTTGATTTGTTGAGTATAATTCATAGCTTAGTATGCTAAATAAGGTTTTAAGGTGTTTTGGTAGCTGTTTGGAGGTTTGGAATGCTTGGATTGGTGCAAAAACATAGACAAAAATTTTGAAAAATAGAGCACCATCCACGCGTACGCGTGCATCAAGCATTTTTGCCTATCCGCACGCACGCGCCATGTACGCGTACGCGTGGATTGAGAAATTCCACTCCTAAGCCAAAAACCCGAGAGTTGTGCGAACGTTGCGCGCGCATTGTGCCTTTGGCACAAAACAACTTACGCATACGCGCACATGACGCGTACGCGTCACTCTCGAAATAAGCCATCAGCACTGATGTAAAGGTGCCAGCTGACCAGAGGAGAGTGATTTAAAAAAGACATAAGCTAGGACACCTGTGAACTCGGAGGGCGAGACAAAAGCGGGTACCGTCATTCCCGTATAAAGGTAGAACATCGAATCAGCTTACCTCGCCTTAACTTAAAAGGGCGCACTCCAGGCTAGGCTGCCAATTGCTATTCAAGCGGATTGAAGTGCGTGATAGAGATAGATGCATTTCAGATTGGAAACTCATCGTCATACTGGTTGGAAGGTCTTGGCAGGTGAAGGTGTGGGATCAGACACACACCGGAACGTCTTTCAATGACTTAGTTCTTCCCTAAGTGGTTCGCTGACCAGCTGTGCCCAGCCTTCGCCTTCTTCAGTGGCCAAGTTGAAGCGTTCAACGGCCTTCCATCTGCTTCTTCCTCCAAATGGTTTACGCGTCGCATCCATTACACCATCATCCACGCGCGCGCCATGCACGCGTATGCGCGGATGTCCTTCCTTCCACACATCTCTTTTCTTCTCCTCTTTTCATTTATTTCCTTCTCCTTTCTTCTTCCCTTCTTCTACCCCTCATCCAACACTCCCAAACACCATTGATAACCATTTATTTTAGTTAACTAATTAGTTAGTTAGTTAGTTGATTAGTTAGTTGTAGTTAGTTTTCAATTCATTTTCTCTTTTTCATTGTAAGTGTTGGATTGTTATTCTTGTTTACCATTAATTGCTGCTGAGTATTATAAAGGGATGTTATCTTAACATCATTATATTTATAATCTTTGTTGGATTCTATTGTTGATGTTATATTTTGCTACTTGGTTTTGAGTTTTTCATGCTTACCTTTTAAGAATACCAAGTGATGAGAATTGCCCTCGAGCTTGTAACTCTTCTTGAATTGCATGATTTGGCCACCATGTGATTTGAATCCTATTCTTTGATTAGGCAATCTATTGACATTGAATGGTGCGCATTTACTTCAATGCATTGTGTTTCATGATTATATGCATCCATATACTTTTAGCTTGAATGCTTTCATGCTTCTTTAATGCTTGTTTTACCTTACAAGTTTACTTAAAGTATCTCAAGCACACTAGGATATGTGAAGTGCATGCTTCTTTAGTGACATAGCTTTTATGCTAATGTGTGTTCTAAACCACGCGCAATTTAGAATTCACACACTTATTTGTCATTAATGTCACACTAATTCACTCACTCAATCCTAGTGATTTAACTCATTCCAACAATGTATGCTTCCTTGATTTTATATCTTCTCATCTTATGGTGTTATATTTTTGTTTTTTATGATGGCTGCACCACAAGCAATAACGGAAGCAAGACTAAGAACACGCAGCACCGGTTGACCTACCAGCTGAAGGTAGCAATCCGGAGAGTCGCCGTACCCCCTTACTCATATTTGAATGCACCGAGGATGGTGTAAAATTTTAAGTGTGAGGAGGTCGTCCGACCAATCGGCAATTTTGGGTGACAAATTTCTAATTCCAACACTTTTGCATTTCATTTTTTTAGGTTTTTAGGATTTTTGTTGCATTTTCTTAAATTTTGCATATATATACACAATAAGCTTAGTCAAAATAATGAAATTTTTCGAGAAATTATCTATAGAGCACCTCAATTGATTTGAGTGAAAACTTTTCATAGAACTTGCTTGAATTATATATATTTTGGATCATGTTTTTGAGCTAAGAACACAAGCAAGTGAGACTTGAGCTTAATTGTGTGGTTACATTTTATAACCACTTATTTTCCTTCTTGTGTGCATTATTCTCTTTCTATGATTGTAATCTTTGATTTGTTTGATTCTTTATGTCCATTATTTTGTGTATTCATGTATTTATATGATTGAGGCCATCATTTCATTTAGCTCACTTACCCAAATAGCCTTACCTTTTATCTTCCATTGTTAGCCAACTTTGAGCCTACGATTAACCCACTTGTTCTTAATTTTAGCACAATACAAGCCTTAAAGCGAAAAACAATAAATTTCTTTATTTGGATCTTTGATTGGCTTAGGCTAGTGTGTGTGTGTGTGTAACATTCAAGTGTGGGAAACTTGGGACATTGGTTGAATAAAGAGGGTAGTTTTGTATTTTTGTTGTAAATATTAGGAATTGGATACATGCTCATGTGTTAATTAAAATGTATAGACCTTATGCATTGATGTTCTTGTATATAGTTTGAAAGAAAAGAAAAAAAATATGGAAAAGAAAAGAAAAAATAGAAAAAGAAAGAAACAAAGAAAAAAAAGAAAAGGAATAAAAAGGGGACAAAATGCCCCAAAGCAAAGCAAAGCTCAATAAAATCAATGCATAAGTGTTGTGAAATGAAAAAGAATGCATGAATATGTGAAAAAGTGAAAAATGGGTAGTTAGGTTAGCTTTTGAATTGTATAGGATGTCATAGGCTAGGTGGGAAGTCTAAGCTTATCAAAGATTCAAATTTCAAGCTCACTTAACCATATATGCATCCTACCTTGACCCTAGCCCCATTACAACCAATGAAAAGACCTCATGATACTTGTATGCATGCATGAAATAAATGTCAATTGTTAGAAGAAAAACAAATCTTGGAAAGGATGATTAGGGGAGAATTGAGTGAATCAACCCTAAACACTTGAGCGAATAGAGTGCAAACACTACCGGTAAGGGTTCAATTGCTCAATTACATATTTTTCACGTATGATAATCACTCCTCATGCAAGTTTGTAAAAATATTTAATAGCTCAAATCAATTGTTGTTTGGCATGGTTGTTAATACCCTTAGCCCTTGCGCTTATATTGGTTTTCTTGGAAATTGATTTATTTTGACCAAGCAATTACATTCATTTAGATAGTTGCATATAGGTAGATTACATTTAGTTAGATTTCATTGAATAAATGTCATACCCTTTGCTTCATTCTTGGTTTAAGCATGAAGACATGCTTGGTTTAAGTGTGGGGAGGTTGATAAACCCCATATTTAGAGTTTATCTTGTATTGATTTTAGGGGACTTTATCACCTTTTACCCATATTTATTCAATGAAATAGCATGGTTTCATGATTGTCTCCCAATTTGTGCTTAAGTGTGAAAACATGCTTTCTAGGTCCTTAATTAGCTAAATTCAATTCACCCTTGATTCCACTAGATGCCTTGATTTATTTGTTAAGTGATTTCAGGTTGAAAAGGCTAGGAATGAATCAAAGGAGTGAAGAGGAAAGCATGCAAAGTGGAGAACACATGAAAAAGCCAAAGATTTGGATATCTTCATCCATGCGCACGCGCACTGTACGCACATGCGTGGATCGCGAAAACGCAAGGGATGCGCACGCGCACTATACGCGTACGCGCTGATGGGTGCACATGATTTTTTTAATAGAAAACGTGCCCAACAATTTCTGAGAGCTGTGGGCCCAATTTGCAACCAACTTTGGCGCCAAAATGCATTTAAAGGACCAAGGATTGAAGGGAATAAAAACTTAGCATCATACATACTCATTAGGATTAGTTTAGAGTAGTTTCTAGAGAGAGAAGCTCTCTCTTCTCTCTAGAATTAGGAGTAGGTTAGATCTAGATTAGGAATTCTTAAATCTAGGTTAATTTCATGCTTTGATTTACTTTTCCTCTTGTGATTCTTCTTCTTCTACCTTTCCTCTCTCTAGTTTTGCATTTGATTCTTGTAATCCTTTACTTTTATGTTGATGCACTTTTGTTCTTTTATTTCTCTTTAATGCAATTTATGTTTTCATGTTCCTTTATTGTTCATTTGATTTGTTGTTGTTTAATTCCTTGCAATTGAGTAGTGTAGATTTACATTCCTTGTAATTTTACTATGCTTTCCTTTTATGCCTTCCAAGTATTTGATAAAATGCTTGGTTGGATTTTAGAGTAGAATTTTATGCTCTTGGCTTGGGAAGGTAACTTAGGAACTCTTGAGTTACTAATGTCCAAGTGATTGATGATTAGGAGCCATTAACGCTAGATCTCACTAATTGATTTGGTGTAGAACTAGGACTTATGGTCTTGGATTGACTTAGCTCACTTGACTTTCCTTTATTAGTTAGAGGATGACTTAGTGGGGTTAATCCTTGCCAATTCTCATGTTGTGGTTAGTGATTAGGATAGAGATCCTTGACCACCAAACCTTGCCAAGGTCTTTTTAGTTATTAATTTATTTTCATTACTATTTACATTTCATGTCTCTTATCAAAAACCCCAAAACATGCTCCATAACCAATAACAAGACACTTTATTGCAATTCCTAGGGAGAACGACCCGAGGTTCAATACTTCGGTTTATAAATTTTAGGGGTTTGTACTTGTGACAAACAAATTTTTGTATGAAAGGATTAGTGTTGGTTTAGAAACTATATTGCAACGAGATTTCATTTGTAAAATTCTAAACCACACAAAAGTCCTAATCATCAGCTGTTTTTGACCCAGTTCTCAGCCCAGAAAACACATATTAGAGGCTGCAGAGTGGAGGAATGAGGGGACACAACTTTCATTCACATAATTTTAGGTTTTAGATGTAGTTTTATAGAGAGAGAGGCTCTCTCCTCTCTCTAGGATTTAGGATTCCTAGTTTTATGCTTTTGAGTTAGATATTGACAGAGTCACTACCCCGTTGAAGTCTTTATCATTCTAATTTGTTTTCTTTTTCCCTTACTCTTCCATATCCTTAATCTTTGTTCAGAGTTACCATTGGATTGTTTTTAGAATTTATTAATGTAAGAATTATTTTTCTATTTAAATTTTATTATTTGTTTAATTGCTTCCAATTGATTTTAATTACCATGTTCCCTTTTACTTCTCTTATATGTTTACGAAGATGGTATTAATGTTGACAGAGTAGACTCCCAACTTGACTTGGGAGTTGATTAAAAGGAGACCCTTGAGTTAGAATGCTCAAGTGATTAGTTAAATTGGAAGTTGTTGGCTAATTCTCTATTTACTAACGCTAATCCTTCCCAAGGGAAAGGATTAGGACTTGCGAATAAGAGTTAGCTCAATCACTTGACTTTCCTTTATTTAGTAAGGGTTAACTAAGTGAAATAACAACCTCCTGATACTACACTTGAGAAAATCCAACAAGGATAGAACTTCCAATTAATCATTCCCCTGGTCAAGGCTTTTTATTCTGAATATATAAATCTCTTTTAATTTACATTGCTTCAATTTATAATCATTTATTTTTTCACTCTCCAACTCCCAAAATTTCTCAGAAAATCTCATAACCAATAATAAACACACTTCCCTGCAATTCCTTGAGAGACGACCCGAGATTTAAATACTTCAGTTATTACATTTTAGGGGTTTTGTTACTTGTGACAACCAAACTTTTATATGAAAGGATTCTTTGTTGGTTTAGAAACTATACTTGCAACGAGAATTTATTTGTGAATTCTTTACTAGCAAAAATTCGATCATCAATAGCTGTCACGAAAAATGCATAAAACAGATAAATGAATAAAACATTAGTAGATAGATGTGAAATCAGTGATGATAAAACGGTTGAGGCTTCGGAGATGCTTCTTCCTTCTGGATCAACTTTTCTCACCATCTACTCCAACTTCTGATGATTCATTCCACGGCAGGCTGTAAATGAATAACGCCGGGTCAGCAGTCATTAATCTCCTCTGCTCCAGATCAAATGCCGAGTCAGCGGTCATAAGCTCTAGCAGTCCATTCCCTTGGTGATCCTACTCAAAGCGCCACAGACAATGTTGGATCTTTCGGATCAGAGAATACTGCGTCCTAGTTCTAGCCTATACCACAAAGGCCCTAATTTTCCCGTACCTCGGCTGCACTGATGGCTCCAAGTACCCAACAAAGTCATGGATTAGCCGTCTAAGAGATGTATAATCAACCTTGTGGTTCAGTACTATCCCGTCAAGGACTCGCAAGAACCCATGTAAAATAGGGATGACGGTCAAGTTACACTCCCAATTTATTAGGATGAAGAACGAAGATACATCTTAGAATGAAATCAAATATAGATTGAAATAGAATAGTGATATTATCTATCCATAAGAATCAGCAGAGCTCCTAACCTTAACCTAGGAGGTTAGTGACTCATAACTTACAGAAAATAGTAATGTATTCAAAAATATGGCATAAAGTTCTCTGAACAAGGGTGATCCTTGTTCTATATATACTAATCTAATAACTAAGGATTACAGAAATAAGATAAACTAGTCTTGTAGTGCGAAAATCCACTTTCCGGGCCCAATTATTGAGTGTTTCGGCCGAGCTTGAGTGAAGCCACGAGTTGGTACTCCCTCTAGGGTGTTGGACGCCAGCTTTGGACTCCTGAATGGGCGTTGGACGCCAAGAATGGGGTTGTGGCTGGCGTTGAACGCCAGTTTTGAGCCTTCATTTCCAAAGCAAAGTATAGACTATTATATATTCCTAGAAAGACCTGGATGTTAGCTTTCTATAGTTGTTGAGAGCGTGCCATTTGGAATTCTATAGCTCCAGAAATGCTCCTTCAAGTGCATGGAGGTCACAATCTGACATCATCTGCAGTCCTTTCTCTGTCTCTGAATCAGACTTTGCCAAAACTCCTCAATTTTAGCTAGAAAATATCTGAAATCATCATAAAACACAACAACTCAAAGTAGAATCCAAAAATATGAATTTTGCACTAAAACTTATGAAAACATAATGAACTTAAACAAAACATAACAAAAACTATATGAAAATGATGCCAAAAAGCGTATAAAATATCCGCTCATCAGACGTGTATGTGGCATGGTCCAATTTTACTTGGATACATACGCGGGCACTGCATGTGTATGCGGATACCCAAATTTCAAGGCATATGTACGCGGGAGAGGGGTTCCCGTACGCGAGACCCCTGTTTTGCTAAAAAATTATTTTCTTCACTTTTCAAGGATTCTCTAGTCTTTCAAACTCCTGTATCTACTATTTAAGATTGCTAACTAGTAGTTGACACTTGAGATTAATGAGAAAGAGTTAGAGGGCTTAAATTAGATAAAGATAGTTAAATCTTAGAAGACAGAGACTTAGGCGTAGTATGAATTGTAGATGAATTAGTCTGAGTTAGTTGGTGGAGAGTTCTTTGATACTAAATGGAAGACATATGATGTGATGATAATCTTATTTGAGATTGAGAACATTGAGGTATGAATCCCGAGCATGATGAGACTTAGAATGAGCTGAGAGATTTTTACTATGAATCATTAAATTGTTTTTGAATAATATTGATGAGATGTAGGTATAAAGGCTGGGTTCGTCCCGCTTATGTTGAGTTGTAGGTATAAAGCATGGGATTCATCCCTCTTACGTTGAGGTGTGAGGGCTGTGGTAGAAGTCCCACTCACATACTTTCGGTCATAAGAGTGGTCGAGCACTATATCTCAAGAAATGTGAGTCGGACACTATATCCCAGGGGGTTCCCATTTATAAACATGACCGAAAGCAACATTCCCATGGGAATGTGTTGGGTTGGCAGTTGAACTGATAATATGATATCACAGTCAATAGGACATGCATTCATCATATGCATTTTCTATCTGTTTGATTGCTTTGTCTACTTGCATCCTATGCCTAATTGTATAACATGCTTAACTGCTTCTTGACTTACCTGTTACATATGGACATGACTTGTGTATTACTTGTATGCAACTAATTGTTTTTTCTATTAGGGTTGAGGAGGTTCGATAGGCGGTGGCGAAAGGGTCATGTGGAGGTTAGGCTGGTGAAGGCTGTGGGACAACGGTATTGGTTTAGTTAGCAATTCCCTAAGTTAGGTTATCCCTATTTCCTTATGGTTTTTCATTATGATTTTAAATTTAGCATTACTTTAAGTTTGGATCTTAAGTTTGATGTGAAGTTCTAGGATTTCCATTGGCGTCTTGGAACCTTATATCTTACATATTGTGCATTGTTACCATACTAAGAACCTTCAGTTCTCATACCATATTCTGTTGTTATTTTTCATATGCAGGTTGTGACCTATCTCTGTGAGTTGCGAGATGGTGATGGAGGGGAGAAACTTTTGCTCTCTTTTGAATTTTGGTTTACTTTCTCATAGATATACTCTCACTTTTGTATTTTAGACTTAGTTGCCTTAGAGGCTTGCTGATGAGCGGATATTTTATACGCTTTTGGCCATCATTTTCATATAGTTTTTAGTATGTTTGTTTAAGTTTTATTAAGTTTTCATAGGTTTTAGTGCAAAATTCAAATTTTTGGATTCTACTTTAAGTTTGTGTGTTTTTATGCAATTTCAGGTATTTTCTAGCCAAAATTGAGGAGCTGGAACAAAAGTCTGATTCAGCGGCAGAGAAAGCACTGCCGATGCTATCTGGATTTGACCTCCTCGCACTCAAAAGAGCTTTTCTAGAACTACAGACATCCAAATGGAACATTCTCAATGGCTATGGAAAGCTAACATCCAGGGCTTTCCAGTAATATATAATCGTTTATTCTTTGCTTCAGAATTAAAGGCCCAAAATTGGCGTTCAACGCCAGCCTCCAGTCCTATTCTGGCGTCCAACGCCCAAGGGAGAAGAGACCAGTGTCCAACGCCCAAAAAGGACCACCTAGCCAGCGTTCAACACCCTAGAGGCCTCCTAGCACGTGAATCTCAATCAAGCTCATCCCAAACACTCACCAAGTGGGCCCCAGAAGTGAATTTTAGCACTAAAAGACTGTTTTACCCTTCTTATGTAATTCTTAGTCATTAGTCTAGCATTTATTTGAGAGACGCTAAAAGACTATTTACACACAGTTTATCTACAAACTTTAGCCTAAGTCCTCCATACGATGTTGCTGTTATGTGGCCACTCAATGAAATATTAGAGAGACGCTCTTTGAGGATGTATGATCGTGCAGATGAGTAGTAGACGATCTTCTGTCTTTTGATGACTTTCCACTTGACTCGAGTTTTGAAGACCTATAACGTACTTTTCTTTGCTTTTGTAGTTTAGAGGATTTAGGTGAGTATAGAGTTTAGGCTAGCCTGGGTGTCAGTTTAGGGACTTCTTAAACAGGTCAGGGTCTGGGATGTTGTATATATATATATATATATATATATATATATATAGGGATGTTCTAACAGAGATATTTACTTTAATAAAGGCTAGATAACTAAATGTTGTTAACTGCTTGAGATGTATTTAAGTGTGGTTGTTTATAACTGTTTTATCTATTATTATTTGTGAATTGATTATAAATGATTCCCTTTATTAATTCAAACATTTTCAAAAAAAAAATACCTCACAAGATAACTATGCTTTTAACAACGAATCAGACTTATATAATAAATAATAAATAATAATTAGAAAGTCAAGTTGGTAACGCTCAATTTCCAGTATGATTTAGACATACTGAAAATTGGATCGTTACAAAAGGAGAAAATGAAGTAATAAAAAAAAATAAAGCAAGACTTTATAAATACCAGGTGCTCTCTATTCCTTGTATAATCAATCCTTGTCAACTTTGGTCTTTGTCAATTTTGGACTTTTGTCATATTTGATGTGTATTATTTGTGTTAAACACAACTTTGGTATCCAACATAGAAACTGTTGAAAAATCACAAATTCAAAACACAACAATAGAAATAATTTATGAGTTGTGTAACAAAATTATTGAGCATAAAAATTTTAGCTTATAGAACAGAAATTTTATGGTAACCATCACAGATGGCTTTAGATACCAATTTAAGAATTTCGTTTTCCATGAACTTTTGTATTTGTGATTCACTACTAAGTTTTATCAATTTTGAATTCTTTAGGAGATTTGAATTATTTTTTTCATTATTCTAGTTACTTAGTATGAAGTACCGGGATTTAGTTTCTCTTATTTCTATTTTTGTGCTATATACAAAATTTTTTTTACTATATTGATAAATTTCTATATTTTTTAACAAAAGTTTGCGTGTTTTATCATTTTTCTTGTTTTATCCGCTCATAAAGAATAAAAATAAGAAAAGAAAAAGAAAAAACTAAATAAAGAAACGAAGTTGAAAGAAGTGCATGATTCCCGTACAAGTATGTAAATAATTTTTGTTGGGCTTTGGTCAATTTAGTTAGATTTAATTAACAAAAAAAAATTTTTGCATGTAGCAGTATTGTATTAATACAGCAAATAAAATATAAAAGAAATAATATGATGATTTGTCTTGAAGAAACACACTATTTACGTGCACGCTATATGAATATTTTTGTTTTGTTTTGGCTAATTTGATTGGACTTAGTTGACAAAAAAATTGTGCATGTAATAGTAACCGCCAATAAAATATAAAAGAAATAATATGATGATTTGTACTCATTAAAACTCATACTCAAACTCATGAAAAAAAAAAAGACAAAATTTGTGTGAACAAACTACCACACAACTAGCCAATTTAAGTTGGTCGAATAGTCAGCTCACTCATCCGCTTAAGCAAGTGTCGGGAGTTTGAATTCGGTCTTGTGTATGAAACAACTTATTAGTCAGCGGCAGACCTTTAAATAAAGCTCATCTACGACGAATTAGTTCTTAACCTGTCGAATCGGAAATACCATAAACATAAAATTAAAAAGCTGCCACAAAACTTTGTAGTTTCTCTTTATTTTTCGCAAAGTTAGAGTACAAGTTTAAATGAATATGAATGATCATATCACTCCTCCAAATCATAAATTCATAATATGAAAAGAAGCAAGAAATTGGTAGTTTCATTCATATAGCTCTAGGAGGTTTTTCCAGCAATGCAGAGAGATACACCTCATCCTTTGACTTTGGACTAATAGCCCATTTATGCTTCTTGTACCTCAGCTGAAGAAACATGTACATATAATCATCCAAATCCTTCTTACTACAGAAGAATCTATCAATCCACAACAACCCTCCAGGCCTCAAAATCCTGTCCCAATCATACAATATAAAATCAAGCAGCAAAAGATCTATCCATCCATCCATGAAACCAGTGCTATGAATCAAATCCATGGTGTTATCAAAGAATGGAAGCCTCTGATTTAGTGTTACATACAAAGGAATCAGTCCCCTTAGTGCTATCATCTCATTGAATGGAGCACCAAGGTTCAGTGCTGTCGAAACAATTGTCACGTTCTGTTCCCTCATTCTTGCAGCAAATGTTCCGGTTCCAATTCCATAATCCAATCCGATTCTTATTTCCCCTGGCTTGATTTTCAAAACATCACTGATCATAAAATCTGCACTGAGTGAAGAGTTTGTTACCCATTTCAGCTTTTCCTTTTCCATTTCGAAGCAGCCGGTGCATTTTGTGTATCCCCTTTTCGGATTCTTGCTTTGCAAGCAATCGAAATTTCTACAACGGTAATTACTCCACCGGACATTCTTGTTGTCCGGAAGCTTCCAGAGTGACTCGTTGTTGGGGTAAGGCTTCTGGTACTCTATTGAAGCTCTTGTCAAACACCTTCGTCTAGGCAAAGGATCGCAGCCGTTGATCATAAGCTTCTGCGCGAGATTCCAGTCATCGTCACAGTAGGATCCAATGTCATAGTCCATGTACTGTTGAAGCTCATTCTTGTACAAAACACAAGCATGCCCAATTGTGTTGTAAACTTTTTCTGTTCCATAGAGATTGATCTTACCAACTCTGTTCTCTTTTGGGGTTATGTACTTTCTGATTTCCTCTGTTAAAAAGAAATTGATTAAAGGATCCTCTTTCACTGTGGAGTTCTTTCCTTCTTCTTCTTCAATCTTTGGAAGCCTAATTTGTCTTAGGGCAACATTGGCCATATGAAGAGGCCTAACTATTTCGTATTCTAAGAACAGTTTTTCTAAGGTCCCCTTGTTTTTCTCCAATTCTTGTAGCTTTGACTCGAGCTTGTACTGCAAACTTTCCAACCTATCCAACACTTCTTGTACTCTTTCGGAGAGTGATTTGGCGTCGAAATCTTCGTAAACTTCCTTCGCCGTGTAGAAATGGTGGCATATATCTTCATTGTGTAGGAAAAAACCAGCATAGTAGAATCTTGCTAGACTCAAAATGCTAACTAAGATTACCAACCCTCCAAGGATAATTTGCAGCCACCCCATTATTCTGGAAATTTTGTATTTTGGAATACATGACCTCCCCATTATTGAGCACAAACTCCTATTGATGAAAATTTCAAAAACAGATGAACTATTCTAGTATATATATATATATAAATAGCAAATGTGAAACTTTTATGAGAACAAATTGGGGGAATTAAAAGAATGTGTAATACAAGGTATGGAGAAGTGATCGATCAAACTTTGCTTTTTTTTGGGGGGGGCGGGGGGGACAACGACATGAAACGCAATATGTTCTAATACGGAAACAGATATGCATTACGCCACATTTAAAATATTGTATGTGAAAAATATATAGCATTTTGGTACCTAGATGAATTGTGAAATGATAAGCGGTATGTCACCTAATCGGTGAATTCATGTTGCATTTGACTATTTGAAATCTTGTAAAGGCATGGCTCTCCTAGCACCGATTTTTCTAAATCCAAGATCCGGTTCAGAAAGAGTATCTCCAACTAAGGGTGTATGTGATCTGGTCTGACTCGAAGATCTGGTCTGAATTCGAACACTTTGAGACTAATTTAATGTGATTTCATTGAGCTTGGAGTCAGGTAAGAATCCAAAAATAGACCCGGTCATTATTTAGAATCGACTCTAGGTCAAAGCGAACCCGACTTCACCCAATCCACGTGTACCTTAAGGGGACTAAAAAAGGTATATATGTTTTAAATTAATTCTAATATTATATTATATTAATTATAAGTTTATTGTTTTATTTTTAGATCCAATTTGAATAAACAGCTTAATTAAACTCATTTTGAAAAAATAGCTTAAATAATAAATGCTTATATTAAAAGTAGCTTATAAATAAATTATTTTTTGTTAGGTTTTTTAGTTCTAAAAATACTTATTTTAAATGAAATGTGATTAAAAAAAATTTTTTATTATGAGAAAAATCATTTTTTCACTCTATAAACACTTAAATAGCTTCTTAGAAAACTACAATTTGGTTTTGAAAATTGCACTAGATATTAATATTACTACTTTTTATAAGTCAAAAGCTCAAAAAATAATTTTTGAAGCTTCTCAAACGGGCCTTAATCACACTTGTTGAATTAGAAAATACACAAAGAAATATGAGATTAAAATTTATGGACAAATTAAAGTTTAAATATAGATATCAACTTCTTGATAACAAGTATGTTTTTTTCTTTTTTATAAATAAGTGCATCATAACTTTTTGACATAATGTTTATCAAGATCTGAACTTCATCGGTTTAAATTTGGTTTTAGTATGACCGAAAATAGTAAGATTTCATCAGATTTAGAGTCGGATAAAGGTCTCAAAGATAGACTCAATCATTATTTAAGGTCGATTCTAGATCAAGACGAACTAGACTTCACCTGACCCATATACACCCGTATCTCCAACTAATGAAAATGTATGAGTTTAACTACAGGTATATAGGAAAACATGTTGCACTATTGACTCCAATAATTGGAACAAGTTCTTAATCAACCTTAAACCACATATTGGGCCCACTGAATTCTTAGTCACTTCATGAGAATCATAACAGAATACAGGCAAATCATATATATCAGCATACAAGAACCATGGATATATATATATATATATTAATGCTCTAGCAGAAAGGAAAATCAACATACCTTTGAGTTTTTCGGGTTTTAACCTATGCTTTGAGTTTACAAAGAGGGTGCTGCTTGCTACATGCCTACATTAGCCTATGCGAATAATTTCTGTTGAAGAACTTCTATTGTCTATCCAATGAATTTTGAAAAGAGAACAAAAGAAAAGGGCATAAAAACAGTGATTCATGAACTTGACATAGACTACAGAACACTCAAAGTGGTCAATTGACTTGATTGGTTTATAAACTACTAATTATAGTGCATAGTTCTTACGTGATCACAAGATATCCTACGCAATAGATAAACAACTGAAATCGTTGCGATCCAGTTTTAGTGCTGAGAATACTTAGATATCAAGAAATACCACATGCCGTGTAATTTTCAAATCTCAAATTGCATAAAGTACCCTTCATCTTTACTTAAATTGCATTTAGCCCCAAGTCTTTATAAAAAATTAGCACCTCGCACTTAGTTGACACTTGAGTACTTGACAGTCCGACCCTTTCTTTCATTCTTTTTGTTGACTGCTACAACTTTTGTATCTTCGTTTGTTTTTGTTCTTCTATGTTGTTGCACCACGAGCTATTTTCTTATTGGGATTTTTTACGATGAAGAGAACCATTGGACAAAAAGTACACCCGAATAATTTTATTAGAAGACATTTTTATTGATAATAAAATTTGAGTGCAATTTTGTTGACGACAAAATTATTCGTATATATTTTTAGTGGTTTATCCATTCTAAATTTTAAAAACATGTGCAATGCATATAATAATTTTTTTTGAATTTTTTTCTACTAAAAAAAATAGTATTTACTTTTCAATAAGATTTTACTCTTTACTATAATATTAACTTTTTTTTATTAGTTTAATTAGTGACTTAACTTTTTTTTGTTAATATTAACTAATTTTTTAAAAATTTATTTTTTTATTCTAAATTATTAATTATAAATCCTAAATTTTAAAATTTATATCCTAAATCACAACTCTAAACTCTAAAAATACCAAAAAATTGAGAGTTAAACAAATTATAATAAAAAGTTGACTAAAGTTATCTTACTTGGTTTGGCATACTTTTTTCTTTTATACTAACCGACAATTTTTATTAAGGGAGAGGGCATCAGGTCCAAAAAGAAAAACAAGAAGCAAATAAGAAAAAAATATCCACATAAATCAATTTGGGTTGGTCGAGTGGTAGTTCACTTGTCCGCTTAAATAAATATTGGGAGTTCGAATTTTAGTTTGTGCATGCAACAATCAATTGACCAACAACAGACCCTTAACTGAAGTTCAGATTCGCGACGAATTAATGTTTAATCTCTCGTATTGAGAGATACCGTGAACAATATATATATATATATATATATTGTTACGGATCTGGCCCACGGATCCTATACTCGGAACGGTCCCCGAACCCGGTTACCCGGATCCGACCCGCTTCGCCCTTCCAGAAGGCCCGAAACCGACCCACTAGAGCTCCTAACCAACTTTCGAATTCAAACGTCTCCCTTATCTTAATCAAGTAAGATAAGATAAGATAATTCAAACGTCTCCCTTATCTTAGCCAAATAAGATAAGATAAGATATTCACCATCACCTATAAATAGAGGACCCAAGTCCCTCTGGGTATTCATTCATTCCTCACACCTTCTACCTCTTAGATCTATTCTGACTTGAGCATCGGAGTGTCTTTGCAGGTACCATCCCCCATTGCTCCAGTCAAGTGATCCGGCATCTGCCTCAACCCGCAAGTTCTTGATCCATCTCTCAACCCGTACCAGAGACATCTTGTACATTGGCGCCGTCTGTGGAGACTTTGCAACGTTGTGGCGGCATGGCGGATAACACAGAAGAGCAATCATCAAACTCAGATTTCTTGCGTGTAACTGAGAGCAAAAAGGAACAATGTTTCCTTAACTTGCATCACCTTTGCAGTGATAACACACCTTCGCCCTACTCCAACGGCGAAATCCCAAAGGAATAATGTTTCCTTAACTTGCATCACCTTTGCAGGGATAACACACCTTCGCCCTACTCCAACGGCGAAATCCCAAAGGAATAATGTTTCCTTAACTTGCATCACCTTTGCAACGATAACACACCTTCGCCTCCCTTTAGTGGGACACCTCCACCTCTTGGACCCTCTCATTCACCACTCCCTCATCCGTGTCTCCAAGCGCCATGGCCCCATCTTCTCCCTCTATTTTGTCTCCATGCCCACCGTGGTTGCTTCTTCTTTGGAACTCTTCAAGCTCTTCCTCCAAACCCACGAGGTCACCTTCTTCAACACTAGGTTCCAAACCTCTGCCATCCGCCGCCTCACCTATGACAACTCTGTCGCCATGATCCCCTTTCGGACCTTACTGAAAATTCATAAGGAAGCTCATCATGAACGACTTCCTTAAACGCTACCACCGTGGCCAAGCTCAGACCTCTCAAGAGCCAAGAGATCAAGAAAGTTCTCAAGGTTCTTGCACAGATGCGGGGGACAGCCAAATCGTGGCGGCATGACGGAGAACCTCGAGGAGCAATCCTCCACCCAACGCCCCAACTCCCGAACTCCAAGATAACACTCCTCCCACCCACGGGAGGATAATAAGCGCGGCACATCGCCAACCAACCCCAACCCAGCAACAACCAAGAGAGGACAACCGTCCTCCCACTGAAGCCCGGCCACTCGACGGCCTAGGAGAGAAGGCGGTCCAGATAATCCAAGAGCTGTGCCTCAGGGTGCAAGACCTCAAAGGCTGAGTTACACCCAAAGAAAAGCACAACGCCAAAAACGGAAGTCACGCAACCTCCAGATCAAGATATCGCCATGAAACCAGGCACAGCGGATCGCCAGAACAGCGACATGCCAAGAGATACAATCGTAGCATCTCCCGTGACCACAGACACGACAGGATGCCTGAACGACGACACGGCAAAAGGTATGATCGCAGTGTCTCACGCAACCCGGCTCATCAACATGACACGGACGACGATCGACGACATCAAGAGGCCAAACGCACAAGAAGTGACCACGTGATAATGGGAGCCACTCCCTTCACTGAAAGAATCCTGAAAGAAAAACTCCCTAAAGGCTTCGACAAACCTACGGATATTAAGTACGACGGAACCAAGGACCCCCAGGAGCACCTAACGGCCTTCAAGGCCAGGATGAACCTGGAAGGGGCCGCTGACGCGGTCCGAGGTAGGGCCTTCCCGGTAACCCTAGCCGGGCCAGCGATTAAATGGTTCAACGCCCTCCCCAACGGATCCATAACTGGCTTCCATGATATCTCACGGAAGTTCATGGCCCAATTCACCACCAGAATCACCAAAGCTAAATACCCCATCAGCTTATTGGGAGTCACCCAGAGACAAGACGAGTCCATGAGAAAATACCTCGATCGCTTCAACGATGAATGTTTAACGGTCGACGGACTCATGGACTTAGTCGCAAGCCTTTGCCTAACTAACGGGCTCATGAATGAAGACTTCCGGAAACACCTCACTACCAGACCGGTGTGGACCATGCACGAGATCTAGAGCGTCGCAAAGGAGTACATAAACGACAAAGAAGTAAAGTAGGGCCTTGCAGACAAGGTCAGGAGTATAGCACACCTACGGGAGCTAGCCCTAAAATAGAGAATAAGCCTAAGGTACAATGGCAGCATGGTACGACGAGACTTCCGACCAGGAGACCTCATCTTACGACAAAACAACATCGGTCTACCCACTCCCGGAAAAGGGAAGCTCACGCCCAACTAGGAGGGTCCCTACCAAATCAAGACGGTAATCGGAAAAGGAGCCTACAGGCTCGAAAGACTAGATAGGACCAAGCTCCCAAGATCCTGAAATTTCACCAACTTACGGTGCTACTATATGTAGAAACATCCTTCTAAAGCAACAAGATCGAGGTCGTTTAAGACTATCTCTTTACCTTTTATATTTTGGCTTCTTCACTTTCATTTATTACTTAAGTTATTCAATCGTATATTTTCTTACTGGGCACTCTTTCCTACCCACATCGGGAGGTTTTAACGAGGCCCAAACCACAAATGAAATTCATTATTTCAAAAGCATTGCCCCGTCAGACGACAAGAACTAAACGCGGCTACACCCAAGGATCGATCACCCCGAGGCCAACAAAACGGATGTCCAAATAATAAAACGGATATCCAAATAAGTAAACGGCTACTTGGGAATCGATCATCCCTAGGCCAACAAAACGGATATCCAAATAACAAAAAATGGCAGCCTGGGGATCGATCACCCCGAGGCCAACAAAACGGATATCCAAATAATAAAACGGATATCCAAATAAGCAAACGGCTACCCGGAAATCGATCACTCCGAAGCCAACAAAATGGATATCCAGATAACAAAACGGGTATCCAAATAACAAAAAATGGCGGCCTGGGGATCGATCACCCCGAGGCCAACAAAACGGATATCCAAATAATAAAACGGATATCCAAATAAGTAAACGGCTACCTAGGAATCGATCACCCCTAGGCCAACAAAACGGATATCCAAACAACAAAACGGGTACCCAAATAACAAAAAATGGCGGCCTGGGGATCGATCACCCCGAGGCCAACAAAACGGATATCCAAATAAGCAAACGGCTACTTGAGAATCGATCACCCCGAAGCCAACAAAATGGATATCCAGATAACAAAACGGGTATCCAAATAACAAAAAATGGCGGCCTGGGGATCGATCACCCCGAGGCCAACAAAACGGATATCCAAATAATAAAACGGATATCCAAATAAGTAAACGGCTACCTAGGAATCGATCACCCCTAGGCCAACAAAACGGATATCCAAATAACAAAACGGGTATCCAAATAACAAAAAATGGCGGCCTGGGGATCGATCACCCCGAGGCCAACAAAACGGATATCCAAATAATAAAATGGATATCCAAATAAGCAAACGGCTACCCAGGAATCGATCACCCCGAAGCCAACAAAATGGATATCCAGATAACAAAACGGGTATCCAAATAACAAAAAATGGCAGCCTGGGGATCGATCACCCCGAGGCCAATAGAACGGATATCTAAAAAACAGAACGGATATCCAAATAAGTAAACGGTTACCCAGGGATCGATCACCCCGAGGCCAACAGAACGGATATCCAAAAAATAGAACGGATATCCAAATAAGTAAACGGCTACCCAGGGATCGATCACTCCGAGGCCAACAAAACGGATATCCAAATAATAAAACGGATATCCAAATAAGTAAATGGCTACCCGGGAATCGATTACCCCGAAGCCAACAAAACGAATATCCAAATAACAAAACGGATACGAAAATCCAAATAAGCTAAATAAACAAAGTCTTGAAATCTGGCCACCAAGAGGTCTTAAAAAAAAAGTTCACAATAACGGCCCAAAAAAGGCCACACAAAACAAGCATGAGCTGACGGTCTTCCAACTCGCAGAAAGCCAGACTGACCAACATCCTACCAATTGGTGCAGGATGATGTCACGTCCTTTTCAGACCCCTCACAGTCTCCCGAACTACAGAGAATCGGACTCTCCAACGACTTAGCATTGAGACCAAGAAAGCATACTCTCATGCTCTGGGGGCAACTGTTCCAGACCCGATCTCCGAGCCCTTTCTTCGGAACGGTCATCAAACCCGGCATGTGATGAGATGCCTAAACAACGTGCTCCTCGCCTGACCATGAAACGGCCAGGAACTCCCCAAATCATCGACCTTGACCGGAAAAACCAAACAACGATCTCCTTGCCAAACCACAACGGCAAGGAAAAGGTTTCTCCAGCGATGAGACCGAGCACCCTCACTCTCTCGCTCCGAGGGCAACTGTTACGGATCTGGCCCACGGATCCTATACTCGGAACGGTCCCCGAACCCGGTTACCCGGGTCCGACCCGCTTCGCCCTTCCAGAAGGCCCGAAACCGACCCACTAGAGCTCCTAACCAACTTTCGAATCCAAACGTCTCCCTTATCTTAATCAAGTAAGATAAGATAAGATAATTCAAACGTCTCCCTTATCTTAGCCAAATAAGATAAGATAAGATATTCACCATCACCTATAAATAGAGGACCCAAGTCCCTCCAGGTATTCATTCATTCCTCACACCTTCTACCTCTTAGATCTATTCTGACTTGAGCGTCGGAGTGTCTTTGCAGGTACCATCCCCCATTGCTCCAGTCAAGTGATCCGGCATCTGCCTCAACCCGCAAGTTCTTGATCCATCTCTCAACCCGTACCAAAGACATCTTGTACATATATATATATCCACATCAACCCTTAAAGCTTATTCCAAGTTTGAATAAATTATCATTTATACCCATAAAAAATATAGACGCTGACAAATGTACCCATATAAAAATAAAACTGACAATTGTAACTACACAATAGCTATATTTGATACAACTGTCCACAATAGCTATATTTGATGGAACTGTCAGAAATATTTAAAAAAGTGCCTCAAATCATTTTTCTGTATTAACTAATGGGGTCACAATAATTTTGGAAACCGCATAACACCTCTGCCGCCTCCTCGACTCATGGAATCCCTTCGCCTCCACCGACTCCTCCAATTGCCCTACCTAGGAGCGGGTGTCTGCAACAAAGACTCCGGAAATGTAACTACCGCCATCCTTGACCGACTCTCCCTCGGCCGCGAGCTCAGGTTTCACCCTCTTACTAACCTCAAGATGCTCTGCAACCTCACCCCTCTTTGGTAACCAACTCACTGGTTGCCTCTCTCCCTCCCTTTTCACCCACCACCTCGATCTCTCACATAACGCCTTCGACGGCCTCATCACCGTGCAGATCAACAACTTATGGGACCTCATCCACCTCAACCTCTCCCTTAACCACATTTCAAGGGTGGCTTCCGCAACGCCTTCCAAAATCTTCCGTAACTCATGGTCCTCCATTTATACTCTTGAATGCTGTGATGACATAGTTGATGTTGCGGTCCTTCACATTGTAGAACATGTTGAATTGGTAATTTGAGTATAAAGTTGCAAACCAGTTCTACGATAGTATCTTTCTTTATGTCGAGAATGCTCATCTATTGCCAACACCCTACATTTCATGAACCTTGGTGGTAATGGTCCTTTTTTCGGTGGGAAATCCATTAAGTTATTTCGAAATTTGAAAGTGTTGGATTTGGGGATAACTCCATTCCGTGGGAGCTTCCCTCTTTTGGACCGTTGTCCGGTGTGAAGGCCTCGTTTAGGATTTAAAATTAATTTTTTTAAAAAAAGTTGTTGATTATTAATAAATATAGCAAAGTATATTAGGATAATTCTGTAATTATTTTTGGCAGTTCCATTTGATGGAACTCTCTTCATCAAATACTTTGCCTTCAGTGTATATCAGACAAAGCAATTTCCATAGCATCAAATCATCAATCTATCCGGGAAAATATTGTCACTCTTATCTTTTAATAATGTTATTATGTAAATTACATTTTTGGTAAAAGTTTCCACGAGAATGAATAAAAAAATACTAGAATGTTTTAGGCACCCATAAAAAGATTTTTAAGAGATCAAAATGGAAAAAAAAATCGCAACAAATTTGAAAAAAAATAAAAATAAAAAATACTGCATTTTTAATAAGTTTTCATTTGTATAAAATAAATTAGTTTGTAAAAAAAATAATTTTACTTTGAGTATTTGATTAGAAACTAATTTGCGGAGTTATTTTTATCAGAAATCAATTGATCTAATATTTTATAAAATCGGCGATCAATTTATTATTTTTTTCCTTTTTTTTAATGAATTAAAAATTTGTTCTTTTCCTTTTTTTTGGATTTGAGCTTGGGCTAGAGAACTGATCCGACCCGAACAATCAGAACCCAAATTGCCCTGCAACCCAACTTACGTGGAGCTCCACCTTACGAGACCCAATTCCTCTCTTCCTCGTTCTTAGTCTCTGAAGATCTCCATTTGTCACCGGAGCTTTTCCTCAAGTAACCAGAGGCTTGTTGTATGGAGCTAGGGCCAAGTTCCTCCATCTTCGACCTTGGCGTCGCCCAGAATCTGAAAAAGTTTTCTGTTGAACCCTGCCGTTGCCGCACTGCACCTCCCCGAATCTGAGAAGCATAATCCTTGTCTTCAATGGTGGCCCCTTTTCCTCCTTCACCCTCTCCCCCACCATACGCCACATCGCCAATCATTTGCAATTGCCTAGGTATTGAAGCTCTTTGTGGTTCAGCAATGATGTGGCCCCCAGTCTTCTCTTTCTGCCACGCTGATGGGAAGCAGAAGCTGGTGAATTAAAAATTTATTAAAATGGTTACGTTGCGAGTACAGTTCTTAACTCACCGAAAATCTGCCTATCAATTTAGAAATATGTCACAGAGAGTTTAAATTAAAATTACTGGAAGTTTTAAGTCCCAAGTCGTCTCCCAACGAGTTGCAGAAAAGTGTGCTGTTTTATTAATCAGATGTTCCAAGAAGTTGAGCTAGGTAAATTGGGAATTAAATTGAGGAATTTTAAGTAATATAAATAAAAGCCTTGACTGGGAATTGATTGGTTGGAATCTCTATCATTGATGGTGTGATTGTAAGATTAATTTATAATTAATGGTTGTTCTGTTTGGTTATCCTTTACTAGGTAAAGGAAAGTCAAACAAGTGGGAATGTCAGATCTGTTCACAAGTTGTAACCCACTTAGTTCAAATGGATTGGCGTCTGTGACAAGATAGCAATCCAACATTTAACCCAATTACAAATTTTCTTTCAATCCTTCCAACTCAAGAGTTCCTTTTAATCAACTTCCCATCAAGTAAGGGAACTACTCACGCATTGTAAATAAAGAATCCATGGCACATGAAAGGAAATTAAAAGAAGACATGATTATTGATATTGAAATTGAATTAAAAAGAAATAATTCTTGCATTAAATAATTATAAAAGTATCTGAATGACAAAATTGAACATAACAAGGAACATGGAAGAATAGAACCAAGTTAAGAGAACAAACTAGAATGATGAAGTATTGATGAGGAAATAACTCTTCTCACTGTTCCAATGCTAAGACCAATTGAAAATTAAAATTCTAAAAACTAGAGAGAGAAACCTAAGAGAGTGAAAAACTAGATCTAAAACTACTGAATGAATGTCTCTGTTGTTTCTGCATATTCTCTGACTCTAGTCTGCTGTTCCGGGCCAAAAACTGGGCCGAAATAAGGTCCAAATTCACCCCCAACGGATTCTGCAGATTATGCAGATCGCACAAGTCACGCGATCGCGTCGTCCATGCGGACGCGTCGCTTGCGCTTTTTTTCCTCTCCACGCGTTCTCGTCGTCCACGCTACCGCGTCGCCTGTGCTATCCAATCCGCGCGGCCGCGCAAGCCATGCGGCCGCGTCGCTGCGATTTGCGCTCCTTCGCGCGGTCGCGTGAGCCATGCGACCGCGTCACTTCTCGCTGGTTATCTCCTCAATTTCTTGTGTTCCTTCCATTTTTGCTAGCTTCCTCTCCAATCTCCATCTCATTCATGCCCTATGGGGCCTGAAACACTTGACACACAGATCACGGCATCGAATGGAATAAAGGAGAATTAAAAGTAAATAATTAAAGTCTTTAGGAAGCAATTTTCAAACATGTACTGAATTTAGGAAGGAAATCTAAATGCATGCTAAATTGATGAATAAGTGGGCAAGGATCATGACAAAACCACACAATTAAACACAATATAAACCATAAAATAGTGGTTTATCACACGCCTTCCGACATGCAATGAATCTCTCGACGCTCCTCCTCGGTCCTTCTTTCCCATCTCAATTGTTTCCTTGAAGATCCCTTTGATAGCCCTGTGCGTTGCTGTTTCTTGAATCTGTTTTTCAACTTCAGTTTCTTCCCTATCCCAGGTTTCCGTTTCCACCCTCCTCGGTAACATGTCTTCTATGTGATGTCTTTGATCGCTAGTTGAAATTGAAACCTCGTTGACTTAATTATGTATACTATGTTTTTGCTGAAGTGTTGCGAGCCCTGCTTCTATTATGATTGTTTTCCTAACTTGACTAGGTGGATTAACTATCCACTATCTTTGTAGTTCATTTCCCGCTATAATCGATGCCAATTGGTGAGCTAAATTGTTGCCATCTCTAAGAGTCTAGGTAGCTCTGACATTCGGAGCCTCATCCAGCACTTGGAGAATGTCTCTGATTATTGTGTCTGCTTCTACTATAGATACTTTTGCCTTAATTGCTTGAACCCGAGGTAAGCAATCTGTTTCAATTATGCATTTCACTAGTTGGAGATTTCTAATAAGAATGAGTGCCTCTCTATATGCTTGAGCTTCTGCTGCTAATGCTGATATTGTCCTGAATGTTGATGTTGTCCCAATGACAATTTTTTCTTGCCAATCTCTTACTACAACTGCTGAACCTGCCGCGCCTGTTTCCTTGTGGAAATATAAATCTGTATTCACCTTCAACCAGTTGTTAGGCGGAGGCCTCCAGGTAATTCTCTTCCTCTCACTACTCCTGCCTACTCATGATCTGATTTCTTAATTAATTTCCTCTGTTGCATTGTGAAATTCTGCTGCTAGGTACTCTGAAATGATTATTACTTTTTTTGGATTGATTTTTTTATTGCTGGAATATGTGTTGATTCCTTGCTTTCCATATGCACCAACATACACATCCCAAGTTGCACAAAATTTTTTCCTGCTCCTTTCCGGTCTCCCTCTTGATCTTTTCAATTGTATCTATCATCCATTTTCCAAAGGATCTCACATTGTAGACCGTAGGCACAATTTGTAGGCTAGATCCAAACCACACCGCTCTGGTCCACTGGCAAAATAATAAAGCATGTTCGATAGTTTCATCCTCTTGCTAACATATGCTGCATGAGGGTGTTTTTGCAATTTTTCACTGATATAAGTTTGCATTCACCGGCAGGATTCTATGTACTGGTTTTCATAAAAACATTCGTACCTTTTGTGGCATCGGTAACCTCCAAAGTGTCTCCCAAACCTCCCTCAAATTCTGACTTGTCGAAGCTTTGCTAAGTTTACTCTCCTCCTTTGCATCTTTATCCTCCTTCACAGAGAGGTAACCTGTTCTCACTGAGTACTGTCCATCATTTCTATGCGGCCAAACAAAATTATCTCTTCTATTGGTCAAACTGATGATTCTTTTGAATATTATTTCAGCTATGTTACTAAGAAATATCTCCTGAATTTTGTTCGCATCCCAACCCTCCCCATCTCTTATCAACTCGCTCACTCTTCTAATTCGTCCTTCTCCACAACTTTGCAGTTTTTCTATTCCTACCACCCAGTTATCTTCCCAAATATCTATCTCTGCTCTACTGCCTACACTCCACCTACCTTTTCTTCTGAGGAAATCTCTTCCATCAACATACTCTTCCATATCCATGATGTGTTTCTTCCTTTTACTGTCTCCCATAGGCTGCAATTAGGATAATAAATGGCTTTCAATATCCGAACCCATATTGAATCCTCCTCTTTTAGTAGCCTCCATGCTTGTTTAGCCAAGTGTGCTACGTTTTGACATTCTAAGTCTTTAAATCCAAGCCTCCGTTTTTTTTACTCCTTGTCATTTTTGTCCAAATATTCCAATGAATTCTTCTTTTCTTCCCATTATTTGTCCACCAGAATTTGGCAATCGCTTCTTCAATTCTTTTGCAGAAGGATTTAGGGAATTTAATGACGTTCATGGCATAGACTGGAATTGTCTGTATTACTGCTTTTATCAAAACCTCCTTTCTAGCTTGATTTAATAATTTCTCCTTCCATCTTTGCATTTGATCTAGTATCTTCTCCTCTATCCACTCCAATGCTCTGTTCTTTAATCTTTCCCATCTCGCTGGTAACCCTAGATATCTTTCGAGTTCCTCTCACATAGTCATTCCTGTGATTTCTTCTATGTTTACCCTATTCTGGATAGGTACCTGACTTCCAAAAATTAGCTCAGACTTCTCAGTATTGATTTTTTGTCCTGATGCCTCCGTATATTTGTTAATAACCTGAATGAGTTGATAAATCTCCTCTTCTTGCATCCCTGTAAAAATTATACAATCGTCAGCAAATAATAGATGAGTAATGACCGGCACTGTTGGAGCTAACTTAATTCCTGAAACTAAGTTATCCTTCCTCGCCTTTTCCATAAGTATAGTAAAGCTTTTCGCAGCCAAAATAAAGAGATAGGGTGATAGAGGATCTCCCTGTCTAAGACCTCTTTGGAAGTTGATCTTGATTGTCAATTTTTCATTTATTTTGAACCTATAACTAGCACTTTTTACACAACTCATCATCAACTTCACCCATTCATTACTAAGACCAAACTCTTCCATGACTCTTTCCAAAAAATTCCATTCCAAACTATCATAAGCATTATTCATGTCCAATTTAATGGCTATGTCTTTGTTTCCAAGACTTCCTTTTTTGTTTAATTTATGAAAAACTTCTTGTACTATTACTATGTTATCTTGTATGAGTCTTTCTTTTACAAAGGCAATTTGAACTGGAGATATAATAACATCTAGCACTTTTCTTAACCTCCCCACCAAGATCCTAGTTATAATATTGTACACAAAATTACAATAGCTTTTGGGTCTAAGGTGATTGAAGCTTTTCGATTGACTCATTTTAGGAATCAAAACAATAGTTGTTTCACCTAAGTCTTCCGGTATGATACCTGTTCATACATCGGTCTGAGCTACGAGATCCGAGTTGGTCCAAGATAAATAAACCGACCTCTTGAAAGGTTGGTCCATTACCGACCTCTTTACAAAGAGCTCAGAAGACCGCAATAGAGGCCCAAGAACAAAAGGACACTGCCCACCCAAAGGCGGTTGACCAAAAGATAAAGATAAGATAACCAGCTTATATCAAAGGAAGATCATCAACCATTACTATAAATACACTGGAGCACCTAGATATAACTCATACACCAATTCTACAAAAAACATGCCTAAAGCCCATACTGACTTAAGCATCGGAGTCTCTTGCAGGTACCACCCCCTATGGTGACGAGGACCAGCAGTGCCTCCCATCCCAATAAGTCAGACACGGTAGTTCTCGTCAAGCCAGAAGATCTCGTCCGAGATTGACCTCCCAGTTTCAGGTAACCCTCGGAACATTGGCGCCGTTGCCGGAGAACCTGGAAGTCATCCCATGGCAAACAATCCTGCCAATGACCATAACTCTGGATTTAAGGAAGGAACACTGCTTAAAAACACAGATGCCACATCAAAAGACATACATCAGTCCAAGGGATACAAGGAGACTCAGAACGCTGAAATTTTAGATGTCATTCGTGAATAGCAGGATCGCCTCAAACAGCTCGAACAAGAAGTCGAATGTCAGCGCGAAACCGAGCGAGATCTCTGGAGAGAAACAAGACGGCGTCGAGAGCTGGAAGACAAACTCTTAAAGCTCGAAGCCAACCTCAAAACTAAAGCCGCTCGGTCCAATCGCGAAGATAGCCCCCACAAGAACCAAGACCCATTCACAAAAGAAATCATGAAGGCTAAAGTCCCGAAGGACTTCAAAGCCCCTAACATGACCCTATATGATGGTACGTCTGACCCAAGTCATCACCTCAGCAACTTCAGAAGTTGGATGTACCTCACGGATGCCTCAGACGCAACCCATTGCAAAGCTTTTCCAACCACCTTGACTAAAACGGCAATAAAGTGGTTCGACAGCTTGCCACCAAGGTCGATCACAAGCTTTGATGATCTCGCCAAAAAATTCTTAGCCAGGTTCTCCATCCAGAAAGATAAAACCAAGCACGCTCCGAGCTTGCTAGGGATTAAACAAGGAGATCGGGAAAGCCTCCGCAGTTATATGGAGAGATTCAATAAAGCATGCCTTGACATGCAAAACCTCCCTACAGAAGTAGCAATTATGGGACTCATCAACGGACTACAGGAAGGACCCTTTAGCCACTCTATATCTAAAAAACACCCAACATCTCTGAATAAGGTACAAGAACGGGCGGAAAAATACATCAATATGGAGGAGAATTCCCGACTAGGAGAAGCCTCGAAGACCAGACTCTCCTACCTACCTCGGGACAAGGATAAAGAGTCTTGGAAAAAAAGAAGACTAACCTACTGAGAAACCCAGAAAGTACTACAACTACACCCCTCTTCGGGTGTCCCTTGTAGATCTTTACCGAGAGATATGCAACACTAAGAAGATCCCACCCCCTTGCCCGATTAAACACAAGAGAGGAGGAAGTCGGACAGAGTATTGCGAATACCACCGGATCTACGGGCATCCCACTAACGAGTTCTACAACTTGAATAATGTCATAGAAAAATTGGCACGAGAAGGGAGATTAAATTAGTTCTTAGCCCACAGAGTAGACGAACCAAAAAAGAGAAGAAGGGATGAAGAGGGTGGACGAGCTGAACGCTCGCCTCACACCCCTGAGAGACATGTCCACATGATCAATGGAGGATTCGCAAGAGGAGGGATCTCTAAGTCATCCCGCAAGAGATACCTTAAAGAGGTGTACCATGTCAGAGGAGGGGACAGGTCGGTTGACCTCCCCGTAATCACTTTCACTTAAGAAGACGCCACAGGCATCATCCCAGGGCATGATGACCCTGTGGTCGTCACCATCATACTTGCCAATGCCAATCTCCACTGAACATTGGTAGACCAAGGAAGCTCCGCGAATATCCTGTTCAAATCCAAGCTCGGCCTCCAAGAAAAAGAGCTCAGAGCATATCCTAATAGCCTATTCGGGCTCGGAGACACCCCAATTCAGCCACTTGGGCACATTTCACTACACACAACCTTCGGAAAAGGAACACAGTCTAGAACGTTAAGTATAGACTACATCGTAGTCGATGTGAGCTCCGCATACAACGCACTCATAGGTCGGACAACACTAAACTAGGTCACCGCAGTGGTCTCCACTCCACACCTGTGCATGAAGTTCCCAACACCTGAAGGATTGCCACCGTAAAGAGAGACCAAAAACTCACGCGACGCTGTTACAACGAAAGTCTGAACCTCAAGGGTGACCCCAGAGGAAAAGAAGCCAACACTATTGAACTTGGGGGAACTCGAGCTCGCAAAGAACTTCAGCCCCAACCAGAAGGCGAGACCGAAGAAGTTCAGATCGGAGATACCCAAGAAAAAACAACAAACATAGGGGCAAACCTAAAAGGAGACTTAAAGGAGCTGCTGACAAATTTCTTAAGGGCAAATTCTAACCTATTCGCCTGGAAGGCCGCGGACCTGCCTGGTATCGATCTCGAACTAATGTGCCATAAACTGTCAGTATACCCTAGATCTCGGCCAGTACAGCAGAAATGCAAGAAGCTCGGCCCAGAGAGATCACAAGCTGTGGAGGAACAGGTACAGGCCTTATTAGAAGCAGGATTCATAAGGGAGGTCAATTACCCATTATAGCTGGCTAATGTTGTACTGGTCAAAAAGTCAAATGGGAAGTGGCAGATGTGTACTGATTACACCGACCTCAACAAAACCTGCCCAAAAGATCCCTATCTACTCCCGAATATAGATACCTTAGTCAATGCATCATTGGGATACAAATACCTTTCCTTTATGGACGCCTACTCAGGGTACAACCAAATACTGATGTATCAACCTGACCAAGAGAAAACCTCGTTCATTATCCCGAAGGCAAACTACTGCTACATAGTTATGCCGTTTGGGCTCAAGAATGCAGGGGCTACATACCAGAGGTTGATGAATAAAATTTTTGCCAACCACATCGAAAAATTGATGAAGGTCTATGTCGACGACATGTTGGTAAGACACAGAAGAAAGTAGCGATACTATTCGACCTTGCTGAAGTGTTTGATACTATATGAAAGCATGGGATGAGGCTAAATCCTGCAAAGTGTACTTTCGTGGTAGAGGCCGGTAAATTCTTGGGCTTCATGCTCACCTAGAGAAGAATTGAAACAAACCCAGATAAATGTCAAGCCATACTCAGCATAAAAAGCCCGATCTATGTCAAGAAAGTACAACAACTCAACGGAAGACTGGCAGCTCTGTCTAGATTCCTAGCTGGATCGGCCCTAAGATCTCTTTCTTTCTATGCAACATTAAAGAAAGGAAAGAGGTTTGAATGGACCCCAGAATGTGAACAAGCCTTCCAAGACTTCAAGACATTTCTGGGACAACCACCTATCCTAACTCGACCCCGGCAAGGAGAGGAATTAATCATTTACCTCACCGTGGAAAACCGGGCGATAGCTTTAGCCCTGGTTAGAGAGGACGAGAATGGACAACAGCCCATCTACTTTATCAGTAAGGCTTTACAAGGGGTTGAACTAAACTACCAAAAGATAGAAAAGTTCACCTACGCCTTAATACTCACCTCCCGACGACTCCGACCATACTTTCAAGCTTACACCATCAGAGTACGGACCAACAAACCCATAAAAGGCATCCTACAAAAAACCGACTTAGCTGGAAGAATCTTACAATGGGCAGTGGAATTGTCCGAATTTGACCTTATGTACGAAGCTCGGACAGCCGTCAAGTCGCAATACCTGGCCGACTTCGTCGCCGAGTACACTGACACCCCAGGCATCCCCACTAATTGGAACGTCTATGTTGACGGCTCATCAAACAAAGCCGGAAGTGGAGCAGGCGTCATCCTGGAAAGTGACCAGGGAACCCAACTTGAACTTTCTTTAAGATTCGAGTCCCCTGCCTCAAATAACCAAGCCGAGTACGAGGCCTTACTGGCTGGTTTGAAACTGGCTAGGGAAATAGGAGCTCAAAAGCTTACCATATTTAGCGACTCACAAATAGTTACCTCACAAATAGAGGGGAGCTATCAGGCCAAGGATCCCACCATGAAGAAGTACCTAGATAAAACCAAAGAACAGCTCAGAAAATTCATGGAGTACGAGATCCGACATATACCTCGAGAACAAAATACCCGAGCTGATTCACTTTCAAAACTAGCCAGCACCAAACCAGGGGGCAATAATAGAAGCCTCATCCAAGAAACACTACAAAACCCGTCAACCTCGGAAGAAAAAATAGTCTTAAACATATCAGACCAGGACCAAAGGTGGATTTCTCCCATAATCAACTATATCAAATCTGAAGTACTTCCCACAGACAAAAAAGAAGCAAAAAGGGCTTATAAAGGAGGCATAGTACTACACCTTGGTAGGTGACATCCTATACAGAAGGGGGATCTCAACACCCCTCCTTGAGTACGTCCCGACCCCTGCCACAAAAGAGGTCCTAGAGGAAGTCCACAGTGGCATGTGCGGTAACCACCTCGGGGCACGAGCTCTTTCTAAAAAGGTACTCCGAGCTGGTTTCTACTGGCTGACCTTACAAAAGGAAGCATCAAAGTTCGTCAAAACATGCCCACCATGCCAAAAACATGCCAACTTTCATATCGCGCCGCCCAAAGAGCTCATTTGTGTCACCTCACCCTGGCCATTCGCAAAATGGGGACTTGACCTCCTCGGCCATTCTCTAGGGATCAGGGCAAGTCAAGTTTCTCATTGTAGGAGTAGACTATTTCACACAATGGATCGAGGCAGAGCCTTTGGCCACCGCCACTGCCCAAAGAAGTTGGAAGTTCCTATACAGAAACATTGTCACAAGGTTTGGGGTCCCATGCTCCATCACCACAGACAATGGCACTCAGTTCATCGACACAGGCTTCAGAAACTTGGTAGCTAATTTAAAAATAAAGCACCAGTTCACCTTCGTGGAACACCCAAAAGCCAATGGACAGGCGGAGGCCACCAACAAAGTTATATTGGCCGGGTTAAAATGAAGGCTACAGGACTGGTGCACGAAATTGTAAATCACACTTTTTACAACTCGTACCACTAACCAGCAAGTGCACTGGGTCGTCCAAGTAATACCTTACGTGAGTAAGGGTCAAATCCCACGAAGATTGTCGGCTTGAAGCAAGTTATGGTTATCTTGTAACTCTTAGTCAAGATATCAATTATGATTATCAGTTTGAATTGCGAATAATAAAAGAGCATGAAATAAATACTTGTTATGCAGTGATGGAGACTATGTTGGAGTTTTGGAGATGCTTTATCTTCTGAATCTCTGCTTTCCTACTGTCATCTTCTTCACGCACGCAACGCTCCTTCCATGGCAAGCTGTATGTTGGTGGATCACCGTTGTCAATGGCTACCATCCGTCCTCTCAGTGAAAAAGGTCCATGTACATGGCTAATCATCTGTCGGCTCTCACTTGTGATGGAATAGGATCCATTGATCCTTTTGCGTCTGTCACTACGCCCAGCACTCGCGAGTTTGAAGCTCGTTACAGTCATCCCTTCCCGGATCCTACTCGGAATACCACAGACAAGGTTTAGACTTTCCAGATCTCAAGAATGCTGCCAATGGATTCTAGCTTATACCACGAAGACTTTGGTCTCACGGATCTGAAAGTTCTGTTGTCAGGAGAGGCGATTAGACTCATGAGCCAGGAACCCAAGAGATACTCATTCAATCTAAGGTAGAACGGAGGTGGTTGTTAGGCACGCATTCATAGGTTGAGAATGGTGATGAGTGTCATGGATCATCACATTCATCATATTGAAGTAAGAATGAATATCTTAGATAGAAACAAGCGTGTTTGAATAGAAAACAGAAATAATTGCATTAATTCATCGAGACACAGCAGAGCTCCTCACCCCCAACAATGGAGTTTAAAGACTCATACTGTCAAAGATACAAAGTTCAGATCTAAAAATGTCATGAGATGCAAAATAAATCTCTAAAAGTTGTTTAAATACTAAACGAGTAACCTAGGTTTTCAGAAAATGAGTAAACTACGATAGATAGTGCAGAAATCCACTTCCGGGGCCCACTTGGTGTGTGCTGGGGCTGAGAGTAAGCTTTACACGTGCCTAGGCTGTTTCTGGAGTTAAACACCAGGTTGTAACCTATTTTGGGCATTTAACTCGAACTTGTAACCTGTTTCTGGCGTTTAACGCCAGAATGGAACATGAAATTAGAGTTAAACGCTAGTTTACGTCATTTATCTTTGAGCAAAGTATGAACTATTATATATTGCTGGAAAGCCCTGGATGTCTACTTTCCAACGCAATTGAGAGCGCGCCATTTGGACTTTTGTAGCTCCAGAAAATCCATTTCGAGTATAAGGAGGTCAGAATCCAACAGCACCAGCAGTCTTTTTTTTAGCCTAAATCAGATTTCTGCTCAGATCCCTCAATTTCAGCCAGAGAATACCTAAAATCAAAGAAAAACACACAAACTAATAGTAAAGTCCAGAAATGTGATTTTTGCATAAAAACTAATAAAAATATAATAAAAACTAACTAAATCATACTAAAAACTATGTAAAAACAATGCCAAAAAGCGTATAAATTATCTGCTCATCACAACACCAAACTTAAATTGTTGCTTGTCCCCAAGAAAATGAAAGTCAAATAGGATAAAAAGAAGAGAATATACTATAAATTCCAAAATATCAATGAAACTTAGCTCCAATCAGATGAGCGGGACTCGTAGCTTTTTGCCTCTGAACAGTTTTGGCATCTCATTTTATCCTTTGAAGTTCAGAATGATTGGCATATATAAGAACTTAGAATTCAGATAGTGTTGTTGATTCTCCTAGTTTAGTATGTTGATTCTTGAACACAGCTACTTTATGAGTCTTGGCTGTGACCCTAAGCACTTTGTTTTCCAGTATTACCACCGGATACATAAATGCCACAGACACATAACTGGGTGACCTTTTTAGATTGTGACTCAGCTTTGCTAGAGTCTCCAATTAGAGGTGTCCAGGGTTCTTAAGCACACTCTTCTTTTTGCTTTGGACCTCGACTTTAACCGCTCAGTCTCAAGTTTTCACTTGACACCTTCACGCCACAAGCACATGGTTAGGGACAGCTTGGTTTAGCCGCTTAGGCCAGGATTTTATTCCTTTGAGCCCTCCTATCCATTAATGCTCAAAGTCTTGGATCCTTTTTATTACCCTTGCCTTTTGGTTTTAAGGGCTATTGGCTTTTTCTGCTTGCATTTTCTTTTTTTTTTTCTTTCTTTTTTTTCGCCATTTTTTTTTCTTCTTTTTTTTTTTCGCAAGCTTTATTTTCACTGCTTTTTCTTGCTTCAGGAATCAGTTTTATGATTTTTCAGATTATCAATAACATTTATCCTTTTTCATCATTCTTTCAAGAGCCAACAATTTTAACATTCATAAACAACAAATTCAAAAGACATATGCACTGTTCAAGCATTCATTTAGAAAATAAAAAGTATTGTCACCACATCAGAATAATTAAACTAATTTCAAGGATGAATTCGAAATCATGTACTTCTTGTTCTTTTGTGATTAAAAGCATTTTTCATTTAAGAAAGGTTATAGATTCATAGGACATTCATAACTTTAAGGCATAGACTCTAATCTTTATTTTTTATTTAATAGAAATAATATAAAATAGGCATAAAAGCAGACAATTAGTAATAAAAGAAAGGAAATTAAAGACATAAAGACAAATGACTCTAATTCTAATACTCATGTACTCTTAAAAAGGGTAAAAGGTTATCACAGAGTTAGGACTCAACAACCTTTATTTTGGGAGGTAGATGCCTCTTTAGTCTGTGGGGTGCTTGGCCCTTCAAGAGATAGCTTCTGGCGCTTCAGTTCCTTCAGTTCACGTCCTTGCTCTTCTTGTTCCCTAAGCAGTTTCCATTTTGATTTTGCTGTTCTTCCTTCAGTTGATCCATAGCTTCTTGCAACTTAGTAATAGATGCTTCTAGGCGCTCCCAGTATTCAATTTGAGGGATTTCCGGGAGGAACTCCTGTGCTCTCCTCTTGATGGGGTCGTCCTGCACTTGTTGTCCTTCTATTGACTTTTTGGTGATTGGTTGCTCAACTGAGATATACTCATCTACTCCCATCTTTACCCCAGCATCTTTACATAGCAGAGAGATTAAGCTTGGATAAGCCAATTTGGCATCTTTGGAGTTCTTGTTTGCAATTGTGTAAAGCTCACAAGAAATCAGCTGATGAACTTCCACTTCTTTTCCCAACATAATGCAATGAATCATCACTGCTCTTTTGATGGTGACTTCAGAGCGGTTGCTAGTGGGCAGTATAGAACGCCCAATGAAGTCCAGCCAGCTTCTGGCGACTGGTTTGAGATCTCCTCTCTTGAGTTGGTTTGGGACACCCTTTGTGTTGATTGTCTATTTGGCTCCAGGGAGGCATATGTCCTCTAGAATTTTGTCCAAGCTCTTATTTGGTCTCATCGTTCTCCTATTAAAGGAGTCCGGGTCATCTTGCAGTTGAGGCGGCTTGAAGATCTCTCTTATTTTGTTAGGGTGGAGGTGAACAATCTTCCCTCTGACCAGAGTTCGATAGTCATAGAATGTGGTTCCAGCTATTATCTGCCTGTCTGTCTGCCACAGATTAGAGTAGAATCCCTGAACCATGTTTCTTTCCACCTTTGTCTCAGGATTAGCTAGGATTTCCCAGCTCCTGTTTCGAATTTGCTCTTGGATCTCCGGATATTCGTCTTCTTTTAAATCGAATTTAACTTCCGGGATCACTGACCTTAGACCCATTATTTTGTAGTAATGGTCTGAATGTTCTTTGGTTAAGAACTTCCCTTGATTCCAAAGTGGTTTTGAAATATTCTCTTTCTTGCCTCTTGAGGTGGTTTGTTTTCCCTTAGGAGCCATGATCTTGGTGAGTATTGGCTTAGTGATCACGGATAAACACACCAAACTTAGAGGTTTTCTTGTCCTCAAGCAAAAGAAAGGAAATGAGAGGGATATAGGGAGAGCCAAGTTCGAATTGTGGAGGAGAGGAGGGAGGCCGAACGAGGATTTAAAGGGAAGGGTTTTTTTTTCAAAAATTTTTGAAAAAGATATGATAGAAAATGTGATTTGTAAAAGATCAGTATGATAGGAAAAAGATGTAATTTAAAATTGAAAAGATATGAAAGACATTTGAAAAAGATAGATTTGTTTTAAAAAAAAAGATATTGTGAAGATTTGAAAAAGATATTGATGAGTTGAAAAGATTTGAAAAAGATAGATTTGTTTTGAAAAAGATTTGAAAAGAAGTTGAAGAAGAATTGAGAAAGATTTAATTTTAGGATTAAGATATTTTTAATATTTTTGGAAAAGAGTTTGAAAAATGAAAGTATGGGAACATGTTTATGCAAGAAAGTATGGATGGAAAAATGAAAATTTGAAAAAAAATCAAGTTGGGAACAAAAACTTCCTCCTCTCCACAATCCCGGCGTTAAACGCCCAACTGCTGCTTGTTTTGGGCGTTTAACGCCCATCTGTAGCCTCTTTTGGGCGTTAACACCCAGCTGTTGCTTCTAGCTGGCATTAAACGCCAGAAATCTTTTGTCACTGGGCGTTTTTCTGAACGCCCAGGATGCTGCAAGTTTGGCGTTAAACGCCCAGAATGGTACCCATTCTGGCGTTTAACACCCAGAAAGGTATCCTTACTGGCATTTTCTTGCTAGTGAGCTCCTTTTCCTTGTTTTGTACTCTGAATCCTTCTGTAACTCTGTGAACTTATGCAATTGATACTTTACCTTGAAGATTATTTATATTAAACTCGTATAATTATTATTTGAATAACAAATAAGCTTTACAAATGGCTGGGTTGCCTCCCAGCAAGCACTTCTTTATTGTCTTTAGCTGGATCTTGCTGAGCTTTTAATCAAGCCTCAGCTTTGAGCATTCTTGCTCAACATTGCCTTCAAGATAATGCTTGATTCTTTTTCCATTAACAATGAATTTCTTATTAGAATCAATGTCTTGAAGCTCCACATATTCATATGGTGACACACTTGTAATCACATATGGTCCCTTCCACCGAGATTTCAGTTTCCCGGGGAATAATCTGAGTCTAGAATTGAACAGCAGAACCTTTTGTCCTGGTTCAAAGATGCTGGGTGACAGTTTCTTATCATGCCACCTTTTTGCTTTTTCTTTGTAAATCTTAGCGTTTTCGAAAACATTGAGTCTGAATTCCTCTAGCTCATTCAGCTGGAGAAATCTTTTCTCTCCAGCTAACTTGGCATCAAGGTTTAGGAATCTGGTTGCCCAGTAGGCCTTATGTTCAAGTTCCACAGGCAAATGACAGGCTTTACCATACACAAGCTGGTATGGAGAGGTCCCTATAGGAGTCTTGAATGCTGTTCTATATGCCCACAGAGCTTCATCCAAGCTTCTTGCCCAATCCCTTCTACGGGTAATTACAGTCCGTTCCAGAATTCTTTTTAGTTCTCTATTAGAGACTTCAGCCTGCCCATTTATCTGTGGATGATATGGAGTTGCTACTTTGTGGCTAATTTCATATCAGACCATAGCAGAGTAGAGCTGTTTATTGCAGAAGTGAGTGCCCCGTCACTAATTAGTGCTCTAGGGACACCAAACCTGCTGAAGATATGTTTCTGGAGGAACTTCAGCACTGTTTTAGTATCATTAGTGGGTGTTACAATTGCCTCTACCCATTTAGATACATAGTCTACTGCCACCAGAATATATGTGTTTGAGTATGATGGTGGGAAAGGCCCCATGAAGTCAATATCCCATACATCAAACAACTCAATCTCCAAGATTTCTTGTTGAGGCATGGCATATCCATGAGGCAGATTACCAGCTCTCTGGCAACTGTCACAGTTACGTACAAACTCTCGGGAATCTCTATAGAGGGTAGGCCAGTAGAAGTCACATTGGAGGACCTTGGTGGCTGTTCGCTCACCTCCGAAATGGCCTCCATATTGTGACCCATGGCAATGCCATAAGATCTTCTATGCTTCTTCTCTAGGCACACACCTACGGATTATTCCGTCTGCACATCTCTTAAAGAGATAGGGTTCATCCCACAAGTAGTACTTTGCATCAGTAATTAATTTTTTCTTTTGTTGCCTGCTGTACTCCTTGGGTATAAATCTTGCAGCTTTATAGTTTGCAATGTCTGCAAACCATGGTGTTTCCTGAATGACAAACAAATGCTCATCCGGAAAGGTTTTAGAGATCTCAATAGAGGGAAAGGATGCCCCTTCTACTAGTTCTATCCGGGACAGATGATCAGCCACTTGGTTTTCTGTCCCTTTTTTATCTCTTATTTCTATATCAAACTCTTGCAGAAGCAACACCCATCTTATGAGCCTGGGTTTTGAATCCTACTTTGTAAGTAGATATTTAAGAGCAGTATGGTCAGTGTACACAATCACTTTTGATCCTACTAAGTATGATCTAAACTTGTCAATGGCATAAACCACTGCAAGCAATTCTTTTTCTGTGGTTGTGTATTTTTTCTGGGCATCATTTAAAACACGGCTAGCATAATAAATGACATGCAGAAGCTTGTTATGCCTATGTCCCAATACTGCACCAATAGCATGGTCACTGGCATCACACATTAGTTTGAATGGTAATGTCCAGTCTGGTGCAGAAATAAATGGTGCTGTGACCAGCTTAGCTTTCAGAGTTTCAAACGCCTGCAGGCACTCTGTGTCAAACACAAATGGCGTGTCAGCAGCTAACAGGTTGCTCAGAGGTTTTGCAATTTTTGAAAAATCCTTTATAAACCTCCTATAGAATCCTGTATGCCCCAGAAAGCTTCTAATTGCCTTAACATTGGCAGGTGGTGGTAGTTTTTCACTTCCACTTTAGCTTGATCCACTTCTATTCCCTTGTTTGAAATTTTATGCCCAAGGACAATTCATTCAGTCACCTTAAAGTGACATTTTTCCCAGTTTAAAACTAGGTTGGTCTCTTGGCATCTTTTTAGAACAAGTGCTAAATGGTCAAGGCAGGAGATGAATGAGTCTCCAAATACTGAAAAGTCATCCATGAAGACTTCCAAGAATTTTTCTACCATATCAGAGAAGATAGAGAGCATGCACCTCTAAAAGGTTGCAGGTGCATTGCACAGACCAAAAGGCATCCTTCTGTAGGCAAACTCTAAAGTGTGAATGTTGTTTTCTCTTGGTCCTGAGAATCTACTACAATTTGGTTGTAGCCTGAATAGCCATCCAAAAAGCAGTAATATTCATGACCTGCCAGTCTCTCTAGCATCTGGTCTATGAATGGTAAAGGAAAGTGATCCTTCCTGGTGGCTATATTGAGCCTTCTGTAGTCAATACACATATGCCACCCTGTAACTGTTATTATATGAACTAGTTCATTTTTTTCATTATGAACCACTGTCATGCCTCCCTTCTTGGGAACAACTTGGACAAGGCTCACCCAGGGGCTATCAGAAATAGGATAAATAATCCCAGCCTCCAGTAACTTGGTGACCTCTTTCTGCACCACTTCCTTCATGGCTGGATTTAGCCGCCTCTGTGGTTGAACCACTGGCTTAGCATTGTCCTCCAATAGGATCTTGTGCATGCATCTTGCTGGGCTGATGCCCTTAAGATCACTTATGGACCACCCAAGAGCTGTCTTGTGTGTCTTTAGCACTTGAAGTAGTGCTTCCTCTTCCTGTGGATTTAAAGCAGAGCTTATGATCACCAGAAAAGTGTCACCTTCTCCAAGAAATGCATATTTCAGGGATGATGGTATTGGTTTGAGCTCAAGTTTAGGAGGTTTTTCCTCTTCTTGAGGAATTTTCAGAGGCTCTTTTATTTCCTCTGAATCCTCCAGATCAGGCTGAATATCTTTAAAGATGTCTTCTAGCTCTGATTCGAGACTCTCAGCCATGTTGATCTCCTCTACCAAAGAGTCAATAAGATCAACTTTCATGCAGTCTTTTGGTGTGTCTGGATGCTGCATGGCTTTGACAGCATTTAACTTAAACTTATCCTCATTGACTCTCAGGGTTACTTCCCCTTTTTGGACATCAATGAGAGTTCGTCCAGTTGCTAGGAAAGGTCTTCCTAGAATGAGAGTAACATTCTTGTGCTCCTCCATTTCCAGCACTACAAAGTCAGTGGGAAAGGCGAATGGCCCAACCCTAACAATCATGTCTTCAATCATGCCTGATGGGTATTTAATGGAGCCATCAGCAAGTTGGAGACATATCCGGGTTGGTTTGACTTCTTCAGTTAAACCAAGCTTTCTGATAGTGGATGCAGGTATTAGGTTGATACTTGCCCCAATATCACATAAAGCTGTCTTGGTGTAATTACCCTCTAATATGCATGGTATCATAAAGCTCCCGGGATCTTTAAGCTTTTCTGGGAAGCTTTTCAGAATGACTGCACTGCATTCTTCAGTGAGGAGAACTCTTTCAGTTTCTTTCCAATCCTTCTTATGACTCAAGATCTCTTTCATGAACTTGGCATAAGAGGGTATTTGCTCAAGTGCCTCTACAAACAGAATCTTTATTTCAAGAGTCCTGAGATAGTCTGCAAAGCAGGCAAATTGCTTATCCTGCTCCTCTTGGCAGAGTTTTTGAGGATAAGGCATCTTGACTTTGTATTCCTCAACCTTAGTTGCTGCAGGTTTATTTCCTACAGAGGTGGTTGGAAAAGCCCTTTTAGAGGGGTTGCTATCAGCACTTGTGTGTGTCTGATCCCTCACTGGCATTTGAATGCCAGGGTTAGAAGCTGGATTGGCGTTGGATGCCAACTTCTTACCTGTTTCTGGCGTTTGAACGCCAGAACTGAGCTTCCATTGGGTGTTTGACGCCAGCTCCTTGCCTGTTTCTGGCGTTTGAACGCCAGAACTGTGCATGGGTTGGGCGTTTAACACCAATTTTGCATCCTTTTCTGGCGTTTGAACGCCAGAGTTATTCCTCTCTGGGCTCTTACTGTCCTCAGAGGGATTTTGGATAATATTTTGCTCATGCTCTGTCAGTTGTTCTTTTCTTAGCTTTCTGCTGCTCTGAAGTGAAGTATTTAATGTTTTTCCACTTCTTAATTGAACTGCCTGGCACTCTTCTGTTATCTGCTTTGATAACTGCTGTTTTGTCTGATTTAATTGTGCTTCCATATTTTTATTAGCATTTTTAGTGTCTTGTAGCATCTTCTTAAATTCTGCTAGCTGTTTTGTTAGAAAACACAATTGTTGATTAAGTTCAGCAACTTGTTCTGGAGGACCAAGTTCAGTAGATACTGCTTTGGCTTCTTCTTTTATGGAGGACCCACTACTTATGTACAGATGCTGATTTCTAGCAACTATATCAATAAGCTCTTGAGCCTCTTCAATAGTTTTTCTCATGTGTATAGATCCACCAGCTGAGTGGTCTAGAGATACCTGAGCTTTTTCTGTAAGCCCATAGTAGAAGATGTCTAATTGCACCCACTCTGAAAATATTTCAGAAGGGCATTTCCTTAGCATCCCTCTGTACCTCTCCCAGGCGTTATAAAGGGATTCATCATCCTCTTGTTTAAAGCCTTAGATGTCCAGCCTTAGCTGTGTCATTCTTTTTGGAGGGAAATATTGATTCTGGAATTTGTCTGATAACTGTGTCCATGTTCTTATGCTTACTGTGGGTTGGTTATTTAACCACCTCTTAGCTTGATCTTTACAGCAAATGGAAACAGTAACAGCCTATATACATCCTGATCTACCTCATTGTCACGCACTGTGTCAGCAATTTGCAAGAACTGTGCCAGAAACTCAGTAGGTTCTTCCTGTGGAAGATCGGAATACTGGCAATTTTGCTGCACCATGACAATGAGCTGAGGATTTAGCTCAAAACTGCTTGCTTTGATGGGAGGTATACAGATGCTACTCCCATATGCAGCAGTAATGGGGTTATCATATAACCCCAGAGTCCTTCTGGACTGTTCATTTCCATTTAGGTCCATGATGGATAAAATGGAATTGATATGAATTGCAAACAAAATATATTTTTGTTTTTATTTTATTTAAGTAGAAACAAACTGAATTATTAAGAAAAAAAAGGAATAAGATAAAATAAAATGATTAGAAATTAAAATGTAAATTTCGAAAACTAAGAGAAAAATAAATTTGAAAATGAAAATACTTACTTAATTAAGAAGATTTGAAAAACTTTGGATATGATTTTCGAAAAAGATTTTGAATTTTGAAATTTCAAAACTAAGATAAGATAGAATAGAAAGTTTTAAAATAAAAATCTGAATTTTTAAATGAAAATTCGAAAATTAATTAAAATAAAGAGAAAATATATTTTTTAATTTAATGAAGAAAGAGAAAAACAGTAAAAATGATACCAAACTTAAATTTTTAGATCAAAACGAAGGAAACAAACAGGAAAACTTTGAATATCACGATGAACGCTAAGAACAACTTTTGAAAAATTTTTAAGAAAACAGAAACACAAATGACACCAAACTTAAAAATTTTTATATTCTGAGCACTAATAATTTGAAAAAAAATGAAAGAAAGATAAAATCATGTAATTGACACCAAACTTAAAATATGAAACTAAACTCAAACAGAAAAACTCAATTATTAGTTTAAAAGAAAAAAATTTCGAAAAAAATTTTGAAAAAGAAAATAAGGATTTTAAAATTTTAACCCAAAAACAACAATAGAAGACTCTAAACCAAAAAGAAAAATTTTTCCTAATCTAAGCAACAAAATAAACCATCAGTTGTCCAAACTCGAACAATCCCCGGCAACGGCGCCAAAAACTTGGTGCACGAAATTATAAATCACACTTTTTACAACTCGTACCGCTAACCAGCAAGTGCACTGGGTCGTCCAAGTAATACCTTACGTGAGTAAGGGTCGAATCCCATGGAGATTGTCGGCTTGAAGCAAGCTATGGTTATCTTGTAACTCTTAGTCAGGATATCAATTATGATTATCAGTTTGAATTGCGAATAATAAAAGAGCATGAAATAAATACTTGTTATGCAGTGATGGAGAATATGTTGGAGTTTTGGAGATGCTTTGTCTTCTGAATCTCTGCTTTCCTACTGTCATCTTCTTCATGCACGCAAGGCTCCTTCCATGGCAAGCTGTATGTTGGTGGATCACCGTTGTCAATGGCTACCATCCGTCCTCTCAGTGAAAAAGGTCCATGTACATGGCTAATCATCTGTCGGCTCTCACTTGTGATGGAATATGATCCATTGATCCTTTTGCGTCTGTCACTACGCCCAACACTCGCGAGTTTGAAGCTCGTTACAGTCATCCCTTCCCGAATCCTACTCGGAATACCACAGACAAGGTTTAGACTTTTCGGATCTCAAGAATGCTACCAATGAATTCTAGCTTATACCACGAAGACTCTGGTCTCACGGATCTGAAACTTCTGTTGTCAGGAGAGGAGATCAGACTCATGAGCCAAGAACCCAAGAGATACTCATTCAATCTAAGGTAGAACGGAGGTGGTTGTCAGGCACACGTTCATAGGTTGAGAATGGTGATGAGTGTCACGGATCATCACATTCATCATATTGAAGTGCGAATGAATATCTTAGATAGAAACAAGTGTGTTTGAATAGAAAACAGAAATAATTGCATTAATTCATCGAGACACAGCAGAGCTCCTCACCCCCAACAATGGAGTTTAAAGACTCATACTGTCAAAGATACAAAGTTCAGATCTAAAAATGTCATGAGATGCAAAATAAATCTCTAAAAGTTGTTTAAATACTAAACGAGTAACCTAGGTTTTCAGAAAATGAGTAAACTACGATAGATAGTGCAGAAATCTACTTCCGGGGCCCACTTGGTGTGTGATGGGGCTGAGACTTGAGCTTTACACGTGCCTAGGCTGTTTCTGGAGTTAAACGCCAGGTTGTAACCTACTTTGGGCGTTTAACTCCAACTTGTAACATGTTTCTGGCGTTTAACGCCAGAATGGAACATGGAACTGGTGTTAATCACCAGTTTACGTCATTTATCTTTGAGCAAAGTATAGACTACTATATATTGCTGGAAAGCCTTGGATGTCTACTTTCTAACGCAATTGAGAGCGCACCATTTGGACTTCTGTAACTCTAGAAAATCCATTTCGAGTGTAAGGAGGTCAGAATCCAACAGCATCAGCAGTCTGTTTTTCAGCCTGAATCAGATTTTTGCTCAGATCCCTCAATTTCAGTCAGAGAATGCCTAAAATCATAGAAAAACGCACAAACTAATAGTAAAGTCCAGAAATATGATTTTTGCATAAAAACTAATAAAAATATAATAAAAACTAACTAAATCATACTAAAAACTATGTAAAAACAATGCCAAAAAGCGTATAAATTATCCGCTCATCAAGGACGCAAAGGGAGCTTGGGCTGAAGAGCTCCCACAAGTCCTATGGGCATATCGGACAACACCACACTCCACGACCGGGGAATCACCCTTCCGACTTGCTTACGGAATGGAGGTAATGATCTCTGTAGAGATAGAAGAAGGATCCCCTAGAGTGGTCCTCTACAACGAAGACACCAACCCTCAAGCTCAAAGGGAAGAGCTCGACCTACTTCCAGAAGTCCGAGAAAGAGTCCGGGAGGAAGTGCTAAAGCGTCGAATGGCTTTAAGGTCGGTCAGGAGAAGGAAAGCTAGCAGCCAACTAGAAAGGGCCATACCGAGTTATAGAAGTACTAGGAAAGGGTTACTATAAGGTGGCCGACTTCCAAGGGCGGGAACTACCAAGATCATGGCACACCTGTAACCTAAGAAGGTACTATAGTTTGAAAAAGATCTCAGGACAAGGCGCACTCTTTTTCCTAGAAAGGTTTTTTAATGAGGCGCCACGCCGAGATCTAAAAAACTGCCCGACCTAGAAGGGTTTGCACTCACATGTACACACTTTTTATTTATATTTTATCTAATTATTATTTGAATAAAAGTTATCGATTCCCTAAAAAGTTTCCTACCAAGACGCATTAATTTACGCTCATAAAAACACAAAATTCATCGCCCGATTAAGAGAGGTCGGCAAGGTGAAGCGATAGAAGCTCAAGTTAATGCAAGGAGTTATAAAAAGTAACCCAGAAAAAGTGACCTAACGAGGTCTAACTAGAAATGGGATTACTAAAAATAACTTAAGAAGGCCCGACAGAGAAGTTGGACCAATGAAAGGATCATTGAAAAGGGACAAAAACATCTCGCAAAGGCCAAAGAAAGGTTAAAAAACCAGGGCCCGAAGTGCTTAGCTAAAAAGGTACAAAGCCCTGAAAGGAATGTTACTTAAAGCAAGAGCACGATCTCAAGACGGAGCTAGAAAGTCGTCCCAACAAACTACAAAGAAAAGGTTCTATGTAAGAACACTACCTAAAATAGTTGTTGGGAACCGGCTAAAAAGCCCGGACAATGGAGCCATAAAGGTCGACGTCAATAAAGCGCGATCTAAGAAACAAAGGTCGTATTGCCTTGTAAAAGGCAACGAACCAAGGAGTCCTAAGGTATAGAGGAAACCACAAAGGACCACGTTGCCATAAAATCATAAAGGTTGAAAAACAACCTCCAAATACAAGCCATCATACAAACAAAGCAAGGATTAAAATATTAAAGACTCAAAGGCTGCCTAAACGGTAGCCCAAGAGTTTAAAGTGTTTGTTTTTAAAATAAAAGTTGCTGGAAAGCAACTAGCAAAGTGTCAAAAGGCTATAGCCAAAGTCATTCACAAAAGTTACAAGGCTCATAGGTCGGACCAACAAAATACCAATAGCAATATATAAAAAGAAACATCATAGGGGATCCAAGTTCACCCCAGTAGCAACATCCTTAGGAGGAGGAGGACGCATGGACGAGATCGGGGTGGCATTGACAACTCCATCAGGTCCATTCAGAATCTCCAAGTCTGACTTAGGCTCAGGAGAGACCACCTCGGCAGAAGAAGCTGCAATAGTAGAAGCTGAGGAAGCCTTAGGTGGTGGCACAAGAGGAAGACCCTCATCATCATCGTTAGGGGCAGGCACAATCTTGCCGTCCTCCACCACATTGTCCATGCTAAATAAAGAGAGGTCAACCTCGGGAGCAAGAACCCGAACCTGGGCCTTCAGATTTTCATACATATCGGTCATACTGCCCACCATATGTCCCTGAAGCTCGGCATAATCATCCTGGGTAGACTGAAGCCTCTCCTTAGCTTCCAGCAGCTCGCCATAGGTTCGAGTATAGCTCTCCTTATATTTTTTAGCAGTCTCCTCATCTGGGTTAGCTACTGCCTCCGCCACAGTAGCACGCTCCTTCTCCTTCTCCACATCAATCTCCAATTTAGCAACTTTGGCATCCAACTCATCCTTCGAAGCCTTAACAACTCGGGAAAGATCCGCACTGAGATTGGCTATCCAAACACTATTACTTGATATAAAATCAAGATAGTGAAGGATCGACACGTCGTCCAGAGGAACCCTGATAAACCACTATTTCATGGTTTATCTTGTGCTCAACTGAGTGGTTTTTATCAACTCTTTACCCACTTATTCATACTATTTGCATGGTTTTACATTTACCTTCCTAATTTTGTGCTATGATTGAAAACATGTTTCTTTGACCTTAATTTTATTAATTTTAATCCTCTCTTTATACCATTTGATACAATGATATGTGTGTTAAGTGATTTCAGAGATTACAGGACAGGAATGGCTTAGAGGATGGAAAGGAAGCATACAAAAGTGGAAGGAATACAAGAAGTTGAAGAAATTGCTAAGCTGTCCAGCCTGACCTCTTTGCACTCAAATGGTCGTAACTTGAGCTACAAAGATCCAAATGACGCGGTTCCAGTTGCGTTGGAAAGCTAACATCCGGGGGCTTCAATTTGATATATAATTTACCATAGTGGCCATACATCTAGGCGATGTGAATGCGTGCTCCACGCGGATGCGTTGCAGTGACAAAAATCAGCGTGGCAGATTTCGCCCCCAGCGATTTCTGGGCTGTTTCTGACCCAGTTCTCGGCCCAGAAAACATAGATTAGAGGCTATAAAGTGGGGGAATGCATCCAAACAACTAACACATACACATTCACAATTATTAGGATTTAGATGTAGTTTTAGAGAGAGAGGCTCTCTCCTCTCTCTTAGGATTTAGGATTTAGATTTTTAGAATTAGGATTCCTCTCAGTTTATGGTTATTTCTCAATTTCAGGTTCAATGTTCCTTTTATTTATATTTCCCAAATTAATTTATGAATTTCCATGTTAGATTTGATTTCTTTTACTAATGCAATTTGATGTATTTCAGATTTATGATTTATATTTAGCTTTTTATATTCTTGGTTTTAATTGATGAATTGATAAATTGGAGACACTTGAGTTATCAAACTCCTTGTTGATTGAACATTGGAATTCTTTGCTGATTGATTTGAACTCCAATAACTCTAGTCTTTTCTTAGGAATTGACTAGGACTTGAGGAATCAAATTGATTCATCCACTTAACTTACCTTCATAGTTAGAGGTTAATTAAAGTGGGAGCAGAATCCAATTCTCATCACACCTGATAAGGATAACTAGGATAGGACTCCAATTTCTCATACCTTGCCAAGAGATTTTATTATTATTAATTTATTTTTCTTACCATTTAAATTACTTGCTCCTTAATTCAAAAACCCAAAAATACACTTTTACTCATAACCAATAATAATTCATACCTCCCTGCAATTCCTTGAGAAGACGACCCGAGGTTTGAATACTTCGGGTAAAAATTTTATTGAGTTTGCTTAAGTGACAACCAAAACTTTTGTAAGAAAGGAATTCTTGTCGGTCTAGAAGCTATACTTACAACGCGAATTTATTGTGAAAATTCTAGATCGCGCGAGAGTTTCGTTCTTCAAAATGGTGCCGTTGCCAGGGAATTGCAAACGTGTGCCTTATTATTGGTTATTGTAAATATCTACTTTTAAATTGATTTTTTTTCAAAAAAAAATTCAGATTTTTATTTTAAAATTTTTTTTATCTTATCTTATCTTAGTTTTAAATTTCAAAATTCAAATCTTTTTCAAAAAATCATATCTTTTTCAAAATCTTATCTTATCTTATTTCAAAATCAAATTTCGAATTTCAATATTTGAATTCCAAAATTCAAAATTCAAATTTCAAAATTTAAACCTTTTTCAAATTTTTATCTTATATTGTTGTTAGTGTTTCTAGTTTTAAGAGTTTATTTTCATTAATTTTTATTAATTTTTGTCTTTAATTACTACTATGAATTCTCACCCATCTGGTTTCAAGTTTAGTTCCAATGTTGTTGTAAGGAATGGAAACTATAATGAAAATAGGCATCAAGGTTGGAAAAATCAAAGATGGGAGGAGCCACAAGGATTTGATCAATCCTCTTGGCAACAATCCCCTCCAATGCGCTATAACCAACAACCATTCTACAATGCATGCCAAGACAATAGTTATGGTGGATCCCTTCGTGACAACCAACCTCCACCAAATTACTATAGTCAAGAGCCATTCTAAGGAGCGTACCAAGATGATGGATATGGTGGACCCCTTGTAGTTACCAACAAGGCCCACCATATGATTATGAACCGCCTCCTCAACACAACTCTGGACCACCATACTCACAAGCCCCCTACTACCAAACATCATCACATGATTCTAACCTTTATCCACCATATCAACCACCCTATGAGCCATATGAGCCATACATAGATCCACCCCAATTCCAACCCAGTTACTCCCAAGGACCACCACCTCCATATACACCACATCCATATCCGTCAATCTAAGAGCCTTATGATCCTACTTATGATATCCGAGCAGAACAAGTGTCAAGGGATCGTCTCAAGGAAACAATGGATCGATTTCAAGCAACCCTGCATCAATTGGACCGAGCGATAAACCAAACAGCACCCGAAGCTTTCATTGCTAAGGAATCTCAATTTGAGAGCAAGGAATTGAAGTGTGCTGTGCAACAAGTGGAAAAGATGGAGAGTGATGAACCACCCTCTTATCATGAACCTTTCCTCCCAAATAATGAGCCTTCATATCCACCTTAACCTTCAATGCATGATACTATTGGTGTTCTTCTTCAAGGGCAAAGAGAGATGAAACGGGGAGTACTAGAATTCACGACTGCCTTTACCGAGGTAATAAATCGATTAGCTTCCCAACATCTGAGCACTCAAAGTACTCCCATGGTTACATGTGGAGAATCAAAAGAAGAGCGTAGCATGAAAGAGACACTAGAAACTCCAGTGGACAACAAGGAACATGGCTTTGTATTGGAACAAGTGGAGGAAGCCATAACAGTTGTAGAGGAAGAAGTGGTTGAAGATTTAGGAGATGCTGAACCTCCATGGGAATCTAGAATTATAGAGTACACCTCCAATAAGATTGAAATTGATGTCAAGAAGGCCAGTTAACAACCTCCATGGCATATTCTTTATGAAGACTTGGATGGGATAGATCAAGAAGTAAGTTCCCTTGGTGATGAGAATCATGCATCAAGTCCTCCTAGTGAGAAATCTACATCCACAAACGAACTCCTTGAGTATGAAGACTCTTCTCTGATTGAGTCTGTAATTGATGTGGAAGTAGAAGCCCTTCGAAAAGGATGGACGGGAGTTGAGTACACTTTGTCAAGAACATTGGAGACTTCTCCACCTAGGTTGTCGTCTACTCCTTCACTTGAGTGGGTAAAACTTATCTCTGTTCGTCTTTCTATCCCACTTGAGTACGGTATTCTTGAAACGGACGGCCAACTTAGGAACCTTTGTGGCATTAAGCGTAAGAGAAGAATGTTTAGTGGTTGAAGTTGCAAATCAAGGCTTATCAAGGTTGATACTTCAAGAGAAATATGTAAGGGCTCAACTGGTGAAAATTTGGTTAGATCTAAAAGAAGAGTTTAGTACTCCGTAGAGAATTCAGAGTGCTTGCCACCCGGATGGAACCATGATGATCAACTTGAAGACGAGTGCAGAAACAAGATTTGGGATCCAGGCATATATGAGGATCAAATTTGGGAGCTCAAAACTTGTGACAAACTCCATCAAAGCTTGAGAAATTTACTTGGTATTGATAGAGCTTATTGGAAGTCCAAGCATTGGTGGAAGTTTTAGGATGAGTTCAAGCACAAGCCGCCATGACAAGGAGCTCACCAAATGTCCAACTTAAGGACTTTAACTAAAAGTGCTAGGTGGGAGACAACCCACCATGGTATGATCGTTCCTTTTCTTCAATTTTGATTTATTTCGTTTTGTTTGTTTTTGAGTTTTATTTTATTCTATTTTCATTGAACCTGGAATTATTCATAGTATCCACACTATCATTACATTTTGCATCCTGCATTAAAAAAAAAAAGCACGCACGCGACGCGTTCGCATCACCAGTGCGTTTTGAAGAAAAGAGAATTGGACAGAGAGTCACGCGAAAGCGTGGCTGGAGGCGTGCCTTAGGCACAATCATTACCATGCGACCGTGTCAATGACGCGTCCGCGTCATTTTGAAAATATGCCTCCCACGCGTCCGCGTCACCCATGCGAACGCGTGCCCTGCAAAATCGACGTAAAAATGTGTTTGGCTGTAAGTTATGATGGAGTGGGGCTGGAACCATGCTAGAAGCACAAGCCCTACCACGTGAACGCGTGCCCCACACGAACGCGTGCCCCACGCGAACGCGTGCCCCACGCATTCCACGTCATTTTTAAAAATATGGCCACTCACGGGATCGCGTCACCCAAATATTTTGGCAACATAAGTTTGAGACAGAGAGTTGCGCGAACGCGTCGCTGCCCTCGCGCCATTCGCACAAAACCCACGCGTCCGCATCACATGCGGCGCACAGATTATCCACATCAGCCAAAATATCTTATCTTTTCTTCCCCAAATCCTAATTTTTCTTTTCCCTTATTATTTCTTTCTTCCCCCTTCTTCCTACTTTAGTCTTTCTCATTTTTTACTTTCTCTTTTTTTTTTCATTTTCACATCCATTATCAAGGTTCTTCTCTTTCTTTCTTTACTTTTTACTTTTTATTATTTTTTTATTAATATTTTCTTCTTCTTTTTCTTTTTACTTTCATTATCTATATTTTCTTTTTCATTTCTTTTTATTCCTTTAATTGGTGTTAGAAATTTAATTGAGTAATTATTTTCTTTTACATTTTGCTTGTGAATTATTGTGGTATTGTTTGACAATTAATATTACTTCTTAAAGGGTTGCTTGCATGTTCAATTTAATACTTTCAATGACATATTTACCATGCATACTAAGTGTTTGTGAAAAAGCCCGTATGGCATCATGCATTACTTTTATGTCATTCTACTACTCTAATGCCTGTTTTTCGCAAAACTCCTTTTATATTTTATTGATTAAATATGATTGTCAATACAAACAGGTTGTTAGTTTGAAACACTTGATAATCAAATTGGGCATTTAATGCTTGATCTATGCTACTCATGCCTTTGCCAGCATGCCAATAAACATCTTGCATTTAATAGCCATCACATGCACTTGCTATATTTCTATTGATGAACTTCTCACATGTAGTCACGACCATGTGTTAACGACATCCTACTTTACCGTGCATTGATTATCACCTATACTATCCTCTCCCTTGCTCGAATCCTTAGCTTTACATGTTACTTTCTGTTCCGAGGTTACCTAAAACTGTAGGTCGATCTCGGACGAGATCCTCTGTGCTGATCGGAGATGATGTGCCCGGCTGTAAGTGGAGGCCGGAGCTATCGTATCCGACTTGTTGAGCTTGGCTGCACTGCTGATCCTTCTTCACCAGAGGGTGGGGGGTACCTGCAAGGGACTCCGATGCTTAAGTTAGCAAGGGTATTAAGCAAGTTTTTAGTAGAATCAGAGTATAAATTATACCTGGGTGCTCCAGTGTATTTATAATGGTGTGGAGTGACCTTTTTAGATAAGATAAGTTAGTTATCTTATCTTATCTTTATCTTTGAGTGAGGTCATCTTATCTTCAAGGGAACCGCCCTTATCTCTATAGGCTTGGGCTGCCTTTGGACTTGGGTCGTGTTCCTCTATCTGGGCCCTTTACTAGGCTTTCCTGACGATTTGGCCGAGCTCTTCGAGAAGAGGTCGAATAGTCTGACCTGAAGAGGTCGGTCGCTTTGTCGCTAAACATCTCGGGTCGGATAGCTCGACCCAGGGTATGAACAGTGCCCCTGCTCGAGCTCGGTCTTTCTTTCTGAGGTCGAGTCTTAGTTTTAGGACTTCGATCCTTCTCTGCTAAAGCCGAGCTCGAGCATTTTGTCGACTTCATCTTTGTAGAGTTCTCCTTTTTTGAATACGGAATGTTTTCTTTTGCTTCTTCTTAAAAGCGCGCGCTTTTGCATTAGCGCTCTTAGCCTTGGGAATATGCAAGGGTTTAATACCCTAATTAATTGGTTTTTAATTGCTCCGTTTCCCTTAGCCTCTCTATTTTGAATTTCACACTCAGAAAAACGGTTTCTCTTCTCCGTAACTTCCCCTGTTCTTTCTCTCTTTCTGTTTTCGCCTGGAGTTTGCAGTTTTCGCCTTTCTCCCTGCGACATTGCTTGGTTATTACTTTTTCTGGCTGTGGAAGGGCGATTCCGGATTCTGTTCACTCTTCAACTTTCTTTCGAAGCTTTATGCTTTTTCCAGGTTGGTTTTTTCTTACTTTCTTTGTCGCTTGCGTTATGTCATTTCTGTTTTTGGCTTTTTCGAAAGTTTGAACCTTTTGTATCGCCGTGCATCTGCTTGTTTACTGTTGTGGGGGGGGGGTTTCTTGCTTTTGAAATAATCCTTCTATACTCTAGGGTTGCTTATTTTTCTTCTTTTGCGAACTGTATGAACCTGCTTGCTTTTTCGAAAGATTGCTCCTTTGATGTCTTACACCATGTTGATAGTTTTCTTTGCTGATGAATTTCGTAAAGGACCTTGATGCTTTTTTCTTTTGAAAAAGGTTATGTTTTTTATGGCTTTTTCTTGATACGTTTTGTTATTTAGTTGTTTCATTTGTTGATCAAACTGAGACGGTGGGTCTGGAGCTTTTGATGGTTTTATCTGTGACTCGTGGCTTTCTACTCAAAGTGTCATTTTAGTTGAAAAAAGGGGTCATTATTTTCTTGTATCGAGGTGTAGGCTTGTAGGTTTTCCTGAGTCCTTGTTCTGTTAACTGCCTCCAAAGGATGCCCCTAGATCTTTTTGGTGTGGGTCCTGGGGTTTCCTTTTGTCGCTTGTATTGCGCTGGATTATGTTTGGCCGAGTTATTTTGATTTCGTCCGAGATGTTTTTTAGTAATCCAATCTTCTTTTCTTGTTTGTAGGACTAGTTGGCCATGTCTTCTCACAAAAATATTGTCGAGGCATTTTCTAAGGTTCCTGAGGGGATGTCTGATTGGTTGGACTCCCTTGTGTTGCTGTGTGTCTCTTTAGCCAATTCTGAATTTTGCGTAGAGCTTAGAAAACATCATCGAATTTGTAGCAGTGGAGATCAGGAGAACAATTACGAGTTGGTAGCACCTGATTCTGACGATAGGGTTTGCTTCCCTGTCCTTACTCAGGGGGAGCGTCCCTTTTTCTGTGCATATGACTTCTTTTTTAGCCAAATGAACATCACCCTTCCCTTTACTTCTTTTGAAACTGACCTGTTATGGTCCTGTAACGTTGCCCCCTCTCAGCTTCATCCAAATTCTTGGGATTTTATCAAGATTTTTCAGTTGGTTTGTCGAGAATTTGCTGTTACTCCTTCTCAAACTCTCTTTTTGTATCTTTTTGTGTTGACCAAGCCTGGGACTACCAAGAAGAAGGCTTCTTGGATTTCTTTTAGGTCTTTCTAGGGGCATAAGGTTTTTTCTATGTATGATGAATCTTTCCGGGATTTTAAGAATTACTTCTTTAAGGTCCGGACTGTTGAAGGAGCTCGGCCTTTCTTTTTGGATGAGAATAACGAACCCCGCTTTCCTTTAGAGTGGCAGAAGAATGTAGTGGTATCCTGGTATACCTGGGAGATGTTGGATGAAGTCGAGCAGGCCTTTGTAAATATCTTGGAGGATATTTAGGGGGAGCCTCCCCATCTTGATACCGAGAAGTTCTTGGGGAATCCTTCCCTTATCCGAACTGAGCTTGGTATATCTTGTGTATTTTTATTTTTACTTTGCTTCCTTCTTTTTCTAGTCTGTAACATGCTCTTGTGGTTGATTTCTGTTTTTCAGAGATGGCAAAAAACAACGACTCTATGAAGGCCTTTAAAAAGGCGAGGAAGGCTACGGCAGCTCTAAACGTCTCGGCCAAGGCGGATGGGGAAGGGTCCTCTCAGGTTCCGTCGAAGCCATCTGTGCCGAGCTCACCTGGACCGAGGAGAATGATCCCTACTCCTCGAGTCCGTGTAGTTGATCCTCCGTAGTCTTCTGGTGCTGTTTCTTTTCCTCCGGTCATTCCTCCTTCCAAAAGACCTCGAACTGTCGAACCCTTCAATCTGGATGCGCCTGATTTCGACGCTGTTGGGTTTGTCGACCAGCAAATCGGTCCTTATGGTGACCTCCATATGGATTATGTATCTCTCCTTCGCCATTTAGATTTTATAACTCGGAGTAGTATTAAGATGGCACATATGGGAGCTGCCCTATACCGAACTGCCCAAGATCTTCCTCTTCATGCCACCAAAGCCTTCATGGAGGAGGCTAAGCAGGAGTTCGACCGGATGAAGGGTTTGAAAGAGGAGCTCCAAGTGAAAGTGACCAAACTGGAGAAGGAGTTGGAGGGCAAAAAAGCTAGTTCTGTTGCTTTGGCGGCTTCTGTGAGGTTGGCTGAAGACACAGCATTGAGGCACAAGGATAGCTATGTCACGTCTTACAGGGAAGTGATGCGTCTTAGGGAGGAGTTGGAGTCTGCCCAGGTTGATTATGCCGAGCTCCAGGGTCACCTTGTAGGCAGCATAAATGCTGCTTATGAGAACCTGAAGGAGCAGGTTCGAGTTCTTGCACCCGAGGTTGACCTTACTCTCTTCAGCCTGGACAATGTTGTAAAGGATGGCAAGATTGTCCCTAACGACCCTGATGACGATGATGTTGAACCCCCTCCTGTGCCTGCCGTCAAGACTTCTGTTGTGCCGACTTCTTCACCTCCTTCATCCGAGCTTGGTCATCCTGAATCGGAACTTGATTGCCAGATTTTAAACAGGGATGACGGGATAGTGGATGCAGTGCCTCTTCAGACTCTCCCTCCTTTACCCCGTGCTGATGCTGCCGAGAAGCCTTCGGATCTTAAATGAATTTTCTGAATGTTTGTGTAAATAGCCCGACTTGTGGGATTTTGAACTCTTTATTTTGTAATTGGTGGTTGCTGGCCCCTTGACACTTTCTTAGGTGCTTGTTTAGCAACCTATTTTTGAAAACCAAAATGGTTTCCAAGCTTTTGAGGCTGGTTCTAGTAGCCTATTGAGCTTGTTATTATTATAACTTCATGTTTTTCATATCATGTCTGTTCTTATCTGTCTTGGTACCTTTTTTAGGTTTTTGGAAGTGTTGGAGCCATGTTGCTCGACCTCTTTGGATTGCCTTTATGTTTCATACTTGTGGCTTGATTCCTTTGAGGTTATGGATGTTTGGATCCACTGGTATGTCGGCTTCCTCGCTTTAGCCTGGAGTTATTTCTAGTAATCCATTTTGTTTGGACCTTTGTGAGGTCTCTTTTGAGAATTACTTTTTCTAACATTAGGGTTTCGGGCCGACTTCATCATGTCGGGCCCTTCTAAGTTATTTTTGTAATCCTCTTTCTTGGACCTTGTTCAGGTCTCTTTCAGGGATTACTTTTATAACTTTTTATGTTTTGGACTGACTTCATCATGTCGGGCCCTTCTAAGTTATTTTTGTAATCCTCTTTCTTGGACCTTGTTCAGGTCTCTTTCAGGGATTACTTTTATAACTTTTATGTTTTGGGCTGACTTCATCATGTCGGGCCCTTCTAAGTTATTTTTGTAATCCTCTTTCTTGGACCTTGTTCAGGTCTCTTTCAGGGATTACTTTTATAACTTTTATGTTTTGGGCCGACTTCATCATGTCGGGCCCTTCTAAGTTATAGTAATCCTCTTTTATAGGGTTGGCCAGACCTCTTTCCAGGGATTTACTTATAACTTTGGTTATTGCGACTGGTCCGACTTCTTTACGTCGGCCAGTCTTTAAGTTATTTTTTAGCAATCCATTTTATTAAGACCTCGTCAGGTCCTTTTTATGGATTACTTTCAATAACTTCTTGCATTACTCTATTTTCATCTTTACCGATTTTGTAGAAATTGGGTTTAATCCTCATTTGGTTGACCTTTTAATGAATTTGGTTTTCATCTTTATTGGTCTTTATCGTGATCGTTAAGTGAATTTGATTTTCACTTTCTGCCGATCTGTAGCTTTATAATCGGATGATGAATGTTTCAGATTAATGCGGCTTGAGAATTTGTAGAAGATCTAAACAGATTTTATTCAAAAGAAAATATATACATGCGGGAGTTTTATCCCTCTAAGTCAGGCAATTTGTAGGTCTTGGCTTGGCGCCTAGTTAAAAAACCTTTTCAGGAAAAAGAGCGCGCCTTATCCTAAGATCCTTTACCATCCCTAACTATAGTACCTTCTTAAGTTGCAGGCGTGCCATGACCTAGGAAGCTCTCGCCCATCGAGTTCGGACAGTTTGTAGTAGCCCTTTCCAAGTACTTCTATGACTCGGTAGGGTTCTTTCCAGTTTGCTGCCAGCTTTCCTTCTCCAGGTCGGGTTGTTCCGATATCATTTCGGATTAGGATGAGGTTTCTCATTGAAACCTCGCGGCACTACCTTTTGATTGTATCTGGAAGCCATTCGACGTTTTAATGCCTCTTCCCTGATCCGAGCTCTTTTTTGGACTTCTGGAAGTAGGTCGAGTTCCTCCCTTTGAAGTTGGGAGTTGGCTTCTTCATTATAATGGATTACTCTAGGTGACCCTTCTTCAATCTCCACTGGGATCATTGCCTCCGTTCCTTACGCTAGTTGGAAGGGTGATTCCTTTGTGGTGGAATGCGGCGTTGTTCGATATGCCCATAGGACTTGTGGGAGCTCTTCAGCCCAGGCTCCCTCTGCGTCCTGTAATCTCCATTTTAGCCTAGCCAATATGACTTTGTTGGCAGCTTCGGCTTGTCCGTTGGCTTGGGGATGTTCTACGGAAGTGAACTGGTGTTTTATGTTCAAGTCAGCCACTAACTTTCTGAAGCCTGTATCTGTGAATTGGGTGCCATTGTCTGTGGTGATGGAGTATGGAACTCCGAACCTTGTGACAATGTTCCTATGTAGGAATTTTTGACTTCTTTGAGCAGTGGCGTTAGCCAGAGGTTTTGCCTCGATCCATTTTGTGAAATAGTCTACCCCTACTATGAGGAATTTAACTTGTCCCGATCTCTGAGGTAGCGTTTGGTAGAGAGACAGAGACGGAAAGACTGAGACTGAGAGACAAAGACTAAGAGACAGGGATTGAAATAAATCTCAGTATTCTGTTTGGTGCAAAATGGAAGACAGGAATTGAAACAAGAATGAAACTCTAATTTAATTTGCACAAAGGGTAAAATTGGAATTAATTAATTGAAATGAAAGTATTTTAGGTATAAAATATTATTAAAGTTTCAGTCTCCATCTCTAAAAATTTCAGTCTCCTGTGTCCCTACTTTTTGGAGGTACTGAAATACTGAAATTTTAGAGACAGAGACAGAAATTTTAGTACCAGTCTCTGAACTAACAAACACGATACTGAGTCTCAGTCTCTCAGTCTCTGTCTCAGTACCTCAAAACAAACGCTACCTGAGGGAAGGGTCCGAGAAGGTCGAGTCCCCATTTTGCGAATGGCCAAGGTGAGGTCATGCTGATGAGTTCCTCTGGCGGGGCGATGTGAAAGTTGGCATGTTTCTGACATGGTGGACATGTCTTTACGAACTCCGTGGCTTCTTTTTGTAGAGTTGGCCAATAGAACCCTGCCCGGAGTACTTTTTTGGTAAGTGCTTGCGCTCCGAGGTGATTGCCGCAGATGCCACTGTGTATCTCTTCTAGGACTTCATTTGTGTTGGAAGTCGGTACACATTTTAATAATGGTATTGAGATCCCTCTTTTGTATAAGGTATTGTTTATGATAGTGTAGTATTGTGCCTCCCGTTTTAACCTCTTTGCCTCCTTTTTATCTATAGGAAGTGTTTCTGTTTTGAGGTAGTTAATTATGGGAGTCATCTGATGACAAGTCATTTTAGCCTAGTTTCACTAGCCTTTTTCTTTTGTTTTCAATTGAATTATGCACTTTCTTGATCCATAAGCAAGCCAATTGGGTAGATTTTCATGCTTCCTTTGATTTAATCAACCATAGATGAATTAATGCAATTTCATGAGGTTTTATGCTATAATTGTCATATATTATGAAAGAATGAATATCTCATGATTTTGAGCATAGCTTTGATGTGTTTGGTTGATTGATGATAGGTGAAGAAAGCTTGGAGAAAGGTTGAAGCAAGAAAGAATGGCTAGGAGTAAGAGAGAACAAAAAGTTTGAGCAAAAGTTTGCCTCAAACTTTAGCTCAAACTTTTGGAATAAGTGAAAACAACCCAGGGAGCAAAAAGCTTGACCAAAAGTTTGCCTCAAACTTTTGCGCAAACTTTTGGGAGAAAAGCTTGAGCCAACGTTTGCCTCAAACTTTTTGGCAAACGTTGGCCTCACAAATCAACACCCTGGAGAGCAAAAGTTTGCGCCAACGTTTGCCTTAAACTTTTTGGCAAACGTTGGCGCCATGAACAACACACCCTGGAGAGCAAAAGTTTGCGCCAACGTTTGCCTCAAACTTTTTGGCAAACGTTGGCGCCATGAGTGTGCATGAGGGGGCCAACGTTTGAGCAAAAGTTTGACCCCAAACTTTGGCTCAAACATTGATAACAGCAAGGATGGGGTGGCTGATGTGAAAAGTTTGAGTAAAAGTTTGCCTCAAACTTTTACTCAAACTTTTACTCAAGCTTTCATGATTCCAAACCCGGTTCACTTTGGTTCTCTCCCCAACTCCAAGAGCAATCAACCAAGGCCTCTATCAACCCAATTCCATCAAGAGCAAAGGCCCAATTGAAGGCTTGAAGACCATTTGAAGAAAGTGTATAAATAGCATAGGATTTAAGTTTTTCGGGGAGGCTTTCCTTTTAGTTTTCATAGAGAGTTTTCGGGGAGCTTTTGGTGTGGAGTGAATTTTAATTTCTAAGTCTCGGGGAAGGAGAATTGAATTCCCTTCCTCTTAGTTTTCTTGCTTTCAATTTCAATTACAATTGTCTTGGATCTTGGGTTGGAGAATTGAAGGAATTCTGTTTGAATCTCATCCTGAGACCTCTCTGTTTCTTTACTGCACAATTGAATTTAAATTTCTGTTAATTGCTTCTTCATCTACTTTCTCTGTAATTTACATTTTCTTTGCAATTGTTCTTGTTGGATCTAGGAAGGCATTGAGATCTAGACTTGGTTATCTAGTCTCTTGGGTCCTGAGATATGAATTATCATTTTACATTCTCTGTTTACTGCTTTCAAGCTCATTTACATTTCTGTTTCAAGATCCGATTCAATCCAATTCATCTTCCACTCTTAAGTTTGTTGAATTTTACTTTGCCTTGTTTAATTTCTGCAAATCCAATTCCCAATTCCCTTTACAATTCAAGCCATTTACATTTCTTGCACTTTAAGATTCTGCAATTTACATTTCTTGCGTTCTAAGTTTCTGCCATTTAATTTCTTGTTCTTTAAGATTCAGCACTTTAAATTTCAGTTCTCTTTAATTTCATGCAATTTACCCATTCCCTTTACTTTCTATGCAATTTAAATTCTGCAAATCACAAATCTCACAACCAAATCTTGATTCGCTTGACTAAATCAACCACTAAACTAAAATTGCTCAATCCTTCAATCCCTGTGGGATCGACCTCACTTTCGCGAGTTATTATTACTTGATGCGACCCGGTGCACTTGCCGGTGAGTTTTGTGTCGGATCGTTTTCCGCACATCAAGTTTTTGGCGCCGTTGCCGAGGATTGATTAGATTGACAATGATTAAGTGAGGTGGTGATCTAGATCAAGCACTTTTACTTTTCTGTTCTTTAATTTTCAATTAACCCACTAACTGTTTGAATTTTTGCTTAAGCTAACTAAAACTTCATTCTGGCAGTAGATTGAAGTATCACTGGTTTGTGCGTTTCTTATGTTCTGCTTGTATGTCAGGTACAAGAAGAACCACACCCACCTTTCATGAACAAGACGAAAGAACTCTTAGGAGGTTAAGAAGGGCTGAAAGAGGGAAAAATATTGTTGGAGAAGAGGAATCAGAAGAAGAATTCCAAGATATGGAGGAACATTCAACCAATCCACCAGGTGGAGCAGACAACAACAATAACAAGCCACCCCAGAGGAGAGTTTTGGCCTCCTATACTTTTGCAAATCCTAGACATTGTGGAAGCAGCATCTTAACTCCAAATGTCAATGCAAACAATTTTGCACTAAAGCCACAACTCATCACTTTAGTTCAGAACAATTGCTCTTTTGGTGGAGGACCACTTGAAGACCCCAACCAACACTTATCCACTTTCTTGAGGATTTGTAATACTGTCAAAACTAATGGTGTGCCTCCTGACAGCTACAAGCTATTGCTATTCCCGTTTTCTCTCAGAGATAAGGCCACCCAATGGTTGGAATCTTTTCCAAGAGACAGCATCAACAATTGGGATGATTTGGTAACCAAGTTCCTTGCCAAATTTTACCCACCTCAAAGGATCATAAGGTTGAAGACTGAGGTTCAAACATTTACACAAATGGAGGCCGAACCCATCCATGAAGCATGGGAGAGATACAAGGCTCTGATCAGGAAATGTCCTCCTGAAATGTTCACTGAGTGGGATAAGCTGCAGAATTTCTATGAGGGCTTAACATTGAAATCCCAGGAAGCTTTGGATCATTCAGCTGGAGGTTCTTTGCAACTCATGAAAACTGCAGAGGAGGCTCAAAATCTCATTGATATGGTGGCTAACAACCAATATTTCTTTGCTCATCAAAGAAACCGCCAACCATCACAAAGGAGAGGAGTAATGGAGCTAGAAGGAGTGGACTCAATCTTGGCTCAAAACAAAATAATGCAGCAGCAAATTCAACAACAATTTGAGCAAATGACCAAGAGGATTGATAGCCTCCAAGTTGCAGCAGTTAACACTAGCCAACCATCAAACACATGGGGGCAAAATGAAGAAACTCAAGAAGAACAACAACAAGAGCAAGTACAGTATATGCACAACCAAGGACCAAATGAAGTGTATGGTGATACATACAATCCATCCTGGAAGAACCACCCAAACCTCAGATGGGGAGATAATCACACCCAAAACCAACAACCATGGCAGAGGAACTCAAACCAAAACAACCCAAGAAGCAACCAAAACCACAACCAGCAGCAAACTAACCAGAACCCCTATAGAAAACCTCAAAACAACTACCCCAACCCCAACCAGTATCAATCCAATAACCAACCCACCAACCAAAATGCCTACCATCCACCACCCACATCTCACAACCCACCACAAGCATCACCTGAATCTCAAAGACTCACTAACTTGGAGACCTTGATAGACAAAATATTGAAACACCAGGAAATGACAACCAAAAACCATGAAGCCTCCATGAAGAGCCTAGAGAGGCAGATTGGGCAAATCTCCAAGCAGATTTCTATTGAGAGACCTTCAAGCTCATTGCCCAGTGACACAATCCCAAATCCTAAGGAGGAATGCAAGGCAATACAATTAAGGAGTGGGAGAACATTGATGAGCAACAATGACACTACAAAGAAGCAAGCAGGGAGCAGCAAAAGGCCAATAGAAGAGGAGGAGCAAACAAAGGCAGATGAAGCCAAGGATCAAGAGGAGATGCCAAGCAAGAGCACTGAGAAACTCAAAGAGAAGGACAACCAACCACACAGTTTAAAAGAAGTGACTCAGGGACAACAGCAAATAGGAAAGAGCATCACACCTCCATTGCCATATCCCCAGAGGTTCAACAAAGAAACTAAGGACCAACATTTTCACAAGTTCCTGGAGATCTTCAAGAAGCTGGAGATCAATATTCCCTTGGCTGAAGCACTTGAACAAATGCCTCTGTATGCCAAGTTTTTGAAGGAGCTTATCAATAAGAAAAGAAGTTGGGATGAGAAAGAAACCATACTGCTTACTGAGGAATGCAGGGCCTTGATTCAAAAAGGGCTCCCTCCTAAGCTTGAGGACCCAGGGAGCTTCTTGCTGCCTTGCACCATTGGGGAATTAACCATCACTAAAGCAATGTGCGATCTAGGAGCAAGTATTAACTTAATACCCTCCTCCTTGGTGAAAAAGCTGCGCATAGAGGAAGTTAAACCGGTACAGATGTCTCTAGAGCTAGTAGATAAGTCAACGGTACACCCCAGGGGTATGATTGAAAACCTTCTGGTCAAGGTGGACAATTTCATATACCCTGCAGATTTTGTGGTTCTAGATTCAGATGGGGATGATGGTGACTCTATTATACTGGGAAGGCCATTCTTGGCCACTGCTAGAGCTATCATAGACATAGAGCAAGGAGAACTAACTCTCAGAATGCATGATAAGAGTGTCACTCTGAAGGTATTACCAGAAGCACAGTTTAGTAATGAGAAGAAAGACTATATGGAACTTGACAAGGAAGAATCACAGTTAAAGGAAGAAAGTGACAAAGTGATTCACAGCAACATCCCAAGGCAAAAGATTGTGCAGACTGATGAAGAAGTCCAAGAGGATATTGGAGTATTAGCCACTGAGAAGAGAGATCTCCAAAGTGAGCTTACGGCCAAAGGAGAAAGGTTAACAAAAGGAAGCAAGAAACACAGAAACAAAACAAAAAGGGGTTGGAAGAACAGGAAGATTCCAACAGAAGGGCTTTCTAAAGGTGATAAAGTGCAATTGATCTATCAACAACCGGGAGCAAGCCAACAGACTAATGACTATTCTACTGTCAGCAACATACTCTCATTGGAGCATGCTGAGATTGAACACCAGAGGACAAAGAGGAGGATCACAGTCAGGGGAGACAAGTTGAGGCACTACAATCATCAACCACCATAAAAGAAAGCCCCAATGTCAAGCTAGTGACATTAAAAGAGCGCTTGTTGGGAGGCAACCCAACCTGAGGTAGTTTTCTTTTCATAGCCTTTTCAATAAAAATGTTGAATAATTGATGTGCATTGCAAGGAGCTAAGTTTGGTGTTGCATACCAAAACAATTTAAGGGAGAATGAAGGATTCTAAGTTTGGTGTTCCACCAAAACCTCATTTAAAAGCACACCTTCACGTCCTGCACAACACTAGCTCCAAGCAATCAAACATGATTAGTCAACCATTTAACTATTTTCTAGTTTTAACTACATAACCTTTGGCAAGGACACAAGATATTACATATTGTTAACCTGTTGTATCAAGAGAAGTGGCAAGAAATTAAGTTTGGTGTTCCCACACCAAATTAAATCCACAAGCCACACTCAATTCATGCATACTAACTGGTCACCTAAGGGCTTGAGAAGCAAGCAACTTTTGAGAATTGTGCAGGGAATTCACCACCATTTGAGGACACTATGCATCATAACTCAAAAGGGCACAACAGAAGGAAGGACAAAGGAACTGCAAACCAATAGGTCGTATTTACACTTAACTCTTGCTGTTGAAAAATGTTTTGACTTGTGCTTTGTTAAAGTGTTCATCTAATACAAGTAGAATCACTCTTAAAATAAGTAAGCTAGTTTAAGTGTGTGCTTGTGTGTTTACTTCCACTTAACAAAAAGCATGTTTTGTTCCCTGCATCTTTAATTCAATAAAAGAAATGTTTGAAGGTGAAGTGAGATAGTTCTCTGTTAGATAGAAGTATAATAAAAGTAAGTGGTGGTATGTGTGTGATTGTATAATAGCTCACTTTTAGTGAATAAGAGAACTAGGATGTCTCCTTCTAAGTATAAAGTGGCCTACTGTCTATGAATCTCAATCAAAAAAATCCTTGGTTAAAAAGAAAAACAAAAAGAACAAAAAAAGAAGGGGAGAAAAAGAAATAGTCAAAGAGTGACAGCAGAACAAAAGAAAACAAAAAGAAACAAAGCTGGACACCAATAGCTTGAACCTTAGAATATATGCATGTGGTGTCTTTGTATTAGGATCTGCTTGGACTACTAAGCTCTTTGGAGTACATCAACACTCGGTGACTTGGGTTAACTAACCCGAGATCATCAGCTGAAAGTCCACTATCAAGAGCAACCTAACTACGAGGCATTTAGTAGCCCAAAGAGGTGCTGGGCATCAATGTTTTAAGAAGGAATGTGAGCCAAGTGTCTATGGTGAATAATGTGTCAAGTATAAAAAAAAATTGAACTTGCTACACATGACACTCAAATAAAGCGTATGAACAAAATAATAGCCAAGGATAAAGGAATAATGAGAGGTCATAGCAGTATGTTACTTGAAGCTTGAAGGAGACTTTCTAGGCTTAAGAGTCAACAAGAAGTGAGTGTTTACATATCCACATAAAACCCCATGAACTACCAATAATACTCTGCTAGCATGAACATCATCTTCCTTTTCATTCTTTCTTCTCAATAAATCTTTTCTTGCTTGGGGACAAGCAAGCTTTAAGTTTGGTGTTGTGATGACAAGTCATCTTAGCCTAGTTTCACTAGCCTTTTTCTTTTGTTTTCAATTGAATTATGCACTTTCTTGATCCATAAGCAAGCCAATTGGGTAGATTTTCATGCTTCCTTTGATTTAATCAACCATAGATGAATTAATGCAATTTCATGAGGTTTTATGCTATAATTGTCATATATTATGAAAGAATGAATATCTCATGATTTTGAGCATAGCTTTGATGTGTTTGGTTGATTGATGATAGGTGAAGAAAACTTGGAGAAAGGTTGAAGCAAGAAGGAATGGCTAGGAGTAAGAGAGAACAAAAAGTTTGAGCAAAAGTTTGCCTCAAACTTTAGCTCAAACTTTTGGAATAAGTGAAAACAACCCAGGGAGCAAAAAGCTTGACCAAAAGTTTGCCTCAAACTTTTGCGCAAACTTTTGGGAGAAAAGCTTGAGCCAACGTTTGCCTCAAACTTTTTGGCAAACGTTGGCCTCACAAATCAACACCTTGGAGAGCAAAAGTTTGCGCCAACGTTTGCCTCAAACTTTTTGGCAAATGTTGGCGCCATGAACAACACACCCTGGAGAGCAAAAGTTTGCGCCAACGTTTGCCTCAAACTTTTTGGCAAACGTTGGCGCCATGAGTGTGCATGAGGGGGCCAACGTTTGAGAAAAAGTTTGACCCCAAACTTTGGCTCAAACGTTGGTAACAGCAAGGATGGGGTGGCTGATGTGAAAAGTTTGAGTAAAAGTTTGCCTCAAACTTTTACTCAAACTTTTACTCAAGCTTTCATGATTCCAAACCCGGTTCACTTTGGTTCTCTCCCCAACTCCAAGAGCAATCAACCAAGGCCTCTATCAACCCAATTCCATCAAGAGCAAAGGCCCAATTGAAGGCTTGAAGACCATTTGAAGAAAGTGTATAAATAGCATAGGATTTAAGTTTTTCGGGGAGGCTTTCCTTTTAGTTTTCATAGAGAGTTTTCCGGGAGCTTTTGGTGTGGAGTGAATTTTAATTTCTAAGTCTCGGGGAAGGAGAATTGAATTCCCTTCCTCTTAGTTTTCTTGCTTTCAATTTCAATTACAATTGTCTTGGATCTTGGGTTGGAGAATTGAAGGAATTCTGTTTGAATCTCATCCTGAGACCTCTCTGTTTCTTTACTGCACAATTGAATTTAAATTTCTGTTAATTGCTTCTTCATCTACTTTCTCTGTAATTTACATTTTCTTTGCAATTGTTCTTGTTAGATCTAGGAAGGCATTGAGATCTAGACTTGGTTATCTAGTCTCTTGGGTCCTGAGATATGAATTATCATTTTACATTCTCTGTTTACTGCTTTCAAGCTCATTTACATTTCTGTTTCAAGATCCGATTCAATCCAATTCATCTTCCACTCTTAAGTTTGTTGAATTTTACTTTGCCTTGTTTAATTTCTGCAAATCCAATTCCCAATTCCCTTTACAATTCAAGCCATTTACATTTCTTGCACTTTAAGATTCTGTAATTTACATTTCTTGCGTTCTAAGTTTCTGCCATTTAATTTCTTGTTCTTTAAGATTCAGCACTTTAAATTTCAGTTCTCTTTAATTTCATGCAATTTACCCATTCCCTTTACTTTCTATGCAATTTAAATTCTGCAAATCACAAATCTCTCAACCAAATCTTGATTCGCTTGACTAAATCAACCACTAAACTAAAATTGCTCAATCCTTCAATCCCTGTGGGATCGACCTCACTCCCGTGAGTTATTATTACTTAATGCGACCCGGTGCACTTACCGGTGAGTTTTGTGTCAGATCGTTTTCCGCACATCATCATCCATCCTTGATCCAGACCTGTTATGGCTAGGACTTTTTCCTCTTCCGAGATTGACGAGTTCTGCAGCATTTCCTGGATGAGGCTTCTATTGTTGTCCCCTGGTTTGGTGCTAGCTAGCTTTGAGAGTGCGTCAGCTCGGGCATTTTGTTCGCGGGGTATGTGGCGGATCTCATATTCCCCAAGTTGTCCGAGCTGTTTCCTAGTTTTATCCAAGTACTTTTTCATGGTGGGATCCTTGGCTTGGTAGCTCCCTGTTATTTGTGAAGTGACCACCCGTGAGTCGTTGAAGATAATGAGTTTTTGAGCTCCAATCTCCTTAGCCAGCTTCAAACCAACTAGTAGTGCCTCATATTCAGCTTGGTTGTTTGAGGCAGGGAACCCGAATTTGAGGGAAAGTTCGATTTGGGTTCCTTGGTTACTTTCAATTATCAATCCTGTGCCGCTTCCAATCTTATTCGAGGAGCCGTCCACGTAGAGATTCCATTCTGTGGGGTTTCTGGGGTATCTATAAATTCTGCAATGAAGTAGGCCATGTATTGTGATTTGATGGCTGTCCGTGCTTCGTATTGAAGGTCAAATTTGGACAACTCGACTGCCCATTGCAAGATTCTACCCGCTAGGTCTATTTTCTGCAATATCCCTTTTATGGGTTGATTGGTCCGAACCGTAATGGTGTGGGTTTGGAAATATGGGCGAAGTCGTTGAGATGTTAAGATGAGAGCGTAGGCGAATTTTTCTATTTTTTGGTAGTTCAGCTCGGATCCTTGTAATGCTTTACTGATGAAATATACGGGTTGTTGCCCATTGTCATCTTCTCGAACTAGTACTGAGGCTACTGCCGATTTCCTACCGCGAGGTACAATATGAGTGGTTCTCCTTCTCGTGGCCGAGATAGGATGGGTGGCTGTCCTAGGAATCTTTTGAAATCTTGGAAGGCCTGTTCGCACTCCGTTGTCCATTCGAACCTCTTTCCTTTCCTTAGAGTAGCATAGAAGGGGAGAGATCTTATCGCTGATCCCACTAGAAATCTGGACAAGGCTGCCAGTCTTCCATTGAGCTGTTGTACCTCTTTGATGCAAGTCGGACTCTTCATATCGAGTATGGCTTGGCATTTATCCGGATTTGCCTCGATTCCTCTTTGTGTGAGCATAAAACCCAGGAATTTGCCAGCTTCTACTGCGAAGGTGCGTTTTGCAGGATTAAGTCGCATGCCATGCCTTCTTATGGTGTCGAATACTTGGGCGAGGTCGGACAGCAACGTCTTTTCACTTTGTGTCTTTATTAACATGTCGTCCACTATGATCTGTGAAGACCTTATTCATTAATCTCTGATAAGTAGCTCCCGCATTTTTAAGACCAAAAGGCATGGTGACATAGCAATAGTTTGCTTTTGGAGTTAAGAATGAAGTTTTTTCTTGGTCGGGTGGATACATTGGGATTTGATTGTATCCCGAATATGCGTCCATAAACGAGAGGTATTTATATCTGGAGGAGGCATCTACCAGAGCGTCGATACTTGGGAGGGGATAAGGATCTTTTGGGCAGGCTTTGTTGAGATCAGTGTAGTCGGTGCACATTCACCACTTTCCATTTGATTTTTTCACCAAGATGACGTTAGCTAACTATAGTGGGTACTTGACTTCTCTTATGAATCCTACCTCCAGTAGAGCTTGTACCTGGTCTTCCACAGCTTGGGATTGTTTGGGTCCGAGCTTTCTACGTCTCTGTTGTATTGGCCGAGATCCGGGGTAGACTGCTAGCTTGTGGCACATTAAATCGGGGTCTATGCCTGGCATGTCTGCAGCCTTCCATGCAAAGAGGTCGACATTATCTCGTAAGAACTGTACGAGTGATTCTTTTACGTCTCCCTTTAGGATTGTTCCAATATTGGTTGTTTTGTCCAGGATGTCTCCGATCTGGACTTTCTCTACTTCGCCTTCGGGCTGTGGGCGGAGTTCTTCCCGCCTCTAAGCTTCGATTGTGTGGAACTCTTCTCTTCTGCCTCTGAGGTTTAGACTTTCGTTATAGCAGCGGCGCGCTATCTTCTGGTCTGCCTTTATTGTAGCTATCCCTTCTGTAGTTGGGAATTTCATGCATAGATGTGGAGTCGAGACTATTGCGCCAAGCTGATTCAACATTATCTGACCTACTAAGGCGTTGTAGGCCGAATTCACGTCGACCACGATGTAGTCTATCTTGAGTGTTTTTGACTGGCTTCCTTTTCCGAAGGTCGTGTGTAGTGAGACGTATCCAAGTGGTTGAACTGGGGTGTCTCCCAGTCCGAACAGGCTGTTCGGATATGCTCTGAGTTCTTTTTCTTCCAGACCGAGCTTGTCGAAGGCAGTTTTGAATAAGATATCGGTGGAGCTCCCTTGGTCTATCAGCGTGCAGTGGAGATTTGCGTTTGCCAATATAATAGTGATGACCATGGGATCGTCGTGTCCTGAGATGATAACGGCTGCGTCCTCTTTGGTGAAAGTAATTGCGGGGATGTCAGGTGCTTCCTCCTTCCCCTCGACATGATATACTTCTTTAAGATATCTTTTGTGAGATGATTTGGAGATTCCTCCTCCCGCAAATCCACCGTGTATCATGTGGACATGTCTTTCTGGTGTACGAGGAGATCGCTCGGTTCGTCCGACATCTTCGTCCCTTCTTCTTTTTCTTTGCTCATCGTCTTGGGTGGCCAGGTACCGATCTAATTTTCCTTCTCTTACTAGTTTTTCTATGACATTCTTTAAGTCAAAACATTCGTTGGTGGAATGCCCGTGGACTCTATGGTATTCGCAATATTCAGACCGATTTCCTCCTCCTTTTTTGCCTTTGAGGGGTCGAGCTGGGGGTATTTTTTCAGTGTGGCAAAATTCCCTGTATTTTTTCCTTCTTTTTGGACTCTTTGTCCTTATCCCGGGAGGGGTAGGTGAATCCGGATTTTGAGGTCTCTCCTAGTCGAGAGTTTTCCTCCATGTTAATGTACTTCTCTGCTCATTCTTGCACTTCGTTTGGAGATGCGGGGTGTTTTTTCGATATAGATTGGCTAAAAGGTCCCTCTCGCAGGCCATTGATGAGGCCCATTATGGCAGCCTTCGTTGGTAGGCTATGTATGTCCAGGCATGCCTTGTTGAATCTTTCCATGTAGTTGCGTAGACTTTCCCGATCTCCTTGTTTGATTCCTAATAAACTTGGGGCGTGCTTGGTTTTGTCTTTTTGGATAGAGAATCTGGCTAGAAACTTTTTGGCCAAGTCGTCAAAGCTTGAGATGGACCTAGGGGGTAGGTTGTCGAACCACCTAATCGCTGTTTTGGTTAAGGTAGTCGGGAAGGCTTTGCTACGGACTGCGTCCGAGGCATTGGTGAGGTACATTCGACTTCTGAAATTACTGAGGTGATAGCTGGGATCTGTCGCGCCGTCGTATAAAGGCATATCCGGGAGTTTAAAGTCCTTAGGGATTTTGGTCTTCATGATCTCCCTAGTGAATGGATCTTGATCCTTGCGAAAGCTGTCCTCATGGGTGGAACGAGTAGCTTTGGCTTTGAGATCGGCCTCGAGTTTTAGAAGTTTATCTTCTAATTTCCGGCGCCGCCTTATCTCCCTTTGTAGATCCTTCCCAGCTTCTCGCTGATGTTGGGCTTCTTTTTCAAGTTGTTTTAAACGATCTTGAAGCGTCTCTAGAGCTCCCGGGTTTGGTGAGTTTTTGTCCCTGTTAGATTCTGGGGTATCCTTTGGTGTAGTGTCCGCGTTTTTGTGCAGCGTTCTATCTTCTAGATCTGAATCATGGTCCTTGTCATGGTTGTCCGCCATGGTGATGGGATGACTTCCAGATTCCTCGGCAATGGCGCCAATGTTCCGAGGGTTACCTGAAACTGTAGGTCGATCTCGGACGAGATCCTCTGTGCTGATCGGAGATGATGTGCCCAGCTATGAGTGAAGGCCGGAGCTATCGTATCCGACTTGTTGAGCTTGGCTGCACTACTGATCCTTCTTCACTAGAGGGTGGGGGTACCTGCAAGGGACTCCAATGCTTAAGTTAGCAAGGGTATTAAGCAGGTTTTTAGTAGAATCAGAGTATGAATTATACCTGGGTGCTCTAGTGTATTTATAATGGTGTGGAGTAACCTTTTTAGATAAGATAAGTTAGTTATCTTATCTTATCTTTATCTTTGAGTGAGGTCATCTTATCTTCAAGGGAACCGCCCTTATCTCTATAGGCTTGGGGCTGCCTTTGGATTTGGGTCGTGTTCCTTTATCTGGGCCCTTTAATGGACTTTCTTGGCAATTTGGCCGAGCTCTTTGAGAAGAGCTCGGATAGTCTGACCTGAAGAGGTCGGTCGCTTTGTCGCTAAACATCCCAGGTCGGATAGCTCGACCCAGGGTATGAACACTTTCTTTTTCCCTTTTCAGGATGGCCACCAAGAAGGGTAAAGTGAAAGCTACTCCCAAACAACCGGCAAGGAAAGGAACAAAAAGAGCACTAGCTGCGGAGCCACCCGTCCACTTGTACATCTCTGCATGCACCGAGGACGGTGCAATCTTTAAGTGTGGGGAGCTCGATACCGATCTCCATGGGTTAGTTATTTTCTTCTCAACACCAATATTTTACTTTATTTGTTAGTTCATTGTTGCATTTACATGTTTGATTGCATGTTTATTTTGATTTTGTGCATATTTTACCACTCGGTTGAAGTAATATTTTCTTTTTCAAGAAATTTTTATAGTATTTCACTAATTTAAATTGAAAAATTTTGTTGTGTTAAACTTGTTTGAAGTTATAAATTGGAACATGAATTATAGCTAAGAACACACAACCTGTGAGATTTTGAGCTTATTTGTATGGTTACATTATTTAACCATAAATTTTTATTCTTGTGTGTTTCCTTCTCTATGATTGCAATCTTTGCTTTGTTCCATTCTATATGTCCAATATTTAGTGTATTTACATGCTTGCATATGATTGAGGCCATTAATTATTTTAGCTCACTTATCCCAAATAAGCCTATCCTTTAAATCACCCTTATCAGCCACTTTGAGCCTTGAAAACCCCATTTATTCTATATTTTACCACATCACTAGCCTTAAGCAGAAAAACAATTTAACACCCCAAATTGAATCTTTGGTTAGCTTAAGTTGGAGATAGTGTGTTAACTAAGTGTGGGAAAACTGTGGGAACTTGGGTTGATGAAAGTGTATAGTGTTTCATTGACAAAATATTGGGAATTTGGGTACCTACTCATGTGAAACTAGAAAAATTAAAAATCCATGTGCATTGATAAGTTATGTTTACTTTTACTTTTATTTTTCAGATTTACAAAAAAAAATTCAATAAATAAATAATTAAATAAGGGGACAAAATTACCCCAATGCTAAGTTAAGTTAAGGAAAAGATCAATGCATATCTGATAAAATTAAAAGAAGAGTTGATACATGAGTATGTGATGCAAAAGTGGGAATTCTGGGTAGCTAGGCATGATTTTATAATTACATAGAGAGTGTGTGTGTGTGTTAGGTGAAAGCTTAGATTAGTCAAAGATTCATATTTTAGCTCACTTGGCCATACATATATCCTCACCCTCACCTTAGCCCCATTACAACCATGAAAAGACCTCATGATGTTTGCATTGGTATACTAAATATTTGTTGATTGGTTAGATGAAGAACAAAGTTTAGAAATCATGACTAGAGAAGAGTAGAGTGATTAACCCTAGACACTTGAGAGATTAGAGTGATATACACTACCAGTGAGGGCTCAATGGTTAATTCTATGTTCCCTGCTTTCATGAGCTATCTTCTTACAAGTTTACTTATCTTTTATTGTATAATTTGAATTAGTGAAATCTGATATATGTTTGTCTTGAAGAGCTTATTTACATTTAACCAAGTAGGTAGAAACATTTTGCATGTAGTTGCATTCATATAGATAGGTTGCATTTCATACATTCTACCATTCCTCTTCACTCCTTTATAGCTTCTCTTGAGCTTAGCATGAGGACATGCTAATGTCTAAGTATGGGGAGGTTGATAAACCACTATTTCATGGTTTTTATCAACTCTTTACCCACTTATTCATACTATTTACATGGTTTTACATTTACCTTCCTGATTTTGTGCTATGATTGAAAACATGTTTCTTTGACCTTAATTTTATTAATTTTAATCCTCTCTTTATACCATTTGATGCCGTGATATGTGTGTTAAGTGATTTCAGAGATTACAGGGCAGGAATAGCTTAGAGGATGGAAAGGAAGCATGCAAAAGAAGAAGGAATACAAGAAGTTGAAGAAATTGCTAAGCTGTCCAGCCTGACCTCTTTGCACTCAAACGGTCATAACTTGAGCTACAGAGATCCAAATGACACGGTTTCAGTTGCGTTGGAAAGCTAATGTCTGGGGCTTCGATTTGATATATAATTTGCCATGGTGGCCGTACATCTAGACGACGTGAACACGTGCTCCACGCGGATGCGTCGCAGTGACGAAAATCAGCGTGGCAGATTTCGCCCCCAGCGATTTCTGGGCTGTTTCTGACCCAGTTCTCGGCCCAGAAAACACATATTAGAGGCTATAAAGTGGGGGAATGCATCCAAACAACTAAGACATACACATTCACAATTATTAGGATTTAGATGTAGTTTTAGAGAGAGAGGCTCTCTCCTCTCTCTTAGGATTTAGGATTTAGATTTTTAGAATTAGGATTCCTCTCAGTTTATGGTTATTTCTCAATTTCAGGTTCAATGTTCCTTTTATTTATATTTCCCAAATTAATTTATGAATTTCCATGTTAGATTTGATTTCTTTTACTAATGCAATTTGATGTATTTCAGATTTATTATTTATATTTAGCTTTTTATATTCTTGGTTTTAATTGATGAATTGATAAATTGGAGACACTTGAGTTATCAAACTCCTTGTTGATTGAAAATTGGAATTCTTTGCTGATTGATTTGAACTCCAATAACTCTAGTCTTTTCTTAGGAATTGACTAGGACCTGAGGAATCAAATTGATTCATCCACTTAACTTACCTTCATAGTTAGAGGTTAATTAAAGTGGGAGCAGAATCCAATTCTCATCACACCTGATAAGGATAACTAGGATAGGACTCCAATTTCTCATACCTTGCCAAGAGATTTTATTATTATTAATTTATTTTTCTTACCATTTAAATTACTTGCTCCTTAATTCAAAAACCCAAAAATACACTTTTACTCATAACCAATAATAATTCATACCTCCCTGCAATTCCTTGAGAAGACGACCCGAGGTTTGAATACTTCGGGTATAAATTTTATTGAGTTTGCTTAAGTGACAACCAAAACTTTTGTAAGAAAGGAATTCTTGTCGGTCTAGAAGCTATACTTACAACGCGAATTTATTGTGAAAATTCTAGATCGCACGAGAGTTTCGTTCTTCAAACCCTTCCATGAGGAGCAATCAATTTTGTGGCAAAGGCCACACCATCAAACTCTTCATCGTTTAGATTATACGTCCCAACAATCTTTTGCTTCTTAGGAGGGAGACCAGAAGAAATAGGGAAGGAGACAACACCAGAGGTCATGTGAGACAGATTAGAAGGAACTATTCAAACTCGCGGGGTCGGGATGATCTTCCTCGGATCTTGGGATTCAGTCATCAGCTTCTTCGGAGGCAATTGAGAAGAACTCTCCCCCGACGTCTTCTTGGACAAGTTCTGAGCAACAACTGCCTTCTTGGCCTTACGAAACATCTTCATAGAATCGGAGGAAGACACCATCTCTGAAAAGAAGCTAGCAAAAATAGTAACACAATGGATAATGATAGGATCACAATCCATAAATAAAAACTAATACGAAGGATAAGATCGGACAGTACCTAGCTCAGAATGGAGAAGAGTGGGATCTCCTAAGAATTTTTTGGTGTCCAGATGAGGAGGCTCCACCCAATGCTCCTCTAAAACACTCACAAAAGCCTGCTCGACCTCATCTAAACTCTCCCAGGGATACTTAAGAACTACAGGATCTTTCTGCCACCATAAAGGAAAGGTCGGCTCATCATTTTCATCCAGGAAAAAGGGGTGAGCACCCTTAACCGCTCGGACTTTAAAATAATAATTCTTAAACTCCCAAAAGGAGTCATCAAACATGGAAAAGACTTTTCTACGCTGGATAGCTCGAAAGGAGATCCAAGAAGCTTTCTTCTTGGTCGCCCCAGGTTTAGTCAGCACAAACAAAAAGAGAAAAAGAGATAGGGTAGGTCGGACACCCAGCTCTTGGCATAATAGCTGGAAAATCTTCATAAAAGCCCAAGAGTTCGGATGAAGCTGTGAAGGGGCCACATTGTAGTTCCATAAGAGTTTGGTCTCAAATTCGGTAAAAGAAAGGGTAATACCTAACTAGGTAAAAAAGGAGTCATAAGCATAGAAAAAAGGACGCTCTGCCTGAACTAAAGGAGGGAAACTAACTCTCTCCTCAGGATCAGGCGACACCAGTTCATAGTTCTTCTCATCTTCCCTACGCTCACAAATCCTATGAAATCTCCTAAGCTTCTCACAATATTCTAGGTCGGCTACAGTAACACACATCAAGACTATGGAATCTAACCAATCGGCCATACCAGCAGGGACCTTTGTGGACATCTCAACAATATTCTTACGAGAAGACATATAGCAACTACACCTACAACAAGAAAATATAAATGGTCACTACCAAACAACTCGGACAGCAATAGAAGAGGAAGAAACAATCAACAAAGCAACAAGCATGGCATCAAAAGGGTACCCCAGGATTCACACAAAGCAAAAGAAATCAGCACCAAAAGCTCAGGGGCACCCTTTGGAGGCAACAGTACAGAACACAGAAAAGGGACGTCGCAAAAAACCAAAACCCTAGACTTCTCAAACAAAGTAAACATCGGGAGGTAGTGACAGAAACCTAAACACCTACATTTCAGAAAAGCAAACAGAAAGAAGAAGATTGCTACTTTGAAGAAACAAAGGGATACAATAATCACCAAGAAAGCTTCGACCTTTTCAAAATAAGGCTCGGCAAGATCAAAACTTTGTGCAAAAAGGAAGCATGCAGTAGTAATGCGCGAAGAATGACAACAATTAAAACATATAAAAACGAGAAAAGGATGTAAAGCAAAGCACCAACCTGCAAAGGGAGAACGAGAAACAGCGACAGATGCGTAGCGAAAGCACGAACGGTCCAAACGAAAGCTTCAAAACTTCAAAGAAAGAAGAAAGCTTGGGGCAAAGTTTGGGCAAGAGGATGTTCTTTTCAGAAGAATGAAAACAAAACAGACAAAGGTTGAAGAAAGAACTGAAAAACATAAGTTTCTTTAGTTTCAAAGCAAAGGAAAAGAGGGAAAGGAAACGGAAAGATGAATAAAAGCCCAATCAATAGGCTTTAAAGATGCTCACACGTTCTCAAGAAACTAACGCCCTCGAGAGCAGTGCCGCAGTAAAGAGCAAAGGTAAAAAATGCTCTGCATTTTTAAATGGCACTTAAGAGACACTAAACTCACATAAAAAGAAACAAACCGGACGTCGCCAAAGCAAGATACTTGAGCACGACCTCCTAAAAGGGCTGAAGCTTAAAAGCACGTCCTCATGGGAAGGTCGAATCTCAAGTAGGGGCACTGTTCATACATCGGTTTGAGCTACGAGATCCGAGTTAGTCCAAGATAAATAAACCGGCCTCTTGAAAGGTTGGTCCATTACCGACCTCTTTACAAAGAGCTCGGAAGACCGCAATAGAGGCCCAAGAAGGCCCAAGAACAAAAGGACACCGCCCACCCGAAGGCGGTTGACTAAAAGATAAAGATATCCTCCCTAAAAGATAAGATAAGATAACTAGCTTATCTCAAAGGAAGATCATCAATTATTACTATAAATACACTGGAGCACCCAAGTATAACTCATACTCCAATTCTAAAAAAAACCTGCCTAAAGCCCGTACTGACTTAAGCATCGGAGTCTCTTGCAGGTACCACCTCCCTCCGGTGACAAGGACCAGTAGCGCCTCCCATCCCAACAAGTCGGACACGGCAGTTCTAGTCAAGCCAGAAGATCTCGTCCGAGATTGACCTCCCAGTTTCAGGTAACCCTCGGAACAATACCGTCTTCAAAAATTTTTTTAACTACTCCACACACTTCTTTACTCAATATATCCAAATGTTGCTGAAAAAACAACCCATTTAATCCATCTAGACCCGGAGCTTTTAAGCCACCCATACTAAAAGCTGCCTCCTTAATTTTCTCGTCACTAATCTTTGCCATTAGCTCCTCATTCATCTCTCTAGTGACTCTCCTAGGTATTTCTCTTACACACTCCTCCAATTTCTTATCCCCTACAGAGGTAAACAACTTAGAGAAGTGTCTTTCTACTAACCTCATCATATTTTCCTCTCTTTGTATCCACTGTCCTGTCTCATCTCTCAATTTCTCAATTCTATTCCTATTTCTTCTCTAAATTGTTGTTGCATGAAAGAAAGTTGTATTTTTATCACCCCATTTTAACCATTTCAGCCTTGATCTTTGTCTTCAATACTTCTCCTCTTGCTTCCAAAGCTCTAAGATTTGACTTTTTAGTTCACTCTCTCCTCTAATCTCTTTCCAACATATCAGCTTCCTGGATATGTTGTAACTCTCTTTTCTTTCATTCAATTTCTTTATCTACTCTCTTAAACTTCCTTATACTCTATTGTGTCAACTCCCTCTTGCATCTATTTCTCTTTCTTATAAATTGATTCCAATAATTTCTATTCCCGTCATCCAATTGCCAACTTCGCTTGATCACCTCTTTGCCTTCCTTATGCTCTGCCCAAAATGCCTCAAACCTGAAATCTTTTTTTATCCGACCTAGCGCCTGTGTTTCTAAAATTAATGCATAGTGATCCAAATTTATTGTCGGAGAAGCTTTTCAAATAACATTCTAATATATTTGCAGCCACTTCCAATTTACTAACACCCTACCTAGTCTTTTCCTAGTGATAAAGTTATTTCTTGGATTACTAAACCATATAAACTTACTACCTTTAAGATCAACATCCATTAATCCATTATCATCTACAAATCTTCTGAAAGTTTCTAAATAAATTCTTGGCTGTGGATGAATGCCTACCTTTTCATCTTGACTTAAAATATCGTTGAGGCCTCCCAAATAAGCTTGAGGTTCTTTCTTGTTCATATTACTTACCGTGAGCTCCTTTCATTGTTTTCTTTTCTTTCGGAAAACTGAATTTTCATACACAAAAACACCCTGCCATTTCAAACCATTATTAATAATAATACTAGATTTAATATAGTTATAATACCACTCATAAACATTAATATTAGCATTAGATTTTTATAATAAACTTAGCCCATCGGACATGCCGCGGAGTTCTACACAAAACATTAATATTCATTTTTTCTTGTCTAGCCCTAGTTTCCATTAAAAACATTATGAGTGGCTTTACTTTTTTACATAAATCATACAACTCAGAAATTATTGGGGCAGCCACTATTCCCCGACAATTCCAGCTAATGATACTCATGACTGAGGTCGGGGCATGTTAAGGCCCACCTCCTCAGCCATTTGTATTCCCTTAATATGACCAGAACCATACATAGATAATTCATACTCCACTGTGTCTAATGTAGTGTTGCTATTCTTTATTTTCTTGGGCTCCCTGTCCTCTTGCTTCTCCTTCCATTCCTCGTATGTAAGCATTGGCACCTATTTGTCCTCTCGTTTCCTTTTCAAATTCAGCTTCAATTCCAACTTCTTTGCTAGTTATGTTTCCCAATCAGCATGTTCTTCCCTTCTATCATCTTCATCTTCATCACTTGCTAATTCTGCATAATAGACGTTCTCACCCAAGTTTACGTGCTATCCCACATATTCATTTTCTCTGTCATGTGCTTCCTTTGATGTTTTCTTGAGTTTTTCTCTCCTGTTCCACTCTTCAACATTTCTTGATATTCCTTTCTCTCCTCTCTATCAACATTCACATATTTTTCCTTCTTTTTTGCTGACATAAGACTTTTTAGTTGCTGGCCTATGGTTTCTTTTACTACTTTTTTCCCTGGCCCAACTTCCAATCTTCTTTTTTGTAGTTGTTCACCTCCCCTTCTTCTATTGTATATAGTTTTAGCCGACCTCCTTCAACATTCTAAACTTGTAGATGATTCACCACAATATTGAGCCCAACCTCCTTTCTTGGCTCGTATCCACTAACTTCTTGAACCTCTTTCCCTTTTTCTCCTTTTTGGGCCTGTTTGGTATAAGCCCATTCATTGTTTTTCTCTTTTATCTTCCTAATGAGACTCTTAAATTTGTAGGCTGCTCCTAGGTCAAGCTGCATATGCTCATTTCCCAGAAAATCAGGAATTTTTGGTACTTCTCCTACCTGCTCTTCTGCATCAGCCATCTCTTCCTCTCTCCTTGTTTAGTTTTCCTAGACACTTTTCTCCCAGATTTTCTGCTGTAGAATTTGTTCAGCCATAATCTTGCTCTCCTCAGAGCTTTGTTCTTCACCACTCTCTCTTCCAAGGTTTTGTTGATCACGTGCTTGCCCCTCCCCATCTTTTCTCCATCCATGTTTTTTTAAACTTCCTCCTCCCATGGTTGGAACTGGTCGACCTTGGCTCACTCCCAATCCTGGTGAGTAATTCTTCTTGGTTGGATCCTAGCATGCCATGGTTGTTGGATTCTTACATGTTTTCTTCTCATGTCCTAATATTCTATAGTTGAAACAGTAACTGTCTGGCAGTCTCTCATACTTAAAGAAAACCCACAATGGTGCCATCTCCTCTCTATCTAGCCAGAAACCTATAGGCAAAACCTTGGTCATGTTGATGCTAACCCTGATCTTTAGATATGATCTCCTAAGAACGCCATCCATTTTTGGGTTTTCAACCTCAGCCAATACTCCCAGCATTCCTCCGATAAGAATTCATTTCTCTTTATCATGAGATCATGTGGAATGCCGTGAACTTGAATATAAAACTCCATGAAGTCATGATCAACTTCAAAAATTAATTCGCTCTCTCTCCATAGTCTGAGATTGATCAGATTTTCTCTAACATTCCAAGGACTATTTTGAATAATCTGTAATCCTCTCTTCCTGTCTTTGAAGCTGAATAACGTCTTTTTCAGACCAATATCAGTAACTGCAACTCCTTGTGGGTTTTTCCACATTTCCAGTAATGCATTCTCACATGTTTTAAAACTCGTCTCCTTATCAGTTATTATCCTTTCTGCCACATTTAAACAATCTTTCTTATACCCCAATTCTCTTGGCTTATTGAGCTTGATTGCTTACCTGCTATGCTATTCATGTTGTATGTTGCTAATTTTAATGATCACTGTATATTTTAGGTTTCACAGTGACTTTGATGGCTCAAATAGAAAGAGGATTGTGTGAGGATACTCTTTATGAGGTTTGAACAGGATGAAAATGCACTCTTTTGGAGAAGAACCTGAAGTTCTTAGAGGACTCTCCTATTGAGAGAAGAAAAGCTCCCCATTGGAGAAGAACATGAATTAAAATTTGTTCTTTCATAAAACAAATATAAATCACTTTATTTACCGAAATCAATCTTTTATTTTTTCAAGTGTACCCACATCAGGTGAGCCAAACCCGATCTACAATTAATAGCCTAAGACTGCATCGATCTACATCAAATTGCCAAACCAACCACCCGATCTGCCACCCACATTGGCTAAAGCTCCCCCGATTTTGGCCCTTCTTGCTCTTATTCATGGCACACATTAAATAATTTAATTCCATGTAAATTTCTTATATTACCCTCATTCATTAACATATTAATTCCACATGATCTTCACCTACTACATTCAAACATCATAATTATATATAATCTTTCATTCTTATCTCAATCACCAAATATTAAAACATGTCTCAAACACCATTGTTATTAGTTTACTATAACAGTAAAATGATAAAAAGATCAAAATAGATCTATTATGTTTAGTTCAACTCAACTGATTTTTATTCACATTCTAACTGAAGTGACCAGGGGTCGGGAAGGCTTTGCAACGGGTGGCATTAGAGGCGTCAGCCAGGTACATCTTGCTTTTGAAGTTGCTGAAATGGTGCCTCGGGTCAGTCATACCGTCATAGAGATTCATGTCGGGAGTTTTAAATTTTCTGGGAACTTTGGTCCGCATGATCTCTTCTATGAACAGATCTTTCCCTCCTAGGGGGCTTCCTTCCTGATCTGCTCGGTTATGTCAATTGCGAAGGTCGATTTCTAACTTCAGAAGCTTTTCTTCTAGCTCCCTTCGTCATCTTACCTCTCTCCGCAGCTCTTGTTCAGCTTCCTATTGTCGCTCAGCTTCATGTTCGAGCTGTTCTAGTCGTTCTCGTTGACCAAGGACTATGTCTAATGTAACACCCTAATTTTTAGCACCTCCTGATCGTACAAAAAGCTTAGACGTTATTTACCTCTAAACCTTTTTATTCTATACTATATTTATTTAATATCAAGTCTTCGCGAATACGACCCGAAACTTTAATTAAAAAAACGAAGATTCTTTACTTTAAATCACTTAACCACAAAGGTATATATATTCACATAGCATTAAATACATAGACTTATTTCAAGATTCACAAAAACAAATCCAACCCATCTAAAAACTAAAAACAATAAACAACGAGAAAAAAATAAATTCTAACAACTCAACTCATGAACATGATCTTCTATGCTCATGTAGCTCCACATTAAACCTTCGCACCTGTAGCTGAAAGGGGTGAAATAGGTAGTAAGAATTGGGGAGTTCTTAGTAGGTCGGAGTGTATAGTTATATTCATTTTACTTTATTCCTTAATCAACAGCAGCACACCACCGAACACAGACAAACTTCAATAAAGCATGACAAGTAATTCACTCAGAAGTCAATTAACCAGAAAACACATAGATACGTTAACAGAATTCCACAACATAGAGACATGTGCAAACAAGTATGATGCATGTCTAGTCCTATACAGGCCATGAGCTCATGTGTTGGTTTGTTGCCCGATTTCTGACACTGGTCCTGAGATAAGCGTTTCGTATCGCCGTCCTTATCTCAGCCAATGTCCCCTTCATGAGCGTTACGCATCGCCGTCCTCATGGAGGAACCTTCCTTTCGGTCTCCAAGGAGCGTTACGCATCGCCGTCCTCACTGAGCCATCCTTATAGTATCAAATGAGCGTTATGCATCGCCGTCCTTACTAGACACTTGGCACTAAGGCCCAAACAGCACTCAATTTCTTTTCAATCTTTGCTCTCTACTCTACTGCGGTAGAGATCCCTTTAATTAATACCTTCTTTTTTATCTGCTCTACTGTGGTAGAAGTTCATTATAATCTTTTCAGTCACTGCTCTCTGCTTTTCTGTGGTAGAGATCCTTTTACTTAATGCATCCTTCTCGTCACTGCTCTCTACTCTTTTGTGACAGAGATCCTTTTACTTAATACATCATTCTCTTTTTTTTTCTTTTTCTTTTCTTTTCTTTCTCATCTGTCTCTTTTATTTTCTTACATCTTTTCTTTCTCTCTTCTTTTCTTCAATCTTTTAACTCTTTATCATAATTCAACTTCACATTCTTCCCTCGCCTTCCCTAATATCTTATGAAAAAGAATCATAAAATTCTTAAATCAACTACATCCTCTAAAACTTTTAAGACTTCTTCTGTTTGCTCTTCTCTGACTTAAATATTCTAAATAAAATGATAACAATAATATAAATAAGATAATTTAAATGGTAAATAATATATATATATATATATATATATATATATATATATATATATTTTCTTAAAAATTAGTTTATAAAACCTTATTATTAAACTTTTATTAATTATTTTCTAAATCACAAATCTTTTAATATTCTATTTTTAACCTTAATATTTTATAAAATTATATTTGAACCCTCATTTATTTTATATTTATAAAAATAAGCCTAAACTTTATAAATTATCCATTTTTACTCCCGTACTTTATTTATTACCCAAAATACCCGAAAACTTATATAATTACAAATTGTACCTCGATTTTTATATATAAATACAATGTTACCCTTCAAAAATAAAGTTTAAATACTAATCTTCCTCTTATACCAAAACTGAAACCCTTAGCCCTTTCCTTTCAAAATCTTACTTGTATTTTAGTACGTTTTCGAGTTTTTTGGTTACCGATTTTTCTCAACTTTTAATTTAATATTTCAACTACCAAATCTCATCAATTTCCTCAAAATACCATATCACAACAGTTACAAAATCATTAAAACAACCACAGCTGAGCTGTTCCTCATAGCCGAACTAACAAATCACAAGCAACAACAATAATTCAACATAAACTCATTCAAACCCAAACAATAATCAATCAAATCAACTTTCACTTATCAAATTAATATTTAGTTATTATAAAGTTACCAAACCCTACCTCCGTACAGAAATCACAACAACAGAAACTCCAAAGAAGCTTTCTGATCGAGCTGCTGAAGAAGAAAACGCCAGAAATTGTCTTTGCCTTCTAGAACTCTAATTGGCCAAACTCAAGGGGAAGAGGAGTTACGTTACCGTCAACATCTACCGGACAAAAGTAACACCAACGTGTAGAAGAGGAGAATAGGAACACTTTTACCGGATTAGATTTTTATTGGAGTTACGGATCTCAAGAAAGCAAGCTCAGAACGGATGAGGTTCCATAGTTTTCTTTCTTTCTCTCTCACGGTTCTCTTTTATTTTTCTCATCCAAATGAACATTTGCATGGCTGTTTTGATAATTAATGATGAAGAATTATTGGTTAGATGACACATATGGGGTTGGTGTTGCATTATAAGACTGCTGAGTCAGCAATTCAAGTTATAAATATCCTAAACGGATAATTATTAAAGCTGGATATATTAAAACACAAGTAATAATATATATGAGTTGCTAATATAAATGACATTAGCAACATAATAATAAAAGATATACAGTGAAGCATTAGCAAAGCTACGTTCCCCGAGAAGTACCGATATTTACTCGTATCGACGGATATCGAACTCGATAATATATATATATATATATATATATATATATATATATATATATATATATATATATATATATATATATATATATATATATATATATATATATAATTTTCATTATTTATAAATTACCAAAATTATAGTTTTAATTATGTAAAATATTTCATTATAATAAAAAATATATATAAGAATCTGAATTTAATTGAACTCAAATAGTTATAAAATTACTTCAATTACTTTTAATAAAGTAATGTCTAAAAATAAGAAACTTAAATTTATGAAATGAATTATAACTTATTTATATTTATATTTTCAAAATTGTGGGTCGTTATATTTTACCCACCTTACAAAAATTTTCGCCCTCAAAAGTTGATACAAGATGAAAAAGATTCATACTAACTTCCCTTTCAAACATGTCCAAGAAAAACAAAAAGATTTGACATGTTCAGTTTTCAAACATGAGGAAAATAATATCGTGTGAAAATAATTGAAAAAGTATAGCGTGATGCAGAAGTTGTATGATAGGTTTAATGCAAATTAAATTTAGAATCCGAGGACTTATAATTTTAATAAATAAGCTCAAGTTTGAACAAAGAAATCCAAAATTCAGAAAGAAAAAGGCTGAACATCACAGATAATAGTTACAAGAATTAAAAAAGATGAGTAGAATCGAAATCAAATAGGAGTGCACAAAATACAAAATCCGTCAGAAAGAGAGTTAAATCGTACCCTAAAAAGAAGTCTGAGAAAAGGAACTTGGATAGGAACAATAAAAGAAAAGGTAGTAGAATAAGTCGAAGCAAATTCAAGCTGAATTACCAGGTTCACAAATATAGATAACCAAGGTCAATGACAATATTTTCAAAGAATTAAAGATTGATTATTGCCCTAAATCTAGCTTAAGATCAAATGGTACAAGATGCTTGAAGAAGAATATAAGCAATGTCAAGGATAAAAATTCTGAAAGGATCCATCTGCAAGCGATCTATTTCTTTTAGGCAATCTCGACTAAGAGAACAGTCTATTCTTTGTGACAACTGTATCCCGCAGAACTAACGTATTGCTTGTCACATCCAGAAATTGCTCATGGCATAAATGAACTCAAGCTTAATCAAAGGAATACAAAATAAAGGAAGATATTGAGAATTATGCATTGCGTCAAAACAAATTCAAAATTAGATCGAAGGCTAAATGATTTATGAAGAAGTGTACAAATAATGATAAAGATGGATAATCAAATCTGATTTTGAAAAGAATTGAAACAAGGGATGGAAGAGATGAAAAATAAATGAATAAACAGTACGCCTATCACGTGGCACAATAAGAGTACATGTTTTCATATAAACTAATCAAGAAAGAACATCTAACGTCTTCAAAGACTTAAGAATCATTATTATAAGAAACCAAGTTCAAAGCCAAATCAAAGAACACATAATTCATAAAGAGGAATATGAGCAATATCAAGGATGAATGTTTCAAATGTATCAAATGAATAGTTAGGATTACAATCGAGCAGAGATATGCAAGAGCGATAAAGAATGGTTGAAATATAGTTAAATCATATTCCAAAAGGAAAATCTGAAGAAAGAAATCCCAGTGCAAATGATAAAAGAGAAAAATAGAGCACTGAGTTACGTGGCATAAACAAAGGTCATACTTCGAAATGGAGTAAACCCTCAAAAGTAACTTCTAACGTCCCCAAAATCTTGTGATTCGCATTATCTATTACTTCTATTTCGTCTATGATAATCCATTAATGTTTTCATATACATGAATCATTAGTATTAAGTTGGCCAGACCTAACACCATGAGAGATACAACGGTTGACTAACAGCATTAATTAATAGACAATCATACATCTGAAACTCAAATTCTTGTCACAAGGACAAGTCCTATTGCATGACAGACACTCAGAGTATGCAGTGAAGCATAGTCAGTCCATTCCCAAGGCTCTAACAGAAATGAACTACTCTGATACCATAATGTAACACCCTAACTTTTAGCACCTCATGATCATACCAAAAGCTCAGGCATTATTTACCTTTAAACCTTTTTATTCTATACTATCTTTATTTAATATCAAGCCTTCGTGAATACGAACTGAAACTTTAATTAAGAAAACAAAGATTCTTTACTTTAAACCACTTAACCACAAAGGTATATATATTCACATAGCATTAAATACATAGACTTTTTTCAAGATTCTCAAAAACGAATCCTACCCTTCTAAAAACTAAAAATAATAAACGGCGAGGGAAAAATATATTCTAACAACTCAACTCATGAACATGATCTTCTATGCTCCTGTAGCTCCTCATTAAACCTTCGCACCTGTAGCTGAAAGGGGTGAAAATAGGGGATAAGAATTAGGGAGTTCTTAGTAAGGTCGAGGTGTATAGTTCTATTCATTTTACTTTATTCCTTAGTCAACAACAGCACACCACAGAACACAGATGAACTTCAACAAAGCATGACAAGTAATTCACTCGGAAGTCAATTAACCAGAAAATACACAGATGCGTTCGTAGAATTTCACAACATAGAGATATGTGCAAACAAGTATGATGCATGTCTGGTCCTATACAGGCCATGAGCTCATGTGTCGATTTGTTGCCCGATTTCCGACACTGGTCCTGAGATAATTGTTTTGTATCGTCGTCCCTATCTCAGCCAGCGTCCTCTCCATGAGCATTACGCATCGCCGTCCTCACTGAGCCATCCCTATAGTATCAAGTGAGCGTTACCCATCGCCGTCCTCACTAGACACTTGGCACTAATTCCTAAACAGCATTCAATTTCTTTTCAATCTTTACTCTCTACTCTACTGCGGTAGAGATCCCTTTAATATATATATTCTTAAAACTTAGTTTATAAAACCTTATTTTTAAACTTTTATTAATTACTTTCTAAATCACAAACTTTTTAATATTTTATAAAATTATATTTGAACCCTCACTTATTTTTATATTTATAAAAATAAGCCTAAACTTTTATAAAATACCTATTTTTATTCCCGTACTTTATTTATTATCCAAAATACCCAGAAACTTATATAATTACAAATTGTACCTCGATTTTTATGTACAAATAAAATGTTACCCTTCAAAAATAAAGTTTAAATACTAATCTTCCTCTTATACCAAAACTGAAACCCTTAGCCCTTTCCTTTCAAAATATTACTTCTATTTTAATCCGTTTTCATATTTTTTGGTTATCGATTTTTCTCAACTTTTAATTTAATCTTTTAACTACCAAATCTCATCAATTTCCTCAAAATACCACATCATAACAGTCCAAAAATCATTGAAACAACCACAGATGAGCATCCTCATAGCCGAACCAACAAATCACAAGCAACAACAATAATTCAACATAAACTTATTCAAACTCAAACAATAATCAACCAAATCAACATTCACTTATCAAATTCACATTTAATTATTATAAAGTTACCAAACCCTACTTCTGTATAGAAATCACAACAACAGAAACTCCGAAGAAGCTTTCTAACCGAGCTGCTGAAGAAGAAAACGCCAGAAATCGTCTTTGCCTCCTAGAACTCCAATTGACCAAACTCAAGGGAAAGAGGATTTACGTTACTATCAACTTCTACCAGACAAAAGTAATACCAACGTGTAGAGGAAGAGGATAGGAACACTTTTACTGGATTAGATTTTTTATTGGAGTTACGGATATCAAGAAATCAAGCTCGGAACGGATGAGGTTCCATAGTTTTCTTTCTTTCTCTCTTACGGTTCTCTTTTATATTTCTCATCCAAATGAACATTTGCATGCCTGTTTTGATTATTAATGATGAAGAATTATTGGTTAGATGACACATATGGGTTGGGTGTCGCATTATAAGGCTGTTGAGTTAGCAATTCAAGTTATAAATATCCTAAACGGATAATTATGAAAGCTGGATATATTAAAACACAAGTAATAATATATATGAGTTACTAATATAAATAACATTAGCAACATAATAATAAAAGATATACGGTGAAGCATTAGCAAAGCTACGTTCACCGAGAAGTACCGATATTTACTCATATCAGTGGATATCGAACTCAATAATAATATTATTAACTAAACTTTATTTTTAATTAAAAATATCAATTACTCAAATTAAAAAATATATATAATTTTCATTATTTATAAATTACTAAAATTATAGTTTTAATTATGTAAAATATTTCATCATAATAAAAATATATATATAAGAATCTGAATTTAATTGAACTCAAATAGTTATAAAATTACTTTAATTACTTTTAATAAAGTAATTTCTAAAAGTGAGGAACTCCAATTTATGAAATAAATTATAACTTATCTATATTTATATTTTCAAAAGTATGGGTCGTTACATCTAGTATCTCTATTATATGAGTGGGTTCCTCACCTTCGGGCTGGTGGATCTCTGAATGAATCCTCCTTGGCTGGGGGTTTCCCGAGGTTGCCCCTTCATGAGAGGTATGCGCTTGTTGTGGTGGAGGGATTATAATGGCGTGCCCCTCTGGTTGAGCCTCAGGTTCGGATTCAGAGGCTGTATGGCCGTCTTCATATTGGTGGTCCACCATAGTTTAAAGGTTAGATCCCAGGTCCCCGGCAACGGTGTCAGTGTTCCGAGGGTTACCTGAAAAGATGTTGATTTGGGCTTGAACGTGAGGTCCAAGTCCCTTTGAGTGGCAGCGTCCAACTTGTTGGTGCTGAGGTGCCGCCGTCCGAGTTCCTCGTAGGGAGGTGGGGGTTGGTACCTGCAAGAGACCCCGATGCTTAAGTTAGCAAGGAATTTAGACAGGTTTTCAGTAGATTAGAACGTGAATATACTTAAGGGGTGTCAATGTACTTATAGTAGAGCTGATAACCACCTTTGTTGGAGTAGTTTCATCTTTTCTGATGGATAACTGTTCCCTTTTATCTCGGGGGTGTGTTGGGATCTATCTTTTTAGTAAAGATAGAGATTGTAGACGAGATTTGGGGAGGCAGTTACTTACTTTTGGGCAGGTAAAGTTGGGCTCCTTTGTCTGTGTCCGACCTCTTTAAAGAGGTTGGGCATGTCAGGGAGGCCACCCTTTTTGGTGGGCATTTTTGTTTTATTGGGCATGGCTTTGCTTGTTGGGCCAAGGTATGAACGCATATGATGAATACCTGTCGTATTGGCCATGATATCACTTGTCAGTTCAACGGACAACCCGACACACCCTTCGAGATGTCACCTTTCTATCACGAATATATAATTGCGCCCTGGGATATAGTGCCCTAGCACGTACGCATGAGCGTTAAAAAGGCATTTCGCGTACGCGAGTACCTTCCTCATATGCGAGCATTCGAAACTAAAATGGGTCCCTACGTACACATGCCAGTGTCACGTACGCATGAATACTGACAGAGGCCCAAACTCGCCTACGCACGCACTGTCCACGTACGCATACTTTCAAATTTTCAGAAAAAGTCATTTTGCTGCAAAATTCAGTTTTTTACACCAAACTTCAAACGCGCATAGTTTTTTCATAAAAAAATCATTTTTCATCTGTTCTTCAAACGACATAAATTACACGGACCCAATTTTCATTCAAAATAAGTTTCAAAAAATTTGGGGGTCCGAAAACCAAGTTACGACTTGTTGAAGTTCGTCAAAAACAAGGTTTTACCAAAACTTGAAAAATCTCTAGTTTCAAAACACTCAAACCAAAACACAATTTTTTCTATACCAAAACACTTAGAACCAATACCAAACACTATTCAATCATTGCTTAAGAATTCAAACACCTAAATAATTGAATTTTTTCAATAATTAATCCATTTAATCCACAATTTCCAAGTTTAACAATAATTTTCCGCTTAACAATCCTTTCTCAACAATTTTCACAATTCAACCTAAATCACATTAATACTCATCAATTCTCATCAACATCAATAATCATCATCACATTTATTATACACCAACTTCATTCACATACTCATCAATATTTGTCATCAATCAATAACATCATGCGAACTCATTCAATCTCCCTTTTAACATCCTCATATCACACACATTTATAATTCTCAACAACAATTTGGCCAATTTTCTCCCCAGCATAAAACACCAAAAACCTCTTTCAAGGGCTTTTCAATCTTCCAAACTAAAATTAACAAGTCCCAGCCACAATATATCAATCTCAAGCATTCCAATCAACATACATTCTCAATCTAATACCATATAAGTTCCAAAATTAACACTTGGGCTCTTAATATTCATCTAAACACAAGAATTTAGTGATACTTTACCTTCTCCAATGAATCTTGGGGTGAAACCCACTTATCATCCAAGTTAAATTACACCTAAACAACAAAATCACAAAGAATCTCAATACCCAAAAATTATTTTTGAGTTTGACATAGGGCAGAAGAATGGAATTAGAAATTTAATTTTCTTACCCACTTTATTTAGATAAAAATGAATAGCTCAAGGAGTGCTTCGCGTGGCTGTAAACGGCATGCCAATCAGAGCTCCGGATACAAGTTATGATCAATTTGGTTTTGAAGTGAATAGTGAAATTCTTACCCCTATTCTCTTCTCACCAGCGTGCTCTCTTTCTCATTTGGATGAACAATGAGCTAAATGGCTCATTAATGATGTATATATATGTTGGGTTTGGCCTAACTTGGACCAGTCCAACTCGTTTGCATTTTTGGTTCGTTTGACTCAATTTCGGGCCAAAACCTTTAGAATAAGTATCCAGTTTTCTATTCTAAATATTTCTGCAGTTTTATTTTTCATATGCAGTACTGGATAGACTTAAGTTGGTACTGCCGGGTAAATTATTGGTACACATTTTTACATAATTTTCTGTAGAAAATTATATTTTTCCACTCGAAAAAATCTGCTGAATCTAAATCTCACCTTTAAATTTTCAATTTTATATTTCTAAATTTTTTAACCTGTTCCGAACAATTAAATTATTATTTTATTCTAATTAAACAGGTAATAAATTTTCGGTTTTTACAACTTACAAAATTAAACACTAAAACAATAGATTAAAATAGCTTTTGTATAATTAACTCTCTTTGCCTTTTGTATCTCTCAGTATAAGTTTAATTCTAGATAATAGAAAAATATGAACACGCTAAAAAACAAGGAATACAAGGACTGTTTGTATGGTCTAAAAATCTACACGAATTGGTTGCTTTCTTTCTTGATGAATCATCAATATATAGAGTTTCATGTCTCTTCTTTAATGTAGGAATAGTTTTTCGTTTGATCAAGCTAGCCGTTGGACTCTTTAGTGCACTAACTGTTGGCTTTGAAGGGTCTAACTTTCCATCTTTGTTCTTCAACATATGCATGCAGCAGCTGTCCATTACAATTAGGATATGCAGCAGCTCCTTGATTGTGATATATTTCTAGCTGTTATGATTGTCTAGAATCTTTCCAAACATAGCTTAATATCATCTTCAATGATATCCTTATTAATATAGATGCTTTACATGATTCTTACTTTTGATTGATCATCCTTAATTGATTCCTATAATGCTTATCATAAAGGTTAGGAAATAGTTAATTATATTTGTCATCATAATATACCAAATCAATTCTTGACTCAACAATCTCTCCCTTGATGACTAACACGATTAAGCTTTTAAATTACGGAGAGAGAGAGTAGAGTGACTTCCCTAAATTTTAACAAATTCTCCCTCTTTATGAGCATCCTCTAATTAATAGTGAGATCACCAAATAGTGGTATCTTATCATGTACTAAAATTGCATACATAACATAAAACAAGACAAAGGATGGTGCATATAATAGTTTAGTATAAAATGCATATACAAAAAAATAGTTAGATTAAATTTTACTTTCTCTCTCTTTTGTCATCAAAGAGGGAAATAAAGAGAGGTTCAAACATCAACAACAGCAGTGGAACGATGTTAAAAACTAGAGGTAATAATAACTGATGCAAGAATAAGAATCCCATAAAATAGAAAAGATGTTGAAATAGATATGGAAGAAATTTTAGGAAAGATTTTTCAAAAAATAAGATGGTTAATGCAGAAAATAATTTGAATAAATCATTTTTAATGTAGAAAGAAATCAATTTGAATTAAATGCAGATATCACATTATTATTCAAGAAAGATATGACGGCAACAGCTTTGATGGTTCTGCATTTTTTGGATTTTTTGCAGTAGTATTGTCTCCTGCAGAATCAGGAGATAATTCTGTTTTGTCTTCAGATATTTAGTACAATAGCATCTGCAGAATGTGGTTGTGTTTTAGGGGTTGCACCTCGTCCAAGGCTGTTTGTAACCTCTGTACCATCTGTAATATCATAAACTTTTTCAATAGCTGTGATTTTTCCTTTATTTTCATCTCTAAATGTCACAAATCCACTATCATATACACTTAGCTTAATGAAAAAGGTAGATTTTTTCGTCAACTGTCTTGAACATCCAATATCAAGATACCACATGCGTTGCTTCTTTTTGGATATAAGGCAATCCTACAATACTTTCAAGAAGTTTTAGCTATTCAAACTAGCTTGGATCCTTTGATGTTAATTCTTCTTAGTTGTCCAAGAGCATTATAATCATAAACAATATTATAAACATGTTTAACTTTTTGTAAATAAAGCATTGAGGAGAAGAATGTCTAGCTCTGTGACAATTAGAACAAGTGTTACTTCTTGCTGAAATTTTGAAATTGAAGGGAGGATGAAGGGAGGATTCTTGTTTTTAAAAGAATTGGCCTTTTGAGTTTTATGAAAAATTGGTTTGGTCCTTTTGGTTTTGGATGAGGAGGCTTTAAAGTTATTTTTCAAAATTGATTTTCTTTTCTCCACAAAACCAAGACCAGATTTAATGAAAAGAGGCCTTTGATTAGCAATTACTTTGTCCAAATTTTCAAAACCTTGAGCAAACTTTGCTAAATCAATATTTAAGTTCTTAATCCTCTCTTGTAGTTTTTCATTCTCAGCAAGAACTTCACTTCCAACAATGAATTCCTTATTTTTAAATCCTCTAGATCAGTTTTTCAAAGCTCATTTTCTTGTTTCAAAACACTGGAGGATTTGGCTTTGCTTAATTGTTCTTTGAGTTTGGCATTCTCAAATTTCAAGGCTTTATTTTCATTTCTATATTTACTATATTTTTCAAAAAGCTTTCCAAAAATTTCAGTTAAATCATTAATAACAAAATATAATTGATCAGATGAAAGTCCTCATCATAATTGATTTGATCAGCCATGAGACAAATTTGAAGTTTATGGTCGGAGTCTTGTTCCTCAATGTCATTTTTAAGATCCTCCCATGATGCCATTAGAATCTTCTTTTCTCTTTTTTTACTGTCCTCTGTCTTCTTTTGTAGACAGTCAGATCGATAATGGCCAAATTTTTTGCAGTGATAATCAATAACTTTGCTTTGGTCTCTTTTGAAGTCCCTTGAAAAAGATTCTTTTTCTTTTTCACTTTGACTCATCATTCTTCTAAGCTTTCTAGCAAAGGAGATAAGTTCATTATAAGAGAGATCAACTTTTGATTCTTCATCTTTGTAGGAGATCTTGGATTTTAGCGCAAGATCCTTTTTCTTTGGTTCATTGCGAGTTGTTTCATAAGCCAGCAGTATTCCTCTCATCTCGTCGTAGGAGATTTTTTTTCAGATTATTCCCCTAAGTAATAGTAATACTCTTGTTTTTCCATTCTTTGGTGAGACTTTTTAGGATCTTTCTCACGCACTCTTATTCAATGTGTTTCTTCCCATAGCATCAAGATTATTCATGATTATGGAGAATCTTTCAAACATCTCATCTATGACTTCACCTTCCTTCATGAGAAATATTTTGTCTTCTTTCATAAGCTTATTAATACAAGTTTCTCGAATTTGTTCAGTTCTTCCATGAGTGAACAGCAGCTTCTCCTAGATCTCCTTCGCAGTTTTATACCTTGAGGCTTTTCTAAATTTGTCAAAGCTAATTGCACAATGCATCAAATTAATAGCTTTGGCATTTAGCTCAATTTTCATCTTGTCTTCATTATTCCATTCACTATCCTCTTTTGGAACTACACTTTCTTTCTCATTGAGTTTGGTAGGAATGTTTGGTCCATTAAAAATGATTTTTTAGCTGTTGTAATGGATTATACGAAAATTCTCATCCTTTTTTTTTCAATAGGCATAGTTAGTACTATTAAAGAATGATGACCTATTGTTGGATTGTCCTTTTGTTAAAGTGAATGCAACAATTTAGTTCGCCATGGATCGTTAACTCCAAACTGTGAAGCTTGCCTCTTGAACTACACTCTGATACCAATTGAAGGTTTCTAAGTGAATTGAGAAAGGGGTTTAAATCAATTCAACCACTTCTAGGCTATTTATACAACTTGTGCAGAACTCAGAATTCAAGAGATAATTTTAAAAAAAAATCTCCTGATTAGTATAGTAGAACAAAAATAGTTTTAATGAAGGAGATGAAAAAGAAAGAGAACACCATGATATATTATGGTTCGACTACGAAGTATAATGTGACCTACGTCCAGTCTCTACCACAACAATGGTAGAATTTTTACTATAATTAAGATTGATTACATACACCAATTCCAAGAGACTCACACTCTTGTAAACCACCTAAGCTATCCCAAGCTTAGTAAATCATCTAGGTGCTAACCTAACCTAATTAAGGAAAATCAAGTGCACTTTAATCCCAACTCACTTTGGAAATCACACTTTCAAACAATAGATTAACATGGTTTTTGTGTGATCAACTCTCTTTGCCTTTTGTATTTCTCAATATAAGTTTATTTCTAGACAATAGAAAAAGATGAACACACTCAAAAATAAGGAATACAATGGCTGTTTGTACAGTTTCAAAATCTACACAAATTGGTTGCCTTCTTTTTTGATAAATCATCAATATGTAGAGTTTCATATCTATTCTTTAATGTAGGAATTGTTTTTCTTTTGATCAAGTTAGCTGATGCAATCTTTAATGCACTAACTGTAAAGGGTGAAACTTTTCATCTTTCTTCTTTAATATATACGTGCAGCAACTGTTCAAACATTATTTAATAGTGTTGAATCTTTTCAAACATAACTTGATATCATCTTCAATGATATCCTTATTAATGTAGGTATTTTGCATGATTTTTGCTTGTGATTTATCATTCTTGATTGATTCCTATAATGCGTATCATAAAGATTAAAAAATAATTAATTATATTTATCATCATAATGTACTAAATTAATTATTGATTCAACACTACCTATATTCTACTAAAACATCAACTCATTTTGGTGTAGAAGTTTCTTATAGGTACCTCTAACTGCTATTTCAAGAGTGTACAAGGGAGTAGTTTCAGGATTTTGGTTTATATCATCAAGCTTGATTCCTATCATCTTTGTTTCAGGTATGACTTTAGAACAATACACATTTAAAATACCAATTACTTTTTATTTAAAAAAATCTCATTTTAAATTATATATGTTTATAGGTTTTCTTTTAAATAAATAAAAAATTATATATTTACCATTTTATACAATAATACATACTTAGCATTTTATGTAGGGATGTCAATGGGGTGGAGCGGGGGCGGAATTAATTCCCATCCCCGTCCCGATCCCGCCATGGTGGGATAATTGTCCCCATCCCCGTTCTCTGTGTTCCCCGTATTCCCTGTGGAGCCCCATTCCCCATCTCCTTATATTTAACATTCATATGAAAATTATAGTAAAAAATATCAAAAAAATAAAAAACAAACTACAAAATACTATTACAAACACACAAACATATCTTATCCAAGATTATAAGTCCAGAAATACAACATAGCAAATTATAGTCCATAAAATAAAATCTTAAAATACAACTTCTATTCTAAAAAAAACAATAAAATATAGTTTTTTTACATCAAGTATTCTTTGATGGTCAGCATACAGCTTCTGGCAAACATCTCCATATTCTCTGTTAAAATAACACAAACAAAAATATGTTAACATATATCATAAATAAGAATTTTACACATTAAATAAAAATTTGACATAATAAAAAAATAATTACCTAAATTCCTAAATTCCCCATATCCATCAGATAGTCCCAAGAGATTGGAATTTTTGACCCTGATTTACCTATATTATATCAATCAACAAATTACGAGAGTTAAATTTAACATGAGATTGAACTTTAATACCAGATAAAAATTTGAGTTATTAGTACTTTTACTTGAAGAGTGTATCCAATGCTGAGTGCAAATTAATGCCTCAACAAGTTCATAATAGAATTTATTGTGATGTGGATGTAAAACTCGACCACCGGTACTAAAAATGGACTCGGAGGTAACAGTAGAAATGGGAATGGCTAAACAATCTCTTGCAATCTTTTGTAAGGTTGGATATTTCACTCCAATATTTTTTCAATAGCCAAAAATGTCAAATTTTTCCAAATTTGTTTTATCTATCATAACACTCTCTTCCAAATAGAAATCCAACTCAGTTTTTGTAACTTAGTCTTCAGATGTATCTTCCATAAATTGCAAGTAAATAGAACTAAATTTTCTCTTTGAATATCCATCATCATCTCCAACATTCAAAGTAGAAGCTGAACTATCATCATTTGGAGCTCTTCTTTTAACCCTAGTCCTGAGTTGATATTTACATACTAATTCTTCCATCATTTTCTTGACCTTACTCAATTGAAACTTACTTTGAGATCTATATATTTTAGGAAAAAAAAACTTTAACAACTTCATCTTATATCTAGAGAGTAGATGGCGCAGCAAACAACACAATGAGAAGGGAAGACTGAATAATAAGGTTAGGATTTTTTAATTAGTGAAATTACTAAAAAAAACCCATATGTTAGAAATAAAGTAAGGTTATTTAAGTAATTTCAAACATTCGGAGAATTATCGGGGATGGGGCGGAAATTCCCGCTCGGGACTCCGCGCCTATCTCGAGAGAATTTTACTCTGCATCTCCATTCCTACGAAAAAAATTCTCCACCATCGGGACTCTATTCGGGACGGTCCCCGCGGAGATCCCCACTTCCTGAAAATTTTTTACACCCTTAATTTTATGTATTATTTCTCATTTTCGCTATTTTTGTAAGTGACGATAGAAACTTATATTTTTACCTTAATTTCACACATATTGTAAAGGAATTGGAATAGTTAAAAAATTGCTCAACTATTCTACATAGTTTTTACTATTCTTAATAAAAAAATATTGTATTAGGATTCAAATAAAATACTAAAGATCAAAATTAATAAAAACTAAATTTTGTAGTTTAATTTAAATTTTAGAAAATATATAATTTTATAAACTTATAAATTTAAAATAGTACAATTTTTTAAATATATTAAAAATTATCCTTTAATTTATTAATATCTAAAAAAGCTAAAATTTTTATAGAATCGTTACCAAAGATTTTGTATTAAACAAATTTGAGTAAATACCCATCCCCGTTCTCTGTGTTCCCCGTATTCCCTGTGGAGCCCCATTCCCCATCTCCTTATATTTAACATTCATATGAAAATTATAGTAAAAAATATCAAAAAAATAAAAAACAAACTACAAAATACTATTACAAACACACAAACATATCTTATCCAAGATTATAAGTCCAGAAATACAACATAGCAAATTATAGTCCATAAAATAAAATCTTAAAATACAACTTCTATTCTAAAAAAAACAATAAAATATAGTTTTTTTACATCAAGTATTCTTTGATGGTCAGCATACAGCTTCTGGCAAACATCTCCATATTCTCTGTTAAAATAACACAAACAAAAATATGTTAACATATATCATAAATAAGAATTTTACACATTAAATAAAAATTTGACATAATAAAAAAATAATTACCTAAATTCCTAAATTCCCCATATCCATCAGATAGTCCCAAGAGATTGGAATTTTTGACCCTGATTTACCTATATTATATCAATCAACAAATTACGAGAGTTAAATTTAACATGAGATTGAACTTTAATACCAGATAAAAATTTGAGTTATTAGTACTTTTACTTGAAGAGTGTATCCAATGCTGAGTGCAAATTAATGCCTCAACAAGTTCATAATAGAATTTATTGTGATGTGGATGTAAAACTCGACCACCGGTACTAAAAATGGACTCGGAGGTAACAGTAGAAATGGGAATGGCTAAACAATCTCTTGCAATCTTTTGTAAGGTTGGATATTTCACTCCAATATTTTTTCAATAGCCAAAAATGTCAAATTTTTCCAAATTTGTTTTATCTATCATAACACTCTCTTCCAAATAGAAATCCAACTCAGTTTTTGTAACTTAGTCTTCAGATGTATCTTCCATAAATTGCAAGTAAATAGAACTAAATTTTCTCTTTGAATATCCATCATCATCTCCAACATTCAAAGTAGAAGCTGAACTATCATCATTTGGAGCTCTTCTTTTAACCCTAGTCCTGAGTTGATATTTACATACTAATTCTTCCATCATTTTCTTGACCTTACTCAATTGAAACTTACTTTGAGATCTATATATTTTAGGAAAAAAAAACTTTAACAACTTCATCTTATATCTAGAGAGTAGATGGCGCAGCAAACAACACAATGAGAAGGGAAGACTGAATAATAAGGTTAGGATTTTTTAATTAGTGAAATTACTAAAAAAAACCCATATGTTAGAAATAAAGTAAGGTTATTTAAGTAATTTCAAACATTCGGAGAATTATCGGGGATGGGGCGGAAATTCCCGCTCGGGACTCCGCGCCTATCTCGAGAGAATTTTACTCTGCATCTCCATTCCTACGAAAAAAATTCTCCACCATCGGGACTCTATTCGGGACGGTCCCCGCGGAGATCCCCACTTCCTGAAAATTTTTTACACCCTTAATTTTATGTATTATTTCTCATTTTCGCTATTTTTGTAAGTGACGATAGAAACTTATATTTTTACCTTAATTTCACACATATTGTAAAGGAATTGGAATAGTTAAAAAATTGCTCAACTATTCTACATAGTTTTTACTATTCTTAATAAAAAAATATTGTATTAGGATTCAAATAAAATACTAAAGATCAAAATTAATAAAAACTAAATTTTGTAGTTTAATTTAAATTTTAGAAAATATATAATTTTATAAACTTATAAATTTAAAATAGTACAATTTTTTAAATATATTAAAAATTATCCTTTAATTTATTAATATCTAAAAAAGCTAAAATTTTTATAGAATCGTTACCAAAGATTTTGTATTAAACAAATTTGAGTAAATACCCATCCCCGTTCTCTGTGTTCCCCGTATTCCCTGTGGAGCCCCATTCCCCATCTCCTTATATTTAACATTCATATGAAAATTATAGTAAAAAATATCAAAAAAATAAAAAACAAACTACAAAATACTATTACAAACACACAAACATATCTTATCCAAGATTATAAGTCCAGAAATACAACATAGCAAATTATAGTCCATAAAATAAAATCTTAAAATACAACTTCTATTCTAAAAAAAACAATAAAATATAGTTTTTTTACATCAAGTATTCTTTGATGGTCAGCATACAGCTTCTGGCAAACATCTCCATATTCTCTGTTAAAATAACACAAACAAAAATATGTTAACATATATCATAAATAAGAATTTTACACATTAAATAAAAATTTGACATAATAAAAAAATAATTACCTAAATTCCTAAATTCCCCATATCCATCAGATAGTCCCAAGAGATTGGAATTTTTGACCCTGATTTACCTATATTATATCAATCAACAAATTACGAGAGTTAAATTTAACATGAGATTGAACTTTAATACCAGATAAAAATTTGAGTTATTAGTACTTTTACTTGAAGAGTGTATCCAATGCTGAGTGCAAATTAATGCCTCAACAAGTTCATAATAGAATTTATTGTGATGTGGATGTAAAACTCGACCACCGGTACTAAAAATGGACTCGGAGGTAACAGTAGAAATGGGAATGGCTAAACAATCTCTTGCAATCTTTTGTAAGGTTGGATATTTCACTCCAATATTTTTTCAATAGCCAAAAATGTCAAATTTTTCCAAATTTGTTTTATCTATCATAACACTCTCTTCCAAATAGAAATCCAACTCAGTTTTTGTAACTTAGTCTTCAGATGTATCTTCCATAAATTGCAAGTAAATAGAACTAAATTTTCTCTTTGAATATCCATCATCATCTCCAACATTCAAAGTAGAAGCTGAACTATCATCATTTGGAGCTCTTCTTTTAACCCTAGTCCTGAGTTGATATTTACATACTAATTCTTCCATCATTTTCTTGACCTTACTCAATTGAAACTTACTTTGAGATCTATATATTTTAGGAAAAAAAAACTTTAACAACTTCATCTTATATCTAGAGAGTAGATGGCGCAGCAAACAACACAATGAGAAGGGAAGACTGAATAATAAGGTTAGGATTTTTTAATTAGTGAAATTACTAAAAAAAACCCATATGTTAGAAATAAAGTAAGGTTATTTAAGTAATTTCAAACATTCGGAGAATTATCGGGGATGGGGCGGAAATTCCCGCTCGGGACTCCGCGCCTATCTCGAGAGAATTTTACTCTGCATCTCCATTCCTACGAAAAAAATTCTCCACCATCGGGACTCTATTCGGGACGGTCCCCGCGGAGATCCCCACTTCCTGAAAATTTTTTACACCCTTAATTTTATGTATTATTTCTCATTTTCGCTATTTTTGTAAGTGACGATAGAAACTTATATTTTTACCTTAATTTCACACATATTGTAAAGGAATTGGAATAGTTAAAAAATTGCTCAACTATTCTACATAGTTTTTACTATTCTTAATAAAAAAATATTGTATTAGGATTCAAATAAAATACTAAAGATCAAAATTAATAAAAACTAAATTTTGTAGTTTAATTTAAATTTTAGAAAATATATAATTTTATAAACTTATAAATTTAAAATAGTACAATTTTTTAAATATATTAAAAATTATCCTTTAATTTATTAATATCTAAAAAAGCTAAAATTTTTATAGAATCGTTACCAAAGATTTTGTATTAAACAAATTTGAGTAAATACCCTCTTTGGCCCTGTCCTTTTTGAAAATTGACTACACGCCCCCTAACCTTTATAAAATATCAAATCGGCCCCTATCCATATACTCCATGATACCAATTAGCTCTTCCGTTGGTTTCTCCGTTCAAAGTCGTCGAAAAACGCTGAGGTGTAACGTGCAGCCCGTGACATGGCATTGGAACATCATACGTGGAATGCTCTGTGTTCATTTGGACAATTAAGCTCCTGCACACTCAGCAAAGCGATGTCATTTTGCTTGGCATCCTTTTGCGTGTTTAGGGTGAAATCCCATTCTCCCCTTTGTGCACACTTCAGCTACCATAGATCACCTTCGTTCTCTACTCAAAATTATGAAGAAAACCTAAGAGAACGAAACGTTTCCCTCCAAGCAAGCTGACAGAGACTTCCAATAGGGAGATGTTAACGGTGCTGCAGACGGAGGAACTGACAGTGCTACTAAGGTTAGTGTCGCTATCTGATCTTGCAGCTTCGTTAGCTTGTGTTGCTCCAAATTTTTTTTGCTGAATGTGGTTTTTGTTAATGATGATTTGGCTTAGTGATCATCCCATGCATGTTCTAAAATGTTATTCTGTTAACGATTGAGGCATGATGGAAGTAGTTAATTAAGTTCTAATTGTTGCACATTGTTGTTCTAATAGATGTCATATGAAATAGTTCATGTTTTTCATCATGGGGGTTGGTTTGAACGGGATGAAGATGGTGTATTATACTACCACAACGAAAGTGTTGAGACATTTCTTCCATTAGACATAGATTATGTTAATTTCAAGGATTTGGAGAAAATGTTCAAGGGTTTAGGGTATACAAGCTACAAACAGATGTATTGGTATGATGGCAGTGTCCCTGATTTAGAGTCTGGGTTACATGTTCTCAAAGGAGATAAGGAGATCAATGAAATGTGTGATAAAAAGATGGAAAATGTGGAGACGGATTTGCTGGTTATTTATTTTGAGCATGATGTTAGTCAACCAGTATATGGGCCAGATGTTGTTGAGGTTGATTCTTCTTCTTCCGATGACGGATATGAGACCACTGAAGACGAACCTTACAAACCCTCCCCCCTGGATTCGAATCTGATAAAAATAGTAGTGATGAGGAAGTTAATATAAAGAAGAAGAGTGCGAGGAAGAAGCAGCCTAGTGTGAGGATGAAAGAGGCAATGGATGTTGGACAAAAGTGTACTAAGAAGAAGAGTTGTGTTAGACAACAAACACCTAAACAGAAGAAGAATGTGCCACCTGGTAGATTTGATGATAAGGACATGTCTCCTAGGACCAAGAAGAAGAAGGCAAAAAGGTATGTTGGAAGAAAAAAAAACATGTTCTATCCCAACAAGAAGTAGACAATGTGCCAAACAGTGGGCCTAGTGGAGAATAAGGTAATGGGCTAGGTGAGGTTGACCCAAATGATGAGGCAAGGGATAAGCCCAATTTAGATCCAGTGGCTGGACTTGGATAAGCCATATTAATATGAGTCTGAGGCATTTAACTCTCTAATATCCAGTTCAGATGAGGAGCATAAGGCAAGATATCCTAACTTCAATGAGGATGCAGAGTATGGCGAGGTTCAGTTTCAGGTAGGACAATAATTTGAGACCATGGCAATGTTCAAGCAAGCACTTAAGGACTACTTTGTATATGAGGATAAAGAGCTTATGTATTTGAAGAATGAGCCGAATAGCATTAGAGCAAGGTGTGCTGAGGAGGGGTTGTCCATAGATGGTGTTTTGCTCTCATAATAATCAGAGTCTAAGTTTCCAAATCAAGACATTCATTGGAGAGCACAACTATGGCAGGAATTTGAGCAATAACATGGCTGATAGAGCTTGGGTGACAAGTAAATTGGTAAAAAGGTTGCTAACTCAACCTTTTATGACTCCCAAAGAGGCACTCGACCACATGAAACAGGAATATAATGTCCATATACATTACATGATGATTTACAGAGCTTTGAAAGCTGCTAGAGAGCAAACAATTGGAGAGGAGTGAGAATAATATAGAAAGCTACATGACTACTTAAATGAAATTCATAGAAGCAAGCCAGGTTTCACTGGGATGATTGACGTAATTCCTCAACCGGAGGGTCATCCACTGTTCAATAGGTTGTACATTTCACTGGATGCTTGCAAGAAAGGCTTCAAGGCGGGCTGTCGCCCTCTGATCGGACTGGATGGATGCTTCCTAAAAGGGTACTTCGGTGGTCATCTTTTGTCAGCTTTGGGGTAGGATGCCAATAATAGTTTCTTTGTAATAGCATTTGCTGTAGTTGAAGCTGAGAACACTGATTCCTGGAAATGGTTTCTTTCAATCCTGCACGATGATCTTGGTCCAGTGGCTGCCAACGGGTGGAACTTCATGTCTGATCAGCAAAAGGTAACATGCATTCCTTTGTTGTGTTTGTTTTTGTCTTATGGTTTGTGTGTTGTGCTGACTTGTTAATTCAATTTGCGACTGACTTGTTATTGCAGGGGTTGGCTAAGGCATTGCATGAGGTAATGCCACAAGCTCATCATAGAAATTATGTCCTACATATATGGAAAAACTTCATCAAGCACTTCAAGGATAAGCACACAAAAGGGCTAGTTTGGAAGGCTGCTAAGAGCACAACAATGAGAGAATTCAAAGACTGAATGGAGCTTGTGAAGAAGGTGAACAAGGATGCTTGGGAGTATCTATGGAAATTTGATCCTAGTGCATGGACCAAGGCTTACTTTAGCCATGGGCCGAAGTGTGACAATATAACCAACAACATGTGTGAAGTTTGGAATGCCAAGATTGTGGAGTACAGGGACAAACCAATTTTAACTATGTGCGAGGAGCTTTGAAGTTACATTATGCGAAAGATGGCAGGGCACAAGTATAGGTTAAGCAAATGCAAGGGTAAATTGGCTCCAGTTCAACAATTAAGGCTGGATGAATACATCATTCCTGAGAGTAACAAGTGGACGGCAGAGTGGGTTGGGGATGAAGCCAGGGTATTATTTGAAGTCCAGAGATACCAGACAAGAGTGGCTGTCAATTTGCAAAGACAAACATGTGCTTGCAATGTTTGGCAACTAACAGGTTTAATCATCTACTTATTGTCTGGCACTAATAGTTATGTGAATTCAGTAAATATTGATTCAGTAAATGTTGATTCATGTATCTATCCTACCAGGGTTGCGATGCAAGCATGCAGTAGCTGCTATATCAAGGTTTAGGAAACAACAACTGAGGCTAGAGGATTTTGCACACAAATGGCTTACGATGGAGGCCGTCTGGGCTACTTATGGGAACTCCATTAAACCAGTGAACTCTAAGGAGTTTTGGGAAGAAACCAACAGGCTGCGTCCAGAGGCACCAATAATTAAGAGACCCCCTGGGAGACCAACCAAAAAAAGGACTGTTGATGTGGTAGCTGAGTCTCAAATGCAGCAGCAAGGTCACAAGGTGAGGAAGTCATTCCAAGTAACATGCAGTAAATGTAGGCAAAAGGGACACTACCATAGGACTTGCAAAGGTGCTCCTGCAAATCCGAATTGGCAGCCAAAGCGAAAGAAGGCAAGGCAACAACAAAATGGAAACCAATCATCATAGATACCTCCAAATCAGCAGCAAGCACAGGTTAAAGGAGTTCTACATGTTTTTTTTACATTGTAGTTATTGTTATTTCCATTAATTGAGCAGTATAGTAGCTGAGATGTTATTTTTCATTTGCACAGGCCGGGGAAGGAGTTCAAACAAATATCCCCCCAGAACGTTATTGTCACACCACTTGATCCAGTGGTAGTCAACTGTCTTACATACTATAGTTACTTAAGTTTTTTTTTTTCTGTCATGGCTGAACAACTTTGCTTATCTTGTGTCTTTCATAGGCTAAAGCAAAAAGGCAAAAGAAAAAAGTCCCAAAGACCTCCAACCCTATTTCAGTCCAACAAGAGACAAGAGTTGAGATCCAATCTTCACAGTCTGCCCCACCACCAGCAGAGGTAATGTTATTTTACAGATTCATGTCTAGCAATTATCAAATTTTTTGGCCCAAGAGCATAGACACGAAATTGAGTTGTTTTCATGTGGCTTAGGGTGTGAACTTCAACACTGAACCCTCAACCCCTGCTACCCCAACTACACTCAACCACGGGCCAAATTTCAGACCCATGCAGGCAATAACTAGACCACCAGTATCTACAGTTCACCACCCTCAACAGCAGGCCACAGCCCCAATAACTCAGCAACCTATGCAGCAGGCCAAAGCCTCAATACTTCAGCCCCTTCTACAGCAAGCAACAACCCCAACCACACAACTACCAACTCAGCAACAACTTCCAACTGAAGGAGCAACTGGCTCAGGGACTGCCACAACTCCCTTCACATTTATCTCCACACCAGGCCTAAATGCACCGCACAGGTTCAAGCAAACATATAGGTTTAGGCCACCAAGACTTCAGAAATGACATAATCGTAGTGATAATTATGAATATTTTGGTGTCAAGTTTTTTGGTGTCAAGTTTTTTGGTTGTCAAGTTATAAAAAGTAATACACTTAAGACTACTGGAACATGTTTTTGTTTTGTGAATTCAGACATGTGCTGATGTTTTTGGCTGAATATGTAATAGACTTTGTACTTAGCAGTATGAATATAAATATTATGCTTTTAGCTTATATAACATTGTGCAGACTTATCATGGTTTCAGGCTTTACATTATTACAAAAAAAAAAAAAAATTCACATTCAATTCATATAGAACCTGCAATTATAGAGCAAATTAACCCAACTTTTAATCTTGTCCATGCATCACTTACAGCAACACAGTATACCCTAAAACACTACAAACACAATTGCTGTTAACAGAATTAACATTGCCAGCATAAGAAATACACATGGGGATTAATACATTTTTTTGATTTTCCCTCATATTCATGCTCAATCTTGAATTCCAAGTTGCGCCGATCTATTCTCCAACACCATTATTCTTCCTTCAATATCATTGTCATCTTCATGCCCAAAACATTTAGAAATCAGTTTGTCCAACCAAACAAAATAGTTGCAGTGACGTTGCTCCGTCTGCAATTGCCATTATAGTGAATACAACTTGTTAAACCACAGAAGAAGTTGATTACATAAATGTAAGATGGATGCACACTTACGCGATAGTAGGAACAACCGAGGAAGATTCTGTCTGGGTTCTTGGCTGTCCCAGACTCTTGCATGATTGCATACGTGCCATACTAGCATTTAGAGTGCTGGAACTTGGCCTTCTTACCCTCACTTGCATTGCTACTTGAACCCACCATAGTCTTCCTCCAGACACGGCGTGCGTCAGAGGTTGAAGATTGCTCTGGATCGCTCATGCTTGAGACACTAGTGTTAGGGTTCAGAAAGGAGGGAGAATGTGATTACACGATAACGAGTAAAAGGGCTTCGGGGCAAAACGACGTCGCTTTGCTGAGTGTGCAGGGGCTTAATTGTTCAAATGAATACAGAGCATTCCATGTATGATGTTTCAACGCCATGTCACGGGTTGTACATTACACCTCAGCGTTTTTCGACAACTTTAAACGAAGAAACTAATGGAAGGACTAATTGGTATCACGGAATATATAGATAGGGGCTAATTTGATATTTTATAAAGATTAGGGGCGTGTAGTCAATTTTCAAAAAGGACAGGGGCGGAGAGGGTATTTACTAAACAAATTTTGATGTTGAAAAAGTTAAGACTAAAGTGGAGTCATGATTCTATTCTATTACACGATGATACCGTATTCCAATGTTTTTGGCAAACTTCCAAAACGTGCACGCTCTTCAGACCTCCCTTTCCGCTTCTCTTTCCCCCCGCTTTCCCTCTCCACCCTGGTCTTCTCCGTTCTTCATCTCTCTCACCAGTCTAGTTCCTTCACTTAACCTCTTCTCCTAGCAAGTGGCCTCCACCACTAAGAGCTCCGATATTCCCAGGTTCCATTCTTTCCTTCTCTTACTTAAAACTAATTTGCTTCCCCTCTCTCTCTCTCTCTCTCTCTCTCTCTCTCACCTTGAAGCATACTTGATGGTGAAATAGAGGCTTCGTTGTTATCATCCAAGCTTTTATTATTTTATAAAAATATTTGTATTTTTCAGCTTGAAAAGGGTAACACCTTGTGCTTCTGCTTTTTGGATCCCAGTTGCATTCTCCCTCAAACGTTTCCCCTTTGATCTTAGCCTTTTACACTTTGCTCTCAGCAAGAACTATAACAACTCTTATATGCTAGATTTTTCGGTATTAGCATTCGAAAGAAACATTAGTAGTAGCAGTAGAGTTCATCGGAGGTTACTTATGGCGCAATTGGTTTCTTGCTTTCAAATTTTTCCTTAAATTGAACTTATAATTGATCTATTTCTACTGTGATAGTTGCTTTAAGCATTCTTTTTTCTTTTCTGTTTTCCCCTTTTTTTAATTTTATTTTTCTTCTTTTCCATTCTCTGCTGTTCTAGTTACTGGTTTGTATGTCGAGGGTACTATGGTTCAGATCGGAAAGGTTGTATAGATAATGAAAATCAATTTCCTTCATATAATTACTGTTATGATTTTTACTTCTAATAAAAGGGATCATAACTTCATAAGTGAGTTGAGATTGAGATGTGGCTTACATTAATCTGTTTGTTGATCCATTCTTTTAGCAGTCATTTATATACTTTTGTGTTAATGAAGATAAGTAGATAACAGTAAAATATTGTATTCTTTTCTATTAACAGATTATTAATATGTAAAAAACATATTGCACATTTGCACTGTACAATTTTGCCAAACCCTAAGCTGCTGATAGCTATGGGTCTCAAAGATTCAGAGACTTTTAGTTCTTTCTAATAACTTTGCCAATTGAAAATAGAAATAAGAAATCCTTGCGTTTCTTATGCGACTATGCGTTACTGTTTAAGCTCCTTGATTCCCTGTTTGTTTTGAGTATTAATTGAAAGTATCGTTTAGTTGTTTCCCGTTTATTCTGCTCCGTTTTTTTTTGTTTGATCTGTTTGTTTCCCATACTATTTTGTAAACTATACTGCCTTTTCCCCCTGTCTCCTACATAACTTTAAATTGATTTCATTTTTCATATTATTGTAAGGGTAAATTCAATGTTCCGGCAACTTCTCATTCTTTCGCCAACGATAAACATTCAACTTGATTTTGGAGCTTGAAATTCAATCTCATTTCTCATTTATGTTCATGGGTATCTTGAAAATTCATATATATTTATTTAGTTACCATGTTGTTCAAATTTTAGCAGGTTGGACACGGCATAGCTGGCCTTTGAAGCATAATTCAAAGTTTGATAAGAAGGAATGGTTTATATTGGGGCTCATGGTGTTCAAGCTCTGCACCGATACAAATATAGTGGCGTAGATCATTCGTACCTTGCCAAATATGTACTGCAGCCCTTTTGGAGCCGCTTTGTTAATTTTTTCCCGCTGTGGATGCCGTGAGTAATTTTATATGCTTTTTACTTTGAACTAATAATTTCTCACTGTTATCACTTAAGTTATAATAAAAAAATATCTGTTCGTTTCAAGGATGATAAATCATAGTATGAACTTCATTTGACAGATTGAGTGCTGGATCTAACTATAGGAACTTTTATAAAGTATGTATAATAATAATATATCGTTGTGAATTCAACGTAACCTTATACTACAATATTTGTCTGAATAAAAATGTAGACGAAGTTAACACTAGCCATAGGATATCTCATATCTCCCAGTTTTATACAGTATTAGTGTTTAAAATTTCGGTTTTTTATAAGAATGAGTAGTTAATTATTTGATGTGTTCACTTATATGAAGTTCTTTCAAGCTTTAAAATATAAACTAACCATCATTAGAAGTTAAGAGTATTTCGTGGTAGAATATACCAAAAAGGCACTTTACCGTATCATGTATTCTGTCATTGGCCTTCTGTTTTGTAATGGATAAATAGGTTCCTTATTCCTTCTCCTGTTCTAGCAGGTTAGTGTAATAAATAATTCCTGAATGGCTGTGGTAATAGTGGTTAAATGATGACATTTGTTGGAAATCCTTCCATGACTTACGAGCTATAAACAACTTAACATCTAAGATTCAGGAAGCTCAGCTCACAGTGCTTGTAACATTTGAATATTTCACTATATAGTTGTAGCTTGTAAGCACATTTTTGTTTGAATTTTATATGTTAAGGCCATAGCCACATACGATATTTTACTGACGGAGATGACAATATTTACATTTACTATTCGGCAATGATATCATTTAGTATTTTCAGAATTTCAAGTTTCAATTCTGAGCTACACTAACTCAGTTTTTCTCTGATGAATTCACATCTCTGGGCATCTTGGCATTCTGGGATTCTTTGCAGTCCAAACATGGTGCAATTTCTGCTTCCTTCATAACTAAAGTGTTATCTGTAATTGTTATTCTTGTTGTAACAAGCTTTATCTTTGCAGTTTGCACTGATAATGTGTTTGTTCTTTGGCTGCAGATCACTCTTACAGGATTTATGTTCTTGCTACTGTCTGCATTGCTTGGCTATGTAAGTGGAACTGAGTTAACTAGCTTGATTCCTTTATCTGTCCAAATGGCTAAGTCAAATACTGGTATTTATATTATGAGCCCAAATTCCGAAACTAATAAGCCCAATTAGGCAAATCTTGATGAATCCTGCCATTGCATAGGCGTTAAAGCCATGCAACAGTAATCTAGAAATATTCTCACTATTCTCTATCAAAGCTTTTAAGAGTTTGGATTGGAACATTGAATGGTTATTTCCTAGGTCCATTATGCTTAAGTTTATTTATTAATTATTCAGATATACTCACTTCAATTGGATACAGCTCCACCGAGATGGGTTAATTTTGCGCATGGCCTGCTTCTTTTTCTATACCAGGTATGGTTGTCCTCTTATTTGTTCATTTCTTTGCCCTTTTGATTATTCTACTCGGTTTTAATGCTGGTCACCCTTGTTTTGCCATCTTGATCATGAACAAACACATTAAGTTTTATATATGATCACAAATCTACACTCATTTCATGCGTGTAATATTTGCTTTCTAGATTGTCATGGCTGTGGTATTGTTTCATAATTTTACTTTTTGTCTGATTCCAGTTATAAGCTGAAGCTGTTTATATTTGTGATTGATTGTATTATCAGCATTTTTTGATATTAGAATCATGTTTGTCAATTGATGTCCCTCTTATTTGATACAACGTTGTAGAAAAAATGAATATATACTTCTCTCTTTCCTACAAGGACTTTCTACCTTTTTCTTTCCCTTTTTTATTTTTTAATTTTTGGGTTAAAGAAGAATTCCATTAAAGTGGGAAGAACAATATGACAAAATTGGGGATAATACTGTTTTTTTTTTTCCCACATAAGAAGAATTTCATTTAGAGGAGAAGGCTAATACAAATTGGGGATACGGGTTCCTCTTTACAAAAGCAAAACAAAACAACACTTTTCTATAAAGCATAGCTTTTCAATCTCTCAACATGTCTTAGAGGGAAAATCCTCTATAAAGACCATGAGCTTTACACCATATACATGCTAGGGATCTAATCCTACCCCATAAAACATGATTGTCAGAAAACTTGTCATATAAGGTGCATGAACACTGGGGATAATACTTCCCCTATACAAAAGCAAGCAAAAAATGATCTATCTATGAAACATCGCTTTCTGATCTCTCAACATGTCTCTGAGAGGATATCCCGTATAAACATGAACTTTAAACTAAACAGATGGCTGGGTGTTTAATCCTAATAAATTATATAAACTAGGTTACACATTTCATGTGTAGTTTATCCTAATAAATAAGTGGATATTGTCTTTCCAAAAAATGTGAAGTACTATTGTAATTTATCTATGGAAGACAAGGTAATTAATTCTCTTATCGTAGATTATTGCTGATAATTTGATATGTATATGCTTAGACATTTGATGCTGTTGATGGGAAGCAAGCTAGACGAACAAATTCTTCAAGCCCATTAGGGGAGCTGTTTGATCATGGTAATTTTTCTGCACTTTGGTTTTATCCCATTTCTTTTTCATAATGCACATATGTTAGTTACTAACAAAGGCACACTACTTCATTTCAGGGTGCGATGCACTTGCTTGCACAGTATGTGTCTTTTAGCTTTTGCTATTATTTCTAAACCATTAACTAAAAGAAACATTAAGAAATCATCTGTGTCAACTGCTTTTCAGTTTGAAGCATTGGCTTTTGGGAGCACAGCCATGTGTGGAAGAAGTACTTTCTGGTTCTGGTTGATATCTGCAATTACATTTTATGGTGCAACCTGGGAGCAGTAAGTTTATTATGTTTTATGCTTTACTTTGGACACATAAAAGTATAAAAACCCTCCTCTCTTTCTTGAATTAACGTATAGTAATTTTATTTCATTCACATGCATTACTATAGATCATCTTTCACTTTGTTAATACTTGTTCTTCAATATTTATATCTACATAAATATTCTCTTCTTGAGTTAAGTGTTGAGGAGGTAGGTTAACTGTTAACATGGAAAATTAAAATGTCGGCATGCCAAAACATCACATGTCAACATTTAACCTGCCATGTTATTACTTAATGAAGCACACTAACTGCAGGGACCAAAATAGACAACCTTTAAATTTATTGTGCCAAAGCCAATTTATTTTTATTTTTTTTAGGACTAAAACCTGAAAACAGCTATTTCGTAGAGACCAAAATTTTATTTAATCCCTAAATTTATGTAAATTTCGAATTCATATAAATTTATATTTTTGAACCACTGGCCCCGTTGTTTCTTTTTTAGTTTGCTTTCTAGTATGATGTATGTTGTTTCCCGTAATTAGAATAAATTTTTTCTCAAGAAAATCATATAAATTCTTTACATGTTCTATAAAGCATAAATATATTTTAATTTTAATTTTAATTTAAGAGAATATTATTCATAACAGCCATAAATAATTATTATTGTCAAATTATTCATATATTTAGATGAAGTACCTAATTGAAGAAATCTGAATGATTTAAAAAGTCACTACCATGACTTAAAAACTTACCAGTCATTTAGATTGTATGATACTAAAAATAATTTACAACACTATTTTATAAATTTACGTGAAATTAGAAAGCTAATGTAATTATATTAAGAATTTAATTTTGATATGGTAAAGTAGTTTTACACTAACTCATAGTTTAATATACATCCATTCATGTAATGTTATATTAGAAAAATAACTAGTTTTTGCAAAAAAAAAATGTGTGAATAGTCTTCCAAAAGAATGGATGTGGTTGGTTTACACTGTCAGTACATCGAAATTAAACTCTTATATTAGTTAGCATTTCTTTTGAAACTTCACACTGATTTTGTATTCATTTATGTTTTTGTCTAAATTATTTAGTGCACCATAGTGCCACTTGTGAAATATGTAGTATGTTATTTGTTTTGTATAATGATATTATGTGGCATTAATCTTTATTCCTTCTTGTAATAATGTTGCAAAATTTTATAATTATATAATATTCAAGTAAAATAAAAAAGAATAATATTCATGCAGAGATAAGTAGTGAAGATTGAAGACTGATATTAATTAAATGAGATAAGCTAGAGTAGTAAATAGTAAAGAAATAACAATCTTGCTCTACATTAAAAAATTGAATCAGGAAAGACAAAAAAGAGGGTTTGTTCAAGCAAAAATGTGGAGGTTCTCACTCCTATATAATATATGAGAAGCATGAAATAGAAACTCATTGATATTATACGTTGCATCTAATGGAGTATGAATTAGAGGCTGGTTTGAATTGAGTTAGATTAATTGGTGAAACCTTCATTTTGCATTTCTTTGCAAGCTGTTTGAAAATGATTCTGCGAGTGTTAAATGTAATTGTTAGATGAATTCACCAATTAGGCGACGTGTCGTGTACTGGTTTCACAATTCATCTATGTATTGGAACGCCATGGATAGCGAACTAATTACTTATGGGTCACAAATAGAGATAATAATGATGCTAGTTTGCATGCAAGACTCATAGGATAATTGATGCACAGTGAAAGATAACTTGGAAGATGATGTTTGGGCTTTGGATTTAGAAAAAGATAAAACAAAAACAAATTTACAAGAAACTAAAAAGAGGTAGGTTTAGTAATCTATGATGGTATTTCACATGGTCCTGAACGTACGCGCACTGAAATTGTACCAAATAGGTATACCCCCGCGTACCATATCTGACAGGTGGCGTACCCCGTATCGTGTACCTGTTTTCATGGGAATGTATTGCGATCTGGATAATTACTTTAATCGTAGGGGGAAAAAATAGTTGATCTGGCCTTTTTTAAAGTCCCCCCCCTCTCTCTCTTTCCTGAAGCTACTGTCACCAGCTCTGGAAAAGTACTAAAACAACTTTACCTAATTATCTTAATTTTTTAAGTGCATCTTGGAGTAATTTTTGATTGAGTCTTATATGTTGTTTTCTGGTTTATACTATTGTATTGATTTTCTTTTAACCTTTGTCTTGGATGCAGCTTTTTCACCAATACACTTATACTGCCAGTTGTAAATGGACCTACAGAGGGTCTTATGCTGATATATGTTGCTCACTTCTTTACTGCTTTTGTTGGTATGCCTTATCCTTGATTTTGATATACTTTTATTTATCATTGGGTAAAATATATCTTTTGTTCCTAACGTTTGCGATTTTTTTCAAAAATACCCATAATGTTTAATTCTATTCAATTTTGTTCCTAACGTTTTTTTATTTGTGTCAAAATTATCCCTAGAAGTTTTCAATTTTGTCCCTAACATTTTACATGGAGTTAACGTCTAGGGATAATTTTGACAAAAATCGAAAACGTTAGGGACAAAATTGAATGCAACTAAACGTTAGGGATATTTTTAAAAGAAATCGCAAACTTTAGGGACAAAAAGTATACTTTACCCTTTATCATTATTATTGTTATTGCTTTTACAACATCCAAATGAATGATGTTGTGATCATTATTTATATATAGGTTCTGAGTGGTGGGCTCAGCAGTTTGGAAAGTCTTTCCCATTTTTGAACTGGTTGCCTTTTGTTGAGGGTAAGCTATTCTTCAATATCAGATATTATTTTTATATCAGTGACCTAAAAGGTTTGGTGTTGTATTATTCAAGCTATTGGTGATCTATCAAAATAGAGCCTTACCAATTCGTAAAGAGCACCTTATAAAAAGGTTTTTTTTGTTATTTATATTTCAGAAGGCCTCACATGTATTTGGAGCCAGCTTTATGTACATGCTAAGGTGTCTATTCTATGATATTAGTTTTGTTAGAAATGAAGAGAATATCCTATAATGTCTCTATCATGTAGCTCAGCATATCAAAGAATATCTTGTAGTATTAGTTTGATATCTACCATCTCATCATTATTTCCTTATCTGATTAGATTAGGACTTTACTATTATTTTAAGTAGAGGTGAGGGTTCCTTTCTTGTAAGACACCACAACATAACCATATCAATATATTTCATATTATTTTGTGGTGTTTATTTTCTCATTTCCTCCTATCTAAAACCATTCTCAACAAATTTTGACACAACATAATCATATCAATATATTTCATATTATTTTATAGTGTTTATTTTCTCATTTCCTCCTATCTAAAACCGGTCTCAACAAATTTTACTGTCTCCTGATTTTAATCAACTTGTTATTTAAGTCTTTGCTTATGTTCTTGTCAGTTTAGGTGGTTGCCGATGTTGTCTCTGAACTTGTGATCTGGGCATATATAGGCACAGAAAACACATTCAGTTTGAGTTAGCCATGGTAGGGAAATCCTCTATGTCAAGAACAAAATCTTCAGAGTTGTCTAAATTTTTGCACTTTTATCTTGTTTTATTATCTTTTGGGAGGGTAAAGACCTTTGCTATAGTAGTCTCATTTGTAATGTCTAGAATACCAATTTTTTCATGTTTCTTCTTACACTGCCTTATAGTTTCAGTTACATCTTTAAAATTTCGGATTTCTTGTCATGTTTTCTAGACTAGTGGGAATTCCTGCGGTGGTTAGGATAATCTTGTCAAATATTTAGAAACTGATCATATTAATCTTATTAAGAGTAGTTATATTCCCATCTGCTGTACTTATCCCATAAACTGGAATGAAGCAAATTATGTGTAGCACAAATAAGCAGGATGGATACCATTTGGTTTTCCAGTTTAAGCCCGGCTTCACGGCCTTTGGATAGTGTATTAAAGTTCATCATTGTGTGGGTTCTTTCTTGATAAATAATTGCCCGGTTTATATTGTGCTTTCTGGATTTCAGGGATCACAACGTATAAAGTGGTATTGTTTTTGATGATAGCTTTTGGTGTTATACCAACAGTCACATTCAAGTACGTATAAACTGAATCACATACCCTATGATACTACCATAAAGCTCCCTCTTCTCAATACGCTCAACATCTTTTGGTTCCAATGCAGTGTTTGTAATGTTCATAAGGTTGTGAAGGCAAGAAACGGAAGCATGCCACTTGCATTGGCGATGGTAATATGTTCTCCTGTTTGATATTCTTTCTTTGAATCAGGTTTCCTCATTGACGTGTTTTCTTTATGGGCAGCTTTATCCATTTGTGGTGCTTGTGGGAGGAGTTCTTATCTGGTATAACTCAAACATGGACTATTTTTGTTACCAGTTTTATTTGTAAGAAATGTATACACTGCAAACATATCATCACACTTGGCTGATTTCTGTTCAGGGATTATTTGTCTCCATCGGACATCATAAGGAGCTATCCACATTTAGTGATTATAGGAACAGGACTAACTTTTGGATATCTTGTGGTGAGCTATCTGTGTTTTCAAATTTGATAAATGGTTGTTTATCTCCCTTTTATGACAAACTACTCTTTTGTTGTTATCTATATTTCCGGTGTCCATTTTAGCTCGTTACTAGTCATTAGTATTACTACTCTTAGCGAACTGGAGGATGAACCAATTTGCATAGGACTAGATGGCTGTCAGAATATTAATGGAAAGCCACAATTTTTTATTTTAACTAAATATGCTGAATTTGAAATTCCTTAAAGGATGCTCTTTGTTATGCTTTTGAGAATGTCTTAGATCACTTCGGTTATGTATTGAGCAATTGATAAAGGATTGTTTGTATTGGTGCTGGATTGCAGATCAGGAATCTGACACAAACACATGCTCTAATATGTACTAAATTTATGTTCTATCATTCTTCTGGTATCTATCTCGGGCATATAGTACCTAAAAATAAGCTGTCTTTCATGTTCTTGGTTTGCTGTGGGGTTCTCAACACTGCAAGTTTCAAATTTTTGTTTATTTGTGTACACTAGCCGCACAGTGTAAAACATTCTTTATTGAAACTTGGTTTTATCAATGGGTTTCTGTAATTTTTTTGTCTAAGGTTACTCCATACTGGTTGCCATTAGCATATTATTAGTGTAAGTTTGTCAATATGTTAACTTAAGTGCCTTTACCATCCATGTTATTTATTAAAATAAATTTTATCATATTTATATGCAAGCTGAAGAGCATAGTTGCATTTTCTACCAGTAGTTATGAACTGTGTGATATGGCCAAATCTGACATAATACACAAATTCATCGAAATCTTTTTAATAGTGTTAGCTGGAAAGGCAAGAGTGTAAACCAGACAATGGAAATTGTATTTGAAGTTTTTCTATTTTCTATTTTTTTTAATAGTATCAGTGCGCCCATGGTAATTTCAGTTTCTCTCTGGTCTTCTATATTTTCTCACTGACTCAACTTAATATATCTGCTTCCTTGTGTTGCTGTTCTTCCTCTTTAAATCTGACTTTTCACTGAGGAGTGCTTAATTTTTGCAGGGAAGGATGATTTTGTCCCACTTATGTGATGAACCCAAAGGCTTGAAAACTGGAATGTGCATGGTATTGAGGCTGTTTATTTGGATTTACATCCTTACTAACTCTCTTAATATACTTGATTTTACAACATATTTGGCTAGTATCTCTAGTTCTAAAACCGCAAACACTGCATATTGACATACAACCTTTTTTTTTTTTTAAAACATTTTAAGCAATTAAACTTTCATTTGTTAATGTCTTAACTGCAAGTTCACTTATATTCAGGAGTTTGAAGTAAAAGCAACTAAGATTCTTAGATATCGTCTAATGTCTTTTATGTTGTGTCTCAGTCCTTGGTTACAAAGTTAGGGCTGTTTGCCTGTTTGAAATAAATTGCATCCGGATATTAACTGTTATAGTATGTTTCGAGGGAGTTGCCGACAAAACTGGAGTGTTCTATTTATGAAATGGGAGGATATGATAAATGAGAATAATTTAGATAGGTCCATAAGTTATTCCTACAAATGGCTAGATGCTTCCCCTAATAAATGAGAGTTTTCCTTGGTGCATTGAGTATGAGAAATTGATAAAATTACTTTGAAAACATGAAACTTATTCATACACTTCTCAATATAATTTTTAATTGATAAATTTTAGTTTATCTATCACATCTTAGTTGATATGGTACAAGATAGAGATTCATCAGTGATACCGAATCCATTGATGGTGGGATGACAAAGAACGATGTTATCTAAATTAAATATTTAGCTGATTTCATTGAAGTGTTTCCTGGCTGAGTCTCTTTGATACTTAATGGAAGCATTATTTGCCTTGTACAGTCGCTCCTGTATCTCCCATTCGCCATTGCTAATGCACTTGCATCACGGCTAAATGATGGGTATGCGATATGATTGAGTTGTTAAATGTACATTATGTGTTTTTATGAGTTTCTCTGGTTTCTTCTTACAGAAATCCGTTGATATTTTCACAGGGCTCCTCTAGTGGATGAGAGATTTGTTCTTCTTGGTTACTGTGCATTTTCAGGTATACCTACCCCTTTTTTTTCAGCAACAAAAGATGAAATGTAATTTGGAAGTATAAAGGAAGAAGTACAAGAGAGAGGCTAAATATATCTGCCCTAAAACCAATAGCCTAATATACGAGAGAGACAAAATAAAAGGGGAAAGAAAAGAAAAAACATGATATCAAATCTTGCCAGTGAATATATCCAAACCCTAAAAAATAAGTAGGCGGCCTCTAAATGGGGGTGTTCAAATCCAAATCGATCTAAATTAAATCGCTTATCCAATTCAAACAAACCGAAAACTGATTAAACCGCATTAATTTGGATTTGATTGGATTCTATTTTTGGCAAGCCGCACGGTCTAGGGGTGGCAACACTACCCGAACCCGCGGGTACCCACCCTGCCCTTACCCGTTCGGGGCGGGTAATTACTCGCTCCCGCACCGGGATGGGTTTTAACGGGACGGGTTATTGGGCTGGGCGGGTCGGGTCGGGTTTAGGTTAAACCCGCCCCGGTATATATAATATATATATAAATATATATATTTTTAATATATAAAATATGTAACATATATAAAATAATTAGTAAAATGATTAATAATATTATATTATATTTAAATTTTTACTTTAATTTATGTTATGTATGTAAATGGTGGTTATATAATTTTTAAAATTTAATTTTATTTGTTGGATTTAATAATTATAGGGGCGGGTCGGGTACCCGCAGAGGCGGGTTAGGGTTTAACATTTTACTACCCGCGGGTAGGGGCGGGGCGAGTTTGATGCGGGTTTTTGTAGGGCAGGGCGGGGTCGGATAGAGCAAAAACCCGCCCCTACCTGCCCCGTTGCCACCCCTACGCACGGATTGGATCGCATTTCGGATCTACGTCTCAAAACCGATCCAATCGAATCCAAATTGCACAATGTGTTATAATGTTATTATTTTATTATTATATATTATGTTCAATTTGTTATAGATTTTTATGTTATTCATGTATTATTATTATTTAGTGAATATTATGTGAATTCAAAATGAGATTTATTTATTTATTTAGTTATTTATTTTAACTAATATATAATTTTATTTCTTTTGTTATGTTATTTTTGGTTTTTTTAACATATTGTTGAAATTTATTTAAAATTTGATGTTGAGATTTGTCATATATATATTTTTAATTTACAAAACCGCAAATTCAATTCAATCCAAACCCTTGAAATTGGATCGGATTCTCTAAAAAAAATCATCAAATCTAAACCATACCGCAAGTGAAATTAGTGTTCGGATCGAATGAAATTTTGACTTAAAACTGATCCAAACTGCACCGCAAACACCCCTATTTGTAAGTTGGCTAAGGAGGCCACTTTATTGTGTATCACAGACAAGCTTGATTATCATTTAAGCATTCATCTCCCTAAAATTATAAAATTATACATTTATAAAATGGAGAGTGTGGATTCGATTCCCATCAACTTCATTATACAAGTATAATATATCAAGGGTGCAGGTAGGATTAGGCCTAAACCCCCACCTGACCGGCTGACCCTACCTGTAGCTCAACCCGTTCTGCTCTCTCACCTACCCGAACAGGTTGGGTACCTGCGGAAATAAGGTTATGTGGAAGAGCCTAGGCGTCTTTCCTCCGTTTCTAAACTCTGGAACTAGAATAGACAATTTCACCGAATAGTTTGAACAGATCCAGCTATCACTAAGAGTACCTTATTGCTTGTCGGATCTGCATAACATGTTTCACACCCCAAAAAAACTCAAATTTTTCTCTGATGATTGGATTCTGCTAATGTTAATACAGGAACACTTTACTTGCATTTTGCTACATCTGTCATCCATGAGATTACGGATGCCCTGGGAATATATTGTTTCAGGTAAATTTTGGCATTTCTCTCCCTTTCTTCACTTCCAGTCCACCTGATGGACATAGAGAAAATCGGTTTGTGTATGCTATTATCATAGTTACATGGGCCACAATACGTTCTAGTATGAGAATGGGTATGCAATATGCCATATGTAAAATATTTTATGTGGAAAATATACAATTCCGGTACATAGATGAATTGGTACACGGTATGCTTAGTGAATTCATAGAATTGGCTATTATACATTCCACTTAATATTTTAAATAAATCAATGTATATTTTTGTTGAACCTGAAATGGTATTTATCTCGACTGTGGTCAGTTATAACATGATATAATTTTCTCTATGCTGAGAACCTGCTTTTGATATTGACCGTCTTGATTGTTGTTCAATTGCAGGATAACTAGGAAGGAAGCTTAAGTTACTGAATATATCGTTTAGGTATGTGCTTTTTCTATGTCATAACCACTTTTCCCCCCTTCTTTCGGGACACGTTCTTTGTTTAATACACTCTTGCAATATCGATCCAACGTATTTTTGCATTGTTAATTTCCTTTCTCTATGTTTCTGAGTCACTGTTTTTGTCACTTCAGCTTGCAAGTATACTTGCATGGCTTTGGTCAGTAAGAATTTTGCTATAGACTAACATTGTCCTTTTAACAGTTTAACTACATATATTGATTTTCATTGATGAGGAGGTTGAATGGAAACTTGAGTGTTTCAAACTCTTCAATTTTCAATTATTTATTTTTTATGCCTATCAAAAATTCAACATGTATTGCATCATAAGTATATGAATTGCAATGTGCATCTGATATGGTTATGTGACAACGGATAACTAAATTTATACCCATTTATAAATAGTGTTACACAAATAGATTAGAGGTTGCAGACTTTGCTGAGTGCTGACATGCCTTTGTCGAATGCTAATTTCAGTTCAGCTTAGTAATTTCCTTTTGTTGGGCATGGCCCTTTTTTTTTTTTTTGCTGTAACGGTAGGTTTGGGTGAAATTTTGAGTATCCAGCAAATAGCAATTGAGCCGGTCGACATTTATTTGGAATATGGCTATTCCCATGCCCGCAAATAGAAAGAGTTTCTTTTTCGTATTAAAAAAATAAAAATGAATTTTCAGTCTATTGAAAGGTCCAAAATGGGCCGTTAAGTTGTGGATATAATTTTATGTTATTTCTTAGAGTCGTGACATAGTGTGCAAAGCTTCTTAAGGAGTTGTAAAATGTAATTTTAATTACCGAAAATGTTAAAAATAGTTTTAGTATTAAACCCTATAGTAATGTTTTATTAAAATGAAGTTGTGTTTGTTTGTTTGATTTTTTTTTTTGAATGAAATAGCATAATTGATGTTTGCTCGAAAAAGTAATAATTTGAAGAGTGTAAGAGTTGGAATTGTCTGTTCCTATTCTTGAGCTCTTGATTAGGTTGTTTTCAAGAGCCAATGAAGAAAACAAACTCTAACCTAGACTTGGTTGTTATCCTTTGAAACTCGATTTGACATGTGTTTTGATGAAATAGGCTCGAACTTATGAGGAAAGAGTTGCGTGAATCTGGAGAATGATCTTATTGTTTAAGAGGATATGTGTTGCTTAAATTTAACATTTATTTGAATAGGTGGTGTTTGTTAAAAGAAAAACCATCTTGCAATAAAATAAGGATAAAAGTCAAATCAATAATCGAAGAGTTAGTCGTAGTAGGCTTTTATCATACTTTTGCGAACCGGTTGAAGAAATTAGGATTTGACGACTTGTGAATGAATGGTGGAGAACCACTAACCGGAAAGGAGGAATGGGAATGGAAGAAGCAATAAGTTGAAAAGGAAACTTAAGGCTAGGTCTTGTATCCTCCACGTACCACGTCAGCAACATAAATTGGTAAAGCAATGGTGTTGGATCAATTGTATCCTTAGCATTAGCAGCCTCCGGAAAAGTTGAGTTGGTAGTAGCTTTTGTTGAATCACATCCATTAGTTACTTTCACGGAAGGTTTCTTGTTACATATCACTTCAAGTAAATTTTGGAGCAATCACTTATACAGTCCAACGCTTTTATCTAACACCAGTTCCAACCTTATTATTGTCTGCTTATGATTGTTTGAAGCCAAAAAAATACCAACTGTCTTTTGTATTTATTTTTCTTGTAAGTATAATCAAAAGCAAGAACATTCTCAAAGTATTGGTAATCAAATTTTACTATGACCGTTAGCCCAAAACATATTTGCCAATATATTATCATCAATCAAATTGTATCTCGCGATGCACATAGCATCCGCACCTACTTTTCGCTCCGAATATACTATTGTTGCAATATAAACTCCATCCACAATCTTAGCACGCTTAGTCTTGTCAATATAATTGTTTGTATCCGTCTTACTAAATCCCATCAAAGAATACTCACATGCTTGCCTAACCATATACCCTAAGATCTTAGATGTTGGAACACCATGCACGTGTATACCATCAACATGTGTCTTTGTTGAATATGTCATTTCTCTAAAATTCAGTATCATATGGACCATCCCCGCTAGAGTTAAATCATGGTTGTGCTCCAGAATAACTTCCTAACTATTCATACCCTAGCCCAGAGATAGAAGTCAGGGTCTAAATAAACTAGCCCAATTATACAAGACTCAAAGAATTCGGTAGATTAAGGTAGGTCAATCAGCCTGACCTACATGGGACACAAATTACTCAACCCATGCTAGATCCGACTTGCATAACAAGTAAGTTTGTTAAAACTACTACTTTAGATGTGTTTCTTTTTAGTAACAACATGAGATAACTCCCATATATCAAGGTAGAAACCACCCAATGCTACAAAGTAGGGATACTCAGGACAAGTCGTCACCTTCCTCTATAAATACCTAATCAAATTCAGGTATTTTCAAGTCCAATTCACTAAAGCATGCCTAAAATCTTTGCTAACTTAAGCATCGAATCTTTTGCATGTACCACCTTCCATCCTCATTCAAAGACCTCGGACGGCTTTGCCTCGTTGGAAAAGACGTTAGAACCCTAACATAAAGGAGTTTGGACCTCAGGTCTATGCCTAAATCATATTAGTTTCAGGTAATCCTCAAAACATTGGCGCCATTGTTGGGGAATTGGAATTCAACAACAAACCATGGCGGAAGTTCACCCATAAGATGGACACATTGCATCCGATTTAGAATCCCATTGTGGGGGACATCCTAATAACAATCGAGCACTCTTTATACGCGAACATTCAAAAAGAGGTAAGGATACTACAGAGGACAGAGATAAAGGCGACTTAGGAGGACGAAGGATAGGTTCTCAAATTCACATTCCTGAAGGATCAAGAAACAGGGATGTAACGAAAATCATGGGATTGGTCCATGGTCATCAAGGTTGTTTAAAAGAACTAAAGATTGAGTTAGAGTGATAATGCGAATCTGAACAACTGTTGCGGAGAGAGATATGAAGCCGTATAGATCTTGAAGAAAAATTGAAGAGGTTGCAATTCAACCTTAAGGGTAAAAAATCCTGGACTGACCTGATGCAACCTCTTTAGGAAGCGATTACCCATTCTCAGAGGAAATCATGCAGGCTAAAGTTTAGGAGTTTTAGAAACCCAAATATGGATCTCTACAATGCCATTTTAGACCCATGACATCATCTAAGCAATTTTAAAAGTCGTATGTACTTGCTAGATATGTCTGATGCAACGATGTGCAAAACATTTTCGACTACATTAACCAATGCCGCAATGAAGTGGTTTGACAGCCTCCCGCCCAGATTGATTACCTATTTTGATAACTTAGCCAAAAGCTTCCTCACACTTTTCTCAATTTAGAAATACAAGACCAAACACGCTTCAAACCTCTTGGTTATCAAACAAGAGGTCGGAGAGTTTCTTAGAGCCTACATGAAAAGTTTTAACAAAGCGTGTTTAGAAATCCAAAATCTACTCATTGAAGCAGCTATCATGGGATTCGTCAATGGTCTCAAGGTGGGTCCTTTCTCACAGTCAATATCAAAGAGGCACCCGACCTTTTTGTATGAAGTACAGGAACGGGCTGAAAAATATATCAATATGGAAAAAACTACTTAGATAAGAAAGCCTGCACCAGGACACGACAACCAATATCAGCCCTGAAATAATGAAAAAGATTAGAAGAAAAAAGGAGGAGATAACTCGAACATGCCTCGAAGGTATCCTCCTATACTCTGTTGCGAGTTTCCTTGGTAGATGTCTGCAGAAAAATATGTCACACTGAAAAGATCCCACCTCCAAGGCTAATTTGAAGTAAGAAAGGGGGAAATTGGTCAGAATATTACGAATACCATAAAATTTATGGTCACTCTATTAGTGATTGTTATTTTTTGAAGAATGTGATAGAAAAATTTTTCAAAGAAGGGCGATTGGACAAATACATTGTCGGAAGGTCAACGAAGCTAACAAAAAAAAAATAGAGGAGGAAAATAGAGAAAAGAAAGAACAACCAGCAAGAACACTTGAGAGACACATTCATGTGATCGTTGGTGGGTTTGTAGGAGAAGAAATAACCAAGTCCTCCTGTAAGAGACATCTGAAGGAAGTTTATCAAGTTAGAGAGAATGAAGAAAAGTCCGATTTGCCCATAATAACCTTCACGGAGGAAGATGCAAAAGGTGTGATCCTTGGTCATGAGGGGTTGGTCCACAATTAACGAAAATTGAAATAGCAAGAAATTAAAGAAGCAAGCAATAACTAAATATCAAAAGAAATTAAATTAGGAGCAATTAACGTGAGTAACTCAAGAATGAAAGCTAATTCAAATTCTAAAAGATCTTTGCAAGGGTTAAGGATTAAGGATCACTGTCCTTGTCACTAACCATAATATCATAACTACAAAGAGCAAATTCAATTAATCAATCTCTACAAATTGAGAAAAGTCAATTAGGGTTAATTAATCATAATCTACAAGTCTTAACTAACTTACTAATTGAAATGACTAAAAGATTAGTGTGGAAATAAAACTAATTAACATATCTAAATTATCAATAAATTTGGACATTAGTAACTCAAGATCATCCAAGTTTTCAACCCAAGCCAAGAATGTAAAATTTACTCTATAACTAAGTGAGACATTTTATCAAACACTTGCAAGGCATAAACACAAAACTTCATATATTGCAAGAAATATTAAAAACTATGACTACCCATTACAAGAGTTGAATGATAACAATAAAATTAAGCAATAATAAAGCATAAAACATCAAATTCATAAATAAAAAACATAGATCTAACTAGAATCATAAACTAAATAACATAATAAGAAACTAACAAGAAAGTGCTAATGAACTAAAACAATAGAACAAGAAATGCAAATAAAACTAAATTAAAACAAGATTAAAAATTAAAACTAGAGAGAAATTGTTAAGAAATTAACTAAATCTATCCTAATTTTGGAGAAAGGGAAGAACTTTTCTCTCTAGAAACCTAAAAATATAATCCTAAAACTAACACTAAACTCTCTTTTGCTTTCCTCCTTCATATTTTCTCTTTAAATACTAAAAAAATTATGAAGTTTGGATCCTTTTGGAGGCCCAAAATATGAGCTACGTTCAACATTAATGGTGTCATGTAAGGCTTAATTTGCGACGCAAAAAATGGTGGTGTACGCGATTCATAATGTCCACTATAAACATATACATATAATTTTGAATCTCTAGATGTTAGCTTTCAAATGCCATTGGAACCGCTTCATTTGGACTCATATAGCTCAAGTTATGATCAAATTAGTATGAAGAGGTCAAGATTAACAGCATCCGAAACATTCTTAGCACTAATATTTGGTTGCGAATTACACCTATGATCATTGAGAATTGGAGAAAGTATTCAACATAAAAGTTGTAGATCTTGAGTTCTTATTTCAAATGACTCTAAGTTTGCTCCATCGAATCTCTATAGCTCTTTGAGATGTCTTTTCCTTAAACAATGTTGTGTATATCAACACGAAAACCCAAACAAAAACTTCTCATGGGTACCAGTTGGATATCAAATGAATTAAGCTTAAAATCAAAGGTAAAATCTATTCAAATTATCAATTATCAAAATTGGAAGAGAATTTGAAACCAATTGAAATTGCATGAAAAGTAAAAGAAAAATTATTAAAATCCAAGTAATAGTTATCTTGCTGGACTTAGTCAGGCAAATAGAAAAGAAAGTTGTTGTTGTAGGCGCATAAAACAAGGAAATAAAGAAAGTAGTAAAGAATCGATGTAAAACAATAATGAGAAAACAGTTAAAGCTTTGGAGATGTTTATCCTTCCGGATTAGTACTTCTTATTGACTATATTAACAATGAATGATTCATTATATGGTAAAGCTGTAAGTGATTAACGCCAGGGTCAGTGGTCAATTAATCTCCTCTAATCCATATCAAACGCCAGGGTCAGTGGTCATTTAATCTGAACGAGAATGAAGCTCACGCAATTCAATCTCTCTTGATCCTAATTAAAGTGCCACAGACAAGGTTAGATCTTTCGGATCGGAGAATGAAGCTCAGTATTCTAGCCTTAGCACCACAAAAACCTCAATTACCCAGAACTAACCAGATTTTATGTCACATATCCCAATTAACCCAGATAACTTGTTGGTCTAGGAGATGTATTCTCAAGCTGTAGTTCAATACTATCCGGTCAAGGACTCGCAAGAACTCATGTAGAAAAAAGGGTCATACTTCCGTTCTACCCTAGATTCATTTAGATGAAGAATGACAATACATCATAGAATAGAATCAAACATATATTAAAATAGAGAAGTAATAATATTAATCCATGGGAATAAGCAGAGCTCCTAACATTAACCTAGGAGGTTCAGTTACTCATGCTTTACAAAGAAAACAAAGAAGGTGTAAAGTAATGTGTCTGACTCTCCTCCCTGGAGGCGTGATCCTTAGGAGGAAGGAAGTCTCTTATTTATAGTAAAAACTTCTAAGACTAAAGCTAAAAGATATTATTTTTAATTAAAAATTAAAAAATAAAATAAGAAAAGCCTAAGGAGTGCTAAAATCCACTTTGGGGCCCACTTGGTGAGTCTTTGGATAAAGATTGGCGTTCAACTTGGGTTCTGGACGTTGAACTTCGCTAATCCTACTCGCTGGCTGGCGTTGAACGCCAGTTTTAGGTGTTCAACTTGGGAGGTTGGTCTTTCTTGGGCGTTGAACTCCAAATGTGGACGTTCAACGCCAGTTTTGGCAATCGTTCTGGAAGAGAAGTGAAAGAGCATAACCGTCGGCTAAGAATTTCTTCTTGGTTAGAGGAAATAACTTCGTTGTATAGTTTCCAACCGACAAGCAATGCTCAATCAAAGTTTTAAATGTTTGGTTGTCACAAGTACAAACCCCAATGAAAATTAACCAAAGTATTTAAATCTCGGGTCGTCTCACAAGGAATTGCAATGAAGTGCTCAATTATTGGCTATGAAGATGCAAGGGGGTTTGATTGGTAAAAGGGCAAGAAAATAAATGGCAAGAAAAGTAAAGCAAACAATTAAAGAAAGCAAATAATAAAGAGAGACATTCATGGCAAGGATTGAGAATATAGGCTTTCTATCCTAGTCATACAATGATTAACAAGAATTCATCCTATTTAGTCATCTCCAACATGGAAGAAGGTAAAATGTTAGCTTCACACGAGAGAACGTCAAATGAGACTAGTTAATCATATTACAATAATTAGCAAGAGCTAATCCTATTTCGTCATCCCCAACATCAGAAGAAAGTCAAATAGGACTAGTTAATCTCAATCCAAAAGTCTTAATAAACTTACTAATTGAATTAGCAAGAGATTAGAGTCAATGGAAATAATATTAACTAATCACTCTAGATCACCAACATGAGTTGGGTATTCATGATTCAAGATCACCTAATTTCTCTTACCAAGCCAAGAATGCTCAAAAATCTACTCTCACATCCAGCCAAGCATTTTGTCAAACACTTAGAAGGCATAAAAGAAAAGCATAATAAATGTGCAAGAATAATAAAATCTAACAACTACCAATTGCAAGAAATTAACTATAACTACTCAAATTAACAATGAAGGAACATAAAACATCAATTGCATTAAAGGAAATCCAAATCCAACAATAATGTTCATATACTAAAAAGAGGCACAAAAGGAGAAATTAACAAGGAAACTAAGAGAATTAAACTACTAGAGCATGAAAATGTAAAGAAAACAATATGAGAACAAGAAATTGAACCTAGATCTAAGATGGAAATAAGCCTAAGAACGCTAATTCTAGAGAGAAGAAGGAGTTTCTCTCTTTAGAAAACTAACCTACATGATGCTAACCTAAAACTAATTGCTCCCCCTTTGCCCAAGTTTGAATTCTGCATGAAATACCCTCAGAAACGAGTTGGATTTGGGCCTGGGAAGCTCAGAAATTGCTCCCAGCGAATTCACTTTAATGAGGTCACGTGATCAGTGTCACGCGTGTGCGTGGTGACGCGTGCGCGTCGCTGGCCAAAATTCCTCCGCACGCTTACGCGTGGGTGACGCGTGCGCGTGACCTTTGATTCTCCAAATGCTCATTTTTTCATGAATTCTCCACTTTGCATGCTTTCCTCTTCACTTATTCCATCCAATACTTGCCTTATGAACCTGAAATCACTCAACAAACACATCAAGGCATCGAATGGAATTAAAGTGAATTAAAATCACCAATTTAAGGGTCTAAAAAGCATATTTTTACACTTAAGCACAAATTAAGGGAGAATTACAAAAACCATGCTATTTCATTGAATAAATGTGAGATAAGTTGATAAAATCCCCTAAATTAAGTACAAGATAAACCACAAAATTGGGGTCTATCAAACTTTTCCACACTTAAACTAAGCATGTCCTCATGCTAAACTCAAGAAAGAAACAAAGGGTATCAACATTTATTCAATGCAAACTATCTAAATTCAACCTATCTAAATGCAACTACTTGGTTAAAATAAATCAATTTCCCAAGAAAGCATATATGAACACAAGGGCTAAAGCAATAGCAATCAAATCAAACCCACAATTGAATTGAGTTATTAAAAAGAATGTACAAACTTGCAAGAAAAGAGATGATCATGGGTGAAAACATGTAATTCAGCAATTGAACCTTCACCGGATGTTTATCCGCTCTAGTCACTTGATGACATATCATCATGTCATGTTTTTCTATGCTTTTTCTTTGTTTTTTTAATAGGTTTTATGCACTTTCTTGAGCCATAAGTAAGCCAATTGGGTAGAATTTCATGTTTCCTTTGATTCAATCAATCATGGATAAATTGATGCATTTTCATGAGATTTTGTGCTATAATTGTCATATATTATGAAAGAAAAACAATCTCATGATTTTGAGCATAGCTTTGATACTTTTGATTGATTGATGATAGGTGAAAAAGCTTTGAAGAAGGTTGAAGAAAAGAAGATGGCAAGGGCAAGAAGGAGGACTCACTTTTGAGCTAAAGTTTGCCTCAAACTTAAGCTCAAACGTGAGGAAAAGCAAAATTTCACCCAGGGAGGCCAGAAGCTTGCGCCAACGTTTGCCTCAAACTTTGAGTCAAACGTTGGCGCCACAACAAGCACACCCAGGGAGCAAAAAGCTGGTGCCAACGTTTGACTCAAAGCTTGCGCCAACGTTTGCCTCAAACTTTGAGTCAAACGTTGGCGCCATTTGAGTATGAAGAGGAGTCCCTGATTGAAGGTTAAATGGAGCCACATTTGCGCCAACGTTTGCCTCAAACGTTGGGCCAAACGTTGGCCAAGAAGCATGCAAGGGAGGATCCACGTTTGGCTCAAAGTTTGACCTCAAACTTTGGCTCAAACGTGGATGACAGCAAAGGGAGGCTAGCTGATATGAAAAACTTGAGTCAAAGTTTACCTCAAACTTTGATTCAAGCTTTAATGGTTCATGGCCCGGTTCACAAGTGGGTTTCTCTCCAACTTCAAGAGCAATCAACAGAAGCTATCTTCAACCCAATTCCATCAAGGCCAAAAGCCCAATTGACATCACTCAAAGGCACAAGAAACAATTTGATTAGGAATTTCATTTTCTTTGTAATTTGCTTTCAATTTCATTTTCATTTGTCATGTTTGTAAAAGCCTATAAAAAGGCATCATTTTCATTTTAGAAAGGAGGTTGGCTCCAATAGGGAGTTTTGCACTCTTTAGTTTTCATTTTGCTCTCTCTTTTAATTTTCATTTCTGTTTTGAATCTTGGGTAAAGAATTGAAGAACTTCTGTTTCAATCTTACCTTGAGATCTTTTGTTTGCTTTCTGCATAATTCTAGAATTTAAATTTCAATTCTGTTTACTGCTTCCAACTCTCCTTTTTTCTGCAATTTACTTTTCCATTTTCAATTTGCAATTCTTGTTGGATCAAGGAAGGACTTGAGATCTAGACTTGCTTTCTAGTCTCCTCCACCCCTGAGATCCTCAACATCCTTTTAATTGCTGCAATTTAGCATCAGTCATTTTCTGTTTTTAATCTTTCAAGCATTTTTACTTTCTGTTGCATTGCTTCCGATTTACATTTCCTGCAAATTTACATTTTCTGCACTTACTCTAAGTTACTGGTTTACTGCTTCTCTTTAATTTCCAGCACCCTAGCCCCTTTACTTTTCATGCAATTTACATTTCTTGCAATTTAAGTTTCAGCTATTTTACTTTTTTGTTCTTTAAGTTACATGCAATTTTACTTTCTGCATCTTTAAGATTCATTGCAATTTACTTTCTGTTGGCTACATTTCACACAATTCACTCAATGTTAGCTTGACTAAACTAATCACCCACTAAAGTCACTTGATCAATCAATCCCTGTGGGATCGACCTCACTCTAAGTGAGTTTTACTACTTGATGCGACCCGGTATACTTGCCGGTTAGTTTTAGGTGTTTTGGAAATTCATTTTTCTACAAAAACACCATCATCACTCAAGTGTATAGGGTTGATTCACTCAATTCTCCCCTAATCATACTTTTCAAGATTTGTTTTTCATCTAACAATCAACAATTATTTTCATACATGCATACAAATATCATGAGGACTTTTCCATAGGTTGTAATGGGGTTAGGGTCAAGGTAGGATGCATATGGGTAAGTGGACTAGAGTTTGAATCTTTGATTAGCCTAAACTTTCCACCTAACCTATATAGCAACCTATACAATTCTAAACAAATCTAACTACCCATTCTTCACTTTTTCACACACTCATGCATTCTCTTTTCGATCACCACACATATGCATTGACTTTTATTGAACTTTACTTTGGGGCATTTTGTCCCCTTCTTATTGCTTTTTTTTCTTTCTTTTTCTATTTTTTTAATATATATTTTTTTCTTTTTTTTTCAAACTAAAATATACACAAAAGCATCAATGCATATGGTTTAAACATAATTAATACATGAGTATGTACCAAATTCTCATGATTTTCAACAAAATCACAAAATACACTTTTATCTCTACCCCATGTTTTCAACTCTCCCAAAATCAAATGATAAACACTCTCACTAGCCTAAGCTAATCAAAGATCCAAACAAGGGACATTTATTATTTTTCACTTTAAGGCTTGTAATGTGCTAAAATAAAAACAAATGGGTTAAGCATAGGCTCAAAATTGGCTAACAATGGAAGATAAAAGGTAGGGTGATAAACACCATTTTTAGGGTTTATCTTGTACTTAATTTAGTGGATTTTGTCAACTATTCTCACATTTATTCATACAATTTGCATGGTTTTAAGATTTCTTCCTAATTTTATGCTATGAATGAAAACATGCTTCCAAGGCCTTAAAATCACTAATTTTTAATCCTCTCTTATTACCATTCGATGCCATGATTTGTTTGTTAAGTGATTTCAGAGATTATAAGGTAGGAATTGCTTGGAGGATAGAAAGGAAGCATGCAAAAGTGGAAGGAACACAAGAAAATGAAGATTTGAGAAGCTGATGCCGACGCGCACGCATGGACGACGCGTGCGCGTGACCGCACCAAACTCCAAGCGACGCGTACGCGTGACATGACGCGTACGCGTGACCATTGCATCTTCAAAGCCACGCGTCGGCTCTCTCCTCTCTCTAGATTAGGGTTCTTAGTTTTATTCCTTTTTAGATCTAGATCTCTTTCTCCTTCAATTTAGTTTTCTTTTACTTTTATTTGTTCTAGTACTTTACTTCTCTTGTTAATTCCTTTATTTTGTTAATTTTAGTTTATGAACTCTCTTGTTGATTTTCATTTTCTTTCAATGCAATTTATGATTTCTATGTCTTTTGATGTTTACCTTAATTTCTATTGTTGGTTTTTTACTTTGATTAGTTGTAGCTTCCTTTAATTCTTGCAATTGATGATATTTACTTTTATTGCCCTCTATGTGTTTGATGAAATGTTTCCACTAGTTTTAGAGTAGTTTTCTTTACTCTTGGCCTAGGCTAAGGGAATTGAGTGACCTTGAGTTATTGGGTCTTATTGAATTGGTGATTTGAGAACCCTATGTGGTCAATTTTTTGTCCATTGACACTAACCTACTATTAAGCTAATTAATAGCTAGGTTGGGACTTATGGTTGATGTTGATCAAGCCTATTTAACGTACTTAATGCTTTGAGGTAGATATTGTACTTACTTCAAGCATAGAAGTAAACTTAATGGGTTGGTCCCTCATAATTATCAATATATAGTTTGTAGACAAGGATGGTGATCTCAATTCCTATGTCTAGCCAAGAGTCCTTCCTTCTTTTTATTAATTCTTGTTATTTACATTTCTTGTTCCTTATTACAAAAATCCCAAAACATCCTTTCGTAGCCAATAATAAAGCACTTAATTGTAATTCCTAGGGAGAACGACCCGGGATTAATACTCTCGGTTATTTTATTGGGGTTGAACTAGTGACAACCATATTAAATTTGATTTGAGGATTCATTGTTGGTTTAGAACTATACTTGCAACGCAACTATTTTTTTGTGAAATTCTTTACCGACAATAATCCTCTTTCATAAGGCTATTTGGGTAAGTGAGCTATTTGAAACAATGGCCTCAATCATATAAGTGCATTCATACACAAATAATGGACATAAAGAATCAAACAAATCAAAGATTACAATCATAGAAAGAGAATAGTGCACACAAGAATGAAAATAAGTGGTCATATGATGTAACCACACAATTAGGCTCAAATCTCACATGCTTGTGTTCTTAGCTCAAAAACATGATCCACAATATATAATTCAAGCAAGTTCTAAAATTTTTTTTTCAATCAATTGGGGTACCCTATAGACAAAATCCTTGAAAAATTTCATTATTTTGACTAAGCTTATTATATATAGATGCAAAACAAGAAAATACAACTAGAAATTCTAAAAAGACCTACGAATGAAATACAAAAGTGTTGAGATTAGAAATTTGTCACCCAAAAACGCTGATTGGTCGGACGACCTCCCCACACTTAAAAATTTGCATCGTCCTCGGTGCATTCAAAGATAAGCAAAGGGGTACGGCGACTCTCCGGGTTGCCACCTTTAGCTGGTGGATCAACCGGCTGTTGCGTGTTCTTTCTTCCGCTTCCATTTTTGCTTATGGTGCATCAGTCATGAAAAATAGAAAATAACATCGTAAGATGAGAAAATACAAAAGCAAGGAAGCGTAAATTGTTGGAATAAGGCAAATCACTAGAATGAAGTGAGTGAATTAGTGTGACATTGATGAAAAATAGGTGTGTGGGTTCTAAGTTTGTGCGCGGTTGGTGCACGAAATTGTGATGTCCAGGCTCAAACTATTCCTGGCACGTGAGCAACTTGGTACGCGTAATCGTGATTACACATTCATAATTTGTCACAACTTCGATACAACTAACCAGCAAGTGCACTGGGTCGTCCAAGTAATACCTTACGTGAGTAAGGGTCGAATCCCACGGAGATTGTTGGTATGAAGCAAGCTATGGTCACCTTGTAAATCTCAGTCAGGCAGATATAAATAGATAATGGTGTTTTCGAATAATAATTAATAAGATAGGGATAGAGGTACTTATGTAAATCATTGGTAGAAATTTCAGATAATCGAATGGAGATACTTTCGTTCCTCTGAACCTCTGCTTTTCTGCTATCTTCATCCAATCAGTCTTACTCCTTTCCATGGCTGGCTTTATGCAAGGGCATCACCGTTGTCAGTGGCTACATCCCCTCCTCTCAGTGAATAATATGCTCACGCACCCTGTCACGGCACGGCTATTCATCTGTCGGTTCTCGATCATGCTGGAATAGGATTCACCCTCCTTTTGCGTCTGTCACTAACGCCCAGCACTCGCGAGTTTGAAGCTCGTCACAGTCATTTAATCATTGAATCCTACTCAGAATACCACAGACAAGGTTTAGACTTTCCGGATTCTCTTGAATGCCGCCATCATTCTAGCTTACGCCACGAAGATTCCGGTTAGGAGATCTAAGAGATATTCATTCTAGCTTAATTCATGTAGAACAGAAGTGTTTGTCAGGCACGCGTTCATAAGGGAGAAGGATGATGAGCGTCACACATAATCATCACCTTCATCACGTTCTTGGGTGCGAGTGGATATCTTAGAAGCGAAATAAGATGAATTGAATAGAAAACAGTAGTACTTTGCATTAATCTTTGAGGAACAGCAGAGCTCCACACCTTAATCTATGGAGTGTAGAAACTCTACCGTATGAAAATACATAAGTGAAGGTCCAGGCATGGCCGAGATGGCCAGCCCCCATGGTCTAAGAACTATGCGTTCCAAGATGTCTAATACAATAGTAAGAGGTCCTATTTATAATAAACTAGTCACTAGGGTTTACATGAGTAAGTAATTGATGCGTAAATCCACTTTCGGGGCCCACTTGGTGTGTGTTTGGGCTGAGCTTAAGTGTAGCACGTGCAGAGGCCATTTGTGGAGTTGAACGCCAGTTTCTGTGCCAGTTTGGGCGTTCAACTCTGGTTTTGGATCCTTTTCTGGCGCTGGACGCCAGATTTGGGCAGAAGGCTGGCGTTGAACGCCAGTTTACGTCATCTATTCTTGGCCAAAGTATGGACTATTATATATTTCTGGAAAGCCCTGGATGTCTACTTTCCAACGCAATTGAAAGCGCGCCATTTCGAATTCTGTAGCTCCAGAAAATCCACTTTGAGTGCAGGGAGGTCAGAATCCAACAGCATCAGCAGTCCTTCTTCAACCTCTGAATCTGATTTCTGCTCAAGTCCCTCAATTTCAGCCAGAAAATACCTGAAATCACAGAAAAACACACAAACTCATAGTAAAGTCCAGAAATGTGAATTTAACATAAAAACTAATGAAAACATCCCTAAAAGTAACTAGATCCTACTAAAAACATACTAAAAACAATGCCAAAAAGCGTATAAATTATCTGCTCATCACAACACCAAACTTAAATTGTTGCTTGTCCCCAAGCAACTAAAAATCAAATAGGATAAAAAGAAGAGAATATACTATAAATTCCAAACTATCAATGAAACATAGCTCCAATCAAATGAGCGGGACTTATAGCTTTTTGCCTCTTGAATAGTTTTGGCATCTCACTTTATCCATTGAAGTTTAGAATGATTGGCATCTATAGGAACTTCAGATTTTGAATAGTGTTATTGACTCTCCTAGTTCAGTATGATGATTCTTGAACACAGCTTCTTTATGAGTCTTGGCCGTGGCCCTAAGCACTTTGTTTTCCAGTATTACCACCGGATACATAAATGCCACAGACACATAATTGGGTGAACCTTTTCAGATTGTGACTCCGCTTTGCTAAAGTCCCCAATTAGAGGTGTCCAGGGTTCTTAAGCACACTCTTTGTTTTTTTTTGCTTTGGACCTTGACTTTAACCGCTCAGTCTCAAGTTTTCACTTGACACCTACACGCCACAAGCACATGGTTAGGGACAGCTTGGTTTAGCCGCTTAGACCAGGATTTTATTCCTTTAGGCCCTGCTATCCACTAATGCTCAAAGCCTTGGGATCCTTTTTATTTGCCCTTGCCTTTTGGTTTTAAGGGTTATTGGCTTTTTCTGCTTGCTTTTTCTTTTTCTTTCTAATTTTTTTTCGCCTATTTTTTCTCTTTCTCTTTTTTTTTTTCTGCAAGCTTTGTTTTTTTTTTTTGCTGCTTTTTCTTGCTTCAAGAATCATTTTTATGATTTTTCAGATTATCAAATAACATGTCTCCTAGTCATCATTCTTTCAAGAGCCAACATATTTAACATTCTTAAACAACAACTTCAAAAGACATATGCACTGTTCAAGCATTCATTCAGAAGACAAGAAGCATTGTCACCACGTCAATATAATTAAGCTAAGTTCAAGGATAAATTCGAAACTCATGTACTTCTTGTTCTTTTGAATTAAAACATTTTTCATTTAAGAGAGGTGATGGATTCATAGGACATTCATAACTTTAAGACAAAGTTACTACTATGTAATGAAGACACAAACATAGATAAGCACATAACATAGAAAACGAAAAACAGAAGAAATAAGAACAAGGAATGAATCCACCTTAGTGATGGTGGCGTTTCCTTCTTGAGGAACCAATGATGTCCTTGAGCTCTTTTATGTCTCTTCCTTGTCTTTGTTGCTCCTCCCTCATTGCTTTTTGATCTTCTCTTATTTCATGGAGCATGATGGAGTGCTCTTGATGTTCCACCCTTAGTTGTCCCATATTGGAACTCAATTCTCCTAGGGAGGTGTTGATTTGCTCCCAATAGTTTTGTGGAGGAAAGTGCATTTGAGGCATTTCCGGAATCTCATGGTGATGAGCTTCTTGCGCCTCTTGAGCTCCATGACTGGGCTCTCTTGCTTGCTCCATTTTTTTCTTAATGATGGGCTTGTCCTCTTTGATGAGGATATCTCCCTCTATGTCAATCCCAGCTGAATTGCATAGGTGGCAAATGAGGTGAGGAAAGGCTAACCTTGCCATAGTGGAGGACTTGTCAGCCACCTTGTAGAGTTCTTGAGGTATAATCTCATGAACTTCCACCTCTTCTCCAATCATAATGCTATGGATCATGATGGCCCGGTCTATAGTAACTTCAGACCGGTTGCTAGTGGGGATGATTGAGCATTGAATAAACTCCAACCATCCTCTAGCTATAGGCTTGAGGTCCAATCTTCTTAGTTGAACCGGCTTGCCTTTGGAGTCAATCTTCCATTGAGCTCCTTCTACACATATGTCCATAAGGACTTGGTCCAACCTTTGATCGAAGTTGACTCTCCTTGTGAAGGGGCGTGCGTTCTCTTCCATGTATGGCAAGTTGAATGCCAACCTCACATTTTCCGGACTAAAATCTAAGTATTTCCCCCGAACCATTGTAACATAGTTCTTTGGATCCGGGTTCTTACTTTGATCATGGTTCTTGGTGATCCATGCATTGGCATAGAATTCTTGAACCATTAGGATGCCGACTTGTTGGATGGGATTTGTTAGAACTTCCCAACTTCTTCTTTGAATTTCATGTCGGATCTCCGGATACTCATTTCTTTTGAGTTTAAAAGGGACCTCAGGGATCACCTTCTTCTTGGCCACAACATCATAGAAGTGGTCTTGATGGGCTTTGGAGATGAACCTTTCCATCTCCCATGACTCGGATGTGGAAGCTTTTGTCTTCCCTTTCCCTCTTCTAGAGGATTCTCCGGTCTTAGATGCCATCAATGGTAATGGAAAAACAAAAAAAGCTATGCTTTTACCACACCAAACTTAGAATATTGCTCGCCCTCGAGCAATAAACAAAAGAATAGAAGAAGAAGAAGAAGAAATATGGAGAGGGAGAGGGAGATGTGGTTTCGGCCAAGAGGGGTGTAGAGGGGTGTGTTATGTGAATTTGATGAAGAATGGAGGGCTTTATATAGGGAAGGGAGGGGGGTTAAGGTTCGGCCATATGGGTGGGTTTGGGTGGGAAATTGGTTTTGAATTTTGAAGGTAGGTGGAGTTTATGAGGTAGGTTTATGGGGAAGAGTGGATGGATGTGAGTGGTGAAGGTTTAGTGGGGAAGAGAGATTGAGGTGATTGGTGAGGGGTTTTTAGGGAAGAGTGTTTGTGGGGTTGTGTGAAAGAGAGTGGTGAGAAGAAGTGAGTGGAGGTAGGTGGGGATCCTGTGGGGTCCACAGATCCTGAGTGGATCCTGTGGGGTCCACAGATCCTGGGGTGTTCAAGGATTTACATCCCTGCACCCATTAGGCATGTAAAAATGCCTTTGTACCCAACTCTGGGCGTTCAGCGCCAGGTTGGTGGCCATTTTGGGCGTTCAACGCCCATTTGTGTGCCATTTCTGGCGTTGAACGCCAGAACCATGCCTGTTCTGGCGTTCAGCGCCCAGAAGCTGCCCATATTGGGCGTTCAGCGCCAGAACCATGCTCTGTTCTGGCGCTGAACGCCAGACAGATGCTCCTCCAGGGTGTGATTTTTCTTCTGCTGTTTTTGATTCCGTTTTCAATTTTTATATTTATTTTGTGACTCCACATGATCATGAACCTAAGAAAACATGAAAAACAATAAAAATAAGAATTAGATAAACATTGGGTTGCCTCCCAATAAGCGCTTCTTTAATGTCAATAGCTTGACAGTGGGCTCTCGTGGAGCCTCACAGATGTGCAGAGCTTTGTTGAGACTCTCCAACACCAAACTTAGAGTTTGGATATGGGAGTTCAACACCAAACTTAGAGTTTGGTTGTGGCCTCCCAACACCAAACTTAGAGTTTGACTGTGGGGGCTTGGGTTGACTCTACTTTGAGAGAAGCTTTTCATGCTTCCTCTTCATGGTTGCAGAGGGAGATCCTTGAGTTTTAAACACAAGGGAGTCCTCATTCCATTGAAGGACTATTTCACCTCTGTCAACATCAATCACAGCTCTTGCTGTGGCCAGGAAAGGTCTTCCTAGGATGATGGATTCATCCTCTTCCTTTCCAGTATCCAGGACTATGAAATCAGTAGGTATGTAAAGGCCCTCAACCTTTACTAATACATCTTCTACTTGTCCATAAGCCTGTTTTCTTGAGCTGTCTGCCATCTCTAGTGAGATTTTAGTAGCTTGCACCCCATAGATTCCCAGTTTCTCTATTACAGAGAGGGGCATGAGGTTTATTCCTGAACCAAGGTCACACAGAGCCTTAAAGATCGTGGTGCCTATGGTACAGGGTATTATGAACTTTCCAGGATCCTGTCTCTTCTGAGGCAATGTCAGTTGATCCAGATCACTTAGTTCACTGATGAACAAGGGAAGTTCAACTTCCCAAGTATCAATGCCAAATAATTTGGCATTCAGCTTCATGATTACACCAAGAAACTTGGCAGTTTGCTCTTCAGTAACATCCTCATTCTCTTCTGAAGAGGAATACTCATCAGAGCTCATGAAGGGTATAAGGAGGTTCAATGGAATCTCTATGGTCTCTAGATGAGCCTCAGAGTCCTTTGGTTCCCCAGAGGGAAGCTCCTTATTGATTACTGGACGTCCCTGGAGGTCTTCCTCCTTGGGATTCACGTCCTCTCCTCTCCTCACAGGTTCGGCCATGGCGCTTATGTCAATGGCCTTGCATTCTCCTTTTGGGTTCTCTTCTGTATTGCTTGGGAGAATACTAGGAGGGATTTCAGTGATCCTTTTTCTCAGCTGGCCCACTTGTGCTTCCAGATTTCTAATGGAAGACCTTATTTCATTCATGAAACTTACAGTGGCCTTAGATAGATCAGAGACTAAATTTGCTAAATTAGAAATATTTTGTTCAGAGTTCTCTCTCTGTTGCTGAGTTGATGGTGGAAAAGGCTTGCTATTGCTAAACCTGTTTCTTCCACCATTATTAAAGCCGTGTTGGGGCTTTTGATCCTTCCATGAGAAATTTGGATGATTTCTCCATGTTGAGTTATAGGTGTTTCCATAAGGTTCACCTAAGTAATTTACCTCTGCTATTGCAGGGTTCTCAGGATCATAGGCTTCTTCTTCAGAAGATGCCTCTTGAGTACTGTTGGATGCAGCTTGCATTCCATGCAGACTCTGAGAAATCATATTGACTTGCTGAGTCAATATTTTGTTCTGAGCCAATATGGCATTCAGAGTATCAACTTCAAGAACTCCCTTCTTCATAGGCATCCCATTACTCACAGGATTCCTTTCAGAAGTGTACATGAACTGGTTATTAGCAACCATGTCAATGAGTTCTTGAGCTTCTGCAGGCGTTTTCTTTAGGTGAATGGATCCACCTGCAGAAGTATCCAATGACATCTTAGATAACTCAGACAGACCATCATAGAATATATCCAGGATGGTCCATTCTGAAAGCATGTCAGAGGGACACTTTTTGGTCAACTGTTTGTATCTTTCCCAAGCTTCATAGAGGGATTCACCTTCTTTCTGCCTGAAGGTTTGAACATCAGCTCTAAGCTTGCTCAGCTTTTGAGGAGGAAAGTACTTGGCTAAGAAAGCCGTGACCAGCTTATCCCAAGAGTTCAGGCTGTCTTTAGGTTGAGAATCCAACCATAATCTAGCTCTGTCTCTTACAGCAAAAGGGAAAAGCATGAGCCTGTAGACTTCAGGATCTACTCCATTAGTCTTAACAGTATCACATATCTGCAAGAATTCTGTTAAGAAATGAAAAGGATCTTCAGATGGAAGTCCATCAAACTTGCAGTTCTGCTGCATCAGAGAGACTAATTGAGGTTTCAGCTCAAAGTTGTTTGCTCCAATTGCAGGAATGGAGATGCTTCTTCCATGTAAATTGGAATTAGGTGCAGTAAAGTCACCAAGCATTCTCCTTGCATTGTTGTTGGGTTCGGCTGCCATCTCCTTTACCTGTTCGAAATTTTCAATTAAGTTGTCTCTGGATTGTTGTAATTTAGCTTCTCTTAATTTTCTCTTCAGAGTCCTTTCAGGTTCTGGATCAGCTTCAACAAGAATGCCTTTTTCTCTGTCCCTTCTCATAAGAAAGAGAAGAGAACAAAAAAAGAAGAGGAATCCTCTATGTCACAGTAAAGAGGTTCCTTATTGTTAGTGGAAGAAAAGAGGGGGAGATAAAGAATGTAATGTAATGGAAGAAACACAACTGTGAGGATGGTTGAGATGTGAGATGAGATGTTAGTAAATGAATGAATAAATAGAATAAGATGGGAGAGGGAGAATTTTCGAAAAATATTTTTGAAAAAGAGTTAGTGATTTTCGAAAATGGTTTTTGAAAAGTGTTAGTAATTTTCGAAAAATTTTTGAAATCAAAAATAAAAATAATTAGTTAATTAAAAAGAAATTTTTGAAAAAGGGGGAAGATATTTTTGAAAATTAGAGAGAGAGAGAGTTAGTTAGGTAGTTTTGAAAAAGTTAAGAAACAAACAAAAAGTTTGTTAGTTAGTTGAAACAAATTTTGAAAAGATAAGAAGTTAGAAAGTTAGATAAGATATTTTGAAAAGATATTTTTGAAAAAGATAAGATGAGAAGATATTTTTGAAAAGATATGATAGAAATTAGTTTTTGAAAAAGATTTGATTTTTTAAAATCTCAATTAATGACTTGATTCATAAGAAATCACAAGATATGATTCTAGAACTTAAAGTTTGAATCTTTCTTAACAAGCAAGTAACAAACTTCAAATTTTTGAATCAAAACATTAATTGATTATGTTATTTTCAAAAATTTGATATAAAAATAAGAAAAAGATTTTTGAAAAATATTTTTGGAATTTTCGAAAATAACTAAGAATTTTGAAAAAGATTTGATTTTTGAAAAAGATTTTGAAAAAGATAAGATTTTCAAATTGAAAATTTGGTTTGACTTATGAGAAACAATTTGATTTTTAAAAATTTTTGAAAAAGTCAACTCAAATTTTCGAATTTGATGAGAGAAAAAGGGAAAGATATATTTTTTTGAATTTTTTATTTTTTATGAAAAACATGAAAATTATGCAATGCATGAAATTTTTAGATCAAAACAATGAATGCATGCAAGAATGCTATGAATGTCAAGATGAACACCAAGAACACTTTGAATGTCATGATGAACATCAAGAACATATTTTTGAAAAATTTTTAGTGCAAAGAAAACATGCAAGACACCAAACTTAGAATTCTTTAATGCTTAGACACTAAGAATTCAAGAATGCATATGATAAACATGAAAAGACACAAAACAAAAAATCATCAAGATCAAACAAGAAGACTTACCAAGAACAACTTGAAGATCATGAAGAACACCATGAATGCATGATAATTTCGAAAAATGCAAGATGCATATGCAAGTGACACCAAACTTATGATATGACTCAAGACTCAAACAAGAAACAGAAAAATATTTTTGATTTTTTTGATTTTCTAAATTTTTTTGGATTTTTTTGAAAATTATATGAAAAAGAAAAAATAAGGATTCCAAAATTTTTAACATGAATTCCAGGAATCTTGCATTCTTAGTCTAAAGCTTCAGTCCAGGAATTAGACATGGCTCACTAGCCAGCCAAGCTTTCAATGAAAGCTCCGGTCCAAAACACTAGACATGGCCAATGGCCAGCCAAGCTTCAGCATGTAATTCAGACATGACATGCCTGACATACCCTACAGTCGTGTAACAACTGATGGTTGGAAGCCTCAGTCCAAAGGAATTTAGACATGGCTTTACAGCTAGCCAGGTTTCACATGCTTCATGAAACACTAGAATTCATTCTTAAAAATTTTGAATAAAATTTTTGAAAACATTTTTATATTTTTTTTTCGAAAACAGATGAGAAAATTTTTGAAATATTTTTGAAAAATTTTTGAAAATAAAATAAAAAGAAAATTACCTAATCTGAGCAACAAGATGAACCGTTGTTTGTCCAAACTCAAACAATCCCCGGCAACGGCGCCAAAAACTTGGTGCACGAAATTGTGATGTCCAGGCTCAAACTATTCCTGGCACGTGAGCAACTTGGTACGCGTAATCGTGATTACACATTCATAATTTGTCACAACTTCGATACAACTAACCAGCAAGTGCACTGGGTCGTCCAAGTAATACCTTACGTGAGTAAGGGTCGAATCCCACGGAGATTGTTGGTATGAAGCAAGCTATGGTCACCTTGTAAATCTCAGTCAGGCAGATATAAATGGATAATGGTGTTTTCGAATAATAATTAATAAGATAGGGATAGAGGTACTTATGTAAATCATTGGTAGGAATTTCAGATAATCGAATGGAGATACTTTCGTTCCTCTGAACCTCTGCTTTTCTGCTATCTTCATCCAATCAGTCTTACTCCTTTCCATGGCTGGCTTTATGCAAGGGCATCACCATTGTCAGTGGCTACATCCCCTCCTCTCAGTGAATAATATGCTCACGCACCCTGTCACGGCACGGCTATTCATCTGTCGGTTCTCGATCATGCTGGAATAGGATTCACCCTCCTTTTGCGTCTGTCACTAACGCCCAGCACTCGCGAGTTTGAAGCTCGTCACAGTCATTCAATCATTGAATCCTACTCAGAATACCACATACAAGGTTTAGACTTTCCGGATTCTCTTGAATGCCGCCATCATTCTAGCTTACACCACGAAAATTCCGGTTAGGAGATCTAAGAGATATTCATTCTAGCTTAATTCATGTAGAACAGAAGTGTTTGTCAGGCACGCGTTCATAAGGGAGAAGGATGATGAGCGTCACACATAATCATCACCTTCATCACGTTCTTGGGTGCGAGTGGATATCTTAGAAGCGAAATAAGATGAATTGAATAGAAAACAGTAGTACTTTGCATTAATCTTTGAGGAACAGTAGAGCTCCACACCTTAATCTATGGAGTGTAGAAACTCTACCGTATGAAAATACATAAGTGAAGGTCCAGGCATGGCCGAGATGGCCAGCCCCCATGGTCTAAGAACTATGCGTTCCAAGATGTCTAATACAATAGTAAGAGGTCCTATTTATAATAAACTAGTCACTAGGTTTACATGAGTAAGTAATTGATGCATAAATCCACTTCCGGGGCCCACTTGGTGTGTGTTTGGGCTGAGCTTAAGTGTAGCACGTGCAGAGGCCATTGTGGAGTTGAACGCCAGTTTCTGTGCCAGTTTGGGCGTTCAACTCTGGTTTTGGATCCTTTTCTGGCGCTGGACGCCAGATTTGGGCAGAAGGCTGGCGTTGAACGCCAGTTTACGTCGTCTATTCTTGGCCAAAGTATGGACTATTATATATTTCTGGAAAGCCCTGGATGTCTACTTTCCAACGCAATTAGAAGCGCGCCATTTCGAGTATTGTAGCTCCAGAAAATCCACTTTGAGTGCAGGGAGGTCAGAATCCAACAGCATCAGCAGTCCTTCTTCAACCTCTGAATCTGATTTCTGCTCAAGTCCCTCAATTTCAGCCAGAAAATACCTGAAATCACAGAAAAATACACAAACTCATAGTAAAGTCCAGAAATGTGAATTTAACATAAAAACTAATGAAAACATCCCTAAAAGTAACTAGATCCTACTAAAAACATACTAAAAACAATGCCAAAAAGCGTATAAATTATCCGCTCATCAGCGGTTCAGAACACACACACTAGCGTAAAAAGTTATGTCACAATTACACAAAAGAAAGCATATACTTCACTCATTCTAGTGTGCTTGAAATACTTTAAAAGACTTGTAGGTTAAGATACAAACAAGTAGTGAAGAAGCATACAAGTATTCAAGCAACAATCAAGTAATTGTGAAATTGGATAATGCATGTGCATTGATTGATGTGCAAGGAAACTTAGTGAACAAAATGAAATATAGAGCTCACACATCAAACAATGACACATATTGAAGTTATTGCAACACCTAAGAGACATAGAAATGGAACACATGAGTGCTATGGAACTTAGAAAAAAGAAGATAGAAGTGGAAATCAATCACATAGCAAGCATGGTCCACAAAGCTTAGAAAGCTCAAAAATATGTCACTAGGTAAGCTTTTGATCCAATTTCACAATTCCAAAATTTCAATGCATGAAATAGGTGATGCGAATAAAGATCAATCATAAATAAGCATCACCTAACAAAAAATGCATTGACAGTACACAAATTGCCTAATCATAATGAAATACTTTAAATCACATGGTGGCCAAAACATGTAATTCAAAAGATTTAGAAGGCTTGAAGGCAATGTCACATGTACTTGGTATTCACAAATGTTGAGCATGAAAAGTTCAAAACCAAGTAACAATTTTTAACCTCAACAAAGAAGTCCAACAATGAATATTAACAATATTGATGTTAAGTTAACATCCTATCAGTAATCAGCAGCAATAGATAGCAAACAAGGTCACTAATCCAACATGTATCATGAAAAATAGAAAATTAAATGGGAATTAAACTAACCAAATGACCAACTAACTAAACTAACTAATGATTGATGGTGTATGGTAGTGTTGGATGATGGTTGAAGGGTGGAAAGAAAAGGGGAGAAGAAAAAAGAAGGAAAAAAATGGAAAGAAGAGAAGAAAAGAGGGGTGGTGAAACAGGGCAATCCATGCGTACGCTTCGTGTAACGCGTAAGCGTAGAGGGGTGCAATGGGTGCGACGTGTACGAGTGGGTCACGCGTACGTGTGATGGGTTATTCAGAGGGGTGACGCGTACGCGTGGGTGGATTTTGTGCTAAAAGTATAATTCCAGCCCAAAACTCGCACAACTCTCTGGAATTTGTATGGGAGGTGAAAATTTTGGATCCACGCGTACGCATGGCATGGTGCTCTGTTTTTCAAAATTTTTCCAAGTTCTTGCACCAAACCAAGCATTCCAAACCTCCATACAGCTACCAAAACACCATGAAACCTTATTAAACCTACTAGACTCCCAAATAAACTCAACTAACTAAACAAAACATAAAATTAAACCTATTTTACCAATATGTACAAAAGAGAAAAAATGAAAAGATGTTACCATGGTGGGGTGTCTCCTACCTAGCACTTTTATTTATTTACCTTAAGTTGGACTTATGAGGAGCTCTTCATCAAGGTGGCTTGTGCTTGAATCCATCCTTGAACATCCACCAACACTTGGAATTCCAATAAGCTCCATCATTCAAGATTGATATCTCCAAGCTTTGATGGAGTTCTTCACAAACTATGAGTTCCCAAAGTTGATCCTCCTCTAGTAATCAGGGATCCCATACTTTGTTTTCACACCCGTCTTCAAGTTGATCATAGTAATTTCCTCCGGGTGGTAAGAAAAGCGAATTCTCACTAAGGTACTAGACTATCCTCCGAGACCCATTCAATTGATAACTACACCAATCCATGCTCCTAAATTTTGAGCTTCCAACCATAATGAGCCTAGATTTACAACGCCAACCACTAAACATCCTCCTCTTACGCTTAATTCCAAAGCGACCTAAGTTGGCCATCCGTTTCAAGCAAACCAAATTCAAGTGGGATAATAAAGCTAAGAGTTAGAAGTTTTACCCACTCAAATGAAGAATTAGATGGCAACTTAGGTGGAGGAGTCCCCAATGATCTTGACAAAGCATGTTCCACTCCCGTCCATCCTCTTCTAGAGGCTTCCACCACTTGACAAGGTGCTTCAAGCTCTACCTCTTGCCAAGCTTCCTCAAGTTCACATTTTTCTTCACCAAATTCTTCTAGCTCTTCCCCATCACTCAAATCATAAAAGGAGGTTGAGTGAAATCTACCTCATCATCAATTCCAAGTCCAATGGGGAGGGATTCATCAAGCTCAAAAGGATCATATGTTGATGCGAAAACATCATAGATAGGGGAACTTGGTGCTTGCCCCACTCCTTCCAATTTTTCAATCATATTGTGCCTTAGAGGTTGTGCACTATTCTCCTCAACACCAATTTTAAACTCGATGGAAGAAGTCTCTTCAACTCTAGATTCCTCCTTGCACTCAACATCTCCTAAATCTTCAACCACTACTTCCTCTTGTTCAATAATCTCTACCTCCTCCTCTTGTTGCACTTCTTGCTTTAACTCCTCCTCTTCACCTTGAAGCTTCAAGTCCATTCCCTCACTAAGCTCCTTGAGTGCTTCTCCACATTCAACAATGGGAGTGCCTTGATCGTATAGGCTTAGACGGGATGAGACCATGTTGCTAACGGCTTCCGCCACGGTAGCAATCTTGGCTTCTATCTCCTTGAATTCTTTTTCCGTCTCCTCTTGTTGCCTTAGGATACGAGATCTAAGATCTCTTTGTTCTAATATGAGGGCATAGAGACCTTCGTCCATTAGGGGCGGTGGTGGGAGAGAGGATTCATTGTTTGATGGAAGGGTATTGTAGTTGGAAGGTGGTTCATATTGGTGAAAGTCTTGAGGTAGTGTATATGGAATTTAGGGTTCATGGGAGTATTGGTGTTAGAATGGTGGTGGCTCTAGATATGGTTTATATAGTGGTTGGTATGGTGGATATGGATTGGGGTCATATGGAGGTGAATGGTCGTATGAGGCTTGTGAGCATGATTGACAACAATATTGAGGGCTTGGTTCATAATTGTGTACCTTATGGGTTAGATTGGAGGAGGGTGTTGCCATGAAGGTTGACCATAAGCATGTGGCTCCCTCCTAAATTGATATCCATTCCCACAATGTGGTTCCTCATTGAAGCTTTGATTCCCTACAACATAATTGTAGCCAAACTCATAGCCAAAGGGATGAGAATTCATAGTGAAAGAGAAAACAAAAACAAAAGCTAACAAGAAACAAAGAAAGCAAAGTTCTAAAACTAACAACAATTAACAAAGAAGCAAAAGGCAAACATATTAACATATTCACAATATATACAATAGCCAATAACATAGCACCATTACAATTCCCCGGCAACGTCGCCAAAAACTTGAAAGAGCATAACCGTCAGCTAAGAATTTCTTCTCGGTTAGGGGAAATAACTTCGTTGCAAGTATAGTTTCCAACCGACAAGCAATGCTCAATCAAAGTTTTAAATGTTTGGTTGTCACAAGTACAAACCCCAATGAAAATTAACTGAAGTATTTAAACCTCGGGTCGTCTTACAAGGAATTGCAATGAAGTGCTCAATTATTGGCTATGAAGATGCAAGGGGGTTTGATTGGTAAAAGGGCAAGAAAATAAATGGCAAGAAAAGTAAAGCAAACAATTAAAGAAAGCAAATAATAAAGAGAGACATTCATGGCAATGATTGAGAATATTTGCTTTCTATCCTAGTCATACAATGATTAACAAGAATTCATCCTATTTAGTCATCTCCAACATGGGAGAAGGTAAAATGTTAACTTTACATGAGAGAACGTTAAATAAGACTAGTTAATCATATCACAATAATTAACAAGAGCTAATCCTATTTCATCATCTCCAACATCGGAAGAAAGTCAAATAGGACTAGTTAATCTCAATCCAAAAGTCCTAATCAACTTACTAATTGAATTAGCAAGAGATTAGAGTCAATGGAAATAATATTAACTAATCACTCTAGTTCACCAACATGAGTTGGGTATTCATGACTCAAGATCACCTAATTTCTCTTACCAAGCCAAGAATGCTCAAAAATCTACTCTCACATCCAACCAACCATTTTGTCAAACACTTGGAAGGCATAAAAGGAAAGCATAATAAATTTGCAAGAATAATAAAATCTAACAACTTCTAATTTCAAGAAAGTAACTATAACTACTCAAATTAACAATGAAGGAACATAAAACATCAATTGCATTAAAGAAAATCCAAATCCAAGAATAGTGTTCATATACTAAAAAGAGGCACAAAAGGGGAAATTAACAAGGAAACTAAGAGAACTAAACTACTAGAGCATGAAAATGTAAAGAAAACAATATGAGAACAAGAAATTGAACCTAGATCTAAGATGGAAATAAGCCTAAGAACCCTAATTCTAGAGAGAAGAAGGAGTTTCTCGCTCTAGAAAACTAACCTACATGATGCTAACCTAAAACTAATTGTTCTCCCTTTGCCCAAGCTTGAATTCTGCATGAAATATCCTCAGAAACGAGTTGGATTTGGGCCTGAGAAGCTCAGAAATTGCCCCTAGCGAATTCACTTTAATGAGGTCACGTGATCAGCGTCACGCGTGCGCGTGGGTGATGTGTGCGCGTCGCTGGCCAAAATTCCTCCTCACGCGTATGCGTGGGTGACGCGTGCGCGTAGCTTGCATATCTTCAACTCACGTGTACGTGTGGATGACGCGTGCGCGTGGCCCTTGATTCTCCAAATGTTCATTTCTTCATAATTCTCCACTTTGCATGCTTTTCTGTTCACTTCTTCCGTCTAATACTTGCTTTATGAACCTGAAATCACTTAACAAACACATCAAGGCATCGAATGGAATTAAAGTGAATTAAATCACCAATTTAAGGGCCTAAAAAGCATGTTTTTACACTTAAGCACAAATTAAGGAAGAATTACAAAACCATGCTGTTTCATTGAATAAATGTGAGATAAGTTGAAAAAATCTCCTAAATTAAGCACAAGATAAACCACAAAATTGGGATTTATCAAGAAGTATAGACTATTAAATATTGTTGAAAAGCTCTGGAAGTTACCTTTCCAACACCGTTGGGACCACGTCAAGTGGACCTCTGTAGCTCAAGATATGCTCATTGGAATGCACGGAGGTCAAGCTTGACAGCATCTGTTATCCTTTCTTCATCTATGAACAAGATTCTATTAGACCTTTGTAGCTCAAGATATGCTCATTGGAATGCACGAAGGTCAGGATTGACATCTGATATCCTTTCTTCGTCTATGAACAAGATTCTACCAAATTCGCCCAAAAATTACCTAAAATCATAGAAAAAAACACAAAAACTCAAAGCAGCATTCAAAAGATGAATTTTGCACTAAAACATACTAGAAATGAATAAAATATAACCAAAAACACTAAGAAAATGCTATGAAAAAGGGTATAAGATGTTCACTTATCACTAATCCAGACAAGTCCAAGGAAGTCTTAGGTATGAAAAGTCTGACCTGTTTGAAGAAAGTTCAACAATTGAGTAGCATATTAGTAGCCCTCTCAAAGATTTTGGTTGGATTAACCCTAAAATCACTACCACTAATTGCAATACTTCGAAAGGGACACAAATTCACTTAGACTCAGGAGTGCGAAGAAGATTTTGAACAATTCAAGGAGTTTCTTTCACAACCTACTATCTTCACTCGACCTGAGGTAGGTGAAGAACTCATTTTATATCTACCCGTAGCCAATAAAGCGGTAGCCTCTGCACTTATTCATGAGGATGAGATAGGACAAAAGCCTGTTTATTTTAAGCAACGTGTTGCAAGGAGCCGAGCTAAATAATAAGAGAATTAAAAAGTTGGCCTACGCTCTCGTCGTAGCTTACAGAAGGTTGCGTGTCTACTTTTAATCCCATGCTATTAAAATCCAAACAAATCAACTCATGAAGCCTACCTTACAAAAATGGACATCATAGGACGAATTATGCAATGAGGTGTTAAACTGTTTGAGTTCAATTTAAAATAGGAAGCTCAAACAACTATTAAATCGCAATATATGGCTGGCTTCATTGCTGAATATGCAGGGGGCAGGTAGGATGCTCGACTACTCGGAGTTTGTACGTAGATGGTTCGTCAAATGAAGTCAACAGCGAGGTTGGAATTATTCTTAAAAGTGAAGAAAGAACTTGGCTAGATTTATCTTTCAAATTTAATTTTCTAGCCTCTAACAATCAAGCTGAATTCGAAGCCATTCTTACCATACTCCGAATGGCTGAAGAGATCCGAGTATTGAGAGTGATTATATTTAGTGATTTCCAAGTAATAACTTCACAAGTGAATAGTGACTATCAAGCCAAGGATCCTAACATAAAAAGATATCTGGAGAAGACATTAGCACAATTAACTAAATTCCAAGAGGCCAAAGTCAAACATATAACTTGAAAATTAAATGGCCGAGCTGATGCCCTCTCCAAGTTGGCTAGCTCAAAGATGGGAGGTAATAATAGGAGCTTAATTCAAGAAACATTGCAATATCCATCTATGTCTAAGGGAGTAGAAGGATCGGGCATAATGACAGCCTCCAATATGAACTTAGGATGAATGACTCCAATTGTGGAATACCTCAATTTGATATTCTCCCACAAGAGGAAAAATAAGCAAAAAAGTCAGTAAGAAAGTCCAAAATTACACCCTGGTCCAAAATATCCTTTGTAGAAGAGGGGTATCCGTACCTTTGTTGAAATATGTCCCAACCTTCAAAACAGAAGAAGGCTTAGATGAAGTTCACAGTGGTATATGTGAAAATCATTTAGGGGCAAGATCACTAGCTAAAAAGGTGTTACGGGATGGGTTCTATTGGCTGACCTTGATGAAGGACATTACCGATTTTGTAAGCTCCACGAAAATTTTCTTGTAGCACCTCCTGAGGAACTCATCAGGATTACTTCACCCTGACCCTTTGCAAAATGGGGGTTTGATCTACTCAGACCATTTCCTCAAGTGTCCAGACAAGTAAAATACCTTATATTTGGAGTTGATTACTTGACCAAATGGATCGAGATAGAACCTTTGGCTTCTATTACAGCTCAAAAAAGTCGGAAATTCCTCTACAAGAACATAATAACAAGATTTGAAGTACTGATATGGGATTTTACAATCTCGTATAACTACCGGCAAGTGCACTGGGTCGTACCAAGTAATAAACTCACAGTGAGTGAGTATCCATCTCATGAAGATTAATGGATTAAGCAAACAATAGTTGATTGATTATTCTAGTTAGACGGTTCGCATTGGGATAATGAGCAAACAAGAAATTCCAACGGGAACTTAAATGACTTGAATTAAAATAAAGCAATAAAATGACAAGAAAGTAAATGACAAGAATGTAAATAACTTGGAATTAAAATTGCAAGAATGTAAATAATGGAAAAGTAAATTGCAAGAATGTAAAGAAAGCAATGTAAATGAGCATTAAATTGAATGCAATTAATAAAGAAAGGGAATAGAAGAATAAGGGAAGATCATTGGGGTATAGAGATATTGGATTCTCTGGATCAAATTGCTTTTGATCTCCACTTCAATCATGAAATCATTAATCTCTTGGTAAATCATAAGTGATAAAATTCCAATATCTTGGTAATTTTATCTCTCTGAACTTGATCAATTCACAATGTCTTGATCTAATTGCTTAAGAGAAGAGATGAAGATTCGTCTCCAATTTAGAGCTACACAATTTCATGAATCAAGTTATGGGTTGATTACATGTCACATATCAATTCCAAATCCAAATTCACCAAATTGGAAGAAAGATATTCAAGTGAAATTCAAACTATGTCTCAATAGATTTTGAATCTTTGGGATGAATAACAAAGACTCTTTCTAAAGAAGCAAATGAAAGATGAATTGAAGATGAAGAATAAATCACAATTGATCCATTAAATTCAATAGAGTTCTTTTTCCCCATTAAAAAGGGAATTAGCCATCACGGCTTTCAAAATGTGAAAAGTAAGAAGAGGAGAAGACTAAAAAAAGAGAGGTGAGAGTGAGATGGTGGGAAAGTCCCTTCCTATTGCTCTCAGATTAATCCTCTATTTATAACCTATCTAAATTACAAATTCAAATGAATTTCGAATTACATTAAATTCAAGATTAAATTGAGATGGATTCCATGGGCTTGATCCAATTGGAAGATTGAAGAATTGATGAATGAATGATGAAGTTGAGCATTGGAGGTTGGAAAGCAAGTAACGCCACACTTTTTCCTCAAATGCTAGCCCAATTTGGCCTCTGTTGTACTTGCCGTGGCATGCCAATTGCTCTCCTCCTTGAATTTGCCCAAAAATTGATGAATGAGGTAACTAGCGTGGCACGGGAACAGCCTTGGTGTAGGACTTCAAAAGCAACTAAAGAAAACAAGCACAAATGCATGAATATAGAGCATAGGCGTGGAACGCTGAAGATTTGGCGTGGAACGCCAAAGGAATGTTTCTTGCATGGCCCAAAATTCAATTATGAAGGTCACAGGTGTGGCACTGGATAGCCTTTGCGTGGGACACCAATTCATAGTTGTGCGTATGCATGGGTGCATACGTGCGCAAGATTTGAAGATTGCGCCGGTTGTGCGTTGATGAACGGATTTTTGCTAGTAAAGAATTCACAATAAATTTCCGTTGCAAGTATAGTTTCTAAACCAACAATAATCCTTTCATACAAAAATTTGGTTGTCACTAAAACAAACCCAATAAAATTAAACTGAAGTATTTAAACCTCGGGTCGTCCCTCAAGGAATTGCAGGGATGTTACTATTGGTCATGAGATATTATCTTTTTGGGTTTTTGAAAGGTTGAAAAAGGAATGTAAATGATAAGAAAATAAACTAATAATTAAGAAAGCTCTTGGCAAGGTATGAGAATTAGAAGTCCTATCCTACCTATCCTTATCAATTGTGACATCAATTGTCCATTGCTCCCACTTAGTTAACCTCTAACTATGAAGGAATGTCAAGTGGATGAATCAATTTGATTCCTCAAGTCCTAGTCAACTCCTAAGGAAGGACTAGCTTTAGAGGGATCCAAATCAACTAGCAACTTTCAATTATCAATCAACAAAGGAGTTTGATAACTCAAGAGTCTCAGATTACTCAACCAAAGCCAAGAGGAGAGAAATCTACACTAAAATCAAATCAAGCATTCTATCAAACACTTGGAAGGCATAATATAAAAGCATAGAAAAGCAATAAGAGATAATAAAATCCAAACAACCAATTGAAAACATCAATAACACAAATAGAAGAAAGCAATCATTAATATGAAATACCTCAAATTGCATTAAATAGAAGATCAAATCTAATATGAGAGTTCACAAACTAAAATAGCAACATAAAGAGATCAACAAGAGAAATAGATAAACTAAAGTACTATAACAAATAAGAGTAGAAGAGAAACTAAATTGAAATAGAGTAGAAATCTAAAATTGAAAATAGCTAAACCTAAGAATCCTAAAACCTAGAGAGAGGAGAGAGGCGTCTCTCTCTCTAGAAAACTACATATAAAACCTAAAATTATCTCAATGAAAATTGTTGAATGAATCAATGTGATTCCCTCACTCTGCAGCCTCTAATCTATATTTTTTGGGCTTGAAACTGGGCCAAAAATAGCCCAGTAATTGCCCCCAGCGATTTCTGATACGTCAGCACGTGGTTCTGTCACGCATATGCGTCGATTGAACTTTCACGAGATCACGTGTACGCGTGATCCACGCATGCGCATCGCCTAAAAGCATGGCACCTATGGTAAATTATATATCATTTCGAAGCTCCGGATGTTAGCTTTCTGACGCAACTGGAACCGCCTCATTCGGACCTTTGTAGCTCAAGTTATGGTCGATTTAGTACGAAGAGGTAAGGGTTGATAGCTTAACAATTCCTTCAATTTCTTGTATTCCTTCCACTTTTGCATGCTTCCTTTCCTTCCTCTATGACATTCCTGCCCTATAAACCCTAAAATCACTTAACACATATATCAAGGCATCGAATGGTAATAGGAGAGGATTAATATTAGCAAATTTAAGGCCAAAGAGCATGTTTTCAATCATAGCACAAAATTAGGAAGGAAAATGTAAAACATTCGAATTATATGAATAAGTGTGAGTTTAGTGGATAAAATCCACTCAATTAAGTACAAAATGTACCACGAAATAGTGGTGCATCAAATCTCCCCACACTTAAACATTAGCATGTCCTCATGCTAAGCTCAGTAGAAGCTACAAAGCAGTGAAGAGGAATGGTAGAAATTATGAAATGCAACCTATCTATATAAATGCAACTACATGCAAAAATGCTTTTATCTACTTGGTTAAAAGTAAAAAAATTCTCCAAGACAAACATAAACTGGATTCCACTAATTCAAATCACAAAATAAAGTACAAGTAAACTTGCAGAAGAAAATAGCTTATGAAAGCCGGGAACAAAGAATCAAGTATCGAACCCTCACCGGGAGTGTATACACTCTAATTAATCAAGTGTTTAAGGTTAAATTCTCTAAATTCTCTAATAACCTTGCTTTCTAAGACTTGCCCTTCTTCTACCAAGCAACAAAAATTTAATACACAAATACGCATGTCAAGAGGTCTTTTAAGGGTTGTAATGGGGTCAGGGTCAAGGTAGGATTGTATTTGACCAAGTGGACTAAAATATGGATCCTTAATTAACTTAAATTTCCTACCTAACTTAAGACAATCCATGTAATTACAATACAAAATCTAACTACCCATTTACTATGTTTACCACATATTCATGCATCCGATTTTGAGTACAGTACATATGCATTGCTATCACAATTTACTTTGGGGCATTTTGTTTCCTTTTATTATTTGCTCTTTTTCTTTTTCTTTTTCTCCTTTTTATTATTTTTTTCTTTTTAATTTTAATTTTATTTTTTTATTTTTATTTTTATTATTATTTTTCTCAATGCATATGATTAAATTATTAAATGCATGAACATGTCCTAAATATTTCTTTCATATTTTCATAAAGATATATAACACCCAATTCTTAAACCAAATGTTTCCAAACCCAACTTTTCCACACTTAAATCATGAACACTCTCACTAGTCTAAGCTAACCAAGGATTCAAATTAAGGACATTATTGTTTTACGCTTAGAGTTAATGATGTGCTAGAGTAAAGAACAAATAGGATAAGTAGGCTCAACATTGGTTTACAAAGGATAATGAAAAGGTTAAGGCCATATAGGTATGTAAGCTCAGTGAAACAAGGCCTCAATCATATAAGTGCATGCATACATCAAATAATGGAAATATAGAATTAAGCAAGACAAATATCACAATTTTAGAGAGAAAAACACACACCAAAAATAAAATATTGGTTGGTAAAATGCAACCAATGAAATAGGCTAAAAAATCTCACTGGTTTTGTAGGTTCGAGCTCCAAACCATGTTCCAAAATAAAATTCTTCAAGAAAGGTTTAACAAAAAGTTTTAATTTAAATTAGTGAAATACTATAAAAAGTTTCTTGAAAAAGAAAATGTTACTTCAACCAAGTAGTAGCTAAATACACAAAATCAACAAACATGTAAATGTAACAACTAATTTAACAAGGAAAATTAAATATTGGTGTTGAAATAAGAAATAACTAACCCACGAAAGTCGGTATCGACCTCCCCACAGTTAAAGATTGCACCGTCCTCGGTGCATGCTAAGATGTTCAAGTGGATGGGTGGCTACAACTGATGCTTTTCTCTAAGGATTGTGCAGATGGACTTGTCTGTTGCCCCATTGAGAAGCTTTCCCTTTCCCTTCTACGGTGGCCATCCTGAAAGAAGAGGAAAAGGAAAAAAAGTAACCTAGAAATAAAGATAAGAAAACAAATGAAGTATGGGTGGGTTAATGCCAACTAATGAGGGTCTCAACTACATGGTAGCTACAACATGCAAGTGAGAAGACAGTAGAAGCAGATGGCATATCAATAGTGCAAGAATTGCAGCAATGGGGAGAGGGAGTGGGTAATGAAAGATAGTGTAAGTGCATGGCAATGCAAATGGAATACAAGTATCATAAAAGATTAGCATTGACTTATGAATAATAATACCCAGTAATATAAAACAAGTCACTAAGCACCAAAATAATGCAAGAAAAGATGCAACAGTTGAAGAAGGACATTTAACACCAATGGAAAAATAATAGACTTAGAAAAGAGAATAAAAACATGAACAAAATTAAAATGCAAGGAAGAAAAGTATGCAAATGCAGTAAGTAAAAGAAATTAAAAGAGAATATGGATGAGAATGTAAAGAAATGAAGATGAAGTAAGAAAGGAGAGAAGAAAGAAGGAGAAAGGATAGAAGAAAGGAGGAGGAAATGAAAAACAGGACGCGACGTGCGCGCATGCATCACGCGCACGCGTGAAACTGAACTAGCCATGCGACGCGTAAGCGTTGCCCACGCGTACGCGTGGGTGGACAAAATTGCACACTGATGCGTGAGCGTCGGTCACGCGTACGCGTGACAGCTCGCACGATTCCAGCACAGTGACAGCCCAACTCTCTGTTCAATTACCTTACTACACCGATTTTTCATTCCACGCGTATGCGTCACTGACGCTTACGCGTGGATTGGCGAAAACATAGGGGACGCGTACGCGTGGGTCTGGCTGTGTGCCTAGCACCCCTTCTGCTCGGCTGTCGCGCAGCTCTCTATTCATTTGCGCATACACATACGACGCGCGCGCGTCATAGACGCTTGCGCATCGATCCCCTCTTTTTTTATGCAGAATGCAGGCGATTATGCAGAATTTTATAAATGAACACTGATAAAAATAAAATAAAATTAATAATAAAAAGTGACGATCATACCATGGTGGGTTGTCTCCCACCTAGCACTTTTAGTTAAAGTCCTTAAGTTGGACATTTGGTGAGCCCCTTGTCATGGTGGCTTGTGCTTGAACTCATCCAGGAATCCCCACCAATTCTTGTAATTTCAATAGCCTCCGGGGTCCCAAAATAAGCATATAAAGCCTTCTATCAAGTTAAAGCAAGTGACAAGGTTCTAGGAGTGTTGACTGTTAAAATGAATTCTAGGGTCCCAAACCTTGCTTTTGCACCCGTCTTCTTGTTGACCATCATTATTCCACTTGGGTGGTGAGCAATCGGAATTCTCATTGAGATATCCAAACAACTTCCGAGACCCATTCAATCGAACTCTACACCAATCTTTGTACTTTAATTTGGAGCGGGCAACCATATTGAACCTTGCATGACAACTGCTATCACTAACCATCTCCCTCTTACTCTTAAAGCCACAAAGAGCTCTAAGTTGACCATCCATCTCAAGTAAACCATATTCAAGTGGGAAAGTAAAGGTTAAGGACAAGGATTTTACCCACTTGAATGTTGTATTGGATGGTAATGGATTTGGGAGAGGTGTTTCCAATGGTTTTGCAAGCTCCACTCCTTTGTGCTCTTCTTTGAATTCTTCCACCTCCTTGCAAACCTTTTCAACTTCAACCGCGCCCTGATCAAAATCTTCTAATTCTTCCCCATCACTCAAGTCATAAGTTGGAGGTCGAGAAAAGTCTACCTCCACATCATCTTCAGATTTATTTGGAAAAAGTTCTTCAAACTCAAGGAGTTCAATTGTGGATGCAAGTTCATCACTAGGAGGGCTTGATTCATGATCAGCATCACCAAGGGAACTTACTTCTTGATCTATTCCGTCCAATTCTTCATGAGGAACATGCCTTAGAGGTTGTGCACTATCCTCCTCAACATCAATTTCAAACTTCTCGGCGAAATTCTCTACAACTCTCAATTCCCATGGAGGTTCAGCATCTCCTAGGTCTTCAACCACTTCTTCTTCTTCGATAATTACGGCTTCCTCCAATTGCTCTAATACAAAATCGAACTCCTCCTTGATGTCTTCCCTCACCAATTCTTCAGCTACTCCTTCATCTTCAAGCTGATCCCTTCTCTCTTGTTCCGTATCAATAGCATAATTGGAATCATGTTGCTCTTGGATTGATGCATCCACACGGGATATAAGAGTTTGGAGAGTAGAGGTGAGACTAGTGAGAATAGAGGCAAGTGTGGTTTGAAGCTGTATTTGCCTTTGGTGAATAACACGAAGGGTGTTGCTATCCAGTGGAGGTTCATTGTTTTGGAGAAAGGGTTCATAGTAGGAAGGTGGTTCTTCTTGGTAAGGGTATGGAGATGGTGAATATGGAGGTGGTGGTTCATGAGAGTAATTATTTTGGAGTTGGGGTGGTTTTATGTATGGTTCATATGGTTCGTATGGTGGTTGGAATGGTGGATAAGGGTTAGGGTCATATGGAGGTGAATGGTGGAAAGGGGCTTGTGCGTAGGGTGGTTCAAAGCTATGTTGAGGAGGGGGTTCATAGGTTTATTGTGGTGGGTGTTGATTGTCACGAAGAGGTCCACCATAACCATTGTCTTGGTAAGCATCATAGAATGGTTGTTGATAATACCTTGGAGGTGGTTGTTGACAAGAGGGTTGATCAAATCCTTGTGGCTCCTCCCATCGTTGATTATCCTATCCTTGATCCAAGCTCTCATTGTAATTTCCTCTTCCTACATGACTGTAACCAAACTCATAGCCAGAGGGGTGAGTATTCATAGTATCAAGAGAAATAAAAACTAATAAAAATTAATGAAAATAAACTCCTAAAACTAGAAACACTAATAAAGAAACAAAAAAGCAAAATTATTCACAATATTCACAATAACCAATTATAAGGCACACGTTTGCAATTCCCCGGCAACGGTGCCATTTTGATGAACGGATTTTTGCTAGTAAAGAATTCACAATAAATTCCCGTTGCAAGTATAGTTTCTAAACCAACAATAATACTTTCATACAAAAATTTGGTTGTCACTAAAACAAACCCAATAAAATTAAACCGAAGTATTTAAACCTCGGTCGTCTCTCAAGGAATTGCAGGGAAGTATGTTACTATTGGTCATGAGATAGTATCTTTTTGGGTTTTTGAAAGGTTGAACAAGGAATGTAAAAGATAAGAAAACAAACTAATAATTAAGAAAGCTCTTAGCAAGGTATGAGAATTAGAAGTCCAATCCTAGATATCCTTATCAATTGTGACATCAATTGTCCATTGCTCCCACTTAGTTAACCTCTAACTATGAAGGAAAGTCAAGTGGATGAATCAATTTGATTCCTCAAGTCCTAGTCAACTCCTAAGGAAAGACTAGCTTTAGAGGGATCCAAATCAACTAGCAACTTTCAATTATCAATCAACAAAGGAGTTTGATAACTCAAGAGTCTCCAATTACTCAACCAAAGCCAAGAGGAGAGAAATCTACACTAAAATCCAATCAAGCATTCTATCAAACACTTGGAAGGTATAACATAAAAGCATAGAAAAGTAATAAGAGATAATAAAATCCAAACAACCAATTGAAAGCATCAATAACACAAATAGAAGAAAGCAATCATAAATATGAAATACCTCAAATTGCATTAAATAGAAGATCAAATCTAATATGAGAGTTCACAAACTAAAATAGCAACATAAAGAGATCAACAAGAGAAATAGATAAACTAAAGTACTAGAACAAATAAGAATAGAAGAGAATCTAAATTGAAATAGAGTAGAAATCTAAAATTGAAAATAGCTAAACCTAAGAATCCTAAAACCTAGAGAGAGGAGAGAGTCTCTCTCTCTAGAAAACTACATCTAAAACCTAAAATTATCTCAATAAAAATTGTTGAATGAATCAATGTGATTCCCCTACTCTGCAACCTCTAATCTATGTTTTTGGGCTTGAAAATGGGCCAAAAACAGCCCAAAAATCGCCCCAGCACGTTGCTCTGTCACGCGTACGCGTCGCCCACGCGTACGCGTCAATTGAACTTTCGCGAGATCATGCGTGCACGTCGCCTAACAGCATGGAAACTATGACAAATTATATATCATTTCGAAAGCCCGGATGTTAGCTTTCCAACACAACTAGAACCGCCTCATTTGGATCTCTGTAGCTCAAGTTATGGTTGATTTAGTACGAAGAGGTCAGGGTTGACAGCTTAACAATCCCTTCAATTTCTTGTATTCCTTCCACTTTTGCATGCTTCTTTTCCATCCTCTAAGCTATTCCTGTCCTATAAACCCTGAAATCACTTAACACACATATCAAGACATCGAATGGTAATAGGAGATGATTAATATTAGCAAATTTAAGGCCAAAGAAGCATGTTTTCAATCATAGCACAAAATTAGGAAGGAAAATGTAAAACATGTGAATTATATGAATAAGTGTGAGTTTAGTGGATAAAATCTACTCAATTAAGTACAAAATGTACCATGAAATAATGGTGCATCATTCGTACACATGAAGTGATGTGTCCGCACGAGTGCTGTGGGATGCCAATACTTCTACGTTGGACGACAATAGCTTCCAAGCCCAAATGTATTGCTTTTAGTCTTTCGAAAAAGTGTGTTCTTGACTTTCAAAGAGTGTCCTTTCTTCCAAAGAGTGTTTTTAGCTTCCATCTTTGTTCTTTTGATCCTTATTTAATTTCCTACACTTATCAAAGTACAAAACAACTCTAAAGAGCATTGATCAAAGCACAAGAAATCTCAATTAACTTAAGGAAAATCTCTATCTTTAATTTAAGGAAAGAAATACTAAGAACATATATTAAAAGCATGAAATTCCTAATCAAAAAAATAAATCACTACCACTATTTAAAGGAATAATAACTAAAAACTAATAAAAATGTGCTTGCATTATAACACCAAACTTAAGATCATACTTGTCCCCAAGCAAGAAAAGAACTATGCACAAAGAATTCTTTTACTTGGAATGGGTTCAAGAATTGGTTATGATGCCTTAGTGGGTGAAATAACTAAGTGACAGTGGAGTAAATTCCAAATTGTATGCTTATGCAAGGATTCCAGTGCTTATTAGTCCCTATATTTGGAAGTCTTAGACTTGGGAATTTCATTCGGATGATATTATGGAAGTCTCTTTATAGGTTGTCACCTTGAATCAGCACTTATTTGCATCATTGTTTTCTTTTCTTAATATTTTCTTTTTGCTCTTTGGCCTTGGCTCTTAGTATTCTATTTGGAAGCAGCTTTCTAAGATAAGCTTTCAATCAACACTCCCAAACCAGTTGGTTTAAGGTAGTAAGTATTGAAGCACCCCTTAGGATTTACTTGCTCAAACCTCTCTCTTTGACACAAGTCCAGCACAAGCATTTAACTAGGACAACAACTCTTTAAGTTCTTGTTTCTTTCTTAATTTTTCTAGTAATTGATGCTCAGAGCCTTGGGCCGTGTTCTTTGTTTTTCTTTTTCTTTCTTTTGTTGCTCCTTCTTGGTTATATAGATTTTTGAGAACCTCCATAATACTTTTCCAAACTTGATTCCATGCCTTAGAGCTCCCATGCAAATATTCACAAGCATGAAATCTCGTTACACAATCACACAATTAGACCTTCTACTTCTTTTAATCTTTTGCTTGTCCCAAATTTTAAAAAATTCTTCAACTTTTTTCCTTTCAAAAGAAAGCATCCTTTGTTGCATACTTAAATGTTTTGGGCATAAACAATTTCAAGAGTAAGGTCATATGAAAATGAATGAATCATGATTATTAATTTGAGGACAAAAACATATATAAAGAATTAACGCTCAAAACAGAGTTACCCTCTTTTCGCCCTCTGATAAACCACTATTTTATGGTTTATCTTGTGCTCAATTGAGTGGATTTTATCAAATCTTTATCCACTTATTCATAATATTTGCATGGTTTTATATTTCCTTCCTGATTTTGTGCTATGACACTACAAAAAATTTTGGTTAAAACGGCGGTTTTTTTGGGTATTTACGGCAGTTTGAACCGCCATTATTACCAAGAACGACGGTTTTAGAAAACGACGTAATTCTGGGCGCCATTATGGTTATTACGGCGGTTTTTAGAAAACCGCCACAATTTCCTAGGTTAAAACGGCGGTTTTTTGATAGGTTAAAACGGCGGTTCAAACCGCCATTATTTCCAAATAAAATGGCGGTTTTTTGGTTGGTTAAAACGGCGGTTCAAACCGCCATTATTTCCAGGATAAAACAGCATTTTTTGTTGGTTAAAACGGCAGTTTGAACCGCCATTTTTACCTTGACTGAGTGGCATTTTTTGTTGGTTAAAATGGCATTTGAAACTGCCGTTTTTACCGGATTAAAACGGAATTTTTAGTTGGTTAATACGGCATTTTGAACCGCCATTTTCACCCTAACAGTAGCATTTTTATTGGTTAAAACGGCGTTTAAAACCGCCGTTTTTACCGAGTTAAAATGGCATTTTACTTTTAAAATGGCAGTTACAAGCCGCCGTTTTTACCGACTAAAAGTGATATTTTATCGTTTAAAAAAATAGTTTTAACCATCGTTTTTACCATGTTAAACATAATTTTTTTGTTTAAAAGTTCACAATAACAAGAAATCATAACCCAAAAACAAAATATTACGTAATTCATAAATAAAGTATTAAACATAATATATAATTTTTTAGTATTGAAAATCAAAAATAATAACTCCAATACAAATAAAGTATTCAATATAAAATTTTTTATTTCTAAATAAAGTATTCAATATAACATTTTTTATTTCTAAATAAAGTATTAAATACAAATAAAGTATTAAATATCAAGACACTCCTTGTCTTCAAACCATTCCTTCCTCAAGAGTTCCAAACGTGGATCTTCTTTAGGACCCTCTTCATTCTGGAATCATCAAAAACAAATGGGCATTGCCAAGTCAGAACACTTCTACTTTTGATGTATTGCTACTAAATATATGGTAAAATAATTTAAAAAAATTAATTAATATTAACTGAAAAAACTGCTTCTTTAACATTACTTAGCAAGAATTTATGGGCTTAATTACCTTCATCTTGTGACAAAGCCTGTCCAAAAGCCGAAGAGTAAAAGCAAAAGGCAGATAAGAGTAATAGGAAGAAGGAAATGTATGGTGGAGCTTTCTTCATGTTTTCTTGCTGATTTAGTTTGATCGATGACTAAATAAACTAATCTCTAGAGATGATTGAATTGAAAGCAACTAATATTAATAAAATATGAAAATATAGCTTGGCACAGAAAGCGCAGAGAAGAGGAAATTAGTTAAGTTAAAATGTTAAAATCTAAATTACTAGAAACATGTGAACTTACATAAATTCTTCGTTCGTTGGTTCCATCATTGATAGGAATTAGGGAACACTGATGGTATTGAGAAATTGTTGATATTCTTGATTGTGAGAAACCATGGCATGATTTAGATAAAAATAGATACATAAATAAAGTATCATCAAATCTAAAGTAAGAATACTTCCATAATATTATAATATCCATATAAATTCATTAACCCAAATGCATATTTAGCACTTTACTTTGCCAGTCACAAACGCTCACTATGTGCAACTCATCAGCAAAGCTATCCTCTCTTTCAAAGCTATCTTAATCCATTTCATTTCATTAGATGGTCTATTGAACAAATTGTCAAGTACAAATAATGTTCTACTAAACCCATTAAAGTGCCAGCGAATCAGCACTATCCACTAAGTTGAAGCTTCAGTATGGTAAAAAAATATGCAAAAAATAGAATACGACGACTTAAAAGTGGGAAAAAAACATACATCGGTTCCTTCTTAGTCTTTTCTATCAAATATCCATCGATTAAGAAGAGAACACCAATATAAACCAAATGGACAGTCACCAAGACCAACTTCACTTACAGGGCAGACCTCTGAGCTAAAATTCAGTGACAAAATTCCAAAATGCATAAATAAATAAAAAAATTCGCATAATTTTGGTTAGGAAGACACATAAATAAATGAAAGCAGAACAGTTCAGCAATAGCATTCACCATTCAGCACACAAATTCAGATAAAACAAAAACTAAGCTAATTTAAACAAAAAAAAAAAGGAATTGCAGCAAACGCACCAGGGTCAATAAGGCATGGAAAGAATCTGAGGCAGCGATCCATGGGTTTATCCCAAGGGGAACGCATAGGGCGGCATATACCAATGATCGGCATATTGTTAATGATGAAAAACAAATAATAGAATAAGTAATATATGGAACAGAGAAGGATAAAGTATGATTATAATCTGAACTGAAATTCTCTCTCGTGTACACAGAAAGGATAAAGTATGATTATAATCTGAAGCTGGTTTGCAGACCAAGCTTATTCCTGGAACATAATTCAACCAAACAGGAAATCCTCTATATACAACTAAAAAATGATAAATTAAATTGTAGAGATCAACTTTCTGTATTATCTTCATGAATCTGACCAGATCATATCTTCCTTCAAAATTGTACTGAGTTGAGTAGAATGCAGAAAACATAATAAACAAAGATCAAATGAGAGAGAGAAACACAGAAGAAAAAACAGAACATGATAATAATTCAGAAGAAGAGAGTGGTGAGGTACAGTAAAAAACTCATGGCATGGCACTCGGCAGTAACTGATTTATATAAACAAAGCATGCCATTACTCTATCCTTTCGCCTACCTTCCGTGGTAAAAATAAATCATTGAATAAGAACAAAAATAAAAATAAATACACTAGTAGTTCTTGTCTAACTAAGGCCTTACACAAAATCACAACTTACCATCATTTGGCTCTAAGACCAGTGCATTTTTAAAGCTTTCAACTGCAGCATCTATGTTATGGAGGGCCATATGTGCTTAGTAAGTCCAAAGCCACACAGTTATCATAAAGGAAAATGGGATAGATTTAATAAAATACAGTAAAAAAACCTCCTCAATTCAGATATCAACCTTTCCTTGCCGGAATAATGCTTTGACATTGTTATAAGGTTTCCTGATAATTGAGTTAGTAATGATAAAGCATCTGGAATGCTTCCATTTAACGGTTTCCTGAGAGAGACCTAAAATATCAGAACAAAAGAAAAACTTCTTTAAGTACATTTGTAGTTATGCATATGGCAAAAAGATGACTAATTACTATGTCCATGATTAAAAAAAAAAAACAAATTCAGATGTGAAAAAGATAACATACAAGCTCGTAAGAGTAGGGGGCAAAGTGAATAGAATGGGCCTCCAATGTGGTTGTGGCTAAGATCATTGCACAAGAAACAGAAAGCTTCATTTCTAGTTCAAACAATTACACAATTGGTGCTTAAGAGGTACTAAACTCTCTCGATTAATCAAACAGAACCACATTTAACGTGTCACTCATCAGTAAACACAATATTGAAATTGAAACAACACTTACATTTTTAAGATGGATGGAAAATTCAAATTACTACCAAGCTCTCCACCCAAATTCAGGCCATCAAGTCTTCTGTCAACCCAAAATACAAGTTTTACTTAGTCTTATTGCACTTAATTAAACTCTATCAATCAAACAACTAATGAAACATTGAAAATAATAACATTATCATTTCCAACCAATTATATAGAGCATGCAAACAATAACACAATATTAACCAAAAATAGTTTAAAAAGAGAACTTCACATACATGGAAGTGATGTTGGAAAATACACAGCCAACACCTTGCCACATTTCAAAACATGGATCTCCTCCGACAGGCTTCCACCCTAGAAGAGGTGGTGAGCCAAAAGCAACATATAGACTACTGATTGCTGCAACTGTGACCATAGCACATATTGAGTTTAGACAAATTTTGCACTTACATGGTACTTGTTACTTAATTAGGTGAGCTTCCCAATTAAATTTATAACCATCATCTTTCAAATTGCAACCAAGTTATCATCTACTCTTTGATGATAATATAGTGCAATAAAGCAAAACAATAACACTTAAAAGCTAAATGAGTTTTGTCGTCTTCCTTTTTTTCTCAAAGGGAAACAACAGATTATTCTGCTATTTTTTATTTCAAAAATAGAAATAAAACTATGGAAAGGGAAAGTATCTACCATCAACTACGTCAGTGTCACCAACTGCACAGAAAGTTCCAGCAAGAATCACCATCAGAGTAACAAAGAGTCGAACATGCAACACCAAATTCGTACATCCCATTTCCTCAAAAGTAAAAGCAAAAAGAGAGAATTTAACGATAATAAGGTTCTAAGTTCTAAGTCTATATATTATTCATTAGAATGAGAGAAAGTTCTTATAACAGATTGGATTGATCCATGGAACAGATGAACTGTATTTACCAAATGACCCCCACCAACTCAATCAATGAATGAATTAACACGAATTGGTTCCCTCATGGACCATATAATGCATAATTTTTATTTTGGTAATAATCGACTCATCTTTCTAAACAAGATAAACAAAGAGAAAAGGAAAATGAAGATGATGTCAACAAAAAGAATGGAACAATAACACAAACCTGAAGTATTTCACTCAGAGCCTCTTCAGGTGTCATTCTAAGACCCCCTTTTCCTAAACCAAGCTGCTGAGATAACACTGCTCAGTTTCAAAGCAACAAGTAACTCATGAATACACATCAAAGTAAGGCAAAAGCAAAGCAAGTGAACCATTTCCTCTCAAATTTATAAAGTCATATATACCTTAAAGATCTACCTTGGTATCAGCTAAAGCAGAAACGATATAAAATCTGTTTTTCTTGTCCTGTTTGATAAGTATACTAGTTAGGAGAGGGCAATCAAATTGTAAATAAATTAATTGTTTGCTCATGTAGGTTCACAAAAACCACAAATAAATTAATTCATATTATGCAATAAATATGCATAATAACAAGTTATCCATGTTTGCTTCAACCATTTTTGCCTCTTTAGGCCACTAACAAAATTACCACAACTCCATTCTCCGCAGCATCGAGCACTTCATCATCATCATTGTGAAATATTTCAACGATTCCTTCCTCAGAAACCCTAGCTCCTGCAGTTTTAGTAGTTGTAGTTGCCATTTCACAAAATCTATCATGTATTCTGAAATTTTGGATCAATAATTAAGAGATCGAAGAAATTAGAGTAAAATATTTTCAAGGGAACAAAGGAAAAGAGGGAGAAGAACCTACCTCGCGAGCTTGTGGGAGGAGAATCTCACAGGACAGCAGCTTGATGGACGAGATTGCCGGCGTAGGAGAATGCCACAGGAGGAGATCATCTTAGTAGGAGATGTCGCCGGAGGAGACCGTCGCAGGAGGAGATTGTAGTTGGAGGAGAGATCACCAGCGAAGATCGCCGCTGAGGAAGACATCGCCGAATGAGGTCGTCGTGGGAGGAGGTCATCGCTGGAGGAGATCGGTCAGAGGAGATCGTCACCGGAGGAGATCGGTCAGAGAAGATCGTCACAGAGAAGATCACTGTGGCAGCGATTCAACCTTTGCGTTTCAACGGAAAATGAGAGTTGGATTAGGGCTTAGGCTTTTTTATATAGCAGTGATAATGGCATTTTAAAACCGCCAGAATCAACAAAAACCGCCATTGAATGCAACTCAATTGTGGCAACAAGAAAAAATGCCATAGCACCCTGATATTACGGCAGTCTTACAAAACCGCCGGAATATTAATGCCATTTTATGGCTCTTTTTTTGTAGTGTGATTGAAAACATGCTTCTTTGATATAATATTTGCCTATTATTAATCCTCTCTTATTACCATTAGATGCCTTGATATGTGTGTTAAGTGCTTTCAGAGATTATAGGGCAGGAATGGCTTGGAGGATGGAAAAGAAGCATGCAAAAGTGGAAGGAATACAAGAAGTTGGAGAAATTGCTAAGCTGTCCAGCCTGACCTCTTCGAACTCAAACGGCTATAACTTTAGCTACAGAGGTCCAAACGACGCGGTTCCAGTTGCGTTGGAAAGCTAATGTCCTGGGCTTCGATTTGATATATAATATGTCATAGTTTCCCTGACGCTAGGCGACGCAACCGCGTGCTCCATGCGGCCTCATCGCAGTGACGAAAATCCAGCGTGATTAAATTCGAGACAAGCAAATTCTGGGCTGTTTCTGACCCAGTTCTCGGCCCAAAAAACACAAATTAGAGGCTATAAAGTGGAATAATGCATCCATTCATAAAAAGGCTTTCATATTCACAATTTTAGGAGTAGATGTAGTTTTTAGAGAGAGAGGTTCTCTCCTCTCTCTTAGGATTAGGATTTAGGACTTCTCTTAGTTTTAGGAGTGACTCTCAATCCCAGGTTCTTTATTTTTATTTAATTTATGAACTCTTCCATGTTACATATAATTTTCTTAATTAATGTTATTTGAGGTATTTCAATTTATGATTGCTGTTATTGTTGCTTTACATCTGAAGGCATTTTTATTCCAGTAGATTTACTTTTCCCCTTTTGGTTTTGGTTAAGAAATCAGTAACTCAGGAGTTATCCAACTCAACAGCATAATTGTTTATTGTTATCTTGCCAATTGAATTGAACTTCAATAATTCCAATCTTTTCTTAGGAAATAAATAGGATTCGAAGATCAAACTAATTAGTCCCTTGACTTTCCTTTACTTTAGTAAAGGTTGACTAAGTGGAATTAAGATTTAATTTTCATTATCATTGATAAGGATAACTTGGTCTGGACTTCCAATTTCTCTTACCTTGCCAAGAGTTTATTTTACAGTTATTTATTTATTTTTATTGCTTGAAAATATACCTGTGCGCATTGCCCAAACTCAACATTCCCCAAAAACACACTTTTTCATAATCAATAATAAGAACACCTCCCTGCAATTCCTTGAGAAGACGACCCGAGGTTTGAATACTCGGTTATCAATTTCAAAGGGGTTTGTTACTTGTGACAACCAAAACGTTTGTAAAAAAGGTTGATTGCTTGGTTTAGTAACTATACTTACAACGAGAGTTTCTATAACCTCTAAACCATCAATCTTCAGTTCTTCAAAATGGCGCCGTTGCCGGGGAATTGCAAACATGTGCCTTATTATTGGTTATTGTAAATATTTTATTTTTGCTTGTTTATTTGTTTTTGTTTTTGTTTTTATTTTTTCTTTTTCTTAAATTAAGAGTTTATTGGTTTTTATTTTAAAATTTTTTATTTTATCTTATCTTATTTCAAAAATCAAATTTCAAAATTTAAATAACCTGTTAATTTAAATTTATTTTTAATTTTTATTTGCTACTATGAACTCTCACCCCTTTGGTTATGAGTCTGGTTACAATTATGTTGCAGGAAGAAGAAATTACAATGAGAACAGGCATCAAGGTTGGAACAATCAAAGATGGGAGGAGCCACAAGGATTTGATCAACCCTCATGGCAACAACCGCCTCCAGTGGACTATCAACAACCACCACCATATGCCTATGAACCCTTTCCTCAACATGACTTTGGACCACCATACTCACAAGCCCCTTTCCGCCATTCACCTCCGTATGACCCTAACCCACATCTACCATACCAACCACCCTATGAACCGAATGAGCCATACATAGAACCACCCCAAACCTCCATGGAGAAAGTACTTGCCAATCTAAACTCTACTATACAAGCTCTCGTCGCCCAATCAGACCACCAAATACCTTCAACAATCAACCCTCAAGCTCTAGTGCACTTCCTTTTCAACCACAGAATGATCTCTCCATCCCATCACCACCATCTATAGAAGAGCACCCACATCCATCAATCCAAGAGCAACATGATCCCAATGATGCTATTGACATGGAACAAGAGAGAAGGGATCATCTTCGCAAATCCATACTTCATAAGGAGCTAGAGGAGGCCCTAAAGGTGAAGGTAGTAAATACCCTTGAAGATGAAAGAACAATTGAAAGGAGTTATCATGGAAAGCAAATCATCAAGGATGAGTACGATTTTATATTAAAACTACTGGACAAAGCAGTAATTATTAAAGAGGAAAAAGTGGTTGAAGACTTGCGAGATGCTGAACCTCTATGGGAAAGTCAAGACATAGAGCCTCCTTCCAAGATGGTTGCATTTGATGTTGAGGAGGGTGTACAACCTCCAAGGCATACCCTGGTTGAAGACTTGGAAGAGGTTGAAATTGAAGAAGCTTACAAGGAGGTGGAAGTTGTCAGAGAAGAGCACAAGGGAATGGAGTTTGCAATTTCATTAGAAATACCTCCCCCTAAGTTACCATCATCCTTCACAACATTCAAGTGGGTAAATTCATATCCCTTAGCTTTCTAATTCCACTTGAATATGGGCTACTGGAGACGGATGGTCAACTTAGAGCTCTTTGTGGCATAGAGAGTAAGAGAAAGATGGTTAGTGGTTGGAGTTGTCCAACAAGGTTCAACATGGTTGCATACTCAAAGTTTAAATGCAAAGGTTGGTGTAAAGCTCAACTGAATTGGTCTAGGACACTGTTTGGTAGCTGCAGTGAGAATTCAAATTACTTATCACCCAGTTGGAAAAATACAGATCCCGACATAGATGGGTGTAAAAGCAAGATTTGGGATCCTGGAATCTGCTCTGACACTTGTTACCCCGGGAGCCTAAAAATCTGTTTGAAGCTTCTTAAGGGCATTACATGCTTAGTTTGGGACCCCGGAGGTTACTGGAAGTACAAACATTGGTGGAGATTCCTAGATGAATACAAGCATAAGCCACCATAATAGGGAGCTCACCAAATGTCCAACTTAAGGACTCTAACTAAAAGTGCTAGTGGGAGACAACCCACCATGGTATGATCGTTCCTTCTTCATTTTTTATTTAATTTTATTTGTTTTCAAGTTTTATTTTATTTCATTATATTGAACCTGGAGTTTTGCATCACATTCATATTAACATTACATTCTGCATTTTTTTTCAATTTAAAAAAAAAAACCCACGCGACGCGGCAGCGTCGCTGACGCGTCCGCGTCACTAGTGCGTTGGGAAGAAAAGAATATGGACAGAGAGTTACGCAGGAGCAGGGCTGGAGGCGTGCCAATGGCACAAACTGTCCCACGCGATCGCGTCGCCAACGCGACCGCGTCATATGGGAATAATGGCCTCCCACGCGACCGCGTGCCCCACGCGGCCGCGTGACCAGGATTTCGACGTAAAAAGGTGTATGGCCGAAAGTTGAGCCCTGTATGGCCAAAAGTTAGGCTGGAATTGGGCTGGACTCGTGCTGGAAGCCCAAGCCCTCCCACGCGGACGCATGGCTCACGCGTCCACGTCAAATCCTCATAATGGTCACTCACGCGATCGCACGCCCCACGCGACCGCGTCACTCTGGATTTTGGCAATACTAAGTTTTGAACAGAGAGTTGTGCGACCGTGAGGCTGCACTCGCGCCACTAGCACAAATCGAGTCACGCGATCGCGTGCCCCACACGTCCACGTCACCCAACCTTATCGCGCACCACGCGACCGCATCACCCACGCGACCGCGTCGCCAGCGTCGTACAACCTATCCAAATTAGTGCCAATTTTCTTATCTTTTCTTTTCTAATCCTAATTTCTTCCTTCTCTCTCCTTTCTCACTTTCTTTTTCTTCTTCTCATCCTTTTTCACTCTCATTATATTTTATTTAATTTATTTGCATATTTTCATTCATTGCATGTTTTTATTTTTATTTTTATTTTTCTTTTCTAAAATTATTATTTTACCATTGGTGTTCAAATGTTCTTATTCAACTGTTACATCTTTTCTGGTATTTTCTTGGTGCTTAGTGACTTGTTTCATTCTTATTGAGTAATATTATTTAAATCAATGCCAATCTTTTATATCTGTATTACTCTTGCATTGACATGAATTTATATTATCTCTCTTTCCCCACTCCCTTCTCCACTGTTGCAAATTTTGCACCACTGGTATGCCATGTGCTTATATTATTTTCTCACGTACATGTTGAGGCTTCCATGTAAATGAGACCCTTATCATTTGGCATTAAACCAACCATACTTCATTTATTTTCTTATCTCTATTATTGGGTTATCCTTCTTCCCTTTTTCTTTCAGGATGGCCACCAGGAAGAGAACCGGAAGACGCTTACATGGGGAGACAGACAAGTCCATCTGCACAATCCTTAGAGAAAAGCAACAGTTGAAACAACCCGTCCACCTGCATATCTCAGTATGCACCGAGGACGGTGCAATCTTTAAGTGTGGGGAGGTCGATACCGATCTCCATGGGTTAGTACTTTCCTGTCTCAAACACCAATATTTTATTTTCTTTGTTAATTGTTACATTTGCATATTTAATTGCATGTTTATTTGATTTTATGCATTTAGTTACTACTTGGTTGAAGTAATATTTTCTTTTTCAAGAAATTTTTATAATATTTCACTAATTTAAATTGAAAAAATTTTTTTTTGTTAAACTTGTTTGGAAGTTGTATTTGGAACATGGTTTTTGAGCTAAAGAACACACAACCTGTGAGATTTGAGCTTATTTATATGGTTACATTATTTAACCATAAATATTTTATTCCTGTGTGTTTCCTTCTCTATGATTGTAATCTTTACTTTGTTCCATTCTATATGTCCAATATTTAGTGTATTTACATGCTTGCATATGATTGAGGCCATTGTTTGATTTTAGCTCACTTATCCCAAAATTAGCCTACCTTTTACATCACCCTTGTTAGCTCCCTTGAACTTTTAAATCCCTTCTGTTTTATATCCACATTACTAGCCTTAAGCAGAAAAACAAAATAAGAATCCCAAGTTGAATCCTTGGTTAACTTAAGATAGATATTGTGTAAAATTTAAGTGTGGAAAATTTTATGAGAACATGGGATGATATGAAAAAGTAGGGAATTAAATTGAATAAGTTATTTGAAAATTTGGGAAGCATGCTCATGTGAAATCAAAATAATTAAATTACCATGTGCATTGAAGAAAAATATATTAAGTAATTAAATAAGGGGATAAAAAAAAGAGAAGAAGAAAAGAAAAATGAAAAAAATATATTACCCTAAATGCAAAATAAAAAGAATCAATGCACATGGGACAAAATTCGAAAATAAGTTTGATACATAAGCATGTAATACAAAAGTGGGAAAAATTTGGGTAGTTAGGTAAAGTATTTTAAAATTGTATAAAGCATGTATATGTTAGGTGAGATCTTAGACTAATCAAGGATTCACTTTACTAGCTCACTTAGCCTTATATATACCCTTACCTTTACCTCAACCCCATTACAACCCTGAAAAGACCTCATGATATTTGCATTGGTACATTAAATATTTGTTGATTGGTTAGATGAAGAACAAAGTTTAGAAAGCATGATTAGAGAAGAGTAGAGTGATTGACCCTAAACACTTGAGAGTTAGAGTGATATACACTACCAGTGAGGGTTCAGTGCTTGATTCTATGTTCCCTGCTTTCATGAGCTATCTTCTTACAAGTTTACTTGTCTTTTATTGTATAATTTGAATTAGTGGAATTTGAATTATTTTTGTCTTGGAGAACTTATTTATTTTTAACCAAGTAGGTAGAAACATCTTAGCATGTAGTTGCATTTATAGGTTGCATTTCATACATCCTACCATTCCTCTTCATCTTTATAGTTTCTCTTGAGCTTAGCATGAGGACATGCTAGTGTTTAAGTGTGGGGAGGTTGATAAACCACTATTTTATGGTTTATCTTGTGCTCAATTGAGTGGATTTTATCAACTCTTTACCCACTTCTTCATAATATTTGCATGGTTTTATATTTCCTTCCTGATTTTGTGCTATGATTGAAAACATGCTTCTTTGATCTTATATTTACTTATTATTAATCCTCTCTTATTACCATTAGATGCCTTGATATGTGTGTTAAGTGCTTTCAGAGATTATAGGGCAGGAATGGCTTGGAGGATGGAAAAGAAGCATGCAAAAGTGGAAGGAATACAAGAAGTTGGAGAAATTGCTAAGCTGTCCAGCCTGACCTCTTCTAACTCAAACGGCTATAACTTTAGCTATAGAGGTCCAAACGACGCGGTTCTAGTTGCGTTGGAAAGCTAACGTCTGGGACTTCGATTTGATATATAATATGCCATAGTTTTCCTGATGCTAGGTGACGCGACCGCGTGCTCCATGCGGCCGCGTCGCAGTGACGGAAATCCAGCGTGATTAAATTCGAGACCAGCAAATTCTGGGTTGTTTCTGACCCAGTTCTCGGCCCAGAAAACACAAATTAGAGGCTATAAAGTGGAGGAATGCATCCATTCATAAAAAGGCTTTCATATTCACAATTTTAGGAGTAGATGTAGTTTTTAGAGAGAGAGGTTCTCTCCTCTCTCTTAGGATTAGGATTTAGGACTTCTCTTAGTTTTAGGAGTGACTCTCAATCCCAGGTTCTTTATTTTTATTTAATTTATGAACTCTTCCATGTTACATATAATTTTCTTAATTAATGTTATTTGAGGTATTTCAATTTATGATTGCTGTTATTGTTGCTTTACATCTGAAGGCATTTTTATTCCAGTAGATTTACTTTTCCCCTTTTGGTTTTGGTTAAGAAATCAGTAACTCAGGAGTTATCCAACTCAACAGCATAATTGTTTATTGTTATCTTGCCAATTGAATTGAACTTCAACAATCCAAATCTTTTCTTAGGAAATAAATAGGATTCGAAGATCAAACTAATTAGTCCCTTGACTTTCCTTTACTTTAGTAAAGGTTGACTAAGTGGAATTAAGATTCAATTTTCATTATCATTGATAAGGATAACTTGGTCTGGACTTTCAATTTCTCTTACCTTGCCAAGAGTTTATTTTACAGTTATTTATTTATTTTTATTGCTTGAAAATATACCTGTGCGCATTGCCCAAACTCAACTTTCCCCAAAAACACACTTTTTCATAATCAATAATAAGAACACCTCCCTGCAATTCCTTAATAAGACGACCCGAGGTTTGAATACTCGGTTATCAATTTCAAAGGGGTTGTTACTTGTGACAACCAAAACGTTTGTAAGAAAGGTTGACTGCTTGGTTTAGTAACTATACTTACAACGAGAGTTTCTATAACCTCTAAACCATCAATCTTCAGTTCTTCACCCTCCTAGGCTATAGACTCCACACTAAATTTAGAATGATTGCTTGACCTTAAGCTCCAAAGAACAGTGGTGGTGATGGATTTAGAATAATCATCATTCTCTAGTGAAAGCAAATAAGTGATCCAGCACTTTATTCAAATCAAGCAACGAGAGTGAAGGGCATTCTTCCAAGAGTCCCTAAGTGTGACTCATGCACCTACAAAACAGAAAAATACTAGCAAATCAACTTCTTCAAATTAACAAAATAAAATAATACTAATTAGAACTAAACAATTAAAAGAAACTACTATTTAATAAACTAACAAGTTTATTAGCAAATAGGATGAAATACCCACTGTAAAATAGAGAAAACAAAGCTAATAAAGGTAACTAGAAATGATGCATGCATTCTGGTGCACGGAATTATGATCACACATTTTACAACTCTGGTACAACTAACCAACAAGTGCACTGGGTCGTCCAAGTAATACCTTATGTGAGTAAGGGTCGATCCCACGGAGATTGCCGGCTTGAAGCAAGCTATGGTTATCCTGTAAATCTTAGACAGGAGATTCAAATGATATGAATGATTTTGTTTAGGAAAAGTAAATAACATGAAATGAATGATACTTGTGATTCAGTAATGAGGAACAGGTTGAGGTTCCAGAGATGCTCTGTCGTCGGAATCTCTACTTTCCTACTGTCTTCTTCTCCAAACACGCATGGCTTCTTCTATTGCTGGCTGTATGTTGGTGGATCACTGTTGTCAATGGCTACCATCCTTCTTCTCAGTGAAAATGGTCCAGGTACGGCTTCTGTACAGCTAATCATCTGTCGGATCTCTCGTCTCGGATGAAAAATACCAGGCACAGCTACCGCACGGCTAATCATCTGTCGGTTCTCACTCGTGTCAGAATAAGACCTCTCTGTCCTTTTGCACACTGTCACTGCGCCCAACATTTGTGAGTTTGAAGGTCGTTTGTTCAAGCCTTCACCATGAAGGTTTTGATCTCATGGGTTTGAATGCTCTGTTGTCAGGAGATGTAAGTCAAACTCGTGGATTAGAAACCCAAGAGATACGCACTCAAGCTGTTGCCCAATGGCTACGTTGAGCTCAGATAGAATAGGAGTGGTTGTCAAGCACGCATTCATAAATTTGAGAATGATGATGAGTGTCATGGATCATCATATTCTTTATATTGAAGTACGAGTGAGTATTTTAGAACAGAATCAAGCGTGATCGAATAAAAAATAATAGTAATTACATTAATCCATTGAGACACAGCAGAGCTCCTCACCCCCACGTATTGGGTTTAGAGACTCATGCCGTAGAAGATACAATATGAGATGTAAAATGTCATCCCCCCTAAAATTAATCTTTAAAAGTAGTTTTTATACTAAACTAGTAACTTAGATTTACAGAAAATGAGTAACTAAGTGCAGATAGTGCAGAAATCCACTTCTGGGGCCCACTTGGTGAGTGTTTGGGCTGAGCTTTGAAGCTTTCATGTGCATAGGCCATTCTTGGAGTTAAACGCCAGCTTGGGTGCCATTTTGGGCGTTCAACTCTAGCTTTGGTGCCAGTTCTGGCATTTTACACCAGAAAAGGGTCTCTGGCTGGTGTTTGGAATCCAGTTTGGGCCATCAAATCTAGGGCAAAGTATGGACTATTATACATTTCTGGAAAGCCCAAGATGTTAGCTTTTCAGCCCAATTGAGAACTCACCAATTGGATTTCTGTAGCTCCAGAAAAACGCGTTTGAGTATAGGGAGGTCACAATCCAACAGCATCTGCAGTCCTTTCTCAGCCTCTAAATCATATTTTTGCTCTGGTCCCTCAATTTCAGCCAGAAAATATCTAAAATTGTAGAAAAACACACAAACTCATAGTAAAGTCCAGAAATGTGATTTTTGCATGAAAACTAATAAAAATATAATAAAAAGTAACTAAAATGTACTAAAAACTACCTAAAAATAATGCCAAAAAGTGTATAAATTATCTGCTCATCACAACACCAAACTTAAATTGTTGCTTGTCCCAAAGAAATCAAAAATAAAATAAGATAAAAAGAAGAGAAAATATAATAAATTTCAGGATATCAATGAAGCTTAGTTCTAATTAGATGAGCGGGACTAGTAGCTTTTGCTTTTGAACAGTTTTGGCATCTCACTTTATCCTTTGAAGTTCAGAATGATTGGCATCCATAGGAACTCAGAATTCAGATAGTGTTATTGATTCTCCTAGTTTAGTATGTTGATTCTTGAACACAGCTACTTTATGAGTCTTGGTCGTAACCCTTATCATTTTGGTTTCCAGTATTACCACCGGATACATAAATGCCACGGACACATAACTGGGTGAACCTTTTCAGATTGTGACTCAGCTTTGCTAGAGTCCCCAGTTAGAGGTGCCTAGAGTTCTTAAGCACACTCGTTTTGCTTTGGATCACAACCTTAACCACTCAGTCTCAAGCTTTTTACTTGGACCTTCATGACACAAGCACATGGTTAAGGACAGCTTGATTTAGCCGCTTAGGCCAGGATTTTATTCCTTTAGGCCCTCCTATCCATTAATGTTCAAAGCCTTGGATCCTTGCCTTTTAGTTTAAAGGGTTATTGGCTTTTTGCTCTTGCCTTTTGGTTTAAAAAGCTATTGGCTTTTTCTGCTTGCTTTTTCTTTTTCTTTCTTTTTCTTTATTTTTCGCCATTTTTTTTCTCAAGCTTTGTGTTTTTCACTGCTTTTTCTTTCTTCAAGAATCAATTTTATGATTTTTTAGATTATCAATAACATTTCTCTATTTTCATTATTCTTTCAAGAGCCCACAATTTTAACATTCATAAACTTCACTATAAAAAATATGCACTGTTCAAGCATTCATTTAGAAAACAAAAAGTATTGCCACCACATCAAAATAATTAAACTATTTTCAAGATAGAATTCGAAATTCATGTACTTCTTTTTCTTTTTTAGAAAACATTTTTCATTTAAGAAAGGTGAAATATTCATGGAACATTCATAGCTTTAAGACATAGACACTAAATACTAATGATCATGTAATAAAAACAAGACTTAGAAAGAAAATAAACATAAAAACAGACAAATAATAATAAAAGCAAGGAAATTAAGGAGCGGGTCCACCTTAGTGAGGGCGGCTACTTCTTCCTCTTGATGGTCTAATGGAGTGCTTGAGCTCCTCTAGGTTGCTCCATCCTCTTTCTTAGTGATGGGCTTTGGTGATGAATTTCTCTATCTCTTAAGGTTCAGAGGCGGAAGCAATTGCCTTTCCTTTCCTCTTTCTAGAGGATTCTCTGACTTTGGGTGCCATAAGTGGTAATGGAAAGCAAAAAGCAGAAGTTTTCCACACCAAACTTAAAAGCTTTGCTCGTCCTCGAGCAAAATAAGATAGAAGGGAGTAGAAGAAGAATGAGGTAATTAATTTTGAAAAACTTGTTAATGTTAAAAAAGATTAAAAGGATTTGAAAAGAATTTGAGAAGATATGTAAGTTTGGAAAAAGATATGGACAAGAATTAAAAAGAATTAAAAAAAGAATTAAAAAGAATTGAAAGGATTATTAGTTTTTGAAAATAGAAATTGAAAGATGAACATTGAAATATTTTTTATGCAAAAAAATTATGTAAAACATGAAAAATTGAAAAAAATCGAATTGGAAACAAAATTACCTCCCCTTTGCTATTCTGGCGTTAAACGCCTAGAATGATAGCCATTCTGGCGTTTAACGCCCATCTGGCAGCCAATTTGGGCGTTTAACGCCCAGCCAGGTATCCTGGCTGGCGTTAAACGCCAGAATTTCTTTGTTACTGGGCTTTTTTTTTTGAATGCCCAGGATGCTGCTGTTTCTAGCGTTTAACGCTCAGAATGATAGCCTTACTGGCATTAAACACCCAGAATGATAGCCATTCTGGCGTTTAACGCCCAAAATGCCACTTTACTAGCATTTTGACGCCAGTGAGCTCTTTTTCTCTGTGATTCCTCTGCTTTATGTCCTAAACCTTCATTTCCCTAATTTATTCACTGAAATGCATTAACGAACATGAATAACAAAATTAATTAGACTCATATAATTGTTTTAAACATCTAATTTTTTATAATGGCTGGGTTGCCTGCCAGCAAGCGCTTCTTTACTATCTTTAGCTGGACTTTACTAAGCTTTTAATTTAGTCTCAGTTTTGAGCACTCTTGCTCAACATTACCTTCAAGATAATGTTTGACTCTCTGTCCATTAACAATGAACTTTTTGTCAGAGTCAATATCCTGAAGCTCTACATATCCATATGGTGACACATTTGTAATCACATATGGTCCCTTCCACCGGGATTTCAATTTCCCAAGAACAATCTGAGTGACGATTAGATTCCTGCCGGTTAAGAATTTTATAAAAATAATCGCGTTGTAAGTATAGTTTCTAAACCAAGCAATAATCCTTTCGTACAAAAGTTTGGTTGTCATAAGTAACAAAATCCAAATAAATTTATAACCGAAGTATTTAAACCTCGGGTCGTCTTCTCAAGGAATTGCAGGGAAGTATGATTTATTATTGGTTATGAAAAATTGTATATTTTTGGGTTTTTTTGAAATAAGGAATAAGTAATTTAAATGACAAGAAAAATAGATTAATAATTATAAAAATCTCTTGCAAGGTATAAGAACTGAAAATCCTATCCTAGTTATCCTTATCAGGTGTGATGAGAATTGTTATTGCTCCCACTTAGTTAACCCTTACTAAATAAAGGAAAGTCAAGTGGACCAATCAATTTGATCCTCAAGTCCTAGTCAGCTCCTGTGGAAAGACTAGCTTTAGAGCGACCCAAATCAATCAGCAATTTTCAATTTTCAATCAACTGCTGAATCTGATAACTCAAGTGTTACTAATTACTTAACCAAAAAAAAAGGAGAAAATCTACTTGAATAAAAATGCCTTCAGATTGGAAGCAGCAGTAACATAAATAAAAGAAAGAAATCTTAAATCTGAAATATCTCAAATTATATTAAATAAAGAAATCAACTCTAACATGAAGTTCATAAGTCAAATTGAAAAGATAAATAACAATTAAAGTAATAGAATAAAAAAAAGTAGAAAATAAATTAAAGGAACATTGAACCTGTGATTGAAGAGAAGTAGCCTAATCATAATAGAAATCCTAAATCCTAATCCTAAGAGAGAGGAGAGAGCCTCTCTCTCTAAAAACTACATCTAGAACCTAAAATTATGAATATCCAAGTTGTATCTTGTTGTATGAATTCTTCCTATTGATTCCCTCATTCTCTGGCTTATATTCTGTGTTTCTGGGCTTGGATTTGGACCAAAAAGGTTCCAGAAATTGCTGGGAGCGTTTTCTGCAATTTCTGCACGTGGCATCTATCACGCGTACGCGTGGGTCACGCGTTTGCATCATTTGGAGTTTTTCCTGGTCACGCATACACGTCGCTGCCATTTTGTGCTAGGCATGCATCTGCGTCATCCATGCGTGCGCGTCGTTGCCTTTTCTTCAAAACTCCATTTTGTGCTTTTCTTCTATTTTTGTATGTTTCCTTTCTGTCTTCTAAGCCATTCTTGCCCTATGAAGCCTGAAAATACTTAACACACAGAGCACGGCATCAAATGGTAATAAAGCATAATTAAATTTAATATTTTTAAAGCATAGGAAACATGTTTTCACATATATTATAAAATATGGAAGGAATGGTAAAACCATGCAATTTACATGAATAAGTGGATGAAGAATTGATAAAAACACTCAATTGACCACAAAATACATCATAAAATATGGATTTATCAACCTCCCCATACTTAAACAATAGCATGTCCTCATGCTAAATCCAGGAGAAAGAGTGAAGGTAGAATGGTGGAATCTTATGCAATGCAACCTATTCTAAATGCAAGCTACCTACATGAATCATGCAATTCTAATTATTATCCACCTATATATATAAAGCTTACATGTGGTTAATTTGATTCATATTTTCAAGAAATCATATATGCATAGCTAAGCCTAAATCATGTTAAAGCACTTTCACAATTGAGTTGAGTTAAAGGAATTCACAAACTTGCAAGACAATTAACAATTAAACATGGATATATGGAAATGAGCTATTGAACCCTCACTGGATTTGTGTTTACTCTCTAGTCACTCAGTCTTTGGGGTTAATCACTCTATTCTTCTCTAGTCATGCTTTCTAAAACTTTGTTCTTCATCTAACCAATCAGCAAATATCTAATGCATACATACAAACATCATGAGGTCTTTTTAAAGTTGTAATGGGGCTAAGGTAAAGGTAAGGATATATATATAAGGCTAAGTGAGCTATAAATTGAATCATTGATTAGTCTAAGATCTCACCTAATATTTACATACTCTTTCATAATTTTGAAAATTTGCCTAGCTACCCAATTTTTCCACTTTCGTGTCACATACTCATGTACCAACTTTGTTTTGATTTTACCTACATGTGCATTGATTTTTTTTACTAAACTCATTATTGGGGTAATTTTTGTCCCCTTATTTATTTATTTAATTAAAAAGGATTTTTTTTTTGCAGGATGCAAAATACAATGCTGATATGGATGTTATGAATAATTCCAGGTTCAATAAAATAGAATAAAATAAAACTTAAAAATAAATAAAATGAAATAAAATTAAAATTGAAAAAGAAACGATCATACCATGGTGGGTTGTCTCCCACCTAGCACTTTTAGTTAAAGTCCTTAAGTTGGACGTTTTGATGAGCTTCTTGTCATGGTGGCTTGTGTTTGAACTCATCCAGAAATCTCCACCAATGTTTGGAATTCCAATAGCCTCCGGGGTCCCAGACTAGGCATGTAAAGCCTTTGATCAAATCAAAGCAGGTTTTCAGGCTCTCGGGGTACTGAATGTCAGAATAGATTCCAGGATCCCAAACCTTATTTTTGTATCCGCCTTTGTTTCGATTTACATTTGTCCAGCCAGGCGGTATGGTATTTGTATTCTCACTAAGATGACCAAACATCTTCCGAGACCCATACAATCAAACTCGAGACCAATCCTTGCACTTCAAATTGAAGCGTGGAACCTCATTAAATCTTGCATACCAGCTCTGAGTACGAACCATTTCCCTTTTACTCTTAAAGCCGCAAAGAGCTCTAAGCTGGCCATCTGTTTCAAGTAAACCATATTCAAGTGGAAAAGTAAAGATAAGGGCTAAGGATTTTACCCACTTGAAATTAGTATTGGGTGGTAATGGCCTTAGAATAGGTGTTTCCAGTGGTTTTGCAAGCTCTACTCCATTGTATTCTTTTGTGAATTCCTCTACTTCTTTGCAAACTTCCTCAACTGCAACCACGTCTTGATCAAAGTCTTCGATATCTTCCTCATCACTCAAGTCATAATTTGGAGGTTGAGAAAAGTCTACCTCCGCATCATCTTCATATTCACTTGGGGAAGATTCTTCAATCTCAAAGAATTCACTTGCGGATGCAAGTTCATTACTAGGAGAACTTGACTCAGGATTTTCAGTACCAAGGGAACTTGCTTCTTGAGCTGTTCCGTCCAGTTCTTCATAAGATACTTGCTTTGGGGGTTGTGAACTATCCTCCTTAGCATCAATTGCAAATTTCTTAACGGAATTCTCCACAATTCTGGATTCCCATGGAGGTTCAGCATCTCCTAAGTCTTCAACCAATTCTTCTTCTTCGATAATTTTGGCTTCCTCCACTTGTTCCAGTACAAAGTCATGCTCCTTACTATCCATCAGAGTTTCTAGTATCTCCTTCATGCTATGTTCTTCGTTAGATTGTCCACATGAAGCCATGGGGGTTCCTTGAGTGTCCGAACGTCTGGAAGGTAATCGATTGATCGCTTGCTCCAGTTGGTGAAGGGTTGCATGAAATTTTTCCACTGTTTCCTTGAGATGCTCCCGTGATTCTTGGGTTGATGGATATAGACATGGTGCATGTGGAAGTGGTGGTTGTTGGGAGTAATTGGATTGGAATTGGGGTGGATAAGAGTTAGGGTTGTAACGACCCAACTTCCAGAACGTCATGATCGTACCAAAAGTAAGGAGTTACTAACCTATTTCTTGTATTAACTATTTAATATTGAGCCTTTAGTTCGATATCGCGATTTAGTTTTATAGAAAATTCCAGAAAATTTTTGTTATTATTAATTAAAATCATATAGCAAAGATCACCTAGTAATAATAATCACGTAATTATTAATAATAATATCTGTCATACAAAAGATTTCAAATAAAACTCAGATACAAATCCTATCCCTCTGTATAAAATAAAAATGTTAAGCAATAAGGGCGAGGGAACTCTATGAAAGCAAATTAACTCACACTTAAGTCATAAATAAATTCTATAATCGCCCCAGCTTCACACTGTGTCTTCAAACTTGTGTTACTGAAAGGGTGGAAAATTTTGGGGTGAGAACAAACCACACGTTCTCAGTAGGGAATGGGAATGCCGTAAAAGTAATGAAATAGAATGCAAATAATTAACATACTCAAGGAAACTATATTTTTATCAAACTCTTATGAAAATACTATTCTTGGTTTTACTTTAACTACTTATTTACCTCTTCCAAAGAAAATCTCTAAGCTCAAGACAAATTCCAAAATATAAAACTAGTCACATTAAGCATTTCTTAACCACACAATTAATTTTCAATCACAATATCAATTCTTACTCATCATCATACATTCACCAACTAATAGCACTAACAAAAGATTCAATTCAACACACAAACAAGTCACAGCAAGGCAAACAGCATAATCACAGGGAAGTACAACGAGCAAACCCAATCAAATGCAGATGTGGAAACAAGGATGATGCATGTCTAGCCCTAGTGCAGGTAATGAGCTCATTTGTCGGTTTCTACCCGCTCCCGACGTAACCCGAAGTAGTTGAAACGGGCATGGTTTTCCAGTCAGTATAGGTACAGTTCTCACTAACTGACGTATGCGTCATATCCTCTGTAAGCAGACTCTGCCTTACAGGTGACGGCGTTCCAGCCGTGTATGAAATCATATTCTCTGTAAGCAATCCTTGCCTTACAGGTGCGGCATTCTAGCCGTGTATGAATTAATATCCTCTGCAAGTGATCCCAGGTAATCAGTTGCAGGTACAGCTCTCAATAGCTGTGTGACACTGGAAAACGTTCTGTGGTCGTACCACTATCTATCTGACTGCCTTCACGCAGCAGATCATCACATAATCATTCTTATTACCATCATTCATTATCATTCTCATTATTCGTCATCACATTCACATTCTTATGCAATATCTTTTTCTTTCTCTGTTCAATCATACTATACAAACTTTACATCTTTCACTTTTACAATATCTTGGCTCAAGCCATTTCTCTTTACCATTCGTTCATAAAAATCTCAATCATCAATTCAATTCATAATCTCTGCTATGGCAACCTTAAGTCAAGCCAACTTTAAAACTATCTTTCATTTTAGTTCTCTATCAAAGACTCAAGAAAATTATTTATTTTTTTTAAATTCATTAAACACTTTTCAAAACATAACCTTTCATTAGAAGTAATCAAATAAAACTCTTTCTCAAGTTTACCAACTTCACAAAGATTCAAAAATCATCTCTCTTACTATTCAAATTCAAATATTATTATTTCACCAAATTTCTAAAAAGGTAATCCTTTATTTCAAGCCCAAAACATAACTCTTTCTATATTGAATCAAATTCAAAACATAATTTCTTTCTTAAATAATTCAAGTTCGAAACATAAACCCTTCCTTGGTAATTCAAATTCAAAATATTATAATTCTTTTCTTAACTAAATAAAACTCAAATAATATGATTATCGAAGTTCAAATCTTCTAAAATAACTTCTCAAATAAAATCTCAGATTTTATAAAATTTCGGCAGCACCTCCCCTAAAACTCGGATTTAGCCACCCTTACCGGTTCCCTCTTTCTCAACAAATCACCAGCCCTTTTATCAGCAGTTTTCACAACAATAGAATCTCAGTAATCATTTCATCATAAATCAGTTTAACAATCGACATCCTAACAATAATTAAAATCAGAGTTTCCATAAACCGTCCTTTAAAGGTAGATCAGTCCAGCCTCCAGAATTCATAACTAATATTCCAAACACCATCCTTTCATATTTCTAGTTATTTTTAAAGTTCTTTAGTTATTAGCAAAGTTACCATTTTATTCTAAAGATCACACTTTAGGAAAATATTTCAGTAATCATCCTCCAATCCTTTAACCGTTCTCAAAATCAACTCTAGTTAACCTTAAATCAACAATAACAACCAAATTAAGAAATCAATGTAACCTAAAATTTAGGTAACAAGCATAGCCTAAAACCAAAATCAACCTCATCAATTAATCGCTTACAACAATAAAACCAGTCACAATCACAGCCAAGTCAGAATCAATAAATCATGACACAGAAAATTAGTCTAACCATTAATAAATTATTTATATACTCTTAAAGTTTACTATATTATTTCAGAAAATCACAAGTTCTCAAAACAGTTTAATCCCTTAGTTCCAATCCTTCAATAACCACCAAAACCAATCTCAACTAGTCACAAGTAAACTTCACAGCCGTTCCCATACATCAAATATCCAATTCAACATCAAACAAGACAATAATTCACTCAAAAACAGAATCTCAACCAATTCATGGCAGAATCAATAATTCAGTCACATTTCACAACCGCATCTAATTTCAATTATAATTCAAAGTAACCACAACCACATTCAATTCTAATCATAATTCAAAATAATCACTTCAACTAACTATTCTCAAACATATTTCAAACAATTCACATCAATTAATCAACTCTTAATCATTATTAACTATTTGCAATTATCCAAATAACTTTGTAGGCATTCTAAATTAAAAACGTTAAATCCCCTACCTCAAAGTCGAAACTCACGGAAATTACTAAACCCAGCAGCTCCGTTGGCAGTTCCAACATCTGTTCTGCTCTCTTAGCAGCTACCATGATGATTCTGGGCAGCTCCAGTGATGGTGAAAGGTCTCAGCTTCAGCCAAGCAGCAGCAGTAACAATTCAGAGTAAAGCCAGAGCAACATCAACTCTAGCAGTGGCAGTGGCGCTCTTTTCGGATTCCAAAAATAGGGGCAAAGCTCAGTGACAGTTACAGGTTCTTTCCCCACTATCGTGTTTCTCCCCATGGCAGACACAACAGCGGTGGCAGCGACTTCCACTGGCGGCAGCTCGGACGGCAGCGACGACTAGGGAGGCTTCAGCGACAATGACCAACTTCAACGGAGCTCCAGCAGCGGCATCAACCAAACAACAGCTCTGATGGCGGGAGAGGCTCCGGCAAATCACAGAACCCAGCGGCAGAACAGAGGATAAAGATGAGCAGTGACATGGATGAATTGCTTCAAAATTAGAACCGTATCCTCGGCAAGCACCAACAACCTTCCCGGCGATAGCTACGGTGGCGCGGTGGTTCGGCGACGACGTTCGGGCTCCCTTCCTCAGCGGCGGCTGAAGCTTCATCAACGGCAACAAACCCTAATAGCAGCAGCGGCAGGAGTGGCTTCAACAGCAACGCCTAGGCGCGACAATGGCGCGGGGGCGACGCAGCAGAGGGTCTCTCCTCCCCTTGGTTTCGCTCGGTTCCTCCTTCCTCCGTGAATAGCATCGACGGCATCCATCTTCGTCGGTAATAATAACGGCGGCGGTGGTGAGGCAGGCTGCACGAGATGCAACTCCGTTCACAGTGCGTGGGCGTGTGACGGAAGGAGCATGGGCTGAGCGGGTGTGGTGTTCTGAGTGTGTGTGTGTCGCGGCAAAACTAAGGGAGAGAGGGTGAGTTCGTGTGTGTTTGTTACGTTGAAGGAGGAGGGTGAGGCTGCATCTGTTAGGGTTAGGAATTGGGAAAATTAGGGTTTCTGAATGAATTTGGGGATTTTGGGATTTAGGGTTAGAAATTAGGATTTTATAAAAGAATATAGATAGATATGAATAGATATTTTGATAAAATTGGAGGGTAGGATAATTTTAAAATCAAATATACTCTCTTAAAAATATTTAGGAACATTATTTATCAACATATTGCTAAGTTCAATCAATTATTTCTAATTTACATTATAAAATGAACAAGTTAATTATATTTTGTAAAGTACAATTTAAATTCAAATATCAATTTTCTAGATTAAATCATATAAATCTCTATTATTTTTCTATCTCCGAAACTTTAATTTCAATTTATAAAATAATTAATTATAATAAAAATGGTACATAAATATTAATTGACTTAAACTTAAAGTATTTATAAATATCAATCTAATCATTTCTAACAAAATAATTTCTAGGAGTTCAAATTAATAACATAATTCATTTAAAATAGAATTTATTTAAATTAAATTATACAATTCGTTCTTATTTTTCAATTACCAAATTATAATTTCAATCATACCAAATATCTAAAAAAGATTATATAAAAATTCTAATTAATTTAAACTTCAATTATCATGAAACTCCATTTAATTACCTTTAGCAAAATATTTTTCTTAAAATAAATCACAAGTAACTAATTATTTGATTTTCAAAAATTAGGGTTGTTACAAGGGTCATATAAAGGTGAATGGTGGTAGGAGGCTTGTGAGTTTGGTGGTTCAAAGGTATGTTTGGGAGGTGGTTCATAAGCATATGGTGGGGCTTGTCGGTAACTACAAGGGGATCCACCATATCTATCATCTTGGTACGCACCTCGGAATGGCTCTTGACCATAATAATTTGGTGGGTGTTGGTTGTGACGAGAAGATCCACCGTAACTATTGTCTTGGCATGCATTGTAGAGTGGTCGTCATCCATGGTACTTTGGAAAGTGCTGTTGCCGAAAGGGTTGATTAGATCCTCGTGGCTCCTTCCATTTGTGATTGGTTTGACCTTGATGCATGTTCTTGTTATAGCTTCCATTCCTTTCAACAATATTTGAACCAAACTCAAAGTGATAGTGGTGAGAACTCATAGTAACTAAATAAAAAAATTAAAAACAAAAATAAAAGCAAATAAACAAGCAAAATAAAATATTTACAATAACCAATAATAAGGCACACGTTTGTAATTCCCCGGCAACGGCGCCATTTTGACTATTAGATTCCTGCCGGTAAAGAATTTTATAAAAATAATTGCGTTGTAAGTATAGTTTCTAAACCAAGCAATAATCCTTTCGTACAAAAGTTTGGTTGTCACAAGTAACAAAACCCAAATAAATTTATAACCGAAGTATTTAAACCTCGGGTCGTCTTCTCAAGGAATTGTAGGGAAGTATGATTTATTATTGGTTATGGAAAATTGTATATTTTTGGATTTTTTTGAAATAAGGAATAAGTAATTTAAATGACAAGAAAAATAGATTAATAATTATAAAAATCTCTTGCAAGGTATAAGAACTGGAAATCCTATCCTAGTTATCCTTATCAGGTGTGATGAGAATTGTTATTTCTTCCACTTAGTTAACCCTTACTAAATAAAGGAAAGTCAAGTGGACCAATCAATTTGATCCTCAAGTCCTAGTTAGCTCCTGTGGAAAGACTAGCTTTAGAGCGATCCAAATCAATCAGCAATTTCCAATTTTCAATCAACTGCTGAGTCTGATAACTCAAGTGTTACCAATTACTTAACCAAAGCAAAAAGGGAGAAAATCTACTTGAATAAAAATGCCTTCAGATTGGAAGCAGCAGTAACATAAATAAAAGAAAGAAATCTTAAATCTGAAATACCTCAAATTATATTAAATAAAGAAATCAACTCTATCATGAAGTTCATAAGCCAAATTGAAAAGATAAATAACAATTAAAGTAATAGAATAAATAAAAGTAGAAAATAAATTAAAGGAATATTGAACCTGTGATTGAAGAGAAGTAGCCTAATCATAATAGAAATCCTAAATCCTAATCCTAAGAGAGAGGAGAGAGCCTCTCTCTCTAAAAACTACATCTAGAACCTAAAATTATGAATATCCAAGTTGTATCTTGTTGTATGAATTCTTCCTATTGATTCCCCCATTCTCTGGCTTATATTCTGTGTTTCTACGCTTGGATTTGGGCCAAAAAGGGTTCCAGAAATCGCTGGGAGCATTTTTTGCAATTTCTGCACGTGGCGTCTGTCACGCGTACGCGCGGGTCACGCGTTCGCGTCATTTGGAGTTTTTCCTGGTCACGCGTACGCGTCAGTCACGTGTACGCGTCATTTGCGTTCTGCTCAAGGCACGTGTCCGCGTTGTCCACGCGTACGCGTCACTGCCATTTTGCGCTAGGCACGCGTCCGCATCGTCCACACGTGCGCGTTGCTGCCTTTTCTTCAAAACTCCATTCTGTTCTTTCCTTCCATTTTTGTATGTTTCCTTTCTGTCTTCTAAGCCATTCCTGCCCTATGAAGCCTGAAAATACTTAACACACAGATCACGACATCGAATGGTAATAAAGCATAATTAAATTTAATATTTTTAAAGCATAGGAAACATGTTTTAACATATATTATAAAATAAAGAAGGAATGGTAAAACCATGCAATTTACATGAATAAGTGGGTGAAGAATTGATAAAAACACTCAATTAACCACAAAATATATCATAAAATAGGGTTATCACTGAGCCTAGAATTAAACAGCAGAACCTTCTTTCCTAGCTCCAAGACTCTAGATGACAGCATTCTGTCATGCCACCTTTTTGCTTTCTCTTTGTAAATTTTAGCATTTTCAAAAGCATTGAGTCTGAACTCCTCCAGCTCATTCAACTGGAGTAATCTTTTCTCTCCAGCTACCTTAGCATCAAGGTTTAGGAACCTGGTTGCCCAGTAGGCCTTGTGTTTCAGTTCTACTGGTAGATGACAGGCTTTTCCATACACAAGCTGGTATAGAGAGGTCCCTATAGGAGTCTTGAATGCGGTTCTGTATGCCCACAGAGCATCATCCAGACCTCTTGTCCAATCCCTTCTACGGGTACTTACAGTCCGTTTCAGGATTTGTTTTAGTTCTCTATTGAGACTTCAGCCTGCCCATTTGTCTGTGGATGATATAGAGTTGCCACTTTGTGGTTAATTCCATATCGGATCAGAGTAGAGTCAAGCTATTTATTACAGAAATGAGTGCCTCCATCACTGATCAGTACCCTAGGGACACCGAACCTGCTGAAGATATGCTTCTGGAGGAACTTCATCAATGTCTTAGTATCATTAGTGGGTGTTGAAATTGACTCTATCCATTTAGATACATAGTCTACTGCCACCAGAATATAAGTCTTTGAATATGATGGTGGGAAAGGCCCCATGAAGTCAATACCCCACACATCAAACAACTCAATCTCTAAGATCCCATGCTGAGGCATGGCATAACCATGAGGCAGATTACCAGATCTCTGGCAACTGTCACAGTTACGTACAAAATCTCGGGAGTCTCTATAGAGAGTAGGCCAGTAGAAGCCACATTGGAGAACCTTTGTGGCTGTTCGCTCACCTCCGAAATGTCCTCCGTATTGTGATCCATGGCAATGCCATAGGATCTTCTGTGCCTCTTCTCTAGGTACACATCTACAGATTATTCCGTCTGGACACCTCTTAAAGAGATATGGTTCATCCCACAAGTAGTACTTTGCATCAGAGATCAATTTTTTCAGAAGGACTCTGATGCAAAGTACTACTTGTGGGATGAACCATATCTCTTTAAGAGGTGTGCAGATGGAATAATTCACAGATGTGTGCCTAGAGAAGAGGCACAAAAGATCCTATGGCATTGCCATGGATCATAATACGGAGGACATTTCGGAGGTGAGCAAATAGCCACCAAGGTTCTCCAATGTGGTTTCTACTGGCCCACTCTCTATAGAGACTCCCGAAAGTTTGTACGTAACTGTGACAGTTGTGAGAGAGCTGGTAATCTGCCTCACGGTTATGCCATGCCTTAGCAAGGAATCCTAGAGATTGAGTTGTTTGATGTATGGGGTATTGACATCATGGGGCCTTTCCCACCATCATATTCAAACACTTATATTCTGGTGGCAGTAGACTATGTATCTAAATGGATAGAAGCAATTGCAACACCCACTAATGATACTAAAATAGTGATGAAGTTTCTCCAGAAGTATATCTTTAGCAGGTTTGGTGTTCCTAGGATACTGATCAGTGATGGAGGCACTCATTTCTGCAATAAATAGCTTGACTCTACTCTGGTACGATATGGAATTAACCATAAAGTGGCGACTCCTTATTATCCACAGACAAATGGGCAGGCTGAAGTCTCGAATAGAGAACTAAAATGAATCCTGGAAAGGACTGTAAGTACCCATAGAAAGGATTGGGCAAGAAGTCTGGATGATGCTCTGTTGGCATACAGAAAAGCATTCAAGACTCCTATAGGGACCTCTCCATACCAACTTGTGTATGGAAAAGCCTGTCATCTGCCAGTGGAATTGGAACACAAGGCCTATTGGGCAACCAGGTTCCTAAACCTTGATGCTAAGATAGCTGGAGAGAAAAGATTACTCCAGTTGAATGAGCTAGAGGAGTTTAGACTCAATACTTTTGAAAATGCTAAAATCTATAAAGAAAAAGCAAAAAGATGGCATGACAAAAGGCTATCATCTAGAGTTTTTGAGCCAGGACAGAAGGTCCTGCTGTTTAACTCTAGGCTCAGATTATTCCCTGGGAAATTGAAATCCCGGTGGAGGGGACCATATGTGATTACAAGTGTGTCACCATATGGTTATGTAGAGCTTCAAGATATTGATTCTGAAAAAAAGTTCATTGTTAATGGACAGAGAATCAAACATTATCTTGAAGGCAATGTTGAGCAAGAATGCTCAAAGCTGAGACTAAATTAAAAGCTCAGTAAAGTCCAGCTAAAGACAGTAAAGAAGTGCTTACTGGAAGGCAACCCATCCATTATTAAATGTTTATAACAATTATATAAGTTTATTTAATTTTGTTAATCATGTTTGTTAATGCTTATCAGTGAAAAAAATCAAGGAAATGAAGGTTCAGAACATAAAACAGAAGAATCACAGAGAAAAAGAGCTCACTAGCATTAAAACACCAGTAAAGAGGAAAATTGGGTGTTAAACGCCAGAATGGCTATCATTCTGGGTGTTTAACGCCAGTAAAGATATCATTCTGGGCTTTAAACGCCAGAATGGGCAGCATTCTGGGCATTTAACGCCAGAAATAGCAGCATCCTGGGTGTTCAGAAAAATGCTCAGTGAGAAAGGATTTCTGGCGTTTAACGCCAGCCAGGGTATCTGGCTGGGCGTTAAGCACCCAAAATGGCCACCAGATGGGCGTTAAACGCCAGAATGGATATCATTCTGGGCGTTTAACGCCAAAACAGCTAGGGGAGAGGTAATTTTGTTTCAAATTCAATTTTTTCGAATTTTCATGTTTTAAATCAAAATTTTCTGCATCCAAACATTACAAACATTCATTTTTTAATTTCCATTCACAAAAATTTATAATATTATAAATTCTTCTTGATTCTTTTTCAATTCTTCTCAATTCTTTTTCAAAACTCATTCATCTTTCCAATTTCTTTTCCAATTTTTTTCATTCAATCATATCATCTTTTATTTCTTAGATGCATAAACAAAATAATTCATATTTAACTTCCTTATATCTTTTTCATATCTTTTAAATTTTTGAAAAGAATCTCATCTATTTCATATCATGTTTATCTTTTATCAATCATATCCTTCAATAATATCTTTTTTCCAAAATTTCAAGCCCATTCCCCCCTCCCCTCTATTTATACATTTGGCCATCCTCCTTCCTCCATCATTCGAATCCTTCTCTCCACCTATTCATCTTCTTTCCTTACTTTTGCTTGAGGACAAGCAAACCTCTAAGTTTGGTGTAATTTTCCGTGATCACTGACCAAGATCATGGCCCCTAAAGGAAAACAAACCACTCCAAGAGGAAAGAAAGAAAACAATCCAAAACTACAATGGTTGCATGAGAGGTTCTGCACCAAAGAACATGCAAATCATTACTTCAAAATTGTGTGCAGAAGATCAGTGATCCCGGAAGTCAAGTTCGATCTAAAAGAAGACGAATATCCGAAGATCCAAGAGCAGATTCGAAACAGAGGCTGGGAAATCCTAGCTAATCCTGAGATGAATGTGGGAAGAAACATGGTCCAGGAATTCTATGCAAATCTGTGGCTAACAGATAAGCAAAGAATGGAGGGAACTGCCTTCCACACTTTTCAAACCATGGTCAGAGGGAGGATTATCTACTTCCATCTTGACAAAGTGAGAGAAGTCCTCAAACTTCCTCAACTGTAGGATGATCCAGAATCCTTTAATAGGAGAATGGCTAAAGCTAAAAAGTTGGATCAAGTTCTAGAGGACATATGCCTCCCTGGAACCAAGTGGATAACCAATGCAAAAGGTGTTCCAAACCAACTGAAGAGAGGAGACCTCAAGCCAGTTGCTAGGGGCTGGCTGGATTTCATTGGGTAATCTATACTTCCCACCAGTAACCGCTCTGAAGTCACTGTCAAAAGAGCAGTGATGTTTCACTGTATTATGCTGGGAAAAGAAGTGGAGGTTCATCAACTAATTCCTTGTGAAATTTACATATTTGCAAACAAAGAATCAACTGAAGCCAAATTGGCTTACCCAAGCTTGATCAATCTGTTATGTAAAGATGCGGGAGTACAGATAGGTGTAGATGAGTATATCCCAGTTGAACACCCAATCACCAAAAGGGTAATGAATGGACCTCAAGTTCAAGACAACCTCACCAAGAGGAGGGTGCATAAGCTCCTCACCAAGAGGATCCAAGGCTTTGAGCATTAATGGATAGGAGGGCCCAAAGGAATAAAATCTTGGCCTAAGCGGCTAAATCAAGCTGTCCCTAACCATGTGCTTGTGGCGTGAAGGTGTCAAGTGAAAAGCTTGAGACTGAGCGATTAAAGTCGTGGTCCAAAGCAAAAAGAGTGTGCTTAAGAGCTCTGGGCACCTCTAACTGGGGACTCTAGCAAAGCTGAGTCACAATCTGAGAAGGTTCACCCAGTTATATGTCTGTGGCATTTATGTATCCGGTGGTAATACTGGAAAACAAAATGCTTAGGGTCACGGCCAAGACTCATAAAGTAGCTGTGTTCAAGAATCAACATACTGAACTAAGAGAATCAATAACACTATCTGAATTCTAAGTTCCTATGGATGCCAATCATTCTGAACTTCAAAGGATAAAGTGAGATGCCAAAACTGTTCAGGAACAAAAAGGCTACAAGTCCCCCTCATCTAATTGAAGCTAATCTTCATTGATATTTTTGAAATTTATTGTATATTCTCTTCTTTTTATCCTATTTTGTTTTTAGTTGCTTGGGGACAAGCAACTATTTAAGTTTGGTGGTGATGAGCGGATAATTTATACCCCTTTTTGGCATTGTTTTTACATAGTTTTTAGTATGTTTTAGTCACTTTTTATTATATTTTTATTAGTTTTTATTCAAAAATCACATTTCTAGACTTTACTATGAGTTTGTGTATTTTTCTGTAATTTCAGGTATTTTCTGGCTAAAATTGAGGGACCTGAGCAAATATCTGATTCAGAGGCTGAAAAAGGACTGCAGATGTTGTTGGATTCTAACACTCCTGCACTCGAAGTGGATTTTCTGGAGTTAAAAAAAGCCCAATTTGTGCGCTCTCAATTGTTTTGGAAAGTAGACATTTTGGGCTTTCCAGCAATATATAATAGTCTATACTTTGCCTGAGATTTGATGGCCCAAACTGGCGCTAAAAGCCAGCCTAAAACTTTCTGGCATAAAACTCCAGAACTGGCATAATTCTTGGCGTTAAACGCCCATTTTGGCACCCAGGGTGGCGTTTAACTCCAACTTTGGGAATATGCACGTGAAAGCTTGAAAGCTCAGCCCAGACACACACCAAGTGGGTCCCGGAAGTAGATTTCTGCACTATCTGCACTTAGTTACTCATTTTTTGTAAACCTTAGTTACTAGTTTGGTATAAAAACTACTTTTAGAGATTCATTTTGTACCTCATGATATTTTACACTTGATATTGTATCTTCTACGGCATGAGTCTCTAAACCCCATAAGTGGGGGTGAGGAGCTCTGCTGTGTTTCAATGGATTAATGCAATTATTACTGTTTTCTATTCAATCACGCTTGATTCTATTCTAAGATACTCACTCATACTTCAATATAGAGAATATTATGATCCGTGACACTCATCATTATCCTCAACCTATGAACGCATGCCTGACAACCATTCCCGTTCTATCTGAGCTCAACGTAGTCATTGGGCGACAGCTTGAGTGCGTATCTCTTGGGTTCTGATCCACGGACCAAGTCCGGAGGTTGGAACCTTCGTGGTATAGGCTAGAACCAATTGGCAGCATTCCTGGGATCCGGAAAGTCTAAACCTTGTCTGTGGTATTCCGAGTAGGATCTGGGAAGGGATAACTGTGACGAGCTTCAAACCTGCGAATGTTGGGCGCAGTAACAGTGTGCAAAAGGACAAGGGTCCTATTCCAATGCTAGTGGGAACCGACAGATGATTAGCCGTGCGGTAGCTGTACCTGGTATTTTTTATCTGAGACGAGAAATACGACATTTGATTAGCCGTGCAGAGATCGTACTTAGTATTTTTCATCCGATAGGATTATACAGCTTGCCATTGAAGGAAGCCATGCGTGTTTGGAGAAGAAGACAGTAGAAAAGCAGAGATTCAGATGACAGAGCATCTCCGGAACCTCAGCCTGTTTCTCATCACTGAATCACAAGTACTATTTATTTCATATTATTTATTTTTCATAACTACAATCACTCTTATCTTAATCTCCTGACTAAGATTTAAAAAATAACCATAGCTTGCTTCAAGCCGACAATCTCTGTGGGATCGACCCTTACTCACGTAAGGTATTACTTGGACGACCCAGTGCACTTGCTGGTTAGTTGTGCGGAGTTGTGAAAAGTGTAATCACAATTCCGTGCACCACTTGCGTACGCACATGCCATGCGTATGCACAAATTCCTTTTGTCATCCAACGCCAATAGGTTGGCATGCCATGGGAAGCAACAAAACAAGTTAAATATGCATGTTAGTAACAGGCGTGGAGTGCCATCACAATGCTGTGCCACAGCAAGCCAAGAAATTATGTCATTTGGTGTTATTGGACACTAAAATTGTCTCGTGGCACGCCGCCACACTTAATTTTCCTCATGTCACAAAGTTATATTGCTCAATTTGGTCCTTTTTTAATGCATGCTCAAGCTACCAAATGTTGCATGGTTCATTATGGATCCATCATTAAATTTCTTCTAAGGTTGGTTGTAACACCAAACTTAATTTCATACAGTATAATGTTGGTTCAAATCTTGAGATTAATTATGCATGCATGACATGTTAATGCACTAGCTATATGAATGTCATTGTAACATTGCACTGTTACATTGCATGCATGATACAACATTAAATTTGTTTCCTGCATGATCCCCAAAGGCAAAAAATCTTGCACCAAACCATGAAATGCATTGTTCATCATTGGAAAGCAATATGCATTCAAATATCAACATATTTTCTCATTGCATGGTTGATGAACACCTCAACTAGCTACTCCTTTAAAAACTTTGGTTCCTAAATGCTTATTTTCTTTATGCATGCATTTAATATTAAAAATAAAAAATTAATAAAAACTAAGAATAAACAAGAAAATCAAAGGATACTATGGTTAGGTTGCCTCCCAACAAGAGCTTCTTTAACTCACTAGCTTGACGGTTGATCCTTGTCATGGTAGGTGATGATCATAGTGCCTTAACTTGTCTCTTCTTACAGTGAATTTCCTTCAAGTGTCTTCTTTAATGATCTCAACATGCTCAAGAGAAAGAATTTTGTTGATTGTGTAATACCCAGACAAATGTGGAGATGGTTGCATTGGTTGGTAAACTAGCATCACCTTATTTCCTGGTGAGAAGTCTTTAGTAGGGATCTTTTTGTTTCTCCACCATCTAAATACTTTGTTTAGCTTCTTTTCTTCCTCTTTTGGTGGTGGTAGTTTGCACTAAATGTCATTCTTAGGCTCAATGTCAGGAAGAATCTTGTTGGTTGTCACAAATGGAGGTTTTTGTTGCATATTCTCTCTGGCTCTAATGATCCCTTCAGCTTGTTTCACTTATAATTCTTTGCTCTCTTTCAAACATGGGAGTGGTGGTTTTTGAAGTGATTCATTAGGTTCCTCCTTCAAGTTTGGGTCCCTGGAGTCAATCTTCATACAATTCTCCTCATGATTTGACTCATGCATGGTTTTAAAAATATGAAACACCAAGTGCTCATCATGCACTCTTAGCATCAATTCTCCCTTTTCAACATCAATCATAGCTCTACCAGTAGCCAAGAAGGGTCTTCCCAAAATAATGGGGGTGTTGTAGTCTTCTTCCGTATCAAGAATGACAAAATTAGCTGGGAGAAAGAATTTTCCAACTTTTACCAAAACATTTTTCACAACTCCATGTGCTTGCTTCATGGATCTATCAGCCAATTGAAGAGCAATTTTTGTTGATTTTATTTTATGGATTGGAGCTTCTTCATCACAGAGAAAGGCATTAGGTTGATGCTTGCACGAAGGTCACATAATGCTCTTTCAAATGTTATGTTTCCAATTGTATAGGGGATTTGGAAGCTCCCTGGATCCTTCTTCTTCCTTGGCAAGTCCTTTTTTATGATGGCACTACACTCCTTGGTCATGACTATAGTTTGTCCTCCCTTCAAGGATTTTTTTCTTTGATAATAATTCTTTCATAAACTTGGCATACATTGGCATTTATTCAAGTGCTTCTATGAAAGGAATGTTGATGTCGAGTGTCTTGAATACCTCTAGAAACTTGGAGTATTGCTTCTCTTTAATTTCTCCCTTGAATCTTTGAGGATATCGAACTTTTGGTTTGTATGTCTCCACTGCTTCTTTCTTCATTATAGTGTTACTTTGTGTGGAGGCTTCTTGTTCTTGCTTCTGCTCCTCCAATTCCTCTTTTGAAGCTTCTTCATTGTGCACTTTAGGATTGGTGCCTTTTTTCTCCACAACATTTCCACTTCTCAACATGATTGCCTTGTATTCCTCCCTTGGATTGACCTCAGTGTCACTTAGAAAAGTGTTAGTTGGTTTTTCTAATTGTTGAGGAATTTTGCCATTTTGTATTTTCAATTTCTTGAGTGAAGCACCTTGATTTTAGAAATTAGACCATATTTTCTCCATGGATTTTTCTAGGACAACTTCAAAATTAGAAAGTCTTTGGGAATCTTGAGAAAGTTATATGGGTTGTGTTTGTGGCTGGTGAGAATTGTTTGAAGAATTGAAAGGGGAGTTTTGTTGGTTTCGAAAGTGGTTTTGAGTGTTTGGTTGGCAGTTGGAATTGTTTGTATGGTTGAAATTGTGGCTTCTTTGGTCTTGCCTTTGTTGATTTTTCCACCCATAATTAGGATGGTTCCTCCATGAATTATATGTTTTGGAATATGGATCATTTTGTTGTGTCCTAGAGAAATTTTTCATGAAATTGACCTGCTCCACTTATGATTGGTTAGTGTTGAATGAGTCAAAATTTCTACCAAATTGATTCCCTCCATTCATGTCATACAATGAGCTTTGTGTGTTGATGGTAGAGACTTGCATTCCACCCATTTGCTTAGTGAGTGTGGAGAGTTATTGACACATTTTATTTTGGGCCACAAGAGAATCAAGAGTTTCTAATTCCATCACTCCTCTTTTTGTGTTCAAATTCCTCTCTAAAGAGTAGAGGTATTGATTATTTGCAACAATGTTAATGAGTTCCATGGCTTCACTAGGAGTCTTCATGTGTAATGATCCCCCTGGTGAATTATCCATGAATTTCTTGAGGTTTGAGTGATTCCATCATGGAAGATTTGGAGTTGGATCGAATCCGCAAACATATTTGGTGGACATCTCCTCAACATCCCTTTGTATCTTTCCCAAGTCTCATATAGTGATTCTTCTTCAAGTTACCTAAAGGTTTGCACCTTCATCCTCAACTTTATCAATCTTTGAGGAGTAAAGAACTTAGTTAAAAACTTGCTAACTAAGTCTTCGCATGTAGTAATGCTTTTCTTAGGATGTGTCCCAACCATTGAGCCGCTCTATCTCTAAGAGAGAATGGGAACAAGAGCAATCTATAAGCTTCTGGTGGTAGTCCATTTGTTTTCACCGTATCACAAATTCGGATGAAGCTTGAAATGTTTTGGTTTGGATCCTCTTGGGAGCTTCCTCCAAATTGGCAATTTTGTTGAACAAGAATGATTAATTAAGGCTTGAGTTCAAAATTCTTTGCATTGACATTTCGGGCCAAAATACTACTCCCACAATTTTCAAGATTAGGAGTAGTATATGATTATCCTCCTAGCATGTGGAGCACCATTGGATTCATTGTTGTGAGGTTCTACCATAATTGTGTCTGAGGCTCCCTCACCTTCTTCTAACACTCTTTTTTTTCTTGCCTCTTTTCTTATCCTCAGAGAGTTCTTTCAATTTCAGAATAAAAAAGGAGAGGTTCCTCTTCTTGATTTTTCTTGCATGTACACCAAAAAAATAACAACAAAAGAAAAGAGAGTTTGAAATTTCTTCCATCAAAGTGAAAGAAATTTCAAGTTAGCCAATAACACAAACAGTTAAAGAACAAAAGAAAAGAAAAATTAAAAGTAAGTAAATTACTAAAACAAGAAAAGAAAAATGCCTAATCTAGATAATCAATCAACCGGTAGTTTGTTAATTATGTTAATCCTCGGCAACGGCACCAAAAACTTGATACGGGATTTTACAATCTTGCATAACTACCGACAAGTGCACCAAGTCGTACCAAGTAATAAACTCACGGTGAGTGAGTGTCGATCCTATGAGAATTAATGGATTAAGCAAACAATAGTTGATTGATTATTCTAGTTAGAAGGTTCATATTAGGATGATGAGCTAACAAGAAATTTTAATGGGAACTTAAATGACTTGAATTAAAAGAAAGCAATAAAATGGCAAGAAAGTAAATGACAAGAATGTAAATAACTTGGAATTAAAATTGCAAGAATGTAAATACTAAGAAAGTAAATTGTAAAAAAGGTAAATTACAAGAATATAAAGAAAGCAATGTAAATGAGCATTAAATTAAGAGCAATTAATAAAGAAGGGGCATAGAAGAATAAGGGAAGATCATTGGGGTACAGAGATATTGAATTCTCTGGATCAAATAGCTTTTCATCTCCACTTCAATCATGCAATCATTAATCTCTTGGCAAATCATAACTGATTAAATTTCAATGTCTTAGTAATTCAATCTCTCTTAACTTGATCAATTGCCAATGTTTTGATCTAATAGCTCATGAGAAGAGATGAAGATTGGTCTCTGATTTAGATCACACAATTTCATGAACCAAGTTATGGGTTGATTACATGTCGCATATCAATCCCAAACACAAATTTACCAAATTGGGAGAAAGATCTTCAAGCTTAATTCGATGATCCCTCTCTCAAGTTCTCATGGAATTCAAGTGAAATTCAAACTATCTCTAAATAGATTTTGAATCCTTGGGATGAAGAAGGAAGATTCTTTCTAAAGAAGCAAATAAAAGATGAATTGAAGATGAAGAGTAAATCATAATTGATCCATTAAATTTAATAGAGCTCTTTTCCCCCAATGAAAAGGGAATTAGCCACTCATGGCTTACAGAATGTGAAATCTAAGAAAAGGAGAATAGTGAAAGAAGTGATCTGAAAGTGAAATGTGTGGGAAAGTTCCCTCCTTTTGCTCTCAGATTGATCCTCTATTTATAACCTATCTAAATTACAAATTTAAATGAAATTCAAGATGAAATTGAGATGGATTCCATGGGCTTGATCCAATTGGAAGATCGAAGAATTGAGGAATGAATGATGAAGTTGAGCATTGGAGGTTGGAAAGCAAGTAACGCCACACTTTTTCCTTAAAGGCTAGCCCAATTTGGCCTCTATTGTACTTTCCGTGGCACGCCAATTTCTCTCCTCCTTGAATTTTCTCAAAAATTGATGAATGAGGTAACTAGCATGGCACGGGAAAAGCCTTGGCGTGGGACTTCAAAAGCAACTAAAGAAAACAAGCCCAAATGTATGAATATGGAGCATAGGTGTGGAACGCTGAAGATTTGGCATGGAACGCCAAAGGAATGTTTCTTGCATGGCCCAAAATTCAATTATGAAGGTCACAGGCGTGGCACGAGATAGCCTTGGCATGGGACGCCAATTTGCAGTTGTGCGTACATGTGAAGTAATGCGTACGCACGCTTTGCTGAATTCACCACTTGTGCGTACGCACAACACATGGGGGCATGCGTACGCACGAGTGCCGTAGGACGCTAGTACTTCCACGTTGGTTGGCAATATAGCTTCCAGGCCCAAATGTATTGTTTTTGGTCTTTGAAAAAAGTGTGTTCTTGACTTTCAAAGCGTGTGCTTAGCTTCCTTCTTTGTTTTTTTTATCCTTATTTCATTTTCTACACTTATCAAAGCACAAAACAACTCCAAAGAGCATTGATCAAAGCACCAGAAATCTCAATTAACTCAAGAAAAATCTCTATCTTGAATTTAAGGAAAGAAATGCTAAGAACATATATTAAAAGCATTAAATTCCTAATCAAAACAATAAATCACTACCACTATTTAAAGGAATAACAACTAAAAACTACTAAAGATGTGCATGCATCAAGTACCCTTCTCGATCACCACCAGTAATGAGACTTAGTTTACCGATTCCACTTTTCAGAACTTGGTAACAAGTCTAAAAATCAAACCCCAGTTCACATCAGTAGATCATCTCCAATCCAACGGGCAAGCAGAAGTTACAAATAAGGTCATTTTGTCCAAACTCAAAAGCAGACTAAAAGAAGCAAAAGGGGCATGGGCAGATGAACTTCCACAAGTACTATAGGCATATAGGACAACCCCTTAATCAACCACAGAAGAATATCCATTCCGATTTGTTTATGGAATGGAAGCCATGATTCCTATTGAAGTAAATGAAAAAAAGCCCAATAATTCAGTTCTATAATAAAGTTGGGAACATGCAAGCCTAGAAGGAAGAACACAACATCCTACCAGAGATACGAAAACAAGCTCAGCTATGAGAAGAAGAATTAAAACAAAGAATGGCTACACAATACAACAAGAAGGTCATAAGGAGGAGCTTCAGTGCTAACAACCTATTTTAATCAGGAACAACATTGTCACACCAAAGTCGGGCAAAGGAAAGTTAGCAGCCAACTAAAAAGAACCTTACAAAATTGTTGGCGTCTTAGGAAAAGGATACTACAAATTATCCGACCTCATAGGGAACGAGTTACCAAGATCGTGGTATGCTTACAACTTGAATAAATATTAAAGGTAGAGATGAACCTTACTCCTTGATGTACTCTTTTTTCCGACTTCATGGTTTTTTTTCCCAAATGGGTTTTACTGAAGGGGGTTTTAATGAGGCATCATAGTGAGAGCTAGGAGTTAGAACTTAGAAAATTCTTAGTAGCAACTAGCGAACACATTTGTAATCCACTTTATCAATAATAGAAGCAATTTTCAAATGTTATTTTTTATTTGAACCAACTCATGCTCAAGAAACCATAAAATCACGACCGACCTTCTATGCTCAGCACGATAAAACGACGAGGTCCGAGCTGGTTTGCAGCAGCTATTTATACGATGATAAATCATAAAAATAATAAGTAAACAAAGTAGGAAAGCAAAATGAATTTAAAAGCCTATAATGGCTAAGAAGTATCCGAAAATATTACATTACATCATTTATAAAGGCCCATAGATCTGCCCATTTAAAAAATAAAATTTTTTAGACCCATAGGCCAGGCCATCAACATCGAAATACAAGAAGAGAAAAACTAAGATCCGGGGGCAGCTTGGTCCTTGGCAAACTAAAAAGTATCATCAACAAGATTGGTAGCAGATGTTTTAGGATTGTCCAACTTGGGCTCTATAACACCCTATCATTTATTGTCTTATGCTTAAGTCATAATTCAATTGTGGTTTGGTGCTACGTGATGCGTGAGCATCTTTCCTATCTTTTCCTAGTGAATTTGCATATAATTTGTTGAGTTTAATAAAGAATTAATTATATTTTACCCACTATGGATGCTATTTTGAGTTTTGTGCAATACTGTTTATTTTAGGTAGCATTCGGCTGGATTTGATGGAGTTTCTACAGCATAAGAATCAAAGGAGATGGCAGCGAGGAGCGACGCGCATGCGTGCCTGACGCGTGCATGTGATTTGGAAGTATCCATGGCGATGCGTGCGCGTGAATGACGCGTACGCGTGATTTGAAGATTTGTTCAGCAACGCGTCCGCGTGACCGACGCGTCCGCGTGACTCGCGAAAGAGACTATTGACGCGTACGCGTGACTGACGCGTACGCGTGACATGCGCCACATGCAGAAAAATGCAGAAAACGCTGGCGGCGATTTCTGGGCTATTTTGACCCAGTTTTCAGCCCTAGAAGCTGCAGAATGGATGAAACAAGTGGTCCCCATCCATCCATTGAAGACTTGATTATTTAAATTAATTCAAATTTAAATTCAAATCTTAAATTAGGAAAAGATATTATTTTAATTTTTAGTTTTAGATATTAGATTTTAAATTATTAGGATTAGTTATAAAAGGGAGAAGAAACCTCTCTTTTGAGAGAGGTCTGGGGGAGGATCCCATCCTATTCCTAATTTACATTCCGTATTCCATAACATTCTACCATGAGCAACTAATCCTCCATTGTTAAGGTTAGGAGTTCTGTCTATTGTATGGATTGATAATATTATTTTTCTATTTTAATTCACGTTTTGATTTATATTTCAATAATTGTTTTCGTTCTTTATTTTATGAATTTGGGTGGAACGGAAGTATGACCCATGTTCTATTTGAGTTCTTGTAAAACTTGGAAAAGCTCTTTACTTGAACAATAGCTTGAAAATATATTATCCTGAATTTCTAATTGTTTGTATTTAACGGGATACGTGACATATAATCCCTTTATTTTTGGACAATTAGGATTCTTGTGGCATATAAACTGGAATGTGATCATCACCATCTAATTGGAATCAATTGACCAAGGAATTGGCAGTTGATGAATTTTAGAGGAGACTAGGAAGGTCTAAGGAATTAGGGTCTAGTCACAAATAGTTTGCCATGAATTAAATCTTACATGATTAAAATTAGTTAATAAGAAAAGTCAATCCAGAAAATAGATAACTCTGTAGCCTTAACTGTTTTCCCATATATATTTCACAACTCATTTGCTGCTTGCTTTCTGAAATTCTTAATTTACTGTTTAATGCTTTTTGAATACCAAAACACTTTTTTCTGTTTGTCTAACTAATCCTATCAAATACTATTGTTGCTTAATCCATCAATCCTCGTGGGATCGATCCTTACTCACGTAAGGTATTACTTGGTACGAACCGGTGCACTTGCCGATAAGTTTGTGGTTATAAATTCCGCACCAAGTTTTTGGCGCCGTTGCCGGGGATTGACTGTGATTAACAACTATTAGTTATTTGATTGTTTAGATTAGGTGTTTTAATTTTAATTTTATTTAAATATTATTTTATTAATTTTCGAAAAAAAATTTAAAATTTCCTTGTTTTTCATTAGCGCCCCCTGTCCCCATTTTCTTTATTATCTTTTTTACTTCCATTTAAAATTTAAAAAAAAAAAACCTCGTCGATTTTTTTTCTCTTTTTATTTTCATTTTTTTTCTTCGTTTTACCCTGTTCGTTTTCTTTCATTTTTTTTCTTTTATTTTTTAATAAATATTAAAAAATATTTTTAAATAAATAAATAGCACTAATATTTTTCTTAATTTCTGAAATTAAGTTTGGTGTTTCCTAGTTAGTTTTATTTTAAATTTTCTTATTTTAATTTTTAGAATTCTGTTCTTTTTTCTTTACTTTTCTGTTTACCACATGGTGCATTTAATTCTCTTTGGTGTTTTGTGCTAAGGAAAAATAATGGAGAGAGATCATATAGGTTACTACTCACACCCAAGTAGTAATTCATATGATTGTGGATGGAGGAACTACCCGAATTTTGGTTGACAAAGTCAAAACCAAAGAAACTTCAATGCTCCATGTTTCAACTATCAAGAGCCACCACCTCCATATTCATACCAAGAACCACCACCTCTCTATTCATACCAAGAACCATCCTCTTTTTGCACTGTTCAAGAACCGTCATCTCCTTCTTATTCATATCAAGAGCCACCATCTCCTTATTCATTTCAAATACCATCAGGCTTTAAGCTTCTCATGAAAGAATTTCTACATGATATAAAGACGAGTGTCAAAAATGTAGAGAAACATGTGCAGTCAATGATCAAGAACCAGGAAGAGGAACAAGCAGATTCCTTTCCAAGAGATACAATGCAAGAGCCTATGGAAGAAAGTGAGGAAATCAATCAAAGGAGTTTATACTCCAGTGAATTAGAGAACTTTCCATCCTCACACATGGAAGAAGAGGAAGATGCACAACCTCCCATGCCCTTAGTAAGCAATAAAGAAGAGATTGAATTAGAAGAGAGCTACCAAGAAGAAGAGGTTAAAAATGAGGAAGCTTGCAAAGAGGTGGTAGAATTCAAAGAAGAACACAAGGGAGTGGAGCTTGCAAGACCTCTCCCAAGGCTATTACCATCCAATACAACATTCAAGTGGGTAAAATTCATATCCTTAACCTTTACATTCCCACTTGAATATGGGCTACTAGAGACGGATGGTCAACTTAGAGCTCTTTGTGGCATTAAGAGTAAGAGGAAGATAGTTAGTGGTAAGAGTTGTCAAGCAAGGTTCAATATGGTTGCATGCTCCAAATTGGAGTGCAAGGATTGGTGCAGAGCTCAATTGAATGGGTCTAGAAGGTTGTTTTGGATGTCTCTGTGAGAATCCAGATTGCTTGCCACCCGGTGGAAACAATGGTGATCCACAAGAAGACGGGTGTAAAAGCAAGGTTTGGGACCCTGGAATTCATCTCATAATCAACACTCTTGGGGCCTTGTCACTTGCTTCAACTTGCTCGAAGGAGTTATGCGCCTAGTTTGGAATCCCGGTGGCCATTGGATTTACAAACATTGGTGGAGATTCCTGGATCAGTACAAGCACAAGCCATCATGACAAGGAGCTCACCACATGTCCAACTTAAGGACTTTAACTAAAAGTGCTAGGTAGGAGACAACCCACCGTGGTATGATCATTCCTTTTCATTCTTAGCTTTATTTTGTTTTATTTTTATTATTAGTATTTTTCTTACTTATTTGATTTTTACTAAGTTTTTACTGTTTTCAGATCATACAGCTATCTTAGAACAGGAGCCGGACAATTTAAAAAAAAAAACGAACACATGACGCATACGCGTCATATGTGTGTTCGTGAAAAAATAAAATTGAACAGAGAGTTGCGCGGGAGTGGTGCAGGAATGGTGCCTTGTGCACAAACATGCTCATGCGTATGCGTCTATGACGCGTCTGCGTCATTTGCAATTTTGGCACTCCACGCGTACGCGTCAAGCACGCGCACGCGTGGATGAGTAAAATCGGTGTAAAAGGTGTTTTGGCCAAAGAGTTATGCTGGTGTGGGGCTGGAACTGTGCGCCCCACCACACGGATGCGTCCCTGATGCGTTCGCGTCGTTTTTCCATCCTGACCGTCCATGCGTACGCGTCCCTAACGCGTACGCGTCACTTGAAATTCATGCGATCCACTCTTACGCATGCCTTACGCGTCCGCGTCGCATGCAACGCCCAATTAAACTTCCTTAGCGCTTGATTTCAAATCATCCACCCCCAAATCTTAATTCTCTCTTGTTCTTTTATCTTTTTTTTTCATCTTACTATTTGTTTTTGGTTTTCAGTTCTTCTTTGCTTAAGGACAAGCAAACCTTTAAGTTTGGTGTTGACGCTTCGCTTAAGGGTTTTCTGTTTAATTTTATGGCACTAAGTGAGGTGAATCATCTTCATAAAGGAGCACAACCTGAAGAATAAAACGACCGCTCGGATAACTAAGGTGGTTGAGTTCCTTTCATTTTTTTATTCCTTCCCGCTTTTATTATATTATGTTCTAGTTTCCTGCTACTTTGTTTTGTTTATTGCATGATCCTTTATTAGTAGATTCATAGGTTCTAGTTTAATTTTTCTGTTAAGTGCTTTAATTCTGAAAGATATCTCATGTATTGCCCACTAAGCTTAAAATCAAAAAGAAAGAAGAACAGATATAGTGCATGAGAATTTGAATTTAATTTTTAGAGTAATGTGGTGGTATTTTCTGTGATTCTGAATGAATGCTTGAACAGTGCATATTTTTTATAGTGAAGTTTATGAATGTTAAAATTGTTGGCTCTTGAAAGAATGATGAAAAACAGAAATGTTATTGATAATCTGAAAAATCATAAAATTGATTCTTGAAGCAAGAAAAAGCATTGAAAAACACAAAGCTTTCAAAAAAAATGGCGAAAAAAAAGAGCAAGCAGAAAAAGCCAATAACCCTTTAAACTAAAAGGCAAAGGGTAAAAAGGATCCAAGGCTTTTGAGCATTAATGGATAGGAGGGCCCAAAGGAATAAAATCCTGGCCTAAGCGGCTAAATCAAGTTGTCCCTAACCATGTGCTTGTGGCATGAAGGTGTCAAGTGAAAAGCTTGAGACTGAGCGGTTAAAGTCGTGATCCAAAGCAAAAAGAGTGTGCTTAAGAACTCTGGGCACCTCTAACTGTGGACTCTAGCAAAGCTGAGTCACAATCTGAAAAGGTTCACCCAGTTATGTGTCTGTGGCATTTATGTATCCGGTGGTAATACTGGAAAACAAAATGCTTAGGGTCACGGCCAAGACTCATAAAGTAGCTGTGTTCAAGAATCAACATACTGAATTAGGAGAATCAATAACACTATCTGAATTCTGAGTTCCTATGGATGCCAATCATTCTGAACTTCAAAGGATAAAGTGAGATGCCAAAACTGTTCAGGATTGCAGTTGTAAACCCCATTATAAGAAGAAGACATGGGCTTAATTGAACTCTCATTCTCATGCAAATTCACATCCTAAGCTTATATTAGTTTTGGTTGCTTGAGGACAAGCAACAGTTTAAGTTTGGTGTTGTGATGCGTGAGCATCTTTCCTATCTTTTCCTAGTGAATTTGCATCTAATTTATTGAGTTTAATAAAGAATTAATTATATTTTACCCACTATGGATGCTATTTTGAGTTTTGTGCAATACTGTTTATTTTAGGTAGCGATTTGATGGAGTTTCTGCAGCACAAGAATAAAAGGAGATGGCAGCGAGGAGCGACGCGCACGCGTGCATGTGATTTGGAAGTATCCATGGCGACACGTGCGCGTGACTGACGCGTACGCGTGATTTGAAGATTTGCTCAACAACGCATCTGCGTGACCGACGCGTCCGCATGACTCGCGAAAAAGACCATCGATGCGTACGCGTGACTGACGCGTACGCGTGACATGCGCCACGTGCAGAAAAATGCAGAAAACGCTGGTGGCAATTTCTAGTCTGTTTTGACCCAGTTTTCAGCCCAGAAAACACAGATTAGAAGCTGCAGAATGGACGAAACAAGTGGTCCCCATCCATCCATTGAAGACTTGATTATTTAAATTAATTCAAATTTAAATTCAAATCTTAAATTAGGAAAAGATATTATTTTAATTTTTAGTTTTAGATATTAGATTTTAAATTATTAGGATTAGTTATTGAAGGATTACCATGTCTTCATAACACGCAGCGGAAGGAAAATAAGGTAATCCTAAAGATCTATTTTGTGCTTAAATTTTATTCTAGAAATAATATATAGATCAGATCTAAATACCTTTAGACGCTTTAGTAAAAAATCAGTTTTTCCTTCGATGGTACGAAGGCGCTATGCGTATCCACACCGAGACCAACCTTTGCTGTCAATCCCTTGACCAATGGACATCTGATCTAAATTGAGAAACCTCTTGCAACTATTTGCACGCCATAAAATTCTTCTCCAAGAATTAGGCTCATATATATTTATGTGTGTAGAGGCAAAGGAATAAAACTCTTGTTATTCTCTTCTATTTCTCATGTTTTTCTCTACTCTTGGCATACATATATATAGTATGAGATTTGTTTCTGATTTTAAATTTGAATCTCAATTCAAATTTAAATCATATCTTGAAATTCCAAATCTGAATCTTTCAAATTTATGAATCATATCATAACTCAATTTGAAACAGAATCAGTTAGGATCTCATCCAAATTTAGAATTCAAGTTTAGAAATAGAATAACTAATTATTCTCAAATCTCATATAATATTCTCAATTATCATACTATTATTATATTCTTGGTGCTAGCAAAGAATATAATAATATTTTATTTGAATTAATATAATTATTTATTTGATCAAATCAAAATAATAATTAAATAATTCTACAGCAAAGGTTAGAACACTCGTTAGTGTGTGACCCCATAGGTTCAATACTAAGCGGGTAGTAAATTAGTCATACTAAATTTACTAATCAAGGTTGGCGTCTAGCAACACTCCACAATGACCCGATAGTATGAAGTAATATATTTTTACTAAGAACCTCAGAATAACAAAGTATAATTCCTTCTATCTTTCCAGCTCTTAGTTAACCTTTAGAGCATGGTTTAATTGTCAAACTCTAACTTGTTACCATTATTATAATGAACCGTCAATGACCTAAGAAACTCATTTCTTCATTCATTTAATCCCCTTGGCCAAGGTTTTATTCATCTCAGTCATTATAATCATAGACCTCAAACTCTTTACCGAGAGTTGATGGATTCCTTATTGACTAATCATTAATTCTACAAGTATTTAAATCATACCCAATATCCATTCAACTAGCACCCTAGGGTATTAGGTGTCCGGAATCAAAGTATAATAAATACATTGTTAATTACTATGACAGTCGCAGGTCAAAGGAAACTCTATTACTATGTTCATCTTGAGAATATCCTATTGACAAATATACGGTAATTATAACCATTAGGAATTCTCAAAGTGAGTCAGTTTAATGGTCATATCTCTATACGCACTATATATATATAATTTAATAAATGAGATCTATTAATCTTCATTATCTCTCAATATTATGATCACTATCACAATGATAAATCTCTAAATTTAATCAAGGACCTTATTATATTAACATTTTAATATAATAACAATAACAAATTATTTGACATGTAATTGATTGGATTGTGGTCATACTACTTATTCCCAACAGTTATAAAAGGGAGAAGAAACCTCTCTTTTGAGAGAGGTCCGGGGGAAGATCCCATCCTATTCCTAATTTACATTTCGTATTCCATAACATTCTACCATGAGCAACTAATCCTCCATTGTTAAGGTTAGGAGTTCTGTCTATTGTATGGATTGATAATATTATTTTTCTATTTTAATTCATGTTTTGATTTATATTTCAATAATTGTTTTCGTTCTTTATTTTATGAATTTGGGTGGAACAGAAGTATGACCCATGTTCTATTTGAGTTCTTGTAAAACTTGGAAAAGCTCTTTACTTGAACAATAGCTTGAAAACATATTATCCTGAATTTCTAATTGTTTGTATTTAACGGGATACGTGACATATAATCCCTTTATTTTTGGACAATTAGGATTCTTGTGGCATATAAACTGGAATGTGATCATCACCTTCTAATTGGAATTAATTGACCAAGGAATTGGCTGTTGATGAATTTTAGAGGAGACTAGAAAGGTCTAAGGAATTAGGGTCTAGTCACATATAGTTGCCATAAATTAGATCTTACATGATTAAAATAAAATAATAAGAAAAGTCAATCCGGAAAATAGATAACTCTGAAACCTTAATTGTTTCTTCATATTTTATTCCTCACCTATTCACCTGCCTATCTTCAAACTCTTCTTTATTTTTTTATGCTTTTGAACTTCTAAACACTATTTTCTGTTTGTCTAACTAATCCTATCAAACACTATTGTTGCTTAATCCATCAATCCTCGTGGGATCGACCCTTACTCACGTAAGGTATTACTTGGTACGACCCGGTGCACTTGTCGGTTAGTTTGTGGGTTAGAAATTGCGCACCACTACGGTACAAGGTTAAGATATATATATATATATATTGTACTAGAAGCCTGTGAAAGGATTTAAAACTCGAGAAAAAGACAATTCGTCGATCCCTCACACTCGATAATGTATATATTTAAGCGCGTTAAAAGAAAAGTAGATAATTAAAAGCTCGAAAGGAAGAATAAGAGTAAAGAGACATATATAAGTATATATAAATATCAACTAGTCTCGGCCTGCAAGATTAGGCCGGCTAGATTTACAACAGTAAAACAGTTGGATAGACATATAGGGGTGGCAACGGGGCGGATAGGAGCGGGTTTTTGCTCTACCCGACCCCGCCCCACCCTACAAAAAACCTGCATCAAACCCGCCCCGCCCTACCCGCGGGTAGTAAAATATTAAACCCTAACCCGCCCCTGCGGGTACCCGCCCCGCCTCTACCCGCCCCTATAATTATTAAATCCAACAAATAAAATTAAACTTTAAAAATTATATAACCACCATTTACATACATAACATAAATTAAAGTAAAAATTTATATATGATATAATATTATTAATCATTTTACTAATTATTTTATATATGTTACATATATTATATATTAAAATATATATATATATATATATATATATATATATATATATATATATATATATATATATATATATATATATATACCGGGGCGGGTAGGGGCGGGTTTAACCTAAACCCGACCCCGCCCCGCCCCGCCTAAAAACCCGCCTCGCTAAAACCCGTCCTGGTGCGGGCCCCGAGCGGGTAGGGGTGGGGTGGGTACCCGCGAGTTCGGGTAGTGTTGCCACCCCTATAGACATACCCTATCTCTCCAAAATACATCCTAAGCCCCTAAAGGCAAGTCTCCAAAACAGGTGCAGAATATAAGGTAGCGTTTGGTGGAGAGACAGAGACGAAAAGACTGAGACTAAGAGACAGAGACTAAGAGACAGGATTGAAATAAATCTCAGTATTCTGTTTGGTGCAAAATGGGAGACATGAATTGAAACAAGAATGAAACTCTAATTTAATTTGCATAAAGGGTAAAATTGGAATTAATTAATCGAAATGAAAGTATTTTAGGTATAAAATGTTATTAAAGTTTCAGTCTCCATCTCTAAAAATTTCAGTCCCCTGTGTCCCTACTTTTTGGAGATACTGAAATACTGAAATTTTAGAGACAGAGACAGAAATTTTAGTACCAGTCTCTGAACTAACAAACACGATACTGAATCTCAGTCTATCAGTCTCTGTCTCAGTATCTCAAAACAAACACTACCTAAGTGTTTCCAAAAGAAGGAGAGAGTCTAAAATTAAAGCAGAATAAAAGGTTCTTTTCACTGTCCTTCCAAGTAAACCTCCCGCTCACTAAAACGCGTCGGGACCTGTATTTGAAAAATAATAATTCCCGAAACGGGTGAGAACATCATTCCTTATAGAATTCTCAGTGTAATACTCTACCACACATAATTTTACGCCTAGGTCATAAATTAACGGTCGTGAGGTATTACGACCTCTAAAAACAAAATATATATATATAGTATTTGAAGAAATATAGGTTAACTAAGAACCCATAAAAAAAAGCTATAATTAAAAATCGCATCATCTTCAAAAACCGATGACATACATAAGCAGAACGACAAATATATATATAGGTGAGTTCTTTGGTGGCATGGTTTTGGATGACTAAAAATACCTATGTATTGACTGACAAATAACTTTGCAACATATGGCATGTATGGCAACCCGTAGAACAGTGTACTAAAAGAAGAGTGTGGTAAACGACAAACATTAATTGTAATGGTAAATATAAAAATTGGCTTCTAGAAAAGGAGTTTTATTGAGGTGGACTATTGGAGGGGATTGAAAAATAAAAATGTTTGAAACTAAAAAAGGGCTGACCAATAATAGAAAAAAAATGGTATTAAATAATTAAATGGATGCAGCAAGTCACTGATAAGTGATAAATTCTCAAATAAAATTCAGTATCGTAATAAATTAATTTTTAATTTATTAAATTAGGAGATATTTAAAAAAAAATAATAAATAAAACGATATAATAAATAATTGTATTTAACTATTTATAATATTTTGTTAAGTTAATGCAATTTATAACAAATAATAAATCAAATCATATTTGTTATAAAAAAAATCTATCTATATATTTTGTTTTTTTTTTAACTTCAATAAAAAACACAATTTATTCCATTGATTATTTCAAGTGGGATCGATGGAGGCATCGAGTCACACATAAACCAATACTAAAAAACTAAAAATTTATATAAATAAATATCATTTCATCCTAACTTTATGTATCGACTACAAATAGGTGTCTTAATTTATATAGAGTATTTTATCCAAATATTGTTATTATAAAACAAAATATTTATATTATTAATATTATATAAAATAAAAAATAGTTTAATTTATTTTACAATGATATTTATTTTAGAATTATTTTGAATGATAAAATATTTTAATATTTTTATTATTTGTATAATAAATTATAAGTATTATTTATTTTTTAATTTATTTAAATTATAACTATGTATGAATGAAGTATATATTTTGTAAACAAATGAAAAATTAATATTTATGTGCGTTTAAGAATATATTCAACATTTTTTTACTTGTTATTCTAGGTAAATGTAATTTTTAATTAAATTATATTTATTTTTATTTTAAAAATTTTTATTACACTTTTATTTTTATTTTTATCTTATTTGTTAAGTAAATATTTTATAAAATTTAAACTGAAAATTGTATTAAATATTGTTTTTTTTATATGAATTTGTTGATTAACAATATAATTGGTAATTCAATGACAAATAATATATATATAGAACTTAAATTATAAGAAGGATCATGGAATATTTAGAATTATTTTAAATTTTACAATATTTAGATGTAATTATTTATTTGTAGTTATTTTTTATTATTTTTATTTTTATCTTATTTGGCATCTAAATTTGTTATGAAATTAAAATATTTAATATTAAAATTTTAAATCCGATGCAAAATCAGATAAATTTTTTAAATTGAGAAAAGCTTCACTTACTCTGACATAATAAATTTACTATATTCTCCTTTGTCACTATTAACGTTAGACAAAAGATTACTCTTTTCAAAGACTTCAGTAGATCTTGTTTTCACTATCAACTACATATCTCCTTCCACATGTCAACTTTTCCTCCAAACACATCATTTAGCCATCTTAGTCACCAAACACTTTCATCCACCAAAGACGTCACCATATATATATATATATAAAATTTGAATTTAGTTATAATGTGATATCTATGAATTTAGAAATTAATTCAATCCCTCTTTTATTGTCTATTCTAAACAAATAATTTGATTTCCAAATCAAATCAATTCCAATTCTATCAACTCCTCACTCTTAAATGTATAAAATGCATAATGAAAAAACAATTATGCAAGCTACTAAACCTTGAAAATTGGGGAGGATAGCCAAATCATTGAGATGTGAGAAGCACCAACTACTTTGCCTTTTTTTTTCCTTTTAAATCACCGACAAGCTCAATAATTATTAGAGTCTAATTATTAATTAGACATTTTGAAAAAAAAAAAAACTCCCTCATTGATCCATTATAGTATATCTTCTTTTTCAAAATAATTATATTTTAATTTATTAAAAAGTAATTCAAATATATTACTTTTCTAATAAACATCAAACGTAACCGCTATTTTCTAAAAGAGATAGAGTAGTATTTTCCATAGCAATAGTCTATTAAGAAAGCAGGGTTGTCACCACTACGTATTCATGGCATCACTCTCTCGGCTAAAAGACGGCCATAAATGTTGAATGACGATGAATCCAGCCACCTCAGAAAGCAGCCGGCATAATTGTAATATTAATAAAGAAGTACATGTTAGTATGATTATATTCCCATGGTTATGATGTATTATAAAATCATATCATATTAAAATTAAAATAATATTTTTTAAAAATCCAGCGCCATTAAGTATTCTTTAAAAATTATCCTTTTATTTAATTTTTAAAAAAAAGAGAAACTAAAAAATAAATAATTTTTTTTAATTTTTTGAATAATTAATACTGTAAAAATGAATATAAAAAATTAAAATAATATTATTAAATTCAAAAACAGATCATAAACTGAAATTTAAAGGATAAGTAACATTTTCGTAATGCGAATTTAATTTTACCAATATTTACATTCCACCTTGGATTTGAACTCATACGAATTTGAATTAGAACCCCCAAACTTGAATTCATTCCGTATTCCCAAAGTCCACTCCCTCTAAAATATTCGACACGCTCTTTTAACCCCAAAATCTTATATATATATCACACTTCCCTCATTCCACACCATCGAAAATATTTAACTGAAACAACGGGGACAAAGAAAGACATGGCAGCACTCAGTGGAACTTCCTCGCAGATGATTAAGGTTGCGGCGCTTTCTGGTTCGCTGCGAAAGGGATCTTACAACAGAGGTCTTGTCCGTTCAGGTCAGTGTTACCATCTGCTTTCTGCTGTATACCTTTTTATTTATTTTTTAGATAATACTATTTTATTATTGCCTTTTTTTATTTTTTATTTTAAAATATGATTTAATTACCACGTAATATTAAAGGAAGACATTCGAATATTACAAAATTTTACAAACTTGACTAAATTTGCCGCTAAATCGGTCAAATTTGTCAAACTTTTATAATATTTGAGGGAATAAAAGACGGATTTGTTTTACATTTTGGCAAAATTTTAAAAATACAAAACATCAAAAATAAAAGCACAAATCAAATCTAGTCAAAATTTCTTATTCGGAGTTGATGATTGTATAATCGTAGCTATTGAGCTAAGCAAAACTGCGGTTGAAGGCCTCCAAATTGAGTACATTGACATTTCGCCACTGCCATTGTTGAACACTGATCTTGAGAAGGAAGGGACTTACCCTCCAGAAGTTGAAGCGTTTCGCCAGAAGATTCTTGTAGCTGACAGCATTCTTTTCGCTTCCCCCGAGTATAATTACTCAATTGCAGGTACCTGCACTAACTTTACTAAACAATTTTTGTGGATCAATAATTGCTCAATTGTCATTAATAAATAATAACTCTTTAAGAAGAAGGGCAAAAGAAAATCAGTAATGATGGTGAAGCCTCTATGAACAACATCTTCTGTCTGTGTTCCTTTTTAGTACATAATATAACGTTTGCAGCAAAAATTAGGAAATTTGAAGAACGAACGTTATGTTAGACTCCAAGAAAACATATTTTAGTGAAGATGATGTAATGATTAGTGTGGCTTATCAAAGATGCTTGATCTAAATGCTTTCTTCTATTATCTGATTATGTTCTTAAATTTCTGATTTCTAAGCCCTTAGTGTAAATGTTCCGTTGAAGTCCATTGCATGTATTGATGCCTAGAGTTCCATCAAATTTTTAATTAGGTCATTTTTAACCATTTTTTGTTAAAAAATACAAATGTTTTTATGAGATATTCTCTTTTGTGTTTGATGTAGGATAAATTATGAAATGTTCTGAAGCAAATATTTTCCAGAATTGTTATGCTCTTTTTTTAAAAACTAACAATTAGTAAAAATCTAATTACAAATTTTTATCTAATATAAGTACCTAATTACAAAATTTTAAAATGTAAAGATTTAATTAAAAATTCAGTGAAATTTCAAGGACTAACAAAGTAATTAAACTTTTCTCTTTCTATTATTATGGAGGCTGCTTAATTAGCATTCACTTATGCAACAATATCAGAAGAATGGTTCCGAATTTTTATGTCCATGTGCACTTTTGTACAAGGTTGTATCTACTTGGTCCTGAAAACTTGGAGCATAATTTTAATTTCTAATCCTTTCCTGATATGTATTTGCTTTTCTTCATCTTCTCTTCTTTTCAACTTCATCTCATGAAAGTTTCTTTTGTGATAGTAGCGGAAGAAGTAATGGGGAATCCTTTTTTATTGTATGTGCACTTTTATCATGGATTGTAATTAGCACATACTGCTACAATTCATGCTTAGTCGGGCAATTTTCAGACCTATGTTGATCTCAATTTGATTCTTTTACAGCTATTAAGGATAGTTTAGTTGTTAGGAGACAGTTTCCTGATTTAGCATGGGTTAGTTGTGTGGCTGTTACATTTTCAGTCACAATCTGTTATAGTATAACAGCTTTCTGTTATGCATAGCTGGGTAACAAACTCATAAAAATCAGCGCTTCAGGATTCTATTGTGTCAACCATATGAATAGGAATACAAAAATGCTATGTACCCAAAAAAAATCAGCCACCAAATCAGACATGTTTAACTCATTTTTAATGTGTATTCTATACTTGTAGTTGATTTTGGTGTACAACTAGCATGGTTGATACGAATATACAGAGAATGAATTCCACACTCCTCTTCTTTCCTTAGTTTTCTTGTGCTGGTTATTGAATTCCACACTCAATTCTGTTCTTTCCTTAGTTTTCTAGTTCTGGTTTACTACACTTCTCTGCTTCTGTTACTCTGCCTCAGTGTTGCTTCACTCTCTAGAAATCTTCTCAACACTGTCCTCACTTCAGTTTTGATTTTTGAAACTAGCTGTTTGCAATTTTGTATCAAGAAACCGAAGAGTAATTACAAGAAAGTTCGAAACATCAATTGATGTTTTTTTGCATATTACGTATCGGCTCTTACTGTATGAAGATTGTAACACCTGTCAGAACTTAATAGATAATCAAATGTAAAAATGTGTGATTCTTTTGACTAATTTTCTCTTTCATGTTATTATAGCTCCATTGAAGAACGCAATTGACTGGGCATCTAGAGCACCAAATGTTTGGGCTGGTAAGCCTGCGGCCATTGTAAGCGCCGGAGGAGGCTTTGGCGGAGGAAGATCACAATATCATCTCCGCCAAGTGGGGGTTTTCCTCGATCTGCATTTCATAAATAAACCTGAGTTCTTCCTAAATGCATTCCAGCCTCCGGCAAAGTTTAACGATGATGGTGATTTGATTGATGAAGATGCCAAGAAACGATTGAAGGAAATTCTTCTGTCCTTGAAGAAATTCACTCTGCAACTCAATGGAAAAAACTGAAGGAACTTTTATCCCGGAAATCGTTGAAATATGATTTGGATTTCAGATCCATTCCGTTATTTAAAAAATAAAATTACCATTTGATTTGGATTTCACTTACTTTTTTTTTTTTCAGTTCCACAATATGTAACAGCAAGATGCAGTGGTTCTTTACTTACATTTCAAATTTTCTGCATGTTTAACTTCGTTGCTTTTCTTGCAAGAGTGGTAATGGCTGTACGTGATTGTAATGTACGGTGTTTACATTAGAGGATTGTGAAATTTGACGCATTATTTTTCATTGGTATCATGTGGTTGTGACCTTTTGGATCTGGAATTTTTATACCATGTCTTGAAACCACTCATCCCAAAAGTGTAACTTGACAGGACAATGTAATACTAATAATAATATCTCTAATACTTTCCAAACCTTCATTGTACACATTGTACGCTTAGGTCATTGGCTCCCTATACTTTCTCATAAAAATTAACCACACACATCTATAATTATTGTTTGAGGGAGCCACTACTATAAAGATACCAGAAACGTTTTTTTTTTTCAAGACATAAAATCTCCACCAATTAATACTTGACATGTGGTATTAATTAAATTTGGTTTATTTTAATGGTTTTGTTTTTTTTTTTATTATAAACTGGCTTTTTTTTTATTTGAACCAATTAATGATATAAGACCAATTGAATTGTTTTTTTTTTAAATAAAAAATTACTATAATGTCCTCGTTATAAATTTATTAATTTTAAAAATCCTCATATTCTCTCTACCTCTCCTCTCATTGCCATCCGTCACCATCATTCCCTCTCCCTCTCTTAACAAAATCACCACCTCTACTCTTCTCTAGTCTCTGTTGTCGTCGTCCAGCCCAGCAATCGGCATCGTTCTCAGTCTTTCTCTCCGCGTCGTGTTCACTGCTTAGTCTCTCAACACCGTCCTTCTCCCCTCTCTGTGCGTTGTTCTATTTGCCGACGCCGTGGTGCACCCGCGTTGTTCTCCCTCCTCAACGCCATCTTTTTCAGCAAATAGCAACAAATTCAATGTTTAGTGATGATAATCAGTAATAAATTAGTAAGAGGTAATGACCAAATTAGTACCCGAAAGATTCAAACGCTGACATTTTGGTACCTGACTTTTGTTATTGACAAAATAGTCTCTAAAAAATTTTAAAATTTGACAAACGTGTCCCCGAACTCGCCGGAGCAAATCTCCGACAAACACAATGCTGACATGGCCACCGTATTTTGGTGACATGGCAAACCACCCCTCAAACCCTAAGCTCTCCCTCCCCAATGCAGACTCCCCTTCCATCTCCCTCCCATCGCAGTCCTCCCCTACCCAACGTAGCCCCCCTCCCCTCCTCCTCCATCCCCATCGCAGCCCCCAACACACTCTTCCCTTCCTTTTCCCTCCCCATCGCAGCCCTCCCCTACCCAACGTAGCCCCTTCCTCTCCCCTTTCTCTCCCATCGCAGCCCCCCAACACACTCTTCCCTTCCCTTTCTCTCCCATCGCAGCCCCCTTCCCTTTCCCTCTCCATCGCTGCCCCCTTCCCTCTCCCTCCCATCGCAGATCATATAAAGGCACAGATAGAAGCATGCACAACAGAACACAATATCACAATTCAAATTATAATCTACCAATACCATTTGTATTTCTTTCCAAATGTATTACAATATTCCATCAATTACATTAAAAAAAAGAAGAAAAAGAAAAAATCCACCTACAAACCCCCCAAATTTCTTACCAAGATGATCATGTAAAACACTCTTATCAATTCCTTGGTGATGGTAACTCTTGAAAACAGTAAAAAACATTCTGCACCAAATTCACAATAACCAACACACCAACAATAACCGCGAAAATCGGCATAAACCAGTTCTGTGTATCAATTGCTATAATAAACAAAACCAAGAAAATCGCGAAGACAATTACAGATGAACATCAAAAGTGTGACCCAGAGGTAAGTGATGAACAAACGCTTGAAGATTTTGGGGATTGCAGAGATGGTGGAGGAAAAGGAGACAGCTTTGTTGGTGTAGAGGGAAATGACGGTAAAGATGGCGGCGGCGGTGGAGAGGAGAGAGAATGCGAAGAGGAAGAAAAGGTAACAGATTTCTGGGATGTTCAGGAATTGTAGCTTCTTCTTCTTCTTCTTCAAATTCTCGTCCTGTTCTTCTCTGATCTGAGAGAGAGAATCGAAATTTTTGCTTTGTAGTTACTTGGAAAAGATGGAATTTTGAGATATTAGATTGTTGTTCTTTTTTATTGCAGAAATGAGATGAGATGAGATGAGATGATATGAGAGGGAGGGAGAGGGAAGGGGCTGCGATGGAGAGGGAAAGGGAAAGGGAAAGGGGGCTACGATGAGGGAGGGGGAGGGATTAGGGTTTGGAATAATATTTTTAATTATAAATTCCAATTCAAAATAAATTTCTCTTGTCAGCAAAAACCGGTGAACACGTAAGCATCTTACTCGCCGGAGCCATGGTCCTGCAAGCATCAAGACACGCTTGGCAAATTTTTAAAACATCCAGGTACTATTTTGTCAATAACAATAGTCAGGTACTAAAATGTCAGCGTTTAAATCTTTCGAGTACTGATTTGGTCATTACCTCAAATTAGTAATGATTTTCAACAACAAAAAAACTAACCAAAGAAACCTTAACTCTACTGTGCAAACTAAAGAAAAATACAAATTCATGGTAAAGTGGTAGACAAATAAAAAAAAAATGATGAGAGTTGGAGGTGACAGTTGCATTGTATAAAAACAATAATAAATATAAGTTGAGAAAGACTCCAAACAAACCATCAACTCCAACAACTCCATATACCATATCAAATTAAATCCAGCTACAAGTAAAATAAAAACTAAACACCCATTACAACAATCAAGAGACCAAGCAAATTAAGAATTGTTAAAGGTGTGTGAGGGAAGAGGGAAGCAAGTTCAGATTCAGAGCCAATGAAGAGAATGAGCCAATAATGTTAACTTTCATTATGACTTTCCTCAAGAAATGTTTACGGCAACTAATACAGCAACTAACTGCATATGTATATATATACTACGCTAACCTGCACTAACAAAACTAGGGAGAACTAAGGAAGGCTAAATCATTATAAATACAACTAACAGCATTATGTTATATCAGGTAATACCCTCCCTCAAGCTGGGAGGGTTGGGCATAAAAATGTCCAACAACCCAAGCTTGCTACACAATGTGTTGAACGGTCCTGGTGCCAGAGGCTTAGTCATGATGTCTGCGACTTGTTCATGTGTAGAATTTGGTAAAAGATGAATTAAGCTCTCTTGCAATTTATCCCTCACAATGTCACAATCAGCCTCAATATGCTTTGTACGGTCATGAAATACTGGGTTAGTAGCAATATAAATGGTAGATTTACTATCACAGTACAAATTCACAGATTTACCAAGAGGTGCTCCTAAGTCTCTCAACACATAACTAAGCCATTGAGCTTCTCTGGTGGCCAGTGCAAGAGCCCGATACTCTGCCTCAAAGGAAGAAGCTGCGACGGTTACTTACTTCTTGCTCTTCAAAGTGATAAGGGAGGAACCTACATAGAAGCAATAAGCTGAAACCGATCGTCGCGAGTCGGGGCATCTAGCCAAGTCAGAATCAGAAAATCCAGTGAGAGATAGATCGGAATTGGCCGAGAAGAACAGCTCCGCTGCTGGAGAGTTCTTTATGTACCTGAGGATCCTATGTGCCGCTTGCAAGTGATTAGTTATGGGACAATCCAAGAATTGGCTGAGCTTGCCAATTGCAAAGCTTATATCCGGCCTTGTGTTTGAGAGATACAACCGTTTTCCAATGATTTTCCTATAATCGGAGGAATCAGGCAGACTATCTCCATCATCCTTGCTCAATTTCGCCCCATAGTCCATGGGAGTGGAGGCAGGCTTACAATGCTCAAAGCCAGTGTCCCGCAAGAGATCTAGAATATATTTTCGCTGATATAAAGCTATGCCTTTTGAAGACCTAGCAACCTCTAAGCCAAGGAAGAACCTGAGATCACCTATGTCCTTAATCCGAAATCTGTCGTGCAAAGTCTGTTTCACCCTTTCAATTTCAAGCAAATCGTCCCCTGCCAACACTAAATCGTCAACATAAACCAAAATAACTGTAAAACCAGTACTTTGGGATTTAGTAAACATGCTGTAATCAGATTTACACTGATTATATCCTAACTCTATCAGAACAGATTTCAGTTTGAAGTTCCATTGCCTACTAGCTTGTTTAAGCCCATATAGAGACTTTTCAAGCTTGCAAGCCTGACCCGGAGCTATCGCAAGACCTTCGGGGGGTTTCATGTACACTTCCTCATCAAGCTCACTATGTAGAAAGGTGGTATTAACATCAATTTGCTTCAAATGGCATCGCTTGACAGCAGCTAGTGCCAAAATAACCGCAGTGTTCCTAGCTTGATAACGGGACTAAACGTGTCTTTATAGTCAATTCCGGGGACTTGAGTGAACCCCTTTTCCACGAGACGAGCTTTGTGTTGCTCAACACTACCATCAGGGTGATATTTGACCTTAAAGATCCACTTACGACCAATCACCTTCTTACCACTCAGAAGGGAAGTCAATGTCCAGGTTTTGTTCTTATTCAGAGCATCCAATTCTGCTAGGATGGCCTCTCGCCAACAAGGTTCAAGTATGGCATCTTCATAGCATTTAGGCTCAATGTTCAAGATAGCTAATGAGTATGCACTATGCATGGGTGAAAGAGATTTGTATGATAAAAACATGGAGATGTGATATCGTTGATTGGAAGAAGTTTCTCTGTTGTGATTATTAGTAATATTCATGCATTTATAATCTTTTAAGTATGCTGGTGGTTTACTAATGCGTGATGATCTTCTCGGTGTGAGGTGAGAAGATGGTGATACATTTTGATGTTGAATGTTTAAATGAGTGGGTTGTGCATGCAATGCTGGACTCGAGGATTCAATATCTGTGGGTTGTGTGGTAGTGTGTATGTGTGGTTGATGAGTGGGTTTTTGATGGTATAGAATTTCACAATTGAAATCTCGTCAAAGTATAGTTTCTAAACCAACAATAATCCCTTCATACAAACATTTGTTTGTCACAAGTACAAACCCCTAAAATTATAAACTGAAGTATTTAAACCTCGGGTCGTCTCTCAAAGGAATTGCAGGGTAGTGTTCTTGTTATTGGTCATGGACATGTATATTTTGGGGTTTTGATTAGGAAACAAGAAAAGTGAATGATAAAGGAAATCAAATGACAAAAAGGTCTTGGCAAGGTTTGGTGGTCAAGGATCTCTATCCTTATCACTAACCACAATATGATAATTGCAAGGATCAATCCCACTAAATCATCCTCTAATAAGTAAAGGAAAGTCAAATGAGCTATATCAATCCAAGTCCATAAGTCCTAGCTATTCACTAATTGAATTATGAGAACTAGAGTCAATGGCTATCAACTATCAATCACTTGGACATTAGTAACTCAAGAATTCCTAAGTTACCTTTCCAAGCCAAGAACATAAAATTCTATTCTAACATCCTCTCAAGCATTTTGACAAAAACTTGGAAGGCACAAAAGGAAAGCATAATAAATGGACAACTAGAATAAAATTTAACAACAACTATTGCAAGAAATTAACAACAACAATAAAAAGAACATTATTGACATGAATTACCTCAAATTGAATTGAAAGAAAATAAAAGAAACAAGAGTAGATCAACAATAAAGTATAAAAACAAAGTAGAAGAAATTACACGAAAAGAATAGAAGAATGATGAATGTAACAACAAAGAATTCAGAAGTAGAAGTAGAAGAGAACATGAATTAAAACCTAGATCTAAGATTATTGAACTAAACCTAATCCTAATCCTAGAGAGAAGTGAGAGCTTCTCTCTCTAAAACTAACTAAAACTAATCCTAATGTGTGTAGAATGATGGAATCCCCTTTGCTCTTCAATCCTTGGCTCTTTTAAGTGTTTTTGGCGCCAAAGTTGATTTAGATTGGGTCCCACAGCTTCTCAGAATTCGCTGGGCACGTTTTCACTTTAAAATCATGTGCCAGCATCGACGCGTACGCATACAACACGCGTGCGCGTCCCTTGAGTTTTCGTGATCCACGCGTGCGCGTACATTGCGCGTGCGCGTCCATGAGCTCATCCAATTCTTTGGCTTTTCCATGTGTTCTCCATTTCGCATGCTTTTCTCTTTACTCATTTGATCCATTCCTAGCCTTTTCAACCTGAAATTACTAGCAAACACATCAAGGTATCTAGTGAAATCAAAGGTGAATCAAAATTATCAAATTAAAGGTCTAAAAGCATGTTTTCACACCTAAGCACAAATTAAGGGAGAATCACAAAACCATGCTATTTCATTGAATAAATGTGAGAAAAGGTTGATAAAATTCTCTAAATTCAACACAAGATAAACCCTAAAAAGGGGGTTTATCAGTGGTGTAGGTTGACTAGTGTGGAGTGGATTGGAAGCAGGGGTGTGTAGATCGGTCATGTGGTGGTCAAACAAATCATAATCATGCATGACATGGGGTGTATTATGTTGCTGAAAAGCTGGTTCTTGGTGAGAATCAATAGGCAACTGAGATGAAGCAATGTATGGAAAATGATTTTCATAGAATTTGACATCTCGAGACACAAGAATTTCTTTTGAAATCAGATCAAGAAGCAGATAACCTTTGGCACCCTCCCTGAAATCGAGGTGAACACATTTTCTTAAACGAGGGTCCAATTTTGTTCTGCTATTCTTGATCGTGTTTGCATATGCTAAACAACCAAATACTCTAAGGTGAGAGATATGGGGAAGTGATTTATGCAGTACTTCAAACAGGGATTTTTCATGTAAACGAAGTGTGGGAATTCGGTTTATCAAATAGACTGCGTGGATCACTCCAAAACTTCAATAACACTTAGGTATTTGGGCGTGGAACATAATGGCCCTTGTCACAGCCAAAATGTATTGATGTTTTCGTTCAACAACACCATTTTGCTGTGGCGTCTCAATGCATGACCTTTGGTGCAAAATTCCAAATGAAGCATAAAAGGTTGGCATTAAAAATTCAGGACCATTGTCAGTCCGAATAATTTTTACAGATTTCTCAAATTGGTTTTTGACAAGTTTAACAAAATTTTGCACCAAAGATGCTACTTCAGCCTTAGACTTCATCAAATTTATCCAAGTAAATCTGGACTTGTCGTCCACTATAGTGAGAAAATATCTATGGCCATCAATAGACGAAATAGCAAGTGGTCCCAAATATCAATGTGAAGTAAATCAAAATTATTATCAGAAACAGTATCACTTTGAGAAAAAGGCAATCTTCTTTGTTTTCCTAACTGACAAGAGTCACAAGGATTTTCATTTATTGTACAATCAATGAAATTGAAAGTTTGCTTCATAAAAGCTAGTCTATTATTAGGAATATGACCTAATCTATCATGCCATAAATGCTGCATGTGTGCTCTTTGTGTGGGTGCTGTGATATGGTGTGCATTATGGTGTTCGCCAAGAGAGGCAATGCTGTGCTTATTTAGTATGTATAGACCATCAACAGAGTTAGCAATACCAATCATCTTCTCTGTGTGTTTGTCCTGTATCTCACAGTTTATATCAGAAAAAGTCATTTTACAATGCAATGATGCAGCTAGCTTCGACACTGATATGAGTTTAAAATTGAAGGAAGGAATGTACAATGCATTGGTAAGATAAAGATTTTCTGAAAACTTAATGATTCCCATGATGTAGCTCACAGTGGAAGTACCATTAGGGAGTTTGACAATGATCAGATCAATTTCAAATGTTGCAGAAAAATCTCTGAGGCAATATGACACATGGTCAGTGGGACCAGTGTCTATTACCCAAGGTTTATACTTTTGTATGCAAACATTAAGAGCCTTTATGTGAGATTTAAAATGTAGAATATGTGTCACCTTACCATGAGGAGGTGGCTGAGATTGAGTTAAGATGTGGTTCATGATTTATGAAAATTATCATGTCGGTATAGAATTTCACACAAAATGAATTCTCATTGTAAAGTATAGTTCTACACCAACAAACAATCATCTCAATCAAAAATTGAGTTGTCACAAGTACAAACCCCAATGAAAATTAACCGAAGTATTTAGACTCCGGGTCGTGTCCCAAGGAATTGCAATGAAGTGCTCAACTATTGGCTATGAAAATTCAAAGGGGGGTTTGATTTTATATTTTTGTAAGAAAATAAATGACAAGAAAAGCAAAGAGAGCAATTAAGGAAAGCAATTAATAAAGAGAGATATTCATGGCAAGAATTGAGATCATAGGCTTTCTATCCTAGTCATACAATGATTAATTCATCTTATTTAGTCAACTGCAACACATAGGAAGAAAGTCAAACAAGATTAATCAATCATACCACAATAATAAACAAGAATTTATCTTATTTCGTCATCTCCAACATTGGAAGAAGATATAGGTTATCTTCCATGAGAGAAAGTCAAACAAGACTAGTTAATCTCAAATCAAAAGTCCTAATCAACTCACTAATTGAATTAGCAAAAGATTAGCGTCATTCAAAATGATATTAACTAACAACTCTAGATCACCAACATTAGTTGGATTTTCATGACTCAAGATTGCCTAATTACTCTTTCTAAGCCAAGAATGCTCAAAATCTACTCTAAAGTCTAACCAAGCATTTTGTCAAACACTTGGAAGGCATAAAAGGAAAGCATAGTAAAAATGCAAGAATAATAAAACTACCAACTACCAATTGCAAGGAAACAAGATCAACAACTCAAATCATCAATAAAAGAACATCAAACATTAAATTTCATTAATTGTAAACAAATTCAACATGAGCATTCATAAACATAAAAGAGACATAAAAGTAAAATTGATAAGAGAACTAAGAAGAATAGAGTAGTAGAAACAAGAAATTGTAAAAGAAACAAGATGAGAACAATAATCAAAACCTAGATCTAAGATGGATTAACTGATAAACCCATATTTCATGAGTTATTTTGTGCTTAATTTGAGTGATTTATTCAATCCTTCACCCACTTATTCATATTAATTGCATGGTTTTACTTTCCCCTCCTTATTATGTGATGTATGTGAAAAACATGTTTCCTAAGCTTTAATATTAATTATTTTAATTACCTTTATTTCCATTCGATGCCGTGATTAGTGTGTTGAGTAGTTTCAGATTTTCTAAGGCAAAATGACTTAAAGGATGGAAAAAGGAAACATACAAAAATGGAAGAAAAGCACAAAACGGGGCTTCTGAAGAAACTGGCATCCACGCGATCGCATGGACGAAGCGATCGCGTGCCAAGCGCGAATCAGCAGTGACGCGGCCGCATGACTGACGCGACCACGCGCCTTAAGCAGAACGCACATGACGCGGTCGCATGACTGACGCGACCGCGTGGCAAGGAAATGCTCCGAATGACGCGACCGCGTGACCCACGCGGACGCGTGACAGAGGCCACGCCCCAGAAATTGCAGAAAATGCTCACAGCAAATTCTGAAGCCCTTTTTGGCCCAAATCCAAGTCCAGAAGGCATAGACGAGAGGTTATGAAGAGGGAGAATGCATCCATTCAGGGAGAGCTCGCCAATTTTCAATTTTCATGATTTAGATTTAGTTTGAGAGAGGTTCTCTCCTCTCTCTCTTAGGATTAGGATTAGGATTTAGGACTTCTCTTAGTTTGTAAGAGTGACTCTCGATCCAGGTTTAATATTTACTTTAATGCTTTTATTCGTACCTATAAATGTTGCCAACTTGACTTATGAATCCTTCCCATGTTATGATTTGAATTAATGATTATTTGAGGTATTTCAGTTATTGATTGCTTTCTCCTTAATTTGTGTTACCATTGCTTTCTATCTAAGGACATTTTTTTATTCCAGCAATTTTACTTTTTCCCTTTTTGGTCTTGGTTAAGAAATCAGTAACTCAACATTATTAAACTCAGCATAATTGATAATCGTTATCTTGCTAATTGAACTGAACTTCAATAATCCCAACTTTTTCTTAGGAAATAAATAGGATTCGAAGGTCAAACTGATTAGTCCCTTGACTTTTCTTTACTTTAGTAAAGGTTAACTAAGTGGAATTTAGATTCAACTTTCATTATTGTTGAGAGAGATAACCAAGTTGGACTTCCAATTTCTCTTACCTTGCCAAAAGTTGCTTTACAGTGTTTATTTATTTCAATTGCCATCTACTTTACTTGTCATTTAAATCACTTGCTTCTCACCTTCTAAACCCCGATTATAACCTTTATAGCCAGTAATAAGAACATACTTCCTTGCAGTTCCTTGAGAAGATGACCAGAGGTTTGAATACTCGGTTAACAATTTTTAAAGGGGTTTGTTACTTGTGACACCCAAAACGTTTGTATGAAAGGACTTTTGAAGGTTTAGAAACTATACTTGCAACGAGGATTTATCCGTAAATTTTTAGACCACGCAAAAGTTCTCTCATCATTAACCTAACCTAATTCTAGAGAGAAGATGGAGCTTCTCTCTCTAGAAACTAACCTACATGATGCTATACTATCGAACAATTGCTCTCCCTTGCCCAAGCTTGAATTCTGCATGAAATAACATCAGAAATGGGTTGGATTGGGCCCAAAATGAGCTGCAAAATCGCTAGGGGCGATATCACTTTAGTGGGCCACAAGTAGCATCGGCGCGTACGCGTATATGGCGCGTGCGCGCCCTTGAGCGTGATATAACGTATGGCAAATTTTATATCATTTCGAAGCCCCAGATGTTAGCTTTCCAACGCAACTAGAACCGCCTCATTTGGATCTTTGTAGCTCGAGTTATGGTCGTTTGAGTGCGAAGAGGTCAGGCTTGACAGCTTTACGGTTCCTTCATTTCTTCATGAGTTCTCCCACTTGCCTGCTTTTCTCCTCACCTTTTCCATCCAATACTTGCCTTATGAACCTGAAATCACTCAACAAACACATCAAGGCAATGAATGGAATTAAAGTGAATTAAATTAACCAATTTTAGGGCCTAAAAAGCACATTTTCACATTTAAGTACAAATCAAGGGAGAATTGCAAAATCATGCTATTTCATTGAATAAATGTGAGAAAAGGTGATAAAATTCCCCAAATTAAGTACAAGATAAACCACAAAATCGGAGTTTATCAAATCTCCCCACACTTAAACCAAGCATGTCCTCATGCTAAGAATAAAGAAGGACAAGAAAAGGGTATGAATATTTATTCAATGCAAATAAACTATATGCACCTATCTATATGAATGCAACTAAATGCAAAATGGTTCTACCTACTTGGTTAAAAGTAATTCAATCCCCAAGAACACATATGCACATATTGGGCTAAGTAGTATGATGATTCATGAATCCTACCAATTCGAATATCAAAATAAAGTACAAATAGACTTGCAAGAAGAAAAGCTCATGAAAGCCGGGAACAAGGAATTGAGCATCGAACCCTCACCGAAAGTGTATTCGCTCTAGTCGCTCTAGTGTATAAGGTCGATCACTCAATTCTCTTCTAATCATGCTTTCCATGATCTGTTTTTCATCTAAGAATCAACAATTATTCAATGCATGCATTACATTCATCATGAGGACTTGTTCATAGGTTGTAATGGGGCTAGGATCAAGGTAGGATGCATATGGTCAAGTGAGCTTGAAATTTGAATCTTTGATAACCTAAGCTCTCACTAAACACATATAACAACCTATACAATTCTAATACACAACCTAGCTACCCATGATTCCCACTTTTTCACACACTCATGCATTCTTTTTAATTCACATTCCATATGCATTGATTTTTATTTAACTTTACTTTGGGGGCATTTTGTCCCCTTTTTATTTCTCTTTCTTTCTTTTTTTTCTATATATATATTTTTTTTCTTATATATATATATATATATTCTTTTTCTTTTTTCTTTATCATTTTTTTAAGTATATACAAACATATCAATGTATATGGTTTTACATAATTGATGCATAAGCATGTACCCAATTCCCAAAAATCTTCAACAAAAATACAAAATACACTTTTACCTCAACCAATGTCCCAAGTTTCCCATACCCAAATGATACACACCCTCACTAGCCTAAGCTAATCAAAGATCCAAATTAAGGACATTTATTATTTTTCATTTAGGGGTAGTGATGTGCTATAGTTAAGAACAAAAGGGATTCAATAGGCTCAAATTTGGCTAACAATGGTTGATGAAGGGTAGGCTATTTGGGTAAGTGAGCTAAATGAAATGATGGCCTCAATCATATAAATGCATTCATACATGGAATAATGGACATAAAGAATCAAACAAATCAAAGATTACAATCATAGAAAGAGAATAATGCACACAAGAATGAAAATAAGTGGTTATAAAATGTAACCACGCAATTGGGCTCAAAACTCACATGCTTGTGTTCTTAGCTCAAAAACCATGTTCTAAAATACATTCTTCAAGCAAGTTTGTCACAAATTTTTTTTTTTAAAATTGGTAGGGTGCCCTAAAAATAATTTTTCTTGGAAAAGAAATCATCACCCTAACCAAGTGGTCCTAACATAAAAAGAAATGATAGAATATATACAAATTATGACTAACATGCAACCTATCATGCAATGCAACAACTAATCTAACAAAGGCAAAAATTGAAAAATTGGTGTTGAAAGGAAATTGTTACCCATGGAGATCGGTCGGACGACCTCCCCACACTTAGAAATTTGCACCGCCCTCGGTGCATGCAAAGAAGAGCAAGGTGGACGGGTTGCTACAATTGATGAGCTCCTTCAAAAGGTTGTGCGGGTGAACTTGTTTGTTTCCCCATTTAGAAGCCTTCCCATTCCTTTCCTTCTTGGTGGCCAACCTCAAAGGAGAGAAAAAGAAAGAAAATTAAGCCTACAACAAAGGTATGAAAGCAATTAGACATAGGCGGGGGCTACTGTCAAATAAAAGTATGGTTCTCAAATACATGGTAGCTACAACATATAATTGAGAAAACAATATACTTGATACAAGAGTAAAGTCAAAGCATAGGCAAATGACATGAAGAGTATGTCGCATCAAGCTTAATCAATAATTGACACAAACAAGATTAATGATAAGCATGAGAGCATTTGGTCCCATCCTAACTCAATGATGATGGGTACAAAAACAAGGGATCATGAGTTAGGAAGAACTAAAGCACTAATCTTGTGTATAGAGCAAATATTACAATTAATGCTAAACAAGTCACGAAGCACCAAGATTAATCAAGAAATTCTCAACAATTGAATATAAGAATCCAACACCATTATTAAAATAAGAAACTTAGAAAATACAAGGGAAAACAAGTTACAAAAATAAAATCAAAATGAAATGAATGAAAACAAGCAAATGCAATAAAAAAGGATGGAAGAAAAGAATTTTTTTTTTAATTTTTTTTATCGGAGCGGACGTGTCATGCACGCCTACGCGCCGATGCGCAGTTTGGCTGAAGGGTGCGTACGCGCCAGGTGCGCGCACGCACAGATGTGAAGATGGCGACCGACGCGTACGCGTCATGTACGCTTGCACGTGGGTCGCAGGCGCAGAATAGGCACAAACTGGGCATAACACTCTGGTTTTAGGCTGGGGGTGGAAATTTTTGTATCCACGCGTACGCGTACATGGCGCGTCTGCGTGGATGATCAAAAATGCTTGAGGCGCGCGTACGCGCCAGGTGCGCGCCCGCGCAGGTTGGTGCTCTGTTTTTCAAAATTTTTCCAAGTTCTTGCACCAAACCAAGCATTTCAAACCTTCAAACAGCTACCCAAACACCCTAAAATCTTATTTAACATATTATACTACCAATTATACTCAACAAACTAAAAAAAACATGAAATTAAACTAATTACCGATATGTACAAAAAGGGAAAAATGAAAAGAATTTACCATGGTGGGGTGTCTCCCACTTAGCACTTTTGTTTATTGTCCTTAAGTTGGACTTATGGGGAGCTTCTCATCAAGGTGGCTTGTGCTTGTAACCATCTTGGAACATCCACCAATGCTTGAATCTCCAATAAGCTCCATTCTTCAAATTTAATATCTTCGATGGAGTTCTTCACAAACCATGAGCTCCCAAATTTGATTCTCCTTGTGCGATCCAGGATCCCACACTTTGTTTTGACACCCATCTTCAAATTGATCATCATGATTCCAATTGGGTGAGAAGTGATCTGAATTCTCAAGTAAACACCAAAGCATCTTCCTAAACCCCTTTAGTTGAAAACTATACCAACTATTGCACTTAGACTTTGAGTTTCCAACCATAAGGAACCTTGATTGGCATTTCCACCCACTAACCAATTCTCTCCTACTCTTGACTCCACAAAGAGCTCTAAGTTGCCCATCCGTCTCAAGCAAACCATATTCAAGAGAGAAATAAAAGCTTAGGGATAAGAATTTTACCCACTTGAATCTTGTATTGGATGGTGACTTAGGAAGGAGTGGTCCTAATGATCTTGCAAGTTCCACTCCCTTGTGCTCTTCTTTGACTACCTCCACCTCTTCACAAGCTTCTTCAATTTCAACCTCTTCCTCTTGGTAGCTCCCTTCTAAGTCAATCTCTTCTTCATTGCTTACCAAGGGCATGGGAGGTTGTGCATATTCTTCTTTGATCTCAATTTCAAGCCCAATGGGAGAGGATTCAATTGTAGATAGGAACTCCTCAATGATTGAATCCATCTCTTGATCAACCTCTTCAAAGTCTTCAATCAAGCTATGCTTTGGAGGTTGTACACCCTCCACAACATCAACATCAAGCATCTTGGAAGAGGACTCTCTAATGCTACATTCCCATGGACTTCCAACATCTCCTATATTTTCAACCACTTCTTCCGGTTCATTTATCTCAACTTCTTTCCCTTGTGACAATTCTTGCTTCAACTCCTCTTCTTCACCTTAAAGCTCTAAGCTCACTCCCTTACCGAGCTCCTTGGTTGCTTCACCTTGTGAACGGCTTCCGCTAGGGTAGCTATCTTGGCTTCTAACTCTTTGAACTCCTTTTGGTTCTCTTCTTACCTTCGAATGTAAGAACTAACACATTCTTGGAGAGGATCATCCATTGGAGGTGGTGTGGAAAAAGAAGGTTCATTATTTGGGAAGGAGGTTTCATAATTGGAAGTTGGTTCATCTTAGTAAGGGTATGGAGATGGCGTATATTGAGGTGGTTCTTGAGAGTAATTATGTTGGAATGATGGTGGTTCTATGTATGGTTTATATGGTTCATAAGATGGTTGGTATGGTGGATAAGGATTAGGGTCATAATGAGGTGTTTGGTGGTAGGGGGCTTGTGAGTAAGGTGGTTCAAAATTAGGTTGAGGGGGTGGTTCATAAGCATGTGGTAGTGGTTGCTGACAATCACAATAAGGGTCACCACATCCATTAGATTGATATACATTAGGATTAGAATTATACCCATAATAAACCGGAGGTTGTTGTTGCCAATGAGGTTGATCAATCCTTTGAGGCTCCTCCCATCTTTGATTTCCAAATCCTTGATGCATGTTACCATTGTAGTTCCTATTCCCTACAACATAATTTGAGCCAAACTCATAGTCAAAGCGAGGATAAGAATTCATAATAGCAAAGAGAAACAAAAACTAACAAAATGAGAACAAAGTCCTAAACCTAACAAAAACTAACAAACAAGCAAAAGACAAACATATTCACATATTCACAATAGCCAATGATATAACACCATTGCAACTCCCCGGCAACGGTGCCATTTTAATTTACGAAAATTGTCGTGTCGGTATAGAATTTCACACAAAATGAATTTTCGTTGTAAAGTATAGTTCTACACCAACAAACAATCCTCTCAATCAAAAATTGAGTTGTCACAAGTACAAATCCCAATGAAAATTAACCGAAATATTTAGACTTTGGGTCGTCTCACAAGAAATTGCAATGAAGTGCTCAACTATTGGCTATGAAAATGCAAAGGGGGGGTTTGATTTTATATTTTTGCAAGAAAATAAATGACAAGAAAAGCAAAGAGAGCAATTAAGGAAAGAAATTAATAAAGAGAGACATTCATGGCAAGAATTGAGATAATAGGCTTTCTATCCTAGTCATACAATGATTAATTCATCTTATTTAGTCAACTCCAATACATAGGGAGAAAGTCAAACAAGATTAATCAATCATACCACAATAATAAACAAGAATTTATCTTATTTCGTCATCTCCAACATTGGAAGAAGATATAGGTTATCTTCCATGAGAGAAAGTCAAACAAGACTAGTTAATCTCAAATCAAAAGTCCTAATCAACTCACTAATTGAATTAGCAAAAGATTAGCGTCATTGAAAATGATATTAACTAACAATTCTAGATCACCAACATAAGTTGGGTTTTCATGACTCAAGATTGCCTAATTACTCTTTCCAAGCCAAGAATGCTCAAAATCTACTCTAAAGTCCAACCAAGCATTTTTTCAAACACTTGGAAGGCATAAAAGGAAAGCATAGTAAAAATGCAAGAATAATAAAACTACCAACTACCAATTGCAAGGAAACAAGATCAACAACTCAAATCATCAATAAAAGAACATCAAACATTAAATTTCATTAATTGTAAACAAATTCAACATGAGCATTCATAAACATAAAAGAGACATAAAAGTAAAATTGACAAGAGAACTAAGAAGAATAGAGTAGTAGAAATAAGAAATTGTAAACGAAACAAGATGAGAACAATAATCAAAATCTAGATCTAAGATAGATTAACCTAACCTAATTCTAGAGAGAAGAGGGAGCTTCTCTCTCTAGAAACTAACCTACATGATGCTATACTATCAAACAATTGCTCCCCCCTTACCCAAGCTTGAATTCTGCATGAAATAGCATCAGAAATGGATTGGATTGGGCCCAAAATGAGCTGCGAAATCGCTAGAGGCGATTTCACTTTAGTGGGCCACAAGCAGCATCGGCGCGAACACGTACATGGCGTGTGCGCGCCCCTGAGCGCGAAGTAACATACAACAAATTTTATATCATTTCGAAGTCCCGGATGTTAGCTTTCCAACGCAACTAGAACCGCCTCATTTGGACTTATGTAGCTCAAGTTATGGTCATTTGAGTGCGAAGAGGTTAGGCTTGATAGCTTTACGGTTCCTTCATTTCTTCATGAGTTCTCCCACTTGCATGCTTTTCTCCTCACTTCTTCCATTCAATACTTGCCTTATGAACCTGAAATCACTCAACAAACACATCAAGGCATCGAATGGAATTAAAGTGAATTAAAATCACCAATTTTAGGGCCTAAAAAGCATGTTTTCACATTTAAGTACAAATCAATGGAGAATTGCAAAACCATGCTATTTCATTGAATAAATGTGAGAAAAGGTGACAAAATCCCCCAAATTAAGTACAAGATAAACCACAAAATCGGGGTTTATCAGTTCACACTATGAATATGTTGCACTTCTTGCTTATTGAGTAAGCCCAGCAAAGCTTCCTTTTGTTCTGGAGTGAAATCGCTCCCTGTAGTCTTCTTCTCCTCCAACTGGGGGTGATTAAAACCGAGATCATCATTGCTCTCCTCGGTTTCTTCACCTATGTTGAAGCAATTCATCATTGCTGGGGCAGAGTTAGTGTTTCTTTGCCTTAGATGAGGAGGAAGTCCGTGTTTCTTGTAACACGTGTCTACTGCGTGTCCAGTTTTGTCACAAAACGAACACTGCATCCTTGTTCTGCCTCCTCTGCCCCTTTCCCCAGCTTGAAACTTGCCTCCCCTACTTCTTCCTCTCCCTCTGCCTTGGGAAGGCATAGCAGTGTTCAAGGAATTGGTAGGTGCCGCCAAAATTTGAATGTCTGAGGTAGTTTCAAGGCTGAGGAACTGTCTCTCTTGTTGAGTAAGCTTGGAGAGCACCACATTCAGACTCGGCAACTTGTCCAAGAGCATGATCTGAGACCGCACATTAGAATATTGCTCATTCAATCCTCTCAAAAACTTCACAATTCTGTCTTCCTCCCTTTGGCTTCTAATTACTCCTAGATCACATTGACACGTGATGCCACATTCACATGATGGAATTTGTCGAAAATTGTCAATTTCTTCCCAAATTGTTTTGAGTTTCGTGTAGTAGGATGTCACATCCAATTCGCCTTGTCTTAATGTGTATAGTTCTTCATATAATTCACCAACACGGTACCTATCCCCTTGGTAATAGCATTGCTTCATATCAAGCCACAAGTCACTAGCAAGATTGTTCCATGTTACACTTTGACGAATATCTGGACTAAGTGAAAGATTTATCCAGCCAATTACATAAATGTTACACCTTTCCCATATTTCAAACAATGGATCTATGCTCTCTGGTTTTGTGATGCTTCCATCAACAAATTTTGTTTTATTCTTTAATTTAAATGATCTCCACATTTCTCTACTCCATGTACTATAGTTCTGACCAGTAAGAACAACAGTAGTTATGGGGATACCTGGGTTTTCTGATGGGTGAAGAAAATAGGCATTTGTTGGATCTTGAACTGGATTACTGGTTTTCGCGATGTGCGCTTGAATCGCTGAAATCTGACTCAGAAATGATGCTATCTGATGCATATCCATGGTTCTTGAACCACCTGTCGAGCCTCCCAAACTTGAATCCGCCATTTCCGGCACAAATTCAATGAATTTCGGTGATGAGAATTCAGACCTTCTTCTCTTGATCTTGTTGATCGGAGTTGTTACCTCACTCTTTGATGAACATACGAAGAGATAAACACACTCTCATCAAACATTGTCGTGAGAGTCCAAGAGAAGAGAAGAAAAGAAATTTAGAAGAGGAAGAGATAAATCTGAGAAATCGAATTGAGAGGAGAGAAATTAGGTCAGAGAAATTAGGAATTGAGAAAAAAAATTATTGATGTGAAAATACAAACGATCATGGTAAATCAAAAAATTAGGTCAGAGACGATGTCGAAGTGAGAAGTGAAAGAACAATTGAATGGAGAAATTGAAACAAGAGATTAAAAGAGAATGGATTCATTATCAATTTTTTAGTCACAAAGATCAGAAATCAAGTTGTTCCTTCTTCAACCATGGTTTCCACGCTCACCGCACCATGTTAAAGGTGTGTGAGGGAAGAGGGAAGCAAGTTCAGATTCAGAGCCAATGAAGAGAATGAGCCAAAAATATTAACTTTCATTATGATTTTCCTCAAGAAATGTTTACGGCAACTAATACAGCAACTAACTGCATATGTATATATATACTATGCTAACCTGCACTAACAAAACTAGGGAAAACTAAGGAAGGCTAACTCATTAGAAATACACCTAACAGCAGTATGTTATATTAGGTAATAAGAATAAAAAAGGTCAAAGCATCCAGACATTTCGACATAAACAACCTATTTAAAAGTAAATAAGGTTACTCACAAGTTTTAGATTACTCATAAAATTAAAGTGCAGGACGGTAATCTTTAGCAGAATCAAAATTTTTATTTACATAAACCTTCTCCCACAAAATCAAATTTTTTTACAATATGAAAGACAGAGGCATTCATTTTACTAAATTAAACGATAAAAGATAAGATACTGGTGACAATTGTAGCAAAAAAAATTAATTTAATGTGATTGATTAAAATAAAGCAAAATATGAGAAGAGGAGTATACAGAGTAGAGAAGCGGATTTACCAAAACAAGAGAAGTGGACGAAAGAGAGGATGCAAACACAGATGGCGGAGAGGCACCTTGGAGAGATTTCGTTGGCGGCGCAGGAGAAGAAAGGAGTAGCAGCAACAATGTATGAGGAGAAGTGAGAACGAAGTAGTGATGCCGACACCAATAAGGTCGGCGATAGCGACGCCGGTGTTCAACCAAGAAGAAGATGGAGGAAGATGGCCGTCTTAGGATTGAGTATGGGTTTTCATTGCAGCGGGGGAGTGACTCAGTGTGGGTCATAAAAAATAGGTTTACACTTTGCAGGTTCTATTAAAATAAATCAATTTTTTATAATTTCTTAAAATTTAAGTTGTTAAACAGTTTAATAAATATATTGAATCATATTGCAACACTTATAGCATCTTTATAAAAAGTGTTTTAGACCCACTTTATCAGAGCATTCGCCATTGTTTAAAGGAGAATCTTAAATAGTTGAGTTGTTACCATGTGACTTGAAAGTCACCAGTTTAAGCCGTAGTAATAGTCATTGGTGAAATTACCAGGTTATACTGCATAGTGCATACATTATCCATTTTGGATACTTTTTTTTTTTCGAATTTCGCATTAATGCGAGGTGACTGTGTGTACTAAACTATTTTTTTTTTATCTTATATAATTTTTTTTCTCTAAGTTATCGTATTAATTAAAAAAATGTTAATTTTTTTAAAAAATATTTATAAATAATTAAATATAAATCTCAATTAGCCTTATAATTATTCACTCATATAATTAATATTATCATATATTTTATTCAAACTTACTAGTACTCGTTAAAACATGAAAAGACAAATATTCTTTTAAACATGGGCCTCATTTTATTTCGTGGAACACATATACAAGCATAAAACAACCACTAATTTATAGATTGGCGGTGGATTTCTGTGCAATTTGCAACCGAAACACGTTTTACAAGCCAGTATAATTCCTACAATTTTGCTTTGAAGTTCTCTAAGGTTCCAACATTTATTGCCATTCAAACTTTACAACTCATGTTTCACTGTAACTTTCACGACACTTCTAACATGTCGTATGTTTTGGCATTTTTTTAACCTTCTTTAATTCTGTAGAGATGGACATGTTATGCTTGATTTATATTATCCAATCTTTTCTCTCTTAGATTAAGTTTGTAAAGTTAATATTTTTAAACATCTATTTTAATTTATAAAATAATTCAATAAACAACTTTATAAATATCTACAACTTATTATTTAGTAGAATAATACTCGATTAATACTAAAATTCTAAAAATTAGACCGGTCATTAAATTATTTCAGTAGTTAGTTTATTAGTTTATTAGTCCAATTGTAGTTTAATCAAAAAACTATTTTATAATAAAATAATAAATAAATTATAAATAAACACTCTAAAACATAATTATAATATAATATAAATTTTAAAATATCTTCTAAATTTAAAACAATACATAAAATGTCATTAACTAAAGTCTTAAGATCTTTAGAAATAAATACAAACTTAAAAATTCAAATATGAAATAACAACATAAAAATGTCATCAATCATCAAAATTTGTAAAAATTTACTACAAATTTGCATATGAAATGATATGAAATGAAGGTAAAAGCTCAATTTAGTTATCCAAAGATATTAGCACCGCCAAGTTAGTTTTTACACTCTAAACATTTTGTACATTAATTTGGTCTATAATTAAAATGGCATCAATTCAGTCTTTTAGTCTAATCTATATTTAAATACCAGTTGGTATTTAAATTGATAATTTTTTGCCCTATAAAAAACCAACTCAATGCTAAAAATCTTGGAAGCAACTGATTTGATATCCTACGTATCTTAAGCTAATTTGAACATTTACTCTATCAGTTAACATATATAGAAGGAATGTAAAATAGAAGGAATGTAAAACCTCTAAGAGAAAAGTATAAAAATGCATGTTCAATAGTGGAGAAATATACTAAATATAGAATAAACTTCAAAAATAAAGTCTATTTTGCTTCACCAACGAGTCCTGCACTCTCAGTGAGATGCGTCACGTCCTGTTATCTGAAAAATCAATAATTTTCACAACAGGTGAGAACCCAAAGGTTCTCAGTAGAGTACTAGTTTTAAATATAGACTATGTAAAATGACATGAACCCGTTAGGCAATCATAATCTCCAAACACCACAAAGTTCAAGCCTAAGGTTCTTTCTAATCCCAACAGGGTTAAATCACTAAGTCTCAGCTCCATAACTGCCTCCAGTCTCAATCATTTTCAATATAATCTCAGCATTACCCCCAATATCTAATTATTCAGTCCAGTGTTCAGTTCAGTAATTTCAATCACAAAAAATAATCATTTATGGGGTTAATTTGTTAAATTAAACATATTCTGAACTACCACTGATCTTATTCATTCCCAAGTCTCAAGTCTCAATGGTGAAAATCATACACAAACAATAAGCATACTAAAGCAAACACAACTAGAGAGTAATTATAGCATATATTACATTTAGCAGTTAAACAGAAATATACAGTTAGGCAAACCAAACAAATATGCACACTCAAACAATATCAAACAAATGCACATGATGCATGCCTGTCCTACTGGCCATGAGATCACGTGTCGGTTAAACCGCCAAAACTCGACACATCTATTAGCTAACCTGGATATCGTCTATCTATTACGCATCCACACTCTTGGGATATATCGCCACCATACTTCCCAAACAGAGAAAAAATATGGGGGAATATATCGAGGGATGAGTGTCCTACCACTTTCTCCACATCCACACCTGACAACATCCCTGAGATAGGTGTTACGTATCGTCGTCTCTATCTCAGAAAACATTCCCTCCATGAGGGTTACGTATCGCCGTTCTCATGGGGAATCATTCATTCTTTCAGTCTCAAGTGAGCGTTACATATCGCTGTCCTCACTGAGCTGTACTTACTGTTTCAAGAGGGCATCACGTATCGCCGTCCCCACTCATAAATTCGTCCTCTCCATGAGCGTTACATATCGCCATCCTCAAGGGAAATCCTCCTTTAGTTCTCAAGTGGGCGTTACATATTGCCGTCTCTACTAGGGGTGGAAACAGGCCAAGCTTTACTCTTAACAAGCCAGGCCAATAATAGAGTATATTGGCCTAAGCCTGGCCTGTAGCCTGGTATAGGCTTTTTAATGAGTACTGAGCATGACCTGAAGCCTGTCAATAGGCCTTTTTTTTAATAAATAACTAAATTTAAGGTATAATTTAATTTTCAAAATTATAAAATATAAAATATAATTTAATAAATAAAAATACAATATATAATTAAAGAGACAAATAACTCAGTAGAAAAAGGTATTTTAATATTTTAAAAGACCCAAGTTTAAACCCTTCTTATTGCATTTTTACCAGTATAATAAAACTCTACATATATCTTTGTAGGCCCAAGCCAGCCTAATAGGCCCAACAGGCTATTTCAAAAGCCTAGGCTTGGCCTTTTAAAGAACTTAACCTTTTTAAATAGCCTAAGTCTGGGTCTATTTTCTATCAAGCCAGGTCAGGCTATGCCAAACACCCTGCAGGCTCCTAGCAGGCCGCCTGGTCTTTTTCCACCCCTAGTCCCCACTGAGCATCATGCACCATATCTCAAGTGAGCATTACGTAATGCCATCCTCACAAGATTGTGCTCAACATCAAATCTCAATCATAATAACAACACAAGAGAAGGGATCCTTTATCAACTTGTTTATCACAGCAAGAGAGGGAATCCTTCATCCTCAATTTGAGTAATCCGTGAGCAGGATAGCGCCACTGTCCTCACACCACACCATAACCACGAACAAGCGGGATAAGACCACCGACCTTGTCTGAAACAAATATCACATCACTACGCAAGTAGGATAAAACCCAGACCTTGACACACAAGCGGAACTGATAAACCACAATTTTATAGTTTATCTTGTATTGAATTTGATGGATTTTTATCAAAATTTCCCATATTTATTCATTGAAATAGCATAGTTTTGTGAATCTCTCCTAAATTGTCCTTAAGAGTGAAAACATGCTTTTTAGGATCTTAATTTGCTAAATTTGATCTACTTTAATTCTATTCGATGCCTTGATGTGTTTATTTAGTGATTTCAGGTTTAGAAGGCAAAGATTAGATTAAAGAAGTGAAGCAAAAGCATGAAAAGTAGAGAATTCATGAAGAAATCAGAATTTGGAGTGACTCATGGCCACATGTACGCATGCCTTGCGCATACGCGTGAGTTGGGATTTCGTCAGGCCACGCATACACGTGACATCCCACGTACACATGACACGAAGCACGTGACTCACTTAAAGAAAACGTGGCTGGCAATTTCTGGACTCCTTCAAGCCCAAATCCAACTCATTTCTGAAGTATTTGAGGCCAAATTCAAATGAGAACAAGGTGAGAGCAATTAGATTTAGAATAAGGCCATGTTTTAGGTTATATTCTAGAGAGAGAAGCTCTCTCTTTTCTCTAGAATTAGGGCACAATTAGGTTAATCTCTCTTAGATTTAAGTTTTATTTCTTGTTTTGATCTAGTTTCATTTGTTTCTCCTTGTTTACTTCATTTGATTGCCTTTTGTGTCACTTTTGGCTTTTGAACTTTTGTTGCTTTGATTTATATTAATGTAATTTGATGTTTTGATGTTTACTGATGTTTAATTGAGTTGTTATTATTGTCATCTTGCATTTGGTAGTTTTAGATTTTATTATTATTGTAATTTTACCGTGCTTTCATTTTATGCCTTCCAAGTGCTTGATAAAATGCTTGGTTAGATTTTAGAGTAGATTTTAGCACTCTTGGCTTGAGATTGAGGACTTAGGTTCCTTGATGTCATTGATGTCCAGTGTGATTGGTAATTTAGAATTTTTAGTTGGTTTTAGGATCAATTATGTCCACTTGACTTCACCCTCCAATGTTAGAGGATAACTAAGTGAAATTAATCCTTTATAATTACCATGTTGTGGTCAATGACCTAGATAGGAAGCCTTGACTCTTAATCTTTGCCATAAGTGCCTTTTAGCATTTATATTATCTTAGTTTTTAGCTTTTCTTTCTTGCAATTTATATTTCCGTTCATCATTCCAAAACCCCAAAAAGAAATATCTCATAACCAATCATATGCACACTTTTCTGCAATTCCTTTAAGAGACGACCCGAGATCTAATACTCTCGGTTTTTATTGGTTTGGCTTAAGTTGTTTGTTTGTTGGTTTGGATCTATACTTCAACGGAATTATTTTTGTGAAAATTCTGAACCGACGATTTCCCTCTGTCAAGTTTTTGGCACTGTTGACTGGGAATTGCAAATGTGCGCTTGTTATTGGTTTTTGTTAATATGTTGATATTGTGAATAGCTTGATTTTTGGATTGTTTGATAGTTTTTGCTGGTTTTAGGAGTTTGTTTTCCTTGTTTTCTTAGTAGCTTTTGTTTTTATTCCCTCTTTCTATTATGAATTCTCACCCTTTTGGCTATGAGTTTGGTTACAATTATGTTGTAGAAAATGAGAGCTTCAATGAGGCATCACATTATGGGAATGGATATCAAGTTAGGGAGGAGTCACAAGCTTATTGTCAACCTTCATGATAACAACCTCCTCTGATCTCTTATGGTTACAATCCACACCATAATGCACACAATTATGAACCAATTTCTCAACATTATTCTCCACCAACTCACAAGTCCCATCTTACCAAACACCTTCCTACAACCCATATCTACCAAACTACCCACCTCATGTACCATACCCTTGTAACCACTATGAACAAATACCCGTTGAACCACCTGCATTCTAACAACAATACTCCCAAGAGTCACGAATTTCATATATGCCACCTCAATACTCCCACCAATATGAACCACCTTCTAGTTATAAACCCTTTCTCCCAAACAATGAACTCTCCTTTCCACTTCAAAGACTAATGAATGACACTCTCATTTCACTTTCAAGAGCAATGTGAAGCTCAAAGGAAGCAAGTAGAATTCATGAATACCTTGACCAAGGTAGTAACCAACTTTGTCTCCCAACACTTAAGCACTCAAAGTACTCCCATTGCTAAATGTGAAGAATCAATTGAAGAGCGTAGTATGAAGGAGAGGCTGGAAACTCAAGTAGAGGATGATAAGTGGCCTTTTGTATTAGAATAAGTGGAGGAAGCCAACATCATTGAAGAAGAAGAAGAAGAAGTGGTTAAAGACTTGGGAGATGTTGAATGCAAAGAAAAATCTAAAATTGTAGAGCTTTCTTCCATAGAGTCTGAAATTGATGTTGAGGAGGATAGTACATTACCTCCAAGGCACATTGTGAGTGAAAAAATGGAAGAATGGGAGAAAACAACAAGTTCCATTAGTGATGACGACTTTGCATCAACGCTTGATTTCATTGAGTCTATTGAATTTCTCCCATTGAATTGGAATTAGATGTTGATGTAGACTTTACTCAACCTCTGGCATATGACTTGAGTGATAAGAAAGAGTTTGAAGAAATTGGTGAGGAAGAGGTTGGATTTAAAGAAGCCTATCACGTGGTTGAAGTTCCTTAAAAGGACATACAGGAGTGGAGATTGCATTGTCAAGATCATTGGAGACATCTTTCCCTAATGGACCACCATCCATTCATTCATTCAAGTGGGTAAAATTCATATCTCTTAGATTTCTTATTCCGTTTGAATATGGTTTGCTTGAGACGGATAGTCAACTTAGATCTCTTTGTGGATTTAAGAGGAAAAGGGAGATGGTTAGTGGTTGGAAACACAAGCCTCAGTTTATTGTGGTTGGATCATCAATATTGACATGCAAGAATTGGTGTAGAGCTCAATTGCTTGGGTATAAGAGGATGTTTGGATGTTTTTATGAGAATTCGAACTACTTGCCACCCGATTGGAATTGTAATGATCAACTTGAATAAGGGTTTAGAAATAAGATTTGGGACCCCGAAATATATGAAGATCAACTTTGGGAGCTCATAGCTTGTGTAAAACTTCATCAAGGCTTGATGAAATCAATTAGTAATCTTGGAGCATTTTAGAGATTCAAGCATTGTTGGAAGTTCAAAGATGAATACAAGCATAAGCCACCATGACAAGGAGCTTCCCAAATATCCAACTTAAGGACTTTAACTAAAAGTGTTAGGTGGGAGACACTCCACCACGGTAAACTCTTTCCATTTTCTCTTTTGTATATAGTTGATGAATAAATTGAGTTTCCATTGTTAGGTACTTCACTTCTTTTTAGCACTCTTGTAAATATTTCTTAGTTGTTAGCTTGTTTTGGTGGATTTTTATTTTGAAGTATATGTGTGAATAGTTGAAATAGTTCTAGAAGTTAGAAATCTTGTTAATTTGGAGTTTGCTTTGATTTTCTAATTTTGTTACTTTTGTTTGGCTCTTAGTTATTTTTCTTATTTTAGGTTATATTTTCCAAATTTATGCTTCCATGTAAAAAAGGGAGGGGGGAAGGGGGACTTGCGCGTACACGTAGCCCTCCGCGTATGCAGGACACCTGAACAGAGAGTTCAGCGTGTTGTGCCAACACTATGCCACTCTGTGCATTTGGCACAGTTGCATATCATGCGTACGTGTAACCTTCTGCGTACGCGCTACCTCCCATTTTCCCAATTCACGCATATGCATGACTTTTCACGTACACGTGACCCCTGCTTCACATACTCTTCTTTTATTCTCTTCTCTTCATTTTTTTCTTCTTTTCTCTTCTTCTCTCTTCTTTCTCTCCTTCAACCACCATCCTCCACCACCATTCACCATTTACCACCATCTCCATTTGTTAGTTGGTTAGTTTAATTTTCTATTTTAGTAGATTAGATTATAGTATAGGTTATATTTTGGCGATAAGTGTTGGATTATTAATCTGATTTACTATTTCTTGCTGCTGAATTATTCATTGTTGGATTCCTTTATGGAGGTTACAATTTCTTGCTTGGTATTGAGTTTTAAATGTTGAATATTTGTGCATACTAAGTACTTATGATATTGCCTTCAAAGCGTTCTAAATCTTTTGAATTTCATGTTTTGGCCACCATGTGATTTGATTTCATTATCTATCATTTGGCAATTGCTTCTAATTGATGCATCTGTTGTTAGGTGATACTTGCTTATGTTGATTTTTAGTTATATCACCAAGTTGATACATCGAAATTGTGGAATTGTGAAATTGGATTGTAAGTTCACCTAGGGACATCTTTTTGAAATTCTCAAGGTATATAGACCGTGCTTGCTATGTGATTGATTTTCACCTTATATATCTCTTTTTCTAAGTTGCATAGCAACCATGTTTTCTACTTCATGTCAATTAGGTGATGCAAACAAACTTCAATGTGTGTCATTGATTGATGTGTGAGTTCCATACTTCACTTGGTTCATTGAATTCTCTTGCACATCAACCAATTTCCATTCATTATCCATTTCATAATTTTTTAATTATTGCTTAAGTGCTTTCATGCTTCTTTATTACTTGTTCGTTTATCTTAACCTACAAATTTCCTTCAAAGTATCTCAAGCACACTAAAATAAGTGAAGTGCATACTTCTTTTGTGTAATTGTAACATAGCTTTCTAAGCTAGTATGTGTGTTCTAAACTGCGTGCAAACTTAGAATTCACACACTTGTTTTCATTCACATCACAAACTGATCAACTCATTTTATTTTAGTGATTACTACCTCATTCCAACAATCTATGCTTCTTTACTTTTGCATTTACTCATCTTACTATCCTGTTTTCTATCTTTCAGGGTGACCCACCATAAGCAAAAAAGGAAGTAGAAGAAAAAACATGCAGTAGCCGGTTAATCCACCAGCTGAAGGTGGTAATTTGTGAAGTCACTGTACCCCCTTGCTCATCTTTGAAAGCACCGAGGATGGTGTAAACTTTTATGTGTCGGGAAGTCGTCCGACCAATTGGCCAATCTGGGGTGAAAAATTCTAATCCCAACACTTTCACATTTTAATTTTTTTGTTATTACCATGTCTTTTAGAATTTTTAGTTGCATTTTTTTGGTTTGAATATATATAATAAGCTTAGTCAAAATAATAAAATTTTCCAAGAAATTTATCTATAGGGCATTCTAAAATTGATTTGAGTGAAAACTTTTCATTGAAACTTGCCTGAAATTTATTGTGGAACATTGTTTTGGAGCTAGAACACACAACCTTGTAAGTTTTGACCCTTAATGTGTGGTTGCATTATATAACCTCTATTTTCATTCTTGTGTGTGTTATTCTCTTTCTGTGATTGTAATATTTGATTTGTTTGATTCTTTATGTGCATTATTTTATGTATGAATACATTTATATGATTGAGGCCTTTATTTGATTTGATCTCACTTACCCAAATAGCCTACCTTTTGTCTTTTATTGTTAGCCAACTTTGAGCCTATTTTAATTTCCTTTTGTTCTTAATTTTAGTACATCATTAACCCTAAGTGAAAAATAATAAATGTCCTTCATTGGATCTTTGATTAGCTTAGACTAGTGAGAGTGTGTATCATTCAAGTGTGGGAAAGTTTGGGAACATTGGTTGAGGTAAAAGTGTATTTTGGGTTTTCATTGAAAATTTTGGAAATTGGGTACATATTCATGAATTCAATAATTAAACCATATACATTAGTCCTTTGTATATATATAAATAAAAAGAAGAAAAAGAAAAAAAAAGAGAAAAGAAAGCAATAAAAAGGAGACAAAATCCCCCAAAGTAAAGAAGTAATAACAATGCATGTGTTGTGATTAAAAAGGAAATGCATGAGTGTGTGAAAAAGTAAATAATGGGTAGCTAGTTTTGCATTAGAGTTAAATAGGTTGTCATAGGTTAGGTGGAATGTTTAAGTTAATCAAATATTCAAATTCTAGTCCACTTGACTAAATACAATCTTACCTTGACCCTAGCCCCATTACAACCTTGTGAAAAGTCCTCATGATAATTGTATTTATGCATTGAGTAATTGTTGATTGTTAGATGTAAAAAAAATCTTAGAAAGCATCATTAGAGGAGAATTGAGTGAATCAACCTTAAACACTTGAGCAATTAGAGCGTATAAACATCCAGTGAAGGGTTCGATTGCTCAACTCTATATTTTCACTTGTTATTATCTCTTATCTTGCAAGTTTGTAAATCCTTTTCTAAGAACTCTAATCAATTGTTGGATTTGACTTAGTTGTGATTTATTTAGCCCTTACGTTCATATATGTATTCTTGAAAATTAATTTTTTTACCAAGTAGTTTCATGGATGTAGATAGATTTCATATAGGTAGTTTACTTTGAATGAATGTTAATACCCCTTCTTGTATCTTTCTTGAGTTTAGCATGAGGACATGCTAATGTTTAAGTGTGGAAAGATTGATAAACCACAATTTTATAGTTTATCCTGTATTGAATTTGGTGGATTTTATTAACTTTTTCCACGTTTATTCATGGAAATAGCATAGTTTTGTAAATCTCACCTAAATTGTGCTTAAGAGTGAAAACATGCTTTTTAGGATCTTAATTTGCTAAATTTGATTTACTTTAATTCTATTCGATGCCTTGATGTGTTTGTTTAGTGATTTCACGCTTAGAGGACAAATATTGGATTAAAGAAGTGAAGAAAAAGCATGTAAAGTGAAGAATTCATAAAGAAATGAGGATTTGGAGTAACTCATGGTCACGCGTACGCATGCCTGGCGCGTATGCGTGAGTTAGAATTTCGTCAGGCCACGAGTACGCATGACACGAAGCACATGAATCACTTAAAAAAAATGTGACTGGCAATTTCTGGACTCCTTCAAGCCCAAATCCAACTCATTTCTAATGTATTTGAGGCCAAATTCAAGAGAGAACAAGGCGAGAGCAACTAGGATTAGAATAGAGCCATGTTTTAGGTTATATTCTAGAGAGAGAAGCTCTCTCTTTTTTCTAGAATTAGGGTAGAATTAGGTTAATCTATCTTAGATTTAGGTTTTATTTCTTATTTTGATCTAGTTTCACTTGCTTCTCCTTGTTTACATGTCTTGATTCTCTTAGTTTACATTGTAAATTTTCCTTTTATATCACTTTTGGCTTATGAACTTTTGTTGCTTTGATTTATATTAATGCAATTTGATGTTTTGATGTTTATTGATGTTTAATTGAGTTGTTATTATTGTCATCTTGCATTTGGTAGTTTTAGATTTTATTATTATTGCAATTTTACCATGCTTTCATTTTATGCCTTCCAAGTGTTTGATAAAATGCTTGGTTAGGTTTTAGAGTAGATTTTAGTACTCTTGCCTTGAGATTGAAGACTTAGGTTTCTTGATGTCATTGATGTCCAGTGTGATTGGTAATTTAGGGTTGTTAGTTGATTTTAGGATCAATTATGTCCACTTGACTTCACCCTCCGATGTTAGAGGATAACTAAGTGGAATTAATCCTTTGTAATTACCATGTTGTGGTCAGTAATCTAGATAGGGAGCCTTGACTCTTAATCCTTGCCATGAGTGCCTTTTAGCATTTATATTATCTTAGTTTTTAGCTTTATTTTCTTGCAATTTACATTTTCGTTCGTCATTCCAAAATCCCAAAAAGAAATATCTCATAACCAATAATAGGCACACTTCTCTGCAATTTCTTTGAGAGACGACCCGATGTTTAAATACTCTTGATTTTTATTGGTTTGCACTTATGACAAAAAAATTAAACTTTGATTGAGTCACGACCCGAAATTTAAATACTCTCGGTTTTTATTGGTTTGCACTTGTGACTCTCAGAGGGATGCCTCAACATACATAAGAATTCATTTACAAAGCGTAGGCTTTGGTCATTCCCACTGTCTTTTCCAAAGAATAAAATATGCTAATAATCATATTCTAAACATATGCACAATCTCAATTATGCATGTTTTTGCACGTATTGTAGACAAAACAAGTAACAATAAGGTAAACAGATAGAAGAATAAAAGAATCAAGTATACCTCAAAAACCCCTCATGGATTATGACAAAAATATGAAGTGTATGTAAACCATGGAAACAATGTTTATTATTTTCTATTTGAGCAATTTATTTCCACAAGTTGTTGCAAGAAATTAAAATGTGCACATAGACAGATTGAGTAGGTACAAAGAGATATAGAGAGTGTAGCTATAGTACTACAACTTTAGAACATATTTCAAGATTTTATTGGCAAGATAAAGTCAAGGAAAAAATATAGAAAACTTTTTAATAATAATAATAATAATAATAATAATAATAATAATAATAATAATAATAATAATAAGTAAGATAATGACAAGCAGCATAAGATCTAGAGGAGCAAGTAAAATCTCACAAAATAAACTACTGATTAAGGTCAAAAGAATCACTATAAGAACATAAAGATTGAAAGTCTCTATGCCCATCTCTCATTGAGTTGAAATGATGCATGAGACATAGAAAATGCACTTACATTATTGTGACAAATTATTATTTTATGTTAGTTGGTGCCTCATTGCAATTATATAATACATTTTGTGATAGTGACTACTATAACAACAACATATAGATGTGGTCAGTTAAATACTCTCTGTACTATATATATATATATATATATATATATATATATATATATATATATCATGAACTAGCCTAGGTTTGAATTCTTTACATATATCTATACCCGTTTCGATCAATTTAATTATATTATACTTTCATCCAGAGAAAATAAAACAAGGATACTGGAGTTTCTGTTTAACTCATGGGATAGTGATAAAAAAACTGAATGTTCAATAAGGATGGTGCACTCAAAGGTTGAGATGGCTCACTAGTACATGCATAATGATGTCGAGAGGACTTCACGTTTCTATGGATTACTAAGAAGATCACTAAGTACAAGTAGAGTTGGCAAAACATACCCTACCTGCGGGTACCCAACCTGGACCAGCCCGTTCGTGTAGGATGGCCTACTTGACACGCTACGAATAGTGTAGAGAGCGGTGCGGGTTTGCCTGTGGGTAGGGTAGGATACATGTTTAGAGTATACCCTACCCTACCTACCCACACCCTTAATATTATATATATGTATGTATGTATGTATGTATGTATGTATGTATGTATGTATATATGTATGTATGTTGTGAAGGAAGTGGGTGCTGAATCCACAACCTCTCCCTTATAAAAACTTGTAATAACCATTAAGCTAGCTGTTTAATTTACTAACTTAGTACATTTATTTATTTTTATAAAGTTAGCCTAAAATAAAAATAAAATTTAAAAATAAAATTCATATTGAGATATCACATATTACACCAAGTGAATTCAGAAATCCTAACATCGTTTCTTAAATTAAGTTTACTCAATTTTTTAATAATATGTATGAAATTTGAAATAATTAAATTTTATATTTGCTTGAAAAAATTTAATTTTCTGTGAGTAGGGTAGGATAGGGTAAGGTTTAGAACCTTAGGGTGCGGGTATGGTCAAGGTTGAGAGAAAAAAAAGTTTAACCCGCGAGTAGGGTTAGGGTAGAGCCCAAACCCTACCCTACCCTAGCCTACACTACCCTACCCATTGTCAGCCCTAAGTACAAGGTGGTTATTAAATGATGTAATTATCTAGTTTAAACTAATAATTAGATAGTCTACTAATTAGTCAACAATATTTTTCTATTTACACTTATGAACAACGTACATAACTGGTTGGGTTGATGCAATTATTAATTGAATTGAAAGACAGTGTCAGAATTTTTATTAAACACCTGGTATGCTCTAATTGACTAGCAAACAATTATGTATATTTAACTAGTAATGTATGATATTTAACAACTTAATCAACAAATAAATAACTTAATGAGAACCAAAATTCAAAACCTAACTACTAAATAACCAATTAAAAAACTAAATCAACTAATAATTATACATTAAATTAATTATTACGTAAAGATTAAAGAGGATAGAAAGAGCAAGAAATTAACTGAATAAGACAATACTACTAGAACTCACCAGCCTGTGGGACGAGCAGACAATGGAACCGACGAGAAGACGATGGTACAGGCAAGAGACGATGGTACAGGCAAGAGACGACGCAGGCAACGAGAGGATAAACCAGAGGCGAGACAACACAAGCTAGAGTGTGAGTTAGTGATGAGCGGATAATTTATATGCTTTTTGGCATTGTTTTTAGGTAGTTTTTAGTAGTTTTTAGTTACTTTTTATTATATTTTTATTAGTTTTATAAAAAAATCACATTTCTGGACTTTACTATGAGTTTGTGTGTTTTTATGTAATTTCAGGTATTTTCTGGCTGAAATTGAGGGACCTGAGCAAAAATCTAATTCAGAGGCTGAAAATGGACTGCAGATGCTGTTGGATTCTGACCCTCCTGCACTCGAAGTGGATTTTATGGAGCTACAGAAGCCCAATTGGCACGCTCTCAATTGCGTTGGAAGGTAGACATCTTGGGCTTTCCAGAAATATATAATAGTTTATACTTTGCTTGACATTTGATGGCCCAAACTGGCATTAAAAGACAGCCAAAAACTTTCTGGCGTAAAACGCTAGAACTGGCACATTTCTTGGCGTTAAACACCCATTTTGGCACCCAGGGTGGCGTTTAACTCCAACTTTAGGCATATGCACGTGAAAGATTGAAAGCTCAGCCCAGACACTCACCAAGTGTGTCCCGAAAGTGGATTTCTGCACTATCTGCACGTAGTTACTCATTTTCTGAAAACCTAAGTTACTAGTTTAGTATAAAAACTACTTTTAGAGATTCATTTTGTACCTCTTGACATTTTACATTTCATATTGTATCTCCTATGGCATGAGTCTCTAAACCCCATAGGTGGGGGTGAGGAGCTCTGCTGTGTTTCAATGGATTAATGTAATTACTACTATTTTCTATTCAATCACACTTGATTCTATTCTAAGATACTCACTCATACTTCAATCTAGAGAATATGATGATCCCTGACACTCATCATTATTCTCAATTCTATGAACGCGTGCCTGACAACCACTCCCGTTCTATCTGAGCTCAACGTAGTCATTGGGCGACAGCTTGAGTGCGTATCTCTTGGGTCTCTGATCTACGGACCGAGTCCGTGAGATTAGAACCTTCGTGGTAGAGGCTAGAACCAATTGGCAGCATTCCTGGAATCCGAAAAGTCTAAACCTTATCTGTGGTATTCCGAGTAGGATCTGGGAAGGGATGACTGTGACGAGCTTTGATGAGTCTAATTTCACACCCCATTTAAAATTGGTGAATTAGTTCTTTTGGCAAGCGCACCAAAATTATCGTCAAGTAATAACCCACAGTGGAGTGGGATCGTATCCACAGAGATTGGAAAATTCGAGCAATTTTAATCAATTGATGAATTAGTCAAGCGGATCAATAGGATTGTAAAGTGCAGAATTGTAAATGACATAAATGTAAATGACTAGAATATAAAGAAAAGCAATAAAGTGCAGGAATATAAATGACAGAATGTAAAGTGCAGAATCATAAATGACTTGAATGTAAATGGGAATGGGGAATTGCTGAATATAAAAATAAGCTGTAAAGAAATGGATTGATAAGAATGGGGAAATTCATTGAGATTGGGAGATGTTGTCTCTTTGGATCAAATCTAGCTTATACCCTCTTCAATCATGCAACTCATTGACCTCTTGGCAATCATGATTGGTTGAGCCCCAATCCCTTGGTGACTCATTCTCTCAGATCTTGATCAATAGCCAATTCCTTGGTCTAATTGCTCATGAAGAGAGATATGCTTGGTCCCTGATTATACCACACACCATTATAGGTCCAAGTAGAGGGAGGATTATATGTCACATATCCAAACACCAAAACCCAGATTCTACTCTAGTGTGAGAAGGGATTTCAAGCATGGTTTCATGTTTCCTTTCCCAAGGTTCCCATGAAACCCAATTGCATTCAATCTCTTTTCTAAGATAATTGAACACTAAGCATTAAGAACGAAATTCCTTGTAGCAAATCAAAGAGAAGATGAAGAGAAGAAGAATTTCATTATTATCAATCCATCAAGTACAATAGAGCTCCCTCTCTCAATGAGAGGGAAGTTAGCTATTCATAGCTCAAAAAGTACTCAAAAGTGAAGTGTAAAAGTGGATCTAAAACTGACTGCTTAACCCCCTTTCTTCAGTACTCCTTGGGAGTATTTATACTACTCCTAGTAAAATAAAAGAATTACAAAAGTGAAAAAGGAAAATTACATTTTGGAGGGAAAAGAAAACACTCAATAAGCGTGATTTCTCAGCTGGCGTGTGGCTGGCGCTTTTCTGGCGTGTCACGTGCCCTTCATTTATAGCTTGGCGTGCCACGCCCAATCCTTCAAGTGGAACGCTCGTCCCTCTAACAACCTTGGCGTGCCACGCCTTCGAACTCAAGTGGCACGCCATAGTGAAATTCTTATGTTGGCGTGCCACGCCTTCGAACCCAAGTGGCACACCCCTTGCTTTTCTCACTTCTCTTTGCCTCTGGAAACTTGAACTGGGGTGCCACGTCCAAGGTCTGGCGTGCCACGTCCTTGCTCTATGCTTGCCTAAGCTTCTCTGGAAAGTTGAACTAGCGTGGCACGCCCAGGGTCTGGCGTGCCACGCCCCTTTTGTGAGTGAGTGGTTCCTCTGTTTTGGCGTGCCACGCCACGAACTCAAGTGGCACACCCCAATGCTTCTTGCTCTCTGAATGACACTGGCGTGCCACGCCTGGTTGCTCAAGTGGCACGTCTAAGCGAAGAATGGTGAATGGCGTACCACGCCTTCGATATCAAGTGGCACGCCCCTTATAACATGCTTCATTCATCCACTCTGGAAACTTATACCAGCGTGCCACGCCTAAAGACTGGCGTGCCATGCCCATGATCGTGTCTTGGTTCCAGTAGTTGGCGTGCCACGCCTCAGCCTTCAAGTGGCACGCCATAGTGAAATGCTAAGGTTGGCGTGCCACGCCTTCGATACCAAGTGGCACGCCCAGTCCTTGCTTCTGGTCCTTTGTGCATTGGCGTGCCACGCTTGGTTGCTCAAGTGGCATGCCCAGTCTTCAATTGCCTTCAGCCCCTTCTCTAGATTGTTGTACCAGCGTGCCACGCCATGCTGCTCAAGTGGCATGCTCATGGATTTGTGAACTCTTCAAGCTTGGCGTGCCACGCCTGGGTTCTCAAGTGGCACGCCCAAGTGACTTCTTGGAGTTGGCGTGGCACACCTTCGATACCAAGTGGCACGCCATAGTGGAGGTTCTTCTTGGAATGGTGAGTTGGCGTGCCACGCCCCTTTGCTCAAGTGGCACGCCCATAGTAATTGATGGGTCAAGCGTGCCATGCCCAGTCTCTGGCGTGCCACGCCCACATGCAAGCTTGGACTTCTTCTCTGAATTTAGTACTGGCGTGCCATGCCCAGCTCCTGGTGTCCCATGCCAGTACCTTTTTGTGGCGTTTGCTTTAAGTGGCATGCCAGTTTCACACGCCCAGCTTCTTGTTTGTCTTCTACCCATTTTTTGATGCTTTTCTCACCTGAAATTCAGCACAACTCATCTCGAAGTAGTGTACCATAATATTCATCAAATAATGCATGAATTGTACTGATCAAATGAGATTTATGCTCTTTTATAGTCTTCTTTATGCAAGAAAGAAGGGTAGATGATGCAAGTCATCACAACACCAAACTTAAGTTTTGCTTGTCCCAAGCAAATCAATGTGAGTAAACTTTTATAACTTGAGGCCTTGGCTTTGAGTGATTGCAATACAACTAAGAGTAAGACTAAGTGTTCAACACATGTATGAATGTTTTAATGTCATGGGAAGCTCTTGGATTCTTGAGGGTTCTTTCTGGTATAGGCTTTAAGGGTCCTTTCTATTGATTGTCACCTTGAAGTAGTAAGGGTTGTTTTGCTTTCTTGACCACGACTCTAAGTGTTTTTGTCTCAAGACAACCCTTTAATTAAGCTTTCAATTAGCACTCCCAAACCAGTTGGTTTAGGGTACTAGGTGTTGAGACACCCCTAAGAATTTACTTGCCCAGGTCTCTTCTTGACACATCTTCACCACAAGCATCTACTAAGATCTTTAATTCTTTTTGAGCTTTTTAATGTTTCTTTTTCTATCCCAGTAGTTGATGCTTAGAGCCTTGGGTCTTTATTGCTTGTTACCTCTTGGTTCTATGGATATTCAAGGAACACCCCTTGGCCTTCCCTGGTTATACCTTCTAGGACTAGTTGCACTCCATGACTCATTTTCTTTTTAGTTCATCCAAGGTTCTACACTTAGTTTCTTATTTCTTAGTTTGTTCGATAATCCATCTTGGCCTTGGTCTCTCTTGATGTTTTAGCACAACTCACAGTGACTTTTATGGAGACAAAGTCTACTTTTATTTATGTTGAAATGAAGACTTAGAATACATGGCATTTTCTTTCTTGTAAAAAAAAACTCATAAAGACTTCAAACAGGAATTAAAACTAAGCATAAAATATAAACTATCCTAGCATGATTATTTATTCAAAAAGTAAATAAAGCAAAAACTTAAACAAGATTTTAGAATTAGAAAGTGTCAACCATGGGACTCAACAACCTTGAGCAGCTTCATCTTTAGTTCATTGGCCCCTTCCCTTTGTCCTTCTTCTTGGAGGGGGAGAGCTACCTTCGTCTGGCTTGGAGGAACCTTCTTGTGCTTTGGTATCCTTGGGCTTCCAAAATCCTGCCCTCCTCATATAATTCCTCTCATCTTCTTTATGTTTGGCTAGGATTTCCTCTTGTCTTGCACTTAGCTCTTCCATTCCTTGCATGAAGATTGGGTATCCTGGGTTTAGAGCGGATTACACAAGTGATTTAGCTTCGCTTGTGTATTGATGTCATACTGCCTCCTGGATATGGTTCTGGCATCATAGAGATGTCTGAATTCGGCCAAGTTCCTCTGTTGCCATTTGCCTTGCTCTGCTATTTTGTCTAGCGCACTTCGCACTTCTCCCCAATCAAATTGTTCTTGCTGCTCCTTCCTCATATGCTCCCAATCCCCTTGGAGTTGTTAAATGTTTTGGTTGACTTGATTCTATTGCTGTTGTTGAGTTTTCTTGAGTTGATTGACATCTTCCCTCAAGTGGTGTAGATTTCCCTTCATTTGGTGTACATCTCCTTGCAATTGTTTCCAGTTGAATCCCTCTGGAAATTGCTGATATTGGTAGTGTGGTGGTGGTGGTTGAAGTGCCAGAAATTGAGGTTGCTCTTCTGCCTCTTCTTCTTCTTGTTGTTGTTGTGGTTCATGGGCATGAGCTCTTCGTTCTATGGCCCTGTTGAGTGGGTGAACAGCCACCACCTTGGCCATCTTTTTGGCAGTTATGAACTTGTCTTGCTTCACAAGCACTTCATCAATGATCTTTTCAACTCTAACCTCATCACATAGCCTCTGTATAATGCTGGGGAATGCCAACCTTCTGTTGTCACTGGTGCTTTTCAGCACTTTGTTGATGTTGTTAGTAATCATCTCCCCCACGTTGATGTTCTCTCCTTTCATGATGCTGTAGATGAGTACAGCTCTCTCCTTGATCACCTCTGAAGTGTTGGATGTGGGGATTAGGGACCTCCTCACAAATTCTAGCCACCCTCTAGCTTGGGGGCTCAAATCTCTTCTCCTCAATTGATTTGGTATCCCATCCTTATCATTTATCCAACGCACATGCATCACACAAATTTCATTCAAGATCTCATCAAACCCAAGGTCTTGCTGTTTCATTCTTTCTTCATAGCTCTGAGTGGAGCTTGTCCTCTTCACCATTAGCATTATTTCTATGCTAGAGGGACTGTAGTCAATGGACTTTTCCCTTACATAGCTAATGTAGCTATAGTGTTGCCCTGGTTGAGGCACTGCGTTGGCATAAAATTCCCTCACCAAGCTCTCTACCACTTTCCTTGGTGGGTTACATAGAAGTGACCAACCTCTATTGTTGATCTCAATGTTGATTTTAATGTGCTCGTTCCTCCCTAGTTGAAACCCAACTTCTGGAATGATCTCCCTCTCACTCATCCAACCATAGAATTGATTTTGGTTGAATACGGAGAGGAACTTGTAGTCATTGAAAGAGCTTGAGGATCCAAAGGTTGGTTCCTTTGTTTTTCTTTTCTTTGAGGCTGAGCTTTTTGGTGGTGCCATTAGGTTGAGAGAGTGTGTTTGAGGTTGAAAAAAATGGGGTTTGCAGGAAAGAGTAAGCAAAACAAGGTTTTGCTCCAACACCAAACTTAGGACTTGATTGTCCCAATCAAGAAAAAGAAGAAAGAAGGTAGGGGAAGAGATGGTAAAAGATGAAAAGAGAAAGGAAGGTGAGGGGTGTATGTTCTTCGTATGTGATTGGGGGTTGTTGAAGTGGGATAGGAGATAGGGAAGTGAGGCTTTTATAGTGTGTGAATGTTGTGGTGGGAATTAAAAAGGGTTAAATATTTTCCCACTTGGGGAGTGGCGCCTAGCGTGGGAGGAGGCGCCAACTCTTTTCTCACTATGTCTTCTGCGTGTGTTGAGTTCCAAAGTACAAGTACACTTTGACTTCCTTGCTTTGTGAGTTGTTTACCATGTGGGCCCCATCTTCTCTCCTGAAATGAAACTGAACCCATTAGTAATGACAAAAGAACCCCTTCACATTCCTTCTCATCAAGAGTGAATTGGATTGCAACTGATGGGTGTCCCTTGGGACACCAAACTTAATTCTTTGGCATCTTAATAAATTGGTTTCATCATTGCGTATTTAATGTGTTCTTAAGAGTGGAATAACATCAATCTTTTCATTTTTTTATTCCAATTCCTCTGAACTCATTAAACCACGTTCATGTTCTTACCCAAAGCATTAAGTGCTTTCAAATTGGGTGACTTGGGCTGCTAGATGATTCTTGGTGGTGGCCACACCAAACTTAATCTTTGGGCTTACTCTTTAAATCAAGCTATAAATTGTTTGTACGCCTAGATTAAGTTGGTGAGAGGCCACACCAAACTTAGCAATTTAGCTAGTTCTCATTCCATTCACTCATCATGATTTATGCCTTCATCAAGTTGCAATTCCAGAATAGAAAGAAATAAAAGAGTGTAAAAAAAATCTAGCTACCAAAGTTAATATCAAACTTTTTAACCTACAATTGTAAACTAATCCTAATTTGATATTGTAACACAAATATGAGACTGAAAATTAAACTATCTAAAGCAATAGATGTTAAACTACTTCTAAGAAAAGTAATTAAATAAAAAAGGATAAAGTGTTGGGGTGCCTCCCAACTAGCACTTCTTTATTGTCATTAGCTTGACATTCCTTCATCTTCAGCTGAGCTTGTAGCTCACTCTCTGCTCCTCTAAGAGGCCTCCCAAGTAGTGTTTGAGTCTATGACCATTGACAGTAAAAGTTCTCTGAGTCTTGTCCTCCATGAGCTCCACATGACCATAGGGAAACACCTTGAGTATGGTGAAAGGTCCTGACCATCTAGACTTCAGTTTTCCAGGGAAGAACTTGAGTCTTGAGTTGTAGAGTAACACCTTCTGTCCTTCAGTGAACTCCCTTCTTGCTATCTTTTGGTCTTGCCACCTTTTTGTGTTCTCTTTGTAGATTTTTGCATTCTCATATGCTTGATTTCTAAACTCCTCCAACTCATTGAGTTGCATTAATCTCTTTTCTCCAGCAGCTTGCTCATCACAGTTTAACATCTTTAGAGCCCAAAATGCTCTATGCTCAAGTTCAACTGGCAAGTGACAACCCTTGCCATACCCCAGTTGGTATGGAGACATCCTAATGGGAGTCTTATAGGCTGTTCTGTAGGCCCATAGTGCATCATCCAGCTTCTTAGACCAATCCTTTCTTAAGCTTCCAACAGTTTTTTCAAGGATTCTTTTTAGCTCTCTGTTGAAAATTTTAGCTTGCTCATTGGTCTGTGGGTGGTATGGAGTTGCCACCTTGTGCTTTACTCCATATCTGAGAAGGAGTGTTTCGAGTTGTTTGTTGCAGAAGTGTGTCCCTCCATCACTAATGAGAGCTTTGGGAACTCCAAATCTGCTGAAGATGTTCCTTCTCAAGAAGCTTATCACAACCTTGTTGTCATTTGTTGCAGTGGCTATGGCTTCTACCCACCTTGAGACATAATCAACAGCCACCAATATGTAGCTCTTTGAGTAGGAGGTTGGGAATGGTCCCATGAAATCAATCCCCCATACATCAAATAGCTTCAGCTCTAGTATGAATTGCTGTGGCATCTCATTTCTCTTGTTTAGATTACCAGCTCTTTGGCATTCATCACACCTTGACACCATTTCCTTGGCATCCTTAAACATTGTTGGCCAGTAAAATCCGGATTGAAGCACTTTTGCTGCTGTTCTTTCTCCACTGAAGTGACCTCTATATGCGGATCCATGGCACTGCCATAACACTTCCTGCCCTTCTTCATGGGATATACACCTTCTTAGGATTTCATCAGCACACTTTTTGAACAAATAGGGGTCATCCTAGATGTAGTGTTTGGCATCTTTGATTAGCTTCCTCCTCATGTGCTTATTAATATTGGTTGGTAGCTCCCCAATAGCCTTAAAGTTAGTTATATCTGCAAACCAAGGAGCTACTCGAATCATCATCAATTGTTCATCAGGAAAGCTTTCATTTACTGCTACTTGTTGCATTTCTTCCTCTTGTGGGATCCTTGAGAGGTGGTCAACTACTTTGTTCTCTGCTCCGCTCCTATCTTTAATCTTAATATCAAATTCTTGGAGCAGCAGGATCTATCTTATTAGTCTGGGCTTAGATTCTTGTTTGGTAAGCAAGTATTTGAGTGCTGCATGATCAGTGAACACAATTACTTTTGAGCCAATGAGATATGATCTAAACTTGTTAAAAGCAAAAACTATGGCTAAAAGTTCTTTCTCCGTGGTGGTATAGTTCCTTTGATTCTCATTAAGAACCTTGCTAGCATAGTAAATAACATGTACTAGCTTGTCTTTCCTCTGTCCTAGAACAGCACTAACAGCAAAATTAGATGCATCACACATTAGTTCAAAGGGAAGGTCCCAGCTTGGTGGTGCTATAATAGGTACAGAGGAGAGTTTCTTCTTAAGTTTATCAAAGGCTACCATGCATTCTCTATCAAAAACAAAGGGAGTATTTGAGACAAGTAGGTTGCTAAGGGGTTTTGCAATCTTTGAAAAATCTTTGATAAATCTCTTATAGAACCCAACGTGTCTCAAAAAACTTCTGATTTCTTTGACATTGCAAGGTAGAGGTAATTTTTCAATTACTTCCACTTTTGCCTTGTCTATTTCTATGCATCTTTTGAAATCTTGTGACTAAGAACCACCCCTTCAGTTACCATAAAATGGCACTTCTCCCAGTTTAAAACTAGGTTGGTTTCTTGACACCTTTTTAGTACAAGAGCAAGATGGTATAGGCAATCAGAATATGAGTTCCCAAATACAGAGAAGTCATCCATGAATACTTCTATGAACTTCTCAATCATATCTGAAAAAATGGAGAGCATGCACCTTTGGAATGTTGCAGGTGCATTGCACAATCCAAAGGGCATTCTCCTATAAGCAAAGACACCATATGGACAAGTAAATGAAGTTTTTTCCTGATCCTTGGGGTCTACAACAATTTGATTGTAGCCCGAGTACCCATCCAGGAAGCAATAAAACTCATGTCCTGCCAATCTTTCAAGTATCTGGTCCATGAAAGGTAGGGGAAAGTGGTCCTTTCGAGTGGCTTCATTAAGTTTCCGGTAGTCAATACACATACGCCATTCGGTCACTGTCCTTGTGGGTATCAATTCATTCTTCTCATTTGCCACAACAGTGATCCCTCCCTTCTAAGGGACTACTTGCACTGGGCTTACCCAAGGGCTATCTGAGATGGGGTAGATCACCCCTGCTTGCCACAATTTCAGCACTTCTTTCTGAACCACTTCATTCATAGTTGGGTTCAGCCTCCTTTGTTGTTGTCTTGAAGGTTTGGCATCCTCTTCAAGTAGGATTTTATGCATACACATTGAAGGACTGATCCCTTTTAAATCTGCAAGTGTCCAGCCTATGGCATCCTTGTGTTGTCTCAGCACTTGGATGAGCTCCTCTTCTTATTCCTTACTCAGACTTGAATTTATGATCACTGGGTGAGTGTTGTTAGCACCCAGATATGCATATTTCAAGCTGGGTGGTAATGCTTTCATTTCTAGTTTTAGTGACTCTGCATCTTTGTTGTCTGTAGTGGTTGGCATGATTGAGTTTCTCATGGTCGCTTGTGGTGGTTCTCCATCCAGCTCAATGGTTCCTCCACATTGTTCTTCTTCCAAGACTTCTTGAACTATCTGTTCCATGGTGTCTACCAGCATGCATTCTCCTATGGATTCCTTAGGGTAACTCATTGCTTTGAAGACGTTGAAGACCATTTTCTCTTCATGCAACCTTAAGACTAGTTCCCCTTTTTGCACATCAATGATGGCTCCAGCAGTAGCTAGGAATGGTCTTTCTAGGATAATTAACGTGTTGGCTTCTTCTTCAATGTCCAGCACAACGAAATCAGCAGGGAAAATAAATTCTCCTACTTTCACTAGCAAGTCTTCCACCACCCCATGTAGAAACTTAAATGTTTTGTCAGCCAATTGGAGTGCCATTCTTGTTGGCTTGGCTTCCTCAATCTTCATCCTTCTCATCATGGTTAGAGACATAAGGTTTATGCTAGCTCCCAAATCACACAAAGCTTTCTCAATGGTGATGTCTCCTATGATGCAGGGGATTTTGAAACTCCCTGGGTCTTTCAACTTTTAAGGCAGCTTCTTCTGTATGATGGTGCTGCATTCTTCAGTCAATATTATGGTTTCTTTTGCTTCCCAGTTCTTCTTTTTGGTTATAAGCTCCTTCAAAAATTTAGCATAGAGTAGCATTTTTTCTAATGCTTCAGCAAATGGTATGTTGATTTGGAGCCTCTTAAAGATCTCTAGGAACTTAGAAAACTGGCCATCCTTCCCATCTTTTCCCAGTCTTTGTGGGTATGGTGCCTTTGGCATATAAGGCTTCAAGACTGATTTTGGTGGAGGTGGAGCAGGGATCTCTTCTTCATCCTTGTTCCCATGCTTTGCTGCAGCTTCTTCATGCTTGTCTTTGCTTGGGTTCCCTTCTTCTACAACCTTCCCACTTCTTAGAGTAATGGCTTTGCATTCCCCTCTTGGGTTAGCCATGGTATCACTGGGAAATGTGTGTGTGGGAAGTGGGATTTGCTTGGATAAAATCCCCACTTGTGCTTCCAACTTTGAGATTACTGCACCTTGATTTTTCATATTTGACCTGTATTCCTCTTGATTAGCATCTATCCTTCTTTCAGTTTGTGCTTGTCTGTCCATGAGGGTGGAGACTGCTCCTGTAATCTGTGAGGACAGTTGTGCTATTGCAGCTTCCATCCTCTCAAAGTTGCTCTTGATTTCACATGGTTGCATAGTTGAGGATGGTGCATCTTGATTGAGGTTGTTGTGTATGGGTTGGTTACTATGGTATGATGTGTTTTGTGAGTTATGATAGGGTCTATGGATCCCTGTTTGATGGTTGGGGTTGTGGTTGGAATGCTGATTTGATGGGTAAGGTTTGTTGTGGTCCTGGTTGTGGTTTTGTTAATTTTCCCACCCAAAGTTTGGGTAGTTCTTCCAACCTGGGTTGTATGTCTTAGAGTGTGGGTCATATGGTGGTCTAGATGAATTGTTCACATAGTTGGCTTGTTCTAGTCATCTTCAGATTCTGGTGCATTCCCTTCTTGTTGAGGAGTTTGGTCTTGAATGACTGAGGCTTGATTGGCCTCCATCCTTTTAGTTAGAGCTGCTATTTGAGCTGCAATTGCCTTGTTCTGAGCTAACAAAGCATCTACAGAGTTGAGTTCTAGCACTCCCTTCTTCTGAGTTCTTTCTGAAGCATAGAAATACTCATTTTTAGCTACAGTCTCAATGACATCTATGGCCTCTTCAATGGTTTTCTTTTTGTTGAGTAAGCCTCCTGAAGAATGATCCACTGCCTTCTTTGCTTCATAGGATAATCCCTCATAAAAGATATGTAGTTGTACCCACTCATTGAACATTTCTGGTGGGCACCTTCTTGTCAGATCTTTGAATCTCTCCCAGGCCTCATAGAGTGTTTCTCTATCTTGTTGTCTGAAAGTTTGCACCTCAGCTCTCAGCCTATTGATTCTTTGTGGAGGGTAAAATCTTGCAAGGAATCTGTTCACGACCTCCTCCCATGTAGTTAGGCTATCCTTGGGGAATGATTCCAACCACTTTGCTGCCTTGTCTCTGAGTGAGAAAGAGAACAAGAGTAGTTTGTAGATGTCAGGGTGTACCCCGTTGGACTTTACAGTATCACATATCCTCAAGAATGTGCTGAGATGTTGATTAGGGTCTTCTTGGGCACTTCCTCCATATGAGCAATTGTTCTGAACAAGTGTGATGAGCTGAAGTTTCAGCTCAAAATTATTGGCATGAATTGTTGGCTTTAGGATGCTGCTGCCACAATTTCCTGGGTTTGGGTTGATGTAGGAGCCTAAGACTCTCCTTTCTTGCCCATCATGATTTACTGGGCCTTCTCTGGCATGGTTGTGAGCTTCTTCTTCATGGTGGTTCTCCATATTATCCTCCATGTCTGTTTCAAAATACTCTTCCTCTTCCTCAGCACCAACGACTCCTTTCCCTCTTGCTTCCCTCCTCAATCTAAAGAAGGTCCTCTCAAGTTCAAAATCAAAGGAAGTTGAAGCCCCGCTTCTTCTACCTGTCATACAACCAATAAGGCAAAAACAAGAAAAAAATTGAATAAAGAAGTTACTCTTGTTAGAGTGGTTGTTAGTGTGAGTGGTGCAATTAATCAAACAGTTAGAAAAGTGGAAATATGGATGATAAAAATAATCAAAGAAGAAAGAAATAGAACTCAAAATAAAAGAAAATAAAAAGGTGCTAAATAAAATAAAATAACAAGGAATTTAAATTGCTTAATCTAGCTCTCCAATCGATTTAATCACTGTCAAATTTAAGGCAATCCCCGGCAAAGGCGCCATAAAACTTGATAAGTCTAATTTCACACCCCATTCAAAATTGGTGAATTAGTTTTTTTGGCAAGCGCAGCAAAATTATCGTCAAGTAATAACCCACAGTGGAGTAGGATCGTATCCACAGAGATTGGCGAATTCGAGCAGTTTTAATCAATTAATGAATTAGTCAAGCGGATCAATAGGATTGTAAAGTGCAGAATTGTAAATGACATAAATGTAAATAACTAGAATATAAAGAAAAGCAATAAAGTGCAGGAATATAAATGACAGAATGTAAAGTGCAGAATCATAAATGACTTGAATGTAAATGGGAATGGGGAATTGCTGAATGTAAAAATAAGCTGTAAAGAAATGGATAGATAAGAATGGAGAAATTCATTGAGATTAGGAGATGTTGTCTCTTTGGATCAAATCTAGCTTATATCCTCTTCAATCATGCAACTCATTGACCTCTTGGCAATCATGATTGATTGAGCCCCAATCCCTTGGTGACTCCTTCTCTCAGATCTTGATCAATAGCCAATTCCTTGGTCTAATTGCTCATGAAGAGAGATATGCTTGGTCCCTGATTATACCACACACCATTATAGGTCCAAGTAGAGGGATGATTATATGTCACAAATTCAAACACCAAAACCCAAATTCTACTCTAGTGTGAGAAGGGATTTCAAGCATGGTTTCATGTTTCCTTTCCCAAGGTTCCCATGAAACCCAATTGCATTCAATCTCTTTTCCAAGATAATTGAACACTAAGCATTAAGAACGAAATTTCTTCTAGCAAATCAAAGAGAAGATTAAGAGAAGAAGAAAATTTTACTATAATCAATCTATCAAGTACAACAGAGCTCCCTCTCTCAATGAGAGGGAAGTTAGCTACTCATAGCTCAAAAAGTACTCAAAAGTGAAGTGTAAAAGTGGATCTAAAACTGACTGCTTAAGCCCCTTTCTTCAGTACTCCTTGGGGATATTTATACTACTCCTAGTAAAATAAAATAATTACAGAAGTGAAAAAGGAAAATTACATTTTGAAGGGAAAACAAAACACTCAATAAGCGTGACTTCTCAGCTGGTGTGTGGCTGGCGCTTTTCTGGCGTGTCACGTGCCCTTCATTTCTAGCTTGGCGTGCCACACCCAATCCTTCAAGTGGCACGCTCGTCCCTCTAACAACCTTGGCGTGCCACGCCTTCGAACCCAAGTGGCACGCCCTTTGCTTTTCTCACTTCTCTTTGCCTCTGAAAACTTGAACTGGCGTGCCACGCCCTTGCTCTATGCTTCGCTAAGCTTCTCTAGAAAGTTGAACTAGCGTGGCACGCCCAAGGTCTGGCGTGCCACGCCCCTTTTGTGAGTGAGTGGTTCCTCTGTTTCGGCGTGCCACGCCATGAACTCAAGTGGCACGCCCCAATGCTTCTTGCTCTTTGAATGACACTAGCGTGCCACGCCTGGTTGCTCAAGTGGCACGCCTAAGTAAGGTATGGTGAATGGCGTGCCACACCTTCGATATCAAGTGGCACGCCCCTTGTAACTGGCCTCCTTCATCCTCTCTGGAAACTTATACCAGCGTGCCACGCCTAAAGGCTGGCGTGCCACGCCCATGATCGTGTCTTGGTTCCAGTAGTTGGCGTGCCACGCCTCAGCCTTCAAGTGGCACGCCATAGTGAAATGCTAAGGTTGGCGTTCCACGCCTTCGATACCTAGTGGCACACCCAGTCCTTGCTTCTGGTCCTTTGTGCATTGGCGTGCCACGCCTGGTTGCTCAAGTGGCACGCTCATAGATTTGTGAACTCTTCAAGCTTGGCGTGCCACGCCTGGGTTCTCAAGTGGCACGCCATAGTGGAGGTTCTTCTTGGAATGGTGAGTTGGCATGCCACGCCCCTTTGCTCAAGTGGCACGCCCATAGTAATTGATGGGTCAGGCGTGCCACACCCAGCCTGGCATGCCACGGCCCTTTTGTGTCCTCCATTTGGCTCTCTGGAATTTTGTATTAGCGTGCCACGTCCAGTCTCTGGCGTGCCACGCCCACATGCAAGCTTGGACTTCTTCTCTGGAGTTTAGTACTGGCGTGCCACGCCCAGCTCCTGGCGTGCCACGCCAGTGCCTTTTTGTGGCGTTTACTTCAAGTGACACACCAGTTTCACACGCCCAGCTTCTTGTTTGTCTTCTACCCATTTTTTGATGCTTTTCTCACCTGAAATTCAGCACAACTCATCTCAAAGCAGTGTACCATAATATTCATCAAATAATGCATGAATTGTACTGATCAAATGGGATTTATGCTCTTTTATGGTCTTCTTTATGCAAGAAAGAAGGGTAGATGATGCAAGTCATCAAGCTTCAAATTTGCGAATGTTAGGCGCAGAGACAGTGTGCAAAAGGACAAGGGTCCTATTCCGATGCTAGCAGGAACCGACAGATGATTAGCCGTGCGGTAGCTGTACTTGGTTTTTTTCATCCGAGACGAGAAATCTGGCAGTTGATTAGCCGTGCAGACATTGTACCTGGTATTTTTCATCCGAGAGAATCATACAGCTTGCCATTGAAGGGAGCCATGCGTGTTTGGAAAAGAAGATAGTAGGAAAGCAGAGATTCAGACGACAGAGCATCTCCTGAACCTCAACCTGTTCCTCATTACTGAATCACAAGTACCATTTATTTCATGTTATTTACTTTTCATAGACAAAATCAATTTAATCATTAATCTCCTGACTAAGATTTACAAGATAACTATAGCTTGCTTCAAACCGACAATCTCCGTGGGATCGACCCTTACTCACGTAAGGTATTACTCAGACGACCCAGTGCACTTGCTGGTTAGTTGTGGGGAATTGTGAAAAGTGTGAATCACAATTTTGTGCACCAAGTTTTTGGCGCTGTTGCCGGGGATTGTTCAAGTTTGGACAACTGATGGTTCATCCTGTTGCTTAGATTAGGAAAAATTTATCTTTTTTTTGTTTAGAGCCACTAAAATTGAGTCTTCTATTATTGTTTTTGTTAAAATTTTAAAATCCTTGTTTTCTTTTTCTAGATCTTTTTTCGAAAAAAAAAACCAATAAACTAATAATTGAGTCTTCTGTTTGAGTTTAGTTTCATGTTTTAAGTTTGGTGTCAATTGCATGTTTTTATTTTCCTTCAATTTTTCGAATTGTATGTTCTTTTTATTCTTCATATTTTCGAGTTTTATGTCCCATATTCTTTCTTGATCTTTAAGTTGTTCTTGTTTATTTTCCTTATTTAATCTTTAAATTTTCCTGTTTGGTGGTTGTTGTTGTTTATCTTATACATTTTCAAATTATTATTGTCCAAAGTATAAAAATTTTTAATTTTGGTGTCCTTTGTGTTTTTATTTTTCTTAAAAATTTCCAAAATTTGTTCTTGGTTTTCATCTTGACATTCAAAGTGTTCTTATTTGTTTTCTTTGTTTTGATCTAAAAATTCTAAGTTTAGTGTCATTTTATTATTTTTCTCTTTCCTCATAAAATTCAAAAAATATCTTTTCCTTTAATTACTAATCATTTTCGAATTACCTAGGTTGACTTAGTCAAAATTTTTAAAATTTGGTAGTTTCTTGTTAGTCAAGTTAGAATTCCAATTTTAAAATTTATCTTTTTAAATCTTTTTCAATTTTTTTATTTTTCGAATTTCCTTTATAAAATTTTTCAAAAATCTTTTTCTTTTCTTATTCATAATTTTCGAATCACTTCTCCCATTTTATTATTTTGATTGAAAAATTTTAAGTTTGGTGTTTCCTTGTTGAGAAAGTTTCAATCTTCTAATTTTAAAATCATATCTTTTTCAAATCTTTTCTTTTATTTATTTATTTATTTTTACAAGTATCTTTAATTTTAAGACATATCTTTTTCAAAACTCCCTAACCACTTTCTCTCTCTTAAATTTTCGAAAATCATATCCAAAAATTTTTCAAACCTTTTTAATTAATTAATCATTTTAGCATTCAAATTTTTTTATTTATTTTCTCTTTTAGTTTTCGAAACTTATATTCTATTTTCCAATTATTTTATTTTATCTTATTTCCTTTTTATTCGGTTTATCCTTAATTAAATTAAATAAAAATAAAAATATACTTTATTTGCAATCCACATCATCTCCCTTTCTCCATCATGGACTTAAGTGGAAATGAGCAGTCCAGAAGGACTCTGGGGTCATATGCTAACCCCACTACTGCTTCATATGGCAGTAGTATCTGTATACCCCCCATCAGAGCAAGCAGTTTTGAGCTAAATCCTCAGCTCATTATCATGGTGCAGCAAAACTGTCAGTATTCTGGTCTTCCACAGGAAGAACCTACTGAGTTTCTGGCACAGTTCTTACAAATTACTGACACAGTACATGATAAAGAAGTAGATCAGGATGTCTACAAATTATTTGTGTTTCTGTTTGCTGTAAAAGATCAAGCTAAGAGGTGGTTAAATAACCAACCCACAGCAAGCATAAGAACATGGAAACAGTTATCAGACAAATTCCTGAATCAATATTTCCCTCCAAAAAGGATGACACAACTAAGGCTGGACATTCAAGGCTTTAAACAAGAGGATAATGAATCTTTATATAATGCCTGAGAGAGGTACAGAGGGATGCTAAGGAAATGCCCCTCTGAAATGTTTTCAGAATGGGTGCAGTTAGACATCTTCTACTACGGGCTTATAGAAAAGGCCCAGATATCTCTAGACCACTCAGCTGGTGGATCTATACACATGAGAAAGACAATTGAAGAGGCTCAAGAGCTTTGTTCATACCCTGGGTCGAACTGTCCGACCCGGGATGATTGGTGGCAAAACGACTGACCTCTTCAGGTCCGACTATCCGACCTCTTCTTAAAGAGATCGGCCAAATCGACAGGAGAGCCCAGTAAAGGGCCCAAATAGAGGAACACGACCCAAATCCAAAGGCAGTTCAAGCCTACAGAGATAAAGGTGGTTCCCTTAAAGATAAGCTGACTTCACTCAAGATAAAGATAAGATAAGATAACTAACTTATCTTATCAGAAAGGTCAGCCCACACTACTATAAATACACTGGAGCACCCAGGTATAACTCATACTCTGATTCTACATAACATCTGCTTAATACCCATGCTAACTTAAGCATCGGAGTCTCTTGCAGGTACCCCCCACCCTTCGGTGACAGAGGATCAACAGCACGTTCAAGTCCAAACAAGTCGGACGTACTAGCTCCGGCCTCTATTTACCAGCCGGACACATCGGTTCCGACCAGTACAGAAGATCTCGTCCGAGATCATCCTATAGTTTCAGGTAATCCTCGGAACATTGGCGCCGTTGCCAGGGAACCTGGAAGCCATCCCAACACCATGGCGGACAACCATGACAACGATCACGATTCAGATCTAGAAAACAGAATGTCGCACAAAAACGCGGACACCCCACTAAAAGACACCCCGGAATCCAACGGAGACAAAAATCCAGCGAACCCGGGGGCAATAGAAGTACTTCAAGATCGCTTGAAGCAACTTGAGGAAAGCTCACGTAAAGAACAGGATCCATTTACCAGAGAGATCATGAAAACCAAAATTCCAAAAGACTTCAAACTCCCGGATATGATTTTGTACGACGGCACCACTGATCCCAACCATCATCTCAGCAATTTCAGAAGCAGAATGTACCTTACCGACGCCTCAGATGCCGTTCGCTGCAAAGCCTTTCCAACAACCATCACGAAGACGGCGATCAGATGGTTCGACAGCTTACCTCCCAAGTCCATCTCAAACTTCGACGAACTAGCCGGAAAGTTCCTCGCCAGATTCTCCATCTAGAAAGATAAAGCTAAACACACCCCCAGTCTACTAGGGATCAAGCAAGGAAATCGGGAGAGCCTCCACAACTACATGGAAAGATTCAACAAAACATGCATGGACATACAAAGCTTACCCACAGAGGCCGCCATCATGGGACTTATCAACGGCCTACGAGAGGGACCTTTCAGCCAGTCTATATCGAAAAAGTACCCGACCTCCTTAGACGAAGTGCAGGAACGGGCAGAAAAATACATCAACATGGAAGAAAACGCTTGGTTAGGAGAGACCTCAAAATCGGGGGCCTCCTACCGTGACAAGGACAAAGAGTCTAAACGAAAAGAAGACCTACAAGGGGAAAAAATTAAAAAATACCATAATTATACTCCCCTCAGAGCATCCCTAGTCGAAATATACAAAGAGGTCTGCCATACAGAAAAAATTCCCCCAGCACGGCCCCTCAAAGGAAAAAGGGGAGGAGGAAATCGGAAGGAATATTGTGAATATCACCGGGTCAGAGGACACGCCACCAACGAATGCTTCGAATTAAAAAATATCATAGAAAAATTGGTAAGGGAAGGAAAATTAGATCGATTCCTGGCCACCCGAGATGATGATCAAAGAAAAAGACGAAGGGATGAAGATACAGAGCGAACAGAACGATCACCTCGGACACCAGAAAGACATGTACACATGATACATGGCGGATTCGCAGCAGGAGGGATCTCCAAATCTTCTCGCAAAAGGTATCTCAAAGAAGTATATCATGTCGAAGGAGAGGAGGAAGCACTCAACATCCCAGCGATAACATTCACTAAGGAGGACGCGTCCGGCATCATCACAGGACACGACGATCCCATGGTCATCACCATCATATTGGCAAACGCCAACCTACACCGCACCTTAGTAGATCAAGGGAGTTCTGTCGACATATTATTCAAGACAGCCTTTGACAAACTCGGCTTAGAAGAAAAAGAACTTAAGACATATCCAAACAGTCTGTTCGGGTTAGGCGATACCCCGGTTCGACCACTAGGATATATATCACTACATACAACCTTCGGAAAAGGAGACCAATCCAGGACCCTCAAAATAGACTACATCGTAGTCGATGTAAGTTCAGCTTACAATGCTCTCATAGGTCGGACAACACTCAACCAACTCGGCGCAATAGTCTCGACCCTACACCTATGTATGAAGTTCCCAACTCCAAAAGGGATAGCCACGATAAAAGCTGACCAAAAGATGGCACGTCGCTGTTATAACGAAAGCCTAAACCTCAGGGGCAAAGGAGAAGAGTTCCACGCAATCGAGTTGGGCGGAGTTCAACGACAAGAAGATCTTCGTCCCCAACCAGAGGGCGAGATAGCAAAAATTCAAATCGGGGACACCTCGGAAAAAACAACTAATATCGGCACAATCCTCAAAGGAGATTTAAAAGAATTGCTAATACAATTCTTACGAGATAATGTCGACCTCTTTGCATGGAAATCCGCGGACATGCCAGGCATAGACCCTAAGCTAATGTGCCACAAGTTGGCGATCTACCCAGGATCTCGACCGGTACAGCAGAGACGAAGAAAGCTTGGGCCAGAGCGATCCCAGGCTGTGGAAGAGCAAGTACAGGCACTACTGGAAGCCGAATTTATAAGAGAAGTTAAATACCCGCTATGGCTAGCCAACGTCGTCTTGGTGAAGAAATCGAACGGGAAGTGGCGGATGTGCACCGATTACACCGATCTCAACAAAGCTTGTCCAAAAGATCCATACCCACTCCCAAGTATTGACGCCCTGGTAGATGCTTCCTCTGGATATAAATATCTCTCGTTTATGGATGCATATTCAGGATACAACCAAATTCCCATGTATCCACCAGATCAAGAAAATACCTCGTTTTTAACACCAAAGGCAAAATACTGTTACATCGTGATGCACTTCGGCCTCAAGAACGCAGGAGCTACTTATCAAAGACTAATGAATAAAGTTTTTTCGAATCACATCGGAAACATCATGGAGGTCTATGTGGACGACATGCTAATAAAAACACAAAGTGAAGAAATACTATTGTCCGACCTGGCTCAAGTATTCGACACCATAAGGAAACATGACATGCGACTCAATCCCGCGAAATGCACCTTTGCAGTAGAAGTAGGCAAATTCTTAGGCTTCATGCTCACTCAAAGAGGAATTGAAGCAAATCCAGATAAATGTTAGGCCATACTCAACATGAAGAGCCCAACCTGTGTTAAAGAAGTACAGCAACTCAACGGGAGACTGGCCGCCCTATCCCGATTCTTAGCAAGAGCTGCGATAAGATCTCTCTCCTTCTATGCTACTTTAAGAAAGGGAAAACAGTTCAAATGGATGACAGAATGTGAGCAAGCATTCAAAGACTTCAAGGAGTTCTTAGGACGGCCACCTATCTTATCTCGACCGCGAGATGGAGAACCACTCATATTATACCTCGCAGTGGGAAGCAAAGCAGTAGCATCAGCACTAGTCAAAGAAGACGAAAATGGACAACAACCCGTCTACTTCATTAGCAAGGCACTACAGGGATCCGAGCTGAACTACCAGAAAATAGAAAAATTTGTCTATACTCTTATCCTAACATCTCGACGACTCCGCCCGTACTTCCAGGCTCACACCATTAAGGTTCGAACTAACCAGCCCATAAAAGGAATATTGCAGAAAACAGATCTAGCAGGCAGAATTCTACAATGGGCAGTCGAGTTGTCAGAGTTTGACCTCCAATATGAAGCTCAGACGGGCATCAAATCACAGTATCTGGCCGATTTTATCGCAGAATTCACAGATGCCCTAGAAACCCCCACAGAATGGAATCTTTACGTGGACGATTCTTCAAATAAAACTAGAAGTAGTGCGGGCGTGATAATAGAAAGCAACCAAGGAACCCAAGTTGAGCTCTCCCTCAAGTTCGGGTTCCCGGCCTCAAACAACCAGGCAGAATATGAAGCATTATTGGCTGGTTTGAAGCTGGCTAAAGAAGTCGGAGCTCAAAAACTCAACATTTACAGAGATTCACAAATAGTCACATCACAAATAACAGGGAGCTACCAAGCCAAAGATCCCACCATGAAAAAGTATTTGGATAAAACCAAGGAACAGCTCGGACAAATAGGGGAGTATAAGATCTGCCACATACCCCGCGAACAAAATGCCCGAGCTGACGCACTCTCAAAACTAGCCAGCACGAAACCAGGGGGTAACAATAGAAGCCTCATCCAGGAAATGTTGCAGAACCCGTCAATCTCGGAAGAGGAAAAAGTCCTGACTATAACAAGTCAGGACCAAGGCTGGATGACCCCTATAGCCAACTACCTTAGAACAGGAACGCTCCCCACAGAAGAAAAGGACACAAAAAGGCTAAAAAGGGAGGCACAGTACTACACCATCATAAACAACATCCTGTACAAAAGAGGAATCTCAACACCTTTACTAAAATACGTGCCAACCTCCAACACAAGAGAAGTGCTAGAAGAAATACACGGTGGTATCTGTGGCAATCATCTCGGAGCACGAGCTCTCGCCAAAAAAGTGCTCCGGGTGGGATTTTATTGGCCAACTCTACAGAAAGAAGCCACAGAATTTGTAAAGACATGCCCACCATGTCAGAGACATGCCAACTTTCACATCGTCTCGCCAGAGGAGCTCATCAGCGTGACCTCGCCTTGGCTGTTCGCAAAATGGGGACTCGATCTTCTCGGCCCCTTCCCACAGGGATCAGGACAAGTTAAATTCCTCATAGTAGGGGGTAGATTACTTTACAAAGTGGATCGAGGCAGAGCCCCTAGCCAATGCCACCGCTCAAAGAAGCCGAAAATTCTTATATAGAAACATTGTCACAAGGTTCGGGGTTCCATATTCAATAACCACAAACAATGGCACCCAATTCACAGATGCAGGCTTCAGAAAACTAGTAGCCGACTTGAATGTAAAGCACCAGTACACCTCCGTCGAACATCCACAAGCCAATGGGCAGGCCGAAGCTGCTAACAAAGTCATATTAGCCGGATTAAAACGGAGATTACAAGATGCAAAGGGAGCCTGGGCAGAAGAGCTTCCACAGGTCCTGTGGGCATATCAAACAACGCCACATTCCACCACGAAGGAATCTCCCTTCCGATTAGCATACGGAATAGAGGCGATGATTCCAGTAGAGATTGAGGAAGGGTCGCCTAGAGTAGTTCACTACAATGAGGGAGCAAACTCCCAACTTCGGAGAGAAGAGCTCAACTTGTTACCTGAAATCCAAGAAGGAGCTCGGATCAGGGAAGAAGCTCTAAAACGCCGAATGGCTTCCAGATATAATCAAAAGGTAGTGTCGAGAAGTTTTGCAGAGAATGATCTCATCCTAATCCGAAATGATATTGGAACAACTCGACCAGGAGAGGGAAAGCTGGCAGCAAACTAGAAAGGACCCTACCGAGTTGTAGAAGTACTCGGAAAGGGCTACTACAGACTGTCTGAACTCGATGGACGAGAGCTTCCCAGGTCATGGCACGCCTGCAACCTCAGAAGGTACTACAGTTAGAAAAGATAAAGGATCTCATCATTGGATGCACACTTTTTCCTGAAAAGGTTTTTTAATGAGGCACCAAGTTGAGACTCAGACAATCCCATATGTATATATTTGCACTTTTCCTTTAAATAAAATATATTTTAGATATTCTACAAAGATTTCAAGACGCATTAATCTGAAGCATTCATCGTTCGATTATAAAGCAACAGATCGGCAGAAAGTGAAAAACAATTTCACTGCACGATCACGATAAAGACAATCGTCCGATAAAGGTAAAAACGCGATTCACCCAAAGGACGATTGATGAGCGGATAATTTATACGCTTTTTGACATTATTTTTAGTATGTTTTTAGTAGGATCTAGTTACTTTTATGGATGTTTTCATTAGTTTTTATGTTAAATTCACATTTCTGGACTTTACTATGAGATTGTGTGTTTTTCTATGATTTTAGGTATTTTCTGGCTGAAATTGAGGGACTTGAGCAAAAATCAGATTCAGAGGTTGAAGAAGGACTGTTGATGCTGTTGGATTCTGACCTCCCTGCACTCAAAGTGGATTTTCTGGAGCTACAGAACTCGAAATGGCGCTCTTCCAATTGCGTTGGAAAGTAAACATCCAGGGCTTTCCAGAAATGTATAATAGTCCATACTTTGCTCAATTTTAGATGATGCAAACTGGCGTTCAACGCCAGCTCTCTGCCGAATTCTGGCGTCCAGCGCCAGAAACAAGTTGCAAAGTGGAGTTCAACGCCCAAAATGGCACAAAAGCTGGCGTTCAACTCCAGAAAGAGCCTCTGCACGTGTAACATTCAAGCTCAGCCCAAGCACACACCAAGTGGGCCCCGGAAGTGGATTTATGCATCAATTACTTACTTCTGTAAACCCTAGTGGCTAATTTATTATAAATAGGACTTTTTATTATTGTATCAGACATCTTTGGACGCCTGGTTCTTAGATCAGAGGGGCTGGCCATTCGGCCATGCCTGGACCTTTCACTTATGTATTTTTAATGGTAGAGTTTCTACACTCCAGAAATTAAGGTGTGGAGCTCTGCTGTTCCTCAAAGATTAATGCAAAGTACTACTGTTTTCTATTCAATTCACTTGTTCCGCTTCTAAGATATTCATTCGCACTTCAACCTAAATGTGATGAACGTGACAATCATCATCATTCCCTATGAACGCGTGCCTGACAACCACTTCCATTCTACATTAGATTGAATGAGTATCTCTTAGATCTCTTAATCAGAATCTTCGTGGTATAAGCTAGATTGATGGCGGCATTCATGAGGGTCCGGAAAGTCTAAACCATGTCCGTGGTATTCCGAGTAGGACTCTGGGATTGAATGACTGTGATGAACTCCAAACTCGCGAGTGCTGGGCGTAGTGACAGACGCAAAAGGATAGTAAATCCTATTCCAGTATGATCGAGAACCTCCAAGATGATTAGCCATGCAGTGACAGCGCATCGGACCATTTTCACAGAGAGGAATAGGATGCAACCAACGACAAGGGTGATGCCTCCAGACGATTAGCCGTGCTGTGACAGAGCATTTGGACCATTTTCCCGAGAGAGATTGAAAGTAGCCATTGGCACCGGTGACATCCTTACATAAAGCCAGCCATAGAAAGGAGTAAGATTGATTGGATGAAGACAGCAGGAAAGCAGAGGTTCAGAGGAACAAATGCATCTCCATACGCTTATCTGAAATTTTCACCAATGAGTTACATAAGTATTTCTATCCTTATTTTATTAATTAATTTTGAAAACCCCATTACTATTTGATATCCACCTGACTGAGATTTACAAGGTGACCATAGCTTGCTTCATACCAACAATCTCCGTGGGATTCGACCCTTACTCACATAAGGTATTACTTGAACGATCCAGTGCACTTGCTGGTTAGTTGTGCGAAGTTGTGAACCATGATATTGGCATCGTGTTTTTGGTGCCATTGCCAGGGAAAGAAAGAGCAATGAATTTTACATAATCAAAGTGTAATCACAATTTCGTCCACCAAGTTTTTGGCGCCGTTGCCGGGGATTGTTCGAGTTTGGACAACTGACGGTTCATCTTGTTGCTCAGATTAGGTAATTTTCTTTTTGTTTTCTTTTCGAAAAGTTTTCAAAAATCTTTCAAAAATTTTCTCATCTGTTTTCGAAAAAAAAATAAAAAAAAATGTTTTCAAAAATATATTTTTCTTCAGAATTTTTAAGAATGAATTCTAGTGTTTCATGAAGCATGTTGAAGCCTGGCTGGCTGTAAGGCCATGTCTCAATTCTTTTGGACTCAAGAGAAGAGCTTCTTTATCTTTCTTAGCAAATTGGCTACTGAATGTAAAGTTCTGCTAAAGCTTGACTGGCTATTAAGCCATGTCTAACCCTCAGATTGGAGCTTTAGACTAACATGGCAAGATTCCTGGAATTCATATTAAAAATTTTGAAATCCTTATTTTTGTTTTTTTTTTAAAATAATTTTTGAAAAAAAAATATACAAAAAAAAATTTAGAAAATCAAAAAAATCAAAAATATTTTTTGTGTTTCTTGTTTGAGTCATGTGTCATGTTATAAGTTTGGTGTCAATTGCATGTGCATCTTGTATTTTTCGAAAAAAAAAATCATCATGCATTCATAGTGTTCTTCATGATCTTCAAGTTGTTCTTGGTAAGTCTTCTTGTTTGATCTTTGCATTTGCATGTTTTGTGTCTTTTCTTGTTTTTCATATGCATTCCTGAATTCTTTATGTCTAAGCATTAAAGAATTCTAAGTTTGGTGTCTTGCATGTTTTCTTTGCATTAAAAATTTTTCAAAAATGTGTTCTTGATGTACATCATGATCTTCATAGTGTTCTTGGTGTTCATCTTGACATTCATAGCATTCTTGCATGCATTCATTGTTTTGATCCATAACTTTCATGCATTGCATCATTTTTCTTGTTTTTCTCTCTCATCATAAAAATTCAAAAATAAAAAAAATATCTTTTCCTTTTTCTCTCTTAAAATTTCGAAAATTAGATTTGACTTTTTCAAAAATTTTTAAAATCTAGTTGTTTTTATGAGTCAAATCAAATTTTCAATTAAAAAAAATCTTATCTTTTTCAAAATCTTTTTCAAAAATCAATTTTTTTTTCAATTTTTTTAGTTATTTTCGAAAATTTCAAAAATATTTTTCGAAAATCTTTTTCTTAATTTTACATCATATTTTCGAAAATAACATCATCAATTAATGTTTTGATTCAAAAATTTCAAGTTTGTTACTTACTTGTTAAGAAAGATTCAAACTTTAAGTTCTAGAATCATATCTTGTGATTTCTTGTGAATCAAGTCATTAATTGTGATTTTAAAAATCAAATCTTTTTCAAAACTAATTTCAATCATATCTTTTCAAAAATATCTTCTTATCTTATCTTTTTCAAAAATATGATTTCAAAATATCTTTTCTGACTTCTCATCTTCTTATCTTTTCAAAATTGATTTTCAAATTTGTTTCAACTAACTAACTAACTTTTTGTTTATTTCTTATCTTTTTCAAAACTACCTAACTAACTCTCTCTCTCTAATTTTCGAAAATATCTTCCCTCTTTTTCAAAATTTCTTTTTAATTAACTAATTATTTTAATTTTTGATTTTAATTTTCGAAAAAAAAAATTTTACTAACTTTTTTTTTTAAAAAAAATTATTTTCGAAAATCCTCTCCATCTCTCATCTTATTCTATTTATTTATTCATCTACTAACATCTCTTCCTCACATCACTCACCAAATTCGAACCCCCTCTTCTATCTGTGTTCGAATTTATTCTCTTCTTTTCTTCTTCTACTAACAATAAGGAACCTCTTTACTGTGACATAGAGGATTCCTCTTCTTTTCTTTTTCTCTTCTCTTTCTTATGAGCAGGGACAAAGAAAAAGGCATTCTTGTTGAAGCTGATCCAGAACCTGAAAGGACTCTGAAAAGGAAACTAAGAGAAGCTAACAATTTTGAGCTGAAACCAACAACAATAATGCAAGGAGAATGCTTGGTGACTTTACTGCACCTAATTCCAATTTACATGGAAGAAGCATCTCCATTCCCACCATTAGAGCAAACAATTTTGAGCTGAAACCTCAGCTAGTTTCTCTGATGCAGCAGAACTGCAAGTTTCATGGACTTCCATCTGAAGATCCTTTTCAGTTCTTAACTGAATTCTTGCAGATCTGTGATACTGTTAAGACTAATGGAGTAGATCCTGAAGTCTACAGGCTCATGCTTTTCCCTTTTGCTGTAAGAGACAGAGCTAGAATATGGTTGGACTCTCAACCCAAAGACAGCCTGAACTCTTGGGATAAGCTGGTCATGGCTTTCTTAGCCAAGTTCTTTCCTCCTCAAAAGATGAGCAAGCTTAGAGCTGATGTTCAAACCTTCAGACAGAAAGAAGGTGAATCCCTCTATGAAGCTTGGGAAAGATACAAGCAGCTGACCAAAAAGTGTCCTTCTGACATGCTTTCAGAATGGACCATCCTGGATATATTCTATGATGGTTTATCTGAGCTATCAAAGATGTCATTGGATAATTCTACAGGTGGATCCATTCACCTAAAGAAAACGCCTGCAGAAGCTCAAGAACTCATTGACATGGTTGCTAATAACCAATTCATGTACACTTCTGAGAGGAATCCTGTAAGTAATGGGACACCTATGAAGAAGGGAGTTCTTGAAATTGATACTCTGAATGCTATATTAGCTTAGAATAAAATATTGACTCAGCAAGTCAATATGATTTTTCAGAGTCTGAATGGAATGCAAGCTGCATCCAACAGTACTCAAGAGACATCTTCTGAAGAAGAAGCTTATGATCCTGAGAACCCTGCAATAGCAGAGGTAAATTACATGGGTGAACCTTATGGAAACACCTATAATCCATCATGGAGAAATCATCCAAATTTCTCATGGAAGGATCAAAAGCCTCAACAAGGCTTTAATAATGGTGGAAGAAACAGGTTTGGCAATAGCAAGCCTTTTCCATCATCCACTCAGCAACAGACAGAGAATTCTGAGCCGAATCCATCTAGCTTAGCAAATTTAGTCTCTGATCTATCTAAGGCCACTATGAGTTTCATGAATGAAACAAGGTCTTCCATTAGAAATTTGGAAGCACAAGTGGGCCAGCTGAGTAAAAGGATCACTGAAATCCCTCCTAGTACTCTCCCAAGCAATACAGAAGAAAATCCAAAAGGAGAGTGCAAGGCCATTGACATAACCAAAATGGCCGAACCCAAAGAGGGAGAGGAGGACGTGAATCCCAAGGAGGAAGACCTCCTGGGACGTCCAGTGATCAATAAGGAGCTTCCCTCTGAGGAACCAAAGGACTCTGAGGCTCATCTAGAGACCATAGAGATTACATTGAACCTCCTTATGCCATTCATGAGCTCTGATGAGTATTCCTCTTCTGAAGAGAATGAGGATGTTACTGAAGAGCAAGCTGCCAAGTTCCTTGGTGCAATCATGAAGCTGAATGCCAAATTATTTGGTAATGAGACTTGGGAAGATGAACCTCCCTTGCTCACCAATGAACTAAGTGATCTGGATCAACTGACATTGCCTCAGAAGAAACAGGATCTTGGAAAGTTCTTAATACCTTGTACCATAGGCACCATGATCTTTAAGGCTCTGTGTGACCTTGGTTCAGGGATAAACCTCATGCCCCTCTCTGTAATAGAGAAACTGGAAATCTATGGGGTGCAAGCTGCTAAAATCTCATTAGAGATGGCAGACAATTCAAGAAAACAAGCTTATGGACAAGTAGAAGACGTGTTAGTGAAGGTTGAAGGCCTTTACATCCCTACTGATTTCATAGTCTTGGATACGAGAAAGGAAGAGGATGAATCCATAATCCTAGGAAGACCTTTCCTGGCCACAGCAAGAGCTGTGATTGATGTGGACAGAGGAAAATTGATCCTTCAATTAAATAAGGACAACCTTGTGTTTACAACTCAAGGATCTCTCTCTGCATCCATGGAGAGGAAGCAGAAAAAGCTTCTCTCAAAGCAGAGTCAACTAAAGCCCCCACAATCAAACTCTAAGTTTGGTGTTGGGAGGCCACAACCAAACTCTAAGTTTGGTGTCAAACCCCCATATCCAAACTCTAAGTTTGATGTTGGGAGGTCTCAGCAAAGCTCTACACATCTGTGAGGCTCCATGAGAGCCCACTGTCAAGCTATTGACATTAAAGAAGCGCTTGTTGGGAGGCAACCCAATGTCTATTTATCTAATTTTATTTTTGTTTTTCATGTTTTCTTAGGTTCATGATCATGTGGAGTCACAAAATAAACGAAAAATTTAGAAACAGAATCAAAAACAGCAGAAGAAAAATCACACCCTGGAGGAAGCACCTGCCTGGCGTTCAACGCCAGAACAGAGCATGGTTCTGGCGCTGAACGCCCAAAATGGGCAATACCTGGGTGCTGAACGCCCAAAATGGGCAGCATCTGGGCGCTGAACGCCAGAATTGCACCCTGGAGAAGAGCTGGCGCTGAACGCCCAGAACAAGCATGGTTCTGGCGTTCAACGCCAGAAATGGGCAACAAATGGGCGTTGAACGCCCAAAATGGGCACCAACCTGGCGCTGAACGCCCAGAGTTGTGTGCAAGGGCATTTTACATGCCTAAGTTGGTGCAAGGTTGTGAATCCTTGAACACCTCAGGATGTGTGGACCCCACAGGATCACCTCAGGATCTGTGGACCCCACAGGATCACCTCAGGATCTGTGGACCCCACAGAATCATCTTAGGATCTGTGGACCCCACAGGATCCCCACCTACTGATGACAAGTCATCTTAGCCTAGTTTCACTAGCCTTTTTCTTTTGTTTTCAATTGAATTATCCACTTTCTTGAGCTACAAGTAAGCTAATTTGGGTAAATTCTCATGCTTCCTTTGATTGAATCGACCATGTATGAATTCATGCTATTTCATGAGGTTTTATGCTATAATTGTCACATATTATGATAAAATGAATATCTCATGATTTTAAGCAGAGCTTTGATGTGTTTGGTTGATTAATGATAGGTGAAGAAAGCTTGGAGAAAGGTTGAAGCAAGAAGGAATGGCTAGGAGTAAAGAGAGGACAATGGAATAAGTGAAAATGAACCAGGAAGCAAAAAGTTGGACCAAAAGTTAGCCTCAAACTTTTGCACAAACTTTTGGGTGAAAAGTTAGCCCCAACGTTAGCCCCTAACTTTTGGGCTAACGTTGGCACATGAAAGTTACTCCCTGGGCACCAAAAGTTTGCGCCAACGTTAGCCCCTAACTTTGTGGCTAACGTTGGCATGAGAAAAACACTCCCTGGGCACCAAAAGTTTGCGTTTCACCAAAAGTTTGCGCCAACGTTAGCCCCTAACTTTATGGCTAACGTTGGCATGAGAAAAACACCCCCTGGCCACCAAAAGTTTTCGCCAACGTTAGCCCCTAACTTTTGGGCTAACGTTGGCACATGAAAAACACAAAGGGGGAGCAAATGTTTGCGCCAACGTTAGCCCCTAACTTTTTGGCTAACGTTGGCGCCATAAGTGCACTAAGGAAGGCCAACGTTGGAGCAAAAGTTAGACCCCTAACTTTTGCACCAACGTGGGTATCAGCAAAACATGGGGGCTGATATGAAAAGTTGGACCAAAAGTTTGCCTCAAACTTTTACTCAAACTTTTGCAAAACTCCAACCCGGTTCACTTGGTTCACTTTGGTTCCTCTCCAAACTCCAAGAGCAATCAACCAAGGCCTCTCTCAACCCAATTCCACCAAGAGCAAAGGCCCAACTCAAGGCTTGAAGATCATTTGAAGAAAGTGTATAAATAGGATAGAATTCAAGTTCTTAAGGGAGCTTTCCTTTTTGGAGTTTTCATAATAGTTTTCGGAGAGCTTTTGATATTGAGTGATCTTTAATTTCTTAGTTTCGGGGAAGGAGAATTCCACTCTCTTCCTCTTAGTTTTATTGCTTTCAATTTCAATTGAAATTGTCTTGGATCTTGGGTTGGAGAATTGAAGGAATTCTGTTTCAATCTCATCCGAAGATCTCTCTGTTTCTTCTACTGCTTATTGAATTTAATTTCTGTTAATTGTTCTTCATCTACTTTCTTTGCAATTTACAATTCCTTTGCAATTGTTCTTGTTGGATCTAGGAAGGCATTGAGATCTAGACTTGGTTATCTAGTCTCTTGGGTCCTGAGATCCGGATTCCCCATTTCCCATTCCCTGTTTACTGTTTTCATGCTTATTTACAATTCTGTTTTTAGATCCGATTCAATCCAAGTGTTCTTTTACTTCTCTGTTGGTTGCAATTTACTTTCCCTCGTTTAATTTCTGCAAATCCAACTCCCAATTCCCTTTACAATTCAAGCTATTTACATTTCTTGCACTTTAAGATTATGCAATTTACATTTCTTGCGTTCTAAGTTTCTGCCATTTAATTTCTTGTTCTTTAAGATTCAGCATTTAAATTCTTGTTCTCTTTAATTTCATGTCAATTACCCATTCCCTTTACTTTCCATGCAATTTAAATTCTGCAAATCACAAATCACTCAACCAAATCTTGATTCGCTTGACTAAATCAACCACTAAACTAAAATTGCTCAATCCTTCAATCCCTGTGGGATCGACCTCACTCCCGTGAGTTATTATTACTTGATGCGACCCGGTGCACTTGCCGGTTAGTTTTGGGTGTTTTGGAGAAATTCGTTTTTCCGCTAAAATATCCCATCAAGTTTTTAGCGCCGTTGCCAGGGATTGATTAGATTGACAATGATTAAGTGAGGTGGTGATCTAGATCTAGCATTTTTATTTTCTGTTCCTTTAATTTTCAATTAACCTACTAACTGTTTGAATTTTTGCTTAAGCTAACTAAAACTTCATTCTAGCAATAGATTGAAGTGTCACTGGTTTGTGTGTTTCTTATGTTCTGCTTGTATGTCAGGTACAAGAAGAAATACACCCATCTTTCATGAACAAGACGAAAGAACTCTTAGAAGGTTAAGAAGAGCTGAAAGAGGGAAAAATATTGTTGGAGAAGAGGAATCAGAAGAAGAATTCCAAGATATGGAGGAACATTCAACCAATCCACCAGGTGGAGCAAACAACAACAATAACAATCCACCCCAGAGGAGAGTTCTGGCCTCCTATACCTTTGCAAATGCTAGACATTATGGAAGCAGCATTCTCACCCCTAATGTCAATGCAAATAACTTTGAATTAAAGCCACAACTCATTACATTGGTCCAAAACAACTGCTCGTTTGGGGGAGGACCATTGGAGGATCCAAATCAACATCTGTCTACCTTCTTAAGGATTTGTGACACTGTCAACTCCAATGGCGTGAATCCTGAGACCTACAAGCTTCTGCTGTTCCCGTTCTCATTAAGGGACAAGGCCGCACAATGGCTTGAAACTTTTCCTCAAGGAAGCATCACTAGCTGGGATGATTTGGTGACTAAATTTCTAGCCAAATTCTATCCACCTCAAAGGGTTAACAGGCTGAAAACTGAGGTACAAACATTCACACAATTGGATGCTGAAAATCTGTATGAAGCATGGGAGAGGTACAAGGCTCTGCTGAGGAAATGTCCACCAGAAATGTTCACTGAGTGGGACAAGCTACAGAACTTCTATGAAGGACTCACCCTAAAGGCTCAAGAATCACTTGACCACTCAGCTGGAGGTTCCTTGCAACTCATGAAAACTGCAGAGGAAGCTCAAAATCTCATTGATATGGTGGCTAACAACCAATATTTTTTTGCTCATCAAAGAAACCGCCAACCATCACAAAGAAGAGGAGTAATGGAGCTAGAAGGAGTGGACTCAATCTTGGCTCAAAACAAGATGATGCAGCAGCAAATTCAACAACAATTTGAGCAAATGGCCAAGAGGATTGATAGTCTCCAAGTTGCAGCAGTTAACACTAGCCAACCATCAACCACATGGGGACAGAGTGAAGAAACTCAAGAAGAACAACAACAAGAGCAAGTACAGTATATGCACAACCAAGGACCAAATGAAGTGTATGGTGATACATACAATCCATCCTGGAAGAACCACCCAAACCTCAGATGGGGAGATAATCATACCCAAAACCAACAACCATGGCAGAGGAACTCAAACCAAAACAACCCAAGAAGCAACCAAAACCACAACCAGCAGCAGACTAACCAAAACCCCTACAGAAAACCTCAAAACAACTACCCCAACCCCAACCAATACCAATCTAATAACCAACCCACCAACCAAAATGCCTACCATCCACCACCCACATCTCATAACCCACCTCAAGTATCACCTGAAGCCCAAAGAATCACTAACTTGGAGGCCGTGATAGACAAAATGTTGAAACACCAGGAAATGACAACCAAGAATCATGAAGCCTCCCTGAAAAGCCTAGAGAGACAGATGGGGCAAATCTCCAAACAGATTTCTGTTGAGAGACCTTCAAGCTCACTGCCGAGTGACACAATCCCAAATCCTAAGGAAGAATGCAAGGCAATACAATTAAGGAGTGGGAGAACATTGATGAGCAATAATGACACTATAAAGAAGCAAGCAGAGAACAGCAAAAGTGCAATAGAAGATGAAGAGCAAACAAAGGCAGATGAAGCCAAGGATCAAGTTGTGATGCCAAGCAAGAGAATTGAGAAACTCAAAGAGAAAGACAACCAGCCACACGGTTCAACAGAAGTAACTCAGGGACAGCAACAAATAGGAAAGAGCATCACACCTCCACTGCCATATCCCCAGAGGTTCAACAAAGAAACCAGGGACCAGCATTTTCACAAATTCCTTGAGACTTTCAAAAAGCTGGAAATCAATATTCCTTTTGCTGAAGCACTTGAGCAAATGCCTCTGTATGCCAAGTTTTTGAAGGAGCTTATCAACAAGAAAAGAAGTTGGGATGAGAAAGAAACCATACTGCTCACTGAGGAATGCAGGGCTTTGATTCAAAAAGGGTTTCCCCCTAAGCTTGAAGATCCAGGGAGCTTTTTGTTACCTTGCACCATTGGGGAATTAACCATCGCTAAAGCAATGTGCGATCTAGGAGCAAGTATCAACTTAATACCATCCTCCTTGGTAAAAAAGCTGCATATAGAGGAAGTTAAACCAGTACAAATATCTCTAGAGCTAGTAGATAAGTCAACAGTATATCCCAGGGGTATGATTGAAAACCTGCTGGTCAAGGTGGACAACTTCATATACCCTGCAGATTTTGTGGTTCTAGATTCAGAAGGGGATGATGGTGATTCTATTATTCTGGGAAGGCCATTCTTGGCCACTGCTAAAGCTATCATAGACATAGAGGAAGGAGAATTAACTATTAGAATGCATGATAAGAGTGTCACTTTGAAGGTATTACCAGAGGCACAATTTAGCAAGGAGAAGAAAGACTATATAAAAATTGACAAGGGAGAATCACAGTTGAAGGAAGAAAATGACAAAGAGAGTCACAGCAACATCCCAAGGCTAAGGATTATGCAAACTGATGAAGAGGCCCAAGAGGATATTGGAGTATTAGCCACTGAGAAGAGAGGTCCCCAAGGGAAGCCTACGGCCAGAAAAGAAAGATCAACAAAAGGAAAGATGAAACGGAGAAACAAAACAAAAAGGGGTTGGAAGAACAGGAAGATCCCAACAGAGGGGCTTTCCAAAGGTGACAAAGTGCAACTGATATATCAACAGCTGGGGGCAAGCCAACAAACTGAGGACTACTACACTGTCAGCAACATACTCTCATTAGAGCATGCTGAAATTGAACACCAGGGAACAAAGAAGAGGATCACAGTCAGGGGAGACAAATTGAGGCTCTACAGGCACCAACCACCATAAAAGAAAGCCTCAATGTCAAGCTAATGACAATAAAAGAGCGCTCCATGGGAGGCAACCCATGATTTAAGATTCATGTCATTTTAAATTCAATAAGTTATGATCATTTGAGCATGAATTCTTTTCTCTTTTCATGAACATGTCCATTGACTGCATGCACTATTTTGAAACATATGCTGAGAATTCTAAGTTTGGTGTGCCTTCAAGCACACTAAACCAATGTTACAAATAATTCCGTTTTGAAAGCTTAGAGTGTCTTGACAAAGCATATGGCCAAACACTAAAGTTTGGTGTCCACATAGCTTCATGAAAATTAGAAATTCATGCATCAAAAATCATACAATTGTTGTCTTCCAAAATCTTATAGATGGAAAAATTCTTATTCGGTAATGAAGGCATCAATTGTGATGTACCCTTTGACAAGAAACAAGTTTGGTGTTCATCAAACTTTGATGCACCGATTTAGGGACACAATTGACCCTTCATAAAAAAAGAAAAAGAAAATTAGGATGAAAGCAATTCTTATAAATATTTAACTAAGAGTGACATTGGGATTTCACTAATTGGAGGAAGAGATACAATTTCTTCATACATGACCAAACATTAAGTTTGGCGTCCTTCAAAGATAAGTCACAGTTCAATTGGATATAAGAATTGATGATTCATATAATATTAATAAAAGGAATAATCTTGCCACGGTTGGACAAAACTAATGTATGTTGTCTTGTTGTGATGACTAGGTGGTCAAAGAATCTTCAATGAAAGAGACAAGACAAAGGAAAGCATAGCATGAGGACAAAATCTCATCACATGCTTCGAAAAAGAAATCTGCCACTCCTTGAGAATGATCACGGCAAAGGCAAGTGAAGAAGCAAGCTTTGTCTTCATTCATCCTTACATGCACACCTTTGATTCCCATAGTGTCTAGTTGCATCCTAGCCTTTCATTGCTCATTTAAAAACGTACCACCTCAAGCCATGCACATGACCGAATCACTCCAACCTTTGAAACTTCATTCCCTTCATCACTCCTCAACATAACAAGCTCGGTTCAACATTTCTCTTGCTTTCGACTCCAACCATTTAAACTTTCCTTCATCAATTCTTGTCATAGCAAGTTCGGTCTCAATTTCTTCTTGCTCCAAACACACATCAAATTCTCCAACATTCTTCACACTCCCTCTAACCTCACAAAACTCAACCAACCAAGTAATCATGGCCTCTTCCTCAAGAACCAAACGAAGAAAAGGAAAAGATCCCATGGTGGAGGAGAGCATCCCTGAATATGACCAATGGAGATTCAAATCTCGGTACCATCAAATGCAAATTGAATGGATGAACGAGAAAAAGATCTATCCTGAAATTCCACTCTTGTTGCCGGATGATGGATGCCAAGAAATGAAGGACAAAATTCGAAAGAGGAGGTGGGAGGAACTTGCATCACCAGCCACCCGAATCAATGCCAATATCATAAGAGAGTTCTATGCAAATGTCTCAAGGCTTGACATGCGTGAGCCCCCAACGTACAAGAGTTATGTGCGGGGGGTGGAAGTAGACTTTAGCTCGGATGCAATCAAGAAAGTCTTGGGACTAAAGTCAGTCCGCTTTAGTGAACCGGGATACCAACAAAGATTGAATGAAGATCAGGATTATGATGAGATTGCGAGAGATATTTGTATGGAGAACTCAGAGTGGGAAGGAGATGACAAGAACAAATATAAGTATCTGAAGAGATGTAACCTCACCCCGGAAGCAAAAGGATGGTATGAGTTGATGAAAAGATCAATTCTGGGCACGGTGAACACCTCAGAAGTTAACAGGGAGAGAGCCGTGATGTTGCATTGCATCATTGTGGGAGGAGAGATAAGAGTTCATGAAATCCTTGCAAAAGACATTCAAAAGCTGGCTGAGAAGAATTCAGCCGGATCTTGGTTGTACTATCCGAGTACCATTTGGAGGTTGTGTGCAAAGGCTAAAGTTCCAATGGAAGAGGAGAATCCAATGTGGTTAAGCCAAGGCATGCCTATAACCATTGAAAGAATGATGATGCCCCCTGAAGCACATCACGGCCGAAGGCCACATGGAAGAAGGCAAAGAGAAGAACCAATGGAAGAAGACGAGCCACACATAGAAGAAGAGCCACAAGAGGAGGAGGAACAGCCGCACTTTTTCCCACATGGCAATATGGATATGACTCAAATGCAAGAAGCAATTGGAAGATTGTCACAACAGTACACAAGAATTCAAGAAAGGCAAGAGGAATATCATTCACTATACATGAAAAACCAACAAGCACAAGAAGAACGGGAGCTGAGAATGATGAACAAACAAAGTGAATTCGAGTCAAGATTCCTTGTGATGCAAGAAGAACATGCTTTTCAATCTCATGAATCATTTGGAAAGTTGGAACAAATGCAAGCTGAAAATTTGAGGGCTCTCAAAGAGTTCACAACACTCCAAGATGCAAGATATGAAGTCCAAGCCGACTACAACATAAATAGTCAAATCAAGCTGAACTATATTGGAGAGCATCTGCACAACATGGATCCAGCTTTTCCAACCTTTGATGAATTCTTCAAAAAGAGAAGTGAGATAGAAGTAAGCAATGCAATGAAACTTGAAGATAGAGTAGAGGAAGCAATGAATAGAGCTGGGTTCTGGCGGGATCAACAGACAACAGACATGGACACAGGGAACACCAGCAACCAGGTGTATGAAAGAAGAAAGAAAAAGCATGACAAATAAAAGGTGGACTTGATCCTTGTTCAACACTAAGAAAGCATGCATTGTGTCTGTTTTAAGTGGTCCTTGCATCTTTAAGTAGTTGTCATAATTAATAGTCTTTGCATCTTGTTTGTTTCTCTTAGAATAAGTAAGCTAGTCTATGTGTGTGCTTGTGTGTTTACTTTCACTTAGCAAAAAGCATGTTTTGCCCCCTGCATCTTTAAGTTCAATAAAAGAAATGTTTGAATGTGAAGTAAGATGGTCTCTGTTAGATAGAAGTAGAATAAAAGTAAGTGGTGGTATGTGTGTGATTGTATAATAGCTCACTTTTAGTGAAGAAAGAGCTAGGATATCTCCTTCTAAGTATAGAGTGGCCTACTATCTATGAATCTCAATCGAATAAAAATCCTTGGTTAGAAAGAAAAACAAAAAGAAAGAAAAAAAGAAGTGGCAGAACAAAAGAAAAACAAAAAGAAACAAAGCTGGACACCAATAGCTTGAGCCTTAGAATATATGCCTGTGGTGTCTTTGTATTAGGATCTGCTTGGATTATTAAGCTCTTTGGAGTGCATCAACACTCGGTGACTTGGGTTAACTAACCCGGGATCATCAGCTGAAAGTCCACTATCAAGAGCAACCTAACTACAAGGCACTTAGTAGCCCAAAGAGGTGCTGGGCATCAATGTTCTAAGAAGGAATGTGAGCCAAGTGTCTATAGTGAATAATGTGTCAAGTATAAAGAAAAGGAAATGAACTTGCTACACATGACACTCAAATAAAGCTTATAAACAAAGTAATAGCCAAGGATAAAGGAATAATGAGAGGTCATAGCAGTATGTTACTTGAAGCTTGAAGGAGACTTTCTAGGCCTAGGAGCCAATAAGAAGTGAGTATTTACATATCCACACAAAATCCCATGAACTATCAATAATACTCTGCTAGCATGAACATCCTCTTCCATTTCATCCTTTCTTCTCAATAAATCTTTTCTTGCTTGGGGACAAGCAAGCTTTAAGTTTGGTGTTGTGATGACAAGTCATCTTAGCCTAGTTTCACTAGCCTTTTTCTTTTGTTTTCAATTGAATTATGCACTTTCTTGAGCTACAAGTAAGCTAATTTGGGTGAATTCTCATGCTTCCTTTGATTGAATCGACCATGTATGAATTCATGCTATTTCATGAGGTTTTATGCTATAATTGTCACATATTATGATAAAATGAATATCTCATGATTTTAAGCATAGCTTTGATGTGTTTGGTTGATTAATGATAGGTGAAGAAAGCTTGGAGAAAGGTTGAAGCAAGAAGGAATGGCTAGGAGTAAAGAGGGGACAATGGAATAAGTGAAAATGAACCAGGAAGCAAAAAGTTGGACCAAGAGTTAGCCTCAAACTTTTGCACAAACTTTTGGGTGAAAAGTTAGCCCAAACGTTAGCGCCTAACTTTTGGGCTAACGTTGGCACAGGAAAGTTACTCCCTGGGCACCAAAAGTTTGCGCCAACGTTAGCCCCTAACTTTGTGGCTAACGTTGGCATGAGAAAAACACTCCCTGGGCACCAAAAGTTTGCGCCAACGTTAGCCCCTAACTTTATGGCTAACGTTGGCATGAGAAAAACACCCCCTGGCCACCAAAAGTTTGCGCCAACGTTAGCCCCTAACTTTTGGGCTAACGTTGGCGCCATAAGTGCACTAAGGAAGGCCAACGTTGGAGCAAAAGTTAGACCCCTAACTTTTGCACCAACGTGGGTATCAGAAAAACATGGGGGCTGATATGAAAAGTTGGACCAAAAGTTTGCCTCAAACTTTTGCTCAAACTTTTACTCAAACTTTTGCAAAACTCCAACCCGGTTCACTTGGTTCACTTTGGTTCCTCTCCAAACTCCAAGAGCAATCAACCAAGGCCTCTCTCAACCCAATTCCACCAAGAGCAAAGGCCCAACTCAAGGCTTGAAGATCATTTGAAGAAAGTGTATAAATAGGATAGAATTCAAGTTCTTAAGGGAGCTTTCCTTTTTGGAGTTTTCATAATAGTTTTCGGAGAGCTTTTGATATTGAGTGATCTTTAATTTCTTAGTTTCGGGGAAGGAGAATTCCACTCTCTTCCTCTTAGTTTTATTGCTTTCAATTTCAATTGAAATTGTCTTGGATCTTGGGTTGGAGAATTGAAGGAATTCTGTTTCAATCTCATCCGAAGATCTCTCTGTTTCTTCTACTGCTTATTGAATTTAATTTCTGTTAATTGTTCTTCATCTACTTTCTTTGCAATTTACAATTCCTTTGCAATTGTTCTTGTTGGATCTAGGAAGGCATTGAGATCTAGACTTGGTTATCTAGTCTCTTGGGTCCTGAGATCCGGATTCCCCATTTCCCATTCCCTGTTTACTGTTTTCATGCTTATTTACAATTCTGTTTTTAGATCCGATTCAATCCAAGTGTTCTTTTACTTCTCTGTTGGTTGCAATTTACTTTCCCTCGTTTAATTTCTGCAAATCCAACTCCCAATTCCCTTTACAATTCAAGCTATTTACATTTCTTGCACTTTAAGATTCTACAATTTACATTTCTTGCGTTCTAAGTTTCTGCCATTTAATTTCTTGTTCTTTAAGATTCAGCATTTAAATTCCTGTTCTCTTTAATTTCATGTCAATTACCCATTCCCTTTACTTTCCATGCAATTTAAATTCTGCAAATCACAAATCACTCAACCAAATCTTGATTCGCTTGACTAAATCAACCACTAAACTAAAATTGCTCAATCCTTCAATCCCTGTGGGATCGACCTCACTCCCGTGAGTTATTATTACTTGATGCGACCCGGTGCACTTGCCGGTTAGTTTTGGATGTTTTGGAGAAATTCGTTTTTCCGCTAAAATATCCCATCACCTACCCCCACTCACTCTCTTCTCTCTTCTCAATCATCCTCTCTTCCTAATAAACCCTCTTCCCTATTACCACTTCACCACTCACATCCATCCACTCTTCCCCATAAACCTACCTCATAAACTCCACCTACTTTCAAAATTCAATATCTCTTTTCCACCCAATCCCACCCATATGGCCGAATACACACATCCCTCCATCTCCTCCATATCTTCTTCTTCTTCTTCTATTCTTTCTTCTTTTGCTCGAGGGCGAGCAACATTCTAAGTTTGGTATGGTAAAAGCATAGCTTTTTTTTGTTTTTCCATTACCATTAATGGCACCTAAGACCAGAGAATCCTCTAGAAAAGGGAAAGGGAAGACAAAAGCTTCCACCTCCGAGTCATGGGAGATGGAAAGATTCATCTCACAAGCCCATCACTAAGAAAAGGATGGAGCAAACAAGAGAGCACATTCATGGATCTCAACAGGCACATGAAGAAGCTCATCATCAAGAAATTTCTGAGATACCTCAAGGGATTCACTTTTCTCCACAGAATGTTTGGGAGCAAATCAACACCTCCCTAGGAGAATTAAGTTCCAACATGGGACAACTAAGGGTGGAACATCAAGAGCACTCCATCATCCTTCATGAAATAAGAGAAGATCAAAAAGCAATGAGGGAGGAGCAACAAAGACAAGGAAGAGACATAGAAGAGCTCAAGGACATCATTGGTCCCTCAAGAAGGAAACGCCACCATCACTAAGGTGGATTCATTCCTTGTTCTTATTTCTTCTGTTTTTCGTTTTCTATATGTTAAGTGCTTATCTATGTTTGTGTCTTCATTACATGATTATTAGTAGTTAGTAACTTTGTCTTAAAGATATGAATGTCCTATGAATCCATCGCCTCTCTTAAATGAAAAATGTTTTAATTCAAAAGAACAAGAAGTACATGAGTTTCAAATTTATCCTTGAACTTAGTTTAATTATATTGATGTGGTGACAATGCTTCTTGTTTTCTGAATGTATGATTGAACATTGCATATGTCTTTTGAAGTTGTTGTTTAAGAATGTTAAATATGTTGGCTCTTGAAAGAATGATGACAAGGAGACATGTTATTTGATAATCTGAAAAATCATAAAAATGATTCTTGAAGCAAAAAAAAGCAGCAAAGAACAAAGCTTGCAGAAAAAAAAAATTAGGCGAAAAAAAAATAGAAAGAAAAAGAAAAAGCAAGCAGAAAAAGCCAAAAGCTCTTAAAACCAAGAGGCAAGAGCAAAAAGCCAATAACCCTTAAAACCAAAAGCAAGGGCAAATAAAAAGGATCCCAAGGCTTTGAGCATCAGTGGATAGGAGGGCCTAAAGGAATAAAATCCTGGTCTAAGCGGCTAAACCAAGCTGTCCCTAACCATGTTCTTGTGGCGTGTAGGTGTCAAGTGAAAACTTGAGACTAAGCAGTTAAAGTCAAGGTCCAAAGCTAAAAAAAAGAGTGTGCTTAAGAACCCTGGACACCTCTAATTGGGGACTTTAGCAAAGCTGAGTCACAATCTGAAAAGGTTCACCCAGTTATGTGTCTGTGGCATTTATGTATCCGGTGGTAATACTGGAAAACAAAGTGCTTAGGGCCACGGCCAAGACTCATAAAATAGCTGTGTTCAAGAATCATCATACTGAACTAGGAGAATCAATAACACTATCTGAACTCTGAGTTCCTATAGATGCCAATCATTCTGAACCTCAATGGATAAAGTGAGATGCCAAAAGTATTCAAGAGGCAAAAAGCTATAAGTCCCGCTCATATGATTGAAGCTATGTTTCATTGATAGTTTGGAATTTATAGTATATTCTCTTCTTTTTATCCTATTTGATTTTCAGTTGCTTGGGGACAAGCAGCAATTTAAGTTTGGTGTTGTGATGAGTAGATAATTTATATGCTTTTTGACATTGTTTTTAGTATATTTTTAGTAGGATCTAGTTACTTTTAGGGATGTTTTCATTAGTTTTTATGTTAAATTCACATTTCTGGACTTTACTATGAGTTTGTATGTTTTTCTGTGATTTCAGGTATTTTCTGGCTGAAATTGAGGGACTTGAGCAAAAATCAGATTCAGAGGTTGAAGAAGGACTGCTGATGCTGTTGGATTCTGACCTCCCTGCACTCAAAGTGGATTTTCTGGAGCTACAAAATTCGAAATGGCGCACTTCTAAATTGCGTTGGAAATTAGACATCCAGGGCTTTCCAAAAATGTATAATAGTCCATACTTTACCCAAGTTTAAATGACGTAAACTGGCGTTCAACGCCAGCTCTCTGCCCAATTCTGGCATCTAGCGCCAGAAACAAGTTGCAAAGTGGAGTTCAACGCCCAAAATGGCACAAAAGCTGGCGTGCAACTCCAGAAAGAGCCTCTGCACGTGTAACATTCAAGCTCAGGCCAAGCACACACCAAGTGGGCCCCGGAAGTGGATTTATGCATCAATTACTTACTTCTGTAAACCCTAGTGGCTAGTTTATTATAAATAGGACTTTTTATTATTGTATCAGACATCTTTGGACGCCTGGTTCTTAGATCAGAGGGGCTGGCCATTCGGCCATGCCTGGACCTTTCACTTATGTATTTTTAACGGTAGAGTTTCTACACTCCATAGATTAAGGTGTGGAGCTCTGCTGTTCCTCAAAGATTAATGCAAAGTACTACTGTTTTCTATTCAATTCACTTGTTCCGCTTCTAAGATATTCATTCGCACTTCAACCTGAATGTGATGAACGTGACAATCATCATCATTCCCTATGAACGCGTGCTTGACAACCACTTCCGTTCTACATTAGATTGAATGAGTATCTCTTAGATCTCTTAATCAGAATCTTCGTGGTATAAGCTAGATTGATGGCGGCATTCATGAGGGTCCGGAAAGTCTAAACCTTGTCCGTGGTATTCCGAGTAGGACTCTGGGATTGAATGACTGTGACGAACTCCAAACTCGCGAGTGCTGGGCATAGTGACAGACGCAAAAGCATAGTAAATCCTATTCCAGTATGATCGAGAACCTCCAAGATGATTAGCCATGCAGTGACAGCACATCGGACCATTTTCACAGAGAGGAATAGGATGCAACCAACGACAAGGGTGATGCCTCCAGACGATTAGCCGTGCTGTGACAGAGCATTTGGACCATTTTCCCGAGAGAGATTGAAAGTAGCCATTGGCACCGATGACATCCTTACATAAAGCCAGGCATAGAAAGGAGTAAGATTGATTGGATGAAGACAGCAGGAAAGCAGAGGTTCAGAGGAACGAATGCATCTCCATACGCTTATCTGAAATTTTCACCAATGAGTTACATAAGTATTTCTATCCTTATTTTATTAATTAATTTCAAAAACCCCATTACTATTTGATATCCGCCTGACTGAGATTTACAAGGTGACCATGGCTTGCCTCATACCAACAATCTCCGTGGGATTCGACCCTTACTCACGTAAGGTATTACTTGGACGACCCAGTGCACTTGCTGGTTAGTTGTGCAAAGTTGTGAACCATGGTATTGGCATCGTGTTTTTGGTGCCATTGCCAGGGAAAGAAAGAGCAATGAATTTTACATAATCAAAGTGTAATCACAATTTCGTCCACCAACGATCTAGAGATGACAACCACTTTCTACAAATCGGCAAAGATGAACACAGAATAATGTAAGAAGTTATCGAAAGTAGTCTAAAAAAGAACCTGACGAGGTCTTATGGATTACTAAAATAATAACTTAAAGACTGGCCGACGTGGAGAAGTCGGACCAAGTCAACCCAAGTTATAAGTAAACCCTGGAAAGAGGTCTGGCCAACCCTATTAAAGAGGATTACTTTAACTTAGATGGGCTCGACATGACAAAGTCAGCCCAAAATGAAAAGTTATAAAAGTAGTCCCTGAAAGAGATCTGACAAAGATCCAAGAAAGAGGACTACATAACTTAAAGGAGACCGATATAACGAAGTCAGACTCCTACTACTTAAAAGTTATCAAAGTAGTTCCTGAAAGAGATCTGACAAAGATCCAAGAAAGAGGACTACATAACTTAAAGGAGACCAACATAACCAAGTCGGACTCCTACTACTGAAAAGTTATCAAAGTAATCCCTGAAAGAGACCTGACAAAGGTCCAAGAAAGAGGATTACAAAAATAACTTAAAGGAGACCGATATAACGAAGTCGGACTCCTACTACTTTAAAGTTATCAAAGTAGTTCCTGAAAGAGATCTGACAAAGATCCAAAAAGGAGGACTACAAGTAACTTAAAGGAGACCGATATAACCAAAGTCGGACTCTTACTACCAAGAAGTTATCAAAGTAATCCCTGAAAGAGACCTGACAAAGGTCCAAGAAAGAGGATCACAAAAATAACTTAAAAAGAGATTGACCTGACGAAGTCAATCTCCTACAAACAAGTTATAAAAGTAATCTTTGAAAGAGGGGATTACAATAATAACTTAGAAAGGGACCAACGCAAAGGAACCGGCCACAAATACGGAAACCCAAGAAACAAGTTGGACCCCACAAATCGGAACCTCAAAGGATTCAAACTACAAACAACAAAGTAATCCAGGGAGGTCGAGCAGCAAGATTTCGAACATCAATAGAAAAACAAAAAGATGTCAACTCAAGCAACTACTTCTACTTTGTAAAGTAATAAGGCCTGGAAGGCCACCAAAACCTACCACAAAAAAAGATAACAAGTTACCTTTTGTTTTTCAAAATAAAAAGTTGCTAGACAAGCAACTAGAAAGTATCAGCAAATAAATAAAAAATTTTAAAAGAGCCCACAAGCCGGGCCAACTACACAAATTTTTAAGAAGAGATCAGCAAGTATCAGGAACCTTCTTGGCAGCATCAGGACAAGGAGAAGGAGGGCGAGTCTGGATCGGCACAGCATCCACAGTTCCATCCTCCCGATTCAGGATCTGGCAATCCGAGTCAAGCACAGCAGGAGGAACCGAAGAGGTCGGCACTTTGGTAGAAGACACAGGAGGAGGAACAACATCATCATCATCACCCTCATCATCAGGGACAATCTTGCCATCCCTGACTATATTATCCAAGATAAAAAGGGTGAGATCGGCCTCGGGAGCAATGACCCGAACTTGCTCCTTCAAGTTCTCATAAGCAGCAGTCACGCTGCCAACGAGATGACCTTGAAGCTCAGAATAATCTTCTCGGGCATGGTCGAGCTCCTCCCTCAGGCGCAGCACCTCTCGATAAGAGGTAACATAACTATCCTTGTGCATCAAGATTGCGTCCTCAGCCAACCTCAACGAAGCTGCCAATGACTGAGAACTCGCTTCCTCATTCTTCAAGTCCTTCTCCAGCTTGGCCACCTTCGTCTCAAGCTCCTCCTTTAACTCCTTCATCCGATCAAACTCTTGTTTCGCCTCCTCCATAAACGCTTTAGTGGCGTGGAGAGGAAGATTCTGAGCAGTCCGATATATGGCAGCCGACATATATGCCATCTTCACATGATTTCGGGCCATGAATTCCAAGTGATGAAGGATGGACACATCGTCCATGGAGAGAGCACCGTAGGGACCGATTTGTTGATCCACGAATTCAATAGCATTAAAATCAGGAGCATCGAGATCGAAGGGCTCAGTAGTTTTTTGTTTTTTATTGGGAGGAGCAACAGAAGGAGCAGCAGAGGTGACGTGAGGGTCTGCCAAACGAACTCGGGGTGTAGGGATCACCTTCTTCACCCCGGCGGAACTCTACACCGATGGCTTCTCGCGCACTTGGGAGGATCCCTCCCCAGCCGCCTGGGTAGCAGCATTTCTGGCAGCAGTCGCCCTCTGCGCCCTCTTATAAGCTTTCATGGATTTATTATTCTTCATTGCCTCTGCAAACAAAACAGAAAACTCATCTACAAGTCGCATAAGTCGGAAAAGACAGCTACAAGCAACATAAACAAAATAATAAAAGAAACACAAGATACCCAGTTCAGTTTGAAGAAGAGTAGGATTGGTTAGAAATTTCTTTGTGTCAAGATGGGGAGGTTGACCCCAGCGTTCTTCCAAGATAGTCACAAAGGCTCGCTCAGCCTCATCCAACATTTCCCACGAATACCTGGAGACCCTCACATCTTTTTGCCATTCCAAGGGAAAAGCAGGTTCGTCATTCTCATCCAGAAAAAAGGGCCGAGCTCTTTCAACAGCTCGGACCTTGAAAAAGTAGTTTTTAAAATCACGGAACGACTCGTCAAACATGGAAAAAACCTTCTTCCCCTGGGTAGAAAGAAAGGAGACCCAGGCCGACCTCTTTTTTACCACACCGGGCTTAGTCAAGACAAACAGATAGAAAAAGAGAGATTGGGAAGCAGGAATACCAAAACCATCGCACAGCAATTGGAAAATTTTAATAAAACCCCAGGAATTGGGGTGAAGTTGAGAAGGGGCAACATTACAAGACCATAACAGGTCGGTTTCGAATTTGGTAAAAGGAAGGGTGATACCCAGCTGACCAAAGAAAAAATCATAAGCATAAAAGAAAGGGCGACCATCAACAACTCGAGTCGAAAAGCAGACTCTCTCGTCAGAGAGGGAGGGAGAAGTTCATAATTCTTCTCATCACCAGAATTACTACAGACACTGTGAAACTGCCTAAGCTGAGTACAAAATTCGGAATCAACCAGCAAGACACACATAAGAACCATGGAGTCCACCCAATCAGCCATACCCGCGGGAACCTGGGAAGGCATTTCGACAACGTTATTTCGGGAAGACATGAGGTCAACTAAATCCTACAAAAAGAAAGGAAGAATGGATTACACAAAAACCTCTCGGACAGAGGGCAAAACATCTCGACGGGCGGATAAACAAAAAGGGAAACCCCCAAGACTCAAGACAAAGGTCTTGGGAAATCCCTTGGAGGCAGTAAACAAGCAAGGTTTTCAAGTTATTTCTACGGCCTACATCCCAGCACTCATCAAAATAAAATTCAGAAAGAAAACAAAGGAAGCAAAAACGCAAAGGACCACACTTCTACAGTTTACCAGCAAAAAACACTACTTCTATAGTATATCAGAAATGTCAAAAAAGACCAAGCAGCAAAGGCGCAAACTTTCTTTTGAAATCAAGCAAAAAATCATCAGCCAAGGCACAAACAGAAATGGCGGCAACATGCAAAAGAAAAAGATTCAAGCAACAAGAAAAAGATTCGCACAAAAAAGCAAAGAAATTCCAGAGCATGCAACAAGTCAAGCATGATAAAAAACAGAAAGATCCAAACTTTCTCCAAAAAGAAGATCAAAAGGAAAACCCCATCGCAAAGACAAAAATAAACGAGGAAAATATGAAATGGGACTAACCTGGAGACGGAAGAAGCTGCGAGGGAGAGTGGAAGCGCAGAGACAAAGGCTGCCCAGAAAAACACCAAGCGACGAAAGCAGAAGCGCAAGCGAAAGACAGAAAGCGAGAGAGTGAAAGAAGAAATGTGAAGAAGTTACGAAAAGGGCGAAGGAGAGAAACTGTTTTCCTGAGTGCAAAATTCAAAAAATAGAGAAGTTAGGGGAAACGGGGCAATTAAATGCCAATTAAATGTGGATATTAAAACCGCTTGCATTCCCAAAATAGTGCCGATATAAAAGCGCGCGCTTTTAGAGGAAAAACGTTCTACATTCAAAAGCTTCTACAAAGGAATCGACAAAATGCTTGAGTTCGGCTTCACTAGAGAAGGACCGAAGTCAAGAACTCGACCTCAAAAAGAAGACCGAGCTCAAGCAGGGGCACTGTTCATACCCTGGGTCAAACTGTCCGACCCGGGATGATTGGTGGCAAAACGACTGACCTCTTCAGGTCCGGCTATCCGACCTCTTCTTAAAGAGATCGGCCAAATCGACAGGAGAGCCCAATAAAGGGCCCAAATAGAGAAACACGACCCAAATCCAAAGGCAGTTCAAGCCTACAGAGATAAAGGCAGTTCCCTTAAAGAAAAGCTGACTTCACTCAAGATAATGATAAGATAAGATAAGATAACTAACTTATCTTATCAGAAAGGTCAGCCCACACTACTATAAATATACTGGAGCACCCAGGTATAACTCATACTCTGATTCTACATAACATCTGCTTAATACCCATGCTAACTTAAGCATCGGAGTCTCTTGCAGGTACCCCCCACCCTTCGGTGACAGAGGATCAGCAGAACGTTCAAGTCCAAACAAGTCGGATGTACTAGCTCCGGCCTCCATTTACCAGCCGGACACATCGGTTCTGACCAGTACAGAAGATCTCGTCCGAGATCAACCTACAGTTTCAGGTAATCCTCGGAACAAGCTCATTGATACAGTTGCTAGAAATCAACACCTGTACTTAAATAGTGAGTCCTCCATGAAAGAAGAGGCTGAGGCAATATCCACTGAGCTTAGTCCTCCAGAACAAATTATTGAACTCAATCAGCAACTATTTTCTATAACAAAATAGTTAGCAGAATTTAAAGAGATGCTAACCAGAATATGGAAAAAAAATTAAATCAGACAAGACAGCAGTTATCTAAATAGATAACAGAAGAATGCCAAGCTGTTCAATTAAGGAGTGGAAAGACATTGAATGTCTCAACTCAAGGCAGCAGAAAGCCAAGAAAGGAACAACTGAAAGAGGATGACCAAGCCATTGCCCAAATTCCCTCTGAGGACAGTAAGAGCCCAGAGAGGAATGATTCTGGCATTCAAACGCCAGAAAAGGGGGAAAAATTGGCGTTAAACGCCCAATGGGTAGCCAAATCTGGCGTTCAAACGCCAGAAAAGGGATCAGACACCTGCAAGTGCTGATAACAACACCCTTAAGCAGGCTTCTCTAACCCTTTCTGTAGGAAATAAACCTGCAATAACTAAGGTTGAAGAATATAAAGCCAAGATGCTTTATCCTCAGAAACTCTGCCAAGCAAAATAGGATAAACAATTTGACTGCTTTGTAGACTATCTCAGGACTCTTGAAATAAAGATTTTGTTTGCAGAGGCACTTGAGCAAATACCCTCTTATGCTAAGTTCATGAAAGAGATCTTAAGTCATAAGAAGGATTGGAGAGAAACTGAAAAAGTTTTCCTCACTAAAGAATGCAGTGTAGTCATTCTGAAAAGCTTACCAAAGAAGCTTAAAGATCCCGGAAGCTTTATGATACCATGCACATTAGAGGGTGCTTGTACCAAGACATCTCTATGTGATCTTGGGGCAAGTATCAACTTAATACCTGCATCCACTATCAAAAATCATGGTTTGACCAATGAAGTTAAACCAACCCAGATATGCCTCCAACTTGCTGATGGCTCCATTAAGATTCCATCAGGCGTAATTGAGGACATGATTGTCAAGGTTGGGCCATTTGCCTTTCCCACTGACTTTGTAGTGCTGGAAATGGTGGAGTACAAGAGTGCAACTCTCATTCTAGGAAGACCTTTCCTAGCAACTGGACGAACCCTCATTGACGTCCAAAAAGGGGAGATAACCCTGAGAGTCAATGAGGACAAGTTCAAGTTGAATGCTGTCAAAGCTATGCAGCATTCAGACACATCAAAAGACTGCATGAATGCTGATAGAAGACATTTTTAAAGATGTTCAGCCTGATCTGGAGGAGCCAGAGAAGACAGAAGAACCTCTGAAAACTCCTCAGGAAGAGGAGAAGCCTCATAAACCTAAGCTCAAACCACTATCACCTTCCCTGAAATATTCATTTCTGGGAGAAGATGACACTTTTCCTGTGATCATCAGCTCTACTTTAGAACCACGGGAAGAGAAAGCATTAATTCAGGTGCTAAGGACACACAAGACAGCTCTTGGGTGGTCCATAAGTGATCTTAAGGGCATTAGCCCAGCCAGATGCATGCACAAAATCCTATTGGAGGATAATGCTAAGCCAGTGGTTCAACCACAGAGGCGGATGAATCCAACCATGAAGGAGGTGGTGCAGAAAGAGGTCACTAAGCTACTAGAGGCTGGGATTATTTATCCTATTTCTGATAGCTCCTGGGTGAGCTCTGTCAAAGTTGTCCCCAAGAAGGGAGGCATGACAGTGGTTCATAATGGAAAAAATGAACTGGTTCCTACAAGAACAGTTACAGGGTGGCGTATGTGTATTGACTACAGAAGACTCAATACAGCCACCAGAAAGGATCATTTTCCTTTACCATTCATAGACCAGATGCTAGAGAGACTAGCAGGTCATGAATACTACTGCTTTTTGGATGGCTATTCAGGTTACAACCAAATTGCAGTAGATCTTCAAGACCAAGAGAAAACAGCATTCACATGTCCTTTTGGAGTATTTGCCTACAAAAGGATGCCATTTGGTCTGTGCAATGCACCTGCAACCTTTCAGAGGTACATGCTCTCTATCTTCTCTGATATGGTAGAGAAATTTCTGGAAGTCTTCATGGATGACTTCTCAGTATTTGGAGACTCATTCAGCTCCTGTCTTGACCATCTAGCACTTGTTCTGAAAAGGTGCCAGGAGACTAACCTAGTTTTAAACTGGGAAAAATGTCACTTTATGGTAACCGAAGGAATTGTCCTTGGGCACAAAATTTCAAACAAGGGGATAGAGGTAGATCAAGCTAAGGTAGAGGTAATTGAAAAATTACCACCACCTGCCAATGTTAAGGCAATCAGAAGCTTTCTGGGGCATGCAGGATTCTATAGGAGGTTTATAAAGGATTTTTCAAAAATTGCAAAACCTCTGAGAAATCTGCTAGCTGCTGACACGCCATTTGTATTTGACACAGAGTGTCTACAGGCGTTTGAAACCCTAAAAGCTAAGCTGGTCACAGCACCAGTCATTTATGCACTAGACTGGATATTACCATTAGAACTAATGTGTGATGCCAGTGACCATGCCATTGGTGCAGTATTGGGACAGAGGCATAACAAGCTTCTGCACGTTATTTACTATGCTAGCCGTGTTTTGAATGACGCACAGAAGAATTACATAACCACGGAAAAGGAGCTGCTTGCAGTGGTTTATGCCATTGACAAGTTCAGATCTTACTTAGTGGGATCAAAAGTGATTGTATACACTGACCATGCTGCTCTAAAATATCTCCTCACAAAGCAGGATTCAAAACCCAGACTCATAAGATAGGTGTTGCTTCTGCAAGAGTTTGATAAAGAAATAAGAGACAGAAAAGGGACAGAGAACCAAGTAGCTGATCACCTGTCCCGGATAGAACCAGTAGCAGGAGCGCCCTCCCTTCTACTGAGATCTCTGAAACCTTTCTGGATGAGCAACTCTTTGCCATTCAGGAAGTACCATGGTTTGCAGACATTGCAAACTATAAAGCTGTGAGATTCATACCCAAGGAGTACAGTAAGCAACCAACAAAAAAATTGGTTACTGATGCAAAGTACTACTTGTGGGATGAATCATATCTCTTTAAGAGGTGTGTAGATGGAATGATCCGTAGATGCATGCCTAGAGAAGAGGCACAGAAGATCCTATGGCATTGCCATGGATCACAATATGGAGGACACTTTGGAGGTGAGTGATGAGTTATTTTGGTGAGAAACGAATCTCTCACAAAACATCACAAAACTAACCGGCAAGTGCACCGGGTCGTATCAAGTAATAAAAACTCACGGGAGTGAGGTCGATCCCACAGGGATTGAAGGATTGAGCAATTTTAGTTTAGTGGTTGATTTAGTCAAGCGAATCGAGTGTTGGTTGGATGATTTGTGACTTGCAGAATGTAAATTGCATGAAAGTAAGAGAGCAGGGAATTAAATTGCTGAAACTTAAAGAACAAGAAATTAAATGGCAGAAACTTAAAGTGCAAGAAATGTAAATTACGAAATTTTAAAGTGCAAGGAATGTAAATTGCTTGAAATGTAAAGGGGATTGGGATGTGGATTTGTAGAAATTAAACAAAGAAAAACTAAATTGCATCAAACAGAAGAGGGAAAAAGGAATTGGGATTGAACCGGATCTTGAAATAGTAAAGTAAATGAAGAGAAAAAGCAATAAACAGGAAATAGAAATGAGAAATTCAGATCTCAGGACCCAGAGACTAGAAAACCAAGTCTAGATCTCAATGCCTTCCTAGATCCAACAAGAACAATAGCAAGGAAATTGTAAATTGCAAAGAAAAGAGATGAAGATCAAGTAACCGGAAATGAAATTCAGTAAATAAAGCAGAGAGATCCAAGATTGAGATTGAAACAGAATTTCTTCAATTCTCAAATCCAAGATCCAAGACAAAAGTAAAATGAAATTGCAAGTAAGAGGAAACAAAGAAATTCAAGTTCACTCAGTAACAAAAGCTTCCCAAAAACTATTATGAAAATTCCAAAAGGAAAGCTCTCTTAATAACTTGAATTCTATCCTATTTATACACTTTCCAAAATGATCTTCAAGCCTTGAGTTGGGCCTTTGTTCTTGGTGGAATTGGGTTGAAAGAGGCCTTGGTTGATTGCTCTTGAAGATTGAAGAAGAACCGAAGTGAACCAATTGAACCGGTTTTTGAAGTTGGCCAAAGTTAGTCTCAACGTTAGGGTCAAAGTTAGGGGTCTAACTTTGCCCCTAACTTTTCATAGCAGCAAGCTTGATTTCCTGGTTTGGACGTTGGTGCCAACGTTAGGGGTCTAACTTTGACCCTAACGTTGGCAATGCTTATTGCTAGTGGCGCCAACGTTAGCCTCCAAGTTAGGGGGCTAACGTTGGCGCAAACGTTGGCCTTCCTCCTTTGTGATTCAAGTGCCAACGTTAGTGCCCAGGGGAGAAACTCTCAAGTTCCAACGTTAGCCTCCAAGTTAGGGGGCTAACGTTGGAGCTAACGTTGGCCACCTCTTTGCAATGTCATGTGCCAACGTTAGCCTCCAAGTTAGGGGGCTAACGTTGGCTCAAACGTTGGCCACCTCTTTGCAATGTCATGTGCCAACGTTAGCCTCCAAGTTAGGGGGCTAACGTTGGCTCAAACGTGGGAGCCCAGGGAGTGATTTTCATGCCCAACGTTAGCCTCCAAGTTAGGGGGCTAACGTTGGGGCTAACTTCATGCAACCCGGTTCAATTTTCACTTATTCCCTTGTCCTCTCTTCACTCCTAGCCATTCCTCTTTACTTCAACCTTTCTCCAAGCCTTCTTCACCTATCATTGATCAACCAAACTAATCAAAGCTTTGCTCAAAATCATGAGGTATTCAATCTTCCACAATATGCAACAAATATAGCACAAAACCTCATGAAATGGCATGAATTCACATATGGTTGGTTCAATCAAGGGAAACATGAAAATCTACTCAATTAGCTTGCTTGTAGCTCAAGAAAGTGCATAATTCTAGTGAAAACTAAAGAAAAAGACTAGCTAAAATGGGCTAAGATGACTTGTCATCACAACACCAAACTTAAAGCTTGCTTGTCCCCAAGCAAGAAATAGATTTATGCTCCAAGGTTCTTTCAATTAAGATGGATTGAGGAACACTTGTAAAGTGCAGTGAGTGAAGTGATCAAGTATCAGTGGGGTGAACTCTAAATCATATGCTCATGCAAGGGTTTCAGTGCTCACTAGTCCTTACATATTGGGAGTCGTAGGTCTTAGGATTTTCATCCAAATGGTACCATGGAGATCTCTTTATGTGTAATCACCTTGAAGCAGCTTATAGTTTCTGTGCCTTGGTCTCGACTCTAAGTATCATGTCTCAAAGCGGCTCTTTAGATAAGCTTTCAATCAATACTCCTAAACCAGTTGGTTTTAAGGTATTAGGTGTTAAAGCACCCCTAAGGATTTACTTGCTCAAGCCTCTTTCCTTGACACACTTCAACCACAAGCATTTTACTAGGCTAACAACTCTTTGAGTCATTGTTTCTTCTTTCTTTTCTGCCTAGTAATTGATGCTCAGAGCCTTGGACCATGTTCTTTTTGTTTTTGTATTTTCTTTTCTTTCTTTTGTTTTGTTTGCTGCTTCTTGGATCAATAGATTTTTGAGAATCTCCACAATACTTCTTTGAACTTCATGTCCCGCCTATGAGCTCCCATGCAAGTTTTCACAAGCATGCAACCTCAGTACAAAATCGTATAACCAGAACCACCACTTCTCCTAATCTTTTGCTTGCCTCAAAATTGTTTAATTCCTCAATCCTTCTTTTCAAAGAACTTTCATGTGATGCATTTCTTGGAAATTGAGTGCAAACAAGTTTTGAAGATAAGAATGTTGTGAATGATCAAACATCTTGCTTATTGAATTATAAAGAAAGAAATTATACTATGTATGCAGGCAGGGGTAAATAGAAAAGAAACTATACTATGCAGACAGGCAGGGTAGATCAGGATACAATCCAACTCTCAATCACAGCAATATTTAATGCAAAACAATGACTTAACAATACAACCTGTTGAAGTTTACTTTCTTTCCTTCTTCTCATCATCATCATTGCTGGCCTTCATGTTCATCTTTTGTTTCTTTGGTTGATGATGCTTAATCCTTCCAACAGTTTGTATGGACCTCTGCAATGATATTGAAAGTTGCTTGTTCCCCAAGCACTTGAAAAATGGTTAGCTTGCATGATTTATTTGTGGCTTTTGTACTTACTTTGGTGTGGGCACACCAAACTTAGTACCTTGCCAATGCATTAGATTAACCATGTGTAAAACTCTTTTTCTTTTTCAAAAATGACAAAACTGAAAACTAGGAAACAGCAGAATAGTTAACTAGTTTATACAACATGCTTGAAGCCAGCATTATGCAGAAATTGAGAATGTGTTTTATGATGGGATTTTGGTGAAACACCAAACTTAGAATCTTTCATTCTCCCTTAGATTGTTTTGGTGTGCAACACCAAACTTAGCTTCTTGCAATATAGATAAAACTAATTAACCTTTTTATTAAAATAGCTATGAAAAGAAAACTACCTCAGGTTGGGTTGCCTCCCAACAAAGCGCTTCTTTATTGTCACTAGCTTGACATCCTTCATTCTTTGATCATGGAGGCTGAAAATCATAGTGCCTCAGCTTTTCTCCTCTCACTATGGACTTCCTTACTGTCTCCTCCATTTCTTGGTGCCCTTCTTCAGAAATTCCAGAGATGGAGAACTCTCTCTTAGTTCATGTCATACAACCAAAACAGCAAAGATGCACAGAGCATTCTGTAGCTTGAGTGCAGTGGGGGTTAGTAGAGACAAAGTCTCAAACAGTTAGTGTGCAAGTCAAAAATTAAAGAAACAGAAAAGAAAAAATGCTTGATCTAGATCACCACCTCACTTAATCATTGTCAATCTATTCAATCCCCGGCAACGGCGCCAAAAACTTGATGAGTTATTTTGGTGAGAAACGAATCTCTCACAAAACATCACAAAACTAACCGGCAAGTGCACCGGGTCGTATCAAGTAATAAAAACTCACGGGAGTGAGGTCGATCCCACAGGGATTGAAGGATTGAGCAATTTTAGTTTAGTGGTTGATTTAGTCAAGCGAATCGAGTGTTGGTTGGATGATTTGTGACTTGCAGAATGTAAATTGCATGAAAGTAAGAGAGCAGGGAATTAAATTGCTGAAACTTAAAGAACAAGAAATTAAATGGCAGAAACTTAAAGTGCAAGAAATGTAAATTACGAAATTTTAAAGTGCAAGGAATGTAAATTGCTTGAAATGTAAAGGGGATTGGGATGTGGATTTGTAGAAATTAAACAAAGAAAAACTAAATTGCATCAAACAGAAGAGGGAAAAAGGAATTGGGATTGAACCGGATCTTGAAATAGTAAAGTAAATGAAGAGAAAAAGCAATAAACAGGAAATAGAAATGAGAAATTCAGATCTCAGGACCCAGAGACTAGAAAACCAAGTCTAGATCTCAATGCCTTCCTAGATCCAACAAGAACAATAGCAAGGAAATTGTAAATTGCAAAGAAAAGAGATGAAGATCAAGTAACCGGAAATGAAATTCAGTAAATAAAGCAGAGAGATCCAAGATTGAGATTGAAACAGAATTTCTTCAATTCTCAAATCCAAGATCCAAGACAAAAGTAAAATGAAATTGCAAGTAAGAGGAAACAAAGAAATTCAAGTTCACTCAGTAACAAAAGCTTCCCAAAAACTATTATGAAAATTCCAAAAGGAAAGCTCTCTTAATAACTTGAATTCTATCCTATTTATACACTTTCCAAAATGATCTTCAAGCCTTGAGTTGGGCCTTTGTTCTTGGTGGAATTGGGTTGAAAGAGGCCTTGGTTGATTGCTCTTGAAGATTGAAGAAGAACCGAAGTGAACCAATTGAACCGGTTTTTGAAGTTGGCCAAAGTTAGTCTCAACGTTAGGGTCAAAGTTAGGGGTCTAACTTTGCCCCTAACTTTTCATAGCAGCAAGCTTGATTTCCTGGTTTGGACGTTGGTGCCAACGTTAGGGGTCTAACTTTGACCCTAACGTTGGCAATGCTTATTGCTAGTGGCGCCAACGTTAGCCTCCAAGTTAGGGGGCTAACGTTGGCGCAAACGTTGGCCTTCCTCCTTTGTGATTCAAGTGCCAACGTTAGTGCCCAGGGGAGAAACTCTCAAGTTCCAACGTTAGCCTCCAAGTTAGGGGGCTAACGTTGGAGCTAACGTTGGCCACCTCTTTGCAATGTCATGTGCCAACGTTAGCCTCCAAGTTAGGGGGCTAACGTTGGCTCAAACGTTGGCCACCTCTTTGCAATGTCATGTGCCAACGTTAGCCTCCAAGTTAGGGGGCTAACGTTGGCTCAAACGTGGGAGCCCAGGGAGTGATTTTCATGCCCAACGTTAGCCTCCAAGTTAGGGGGCTAACGTTGGGGCTAACTTCATGCAACCCGGTTCAATTTTCACTTATTCCCTTGTCCTCTCTTCACTCCTAGCCATTCCTCTTTACTTCAACCTTTCTCCAAGCCTTCTTCACCTATCATTGATCAACCAAACTAATCAAAGCTTTGCTCAAAATCATGAGGTATTCAATCTTCCACAATATGCAACAAATATAGCACAAAACCTCATGAAATGGCATGAATTCACATATGGTTGGTTCAATCAAGGGAAACATGAAAATCTACTCAATTAGCTTGCTTGTAGCTCAAGAAAGTGCATAATTCTAGTGAAAACTAAAGAAAAAGACTAGCTAAAATGGGCTAAGATGACTTGTCATCAGTGAGCGAACAGCCACAAAGGTTCTCCAATGTGGCTTCTACTAGCCTACTATCTATAGAGACTCCCGAGAGTTTGTACGTAACTGTGACAGTTGCCAGAGAGCTGGTAATCTGCCTCATGGTTATGCCATGCCTCAGCAAGGGATCTTAGAGATTGAGTTGTTTGATGTATGGGGTATTGACTTCATGGGGCCTTTCCCACCATCATATTCAAACACTTATATTCTGGTGGCAATAACTATGTATCTAAATGGGTAGAGGCAATTGCAACACCCACTAATGATACTAAGATAGTGATTAAATTCCTCCAGAAGCATATCTTCAGCAGGTTCGGTGTCCCTAGAATACTAATCAGTGATGGAGGCACTCATTTCTGCAATAAATAGCTTGACTCTGCTCTGGTCCGATATGGAATTAACCGTAAAGTGGCAACTCCATATCATCCACAAATAAATGGGTAGGCTGAAGTCTCAAATAGAGAACTAAAATGGATCCTGGAATGGACAGTAAGTACCCGTAGAAAGGATTGGGCAAGAAGTTTGGATGATGCTCTGTAGGCATACAGAACCGCATTCAAGACTCCTATAGGGACCTCTCCCTACCAGCTTGTGTATGGAAAAGCCTGTCATATGCCAGTGGAATTGGAACATAAGGCCTACTGGGCAACCAGGTTCCTAAACCTTGATGCTAAGGTAGCTGGAGAGAAGAGATTACTCCAGTTGAATAAGCTGGATGAGTTTAGACTCAATGCATTCGAAAATGCTAAAATTTATAAAGAGAAAGCAAAAAGATGGCATGACAAAAGACTGTCATCTAGAGTCTTTGAGCCAGGACAGAAGGTCCTACTATTTAACTCTAGGCTTAGATTGTTCCCCGTAAAATTGAAATCCCAGTGGAGGGGACTATATATGATTACAAGTGTGTTACCATATGGTTATGTAGAGCTTCAAGATGTTGATTCTGACAAAAAATTCATTGTTAATGGACAGAGAATCAAACATTATCTTGAAAGCAATGTTGAGCAAGAATGCTCAAAATTGAGACTTAATTAAAAAGCTCAGTAATGTCCAGCTGAAGACAGTAAAGAAGCGATTGCTGGGAGGTAACCCAGCCATTATCAAACCAAATTAGATGTTTATAACAATTATATAAGTATTTAATTTTGTTCCTAAGGTTTAACTAATGCATTTCAGTGAATAAATTAGGAAAATAGAGGTTCAAGACATAAAACAGAGAAATCACATAGAAAAGGAGCTCACTGGCGTCAAAACGCCAGTAAAGTGGCAATTTGGGCGTTAAACGCCAGAATGGCTACCATTCTGGGTGTTTAACGCCAGTAAAGGTATCGTTCTGGGCGTTAAACTCCAAAATGGGCAGCATTCTGGGTGTTTAACGCCAGAAATGGTAGCATTCTGGGCTTTCAGAAAAATGCCCAGTAAAGAAGAATTTCTGGCGTTTAACGCCATCCAGGGTACCTGGCTGGGCATTGAATGCCCAAAATGGCCACCAGATGGGCGTTAAATGCCAGAATGGGTATCATTTTGGGCGTTTAACCCCAGAACAGCTAGGGGAGAGGTAATTTCGTTTCCAATTCAATTTTTTTCGAATTTTCATGTTTTAATTCAAAAATTTTCTGCATTCAAACATTACAAACATTCATATTTTAATTTCCATTAACAAAAAAATTCATAATCTTAAAACTTCTTTTCTAATTCTTTCTCAAATCTTTTTCAAAACTCATTCCTCTTTTCAATTTCTTTTCAAATCTTCTTAACTCATTCATATTATCTTTTATTTCTTAGATGCATAAACAAAAATTCAGATCTAACTTCCTCATATCTTTTTCATATCTCTTAAATTTTGAAAACAATCCTCTCTTTTTCATATCATGCTTATCTTTTATCAATCATATCTTTCAAATCATATCTTTTTCTAAAATTTTGAACCCATTCCCTTCCTCCCCTTTATTTATGCATTCGTCCATCCCCTTTCCCCCATCATTTGAATGCTTCTCTCCATCTATTCATCTTCTTTCTACTTATTTTGCTTGAGGGCAAGCAAATCTCTAAGTTTGGTGTGATTTTCGTGATCCCTGAGTTAAAATAAACCAATCTCATGGCACCCAAAGGAAGACAAACTGCTTCAAGAGAGAAGAAAAAAAGTAATCCAAAGCCACGTTGGATGCATGAGAACTTCTGCACCAAAGAACTTGCAGACCATTATTTCAAAATTGTGTGCAGAAGATCAGTGATCCCGGAAGTTAGGTTCAATATGAAAGAAGATGAATACCCAGAGATCCAAGAGCAGATTCAAAATAGGGGCTGAAAAGTCCTGGCTAATCCTGAGATACATGTTGGAAGAAACATGGTCCAGAAATTTTATGCAAATCTGTGGATGACAGAAAAGCCAAGATTAGAGGAAACTGCTTTCTACTCCTTTCAGACTATGGTCAGAGGGAAGATTATTTACTTCCATTTTGACAAAGTGAGAGAAGTTCTCAAACTTCCTCAACTACAAGATGATCCAGAGTCCTTTAATAGGAGAATGGCCAAGGATAAAAGGCTAGATCAAGTTTTAGAGGACATATGCCTCCCTGGAACCAAGTGGATTACTAATTCAAAAGGTGTCCCAAACCAACTAAAGAGAAGTGATCTCAAACCAGTTGATAGAGGTTGGCTGGATTTTATTTGGCGTTCTATACTCTCAACCAGCAACCGATCAGAAGTCACTGTCAAGAGGGCAGTGATGATTTACTATATTATGCTGGGGAAAGAGGTAGAGATTCATCAGCTGATCCCTGTTGAAATTTACATATTTGCAAACAAGGAATCCATTGAGGCCAAATTTGCCTACCCAAGCTTGATTAGTCTGTTATGCAAAGATGCAGGGGTGCAGATGGGTGTGGATGAATACATCACAGTTGAACGCCCAATCACCAAAAATGTGAGGGATGGACCTCAATTTCAAGATAACCACATCAAGAGTGGGGCGCATGAGCTCCTCCCAGAAATTCCTCAATTTGGCTATTGGGCCCGCTTAGAAGCATCTGTCACCAAGCTGCAAGAAGCTGTGAATCAACTCAAAGAAGAGCAGCAGAATTAGAACAGCATGCTCTGCAAAATGCTCATAGAACAAGAGAAACAAGGGCGTGAAATACAGGAGCTAAAGCGTCAGAAGCTGTCCCTTGAAGAGTTGGACGTCCCACAGATTCAAGGAGCATCTACCCCTCAAAATCAAGGTTGTTGAGTCCTAACTCTGTGATAACTTTTATTATTAGAAACCTATTTTAAGAGTTACATAAGCATTAGGAATAGAGTCATTTATTTTTATGTCTTTAATTTCCTTTCTTTTATTATTATTTGTCTGCTTTTATGTTTATTTTATGTCTTATTTTTATTCCATGATCAATAAAGTTTAGAGTCTATGTCTTAAAGCTATGAATGATTCCATGAATCCCTCACCTTTCTTAAATGAAAAATGTTTTTATTTGCAAAAGAACAAGAAGTGCATGATTTCGAATTCTATCTTGAAATTAGTTTAATTATTTTGATGTGGTGGCAATACTTTTTGTTTTCTGAATGAATGCTTGAACAGTGCATATTTTTGAATTTGTTGTTTATGAATGTTAAAATTGTTGGTTCTTGAAATAATAATAAAAAAAGAGAAATGTTATTGATAATTTGAAGAATCATAAAATTGATTGTTGAAGCAAGAAAAAGTAGTGAAAAGCAAAAGCTTGCGAAAAAAAAATACGACAAAATAATAAAAAGAAAAAGCAAGCAGAAAAAGCTAGTAACCCCTTAAACTAAAAGGTAACGGTAAAGAGGATCCAAGGCTTTGAGCATTAATGGATAGGAGGGTCCAAAGGAATAAAATCCTGGCCTATGCGGCTAAATCAAGCTGTCCCTAACCATGTGCTTGTGGCATGAAGGTCCAAGTGAAAAGCTTGAGACTGAGTGGTTAAAGTCGTGGTCCAAAGTGAAAGAGTGTGCTTAAGAGCTCTGGGCACCTCTAACTAGGGACTCTAGCAAAGCTGAGTCACAATCTGAAAAGGTTCACCCAGTTATGTGTCTGTGGCATTTATGTATCCGGTGGTAATACTGGAAAACAAAATGCTTAGGGTCACGGCCAAGACTCATAATGTAGCTGTGTTCAAGAATCAACATACTGAACTAGGAGAATCAATAACACTATCTGAATTCTGAGTTCCTATGGATGCCAATCATTCGGAACTTCAAAGGATAAAGTGAGATGCCAAAACTGTTCAGAAGCAAAAAGCTACTAGTCCCGCTCATCTAATTGAAACTAATCTTCATTGATATTTTTGAAATTCATTGTATATTCTCTTCTTTTTATCCTATTTTGTTTTTAATTTCTTGGGGACAAGCAACAATTTAAGTTTGGTGTTGTGATGAGCGGATAATTTATACCCTTTTTGGCATTATTTTTAGGTAGTTTTTAGTATGTTTTAGTTATTTTTTATTATATTTTTATTAGTTTTTATGCAAAAATCAAATTTCTGGACTTTACTATGAGTTTGTGTGTTTTTCTGTAATTTCAGGTATTTTCTGGCTGAAATTGAGAGACCTGAGCAAAAATCTAATTCAGAGGCTGAAAAAAGACTGCAGATGCTGTTGGATTCTGACCCTCCTGCACTCAAAGTGGATTTTCTGGTGCTATAGAAGCCCAATTGGCGCGCTTTCGTTTGCGTTGGAAAGTAGACATCTTGGGCTTTCCAGCAATACATAATAGTTCATACTTTTTTCCGAGATTTGATGGCCCAAACTGGCGTTAAAAGACAGCCAAAAACTTTCTGGCGTAAAATGCCAGAACTGGCACATTTCTTGGCATTAAACGCCCATTTTGGCAGCCAGGATGGCGTTTAACTCCAACTTTAGGCATATGCACCTGAAAGCTTGAAAGCTCAGCCCAAACACTCACCAAGTGGGTCCCGGAAGTGGATTTCTGCACTATCTACACGTAGTTACTCATTTTCTTAAAACCTAAGTTACTAGTTTAGTATAAAAACTACTTTTAGAGATTCATTTTGTACCTCATGACATTTTACATTTCATATTGTATCTCCTACGGCATGAGTCTCTAAACCCCATAGGTGGGGGTGAGGAGCTCTGCTGTGTTTCAATGGATTAATGCAATTACTACTGTTTTCTATTCAATCAAGCTTGATTCTATTCTAAGATACTCACTCGTACTTCAATCTAGAGAATATGATGATCCGTGACACTCATCATTATTCTCAATTTTATAAACACGTGCCTGACAACCACTCCCGTTCTATCTGAGCTCAACGTAGTCATTGGACGACAGCTTGAGTGCGTATCTCTTGGGTCTCTGATCTACGGACCGAGTCCGTGAGATTAGAACCTTCGTGGTAGAGGCTAGAACCAATTGGCAGCATTCTTGGGATCCGAAAAGTCTAAACCTTATCTGTGGTATTCCGAGTAAGACCTGGAAAGGGATGACTGTGACGAGCTTCAAACTTGCAAATGTTGGGCGCAGTGACAGTGTGCCAAAGGACAAGGGTCCTATTCCGACGCTAGCAGGAACCGACAGATGATTAGCCATGCGGTAGCTATACTTGGTATTTTTCATCCGAGACAAGAAATCCTACAGTTGATTAGCCGTGCAGACATCGTACCTGGTATTGTTCATCCGAGAGGATCATATAGCTTGCCATTGAAGGGAGCCATGCGTGTTTGGAGAAGAAGATAGTAGGAAAGCAGAGATTCAGATGACATAGCATCTCCTAAACCTCAACCTGTTCCTCATTTCTGAATCACAAGTACCATTTATTTCATGTTATTTAATTTTCATAGACAAAATCAATTTAATCATTAATCTCCTGACTAAGATTTACAAGATAACTATAGCTTGCTTCAAATCGACAATCTCCATGGGATCGACCTTTACTCACGTAAGGTATTACTTGGACGACCCAGTGCACTTGCTGGTTAGTTGTGCGGAATTGTGAAAAGTGTGAATCATAATTTCGTACACCAGTTAGAACACACGATTGTGGTTTCGATTCGTGAACCGTGAGATCGATGAGGCAGAGCGAGAGATCGAAGAGGAAGAACAAGAGATGAGTGAGGATGAGCGAGAGGTGGTCTCACAGTTTGAGAGTGAGAGTGAGAACGATCGGGATATTCAGACGCTTGAAATGGGGAAAAATGAAGAGAATACTCACCCTAGTATCTTTGCATATTTGGTAACATTTGTATCTGATTTTTATTTGCTTTTTTAAAAATACTATATTTTTTAACATTTATTTTACAAATGTTGTTAAAACTATAAATTTATTAGCATAACTAACATTTCAAAAAATGTTAGATAAAATGTGTTAGTAAATCTCAAAACTCTAGTAGTGCCATGACGTTAACCTAGATGTATCTAGCTCAGACCTCAGCTAGCAGGGACGTTGTTAGCCTAACGTGTAGGTCACACTTTGGATTTGTTATTCTATATAAACACACAAAAGGAAAGGTCTACCCTTAAAGGTGAAGTCGTCCAAGTGTGGACTATTTGATTTGATTTCTGTATTGAGAACTCTCTTATTGATTCACTTATTTGTATAAAGTCTATTCTCTAAATAAAATTACTTTGATAATAACGTCTATATGGTCTCATGTGGATTTTAGATGTATTGTCTAGTCACTAAGTTGTAAAACTCACTCCATTTTTCAAAAAATATTTTTTGAAGAATAAATGCTTGAATATGTAAGTCCTTCTATTCAAGAGTAATGTTCTGCAATGGGTACCTATTCTTTGTTGAGTTTCTAGACATTATATCCTCTATATGTCAACAAGCAGGATCCAGCCATATTGATCTATTTTATGTTTTTATTAAAAATAATGTATAACTATTCATTCTAGTACTTGTAAATTTATTAAAAATATTTATAACTTTCTTATTTAAATTATATTTGAATTTGTTAGGCTTGCTAGGGGACAATTTCCTTGAGCGCCAATCATGGCTCATTTTGAGCCGTGACAAGTTTTTTACGAAACTTTTCAAGATCTATGTTTAAAAACTCATCACTATGATTAGATCTAATGTAAAGATTGTATGTTTGTTTAATTTTAACTTTCTTAGCAAATTTAATAACCTTTTTAAAGCCTCATCCTTATGAACTATGAAAGTAATCCATATATATATATATATATATATATATATATATATATATATATATATATATATATATATATATATAGCATAATCATCAATAATTACAAAGACATATCTTCTATCACTTAGGCTTGTTGTTTAGGGTTGGACAAAAAAAGATCAAGGTGAAGAAGCTCAAGAGACCTACCAATATTCATAGCATTGTTACTCTTAAAGGAGGCCTTGGTTTGTTTTCCTTCACACAATAATCATTTGTAGAATCTTTCTTATATGAGATCATGGGAAGACTTTTCGAAAGATCTTTTTGAGATAACTCAGAAAGGAGTTTCATTTGAGAATGATCAATCTTCTTATGCCACAACCATTTGTTATCAATGATTGAGGACAAGCATCTTACACTTTGATCTATAAGGTAATCAAGGTATAACACAAAAATGTTATCGGCCCTATGAGAAGTTAGAATGGTAAAGCATTTGATTTGTTGATTACCTCAGTTTGTTTACCGTAAAAAATAACTCTATAACCTTGGTTATAGAGTTGACTAACACTTAGCATATTGTTAGCTAAGATGAGAATTATTCTTATGTACATTACCAATACTAAAAACTATGGCTTGAATTCCTTTGGCAAGCTTTATCAAACACTATTTTCAGATCTGAGATTACGGAAGTACCTCTTCTTTCCAATGATGTGCCTCAAACATATGCTATCTATGTACTGCTTCTATTTTTTTGATGTTTGAGACTTCAAACACATCTACATTCAAAAGATTATCATCCTTAGGTACACAAATTATCTTGGGTCCTTGTTGGTTAGTTTCTTTAAACCTGTTTTTAAGTTTTTCTCAGGGGGTTCTTCTTGGAGTTCCCAACATTTTATTTTTTATACCAATGGCACTTTTGGTGTCGTGTCCAAGTTTATAGAAAATATGCAAAATTGTTCTTATTGTTTTTGAAATATCCTACACTAAACTTCAAGAGATATGGTCTATGACTACCAAGCATCAAATCCAGATATTTGGTGTCATTTACCATTTTATCAAGATCAGAAATGATAAGTTTATCAAAATCTTATTAGCTCATATATTTTTTTCTCTTCGTCTGACTATCTTTATATTGCAGCTTTTGAGATTCCTAAATCTAAGGTTCTGTCTTCTGAACATCTATATTCTGAGGTGTAGAAGCATATAACTCTCTCTTAATGCAATTATTAATTGCAATCATATTTAAGTGTTCTTTGAGAAGAGGTACCTGAGAAAGTAATGTTTTATTTTCCTTTTCCAAGGATTCATTTGCCTTTTGTAGTCCTCAAATTTAGTTTTGTGATCACATATCTCAAGTTTTTAGACAGCCTTTGAAAGTTCTCCAAAAGCTCTTCATACATAAGCTAAAGACAGAAAAAGAAAAATCAACTTCAGAGATTGTTACTGCTTGGCCTGACTTATAATCAATCAACCATAAGGCATATGTTGACAATGCGATCAAGGTCTCTATCATCCTAAGATGCTCCATCAGAGTTAGTGAGAGCAGTCGCCATAGCTCTCTTCTTGGAACTTATTTTGTACTTCTTTAAAGTATCCGCTAGTTTTGGAAAATCTAGATTGATGTGTCCTTTGTCCGTATAGTTGTAGCAGACAACATCATCAACCTTGGGCTTCTATTTCTTGTCAATTTTGTAGTTACCTTTTGGTGCGGAATTTGTAACCCGCAAACTAACTGGCAAGTGCACCGGGTCGTACCAAGTAGTACCTCAAGTGAATGAGAGTCGATCCCATGAGGATTGATGGATAAAGCAACAATGATTGAGTGATTGGCTTAGTTAGACAAATAGAAAATGGTGTTTTGAGAGTTCAATAGCATTAACAGTAAATTCAGAATATCAGAAAGCAAGCAGTAAATTGGTTTGAATAATATGGGAGAAAACATTTAAGGTTTCAGAGATATTTATTTTCCGGATTAACTTTTCTTACCAACTATTTTAATCATGCAAGATTCAATACACGAAAAACTATATGTGACTAAACCCTAATTTCTTAGACCTTTTTAGTCTCCTATAACCTTCATCAACTGCCAATTCCTTGGTCACTTGATTCTAGTTAGAGGGTTAACTTCAATTCTAGTTTATATGCCACAGAAATCCTAATTATCCAAATATAAGAGGATTATATGTCACGTATCCCATTAAGTCTAGATAATTAGAAATTTAGGAGAAATTATTTTCAAGCTGTTGTTCAAGCAAAGAGCTTTTCCAAGTTTTACAAGAACTTAATTAGAACAACGGTCATACTTTTGTTCCACCCAAATTCATAAGATAAAGAACGAAAACAATTCTTGAAATTGAAATCAATACATAAATTAAAATAGAATTGTAATAGTATTAATCCATAGAATAAATAGAGTTCCTAACCTTAACAGTGGAGGTTTAGTTGCTCATGGTTCAGAGAGAAAACAAGGATTCTGTAAACTGTAAATTGCGAAATGAGGTCAAAGAGAAGAGAAGAGCCCGAAGGGATGATTCTTTTCCCTTTTATATCTAATCCTAATTAATGCAAAATATATTTTCTAAAACTAAATAATATCTTTTCCTATTGTGAAATAAAATAAAAGTTAAATCAGAATTAATAAAAGATTGCGTGCTGGCTTCTTGGAGAATTGGGGACCACCTTAAATTGCTGAACCTGGCGCCTAACTTGGACTGGTCCAAGTTAGGAACCACTATGGCAGCAAGGTTTAGTGTGCTTGTCCTTCAAATGGGCACCTAACCTGGAGAAATTGGAGTTGGGCATGGCTGCACCCGAATGGTTTGGAGAGAAGCTTCTTCATCCAGCGTCTAACTTGGAAAATCCCAAGTTAGGCGCCACCAAGGCCATACTATCTGGAATGAAAGTGTATAGTATTATATATCATTGGAAAGCTCTGGAAGTTATCTTTCCAATGCCGCTAAAATCACGTCAATTGAATCTTTGTAGCTCAAGTTATATTTGTTGAAGTGCAAGGAGGTTAGGGTTGACAGCATCATTCACTTTCTTCTCTTCTTCTACAAAAACTCTATCAAATCCATCATTCACTTTCTTCTCTTCTTCTATAGGGTTGATCAAGATGTTGATCTTCATCTTCTAAGATCTTTTATGCCCTCATGGAGCATTTTTAGCATTTCCCATATTTCAGACTTGATGAATTAACAGGTGATGAGCGGATATTTTATACGCTTTTTGGCATCATTTTCATATAGTTTTTGTTATGTTTTGTTTAAGTTTTATTATATTTTCATAGGTTTTAGTGAAAATTCATATTTTTGGATTCTACTTTGAGTTGTTGTGTTTTATGATGATTTCAGATATTTTCTAGCTGAAATTGAGGAGTTTTGGCAAAGTCTAATTTAGAGACAGAGAAAGGACTGCAGATGTTGTCAGATTTTGACCTCGACGCACTCGAAGGAGCATTTCTAGAGCTACAGAAGACCAAATGGCACGCTCTCAATGACTATGGAAAGCTAACATCCAGGAATTTCCAGAAATATATGATAGTCTATACTTTGCTTTGAAAATGAAGGCCCAAACCTGATGTTCAACTGCAGCCACTAACCCTCTTCCTGGCGTCCAATGCCCGAAAGGGAGAAGCTGGTATCCAACGCCCATTCAGGAGTCCAAAGTTGGCATCCAACGCCCCAGAGGGAGTACCAACTCGTGGCTTCACTCAAGCTCAGCCTAAACACTCACCAAGTGGGCTCGAAAAGTGGATTTTTGCACTACAAGACTAGTTTATCTTATTTCTGTAATCCTTAGTCAATAGATTAGTATATATAGAACGAGGATCACCCTTGTTTAGGACTTTTATGCCATATTTTTGAATACATTACTATTTTCTGTAAGCTATGAGTCACTAACCTCCTAGGTTAAGGTTAGGAGCTCTGTTGATTCTTATGGATTAATAATAACACTATTCTATTTCAATCTATGCTTGATTCCATTCTAAGATGTATCCTCATTCTTCATCCTAATGAATTGGGAGTGTAACTTGACCGTCATCCCTATTTCACATGGTTTCTTGCGAGTCCTTGAAGGGATAGTACTGAACCACCAGCTTGATTATACATCTCTTAGACGGCTAATCCATGACTTCGTTGGGTACTTAGAGACATCAGTGCAGCCGAGGTATGGGGCGATTAGGGCCTTTGTGGTATAGGCTAGAACTAAGAAGAAGCGTTCTCTGATCCGGGAGATCCGACTTTAACTGTGGTGTTTTGAGTAGGATCACCAAGGGAATGGACTGTTAGAGCTTTACCCCCGTTTAGCTTGGATGACCGCTGGCCCGGTGTTTGATCTGAAGCAGAGGAGATTAATGACCGCTGACCCGGCATTAATCATTTACAGCCTGCCATGGAATGAATCAATTAGAAGTTGGAGTAGATGGTGAGAAAAGTTGATCCAGAAGGAAGAAGCATCTCCGAAGCCTCAACTATTCTCTCATCACTGATTTTACACCTATCTAGTAACGTTTTATTTATTTATCTGTTTTATGTATTTTTCACAACAACTGCATCCTTTTGAATTGCCTGACTAAGATCTACAAGGTAACCATTACTTGCTGAAGCTAACAATCTCCGTAGGATTGACCCTCACTCACCTGAGGTATTACTTGGACGACCCGGTGTACTTGCCTGTCTATCTGTGCGAATATTGCGGAGTCAATTTCGTGCACCAAGTTTTTGGCGCCGTTGCCGGAAATTTTTTGAGTTTGAAAAACTATCAGATTATTTGTTGCTTAGATTAGGTACTTTTTACTATTTTGTTTGTGTTCTTTTGTTTTCTTTTCAAAAATTTTTCAAAACCTTTTCTTTTCTCTATTAGCCTTTGTCTTTTGTGTGAGTCTTTTGTTCTTGTTCTTGTTGAAAATTCGAACTTTCTTGTTTTCTTTTTCCAAAAAATTTCAAAAATTGTGTCTTTTTGTTTGAGTCTAGTGTCAATTTTTAGGTTTGGTGTCCCTTGTGTGTTTATCTTTTCTTTAAATTTTCGAAATTGTTCTTAAATGTTCTTCTTGGTATTCAAGGTGTTCTTGTTTCTTTTCTTGTTTTGATCTTAAAATTTTTAAGTTTGGTGTCTTTTGGTGTTTTTCTTTTTAATTTTCGAAAATTAGTATCCTTTGATATAAAAATTTTAAGTTTGGTGTCTTTTGGTTATTTTTCTCTTTCTTCATTAATTCAAAAAAAATAAAAAATATTTCTTTTATCTTTATTAAAATTTTCTAAAATCTTACTTTCTTTTCTTTTCTTGATTTAAAAATTTTTAAGTTTGGTGTTTTCTTGTTAGTAAAGTCAAATTTCAAATTTTAAATCTTATCTTTTTAAACCCTATCATATTTTTCTTTTAATTTGATTCTTTCCTATCTCATCTTTCTTTTAAAATTTTAAAATTCAAAACTTTTTCAAATCTTTATCTTATTTTTGGTTTATCTTTCTTTAAATTCCAAATCATTATCTTATCTTATCTTATCTTAATTTTAAAAGTCAAATTCAAATCTTTTTCAAATCTTCACTGTATCTTATCTTTCCAACTTATTTTCAAATCTTTATCTTATCTTGTTGCAATTTCAAAATTTTTAAAATCAAATCTTTTTTAAATCTCATATCTTATCTTAGTTTCAAATCTTTCTTAATTAGTTACTTGTTTTATTTTATTTTAATTTTAAAAGTTTAGTATCTCTTTAATACTCTCCTTTCTCTTCCCTCTTTTTCAAAACTTCCTAACTAATTTCTCTCTCTTCAATTTTCGAAAACATCTTAAATCTCTCCCTTTCTTCTTTTTCAAAAACTACCTTTTAATTTTCAAATCTTTTTAGTTAATTAGATTTTAATTTCCTTCTTTCTTTTCGAATTTAATAAATAAATAAAATAAAAAACCAAAAATGTTTTTCCAATTTCCCTTTCTATTCTTAATTTTCGAATTCTTTTACCCCCTCTATTTGAATTCCACTTCTCATTCCTCTATCTCCATTCTTCTTTCTTCTTTATATCTCACAGGGAGTTCTCTATACTTTGACACAGAAATTCCCATTCTCTTTCTTTCTTGTTTTCTTTTTCTTGTTTATGAACAGGAACAGAGATAAAGAACCTTTCTTTGATTCTGATCCTGAACCTGAGAGGACCCTAAGGAAGCATTTACAACAAGTTAAAGCACAACACTCCGGAGGAGACCTCATAGAACTTTTCGAACAAGAAACTAAAAATACAAATATGGCAGCCGATCAGAATAATGGAGGAAATGCAAGGAAGGTTCTTGGTAACTTCACTGCACCCACTTCTAACTTCTATGGAAGAAGTATCTCCATACCTGCCATTAGAGCAAATAACTTTGAGCTTAAGCCTCAGTTAGTCTCTCTAATGCAACAGAATTGCAAATTTCATGGACTTCCACTGGAAGATCCACATCAATTTCTATCTGAATTCTTGCAAATCTGTTAAGACCAATGAAATGGATCCTGAGGTCTACAAGCTTATGCTTTTCCCTTTTGCTGTTAGAGATAGAGCTAGGTTGTGGTTGGATTCTCAACCCAAAGAGAGCCTAGACTCTTAGAAAAAGTTGGTCAATGCTTTCTTGGCCAAGTTCTTTCCACCTCAAAAGATGAGCAAACTCAGGGTGGAAGTTCAAACCTTCAGACAAAAAGAGGGTGAATCCCTCTATGAAGCTTGGGAAAGATACAAGCAACTGATAAGGAGATGTCCTCCTGACATGCTCTCAGAATGGACTATCCTAGGTATTTTCTATGATGGTCTATCTGAGATGTCCAAGATGTCTTTGGATCATTCTGCTGGTAGATCACTCCATGATAAACCCTAATTTTGTGGTTTATCTTGTGCTTATTTTGAGGGATTTTATCACCTTTTCCCATATTTATACAATAAAATAGCATGGTTTTGTGTTCTCTTTCTAATATTGCCTCATGATGGAAAACATGCTTCTTTTGCCTTAAAATTGCCATATTTTGATCCTCTTTTTACTACCATTCGATGTCGTGATATGTTTGTTGAGTGATTTCATAATCTATAGGGCAAGAATGGCCTAGAAGAGAGAAAGGAAGCATGCACAAGTGGAAGGAACATGAAGAATTGGAGTTTGGGAAAGCAGCTTCGATGCGCACGCGCACTCCACATGCATGCGTAGGTGCAAGGAGCTAGACATGACGCGCGAAAAGTGACGCATCTGTGTGGATTGGCAAAATCTCTATTGATGCGCATGCGTGCTTGCCGCGTACGCGTGGATCGAAAAATTCAGGCGACGCGCACCCGTGCATAACGCGTACACGTGACGAGATGCACGTGACCTCATTAAAGAAATCGTTCCTGGCGATTTCTGAGGCTCAACAGGCCCAAATTCAAGCTGGTTCTGCATGGGAAAGACCCAAGGACTCTAGGGGGAAAGGGGGGATCATCCATTACACACTTAGACACAATTTTAGCTAGTTTATAGTTTTTGTTCTTCTAGAGAGAGACACCCTTGTTCCTCTCTAGATCTAGTTTGATTTTGATCTCCCATTGTTGAATTCTGAATTGGATTTTGTTGATTTATAGTTTTGATTACTTAATTTGAATTCTTTAGTATAATTTTGTTTAGATCTTGTGTTAGATTCATGTTTTCTTGTTATTTCCTATTTTCTACCCATTTTGTGAATCTTGTAGATCTTGAATTGTTAATGTTACATTGATGATTTCCATGATGGATGGTGTTATTTGAGTGATTTTCCATTGATAATTGTTAGTGGGTACCTTTTAAATTCAATTTAATTGCATTTTGAATATATCTTAGTAATGCTTACCATGTGTTTGATGAAATGTTTCCCTTGATTATGGAGTAGTTTTCTTTACTCTTGGCCTAGGCTAAGGGAATTGGGTAAACTTGAGTCATTGGGTCTAATGGATTTGGTGATTTGAGAATCCTTAGTGGTCAATTTGATAACCATTGACACTAGCCTACTACTAAGTTAATTGGTAGCTAGGTTGGGCCTTATGGATTGATGTTGATCAAGCCATTTAATATACTTCAAGTATAGAAGTAAACTTAATGAGTTTGGTTCCTCATAATTGTCAACATATGGTTATTAGACAAGGATAGTGATCCCAATTCCTATGCCTAACCAAGAGTTGCTTTTATTATTCATATTTGAAACGTAAAAATTTCCATTGTTTGATTCCAGTTATAGTTACTTGTTTAGTTTTTGAGTAGAGTTATATTGGATGTTCTCTTATTAGCTTGAAATTGCTCATACCTTGCTTTGGTTGCTTGATTTAGTTTCTTGCACTTTAAGATTTCTTGCTTGACAAGTCTCTTAGTTTAATTTCTTGCTCATGATTTGCAACCCCAGAATTCTAACCAATGTTGATGCATATGTTTGCCCATTCCTTGTGAGACGACCCGAGGTTTGAATACTTTGGTTACTTTTATTGGAGTTGAACTTTGTGCAACCAATTCCTTAAAATTTGATTCGAGGATTGATTATTGGTTTGGACTATACTATTAACGAGGTCAATTTGTGAATTTTTAGACCGGTATAAATCTTTGGCCATCACTCCACTTGAAGAAAATGCCTGAATAGACACAGGAACTCATTGAAATGGTTGCAAACAACCAATTCATGTACACTTCTGAGAGAAACTCTGTGAACAATGGGGTGGCTCAAAAGAAAGGAGTCCTGAAGGTTGACACTCTGAATGCCATATTGGCTCAGAACAAGATCTTGACCCAACAGGTCAACGTGATCTCTCAGCATTTGACTGGAATGCAAGCTGCAACTGGCAGCACTCAAGACACCCCCCTATGATGGAGATGCTTATGATCCAGATCAACCCACAATGGAAGAGGTGAAATACATGGGAGAACCCTATGGAAACACCTATAAATTCTCATGGAGAAATCATCCTAACCTTTCATGGAGAGATCAACAGAAGCCTCAGCAAGGCTTCAACAATAATTAAGGTGGGTTATAAACCCCTATTTTATGATGTATTTTGTGGTCAATTGAGTGTTTTTATCAATCCTTCACCTAATTATTCATGTAAATTGCATGATTTTACTATTCCTTCCTTATTTTATGATATATGTGAAAACATGTTTCCTATGCTTTAAAAATATTAAATTTAATTATCCTTTAATACCATTCGATGCCGTGATTTGTGTGTTAAGTATTTTCAGGCTTCCTAGGGCAGGAATGGCTTAGAGGATGGAAAGGAAACATACAAAAATGGAAGGAAAGCACAAAAATGGAGTTTTGAAGAAAAGGCAGTGACGCGAACGCATGGACAACGCGGACGCGTGCCTAGTGCAAAATGGCAGCGACGCGTACGCGTGGACGATGCGGATGCGTACCTTGAGCAGAACGCAAATGATGTGTACACGTGACCGACGTGTATGCGTGACAAGGAAAAAACTCCAAACCACGCGAACGCGTGACCCACACGCACGCGTGACGGACGCCACGTACAAAAATCTACAGAAAATGCCCTCAGCGATTTCTTGTGTAAGACCCAGTTAATTAATGGCTAATTAACCCATAAATGATAATTTATTCTAGGAAAGCCAAAAATGTTATTTTTATGGCTTAATATGATAGAGGAGATTGAGACGAGAATTTCGGTACCAATTTTATAGAAAACGGACCAAGATTGGACCGAATGGGCCAAACCGGTCCAATCAGACCCAAAATGGGCCCTTGGCCCAACTAAACTAAACCAAAACCCTAGTTTTCAGCACTCTCTATCCTCACAACACACAAACACACGCTGAAATGGTGGAGAGGAAGGGAAGAACACTCTCTCAAGTTCTCTCCCTTGGTTGATCTTCAAACCACCATAACTTTTGATCTAGAGCTCCGATCGCCGCACCGTTTCTGGTCATGCGTTCACCGCGGAGAGCTCTACAAAACCCATGCAATAAATCTTGAGGTAATCCACGTTTTGCTCTTCGAAATTCCAGCCCTTGTTTTCGAGTTTCATGGATGAAATGTTGAGATTTTGGGTTCTTTGATGTTATAGGACGCAACTCTCTTGAAGGAGAAGGTTAATCTTGTCTCCTTGGACCTTGGGTGTGGTAAGATTCTCAACCCTAGTGTAATTTGTTGTTCTATGATGTTTGGGTATTGAGATGTTGTGTATGGATATGATGATTGTGGCTTAGGTTGTGTATATGTGAATTTTGGAGCTTGATTGGTGATTTTGGAAAGCTTGGAAAAGGGTTTTGGGTGATAAAATCTGTTCTTGGAGGTGTTGATACCTTGAGAGCTTGTGGACAAGTGGTTTGGAAGTGCTCCGGTTTAGCGTGGGAAATCGGCTAAGGTATGGTTTCGGTTTCCCGTATCTAATATATAATGTGGTAGAAAATACTTAGGCTAGAGGCCCTAAGATAGGCATTGGATTGTTGATGTTGTTGAATGGTTGAGATATATGATGTGATCATATATGTGATTATAAATATTGATGCCTTGATTGTGTGATATATGAGAAATGCATGTTGTGATATATGCTTGATGGATGATTGAGGTTGAATTGATGGGTGATACCATGTTGATGGTGGGTATGATGTTGATTATGTATAATGATGGTTAATTGGAAATGGTATTATTGGAAATTGGGGTGATGGAGGATGTATGACATGATATTTTAGCCATTTGATTGAGAAGTGTTAAAAGGGTTGGATGGTGATTTTGGGAAATTTGGTAAAATGTCAATGTGTGAGTTGAGGATGGCTTGATGTTGATTTTAGTACATTTTGATTGATTTCAAAGAGAAGGAATGAAATTGGCATGTTTTGATTGATTTTGAAAAGAGTCGAAGGTGGCTTGTTTTGAAAATGGCACTTTATGGTTTTGTATGAAAATATGGTTTTTGGGCATACTTTGACGGGACATAACTTGGACTACGGATCTCTGATTTGTGCCAAATCTGTTTAGAAATGAAATGAATCCGGGATGTCCATGCCGTTCAAAGAACGAGTGAAAAATTATTTAAAATGAGAAAGTTATGTCTGTCGGAAGATTGGGGTTGAATCTGTGAATTCTGCAGCTTTTAACTTAGAAAATTTTTAGCAGAATGACCCCCCGCGCGTAGGCGCACTTGGCGCGTACGTGCCGTTCTTCGAGAAAGCACCATCCACGCGTGCGCGTTGTGTTCGCAAGCGCGTCGATGCGCTGCACCAAATGCCCAGCCATTTTCCCGAGAGTTATGCCAGAGTTGTGCCAGTTTTGTGCCTGGGGCGAAAGAGCACCCACGCGTACGTGTGGCTGACGCTTGCGCGTCGATGAGTTTTAAGGCCATCCATGCGTGCGCGTGGAGTGCGCGTACGCGTGGCCCTATTTTCATCCCAAAGTTGATTTTTGAGTTTTAAAAGCCAAATTTCATACTTCTAAGCCTCCGATCTCACCACTTATGTCTTGAATCATTATGATATGCCTAGCATGAGAAAAAGGGCTAGTGAATGTGGTAACTTGCGAGTGAAGCAAGGGGAAAAATGAATGATCATTGAGGATCAAAGATGATTATGTAAGATACGGAGGATGGCGGTGGAAGTGCTTGTTGTGCCATGGGCCGAAGGGCCGTAATTGTTAATGGATTGGCTGGTTATGGATTTAACCGTGAGCCGGATGGCTAGATTATTGCCGTGTTACGGCGGAGCCATGATTATGGCTAACTATAATTGCATATATGCTGTTGAATGAATTGTGAATATTTGCACTTCCACCATCGGAGATGAGGGTTTCCCTGGGAGGAAGCAGTGGCTAGCCACCACGTGCTCCAGGTTGAGACTCGAAGCTCTTTTGATCCTATGTCGTAAGTGTGGCCGGGCACTGTAAAAGGCCCGGATGAGCTCGCCCCCGTAAATATTCACCAGTGAGGGTGATGGATATGGATCATGATTTTGATCAAGTTTATGATGAGTATAACTTGAGTTGGGGATGCGCGACAGAGGGACAGTCCAATGGTTAGCTACCAGGACTTGTCGGGTTGGCTCTATAACCGACAGATGATATCATCAGCCACTAGGGATAGGCATGCATCATAAGCATACTACATGAATTGTTTGAGATTGCCTATTTGACTGCATATTACTTGCTAATTGTCTAAATGTCTTATCTGTTCCTATTTGTAAATCTTTTGTCTGATATGACTGTGTTTGCTCTATTATACTCCTGCTGGTGGTTGGGAGGTCTGAAGGAATTGGAAAAGGGAAGTATTAGTTAGACTGAAGGATCTTTAGTCAGTTGCCACTTATGGTTTAGCTTGTTTATAAGCTTTGATATTATCTGGAGGAAGTTTTAGGATTGCCTTCGGCTTTCTTCTATTATTATGTATTATATATGTGGAAGCTGTTACCGTGCTGGGGACCTCTGGTTCTCACCCATGCGGATTTTGTGGTTTTCAGATGCAGGACGCGAGGCTTCTCGTTAAGGCATGCTGGAGACTTCTGGATTAGCGAAGATCCTTTGTTCTTGGGACTCCGTCTTGGTTTATATATCTTGTTTAGATACTTTTATCTCCATTAAATAATACAAACTGTGATGACTCCTTCTAGAGGGGATTTTGGAGAATAGATTTCTGTATTTGTGTCCCTTTGGGTTTCCTTTGGGGTTTCCTTATTTTATTATATGTATATATTGCTATGCTCGGACCGGTTATCTTCGCAACCGGATTTTGAGTCTTGATATTCCCGTTTTTGATACTCTTTATATATATATATATATATATATATATATATATATATATGATCTTGCGGTAGCTTATCCTTTGCTCGTTACGTTATCGATCGGAGTGTTGCGCGTTCGAGTTACGGTTTTTGTTTACCCCCTTTTCTACAAAGGCTCCTAGTTATAATCAATTATTCATACTACTATACGTACTAAATTTTTGTTTTAGAGGTCGTAATACCTTGCCATCTCTGAATTATGACTTAAGCATAAGACTCTGTATGGTAGGGTGTTACATCTGGGCCCCTTCTCGGCCTAAATCCAAGCCAGAAACACATAATATAAGCCAGAGAATGGGGAATCAAGAAAGAAAGAGGAGAACAACATAATACAACATTCAGAATAGAGAACTTTAGGTTTTAGATGTAGTTTTTAGAGAGAGAGGCTCTCTCCTCTCTCTTAGGATTAGGATTAGGATTTAGGATTTCTATTATGATTAGGCTACTTCTCTTCAATCACAGGTTCAATGTTCCTTTAATTTATTTTCTACTTTTATTTATTCTATTTCTATAATTGTTATTTATCTTTTTAATTTGGCTTATGAATCTCTTCATGTTAAGATTTGAATATTCTATTTAATATAATTTGAGGTATTTCAGATTTATGAATGTTCTATTCTATTTATAATGCTTTCAATTTAATTTAGGATTTATTTCCTTTTGCTTTGGTTAAGTAATTGGTAACACTTGAGTTATCAGACTCAGCAGTTGATTGAAAATTGGGAATTGCTGATTGATTTGGATCGCTTTAGAGCTAGTCTTTCCACAGGAGTTGACTAGGACTTGAGGATCAAATTGATTGGTCCACTTGACTTTCCTTTATTTAGTAAGGGTTAACTAAGTGGGAGCAATAACAATTCTCATCACACCTGATAAGGATAACTGGGATAGGATTTCCAGTTCTTATACCTTGCAAGAGATTTTTCTAATTATTAATTTATTTTTCTTGCCATTTAAATTACTTGTTCCTTATTTCAAAAACCCAAAAACATACCTTTTTCCATAACCAATAATAAATCATACTTCCCTGCAATTCCTTGGGAAGACGACCCGAGGTTTAAATACTTCGGTTATAATTTTATTGGGTTTTGTTACTTGTGACAACCAAACTTTTGTACAAAAGGATTCTCTGTTGGTTTAGAAAACTATACTTGCAACGCGACTATTTTTACAAAATTCTTTACTGGCAGAAATCCGATCGTTCAAAATGGTGCCGTTGCCGAGGAATTGCAAACGTGTGCCTTATTATTGGTTATTGTAAATATTTGCTTTTTGCTTGTTTATTTTTTTATTTTTGTTTTTATTTTTGCTTTTTCGTAAATTAAGAGGTTATTGGTTTTTATTTAGTTATTAAAATTTTTGAAAATAATGTTCCTTGTTCTTTCTTGATCTTCAAGTTGTTCTTGGTGTTCATCTTGACCTTCAAGTTGTTCTTGGTTGTTTTTTTTGTTTTGATCTAAAAATTTTAAGTTTGGTGTCATTTTATTATTTTTCTCTTTCCTCATTAAATTCAAAAATATATTTTCTCTTTATTTTAATTGATTTTATCGAAAATTACAAAAAAAATTCAGATTTTTATTTTAAAATTTTTATCTTATCTTATCTTAGTTTTAAATTTCAAAATTCAAATATATTTCAAAAATCATATCTTTTTCAAAATCTTATCTTATCTTATTTCAAAATCAAATTTCAAATTTCAATATTTAAATTCCAAAACTCAAAATTCAAATTTCAAAATTTAAATTTAAAATTTTAAAAATCAACCCTTTTCAAAATTTAAATATTTTTCAAATCTTTATCTTATATTGTTGTCAGTGTTTCTAGTTTTAGGAGTTTATTTTTATTAATTTTTATTAATTTTTGTCTTTAATTGTTACTATGAATTCTCACCCCTTTGGTTTCAAGTTTGGTTCCAATATTGTTGTAAGGAATGGAAACTATAATGAAAATAGGCATCAAGGTTGGAAGAATCAAAGATGGGAGGAGCCACAAGGATTTGATCAACCCTCTTGGCAACAACCCCCTCCAATGCGCTATAACCAACAACCATTATGTGATGCATACCAAGACAATAGTTATGGTGGACCCTTTCGTGATAAACCACCTCCACCAAATTACTATGGTCAAGAGCCATTCCAGGGAGCGTACTAAGATGATGAATATGGTGGACCCCCTTGTAGTTACCAACAAGCCCCACCATATGCTTATGAACCACCTCCCCAACATACCTTTGAACCACCATACTCACAAGCACCTTACCACCAAACACCCTTATGTGACCCTAACCCACATCCACCACACCAACCACCACATGAACCACACCCAGAACCACCACCTCAATATTCACCATCTCCATATCCTTATCAAGAAGAACCACCTCCGTATTATGAGCCCTTTCTCCCAACAAATGAACCCTCCTATCCACCCCAACCTCCATTGGATAACAACACACTCATCTCTAATATCATTGGTCTCACCTCTACACTCTAAAATCTTATATCCTGCATGGACCAACCCTCTACCTCAAATATTCAACCCTCAAGCTTCAGTGCGCTTCCTTTTCAACCACATAATAATCTTTTCATCCCATCACCACCCTCCATGGAAGAGCGCCCACATCCATCAATCCAAGGGCAAGATGATCCTAGTTATGATATTGATATGGAACAAGAAAGAAGGAATCATCTTCGTGAATTTATACTTTATAAAAAGCTAGAGGAGGCCCTACAGGTGGAGGTAGTAGAGACCCTTGAAGTCGAAGAAGTAGTTGAAGAATTAGTGAAGGAAGACATCAAGAAGGAGTCTGATTTTGTCTTAGAGCAAGAGGAAGCCCAAAATATGGAGATAGGAGATACCCTCGAAGATGAAGGAGTAGTTGAAAGGAGTTATCATGGAAAGAAAATCATCAAGGATGAGTACAATTTTATACTAAAACAACTGGACAAAGCAGTAATTATTAAAGAGAAAAAAGTGGTTGAAGACTTAGGAGATGCTGGACCTCCATGGAAAAGTCCAGTCATAGAACCTCCTTCCAAGACGTCTGAATTTGATGTTGAAGAGGGTGTACAACCTCTAAGGCATATCATGGCTAAAGACTTTGAAGAGGTTGATCAAGAGATGGAGATTAAAGAAGAAAAAGCACAACCTCCCATGCCCTTGGTGAGTAATGAAGAAGAGATTGAATTGAAAGAAAGCTACCAAGAGGAAGAGGTTGAACTTGAAGAAGCTTGCAAAGAGGTGGAGGTTGTCAAGGAAGAACTCAAGGGAATGGAGCTGGATATCACCTTGCCAAGGTTGTTGGAGACCTCTCCCCCAAAGCCATCACCATCCATCCCTTCATTCAAGTGGGTAAATCTCTCATCTCTAAGCTTAATTAGCTCACTTGAATATGCTTTGCTTGAGACGGATGGGCAACTTAGAGCTCTTTGTGGCTATAAGAGTAAGAGGGAGATGGTTAGTGATTGGCAACACAATCCTAGGTTCATTGTGGTAGGAAGCTCACGTCTGAAGTATCATGGTTGGAAGAGTACTAAATTGTATGGGTCTAGGAAGCTGTTTGGATGTCTCAGTGAGAATTCCGACTGTTCACCACCCAAGTGGAAAAATGATGATCAACAAGAAGACGGGTGCAAAAGCAAGGTTTGGGACCCCGGAACTCATTCTACCAATCAATACTCCTAGGGCCTTGTCACTTGCTTTAACTTGCTTGAAGGCTTTATGTGCCTAGTTTGGGATTCCGGAGGCCATTGGAATTACAAACATTGGTGGGAATTCAAGGATCAGTACAAGCACAAGCCACCATGACAAGGAACTCACCAAATGTCTAACTTAAGGACTTTAACTAAAAGTGCTAGGTGGGAAACAACCCACCATGGTATAGTCTTTCCTTTTTGTTATTAGTTTTATTTTATTTTATTGTTATTAGTATTCATTCATAATTTCTGCATATTCATCTGCATACTGCATTCACAAAAAAAAGCACGCTGACGCGTCCACGTCATAGGTGCATTCGGAAGAAAAGAGAATTGAACAGAAAGTCACGCGAAAGCGTGGCTGGAGGCATGCCTCAGGCACAAATGTGCCCACAGGACCGTGTCGCTGACGCGTCCGCGACTTTCTTAAAAATAGCCTCCCACGCGTCCGCGTAACCCACGCGAACGCGTGGCCCTGTAAAATCAACGTAAAGAGGTGTATGGCAGAGAGTTATGATGGAGCTGGGCTGAAATGATGCTAGAAGCACAAGCCATATCACGCGAACGCGTGCCTCACACGTCCGCATCGTTTTCGAAAAAAAGGCCATTCACACGATCGCGTCAACCACGCGAACGCGTCACCCTGAATTTTGGCAAAATGAATATAAAACAGAAAGTTGCACGAACGCACGGTTGCACCCGTGCCACTAGCACGAATCAAGTCACGCGATCCGCATCACTTGAAAAACATCGCACACCACGCGACCGCGTCCACCACGCGTCCGCGTCACATGCGACACACAGTTTTACTAGATCAGCGCCAACTATCTTATCTTTTCTTCCCCAATCCTAATTCTTTCTTCTCCCTTTCTTCCTCCTTTCTTACTTTCTTTTTCTTCGTTTATTTAACTTTCCATCCTTCTTCACTTTCATTCTATTTTACTTAATTTATTTGCATACTTTCATTCATTGCATTTTAATTTTGTGCATATTTTTATTTTTTTCTAAATTTATTTTTTTTTTCATTGGTGTTAAATTTTCTTATTCAACTGTTACATCTTTTCTGGTATTATTTTGGTGCTTAATGACTTGTTTTCCACTGTTGGGTAATATTATTTAAGTCAATGCTAATATTTTATGATAGTTATATTCCGTGTGCATTGATATGAATTTATATTGTCTTTCCTTACCCATTATCTCTTCCACTTTGTTGCAATTCTGCACTATTGATATGCCGTTTGCTTCTATTGTTTTATCACTTGCATGTTGTAGCTACCTTATAATTGAGACCCTCATTATTTGGCATTAACCCACCCAGACTTTATTTATTTTCTTATCTTTATTTCTGGGTTACTTTTCTTCTTTTCCTTTTCTTTCAGGCTGGCCACCGAGGAAGGGAAACAGAAAACAATTACACGGGATGATAGACAAGTCCATCTGCACAATCCATGGAGAAAAGCGTCAGTTGGAGCTGATGTGCGGAAAACGATCCGACACAAAACTCACCAGCAAGTGCACCGGGTCGCATCAAGTAATAATAACTCACGGGAGTGAGGTCGATCCTACAGGGATTGAAGGATTGATCAATTTTAGTTTAGTGGTTGATTTAGTCAAGCGAATCAAGATTTGGTTGAGAGATTTGTGATTTGCAGAATTTAAATTGCATGGAAAGTAAAGGGAATGGGCAATTTGCATGAAATTAAAGAGAACTGAAATTCAAAGTGCTGAATCTTAAAGAGCAAGAAATTAAATGGCCGAAACTTAGAACGCAAGAAATGTAAATTGCAGAATCTTAAAGTGCAAAAAATGTAAATGGCTTGAATTGTAAAGGGAATTGGGAATTGGATTTGCAAAAATTAAACAAGGAAAAGTAAAATTCAACAAACAGAAGAGAAGAAGATAACTTGAATTGAATCAGATCTAAAACGGAATTGTAAATGGGCTTGAAAAGCATTAAACAGATAATCGAAAATGGGAATCCAGATCTCAGGACTCAAGAGACTAGATAACCAAGTCTAGATCTCAATGCCTTCCTTGATCCAACAAGAGCAATTGCAAAGGAAATGTAAATTGCAGAGAAAGTAGAAGAAGAAGCAATTATCAGAAATTGAAATTCAATTGTGCAGTAAAATTAAACAAGATCCCAAGGTGAGATTGAAATAGAATTTCTTCAATTCTCCACCCAAGATCCGAAGCAAGAAAAGTAAAGAGTATTCAAGCAAGAACAAGGAAGAAGAGAGATCAATTCTCCTCCCCGAATTCTCTTGAATTAAAATAACAATGCTAAATGTAAAGTTGAGCTCTCTACTAAGTGCACTCAATCCAAACCGAAAAGAAAAGCTCCCGAAAAACTTAAATCCTATGCTATTTATACACTTTCTTCAAATGATCTTCAAGCCTTCAATTGGGCCTTTGCTCTTGATGGAATTGGGTTGATAGAGGCCTTGGTTGATTGCTCTTGGAGTTTGGAGAAGAACTGAAGTGAACCGGGTTTGGAATCATGTAAGCTTGAGTAAAAGTTTGAGTAAAAGTTTGAGGCAAACTTTTACTCAAACTTTTCATATCAGCCACCCCATCGTTGCTGCTACCAACGTTTGAGCCAAAGTTTGGGGTCAAACTTTTGCTCAAACATTGGCTCCTCCTTGCACACTCATGGCGCCAACGTTTGCCAAAAAGTTTGAGCCAAACGTTGGCGCAAACTTTTGCTCTCCAGGGTGTGTTGTTCATGGCGCCAACGTTTGCCAAAAAGTTTGAGGCAAACGTTGGCGCAAACTTTTGCTCTCCAGGGTGTTGATTTGTGATGCCAACATTTGCCAAAAAGTTTGAGGCAAATGTTGGCTCAAGCTTTTCTCCCAAAAGTTTGCCAAAATGTTTGAGGCAAACTTTTGCTCAAGCTTTTTGCCCAAAAGTTTGTGCAAAAGTTTGAGGCAAACTTTTGGTCAAGATTTTTGCTCCCTGGTTCGTTTTCACTTATTCCAAAAGTTTGAGCTAAAGTTTGAGGCAAACTTTTGCTCAAACTTTTTGTCCTCTCTTCCTCCTAGCCATTCCTTCTTGCATCAACCTTTCTCCAAGCTTTCTTCACCTATCATTAATCAACCAAACACATCAAAGCTATGCTCAAAATCATGAGTTTGTCATTCTTTCATAATATGTGGCAATTATAGCATAAATCCTCATGAAATTGCATTAATTCATCTATGGTTGATTAAATCAAAGGAAGCATGAAAATCTACCCAATTGGCTTGCTTGTGGCTCAAGAAAGTGCATAAATCAATTGAAAACAAAAGAAAAAGGCTAGTGAAACTAGGCTAAGATGACTTGTCATCACAACACCAAACTTAAAGCTTGCTTGTCCCCAAGCAAGAAATGAATTATTGAGAAGAAAGAATGAAATGGAAGATGATGTTCATGCTAGCAGAGTATTATTGGTAGTTCATGGGGTTTTATGTGGATATGTAAACACTCACTTCTTATTGACTCTTAGGCCTAGAAAGTCTTCTTCAAGCATCAAGCAACACACTGCTATGACCTCTCATTATTCCTTTATCCTTGGCTATTATTTTGTTCATAAGCTTTATTTGAGTGTCATGTGTAACAAGTTCATTGATTTCTTTATACTTGACACATTATTCACTATAGACACTTGGCTCACATTCCTTCTTAAAACATTGATGCCCAACACCTCTTTGGGTTACTAAATGCCTTGTAGTTAGGTTGCCCTTGATAGTGGACTTTCAGCTGATGATCCCGGGTTAGTTAACCCAAGTCACCAAGTGTTGATGCACTCCAAAGAGCTTAATAATCCAAGCAGATCCTAGTACAAAGACACCACAGGCATATATTCTAAGGTTCAAGCTATTGGTGTCTAGCTTTGTTTCTTTTTGTTTTTCTTTTGTTCTGTTGCCATTTTTGGCTTTTTCTTTCCTCTCTTTTTCTTTTTTTTTTTGTTTTTCTTTTTAACCAAGGATTTTTTATTTGATTGAGATTCATAGACAGTAGGCCACTTTCTACTTAAGAGGAGACATTCTAGTTCTCTTATTCATTAAAAGTGAGCTATTATGCAATCACACATTCATACCACCACTTACTTTTATTGTACTTCTATCTAACAGAGAACTATCTTACTTCACATTCAAACATTTCTTTTATTGAATTAAAGATGCAGGGGACAAAGCATGCTTTTTGTTCAGTGAAAGTAAACACGCAAGCACACACATAGGCTAGCTTACTTATTTTAAGAGTGATTCTACTTGTACTAGATGAACACTTTAGCAAGACACAAGTCAAAGCATTTTTCAACAGTAAGAGTTAAGTGTAGATACCACCTATTGGTTTGCAGTTCCTTTGTTCTTCCTTCTGTTGTGCCCTTTTGAGTTATGATGCATAGTGTCTTCAAATTGTAGTGAGTTCCCTGCTTTCTCAAAAGTTGCTTGCTTCTCAAGCCCTTAGGTGACTGGTTAGTATGCATGAATTGAGTGTGGCTTTTGGGTTTGATTTGGTGTGGGAACACCAAACTTAATTTCTTGCCACTTCCTCTGATGCAACAGGTTGACTATATGTAAAATCTTGTTTCCTTACTAAAGGTTATGAAATTAAAACTAGAAATCAGTTAAGTAAGTGAATAACCTGTTTGATTGCTTAGAGCTAGTATTGTGCAGGAGGTGAGAATGTGCTTTTCAAATGAGGTTTTGGTGGAACACCAAACTTAGAATCCTTCATTCTCCCTTAAATTGTTTTGGTGTGCAACACCAAACTTAGCTCCTTGCAATGCATACCAATTATTCAACATTTTTATTGAAAAGGCTATGAAAAGAAAATTACCTCAGGTTGGGTTGCCTCCCAACAAGCGCTTCTTTATTGTCATTAGCTTGACATTGGAGATTTCTTTTATGGTGGTTGAAGATTGTAGTGCCTCAACTTGTTTCCCCTGACTGTGATCCTCCTCTTTGTTCTCTGGTGTTCAATTTCAGCATGTTCCAACGAGAGTATGTTGCTGACAGTGTAATAGTCATCAGTCTGTTGGCTTGCTCCCAGTTGTTGATATATCAATTGTACTTTGTCACCTTTGGAAAGCCCCTCTGTTGGAATCTTCCTGTTCTTCCAACCCCTTTTTGTTTTGTTTCTGCGTTTCATCCCTTTTTTTGTTGATCTTTCTTTTCTGGCTGTAGGCTTACCTTGGGGATCTCTCTCTTCAGTGGCTAATACTCCAATATCCCCTTGGACTTTTTCATCCTTCTGCATAATCTTCTGCCTTGGGATGTTGTTGTGAATTACCTTGTCAATTTCCATGTAGTCCCTCCTCTCATTACTAAACTGGGCTTCTGGTAATACCTTCAGAGTGACACTCTTATCATGCATCCGGAGAGTTAGTTCTCCTTGCTCTATGTCTATAATAGCTCTAGTAGTGGCCAAGAATGGCCTTCCCAGTATAATAGAGTCGCCATCATCCCCATCTGAATCTAGAACCACAAAATCTGCAGGGTATATGAAATTGTCCACCTTAACCAGAAGGTTTTCAATCATACCCCTGGGGTATACAGTTGACTTATCTACTAGCTCTAGAGATATCTATACCGGTTTAACTTCCTCTATACGTAGCTTTTTCACCAAGGAGGATGGTATTAAGTTAATACTTGCTCCTAGATCGCACATTGCTTTAGTGATGGTTAATTCCCCAATGGTGCAAGGTAGCAAGAAGCTCCCTGGGTCCTCAAGCTTCGGAGGAAGCCCTTTTTGAATCAAGGCCCTGCATTCCTCAGTAAGCAGTATGGTTTCTTTCTCATCCCAACTTCTTTTCTTATTGATAAGTTCCTTCAAAAACTTGGCATACAGAGGCATTTGTTCAAGTGCTTCAGCCAAAGGAATATTGATCTCCAGCTTCTTGAAAATCTCAAGGAACTTATGAAAATGTTGGTCCTTAGCCTCTTTGTTGAACTTCTGGGGATATGGTAGTGAGGGTGTGATACTCTTTCCTACTTGCTGCTGTCCCTGAATCACTTCTTTTGAACTGTGTGACTGGTTATCCTTCTCTTTGAGTTTCTCAGTGCTCTTGTTTAGCATCACAACTTGATCCTTGGCTTCATCTTTCTTTGTTTGCTCCTCATCTTCTATTGGCCTTTTGCTGCTCTCTGCTTGCTTCTTTGTAGTGTCATTGTTGCTCATCAATGTTCTTCCACTCCTTAATTGTATTGCCTTGCATTCTTCCTTAGGATTTGGGATTGTGTCACTCGGTAGTGAGCTTGAAGGTCTCTCAACAGAAATCTGTTTGGATATTTGCCCAAGTTGCCTCTCTAGGCTCTTCAAGGAGGCTTCATGGTTCTTGGTTGTCATTTCCTGGTGTTTCAACATTTTGTCTATCAAGGTCTCCAAGTTAGTGATTCTTTGAGATTCAGGTGATGTTTGTGGTGGGTTGTGAGATGTGGGTGGTGGATGGTAGGCATTTTGGTTGGTGGGTTGGTTATTAGATTGGTACTGGATGAGGTTGTTGTAGTTGTTTTGAGGTTTTCTGTAAGTGTTTTGGTTAGTTTGCTGCTGGTTGTGGTTTTGGTTGCTTCTTGGGTTGTTTTGGTTTGAGTTCCTCTGCCATGGTTGTTGGTTTTGGGTGTGGTTATCTCCCCATCTGAGGTTTGGGTGGTTCTTCCAGGATGGATTGTATGTATCACCATACACTTCATTTGGTCCTTGGTTGTGCATATACTGTACTTGCTCTTGTTGTTGTTCTTCTTGAGTTTCTTCATTTTGCCCTCATGTGGATGATGGTTGGCTTGTGTTAACTGCTGCGACTTGGAGGCTATCAATCCTCTTGGCCATTTGCTCAAATTGTTGTTGAATTTGCTGCTGCATCATCTTGTTTTGAGCCAAGATTGAGTCCACCCCTTCTAGCTCCATTACTCCTCTCCTTTGTGATGGTTGGCGATTTCTTTGATGAGCAAAGAAATATTGATTGTTGGCCACCATGTCAATAATATTTTGAGCTTCTTCTGCTGTTTTCATCAGTTGCAATGATCCTCCAGCTGAGTGGTCAAGTGATTCTTGAGCCTTTAGACTGAGTCCTTCATAGAAGTTCTGTAGCTTGTCCCACTCAGTGAACATTTCTGGTGGACATTTCCTCAGCAGAGCCTTGTATCTCTCCCATGCTTCATACAAATTTTCAGCATCCAACTGCGTGAATGTTTGCACCTCAGTCTTCAGCCTGATGACTCTTTGAGGTGGATAGAATTTGGCTAGAAATTTAGTCACCAAGTCATCCCAGCTAGTGATGCTTCCTTGAGGAAAAGCTTCAAGCCATTGTGCGGCCTTGTCCCTTAATGAGAACGGGAACAGCAGAAGCTTGTAAGCTTCAGGATTCACGCCATTGGACTTGACAGTGTTACAAATCCTTAAGAAGGTAGATAGATGTTGATTTGGATCTTCCAATGGTCCTCCCCCAAACGAGCAGTTGTTTTGGACCAATGTAATGAGTTGTGGCTTCAATTCAAAGTTATTTGCATTGACATTAGGGGTGAGAATGCTGCTTCCACAATGTCTAGCATTTGCAAAGGTATAGGAGGCCAATACTCTCCTCTGCTGTGGGTTATTGTTAACCCCTCCTCCTAGATTAGATGGATCTCCTTCCATCTCGTGATATTCTTCCTCAGATTCATCCTCTCCAACAATATTTTTCCCTCTTTCAGCTCTTCTCAACCTTCTAAGAGTTCTCTGGTCAGTTTCAGATAAAACAGGAATGGATCTCCCTGTACCTGACATACAAACAAAACAAAAGAAACACCACCAGTACTTCTTCAGTCTATTGCTAGAATGAAGTTTAGTTTAAGCAAAATTTCAAACAGTTAGCGTGTTAGTCAAAGATTAGAGAAACAGAAAATAAAAATGCTAGATCTAGATCACCACCTCACTTAATCATTGTCAATCTAATCAATCCCCGGCAACGGCGCCAAAAACTTGATGTGCGGAAAACGATCCGACACAAAACTCACCAGCAAGTGCACCGGGTCACATCAAGTAATAATAACTCACGGGAGTGAGGTCGATCCCACAGGGATTGAAGGATTGATCAATTTTAGTTTAGTGGTTGATTTAGTCAAGCGAATCAAGATTTGGTTGAGAGATTTGTGATTTGCAGAATTTAAATTGCATGGAAAGTAAAGGGAATGGGCAATTTGCATGAAATTAAAGAGAACTGAAATTCAAAGTGCTGAATCTTAAAGAGCAAGAAATTAAATGGCCGAAACTTAGAACGCAAGAAATGTAAATTGCAGAATCTTGAAGTGCAAGAAATGTAAATGGCTTGAATTGTAAAGGGAATTGGGAATTGGATTTGCAGAAATTAAACAAGGAAAAGTAAAATTCAACAAACAGAAGAGTAGAAGATAACTTGAATTGAATCAGATCTAAAACGGAATTGTAAATGGGCTTGAAAAGCATTAAACAGAGAATCGAAAATGGGAATCCAGATCTCAGGACTCAAGAGACTAGATAACCAAGTCTAGATCTCAATGCCTTCCTAGATCCAACAAGAGCAATTGCAAAGGAAATGTAAATTGTAGAGAAAGTAGAAGAAGAAGCAATTATCAGAAATTGAAATTCAATTGTGCAGTAAAATTAAACAAGATCCCAAGGTGAGATTGAAACAGAATTTCTTCAATTCTCCACCCAAGATCCGAAGCAAGAAAAGTAAAGAGTATTCAAGCAAGAACAAGGAAGAAGAGAGATCAATTCTCCTCCCCGAATTCTCTTGAATTAAAACAACAATGCTAAATGTAAAGTTGAGCTCTCTACTAAGTGCACTCAATCCAAACCGAAAAGAAAAGCTCCCGAAAAACTTAAATCCTATGCTATTTATACACTTTCTTCAAATGGTCTTCAAGCCTTCAATTGGGCCTTTGCTCTTGATGGAATTGGGTTGATAGAGGCCTTGGTTGATTGCTCTTGGAGTTTGGAGAAGAACCGAAGTGAACCGGGTTTGGAATCATGTAAGCTTGAGTAAAAGTTTGAGTAAAAGTTTGAGGCAAACTTTTACTCAAACTTTTCATATCAGCCACCCCATCCTTGCTGCTACCAACGTTTGAGCCAAAGTTTGGGGTCAAACTTTTGCTCAAACGTTGGCTCCCCCTTGCACACTCATGGCGCCAACGTTTGCCAAAAAGTTTGAGGCAAACGTTGGCGCAAACTTTTGCTCTCCAGGGTGTGTTGTTCATGGCGCCAACGTTTGCCAAAAAGTTTGAGGCAAACGTTGGCGCAAACTTTTGCTCTCCAGGGTGTTGATTTGTGATGCCAACGTTTGCCAAAAAGTTTGAGGCAAACGTTGGCTCAAGCTTTTCTCCCAAAAGTTTGCCAAAAAGTTTGAGGCAAAATTTTGCTCAAGCTTTTTGCCCAAAAGTTTGTGCAAAAGTTTGAGGCAAACTTTTGGTCAAGCTTTTTGCTCCCTGGTTCGTTTTCACTTATTCCAAAAGTTTGAGCTAAAGTTTGAGGCAAACTTTTGCTCAAACTTTTTGTCCTCTCTTCCTCCTAGCCATTCCTTCTTGCATCAACCTTTCTCCAAGCTTTCTTCACCTATCATTAATCAACCAAACACATCAAAGCTATGCTCAAAATCATGAGTTTGTCATTCTTTCATAATATGTGGCAATTATAGCATAAATCCTCATGAAATTGCATTAATTCATCTATGGTTGATTAAATCAAAGGAAGCATGAAAATCTACCCAATTGGCTTGCTTATGGCTCAAGAAAGTGCATAAATCAATTGAAAACAAAAGAAAAAGGCTAGTGAAACTAGGCTAAGATGACTTGTCATCAGGAGCAACCCGTCTACTTACACATTTTAGCATGCACCGAGGATGGTGCAATCTTTAAGTGTGGGGAGGTCGATACTGACTTCCGTGGGTTAGTTATTTCCTTCTCAACACCAATGTCTTATTTTCTTTATTAGTTCATTGTTGCATTTACATGTTTGATTACATATTTTCTTGATTTTGTGCATATTTTATAACTACTTGGTTAAAGTAATGAGTTTCTTTTCAAGACTTTATAGTATTTCACTAATTTAAATTAAAATTTTTGTGTTAAAACTTGTTTGAAGATTGTAAATTGGAACATGGTTTAAAGCTAAGAACACACAACCCGTGAGATTTGAGCTTAATTACATGGTTACATTATTTAACCATAATATTTTATTCTTGTGTGTTTTCTTCTCTATGATTCCAATCTTTTCTTTGTTTCATTCTATATGTCCATTATTTAGTGTATTTACATGTTTGCATATGATTGAGGCCATTATTTGTCATTAACTCACTTATCCCAAATAGCCTACCCTTTTATGTCACCCTTGTTAGCCACCTTGAGCCTCTTAATCCCCTTTTGTTCTATATTTTGCTACATCACTAGCCTTAAGTAGAAAAATAAATTAAATATCCCCAAATTGAATCTTTGGTTAGCTTAAGATAGAGATTGTGTATCAACTAAGTGTGGGGAACCGTGGGAACTTGGATGACAAGATATTTGGAATTTGGGTACATACTCATGTGAACTTAGAAAAATTAAAAATCCATGTGCATTGACAATGTTATGTTTATTTTTATGCTAAAAAAAGAGAGAAAAAAATCCAAAAAAATTCAATAATTAAGTAAATAAATAAGGAGACAAAATTACCCCAATATTAAGTTTAATAAAAGATCAATGCATATGTGATAAAATTAAAGAAAAGTTGATACATGAGTATGTGAAATATACAAAAGTGGGAATTTTGGGTAGCCAGGCATGATTTTAGAGTTATAGTATGTGTGTATGTTAGGTGAAAGCTTAGGTTAATTAAAGATTCATATTTCATCTCACTTGGCCATACATATATCCTCACCCTTACCTTGGCCCCATTACAACCTTGAAAAAACCTCATGATGTTTGCATTGGTATACTAAATATTTGTTGATTGGTTAGATGAAGAACAAAGTTTAGAAAGCATGACTAGAGAAGAGTAGAGAGATTAACCCTAGACACTTGAGAGTTAGAGTGATATACACCATCAGTGAGGGTTCAATGCTTGATTCTATGTTCCCTGCTTTCATGAGCTGTCTTCTTACAAGTTTACTTGTCTTTTATTGTATGATTTGAATTAGTGGAATTTGATTTATATTTGTCTTGGAGAACTTGTTTTCTTTTAACCAAGTATATAGAAACATCTTAGCATATATAGTTGCATTCATATACATAGGTTGTATTTCATACATTTTACCATTCCTCTTCACTCCTTTATAGTTTCTCTTGAGCTTAGCATGAGGACATGCTAATGTTTAAGTGTGGGGAGGTTGATAAACCCCTATTTTATGATGTATTTTGTGGTCAATTGAGTGTTTTTATCAATCCTTCACCCACTTATTCATGTAAATTGCATGGTTTTACTATTCCTTCCTTATTTTATCATATATGTGAAAACATGTTTCCTATGCTTTAAAAATATTAAATTTAATTATCCTTTATTACCATTCGATACCGTGATTTGTGTGTTAAGTATTTTCAGGCTTCCTAGGGTAGGAATGGCTTAGAGGACGGAAAGAAAACATACAAAAATGGAAGGAAAGCACAAAAATGGAGTTTTGAAGAAAAGGCAGCGACGCGAACGCATAGACGATGCGGACGCGTGCCTAGTGCAAAATGGCAGCGACACGTACGTGTGGACGACACGGACACGTACTGTAACGACCCAACTTCCAATACGTCATGATCGTACCAAAAGTAAGGTGTTACTGACCTATTTTTCTTATTAACTATTTACTATTAAGCCTTTAGTTCGATATCGCGATTCAATTTTAGTAAAAATACCAGAGATTTTTGTATTTATTAATTAAAATCATACAGCAAACATCACCAAGTAATAATAATCACATAATTATTAATAATAGTAATATTATACAAAAGAATTTAAATAAAATTCAGGTACAACTCCTATCCCTCTGCATAAAATAAAACCTTAAGCAGTAAGGGCAAGGGAATTCTATGAAAGAAACTCAAGTCATAAACTTAACTCGTAAGTAAATTCTAGAATCGCCCGCAGCGTCAAACTGAATCTTCGTACCTGTGTCACTGAAAGGGTGGAAGATTTTCGGGTGAGAACAAACCACACGTTCTCAGTTGGGAATGGGAATGCCGTAAAAGTAATGATTAACATGCAAATAATTAACTTTGCTTAATAAACCATCTTTGTTAAATCCCTTGAAATACTTTTTAATCTTACTTTAGATAAATAATTGCTTTATTTAAATCTCTAAACCCAAAACAGATCTCAATCGTAAAACTTGTCATATTAAATATCTTTCAGCCACATAATTGAATCTCAGTCACAATTAATTCTCAGTCACAACAAACAGTTATTAATCAGTTCTATATATTCACATACTACTAGCACAAGTAAGAAACTCAATTCAACAGACAAACAAATCACAATAAAACAAACAACACAATCGCAGAGAAGTAATACAAGCAAACACAACCAAAAGCAAATGCACAACCAATATGATGCATGTCTGTCCTAAGCAGGCCATGAGCTCACGTGTCGGTTTACACCCTGCAGCCCGACATTACCTAGGAACAAGTCCTAGATATGGCTTCCCTTTGTGTCCTTAGTGCATATGTGTCGGTGGTAAGAATACCACTCCTTCGTGACTACCGGCAGTCGGCGCGAAGCCCGACCCCATTATATACGCACAAGGGGAAACAATGATCCTCCATTCGTGGGCGTCCCCAAGATCAATTCACAAACAAAACAGAGATCTTCAGTTCGTGGGTTATACCCGAGATCAATACACAATAACATAGTGATCTTCAGTTTGTGGGTTATACCCGAGATCAACATACAACAATTCATGGGTTATTCCCGTAATCAATGATTATCAGTCCGTGGGTTTTCCCCGCATATAAAACAAATAACAATCTATAGGTTTCCCCGAGATCAATGATCATTCAGTTCGTGGGTACTTCCCGATTTTAACCAATTATCAATTCGTGGGCTTTTCCCCGTAGTTAAACAACTAACAGTTCGTGGGGTTTTTCCGCCTTTTATCACTTTTCATTATCCTTTCTAAAACGCAACAATCCACATATCAATTCGTCATTCTCTTTTTCCCTTTGAGTTCTTAACATTTTTCTTTAAACCTTTCTTAACTTTCTCAGGCATTTATCCATAAAATTCTTAACCATCAAGCCGGTCATAATCTCTACTTTAGCAATCTTGACTCAAGCCAACTTTAAAACTATTTTTCAGTTTAGTCCTCTATCAAAAGACTCAAGAAAATCATTTATTTTAATTTCATTAAACACCTTTCAAAACATAACCTTTCATTAGAAGTAATCAAATAAAACTTAAATAATCATTTTTCAAATCCAAATCTTCTAAAATAACTTCTCAAATAAAACCTCAAATTTTATAAAATTTCGGCAGCACCTCCCCTAAAACTCGGACTTAGCCACCCTTACGGGCTCCCTCTTTCTCCACAAATCACCAGTCCTTTTCCCAACAATTTTCAAACAGATAATTCTCAATCAATCAGACATTCACAATTCATAATATTTAACAAATCAATCATACTCCACAATTTCTGCTAATCCATCAATCCAATCTCACCATTTCATATTTACTTTTCACTTATCATAAAATCCTTTCAAAATTAAACACAATCAATTCTCCATCCATTTATCAGCAACTTCCATAACAGATTCTCAATAATCATCTCATCATAATTCAGTTTAAGAACTAACATCCTTTCATCAATTAAAATCAGAATTTCACCCAGTCATCATTTTTTCTAAAAGTAAACCAGTCTAACTTTAAAAACTCAACTAATCTCCCAAACCAATCTTCAATCAGTCCAACCAAATCCACTACCATTACAATATATCAAATAACCAGCACATCATTCAATTCAACATAAATCCATCCAAGAACAGAATTTCAGTCAATTTGCAACCATCAGGCAAACCAGCCTATAACAACCAGCTCAACATAATCAAATAACAAGATTCTCAGTAATTCCAAACAATCAGAAAATCGGTAACAGTTACAACCTCAAATCAAAATCAATATCATCAATTAATCACTTACAACCATGAAACCGGCCACAATCACAGCCAAGTCAGAATCAATAAATCATGACACAGAAAATTAGTCTAACCATTATAAAATTATTTATATACTCTTAAAATTTACTATGTTATTTCAGAAAATCAGGTTCTCAAGACAGTTTAATCCTTTAAGTTCTAATCCTTCAATAACCATCAAAATGAATTTCAGCCAGTCACAAGTCAAATTCACAGCCATTCATATATATCAGATAACTAAAATCAACAGCAAGCACTTATTCTCAATTATTAGAATATAGCCACATCTCAACCAATTTAGCATAATCACCTAAAATCAGAATTTTCAACAATTACATCAAAATCAGAATCTCAACCAATTCATCGCAGAATCAATAATTCAGTCACATTTCACAACCGCATCTAATTTCAATTATAATTCAAAGTAACCACAACCCCATTTCAACCAATTCAGCAATATCGCATAAAATCAGAATTGTCAACAAATTCATTAAAATCAGAAAACCAATATCAGTCATAGCATTGACCAATTACAATTCAAACCCAATTCATCAATCATCAACATGTCAGTTTTTCTCAATAAGTAACTCAACATATTTTCAATTCAGTAAGTAACACAAGCGTAATCACCATCCACTACCATATTTAATTCAAATCAAAACTCAGAAAAATTGCAATAGCTAACCATTCTCAAACACATTTCAAGTCATTCATGTAAATTAAGAAGTCCTTAACTATTATTAACCATTTGCACTTATCTAATTAACTTTTTAGGCATTCTAAATTAAAAACGTTAAATCCCCAACCTCAGTTAGTCGAAATTGCAGAGTCTAAACGCGACAACCAAGTATTTCGAAGCCACCTGCAGCAGTGGCAATTTTAGCATCTCCGATTGACGGCAGCAGCACTCTGTCAGGTTCTGACATCCGTTCTGTCCCCTTGGCAGGAAACACAGTGTTCTTGGGCAGCTTCAATAACAATTTCCAGCACTCATTTTATTTCCTGGGTAGCAACCATGGTGGTTTTGAGCAACTCCAGTGATGGTGGAAGGCCTCAGCAGTGGCCAAACAGCAAAGTTGGTTCCTACAGCAGTAGTGACAGTTGCAGTAGTACAAGGAATCCGCATTTGACGAACTCAAGGCAGAAACAACTCAAGGCAGTGGACGTTGAATATGATTAGAATGGCAACAGGGCAGTAACAACTCACCCCGTTAGTGGTTCTAATTGCAGCAACTCCAAATCGACGCTGGCGGCGGCTTCCTTCGATGGTGACCAGGAAACACGATAGTGACGGCTTGGTGAGAGGTGGCAGCGGTGGAGCATGACGACAGCGGCAATGGCTTTGTGGTGAGGTTATCCCTTCGCGCGCTCTCTCTCTGGTGGCGGCTGGGATGGTGGACTCTACCCACGACGACGGCGACACTCTCTTCCACAAATCTTGGCAGCAGCGGCGATGGAAGGGCAGCGTTGCTTCCTCTTCTCCCTCGCGAACTCCTCTCTCTCCCTCTCCTCTGTTCGCAGTTCAAGGCGGTGGCAGAAGCTTTATCAATGGCGACGCAGCAGCATGGTGACAGATCGGCGGCGCGACACGGAAGCTCCTGGTTCGCGTTCCTCTCTGCAGCCTCCACGGAGCAGCGATGTGAGCGACGGCGGCGGCACAAAAATGGCAGCGACGCATGGCTCGATGGCTGGGCACGGTAGCGGCAGCAGCTCCTCCATCTTCTGTTTCTCTCTTGTTTTGTGTGTGTGTATATTGAGGAATGAAGCTGAAGTTGAACGAAGGGGAAACGGCGCTGGGGTGTGGGGTTAGTGGGTTAGGGTTTCTCAATTTGGGAAATTAGGGTTTCTGAGTTTGATTTGGGAATTTAGGAATTAGGGATTTTATAAAGTAATATGGATAGATATGAATAGATATTTTGATAAAATTGAAGGGTAGAGTTATTTTAAAATCAAATATACTTTATTAAAAATATTTAGGAACATTATTTATCAACATATTGCTAAGTTCAATCAATTATTTCTAATATAAATTATAAAATGAACATATTAATCACATTTTTATAAAATATAGTTTTAAACTCAATATTAATTATTCAAATCAAATGGTATAATTTTTCATTATTTTTCTATCACCGGAACATTAATTTCAAATTGTAAAATAACTAATAATAAAAATTGTACAAAAATATTAATTGACTTAAACTTAAAGTATTTATAAATATGAATCTAATCATTTTTAATAAAATCATTTTCTAGGAGTTCAAATTAATAACATAATTCATTTAAAATAGAATTTATTTAAATTAAATTATACAATTCTTCTATTTTTTTTCAATTATCAAAATTATGATTTCAATTATACCAAATATCCAATAAAGATTATATAAAAATTCTAATTAATTTAAACTCTAATTATCTTGAAAATGTATTTAATTACTTTTAGTAAAATAATTTTTTTAAAATAAAGTTATCAACAAATATAATAAATCACAAATGACTAATTATTTAATTTTCAAAAACTAGGGTTGTTACATTCTACCCACCTTAGAAAAATTTTCGCCCTCGGAAATTGCTAGAATAAAATAAGTTCAAACTGAAATCAAAGAAAGCAGAATATATGGACAAAAGTATAGGCAATGTCAAGGATGAATATTCAAAGAGTTAAGTAAGCAATCAGATTCATAGGCAAGCAAAGATATACAAGAATGACAAGGTATGGTTGGGAAACAATCAAATCACATTCTAAGGAGGAAATTCAAACCAGAGAATTCCAATGAAAGCAACGAAGAAAAGAATGGCACGAGTTCATGTGGCACGAATATAGATTATACGTTGAATCGAAACTAACTTCCTAACTTCTAACGCTCCCAAACCCCGTGAATCGCATTACCTATTCTTCTATTTCGTCTATGATAACCCATTAGTATTCCCATATACATAAATCATTAGTATTAAGTTGGCCAGACCTAATACCATGAAGTATGAAATGGTAAACTAACAACGTTAATCATCAGACAGTCGTGCATATAAAACACAAACTCTTGTTATCAGAACAAGTCACAAAGCATGACAGACACTCAGAGTATGCAATGAAGCATAGTCAGTCCATTCCCAAGGCTCTAACAGGAACGAACTGCTCTGATACCATAATGTAACAACCCAACTTCCAATACGTCATGATCGTACCAAAAGTAAGGCGTTACTGACCTGTTTTCCTTATTAACTATTTACTATTAAGCCTTTAGTTCGATATCGCGATTCAATTTTAGTAAAAATACCAGAAATTTTTGTTTTTATTAATTAAAATCATACAGCAAACATCACCAAGTAATAATAATCACATAATTATTAATAATAGTAATATTATACAAAAGAATTTAAATAAAATTCAGGTACAACTCCTATCCCTCTGCATAAAATAAAACCTTAAGCAGTAAGGGCGAGGGAATTCTATGAAAGAAACTCAAGTCATAAACTTAACTCGTAAATAAATTCTAGAATCGCCCGCAGCTTCAAACTGAATCTTCGTAACTGTGTCACTGAAAGGGTGGAAGATTTTGGGGTGAGAACAAACCACACGTTCTCAGTAGGGAATGGGAATGCCGTAAAAGTAATGATTAACATGCAAATAATTAACTTTGCTTAATAAACCATCTTTGTTAAATCCCTTGAAATACTTTTTAATCTTACTTTAGATAAATAATCACTTTCTTTAAATCTCTAAACCTAAAACAGATCTCAATCGGAAAACTTGTCATATTAAATATCTTTCAGCCACATAATTGAATCTCAGTCACAATTGATTCTCAGTCACAACAAACAGTTATTAATCAGTTCTATATATTCACAGACTACTAGCACAAGTAAGAAACTCAATTCAACAGACAATCAAATCACAATAAAACAAACAACACAATCGTAGAGAAGTAATACAAGCAAACACAACCAAAAGCAAATGCACAACCAATATGATGCATGTCTGTCCTAAGCAGGCCATGAGCTCACGTGTTGGTTTACACCCTACAGCCCGACATTACCTAGGAACAAGTCCCAGATATGGCTTCCCTTTGTGTCCTTAGTGCATATGTGTCGGTGGTAAGAATACCACTCCTTCGTGACTACCGGCAGTCGGCGCGAAGCCCGACCCCATTATATACGCACAAGGGGAAACAATGATCCTCCATACGTGGGCGTCCCCAAGATCAATTCACAAACAAAACAGAGATCTTCAGTTCGTGGGTTATACCCGAGATCAATACACAATAACATAGTGATCTTCAGTTTGTGGGTTATACCCGAGATCAACATACAACAATTCATGGGTTATTCCCGTAATCAATGATTATCAGTCCGTGGGTTTTCCCCGCATATAAAACAAATAACAATCTATAGGTTTCCCCGAGATCAATGATCATTCAGTTCGTGGGTACTTCCCGATTTTAACCAATTATCAATTCGTGGGCTTTTCCCCGTAGTTAAACAACTAACAGTTCGTGGGGTTTTTCCGCCTTTTATCACTTTTCATTATCCTTTCTAAAACGCAACAATCCACATATCAATTCGTCATTCTCTTTTTCCCTTTGAGTTCTTAACATTTTTCTTTAAACCTTTCTTAACTTTCTCAGGCATTTATCCATAAAAATCTTAACCATCAAGCCGGTCATAATCTCTACTTTAGCAATCTTGACTCAAGCCAACTTTAAAACTATTTTTCAGTTTAGTCCTCTATCAAAAGACTCAAGAAAATCATTTATTTTAATTTCATTAAACACCTTTCAAAACATAACCTTTCATTAGAAGTAATCAAATAAAACTTAAATAATCATTTTTCAAATCCAAATCTTCTAAAATAACTTCTCAAATAAAACCTCAAATTTTATAAAATTTCGGCAGCACCTCCCCTAAAACTCGGACTTAGCCACCCTTACGGGTTCCCTCTTTCTCCACAAATCACCAGTCCTTTTCCCAACAATTTTCAAACAGATAATTCTCAATCAATCAGACATTCACAATTCATAATATTTAACAAATCAATCATACTCCACAATTTCTGCTAATCCATCAATCCAATCTCACCATTTCATATTTACTTTTCACTTATCATAAAATCCTTTCAAAATTAAACACAATCAATTCTCCATCCATTTATCAGCAACTTCCATAACAGATTCTCAATAATCATCTCATCATAATTCAGTTTAAGAACTAACATCCTTTCATCAATTAAAATCAGAATTTCACCCAGTCATCATTTTTTCTAAAAGTAAACCAGTCTAACTTTAAAAACTCAACTAATCTCCCAAACCAATCTTCAATCAGTCCAACCAAATCCACTACCATTACAATATATCAAATAACCAGCACATCATTCAATTCAACATAAATCCATCCAAGAACAGAATTTTAGTCAATTTGCAACCATCAGGCAAACTAGCCTATAACAACCAGCTCAACATAATCAAATAACAAGATTCTCAGTAATTCCAAACAATCAGAAAATCGGTAACAGTTACAGCCTCAAATCAAAATCAATATCATCAATTAATCACTTACAACCATGAAACCGGCCACAATCACAGCCAAGTCAGAATCAATAAATCATGACACAGAAAATTAGTCTAACCATTATAAAATTATTTATATACTCTTAAAATTTACTATGTTATTTCAGAAAATCAGGTTCTCAAGACAGTTTAATCCTTTAAGTTCTAATCCTTCAATAACCATCAAAATGAATTTCAGCCAGTCACAAGTCAAATTCACAGCCATTCATATATATATCAGATAACTAAAATCAACAGCAAGCACTTATTCTCAATAATTAGAATATAGCCACATCTCAACCAATTTAGCATAATCACCTAAAATCAGAATTTTCAACAATTACATCAAAATCAGAATCTCAACCAATTCATCGCAGAATCAATAATTCAGTCACATTTCACAACCGCATTGATGAGCGGATAATTTATACGCTTTTTGGCATTGTTTTTAGTATATTTTTAGTAGGATCTAGTTACTTTTAGGGATATTTTTAATAGATTTTGTGTTAAATTCACATTTCTGGACTTTACTATGAGTTTGTGTGTTTTTCTGTGATTTCAGGTATTTTCTGGCTGAAATTGAGGGACTTGAGCAGAAATCAGATTTAGAGGTTGAAAAAGGACTGCTGATGCTGTTGGATTCTGACCTCCCTGCACTCAAATTGGATTTTCTGGAGCTACAGAACTTGAAATGGCGCGCTTTTAATTGCGTTGGAAAGTAGACATCCAGGGCATTCTATCAATATATAATAGTCCATACTTTGGCCAAGAATTGATGACGTAAACTGGCGTTCAACGCCAGCCTTCTACCCAAATCTGGCGTCCAGCGCCAAAAAAGGAGCCAAAACCAGAGTTGAACGCCCAAACTGGCACAAAAGCTGGCGTTCAACTCCACAAATAACCTCTGCACGTGGAACACTTAAGCTCAGCCCAAACACACACCAAGTGGGCCCCGGAAGTGGATTTATACATCAATTACTTACTCATGTAAACCCTAGTAGCTAGTTTATTATAAATAGGACCTCTTACTATTGTATTTGACATCTTGGGACGTCTGGTTCTTAGATCAGAGGGGCTGGCCATCTCGGCCATGCCTGGACCTTCACTTATGTATTTTCATACGGTAGAGTTTCTACACTCCATAGATTAAGGTGTGGAGCTCTGCTGTTCCTCAAAGATTAATGCAAAGTACTACTGTTTTCTATTCAATTCTTCTTATTTCGCTTCTAAGATATCCATTCGCACCCAAGAATGTGATGAAGGTGATGATTATGTGTGACGCTCATCATCCTTCTCCCTTATGAACGCGTGCCTGACAAACACTTCTGTTCTACATGAATTAAGCTAGAATGAGTATCTCTTAGATCTCCTAACCAGAATCTTCGTGGCGTAAGCTAGAATGATGGCGGCATTCAAGAGAATCCGGAAAGTCTAAACCTTGTCTGTGGTATTCCGAGTAGGATTCAATGATTGAATGACTGTGACGAGCTCCTAACTCGCGATTGCAGGGCGTTAGTGACAGACGCAAAAGGATAGTAAATCCTATTCCAGCATGATCGAGAACCGGCAGATGAATAGCCGTGCCGTGACAGGGTGCGTGAGCATATTATTCACTAAGAGGATAAGATGAAGCCATTGGCAAGGGTGATGCCTCCAGACGATTAGCCGTGCCGTGACAGGGCATTGGATCATTTTCCCGAGAGATGACCGAAAGTAGCCATTGACAGTGGTGATGTATCACATAAAGCCAGCCATGGAAAGGAGTAAGACTGATTGGATGAAGATAGCAGGAAAGCAGAGGTTCAGAGGAACGAAAAGCATCTCCATTCGCATATCTGAAATTCCTACCAATGATTTACATAAGTATCTCTATCCCTATTTTATTAATTAATATTCGAAAACCACATAACTGTTTTATATCTGCCTGACTGAGATTTACAAGGTGACCATAGCTTGCTTCAAGCCAACAATCTCTGTGGGATCGACCCTTACTCGCGTAAGGTTTATTACTTGGACGACCCAGTACACTTGCTGGTTAGTTGAACGGAGTTGTGTCCACACATAGTAAAGAGCCATAATAATGATTCCATACAATAACAAAGAGTACTACATTAATGTGATCACAATTTCGTCCACCAAGTTTTTGGCGCCGTTGCCGGGGATTGTTCGAGTTTGGACAACTGACGGTTCATCTTGTTGCTCAGATTAGGTAATTTTCTTTTTGTCTTGTTTTCAAAAAAATTTTTCAAAAATCTTTCAAAAATTCTTCCTTTGTTTTCGAAAAAAAAAATTTTAAAAATAAAAATATTTTCAAAAATATATTTTCCTTTCAGAATTTTTAAGAATGAATTCTAGTGTTTCATGAAGCATGTTGAAGCCTGGCTGGCTGTAAAGCCATGTCTCAATCCTTATACTCAAGAGAAGAGCTTCTTTATCTTTCTTAGCCAATTGGCTATTGAATGTAAGGAATGTCAGGCGTGTCATGTCTGAGTTACATACTAAAGCTTGGCTGGCTATTAAGCCATGCCTGACCCTTTGATTGGAGCTTTAAGACTAACATGGCAAGATTCCTGGAATTCATATAAAAAATTTTGGAATCCTTATTTTCTTTTTCAAAAGAATTTTTCGAAAAATATAAAATAAAAATCCAAAAAATTTAGAAAATCATAAAAATCAAAAATATTTTTGTGTTTCTTGTTTGAGTCTTGAGTCATATCATAAGTTTGGTGTCACTTGCATATGCATCTTGCATTTTTCGAAAATTCTCATGCATTCATGGTGTTCTTCATGATCTTCAAGTTGTTCTTGGTAAGTCTTCTTGTTTGATCTTGATGATTTTTTGTTTTGTGTCTTTTCATGTTTTTCATATGCATTCTTGAATTCTTAGTGTCTAAGCATTAAAGAATTCTAAGTTTGGTGTCTTGCATGTTTTCTTTGCATTAAAAATTTTTCAAAATTGTGTCTATGATGTTCATCTTGACATTCATAGTGTTCTTAGTGTTCATCTTGACATTCATAGCATTCTTGCATGCTTTCATTGTTTTGATCTAAAAATTTCATGCATTACATCTTTTTTGTGTTTTTCTCTCTCATCTTAAAAAAATTCAAAAATCAAAAAAATCAAAAAAATATCTTTCCCTTTTTCTCTCATCAAATTCGAAAATTGAGTTGACTTTTTCAAAAATTTTTAAAATCAAGTTGTTTCTTATGAGTCAAATCAAATTTTCAAATTTGAAAATCTTATCTTTTTCAAAATCTTTTTCAAAAATCAAATCTTTTTCAAAATTCTTAGTTATTTTCGAAAATTCCAAAAATATTTTTCAAAAATCTTTTTCTCATTTTAAATCATAATTTTTGAAAATAACTTAAACAATTAATGTTTTGGTTCAAAAATTTGAAGTTTGTTACTTGCTTGTTAAGAAAGATTCAAACTTTAAGTTCTAGAATCATATCTTGTGATTTCTTATGAATCAAGTCATTAATTGTGATTTTAAAAATCAAATCTTTTTCAAAACTAATTTCAATCATATCTTTTCAAAAATATCTTCTTATCTTATCTTTTTCAAAAATATCTTTCCAAAATATCTTTTCTAACTTCCCAACTTCTTATCTTTTCAAAAATTTGTTTCAACTAACTAACTAACTTTTTGTTTGTTTCTTAACTTTTTCAAAACCTCCTAACTAACTCTCTCTCTCACTTTCGAAAATATCTTCCTTCTTTTTCAAAAAAATTATCTTTTCAAAATATCTTTTCTAACTTCCTGACTTCCTATCTTTTCAAAATTTGTTTCAACTAACTAACTAACTTTTTGTTTGTTTCTTAACTTTTTCAAAACCACCTAACTAACACTCTCTCCCTCATTTTCGAAAATATCTCTCCCCTTTTTCAAGATTTCTTTTTAATTTATTAATTATTTTAATATAAAAAAATAAAAAAAAATTTCGAAAAAAACACTAACAATTTTCAAAAAAACAATTTTCAAAAATCACTAACTCTTTTTCAAAATAATTTTCGAAAATTATTCCTCCCCCATCTCATTCTATTTATTCATTCATGTCCTAACATCTCATCTCACATTCCAATCCTCACAGTTGTGTTTCTTCCTTTACATCACATCCTTTATCTCCCCCTCTTCTTCTACTTACAAAGGGATCCCTATACTGTGGTATAAAGGATCTCTATTATTATTATCATTTTTCTGGCCATTCTTCCTTGTCATATGAGCAGGAGCAAGGATAAGAACATTCTTGTGGAAGCAGATCCAGAACCTGAAAGGACTCTGAAGAGAAAATTAAGAGAAGCTAAAATACAACAATCCAGAGATAACCTTTCAGAAATTTTCGAACAGGCAGAGGAGATGGCAGCCGAAAATAATAATAATGAAAGGAGGATGCTTGGTGACTTTACTGCACCTAATTCCAATTTACATGGAAGAAGCATCTCCATTCCTGCCATTGGAGCAAACAACTTTGAGCTGAAACCTCAATTAGTTTCTCTGATGCAGCAGAACTGCAAGTTTCATGGACTTCCATCTGAAGATCCTTTTCAGTTCTTAACTGAATTCTTGCAGATATGTGATACTGTAAAGACTAATGGAATAGATCCTGAAGTCTACAGGCTCATGCTTTTCCCTTTTGCTGTAAGAGACAGAGCTAGATTATGGTTGGATTCTCAACCCAAAGATAGCCTGAACTCTTGGGATAAGCTGGTCACGGCTTTCTTAGCCAAGTACTTTCCTCCTCAAAAGCTGAGCAAGCTTAGAGCGGATGTTCAAACCTTCAGACAGAAAGAAGGTGAATCCCTCTATGAAGCTTGGGAAAGATACAAACAGTTGACCAAAAAGTGTCCTTCTGACATGCTTTCAGAATGGACCATCCTGGATATATTCTATGATGGTTTATCTGAGCTATCAAAGATGTCACTGGACACTTCTGCAGGTGGATCCATTCACCTAAAGAAAACGCCTGCAGAAGCTCAAGAACTCATTGACATGGTTGCTAATAACCAGTTCATGTACACTTCTGAAAGGAATCCTGTGAATAATGGGACGCCTATGAAGAAGGGAGTTCTTGAGGTTGATACTCTGAATGCCATATTGGCTCAGAATAAAATATTGACTCAGCAAGTCAATATGATCTCTCAGAGTTTGCATGGAATGCAAGCTGCATCCAACAGTACTCAAGAGGCATCTTCTGAAGAAGAAGCCTATGATCCTGAGAACCCTGCAATAGCAGAGGTAAATTATTTAGGTGAACCTTATGGAAACACCTATAACTCAACATGGAGAAATCATCTAAATTTCTCATGGAAGGATCAAAAGCCCCAACAAGGCTTTAATAATGGTGGAAGAAACAGGTTTAGCAATAGCAAACCTTTTCCATCATCAACTCAGCAACAGACAGAGAACTCTGAACAAAATGCTTCTAATTTAGCAAATCTAATCTCTGATCTATCTAAGGCCACTGTAAGTTTCATGAATGAAACAAGGTCTTCCATTAGAAATCTGGAAGCACAAGTGGGCCAGCTGAGTAAAAGGATCACTGAAATCCCTCCTAGTACTCTCCCAAGCAATACAGAAGAGAACCCAAAAGGAGAGTGCAAGGCCATTGACATAAGCACCATGGCCGAACCTGAGAGGAGAGGAGAGGACGTGAATCCCAAGGAGGAAGACCTCCTGGGACGTCCAGTGACCAATAAGGAGCTTCCCTCTGAGGAACTAAAGGACTCTGAGGCTCATCTAGAGACCATAGAGATTCCATTGAACCTCCTTATGCCCTTCATGAGCTTTGATGAGTATTCCTCTTCTGAAGAGAATGAGGATGTCACTGAAGAGCAAACTGCCAAGTTTCTTGGTGCAATCATGAAGCTGAATGCCAAATTATTTGGCATTGATAATTGGGAAGTTGAACCTCCCTTGTTCATCAATGAACTAAGTGATCTGGATCAACTGACATTACCTCAGAAGAGACAGGATCCTGAAAAGTTCATACTACCCTGCACCATAGGCACCATGGTCTTTAAGGCTCTGTGTGACCTTGGTTCAAGAATAAACCTCATGCCCCTCTCTGTAATAGAGAAACTGGGAATCTATGGGGTGCAAGCTGCTAAAATCTCACTAGAGATGGCAGACAGCTCAAGAAGACAGGCTTATGGACAAGTAGGAGATGTATTAGTAAAGGTTGAAGGCCTTTACATACCTACTGATTTCATAGTCCTGGATACTGGAAAGGAAGAGGATGAATCCATCATCCTAGGAAGACCTTTCCTGGCCACAGCAAGAGCTGTGATTGATGTTGACAGAGGTGAAATAGTCCTTCAATGGAATGAGAACTCCCTTGTATTCAAAACTCAAGGATCTCCCTCTGCAACCATGGAGAGGAAGCAGAAAAAGCTTCTCTCAAAGCAGAGTCAACCAAAGCCCCCACAGTCAAACTCTAAGTTTGGTGTTGGGAGGCCACAACCAAACTCTAAGTTTGGTGTTGAACTCCCATATCCAAACTCTAAGTTTGGTGTTGGAGAGTCTCAACAAAGCTCTGCACATCCGTGAGGCTCCATGAGAGCCCACTGTCAAGCTATTGACATTAAAGAAGCGCTTGTTGGGAGGCAACCCAATGTTTCTCTAATTTTTATTGTTTTTCATGTTTTCTTAGGTTCATGATCATGTGGAGTCACAAAATAAACAAAAAAAATAAAAAACGGAATCAAAAACAGCAGAAGAAAAATCACACCCTGGAGGAGCATCTGTCTGGCGTTCAAACGCCAGAACAGAGCATAGTTTTGGCGCTGAACGCCCAGAATGGGAGCATCCTGGCGCTGAACGCCCAGAACAAGCATGGTTCTCGCGTTCAACGCCAGAAATGGCAGCAAAGGGGCGTTGAACGCCCAAAATGGGCACCAACCTGGCGCTGAACGCCCAGAGTTGTGTGCAAGGGCATTTTGCATGCCTAAATTGGTGCAGGGATGTAAATGCCTTGACACCTCAGGATCTGTGGACCTCACAGGATCACCTCAGGATCTGTGAACCCCACAGGATCTCCACCTTACCTCCTCATAATCCTAGTTTTTTTTCCACATCTTCTTCTTCATCTATTCCTTCTTCTTTTGCTCGAGGGCGAGCAACATTCTAAGTTTGGTGTGGTAAAACAATTATGTAAAGGATCTATAGCTCAGTGGTAAAACATGTGGCTGCAAATCAAGAGATCCCTGAGATACCTCAGGAGATGCACCTCCCTCCACATAATTATTAGAAGCAACTGAGGATAGAAATCCCAAAAAAAAAAATCACTAGGAATCAAGCCGCAAAGGCAAGGAAGAGACATAGAAGAGCCCAAGAACATCATTAAAACGCCATCATCACTAAGGTGGATTCATTCCTTGCTCTTACTTTCTCTGTTTTTCGTTTTCTATGTTATGTGCTTATCTGTGTTTGTGTCTTCATTACATGATCATTAGTAGTTAGTACTATGTCTTAAAGTTATGAATGTCCTATGAATCCATCACCTCTCTTAAATGAAAAATGTTTTAATTCAAAAGAACAAGAAGTACATGAGTTTTGAATTTATCCTTGAACTTAGCTTAATTATATTGATGTGGTGACAATGCTTCTTGTTTTCTGAATGTATGCTTGAACAGTGCATATGTCTTTTGAAGTTGTTGTTTAAGAATGTTAAATATGTTGGCTCTTAAAAGAATGAGGACTAGGAGACATGTTATTTGATAATCTGAAAAATCATAAAAATGATTCTTGAAGCAAGAAAAAGCAGCAAAGAACAAAGCTTGTAGAAAAAAAAAAAAGAAGAAAAAAAATAGAAAGAAAAAGAAAAAGCAAGCAGAAAAAGCCAATAACCCTTAAAACCAAAAGGCAAGGGAAATAAAAAGGATCCCAAGGCTTTGAGCATCAGTGGATAGGAGGGCCTAAAGGAATAAAATCCTGGTCTAAGCGGCTAAACCAAGCTGTCCCTAACCATGTGCTTGTGGCGTGTAGGTGTCAAGTGAAAACTTGAGACTGAGCGGTTAAAGTCAAGGTCCAAAGCAAAAAAGAGTGTGCTTAAGAACCCTGGACACCTCTAATTGGGGACTTTAGCAAAGCTGAGTCACAATCTGAAAAGGTTCACCCAATTATGTGTCTGTGGCATTTATGTATCCGGTGGTAATACTGGAAAACAAAGTGCTTAGGGCCACGGCCAAGACTCATAAAATAGCTGTGTTCAAGAATCATCATACTGAACTAGGAGAGTCAATAACACTATCTGAAATCTGAGTTCCTATAGATGCCAATCATTCTGAACCTCAATGGATAAAGTGAGATGCCAAAACTATTCAAGAGGCAAAAAGCTATAAGTCCCGCTCATATGATTGAAGCTCTGTTTCATTGATAGTTTGGAATTTATAATATATTCTATTCTTTTTATCCTATTTTGATTTTTAGTTGCTTGGGGACAAGCAACAATTTAAGTTTGGTGTTGTGATGAGCGGATAATTTATACGCTTTTTGGCATTGTTTTTAGTATATTTTTAGTAGGATCTAGTTACTTTTAGGGATGTTTTTAATAGATTTTGTGTTAAATTCACATTTCTGGACTTTACTATGAGTTTTTGTGTTTTTCTGTGATTTCAGGTATTTTCTGGCTGAAATTGAGGGACTTGAGCAGAAATCAGATTCAGAGGTTGAAAAAGGACTGCTGATGCTATTGGATTCTGACCTCTCTGCACTCAAATTGGATTTTCTGGAGCTACAGAACTCGAAATGGCGCGCTTTTAATTGCGTTGGAAAGTAGACATCCAGGGATTTCCAGCAATATATAATAGTCCATACTTTGGCCAAGAATTGACGACGTAAACTGGCGTTCAACGCCAGCCTTCTACCCAAATCTGGCGTCCAGCGCCAGAAAAGGAGCCAAAACCAGAGTTGAACGCCCAAACTGGCACAAAAGCTGGCGTTCAACTCCACAAATAACCTCTGCACGTGGAACACTTAAGCTCAGCCCAAACACACACCAAGTGGGCCCCGGAAGTGGATTTATACATCAATTACTTACTCATGTAAACCCTAGTAGCTAGTTTATTATAAATAGGACCTCTTACTATTGTATTTGACATCTTGGGACGTCTGGTTCTTAGATCAGAGGGGCTGGCCATCTCGGCCATGCCTGGACCTTCACTTATGTATTTTCATACGGTAGAGTTTCTACACTCCATAGATTAAGGTGTGGAGCTCTGCTGTTCCTCAAAGATTAATGCAAAGTACTACTGTTTTCTATTCAATTCTTCTTATTTCGCTTCTAAGATATCCATTCGCACCCAAGAACGTGATGAAGGTGATGATTATGTGTGACGCTCATCATCCTTCTCCCTTATGAACGCGTGCCTGACAAACACTTATGTTCTACATGAATTAAGCTAGAATGAGTATCTCTTAGATCTCCTAACCAGAATCTTCGTGGCGTAAGCTAGAATGATGGCGGCATTCAAGAGAATCCGGAAAGTCTAAACCTTGTCTGTGGTATTCCGAGTAGGATTCAATGATTGAATGACTGTGACGAGCTCCTAACTCGCGATTGCAGGGCGTTAGTGACAGACGCAAAAGGATAGTAAATCCTATTCCAGCATGATCGAGAACCGGCAGATGAATAGCCGTGCCGTGACAGGGTGCGTGAGCATATTATTCACTAAGAGGATAAGATGAAGCCATTGGCAAGGGTGATGCCTCCAGACGATTAGCCGTGCCGTGACAGGGCATTGGATCATTTTCCCGAGAGATGACCGAAAGTAGCCATTGACAGTGGTGATGTATCACATAAAGCCAGCCATGGAAAGGAGTAAGACTAATTGGATGAAGATAGCAGGAAAGCAGAGGTTCAGAGGAACGAAAAGCATCTCCATTCGCTTATCTGAAATTCCTACCAATGATTTACATAAGTATCTCTATCCCTATTTTATTAATTAATATTCGAAAACCACATAACTGTTTTATATCTGCCTGACTGAGATTTACAAGGTGACCATAGCTTGCTTCAAGCCAACAATCTCTGTGGGATCGACCCTTACTCGCGTAAGGTTTATTACTTGGACGACCCAGTACACTTGCTGGTTAGTTGAACGGAGTTGTGTCCACACATAGTAAAGAGCCATAATAATGATTCCATACAATAACAAAGAGTACTACATTAATGTGATCACAATTTCGTCCACCAAGTTTTTGGCGCCGTTGCCGGGGATTGTTCGAGTTTGGACAACTGACGGTTCATCTTGTTGCTCAGATTAGGTAATTTTCTTTTTGTCTTGTTTTCAAAAAAATTTTTCAAAAATCTTTCAAAAATTCTTCCTTTGTTTTCGAAAAAAAAAAATTTTAAAAATAAAAATGTTTTCAAAAATATATTTTCCTTTCAGAATTTTTAAGAATGAATTCTAGTGTTTCATGAAGCATGTTGAAGCCTGGCTGGCTGTAAAGCCATGTCTCAATCCTTATACTCAAGAGAAGAGCTTCTTTATCTTTCTTAGCCAATTGGCTGTTGAATGTAAGGAATGTCAGGCGTGTCATGTCTGAGTTACATACTAAAGCTTGGCTGGCTATTAAGCCATGCCTGACCCTTTGATTGGAGCTTTAAGACTAACATGGCAAGATTCCTGGAATTCATATAAAAAATTTTGGAATCCTTATTTTCTTTTTCAAAAGAATTTTCGAAAAATATAAAATAAGAATCCAAAAAATTTAGAAAATCATGAAAATCAAAAATATTTTTGTGTTTCTTGTTTGAGTCTTGAGTCATATCATAAGTTTGGTGTCACTTGCATATGCATCTTGCATTTTTCGAAAATTCTCATGCATTCATGGTGTTCTTCATGATCTTCAAGTTGTTCTTGGTAAGTCTTCTTGTTTGATCTTGATGATTTTTTGTTTTGTGTCTTTTCATGTTTTTCATATGCATTCTTGAATTCTTAGTGTCTAAGCATTAAAGAATTCTAAGTTTGGTGTCTTGCATGTTTTCTTTGCATTAAAAATTTTTCAAAATTGTGTCTATGATGTTCATCTTGACATTCATAGTGTTCTTAGTGTTCATCTTGACATTCATAGCATTCTTGCATGCATTCATTGTTTTGATCTAAAAATTTCATGCATTACATCTTTTTTGTGTTTTTCTCTCTCATCTTAAAAAAATTCAAAAATAAAAAAAATCAAAAAAATATCTTTCCCTTTTTCTCTCATCAAATTCGAAAATTGAGTTGACTTTTTCAAAAATTTTTAAAATCAAGTTGTTTCTTATGAGTCAAATCAAATTTTCAAATTTGAAAATCTTATCTTTTTCAAAATCTTTTTCAAAAATCAAATCTTTTTCAAAATTCTTAGTTATTTTCGAAAATTTCAAAAATATTTTTCAAAAATCTTTTTCTCATTTTAAATCATAATTTTCGGAAATAACTTAAACAATTAATGTTTTGGTTCAAAAATTTGAAGTTTGTTACTTGCTTGTTAAGAAAGATTCAAACTTTAAGTTCTAGAATCATATCTTGTGATTTCTTATGAATCAAGTCATTAATTGTGATTTTAAAAATCAAATCTTTTTCAAAACTAATTTCAATCATATCTTTTCAAAAATATCTTCTTATCTTATCTTTTTCAAAAATATCTTTCCAAAATATCTTTTCTAACTTCCCAACTTCTTATCTTTTCAAAAATTTGTTTCAACTAACTAACTAACTTTTTGTTTGTTTCTTAACTTTTTCAAAACCTCCTAACTAACTCTCTCTCTCACTTTCGAAAATATCTTCCTTCTTTTTCAAAAAAATTATCTTTTCAAAATATCTTTTCTAACTTCCTGACTTCCTATCTTTTCAAAATTTGTTTCAACTAACTAACTAACTTTTTGTTTGTTTCTTAACTTTTTCAAAACCACCTAACTAACTCTCTCTCTCTCATTTTCGAAAATATCTCTCCCCTTTTTCAAGATTTCTTTTTAATTTATTAATTATTTTAATATAAAAAAAATAAAAAAAAATTCGAAAAAAACACTAACAATTTTCAAAAAAACAATTTTCAAAAATCACTAACTCTTTTTCAAAATAATTTTCGAAAATTATTCCTCCCCATCTCATTCTATTTATTCATTCATGTCCTAACATCTCATCTCACATTCCAATCCTCACAGTTGTGTTTCTTCCTTTACATCACATCCTTTATCTCCCCCTCTTCTTCTACTTACAAAGGGATCCCTATACTGTGGTATAAAGGATCTCTATTATTATTATCATTTTTCTGGCCATTCTTCCTTGTCATATGAGCGGGAGCAAGGATAAGAACATTCTTGTGGAAGCAGATCCAGAACCTGAAAGGACTCTGAAGAGAAAATTAAGAGAAGCTAAAATACAATAATCCAGAGATAACCTTTCAGAAATTTTCGAACAGGCAGAGGAGATGGAAGTCGAAAATAATAATAATGAAAGGAGGATGCTTGGTGACTTTACTGCACCTAATTCCAATTTTCATGGAAGAAGCATCTCCATTCCTGCCATTGGAGCAAACAACTTTGAGCTGAAACCTCAATTAGTTTCTCTGATGCAGCAGAACTGCAAGTTTTATGGACTTCCATCTGAAGATCCTTTTCAGTTCTTAACTGAATTCTTGCAGATATGTGATACTGTAAAGACTAATGGAATAGATCCTGAAGTCTACAGGCTCATGCTTTTCCCTTTTGCTGTAAGAGACAGAGCTAGATTATGGTTGGATTCTCAACCCAAAGATAGCCTGAACTCTTGGGATAAGCTGGTCACGGCTTTCTTAGCCAAGTACTTTCCTCCTCAAAAGCTGAGCAAGCTTAGAGCGGATGTTCAAACCTTCAGACAGAAAGAAGGTGAATCCCTCTATGAAGCTTGGGAAAGATACAAACAGTTGACCAAAAAGTGTCCTTCTGACATGCTTTCAGAATGGACCATCCTGGATATATTCTATGATGGTTTATCTGAGCTATCAAAGATGTCACTGGACACTTCTGCAGGTGGATCCATTCACCTAAAGAAAACGCCTGCAGAAGCTCAAGAACTCATTGACATGGTTGCTAATAACCAGTTCATGTACACTTCTGAAAGGAATCCTGTGAATAATGGGACGCCTATGAAGAAGGGAGTTCTTGAGGTTGATACTCTGAATGCCATATTGGCTCAGAATAAAATATTGACTCAGCAAGTCAATATGATCTCTCAGAGTCTGCATGGAATGCAAGCTGCATCCAACAGTACTCAAGAGGCATCTTCTGAAGAAGAAGCCTATGATCCTGAGAACCCTACAATAGCAGAGGTAAATTATTTAGGTGAACCTTATGGAAACACCTATAACTCAACATGGAGAAATCCAAAAGGCAAGGGAAATAAAAAGGAAAAGGAAAAAGAAAAAGCAAGCAGAAAAAGCCAATAACCCTTAAAACCAAAAGGCAAGGGAAATAAAAAGGATCCCAAGGCTTTGAGCATCAGTGGATAGGAGGGCCTAAAGGAATAAAATCCTGGTCTAAGCGGCTAAACCAAGCTGTCCCTAACCATGTGCTTGTGGCGTGTAGGTGTCAAGTGAAAACTTGAGACTGAGCGGTTAAAGTCAAGGTCCAAAGCAAAAAAAGAGTGTGCTTAAGAACCCTGGACACCTCTAATTGGGGACTTTAGCAAAGCTGAGTCACAATCTGAAAAGGTTCACCCAATTATGTGTCTGTGGCATTTATGTATCCGGTGGTAATACTGGAAAACAAAGTGCTTAGGGCCACGGCCAAGACTCATAAAATAGCTGTGTTCAAGAATCATCATACTGAACTAGGAGTGTCAATAACACTATCTGAAATCTGAGTTCCTATAGATGCCAATCATTCTGAACCTCAATGGATAAAGTGAGATGCCAAAACTATTCAAGAGGCAAAAAGCTATAAGTCCCGCTCATATGATTGAAGCTCTGTTTCATTGATAGTTTGGAATTTATAATATATTCTATTCTTTTTATCCTATTTTGATTTTTAGTTGCTTAGGGACAAGCAACAATTTAAGTTTGGTGTTGTGATGAGCGGATAATTTATACGCTTTTTGGCATTGTTTTTAGTATATTTTTAGTAGGATCTAGTTACTTTTAGGGATGTTTTTAATAGATTTTGTGTTAAATTCACATTTCTGGACTTTACTATGAGTTTTTGTGTTTTTCTGTGATTTCAGGTATTTTCTGGCTGAAATTGAGGGACTTGAGCAGAAATCAGATTCAGAGGTTGAAAAAGGACTGCTGATGCTATTGGATTCTGACCTCCCTGCACTCAAATTGGATTTTCTGGAGCTACAGAACTCGAAATGGCGCGCTTTTAATTGCGTTGGAAAGTAGACATCCAGGGCTTTCCAGAAATATATAATAGTCCATACTTTGGCCAAGAATTGACGACGTAAACTGGCGTTCAACGCCAGCCTTCTACCCAAATCTGGCGTCCAGCGCCAGAAAAGGAGCCAAAACCAGAGTTGAACGCCCAAACTGGCACAAAAGCTGGCGTTCAACTCCACAAATGACCTCTGCACGTGGAACACTTAAGCTCAGCCCAAACACACACCAAGTGGGCCCCGGAAGTGGATTTATACATCAATTACTTACTCATGTAAACCCTAGTAGCTAGTTTATTATAAATAGGACCTCTTACTATTGTATTTGACATCTTGGGACGTCTGGTTCTTAGATCAGAGGGGCTGGCCATCTCGGCCATGCCTGGACCTTCACTTATGTATTTTCATACGGTAGAGTTTCTACACTCCATAGATTAAGGTGTGGAGCTCTGCTGTTCCTCAAAGATTAATGCAAAGTACTACTGTTTTCTATTCAATTCTTCTTATTTCGCTTCTAAGATATCCATTCGCACCCAAGAACGTGATGAAGGTGATGATTATGTGTGACGCTCATCATCCTTCTCCCTTATGAACGCGTGCCTGACAAACACTTCTGTTCTACATGAATTAAGCTAGAATGAGTATCTCTTAGATCTCCTAACCAGAATCTTCGTGGCGTAAGCTAGAATGATGGTGGCATTCAAGAGAATCCGGAAAGTCTAAACCTTGTCTGTGGTATTCCGAGTAGGATTCAATGATTGAATGACTGTGACGAGCTCCTAACTCGCGATTGCAGGGCGTTAGTGACAGACGCAAAAGGATAGTAAATCCTATTCCAGCATGATCGAGAACCGGCAGATGAATAGCCGTGCCGTGACAGGGTGCGTGAGCATATTATTCACTAAGAGGATAAGATGAAGCCATTGGCAAGGGTGATGCCTCCAGACGATTAGCCGTACCGTGACAGGGCATTGGATCATTTTCCCGAGAGATGACCGAAAGTAGCCATTGACAGTGGTGATGTATCACATAAAGCCAGCCATGGAAAGGAGTAAGACTAATTGGATGAAGATAGCAGGAAAGCAGAGGTTCAGAGGAACGAAAAGCATCTCCATTCGCTTATCTGAAATTCCTACCAATGATTTACATAAGTATCTCTATCCCTATTTTATTAATTAATATTCGAAAACCACATAACTGTTTTATATCTGCCTGACTGAGATTTACAAGGTGACCATAGCTTGCTTCAAGCCAACAATCTCTGTGGGATCGACCCTTACTCGCGTAAGGTTTATTACTTGGACGACCTAGTACACTTGCTGGTTAGTTGAACGGAGTTGTGTCCACACATAGTAAAGAGCCATAATAATGATTCCATACAATAACAAAGAGTACTACATTAATGTGATCACAATTTCGTCCACCACGCATCTAATTTCAATTATAATTCAAAGTAACCACAACCCCATTTCAACCAATTCAGCAATATCACATAAAATCAGAATTGTCAACAAATTCATTAAAATCAGAAAACCAATATCATTCATAGCATTGACCAATTACAATTCAAACCCAATTCATCAATCATCAACATGTCAGTTTTTCTCAATAAGTAACTCAACATATTTTCAATTCAGTAAGTAACACAAGCGTAATCACCATCCACTACCATATTTAATTCAAATCATAACTCAGAAAAATTGCAATAGCTAACCATTCTCAAACACATTTCAAGTCATTCATGTAAAATTAAGAAGTCCTTAACTATTATTAACCATTTGCACTTATCTAATTAACTTTTTAGGCATTCTAAATTAAAAACGTTAAATCCCCAACCTCAGTTAGTCGAAATTGCAGAGTCTAAACGCGACAACCAAGTATTTCGAAGCCACCTGTAGCAGCGGCAATTTTAGCATCTCCGATTGACGGCAGCAGCACTCTGTCAGGTTCTGACATCCGTTCTGTCCCCTTGGCAGGAAACACAGTGTTCTTGGGCAGCTTCAATAACAATTTCCAGCACTCATTTTGTTTCCTGGGTAGCAACCACGGTGGTTTTGAGCAACTCCAGTGATGGTGGAAGGCCTCAGCAGCGGCCAAACAGCAAAGTTGGTTCCTACAACAGTAGTGACAGTTGCAGTAGTACAAGGAATCCGCATTTGACGAACTCAAGGCAGAAACAACTCAAGGCAGTGGACGTTGAATATGATTAGAATGGCAACAGGGCAGTAACAACTCACCCCGTTAGTGGTTCTAATTGCAGCAACTCCAAATCGACGCTGGCGGCGGCTTCCTTCGATGGTGACCAGGAAACACGATAGTGACGGCTTGGTGAGAAGTGGCAGCGGTGGAGCATGACGACAGCGGCAATGGCTTTGTGGTGAGGTTTTCCCTTCGCGCGCTCTCTCTCTGGTGGCGGCTGGGACGGTGGACTTTACCCACGACGACGGCGACACTCTCTTCCACAAATCTTGGCAGCAGCGGCGATGGAAGGGCAGCGTTGCTTCCTCTTCTCCCTCGCGAACTCCTCTCTCTCCCTCTCCTCTGTTCGCAGTTCAAGGCGGTGGCAGAAGCTTTATCAATGGCGACGCAGCAGCATGGTGACAGATCGGCGGCGTGACACGGAAGCTCCTGGTTCGCGTTCCTCTCTGCAGCCTCCACGGAGCAGCGATGTGAGCGACGGTGGCGGCACAAAAATGGCAGCGACGCATGGCTCGATGGCTGGGCACGGTAATGGTAGCAGCTCCTCCATCTTCTGTTTCTCTCTTGTTTTGTGTGTGTGTATATTGAGGAATGAAGCTGAAGTTGAACGAAGGGGAAACGGCGCTGGGGTGTGGGGTTAGTGGGTTAGGGTTTCTCAATTTGGGAAATTAGGGTTTCTGAGTTTGATTTGGGAATTTAGGAATTAGGGATTTTATAAAGTAATATGGATAGATATGAATAGATATTTTGATAAAATTGAAGGGTAGAGTTATTTTAAAATCAAATATACTTTATTAAAAATATTTAGGAACATTATTTATCAACATATTGCTAAGTTCAATCAATTATTTCTAATATAAATTATAAAATGAACATATTAATCACATTTTTATAAAATATAGTTTTAAACTCAATATTAATTATTCAAATCAAATGGTATAATTTTTTATTATTTTTCTATCACCGGAACATTAATTTCAAATTGTAAAATAACTAATAAAAAAAATTGTACAAAAATATTAATTGACTTAAACTTAAAGTATTTATAAATATCAATCTAATCATTTTTAATAAAATCATTTTCTAGGAGTTCAAATTAATAATATAATTCATTTAAAATAGAATTTATTTAAATTAAATTATACAATTCTTCTATTTTTTTTCAATTATCAAAATTATGATTTCAATTATACCAAATATCCAATAAAGATTATATAAAAATTCTAATTAATTTAAACTCTAATTATCTTGAAAATGTATTTAATTACTTTTAGTAAAATAATTTTCTTAAAATAAAGTTATCAACAAATAGAATAAATCACAAATGACTAATTATTTAATTTTCAAAAACTAGGGTTGTTACACATACCTTGAGCAGAACGCAAATGACACATACGCGTGACCGACGCGTACACGTGACAAGGAAAAAACTCCAAACCATGCGAACGCGTGACCCACGCGCACGCGTGACGGACGCCACGTACAAAAATCTGCAGAAAACGCCCTCAGCGATTTCTGGACCCCTTCTCGGCCCAAATCCAATCCAGAAACACAGAATATAAGCCAGAGAATGGGGGAATCAAGGAAGAAAGAGGAGAACAACATAATACAACATTCAGAATAGAGAACTTTAGATTTTAGATGTAGTTTTTAGAGAGAGAGGCTCTCTCCTCTCTCTTAGGATTAGGATTAGGATTTAGGATTTCTATTATGATTAGGCTACTTCTCTTCAATCACAGGTTCAATGTTCCTTTAATTTATTTCCTACTTTTATTTATTGTATTTCTATAGTTGTTATTTATCTTTTCAATTTAGCTTATGAATCTCTTCATGTTAAGATTTGAATATTCTATTTAATATAATTTTAGGTATTTCAGATTTATGAATGTTCTATTCTATTTATAATGCTTTCAATTTAATTTAGGATTTTTTCCCTTTTGCTTTGGTTAAGTAATTGGTAACACTTGAGTTATCAGACTCTGCAATTGATTGAAAATTGGGAATTGCTGATTGATTTGGATCGCTCTAAAGCTAGTCTTTCCACAGGAGTTGACTAGGACTTGAGGATCAAATTGATTAGTCCACTTGACTTTCCTTTATTTAGTAAGGGTTAACTAAGTGGGAGCAATAACAATTCTCATCACACCTGATAAGGATAACTGGGATAGGATTTCCAGTTCTTATACCTCGCAAGAGATTTTTCTAATTATTAATTTATTTTTCTTGCCATTTAAATTACTTGTTCCTTATTTCAAAAATCCAAAAACATACCTTTTTCCATAACCAATAATAAATCATACTTCCCTGCAATTCTTTGAGAAGACAACCCGAGGTTTAAATACTTCGATTATAATTTTATTGGGTTTTGTTACTTCTGACAACTAAAATTTTGTACGAAAGGATTCTCTGTTGGTTTAGAAACTAAACTTGCAACGCGACTATTTTTACAAAATTCTTTACTGGTAGAAATCCGATCGTTCAGTGGGAGAAACCAAAATAGTTTTAGCAGTAATAAACCATTCCCATATTCTCAGGAACATATGGAGACTTCTAAGCAGAGCCTTTCTGACTTAGCAACTATAGTCTCTGAACTCTCTAAGACCACTCACAGTTTCATAACAGAAACTAGGTCCTCCACAAGAAATCTGGAGGTACAAGTTGGTCAACTGAGTAAGAGAATCCCTGAGACCCCTCCTAACACTCGTCCTAGTAACACTGAAGTGAACCCAAGAGAAAAGTGCAAGGCCATTACTGTAGAAGTGGAGGCCAAAACTGAAGAGGATAATCTGGCATTGAACGCCAGTAAGGAAGTCCTTACTGGCCTTCAACACCCAAAGAAGAGCCACTCCTGGCTTTGAACGTCAGTAAGGAAGTCCTTATTGGGCATTCAATACCCAAAGAGGAACCATTCTTAGCATTGAACGCCAGTAAGGGAATCCTTATTGGGCGTTCAATGCTCAAAGTGGCACAGAAGATGGCGTTGATCGCTAGTAATGGGCCAGCTGGGCATTAAACGCTCACTAAAAACTCTCCCATTGAAGAACTGAAGGCAACTAAGGCTCATGAGGATACTATAGAAGTTCCATTGAATGCCTTGTTGCAAATCATGGACTTTGAGGATCACTCCTCCTCTGATGAGGAAGAGAAAACTAGGAAAGAGCAAGTTGCTCGGTACCTAAGAATCCTCATGAAGTTAAATGCCAAGTTATTTCGAACAGAGCCATTGGGGGAAGAACCTCCAGTGCTCACCAAGGAACTCAATACCTTGGTTCAATAGAAACTACCTCAAAAGCTGTCGGATCCCAGACGCTTCTTAATTCCTTGCACCATAGGCACTGTTACCTTTGAGAAGGCTCTGTGTGACCTAGGGTCAAGGATAAACCTCATGCCACTCTCAGATGCTGGGAATATTTGAGGTACAAGCTGCAAAAATCTCACTAGAGATGGCAGACAAGACAATGAAACAGGCATATGGTCTAGTAGAGGATGTCTCAGTAAAGGTTGAGGACCTTTACATCCTTGCAGATTTCATAATCTTGGATATTAGAGAGGACAAGTATGAATCCATCATCCTTGGAAGACCCTTCCTAGCCACTGCCAATGCCATCATTGATGTAGCAAAGGGAGAGCTGATTCTACAGTTATGGAAGGACCACATCTTAATTAAGATGCCTAACCCTAACTCTCCCTTTGATAAGAGAGAGACAGTTGTGCAACACTAAGTGTTCTAACCCTCTCTCTAAGTGCAAAGCTATATAGAGCCCCAAGACACCAATTCTAAGTTTGGTGTTGGAAAGCCATTATCAAGCACTAAAAACACTAGTACTAAGAAGAAGATACCTAAAAGCTGGAGGGATAATAAGATCCCCACTGAAGGCCTCTCACCTGGCATGAGAGTTGTCTTCACTGGCAACCCAGTTATCTCACACACATTGAACAGGATCCTATCTCTAGAACATGTGGAACTCATCCATGAGACCACAGGCAAGAAGTTCACTATAAGGGGCAAAATTCTGAGCCCCTATCCATCTCCGTAAAGAGTTAACCGTCAAGCTAGTGACGTTAAAGAAGCAGTTGTTAGGAGGCAACCCAACCATAATTAGTTATTTCTGTTTTTCTTTAAGTTTATTTTACATAGTTATTTCTTTAAGTTTGTGACCATGTGCAGTAGTTAGAACAGAAACAGAGACAGTCAGAATTGGAAACAGAACACCCTGGAGCAGGTACCTTGCTGGCGTTGAATGCCAGACAAGGAGGCAAGAATGAGCAGCATTGCTAGCGTTGAACGCCAGCCAAGGAGCTTGAAGCTGGCGTTGAACACCAGCCAAGGGGCAGAAACCTGGCATTGAACGCTAGGAAGGATGTCCCCTATGGGCGTCCAACGCCCCATGAGGAGCATGAAGCTGGCGTTGAATGCCAGCTAGGAGTAGGAGCTGGGCGTTCAACGCCAACAAAGGGCAGGGAATTTGAATTTTCTAGCCTTCCAAGACCAGTGGGTCCCACAGAATCTCCACCTATCCCACTTTCTTCTCCCTTCTACTTTCACTCTTCCCCATACACTTTTTCCCATAAACCCTCAACTAATCACATCCATATCTCTTCCCAAAACCATCATAACTCCCACCAACCCTACCCACTTCAAATTCAAATATTTCCCACCTAATTTCCCCCCCTTTCCATTCGAACCCTACCCCATCCCACCCTTATATATACCCCATCTTCCAACCCTTTTAACACACAATCCATACACTAAAACCCCCCACTTGGCCAAAATACTCTCTCCCTTCTTCTCCCTCTATTATCTTCTTCTTCTACTCTTTTCTTCCCTTTTCTTCCATTTTTTTTCTCGAGGACGAGCAAAGCTTTTAAGTTTGGTGTTGGAAAAGCCTTGCTTTTTGCTTTTCATTCACACTTATGGCACCCAAAGTCAGAGAATCCTCTAGAAAGAGGAAAGGGAAAGTTGTTGCTTCTACCTCCGAACCTTGAGAGATGGAGAGATTTGTCACCAAAGCTCATCAAGACCACTTCTATGAAGTAGTGGCAAAGAAGAGGGTGATTCCTGAAGTCTCCTTTAGGCTAAAAAAGAATGAGTACCCGGAGATCCGATAAGAAATCCAGAAGAGAGGTTGGGAAGTTCTAACCAATCTTATCCCTGAAGTTGAAATCTTGATAGTGCAAGAGTTCTATGCTAATGCATGGGTCACTAAAAACCATGACACTAGTGTGAACCCACATCCCGAAAATTGGAGCACCATGGTCCGAGGGCGACCCTTGGATTTCAGCCCGAAAAGTCTAAGGTGGCACTCCATTTGCCAATAATGCAAGGAGACCCACATCCTTACACTAGAAGAGTCAATTTTAATCAGAGGATGGACCAAGTCCTTTCAGACATTTGTGTGGAAAGAGCTCAGTGGAAGAAGGATTCTCAAGTCAAGCCTATCCAACTCAGAAGGCTTGACCTCAAGCCCGTAGCTAGAGGTTGGTTGGAATTCATCCAACACTCCGTCATCCCTACTAGCATTCGGTCAGAAGTGACCATTGACAGAGCCATAATGATTCATTACATAATGATTGGGAATGAGGTAGAGGTACATGAGGTGATACCTCAACAATTGTACAAGAAAGCTGAAAAGCCTTCCACCTTAGCAAGGTTGGCATTTCCCCACCTTATCTGTCACTTATGCAATTCAGCTGGAATTGTCATAGGAGGAGACATCACCATTGAGGAGGACAAGCCCATCACTAAAAGAAGAATGGAGCAAACTAGAGAGCCTACACATGCACATCAACAAGAGCATGTGGAGCTGCCTCAACATGAAATCTCTGAGATGCCTCAAGGGATACATTTTCCTCCCCAAGGCTATTGGGACCAATTGCATACTTCTCTAGGAGAATTAAGCTCCAACATGTATCAGTTGAGGATGGGACATCAAGAGCATTCCACATCTTCTATGAAATAAGAGAAGATCAAAGAGCCATGAGGGAAGAACAACAGAGACAGGGGCGTGACATAGAAGACATCGAGCGCTCAATTGGATTCCAAAGAGGGAGTAGTAGCCACCGTCACTAAGGTGGTCACGTTCTATACTTCCCTTTGCTTATCTTATTTTTCTATTTTTCATATATTTTATTTTACTGTCTGTTTCTAGTGCATGATCATCTTTATTTTATGTCTTAAAGCTATAAAATAATCCATGCATCTCTCATCTTACTTAAAAGAAAAATTTTATTTGAAAAAGAGAAGTAAGATGCATGAATTAAAGCCATATAATAAGAATAGTTCAATTATCTTGATGTGGTGGCATTGCTTTTACTTTTTGAATGCATGAATGAATAGTGCATGTTTGATGTTGGAGTTAAGAATGTTGGCTCTTGAAAGAATGATGAAAAAAGGAGAAGTATTATTGGTAATCTGAAAAATTCAAAAAATTGATTCTTGAAGCAAGAAAAAGCAAAAAAAAAAAGAGTAGAAAAAGAAAGAAACAGAAAAAGCCAATAGCTCTTTAAACCAAAAGGCAAGAGTAAGGATCCAAGGCTTTGAGCATCAATGGTTAGGAGGGCTTAAAAGAAACAAAATCTTAGCCTAAACAGTTCAAATGAGCCGCTTCCCTAACTATATGCTTGTGGTGTGAAGGTGTTAAGAACTCTGGACACCACTGGCTGGGGATTCTAGCAAAGCTGAATCACAATCTGAAAGGGTTCACCCAGTTAAGTGTCTGTGGTGTTTATGTATCCGGTGGTAATACTGAAAAACAAAGCGCTTAAGGTCACAGCCAAGACTCAAAAGAAGTTGTGTTCAAGAACCAAAAAGAACTGAACTAGGAGAGTCAATTGTATCATCTGGATTCTAAGTTCCTAAAGATGCCAATTATTTTGAGCTTAAAAGGAAAGTGAGATGCCAAAATTATTCAGAAGTGAATAGCTACTAGTCCCGCTCATCTAATTGAAATTGAGCTTCATTGAAAATGTATCCTTCTCTTCTTTTTAATCCTATTTTGTTTTTAGTTGCTTGGGAACAAGCAACAATTTAAGTTTGGTGTTCTAATGAGTGGATACTTTATACGCTTTTTGGCATCATTTCATATAGTTTTTGTTATGTTTGTTTAAGTTTTATTATCTTTTAGTAGGTTTTTGTGCAAAATTCATATTTTTTTATTCTACTTTGAGTTGTTGTGTTTTATGATGATTTCAGGTATTTTCTAGATAAAATTGAGGAGTTTTTGCAAAGTCTAATTTAGAGACAGAGCAAGGACTGCAGATGCTGTCAGATTCTGACCTCCATGCACTTGAAGGAGCATTTCTGGAGCTACAAAAGTCCAAATGGCGCTCTCTCAATGGCTATGGAAAGCTAACATCCAGGGATTCCCAGAAATATATGATAATCTATAATTTCTTTGGAAATGAAGGCACAAAACTGGCATTCAACGCCAGCCACCAACCCTCTTCCTCGCGTCCAACGCCCAAAAGGGAGCAGCTAGCGTCCAACGCCCATTCAGGAGTCCAAAGCTGGCGTGCAACACCCTAGAGGGAGTACCAACTCGTGGCTTAACTCAAGCTCAGCCCAAACACTCACCAAGTGGGCCCAGAAAAGTGAATTTTTGTACTACAAGACTAGTTTATCTTATTTTTGTAATCCTTAGTCAATAGATTAGTATATATAGAACGAGGATCACCCTTGTTCAGGAATTTTATGCCATATTTTTTAATACATTACTATTTTCTATAAGCTATGAGTTACTAACCTGCTAGGTTAAGGTTATGAGCTCGGTTGATTCTTATGGATTAATAATATCACTATTCTATTTCAATCTATGCTTGATTCCATTCTAAGATGTATCTTCGTTCTTCATCTGGGAGTGTAACTTGACCGTCATCCCTATTTCACATGGGTTCTTGCGAACCAGCAACTTGATTATACATCTCTTGGACGGGTAATCCACGACTTCGTTGGGTACTTGGAGACATCAGTGCAGTCGAGGTATAGGGCGATTAGGGCCTTTATGGTATAGGTTAGAACCAAGAAGTAGCATTCTATGATCCGGAAGATCTGACCTTGTTTGTGGCATTTTGAGTAGGATCACCAAGAAAATGGATTGCTAGAGCTTCACCCCCGTTCAGATTGGATTACTGCTGACATGACGTTTGATCTGAAGTAGAGGAGATTAATGACCACTGACCCGGCATTAATCTTTTATAGCCTGCCATGGAATGAATCAATTAGAAGTTGAAGTAGATGGTGAGAAATTTTGATCCAGAGGGAAGAAGCATCTCCGAAGCCTCAACCGTTCTCTCATCACTGATTTCACACCTATCTAGTAACATTTTATTTGTTTATCTATTTTATGCATTTTTCGCAACAACTATCATCCTTTCGAATCGCTTGACTAAGATCTACAAGGTAACCATCGCTTGCTCAATCCAAAAATCTCCGAGGGAATGACCCTCACTCACCTGAGGTATTACTTGGACGACCCGGTACACTTGCCAGTCTATCTGTGCGAATATTGCAAAGTCAATTTCGTGCACCAACAGGTCCTGATATATTTGTCTTTTGAGTTTAGTTTGACTTTAGCATTTTGAACATATGTCCATCTATCTTTTGTGAATGGACTTTTGACAAATTTTTCATCAACATCAATAATGGAAGAGGTAGTAGGGACATACTCCCCATTCTATACTATTTTTTACATGTCTAGATTCATAAGTTTGATGCAGAATTTTGCAAAACCACAACTCGGCAAGTGCAACGAATCGTATCAAGTAATACCATGGTGAGTGTGTTATCATTTTCATGAGGATTAAAAGACTAAGTAACAATGATTAGTTAATTATTCTAATTAGACAAATCAAATAAACAAAGGAGTGAGAAATTAAAGTAAATGTGTGATCAGATAGCAATAAAAATAGCAACAGTGAATGTGAAGACAATAATAGTTAGGATGTTAAGGTTTTAGAGATATTCAATCTTTAAGAAAATAATCCTTGTGTTCATTTAATTGAGGCATGTAGAGATCAATCACGAAAAATCATTAATAATCAAATTCCAATTCCTTGGCTATTCGATTTCTCTTTAACCTAATTAATCACTAATTCCTTAGTCAATTATTTAAGAAAAAAGGTGAAGCACAAATCTGATTTAGTTTCAAATAAGATTCAAGAATAGTCCTTAGGTTGAGTTTCAAGCTACTGCTTGGCTCGGTCCCTTACAGAGAATGGGAACAACATCAAACGATAAGCCTCAACAAAGACACCATTAGATTTGACATTGTCACAAATCTACAAGAAGCTGAAGATGAACAAATTAGGATCTTCTTGAGGGCTCCCATTGAATTGGCAATTTTGTTGCACTAAAGTGATGAGTTGAGGCTTCAATTCAAAATTGTTTGCCTCTATAATGGGTGTTATTATGTTGCTCCCGGAATTTTCAGAATTGGGTTGGGTAAAAAACCCAAGAGTCCTCCTAGCATTTGCATTATTGTTTGCCATGCTTTCTGGCTCAAGCTCCTCTTGAATTTTCTCCTCTTGATTTTTAGATTTCTTCCTTAATTGATGAAGAGTTCTCTCAATTTATGGATCAAACAAGAGGGGTTTCTTGTCTTTGTTTTCCTGCATGAAAAAGTAAGGAAAAATAAAGAGAAAAAAATGGAATTTCCAACGTCACAGTGAAGGAAATTCTAGTGAGTAGCAAAAGAAAATAAAAAAGGTCAAATTTAGAGAATCAATTAATATGATAGTTGTCAATCTCTATTAATCCCCAGCAACGGCACCAAAAATTTGATGCGGAATTTTTGCTAAACCACAACTCGGCAAGTGCACCGAATCGTATCAAGTAATATCACGATAAGTGAGTTATCATTCCCACGAGGATTAAAGGACTAATCAACAATGATTAATTGATTATTCTAATTAGAGAATTCAAGAAATAGAGGAATGAATGAGGAATTAAAAATAAACGTGTAAAAAAGGCAATAAATATAGCAAACAGTGAATGAGAAGACAATGATGGTGAGAATGTTAAGGTTTTAGAGATATTCACTCTTTAGGAAAACAATCCTTGTGTTCATTTATTTGAGGCATGCAAAGACCAATCATGACAAATCTTAATTAATCAAATTCTAATTCCTTGGCAATTCAATTTCTGTTTAACCTAATTAGCCACTAATTCCTTATTCAATTATTTAAGAAAAGAGGTGAAGCACAATTCTGATTTAATCTCGAATAAGATTCAAGAATAGTTCGTAGTTTGAATTATATGTCACTTATCCGAACTAGTCCTAAACAATTGAAACTTACAAGAAAGAATGATTTTCAAAAGTTTTGTAATCCGAATTTTATGTCACTTATTCAAACTAGAGCCATTGAAAATCACAAAGCATCGCACACTCTTTGAAACACTATTCCTAGTTAAATAAAAAAGTCGTGAGAAAGATTTTTCAAGCTAATTCCAATATTACTTTTTCTAAAAAAATATTTAGAATTCAAAACAGAGTTAGAATGTTTTCCAACAATTCTAAATCTTTAGGGATGAAGAACGAAAATTCAATCATGAAATAGATCAAAGCATAAACCTCAAATAAAGTAAAACACTTAGATTAATAATCAATAAAAAAGATAAACAGAACTTCTAACCTTAACAAAGGAGATTACTTGCTCATGGTGTAAAAACAAAAACTATGAATTGTCAAAACGACTGGGAGAGGAGAGAGCCACATGAGTGTTTTTCTACTCCTTAAGTACTAACCCTAATTTAAAAATAAAAACAAATTAAAATTAAAATAGAATCAAATATAAACTAATTAATGTTTTTCAACAGTTTTTCCTCTCAAGTCAAGTTATAAGTAATTCTTCACACTTGTCAATCAATACTTCGAATCATGGGCCTTGTGCTCAAGCTTTAATCATCAACTCAAGTGCTTCAAAGGATTGAAGATTAGTGAGAGATTCAGCACAGAATCACAAGCCCTGCGAGTGACCCAATTTGGTCCATGAGGTGCAGCCCAGGCCATGTGAAGTGCAAGTCCAAAGTTGAGAAATTGGAGGCCTCTGTGAAGCTACATGAGGTGCATGGATGGCCACGTGAGCCGCATCAATGCTGCATGAAGCGTAGCAAGGAAGGTGTAAGGTGCAGGCAAGGAGAGGCAGCCCAAAGGTGAGGTTGGTGGCTGCTTGAGGCACATGGTGATGAGGCGTGAGCCGCATGCAAGGAAGGTAGCCCCTAGGAGCTCTCTGTTCAGTCCAAAAACTCCTTTGTTTAGTCCTTATATTCTTGTCTTGCTTGTTGCTATTGCTTGCTCTTCTTCCTTCTTGTCTTTGCTTGATTTCTTTCAAGATTCTCCTATAACAAAAGAAATTCACACACTCAAAGTAATATGCACTAAACCATGAATTAATTACTTAACATAACAAGAACCATTAGCTTATGGACTGAAATTAAGAGGAAAAACTACTAAAGATGCGGATGCATCAAAGTTCTATGAAGAGATATATTTTCTCTTTCTAGTAGGAATAATATCTCTATTAAAGAATTGAGGATGGTTGAAGGATAGTCTTTCAATATGACTAGATGTCAAATTTGCTATGGATTTTCACTTTTGCAACTAGAATACCGACTCAATGCAAATTGAAATTAGCAAAAGTTCATGAGAAGGGAGTTAAATCGTGATTTGAATCTTTTTAAATCTGAAATAGAACTAAAATCTTTTCAAGTGTTTGGACTTGTATGCAGTAAAAATGTGTTAGCATGTTCATTTTGAAAATTTTGTTTTTGAAGTTCTGTTAAAACAAATTCTAATATACCAAGTTTTAGTTAAAACTTTCTGAAATATCTTAGATCCAACTAGATATGTGAAAATCTAACTTCCAATCACGATGAAAACAATAAACTTTAAAAGAAAAAGATATAAAATTTTAAAAAATTAACACAAGCAATATATACTGCTTTGGCCTAAAATGCCTACATCCATTCCTTAAGCACACTTGAGAGTTTTGTTATTAGAATAAGTGTATAAAAGATATTCATTCCTCAAGCCTTCTCAGGCTAATCCTGAACTCAGATTTGACCACGACCAACCTAAGAATCTTAGATATATTTTCTCAATCCTTCTCATGATCTACAAAGTCACTCATATTGGCTTCTTACTAGCCTAAGAACTTTAAATATTCTTTCCTAAAGCCTTATTAAGACTCAACAATGACTTAAATTGTATATTATATTATTGTGCTATCATTATTATATAAGATAACTAATTTTACATCAGGATACATGGTCATTGATAGTGGCGTAAGGCGGGGTGATGGACGAGGGCATAGTTCCATTGATGGTGATCATAAGGCCAGGCCGAAGAAGAATATGAGTGTAGCCCTCGATCTTGCGGACATCGCACACCCCAATCACTATTACCACTAGTACCACCTCTAATACTACCATCCTACTTCTACCACAGGGGCTAGTTCATCAATCAATAATGGTGGTAAAGCCTTTTTTATAGGGATATTACCCGTCAGGATGATCCTTACCCCAAACTCTTATTTGCACTCCCAGATCGAGATTAACCTTTAGCTGCCTCCACTTCCACCTCAGCCTCAAACTGATACTTAGCTACAGCCTTAGCCTTAGTCAACTCTCACTCTGCATCAACCTTATATGTTTGCAGACGTAGAAATTTCCAGCAAGCAGTTGGCTACATCCAGCATCAAGGATACTAGGCCCGAGCTACGCTTTGACGGGACTGACTAGTACAATTTATTTTTCTGTTTTACACTATTATGTATATAGCATACAGGTACTGCTTTGTTATAAGAGTAAATGGATGAAACACTACAAGAAAAAAGGCCTGTCAGCACACTTCTTTCTTGCCACGCTTTTAAAGCGTGGCCAAAAGTGGTCAATGGCCATGCTTTTCTGAGGGTGGCCACTGATTTGTGATTTCGCTACAATTTTTTTTGCCACGCTTTTCAAAGGAAACCGGCATGCTTTTATGAGGGTGGCCATTGATTTGTGATTTGGCCACGCTTTATTTTGCCACGCTTTAAAAGCGTGGCCATAGAAGGAAACAGGTACATTTTAATAGCGTCACTAATTTGTCTTCCAACGGTCATATTTTTAAAGCGTGCCCATATCCTGTATTTATTTGGGTACCCTACAAAAGCGTATCGATAGAGTCCCCTTCTCCCAAATTTAATTTCCCACCCATTTTTTTTAAACACTTTAATTTTTTGTAAGTCTTCACTTTTAATCCTAGTTTTTTGCCATGTTTTTTTTGTCACGCTTTCAAAGTGTAACACCCTACCATACAGAGTCTTATACTTACGTCATAAAACTAAGGTGGTGAGGTATTACGACCTCTAAAATCAAAATATATAAATAATAATAGTTGAAAGGAATTTTATAGCAAGGAGCCTTTAAAGGAAAGGGTAAAACAAAAGCGTTAAACCGAAAGAGTGCAACATATGCGTAAACGATAAGTTTGAGAGAAGAATTCCAAAGATACATATAGCAAGGCTTCTGACCCGGCTCACGAAGTTAAAACCGGACAGAGCATATAAATATATATACATATATATATAAATGAGAATCACCAAACAAGACTCTCAATACTGTTTACAAAACCTATTTCTCCAAATCAACCACTAGGAGGGGCAAATATAAGATACAAGGTGGAGAATCTATATACATATATAAACAAAATACACCCCTGAGTCCCAAGAGTCCTTCGCTTCATCAGAGTCTCTAGAATATAGAGTGGTGCTTCTCAACCTACATCTGAAAAATAACAATATAGTATGGGATGAGAACTGGGGGTTCTCAGCATGGTAACAGTGCCCACATCTCTAACATATAATGTCATGGGAAAGTCAAAGGCGATCTTGGAACTTCCGACAAAAGATTTAAAACTTAAAACTATACTTTTCAACCATAAATAAGGTAGGTCAAATAAGGGTCTTAAAATTCTAACTCTAACCTAATTTGATCCTTTTAGCTTCTCACCTTTCTCCGTTCCTCTAGAACTCCAGAGCACAGACAAGCAATGCAAGCAAAACAAACACAAGTAGAATACAATTACAGTGGGTAGCAAATTTAGCAAGTAATCATAAAAATCACATAGGCAACCCCAATTAATGCATAATCAAACAAAGCACACATATGCGTATGACGTATGTCTATCCTACTGGCTGATGAGTCTCATCTGTCAGTTATTAAGCAACCAGACATGTCCGGTAGCTAACCCGGACACAGTCTCTCTGTTGCGCGTTAATAACATTAGAGGAAATACGTGCCCTGTCACCATTAGAGGGAGAATGCCCTGTCATATCATTAGAGAGATTACGTGCCCTGTCACATCATTACAACCAGAGAGAAAAATACAAGCATACTCATATCCAATATTTGCCATCATGACTCATTAACCACAATCATTCATTAACTCATATATGTATCTCTGGCATACTCGTAACCTTTTCACACTTTCACAATTAATCATAGTCATTTAATCATTAATCTTAACTCAATAATTCAAGTTCAACAATACACAATATACATTATCAATTACTTATATCAATTACAACACCAACTTCACCACCAACATGGTACCAACAACAAATTCAATCTCACTAACCATTATACATAAACCAAGTTAACCACATCATACATACAAGCTTCTATCACAATCTCCAAAATCACTAACCATATTCATAATAATACAATCCATCTCAATCAATCAACAACATCAACAATTCAATTCCTATCCTAGGGTCACTAGACTAAGTTTTCACAATACATTATATTTTAGATACGAGAAACCAAAACCATACCTTGGCCGATTCTTGTAAGGCTCGGAATACCATAATTAGCACCGTTTCTCACAATCCCACTACCCCCAAAACCTTTCAAAACTGAATTCCAGCTACGAAGGTCCAACACTCAAGCTCCCAACGTCATCAATGTACTCCAAATCAACAATATTCAATCTTACCCCACAATATATCACTATAATCAACTTTCAAGCTTGCTAATTCACTAATCGACAATAGGCTTGCGGTCCTTACCTTACTCATGCCTCAACTGAACAAAACCCACTAATTCCCGCGAGCTAATTCAAACCTAAGACACTAAAATCACATAAATCTTCAATTCCAACATCCCTCAAATTCGAAACTGAGAAGGAAGTATTTGGGTAAGAAAAAATGAATTCCTTACCAAATTATGGGGTGGGTTTTGTAGAGGATTTCGAGATGAATGTGTGGCTACTGACGGCTTGTCAATCGGAGCTCCTGATCAAAAGATATGATAGATTAAAGTTGGAAGTGAATAGTAAACTCCAACCTAAGCTCTCTCTCACCCTCGGATCGTGTTCTCACTTTCTCTCTATGGAAGAGGGACTTGCATGCATAAATAAGACTGATTCGGATTGGGCCTTGGGCCCATTTTGGGCCCGGTTTGATCCATTTGGCTCAATCTTAGGCCAAATTCTTTGAAATTAATGTCAAAATTTTCGTTTTAATTAGGTCTATCATATTAAATTATAAAAACCACATTTTTAATTTTCTTTATTAATAATTAATTTATTCACTAATTATTTACTAATCTCTCAAGTTTTACAAAAAGCATAGCGAAAGGGGTCAATGGTCACATTTTTATGATGGTGGCAATTGATTAGAGATTAGAGGTCAATCGGCATGCTTTTGAAGCGTGACCCCTTTTTTCGTTTTCGTCACTTTTTAAAATCGTACCCATTTCCTACTTTATTATATATATATATATATATATATATATATGTCCAGAAACCCTAGTTCCCTAACCTTTTCCGTCAATCCCTCTCTTCTCAAAATTGCAACCCAAATTTCAGATTCTCTCCCACCTCTTCTGTCACAGCCATCCAACACGCTCAGCCCCTCTCAGCCCCACGCTCTACCCCTCTCAGTGCCACGCTCCTCCCCTCTCCCACTCTTAGTCATAAACTCATAGTCCTCTACTCCTCTGCTGTCACCGTCTAGCCGTCCGGCAACTGCCGTTCATCGAAGCTCCACGTTGTCCAGCAATCGTGTCTCCCGGTGTCGTCGTTCTCCATGCTGTCAATCTCAACAGCCTCGTTCTTCTCAGCAACATCATTCTCCCTCGTTCTTATTCTCTCTGCCGTTATTAGTGTCGTGATGCTTCGTCATTCTCAATCTATCTGCCTCCGTCGTTGCATCTTCCAATGGAGCCTCTACCTCAGGTATAATTTGTTCATTTTTTGTTGTGATTCCTTATTTATTCTGAATTTTAAATTCTATTTTGAAATTTTCAAGCCTTAGGTTTCTTATTTTTTTAATTTTATTTTTAAATTCTATTTATTTATCATAATTTTTTGTTATAATTCTGATTTATTATGTTGTTTTTAATTATTCCAGCATTAGGGATTTCAGTTTTTTTTAAGTCTATAAATTTAGTATGTAGTACTATGAGAAGGATAATTGATCAACAATGTGAAATAAACAAGTAAAAAAAAGTAGTTTATTTGGATGAGAAGGGTTCTATAAGCTTTATCACATCATTATCTTCCAGAATGCCAAAAATTTGTTTCATTGATGCAGGTATTGTGGCAGGGATAGATTTGTTGACAGTATGGAGGTGGTAATGTTAACCATTTTCCCCTTTTTTATGTTCATCAGGTCTCACTTTTGGCAATTATGATATAAAAAAGTGGGAATACGAGGAATTGGTTAACTATGGAATGACAAATGCACATTTATTATTACTCTTATCTTCTAATTTGGTTCTTCTTCCAAATTCAAATTCTGCAACACGAGAAATTAGTTAGAGACAAGTATACTATCTCTATATATTTTGTATATACATTTAACTTTTTATGTTTGCAAATTTTCATTACTGAAATAGGCTTGAATAATCCACATTGTACGACAGGTAAAACATGAAAGTTCTTTTTTATTTTTGAACTATACGTGATTGAACCAAAATCTTTTAGAATTGAGCTGATCTTTGAACTATTTTGAGGTAATACCATGGTTAAACCATAGTTTAACTGGGTTTGTTATGTTAAAGGAAATAAACATGTATGATGTATGCCTGCTGAAAATATATTATTCTAACTAACGACTTTCTTTTTATAATATTGCTAATATGGGGAAAGGTACCTGAAATATATTGCTCATATGACATAAATCAATTGATGGCAACATCATTGTTCTTAAGAAAACTATATGTATTAGAATTGATGTCCTCTTCACTCTTAACACTAATGTCAGTTCTGATAGTCAGGTAGAGCACTGGAAGAGCTCAGAGCTCCTCTCTACAATGAGATCCAAACCCTCGAAGGAGCAAAGCACCAACAACAAAGATACTGTGGACCGATGGTTGTATTGTCCTTCAACTTCATAGTTGCTGTTGGGATCATCATGACAAACAAATTGGTTGGCATGATTTACTGCGTTTTCTTTTCTTCTAAGTAATTCATGATGTGATGATGAACTACTATTCATTGAAGGAAATTTTTGTTAACAGGTGATGAGGAAAGTTGGATTCAAGTTCCCAATATTCCTCACATTTGTTCACTATATCAATGTATGGGTTTTCTTGCAATTTTCAAGGCACTATCAGTGCTTGATTTTGACATATATATTTTCAAGGCACTATCAGTTCTTCCTCAACCCACTGCTTCTTTTTATAATATCTTTTAATGAGGTTAGAGATGTATTCATTATTATCTAGGTCTTTTGCAATTTGTAGGCAATCCTAGGTTATCTAATTTCTCTTTGTTATTTATTTATATACATACGCTACTATTATTTGAAGTCTTATGCTGACTTCATTTTCAGATCTATCTATTACTATGAATGAATATTCCTTTTCATCATACAATATTGCAAATTATCTTCATAGTTTTATTTTCTTTCTTTCTTATACTACTTATCCATATTATATAGACAATTAGATCCAAACACACACAGAAAAGAGGAAGAGAGAAGGGTTACTCACTCCTAGAAAAGTTTTCATGCTGCCTTTTATTTTATTATTATACAGTATATTTAATTTCTTTTTTAATTACTATGTGATGAATATATATGGCTTTAATTAGATTCATATTTATTTCTACCATATCTTTCAAATTATTGTTCTGTGTGTCCATAGCTAGCACTTTTTTTTCTCTTCTATATTCCCCCTGCTTATCATCATCTCTACTATTTTTTGGTATTTGATTTTCATTTGTCTTTGATGCATGTTATTGGCTATTTAGGAATATTCTTTGAAATTTTTTTGCAGGAATTTTGTGAAGAGATAGGTGACATGGTTTCGAAATGAAAAAATATATGACTGGCTTGATGCTTCTAAACCTCTGGTATAATTATTGAACCTTTCTTGCCACTGATCGCTACTGCATGTGCATATATAACCATTCTCTTGTAATTTCTTATTTATGCTAGAACAACTATAAACCAACTTAACTAGTTAACTTTATGTCCTCAGCCCGACCTGCTATAATTACAGCTAACCAACATCTCTTTATGTCTTAACTAGTTTAGATTGTGTGCAGAAGATATGTGTACAAACACAATATTGAATATATTTCTTGTTGAAACAACATTAAGATTTACTTTATTGTGAAGGGCATTTTTTGAAGTGGGAAGATTGTTCTCATATTCTGAACTGGATAGGGGAGTGATGGGTATGGAAATTTGACCAATTAAGAAATCAATATAGAAATGCGTTGCGAGTATAGTTCTCAACCAGCTAAAATTCACTCATCAATTTAGAATGGTTGTCACAAAATTAGAATAAAAATAATGGGAGTATGAATCCCAGGTCATCTCCCAACGAGTTGACAAAAAGGTTGCTATCTTATTAATCAGGGGTTTTTCGAGAAATTTGAGAGTTGAATGACAGAAAATAAATAATTGTAAATTAAAAGGGGATTATATATTCTAATTAAAAAGCCTTGACTGGGGGAATAATTAATTGGAAGTTCTATCCTTGTTGGAATTGTCTCAAGTGTAGTATAAAGAGGTTGTTATTTTCACTTAGTTAACCCTTACTAAATAAAGAAAAGTCAAGTGATTGAGCTAACTCTTATTCGCAAATCCTAGTCCTCTCCCTTGGGACGGTCTAGCATTAGTAAATAGAGAATTAGCCAACAACTTCCAATTTAACTAATCACTTGAGTATTCCAACTCAAGTGTCTCCTTTTAATCAACCCACATGTCAAGTTGGGAGTCTACTCCATTAACATGGATACCATCTTCGTTGTTGGGAATAGGGAATAGAAAAGAGACATGATGATCAAATTAAATTGGAATCAATTAAACAATAATAAAATTTAAATGGAAAAATATTGCTTGCATTAATAAATTCTAAAAGTAATCCAATTGTCACTCTAAACAAGAATTAAGAATATGGAATAATAAAGGAGTAAGAAAACAAACTAGAATAGTGTCTTCAACGGAGGTGATGACTCTTCAATATCCAAAAACAAAAGCGTAAAATTAATGAACTATGAATGTAACGAAAACCTAGAGAAAAAGTAATTTCTCTCTAGATTCAGATCTAAAAACTAAAAATAAGCTAATGAGAATGTCTGTTGAGTTTTTGCATGTTCCCTAACTCTAGTCTGTGTTTCTGGGCCAGAAATTGGGTCAAAACTCGGCCCAAAATCGCCCCCACCATTTTCTGTTATTTCTGCAGATCGCGCATGTCACGCGTATGCGTCAGTCACGCGTACGCGTTGCTGGTCGTCTTGGCGTGTCATGAGTGCACGTCATCCATGCGCATGCGTCTTCTAGCAGAACTCCACTCCACGCGTACGTATCAGGCACACGCACGCATCGCTGCAAATTTCTCCATGTCGCGCGCACGCGTGAGCCATGCGTGCGCGTCGATTCTCGCTGGTTATCTCCCTAGTTTCTTGTGTTCCTTCTATTTTTGCAAGCTTCCTCTCCATTCTCTAAGCCATTCCTACCTTATAAAGCCTAAAACACTTAACACACGGATCACGGTATCAAATGGTATAAAGGAGAATTAAAATACACAAATTAAAGATTCTAGGAAGCAAGTTTTCAACCATAGAATAACACTAGGAAGGAATTGTAAAATCATGCAAATCATATGAATAAGTGGGTAAGGACTTGATAAAAACCACTCAAATGGGCACAAGATAAACCATATAATAGTGGTTTATCAACCTCCCCACACTTAAACATTAGCATGTCCTCATGCTTAGCTCAAGGAGATTAAAAGACTAAATAAGGGAAAGTAAGACTCATAAAATGCAACCTATGTATGAATGCAACTATATGCTAAGATGAATCTGCCTACTTGGTTAAAAGTAAATAATTTCTTCAAGACAAACATAATCAAATTCCACTAATTCAAATCATACAGTAAAGACAAGTAAACTTGTAAGAAGATAGCTCATGAAAGCAGGAAACATAGAATCAAGCATTGAACCCTCACTGATGGTGTATGTACACTCTAATCACTCAAGTGTATAGGGTAATCACTCTACTCTTCTCTAATCATGATTTTTAAAGTTTGTTCTTCACATAACCAATCAACAAGTATTTAATGTACCAATGCAAACATCATGAGGTCTTTTCAAGGTTGTAATGGGGCTAAGGTAAATGTAAGGGTATATATATGGCTAAGTGAGCTATAAATTGAATCCTTGATTAACCTAAGCTCTTACCTCTACATACTCTTAAATCATGCCTAGCCACCCAAAATTCCCACTTTGCATTACATACTCATGCATCAAGTCTTCTTTTAATTTTATCACATATGAATTGATCTTTTATGAACTTAACATTGGGATAATTTTGTCCCCTTATTTATTTATTTATTTATTTAATTGAATTTTTTTTAACTAGGTGAAAATAAGGGGATTTTTATTTGTAAACATAATTTATTAATGCACATGGATTTTTAATTTTTTTGGTCTCACATGAGTAGGTACCTAAATTCCTAATATTTTATCATGAGTAGAAACATAACATATTCCCTTATTAACCCATGTTCCCATAGTTTTCCCATACTTGATTGACACACAATCTCTATCTTAAGCTAACCAAAGATTCAATTTGGGATATTTAATTATTTTTCCGCTTAAGACTAGTGATGTGGTAAAATATAGAACAAATAGGGATAAAAAGGCTCAAAGTGGCTAACAAGGGTAATTTAAAAGGGTAGGCTATTTGGGATAAGTGAGCTAATAGAATAATGGTCTCATTCATATGCATGCATATAACACATTAAACATTGGACATATAGGATGGAACAAAATAAAAATTACAATCATAGAGAAGAAAACACACAAGAATAAAATATTTTGGTTAAATAGTGTAACCATACAATTAGGCTCAATTCTCACAGGTTGTGTGTTCTTTAACTCAAAAACCATGTTCTAATTTACAGTCTTCAAACAAGTTTAACATAGATTTTTCAATTTTAAATTAGTGAAATTTTCAAAATAGAGTCTTGAAAAGAAACTTGTTATTTTTTTCAACCAAATAGAACATGCATGCAAACACCTATTACTATGCAATCTATCCTATCCTAACAAAAGAAAAATAACTTATTGGTGCTAAGAAAGAGCAGTTACCTCCAGAAGTCAGGTACTGATCGACCTCCCCACACTTAAAGCTTGGCACCATCCTCGGTGCCATCAGACAGGAACAAAGGGGGGCTGGTAACAGCATCTCCACAGTCGGGGTTGTCATGGCTTCCTGTGCTGGTGGATGAAGTGGATTCCGGAGTGTCTGGTTCTTCTTCAGGTGGGTGGTTGCCAACAATCAGCTCCTTGAGGTAAGTAAATTGACGCTTGTTACGGCGCTCTATTCGCTCTGCCTGCCGGTCAAGCCGGTCCAACCTTTGAAGTATCTGTAGGAGCAGCTGATTTGTTGAAGGTGCTTGTGATGTGGAAGGAGAAGGAGTATCTCCGGTCGGGTCTGCGGTCCGGCTGATAGTGGCTGCTGGAGGTCTGATGTACTTCCAATTGGGGACAATCTGATCATCCCGCGGAAGTATGGTCTTGGTGTCCCCAACTCTGTAGGAGACTCCGGCTGCTGAGACTAGATCTAAAACCAAGGTGGGAAAGGGTAGGTTGCCCGCAATTTGTACGTGTCCCATGGCGTCCCGAAGGTGTCTTGGTAAGTTGAGAGGCTAGTCTATAAGGACACACCAGAGAAGAATAACCATATCTGCAGTGAAGGAGGACTCGTAAGTGCTCGAAAAGACGTAGTGGCACATAATCTGTGCCCACACTCGAGCCTCCAAGGTGAGTGCTGAAGCCAATATTCCCTTAGGTTGGGATCGATGGTATCCATAGATCCATCTGCTGCCAGGTTGTGCGATAACTCTTAGGACGGTTTCCCAGTCAAATTGGTATGTCTAGCGTTTGAAGGAGGCTTCTTGGAATGCGTCCAATCCTTCTGGAGCAGGAGGAAGATCTAAAGCTCGTTGAATAGCCTCTCCAGTTATGGGGACTTGCTTCTGACGGACATAGACAAACTGCAAGTTTGGCATGTGGAAATTGGAGTAGAATTCAACTACCCATGAAAGATTAACCTACTGTGGCTGTTTCCGTAAGAATCCCTATTGTCTGCTCTCAATGCGGGGCTCAACAAACTCAACAATGTGGGTCAGGAGGATTAGTAGGTGCTCATTGTTATAGTTCCGCTCAGGCAGGATGGGGAACATATGCTCACAGTAGCGGTTAGCGAACCGCGCAGTGTCCTTTGCTGGAAAGGCTTTATCTTTTTCATCAACCTTGATGATCCTCTTGACTCGCTTTATTGAGGGCTTTACTGATGTGGAAGATGGTTCCACAGTTAGTGCTCTTTTTGTTCCTTTCCTTGCCGGTGGTTTGGGAGTAGCTTTCTCTTTACCCTTCTTGGTGGCCATCCTGAAAAGGGAAAAGGAAAGTAACATTTAAAGCTAAGGGTTTGAGCAAGGAAGGGACAGTACAAGTGATAATCAATGCCAAGGTAAAGAAGGATGTCGTCAACACATGGTCGCGACTACATGTGATAAGTTCATCAATGGAAATATAGCAAGTGCATGTGATGGCAAGTAGATGCAAGACGTTTATTGGCATGCCGGCAAAGGCATGAGTGGCATATATCAAGCATCAATAACTTAAATGTATTATCACTCGTAACAAACTAGCCATCATGTTTGTATTGACAATTATATTCAATTAATAAAATATTTAAGGGGTTTTGTAAAAAACAGGCATTAGAGTTGAATGATAGAATAATTAAAATGCACAATGCCATACGGGCTTTTTCACAAATACTTAGTATGCATGGTAGATATGTTATTGAAAGTATTAAATTTGAACATACAAATAACCCAAACATAATTATTGATAATTTTTAAACAACTCCTTAATAATCCACAAGCAATTATAGAAGAAAATAATCACCCAATTAAATCTCTAACACCAATCAAAAGAATGTAAAACGAAAAAAAAGACAAAGAAAACATATATAATGAAATTAAAAAGAAAAAGAAGAAGAAAACATAAATAAAAATAATAATGGAAAAGGAAAAGGGAAAGAAGAAAAGAACCTTGATGAAGAAGATGAAGAGGGAGAGAGAAAGTAGTAAAGAAGAAAAGAATAAAGAAGAAGAAAGGGAGAAGAAAGAAGAAAGAATGATAATAGAAAGATAATTAGGATTGGGGGGTGGGAGATTTGAAATCAGGCGCTGAGGTGGATTAGTTGTGCATCGCTTGCGACGCGTACATGTGCATCACGCGTTCGTGCGGGTTGCGCTATTTTCAAGTGACGTGTACGCATGGAGGACGCGTACGCGTGACTCGAATTGTGCTATTAGCGCGGAGGCAGCCGTGCACACGCACAACTCTCTGTTTCAATACACACATTGCCAAAATTTAGGGCAACGCGTGCGCCTCAGGGACGCGCATGCGTGAATGGCCTGAATTGGAAAAATAACGCGTACGCGTGAAGGACGCGTGCTCATGATGGGGTTTGTGCTTCTAGCACAATTCCAGCCCCACACCATCATAACTCTCTGGCTATACACTCATTTATGCCGATTTGCAGGGCCACGCGTACGCGTGGGTGACGCGCACGCATGGAGGACTGATTTTGCAAGCGACGCGTACGCATCAGGGACACGTACGCGTGGGCGTGTTTGTGCCTAAAGCACGCCTCCAGCCATGCTCCCGCGTAACTCTCTGTTTCATTCTTCTTCGTTTTGCATGCACACATGATGCGTACACGTAAGCGACGCTTGTGCGTCATGTGCTCCTCTTTTTTTTTATATGCAGAATACAAATGCAAATGCAGACTATATGAAAATATTATGAGAAGATTCACTAAGAAAAATAAATTAGAATAAAATAAAATAAAACTAAGACTGAAACAAAATGATCATACCATGGTGGGTTGTCTCCCACCTAGTACTTTTCTTTTACGTCCTTAAGTTGGACGGTCTTCAAGCTCATTCTGCTTCTGTTGGTGGGTCCTCCAAGAGGAAGACCTCTAGCTCTTTGTGTTCCTTCATCTTCTCACCATGATAAAGCTTTAGGCAATGTCCATTGACCTTGATACAATTAGAACTAGAAGGATGACGCAGGTGAAAGACTCCGTATGGCTCTTCCTTCTCTACCCTGTAGGGACCTTCCCATCTGGATCTCAGCTTACCTGGCATGAGTCTCAGCTTGGAGTTGTAAAGCAGAACCAGATCTCCTAGTCTGAACTCTCTCCTCTTGATATGCTTGTCATGGACGGCCTTCATCTTCTCTTTGTATAATCTGGAGTTATCATAAGCTTCGAGTCGAAGGGTCTCCAGTTCTGCTAATTGCAGCTTCCTTTCAGCACCAGCTTTCTCAAAATTCATGTTGCACTCCCTCAAAGCCCAGAAAGCCTTGTGTTCCACCTCTACTGGAAGGTGGCAAGCCTTTCCGTACACTAAGCGGAAGGGGCTCATCCCAATGGGTGTCTTGTACGCTGTCCGATATGCTAGAGCGCATCAACAAGTCTGGTGCTCCAGTCTTTCCTATGAGGCCTTACTATCTTCTCCAGAATACGCTTTATTTCTCTGTTAGATACCTCTGCTTGCCCATTGGTCTGGGGATGGTATGCTGTTGCCACTTTGTGAACTATCCCATGCTTCTTCAGTAATCCTGCTAACCTCTTGTTACAGAAGTGAGTGCCTTGATCACTCACGATTGCTCGTGGTGATCCAAAGCGACATATAATATGGTTTCTAACAAAGGAAACAACAGTGTTAGCATCATCAGTACGGGTAAGAATTGCTTCCACCCATTTAGAAACATAATCTACAGCTAACAGTATATAAAGGTAACCATTAGAGTTTGGAAATGGACCCATAAAGTCAATACCCCAAACATAAAAAATTTCACAGAAAAGCATAATTTGTTGGGGCATCTCATCTCTCTTGGATATATTCCTAAACCTTTGGCATGGGGGACAGGATTTACAAAAGATAGCAGCATCTTTAAAAAAAGTAGGCCACCAGAATCCACAGTCTAAAATTTTTCTAGCTGTTCTTTGAGGGCCAAAATGTCCTCCACTCTCAGATGAGTGGCAGGCCTCTAAAATGAACTGGAATTTTGATTGAGGCACACACCTTCTAATTACCTGGTCAGCACCATACCTCCATAAATATGGGTCATCCCATATATAATATTTAAACTCACTTTTCAGCTTGTCTCTCTGATGCTTAGTAAAATTAGGAGGAAAAGTATGGCTAACTAGATAATTAGCTACAGGTGCATACCAAGGAACTACTTCGGATACTGCGTACAATCTATCAAATGGAAAAGCATCATTGATAGGAGTGGAGTCATCCTTAATGTGCTCAAGGTGACTCAAGTGGTCTGCCACGAAATTTTGGTTACCACTCCTATCCTTAATTTCTAAATCAAATTCTTGCAGCAACAGTATCCAACGTATTAACCTTGGTTTGGACTCTTTTTAGCTAATAAATATTTTAGAGCTGCATGGTATGAGTACACTACCACCTTAGTACCAAGTAAATAGGCTCAGAATTTATCCAGAGCAAAAACAATAGCCAGAAGCTCTTTTTTGGTGGTGGTGTAATTAGACTGAGCAGCGTCTAAGGTCTTAGAAGCATAAGCAACTACGAAAGGATTCTTACTTTTGCGCTGAGCCAGTGCCGCTCTTACTGCATGGTTGGACGCATCACACATAATCTCAAAAGGCTGGCTCCAGTCTGGTCCTCTCACAATCGGAGCTTAAGTCAAGGCGATTTTCAGCTTATCAAATGCTTGCATGCAATCCTCATTGAACTCAAACTCAACATCTTTCTACAGTAGTCTGGATAAAGGCAATGCTACCTTACTGAAGTCCTTGATAAATCTCCGGTAGAAACCTGCATGGCCAAGGAACGAACAGACTTTTCTCACGGAGGACGGGTAAGGTAAACTAGAAATGACATCTACCTTTGCTGGATCTACAGAAATACTAGTATTTGAAACATGTCCTAGTACAATACCTTGTTTTACCATAAAGTGACATTTTTCAAAATTTAAAACAAGGTTTGAACTAACACACCTGTCTAATACTCTAGCTAAACTATCCAAGCAAAGGCTAAATGAATCGCCATATACGCTGAAATCATCCATAAAAACTTTCATACAGCTCTCAATTAGATCTGAAAAGAAACTCACCATGCATCTTTGGAAAGTAGCCGGTGCATTACATAAGCCAAAAGGCATCCTCTTATATGCATACGTTCCAAAGGGACATGTAAAAGTAGTATTTTCCTTGCGAGTAGCTTGGTTGAGACGCCTGTAATCAATGCAAACTCTCCATGAATTCTTCACTCTAGTTGTCAGGAGCTCTCTATGCTCATTCTTTACTGTTGTGACTCCAGACTTCTTGGGCATCACTTGTACTGGGCTGACCCATTCACTGTCTGAGATAGGGTAAATGATATCTGCTTCAAGTAGCCTGGTCACTTCTTTCTTGAAAACTTCTAAGATGGTGGGATTCAATCTTCTTTGGGGTTGACGGACAGGTTTTGCTCCCTCTTTTAAGGATATTCTATGCTCACAAACTCGAGGGCTAATGCCTACTATATCTGCCAAGCTCCATCCAATTGCTTTCTTGTGTTTCCTCAGCACACTGAGCAGCTGCTCCTCCTATTGGGAATTGAGTTCCCTTGTAATGATAACTGGGAGCTTCTTATTATCCTCAAGGTAAGCATACTTGAGATGGGGTGGAAGGGGTTTTAATTTCAATCTCTGCTCATGGCTGGCTCTGGGTCATCTGGAGCTAGTGATAATGGCAAGGTGTCCTCATTGTATTCAGAGGGTGTCCCCACACTTGGACCTTGCTCCATGTACTTCTCTTCTACTTCTTCTTGGTGAACTTCAGCTACAGTTTCATCAATGATGTCGCACTAGAAGATAGAATGATCTTCTGGAGGGTGCTTCATAGCTTCATTAAAACTGAAACTCACTGCTCTGCCATCTATTTCAAAGGAGTAAGTTCCTGAGAAGGCATCCAGCTTGAACTTCGAAGTCTTCAGGAATGGCCTTCCAAGAAGGATTGATGATGGTCTTCCTGAGTCATTAGGGGGCATTTCCAAGATATAGAAGTCAATGGGAAATGTGAGCCCTTTAATGCTTACCAGCACATCTTTAGTGATTCCAACCACAGTAATAATACTTTTATCTACTAAAACAAAATGAGTTGCCGACCTTTTTAAGGGAGGGAGCCTCAAAGCATCATATATAGACAAAGCCATAATACTCACGCACGCTCCTAAATCACACATGCAGTCAGAAAATATTACAACTCCAATGGTACAGTTAACCATGCGTGGACCTGGGTCACTACATTTTTCAGGTATACCTCCCATTAAAGCAGTTATAGAACTACCTAAAGGAATAGTTTCTAATTCATTAATTTTATCCTTATGTATGCATAAATCTTTTAGAAACTTTGCATATTTAGTTACTTGTTGAATAACATAAAAAAGGGGAACAGTTACCTCAACCTTTTTGAAATTTCTACCATTTTGGGATCAAGTTCCATCTGCTTCCTGAACTTCCTTGCAAGGTGTGGAAATGGAATAGGGATGGCGCCACTTGTAGCTTCTGCGTCCTTTAGTGCTCCATTCCTTAACTGTGCTTCTTCTTCTTCAACCATGTCTTGTACTTCCTCTTTCTCTTCAGCATCTTCCACTTCAACTATGTCTTCAACTGGGGCATGTTCTTGTGGGCTTGGCTCCTCCTGATTCCTCTCTTGTAGTGTGGTTTCGGACCTCAATGTAATGGCATTGATGCCACCCTTGGGGTTGGGTAAGGGTTGAGAAGGAATTCCATTTGAGCTTGAAGGCTGATTATTGGAACTATTCATTGATCCAATCTGTGAGGCAAGAGCTTGTACAACAGAGGTCAGACCGTTCAAGGTGGAGCTAAGTGTGTTCTCCATGGCCTTTTGTCTTTGCTCAATAGACTGAAGCACTTCATCATGAGAAGAAGAAGAAGGGTAAGTGATTTGAGGGGCCTGCTGTTGGTTGTTCTGAGGTGCTTGAGACTGCCTTAAGTGAGGTGCTCTGTATGGCTGATTTTGGTTCTGCTGTCTGTTGTTGTTATTCTGCCTCTTCTATTGTAGTTGTCCCTCCAACCTTGGTTAGAATTATCCCTCCATCCCTGGTTGGAATGGTCTCTCCATCCCTGGTTGGAGTTGTCTTGCCAGCCTTGGTTGTAGTTTTCACCTTGGTTGTAATTGCCGCCTTGTTGATTGTACCTTTGATTCGGGCGGTCATAGAAATTATGAGTGGCTGCTACGGTGTTGTCCTCTTGTTGGAGCTGCGGACACTCATCAGTATAATGACTATAATCAGCACATATTTCGCATACTCTCTGAAGAACTAACTGTTGACTTTGTTGTGGTGAGGGAGGCTGAGGTTGTTGTTGATTTAGCTGTATTTGCTTCAGTAGGTTGGTCATCTCACATATACTTTGTGTAAGAGCAGAAGTCTCAATGCTAGAGGAAACCTCTGCAACAGTCTTTGAGTGGCTGTTCCTGTGCCTGTGATTCCGAGTGGACTCAGCTAGGTCGTTGATCAATTGCCACGTTTCATCTGCGGTCTTGTACTTTTTCAGAGAACCATTACTTGCACCATCTAGTGTAGTTTTATCTCGAGGCTTCATGCCTTGAGTGAAGTAGCTGATCAACACTAACTTGTCAATCATGTGATGGGGGCATGTATCCAGAAGATTTTTGAAGCACTCCCAGTACTCATAAAGAGTCTCTGATTCACCTTGAATAATGCAAGGGATCTCTTTTCTCAGTCTATCTGTAACTTCACCTGGAAAATATTTTGCCAGAAATTCTCTCCTGAGCGTATCCCAGTTAGTAACGGTTGCTTCAGGTTGAGTGTAGTACCACTCCCTCACCTTTCCTTCAAGAGAAAACGGGAAGGCAGTCAGCAAAATAGAAGTTTCATTTGCACCATGACGCCTTACAGTAGAACAGGCTGTCTGAAAATCCCTTAGGTGCTTGATAGGCTCTTGAGCAGGTAAGCCATGAAACTTGGGCATCAAGTTGATTAGTGCAGTATTAAGTTCAAAATCTGTAGCCAGATTTGGATGACGCACTTGATACAGTTGCAGTGTAAAATCTGGGGCTCCTGCCTCCTGGAGAGTGATCCTCCTGGGTGCTGCCATGTTACCTGCGCGTAAATCAACTGGCTTAGTTGTAGAGGAGCTTGTTTCTTCTTTAGATGGCGGTTCATATTCACCCTCAGATGAGACTGGTGAATCGATAACAATCACTTCACCACCCTCAGAGGCTAACCTACGCCGAGCCCGCCTAATACGTGAAAGAGTTCTTTCAATTTCAGGATCAAATGTGGCTAAGCTCGGATCAGGCAGTGAACGCGTCATCCAATGAAAGAAACATACAGCTCATGGTAATAAAATAAAATAAAATACGTGAAAATTAAAAATATGTACACTAATTAATAATTTAGCACACAATTACAACTCTCCGGCAACGGCGCCAAAAATTGATGGGTGCAAAAATTTGACCAATTAAGAAATCAATATAGAAATGCGTTGCGAGTATAGTTCTCAACCAGCTAAAATATGCTCATCAATTTAGAAAGGTTGTCAAAAAATTAGAATAAAAATACTGGGAGTATGAATCCCAGGTCTTCTCCCAACGAGTTGACAAAAAGGGTGCTATCTTATTAATCAGGAGTTTTCTGAGAAATTTGAGAGTTGAATGATAGAAAATAAATAATTGTAAATTAAAAGGGGGTTATATATTCTAATTAAAAAGCCTTGACTGGGGGAATGATTAATTGGAAGTTCTATCCTTGTTGAAATTGTTTCAAGTGTAGTATAAAGAGGTTGTTATTTTCACTTAGTTAACCCTTACTAAATAAAGGAAAGTCAAGTGATTGAGCTAACTCTTATTTGCAAATCCTAGTCCTCTCCCTTGCGAATGTCTAGTGTTAGTAAATAGAGAATTAGCCAACAACTTCCAATTTCACTAATCACTTGAGCATTCCAACTCAAGTGTCTCCTTTTAATCAACCCCCATGTCAAGTTGGGAGTCTACTCCATCAACATATATACCATCTTCGTTGTTGGGAATAGGGAATAGAAAAAAGATATGATAATCAAATTAATTGGAAATAATTAAACAATAATAAAATTTAAATGAAAAAATACTACTTGCATTAATAAATTCTAAAAGTAATCAATTGTCACTCTAAACAAGAATTAAGAATATGGAATAATAAAGGAGTAAGAAAACAAACTAGAATAGTGTCTTCAACGGAGGCGAGGACTCTTCAATATCCAAAAGCAAAAGCATAAAACTAATGAACTATGAATGTAACGAAAACCTAGAGGAAGAGTAATTTCTCTCTAGATTCAGATCTAAAAACTAAAACTAAGCTAATGAGAATGTCTGTTGAGTCTCTACATGTTCCCTGACTTTAGTCTGTGTTTCTGGGCCGAAAATTGGGTCAAAACTCGGCCCGAAATCGCCCCCAGCATTTTCTGTCATTTCTGCAGATCGCGCATGTCACGTGTACGCGTCAGTCACGCGTATGCATCGCTGGTCGTCTTGGCGTGTCACGCGTGCGCGTCATCCATGCGCACGCGTCTTCTAGCAGAACTCCACTCCACGCGTACGCGTCAGGCACGCGCACGCGTCGCTGCAAATTTCCCCATGTCGCACGCACGCGTGAGCCATGCGTGCGCGTCGATTGTCACTGGTTATCTCCCTATTTCTTGTGTTTCTTCCATTTTTTCAAGCTTCTTCTCTATTCTCTAAGCCATTCCTGCCTTATAAAGCCTGAAACACTTAACACACAGATCACGGCATCGAATGGTATAAAGGAGAATTAAAATACACAAATTAAAGATTCTAGGAAGCAAGTTTTCAACCATAGAATAACACAGGAATTGTAAAATCATGCAAATCATATGAATAAATGGGTAAGGACTTGAAAAAAACTACTCAAATAAGCACAAGATAAGCCATAAAATAGTGGTTTATCAGGGAGACCCAAAGGTGAAGTAAATGGAGCTTCTCTTTCGGGATTCATCATCAATTGGCCACAAATTTTATAGTTTTAATGATCTCCTAAGTTCTAATGATAAGCTTATTTTGTCCAAATTCAATTATTAGTTGTTATACAATTGTAATTTTTTAATTATAATTATAGCATGTAAATAATTCATGTAAATCAATAAAAAATCATTTCTTTTATACATTCTAATTTTCTCCTTTTTTCTTAATTTGACAAAGGAATAGTCACGCTTTGAAAGCATGGCAAAAGGTTTAGTTGGCAAGCCACACTTTAAAAGCGTGGCAAGCGTGGCTATATGTGCTCTATCGGCACGCTTTCAAATCGTAGCCAAAATCAACCTAATCGGTACACTTCAAAAGCTTAGTGATATGCACACTTTTTGGTAAGGTTTTAAAGCGTAGTGATGGGCTACTATTTCGTGGTACATCTTGTACTTAATTGAGTGGATTTTATCCACTATTCTCACGCTTATTCATGTAATTTGCATGTTTTATATTTTCCTTCCTAATTCTGTGCTATGATTGAAAACATGCTTCTTTGGCCTTAAATTTACCAATTTTAATCCTCCCTTATTACCATTCGATACTGTGATATGTGTGTTAAGTGTTTTCAGGGATTACAGGGAAGGAATGGATTAGAGGATGGAAAGGAAGCATGCAAAAGTGGAAGGAATACAAGAAATTGAAGGAATTGCTAAGCTTTCTAGCCAGACCTCTTCGTACTTAACTGACCATAACTTGAGCTACAGAGGTCCAAATGAGGCGGTTCTAGTTGTGTTGGAAAGCTAACATCTGGGGCTTTGAAAGGATATATAATTCAAAATAATGGCCACAGAGCTAAATGACGCGCACGCGTGCATCACGTGCACGCATCGTTCTGCAGAAAATCTAGCGTAGAAGAATTCGCCCCCAGTGATTTCTGGACTGTTTTTGACCTAGTTTTCGGCCCAGAAAACACAGATTAGAGGCTACAAAGTAAGGGAATCAAGGAGACATTCAGACAACTTCTCATTATTCACCTCTCCTCTCTCTTAGGTTTTAGGATTTAGGATTTCTTTTAGGTTAGGTTTACTTCTTCTCCATTCCAGGTTCAATGTTCCTTTAATTTAGTTTCTCTTCTATTTTTATTTATTCTATTACTTTAGTTTGTTTATTTTCCCAATTTGGTTTATGAACTCCATGTTAGATTTGATTTCTTTATTTAATGCAATTTGAGGTATTTCAGATTTATGGTTGCTTTCTTCAATTTATGTGATTGATGCTTTCAATATTTAGATTTCTCTCTTTTTGGCTTTGGTTGAATAATTGGTGACACTTGAGTTATCAAACTCATTTGTTGATTGATAATTGGAATTTGCTGGTTGATTTGGATCCCTCTAAAGCTAGTCTTTCCTTAGGAGTTGACTAGGACTTGAGGAATCAAATTGATTAGTCCACTTGACTTTCCTTTATTTAGTAAGGGTTAACTAAGTGGGAGTAATGAACAATTCTCATCATAATTGATAAGGATAAATAGGATAGGATTTCCAGTTCTCATACCTTGCTAAGAGCTTTATTAGTTATTACTTTAATTCTTGCAATTTACTTTTCCTGTTCATTATTCAAAAACCCCAAAAAGATAATCTTCCATAACCAATAATAAATCACACCTCCCTGCAATTCCTTGAGAGAGGACCCGAAGTTTAAATACTTCGGTTATTATTTTTATTGGGTTTGATTTAGTGACAAACATGTTTTTGTACGAAAGGATTCTTTTTTGGTTTAGAAACTATACCAGCAACGAGAATTTATTGTGAATTCTTTACTAGCAAAAATCTGATCGTCAAAAATGGCGCCATTGCCGGGGAATTGCAAATGTGTGCCTTATTATTGGTTATTGTAAATATTTGCTTTTTGCTTATTTGTTAGTTTTTGTTACTTTTAGGATTTAATTGCTTATTTTTGTTAGTTTTTGTTTTTATTTTCTTTAGCTACTATGAACTCTCACCCCTGTCGCTACGAGTTTGGTTCCAATGTTGTTGTAGGGAATGGAAGCTATAATGGGAACATGCATTAAGGTTGGAACAATCAAAGATGGGAGGAGCCACAAGGATTTGATCAACCCTCTTGGAAACAACCCCCTCCAATGCACTATAACCAACAACCATCCTATGATGCATACCAAGACAATAGTTATGGTGGACCCTTTCGTGACAACCAACCTCCACCAAATTACTATGGTCAAGAGCCATTCCAGCGTGCGTACCAAGATGATGAATATGGCGGACCCCCTTGTGGTTACCAACAAGCCCCACCATATGCCTATGAACCCCCTCCTCAACATAAATTTGAACCACCACATTCATAAGTCCCTTTTCATCATTCATCTCTATATGACCCTAACCCTTATCCACCATATCAACCACCCTATGAGCCGTACATAGATCCACCCCAATTCCAACCCAACTACTCCCAAGAACCACCACCTCCATATATACTATGTCCATATCCATCAACCCAAGAGCCATATGATCCTAATCATGTTATTCAAGCTGGACAACAGTTAAGGGATCGTCTCAAGGAAGCAATGGGTCAACTTCAAGCAACCATCCGTCAAAAGTTTGGCCCAAGAGACTCACGCAATGAACAAAGCAATCCCACGGATGAGTGTGTTAGGCAACAAGTGGAAAAGATGGAGAGTGTTGAACCGCCACATAATGATCTCTCCATCCCATCACCACCCTCCATGGAAGAGCACCCATATCCATCAAGCCAAGAACAATATGATCCCAATGATGCGACTGACTCAGAGCAAGAGAAGAGGGATCGTCTTAGGGACGAAATGGATCTCATACTTCATAAGAAGCTAGAGGAGGCCCTAAAGGGAGTGGTTGAAGACTTGGAAGATGCGGAACCTCCATGGGAAAGTCCAGTCATAGAGCCTCCTTCCAAGGTGTTTGATGTTGATGCTAAGGAGGGTGTACAACCTCCAAGGCATATCATGGTTGAAGACTTTGCAGAGTTTGATCAAGAGATAGAGATTAAGGAAGAAGAAGCACAACCTCCCATGCCCTTGGTAAGTAATGAAGAAAAGATTGAATTAGAAGAAAGCTACCAGGAGAAAGAGGTTGAAATTGAAGAAGCTTGCAAAGAGGTAGAAGTTGTCAAGGAAGAGCTCAAGAGAATGGAGCTGGAAATCACCTTTCCAAGTTGTTGGAGACCTCTCCCCCAAAGCCATCACCATCCATTCCTTCATTCAAGTGGGTAAATCTTTCATCTCTAAGCTTAATTAGCCCACTTGCATATGCTTTGCTTGAGACAGATGGTCAACTTCGAGCTCTTTGTGGCTTTACGAGTAAGAGGGAGATGGCTAGTGGTAGGAGTTGTCATGAAAGATTCAATATGGTGGAAAGCTCAAAGCTTAAATGCAAAGGTTGGTGTAAAGCTCGACTGAATGGGTCTAGAAAGTTGTTTGGATGCTTCAGTGAGAATTTAGATTGCGTGCCACCCGGTTGGAACAATGATGATCAACAAGAAGACGGGTGCAACAGCAAGGTTTAGGAGCCCGGAATTCATTCAACCAATCAACACTCCTGGGGCCCTGTCACTTGCTTTAACCTACTTGAAGGCTTTATGTGCCTAGTTTGGGATCCCGAAGGCCGTTGGAATTACAAACATTGGTGGGGATTCCTGGATGAGTTCAAGCACAAGCCACCATAACAAGGAGCTCACCAAATGTCCAACTTAAGGACTTTAACTAAAAGTGCTAGGTGGGAGACAACCCACCATGGATGGCCACCAGGAAGGGTAAAGAGAAAGCCTCTAACAAGCCACCGGCGAGGAGGGGGACGAAAAGAGCACAAGCGCCGATTTACATACCTCAAGGAGCTGATTGCATACCCCCCCCTTTGTTCTTGACTGATGACACCGAGGACGGTGCCAAGCTTTAAGTGTGGGGAGGTCGGTCAGTACCTGACTTCCAGAGGTAATTGCTTTTTCTTAACACCAATAGGTTATTTTTTCTTTTGTTAGATAGGATAGATTGCACGATAATAATTTTTTGCATGTATGCTTGCTTGGTTAAAGTAATAAACTTCTTTTCAAGACTTTATTTTATAATATTTCACTAATTTAAATTGAAAATTTTGTGTTAAACTTGTTTGAAGACTATAAATTGGAACATGGTTTAGAGCTAGAACACACAACCCAGTGAGATTTTGAGCCTAATTGTATGGTTACATGATTTAACCATTATTTTATTCTTGTGTATTTCCGTCTCTATGATTATGATCTATATTTTGTTCCATTCTATATGTGCATTGTTTGGTATATTTACATGCTTGCTAATGATTGAGGTCATCATTTGTTATTACCTCACTTATCCCAAATAGCCTACCCTTTCAATCACCTTTGTTAGCCACCTTGAGCCTTTTAATCCCCTTTTGTTCTATATTTCACCACATCACTAGCCTTAAGCGAAAAAAAAAACAAATTAATTACCCCAAGTGAATCTTTGGTTAGCTTAAGATAGAGATTATGTATCAATTAAGTGTGGGGAACCGTGGGAACTTGGGTTGATAAAAAAGTGTTGAATTTTATTGACAAAATATTGGGAGTTTGGGTGCATACTCATAGGAGACCAGAAAAAAAAAAACTCATGTGCATTGATATGTTATGTTTGCCTTTATGATTCAAAAAAAATCCAAAAATATTCAAATAAATAAGTAAATAAATAAATAAGGGTACAAAATTACCCCAATGTCAAGTTTAATAAAAGATCAATGCATATAGGGTGAAATTAAGGAAAGTTTGGTACATGAGTATGTGATGTAAAAGTGGAAATTTTGGATAGCTAGGCATGATTTTAGAGTTATATAGAGTGTATGTGTGTTTAGGTGAGAACTTAGGTTAGTCAAAGATTCATATTATAGCTCACTTGGCCATACATATATCCCCACTCTTACCTTAGCCCCATTACAACCTTGAAAAGACCTCATGATGTTTGCATTGGTATACTAAATTTTGTTGATTGGTTAGATGAAGAACAAAGTTTAGAAAGCATGACTAGAGAAGAGTAGAGTGAATTAACCCTAGACACTTGAGAGATTAGAGTGCATATACACCACCAATGAGGGTTCAATGCTTGATTCTATGTTCCCTGCTTTCATGAGCTGTCCTCTTACAAGTTTACCTGTCTTTTATTATGTGATTTGAATTAGTGAGATCCAATTCATATTTATTCTTGGAGAATTTGTTTACTTTTAAACCAAGTAGGTAAAAGCATTTTTTCATGTAGTTGCATTCATATAGATAGGTTGCATTTCATAAGTTTTACCATTCCTCTTCACTCCTTTATAGCTTCTCCTGAGCTTAGCATGAGGACATGCTAATGTTTAAGTGTGGGGAGATTTGATGCGCCACTATTTCGTGATACATCTTGTGCTTAATTGAGTGAATTTTATCCACTATTCTCACACTTATTCATGTAAATTGCATGTTTTACATTTTCCTTCCTAATTCTGTGCTATGATTGAAAACATGCTTTTTTGGCCTTAAATTTACCAATTTTAATCCTCTCTTATTACCATTCAATACCGTGATATGTGTGTTAAGTGTTTTCAGGAATTACAGGGCATGAATGGATTAGAGGATGGAAAGGAAGCATGCAAAAGTGGAAGGAATACAAGAAATTAAAGGAATTGCTAAGCTATCCAGCCAGACCTCTTCGTACTTAACTGACTATAACTTGAGCTACAGAGGTCCAAATGAGGTGGTTCCAGTTGGGTTGGAAAGCTAACATACGGGGCTTCTAAATGATATATAATTCCTCATAGTGTCCATACATATAAATGACGCGCACACGTGAATCACGTGCACGTGTTGTTCTGCAGAAAATCCAGCGTAGCAGAATTCGCCCCCAGCGATTTCTGGGCTGTTTTTGACCCAGTTTTCAGCCCAAAAAACACAGATTAGAGGCTAAAATGTAGGGAAATCAAGGAGACATTCAGACAACTTCTCATTATTTGCAATTTGAGGTTTTTAGATGTTGTTTCTAGAGAGAGAGGCTCTCTCCTCTCTCTTAGGTTTTAGGATTTAGGATTTCTTTTAGGTTAGGTTTACTTCTTCTCCATTCCAGGTTCAATGTTCCTTTAATATAGTTTCTCTTCTATTTTTATTTATTCTATTACTTTAGTTTTTTTATTTTCCCAATTTGGTTTATGAACTCCATGTTAGATTTGATTTCTTTATTTAATGCAATTTGAGGTATTTCAGATTTATGGTTGCTTTCTTCAATTTATGTGATTGATGCTTTCAATATTCAGATTTCTCTCCTTTTGGCTTTGGTTGAGTAATTAGTGACACTTGAGTTATCAAACTCATTTGTTGATTGATAATTAGAATTTTCTGGTTGATTTGGATCCCTCTAAAGCTAGTCTTTCCTTAGGAGTTGACTAGGACTTGAGGAATCAAATTGATTAGTCCACTTGACTTTCCTTCATAGTTAGAGGTTAACTAAGTGGGATAACGGACAATTCTCATCAGAATTGATAAGGATAACTAGGATAGGATTTCCAGTTCTCATACCTTGCTAAGAGCTTTATTAGTTATTACTTTAATTCTTGCAATTTACTTTTCCTGTTCATTATTCAAAAATCCCAAAAAGATAATCTTTCATAACCAATAATAAATCACACCTCCCTGTAATTCCTTGAGAGATGACCCGAGGTTTAAATACTTCGGTTATTATTTTTATTGGGTTAGCTTTAGTGACAAACAAGTTTTTGTACGAAAGGATTCTTTGTTGGTTTAGGAACTATACTAGCAACGGGAATTTATTGTGAATTCTTTACTAGCAAAAATCTGATCGTCACGTAGCTATAGGGTTATACATATGGCCACGTTTTTTAGAGTGGCAATAGATAAAAGCATGGAAAAAAAAGCGTGGTGATAGAGCAACAGGCACGCTTGCAGATGTGAACTTTTCAAAAGAGTGCCGATAGCTCAAAAAGCGTGGCAAAAAGTTATCGGCACACTTTTTAGCACTTTTTTGCACGCTTTAAAAATGTGGTGGAAAGCTTATTTTCTTGTAGTGAAAGTATACATAAACGAGCATGGGGTGGACAAAAGCACACACAAAAAGTCATAAATATCAAATTACATGTAACATCCTATCAACCTAAGCCTTACCTCCAGCCGTAAAGCAAAGGATAACAAAGTGTTACAACAGTTCTAAAGCTCATACAATAATATATACGGAAGGAAGTAATAATATTAGAAGCCTAAAAAAGGAATATAGGTAAAAGACTTAGAAAATAGATATATAAAAGCGCGAAGCATTACACACGATAAACAAACACGTAAAGATAAGAAAAGGGATCATAGATACAAGATAATCATATATATATAAGGTTTACAAAAGAGAACTAGTCACAGCCTGCGGAGTTTAGGCCGGCTAGCTCAAACAGAATACAACAAAGGTTTTGAAGTTAAACATCAACATCCTGTCTCTCAAAGTAAGCCTTTAAGGCAACAAATTCAATACACAAAAGTGAGAGAGATACTACATCAACATAACCAAAATGTACAAAAGATAAAATCGATCCTCCACTCTATCACCATCCCGCAAACTGATGTCTTGCATCATCTACCTCTTTCTTCTATCTAAAAGGACTATAAAAAGTGTGTAATCTCATTCAATCAATGCAATTTCATGAGTTAATGGTAAATATTATGGTACATTACTTTGAAATGAGCTTGTGTTGAATTTCAGGTGAAAAGAGCAACAAAGGAAGGAGGAAACAAGAAAAAGAAGCTGGGCGTGTGAAGTTGGGCGTGCCACTTGGTACAAATGCCACCAAATAGTATGGGCGTGGCACGCCAGCAATAAGGCGTGGCACGCCAGTTGAGAATTCCAGAAAAGGATTCATGGAGCATTAATATGGGCATGGCACGCCAGAGCCAGGCGTGGCACGCCAACTATACTTTCCAGAGAGCACTTGTGAAGACCACAAAGGGGGCGTGACACGCCAGGCTGGGCGTGGCACGCCAACCCTCTAGTCAACACTGGGCATGCCACTTGGGCTCGAAGGCGTGGCATGCCAACTCTACTCATGACTTGGGCGTGCCACTGGGTTCAAGGCATGGCACTTCAAGCTTGAAGGAGCTCACACCAACAAGGGGCGTGTAACTTGAACTCGAAGGCATAGCACGCCAATAAGTTTGACCCGAGGAACATGGAGGAAATACCAACGCTGGACGTGCCACTTGGGTCTCAGGCGTGGTACGCTAATGCTTGCAGAGCTTAAGCACCAACACTGGGCGTGCCACTTGATGTCAAAGGTGTGGCACGCGAACTCTAGCACCCAAGGAAGAGGAAGACTAGGTGTGCCACTTGGGACTTAAGGCGTGGCATGCCAAGATAAAGATAACCATGGGCGTGCCACTTGAATGCTGGGCGTGGCATGTCAGTTACTGGACTAGCGGAACTCATTCATGCCTTATTAAGGGCGTGGCACGCCACCTACTGGGTGTGGCACGCTAGTGTTGTTTTCCAGAGAAGAATGAGGAAGCCTTATTGTGGGCGTGGCATGCCACCTACTGGGCGTAACATGCCAGTGTTGTTTTCCAGAGAGGAAGGATAAAGTGCTTATTATGGGCGTAGCACGCCAGACCTGGGCATGCCACATTAGTTCAAGATTCAGGGAAGAAGACCAAAGGGAAAAACCTGGGCGTGCCACTTGAGTTCGAAGGCATGGCATGCTAGGCTAACTAAGCAAAGGAGAGACCCTGGGTGTGCCACTTGGGCTCGAAGGTGTGGTACTCCCGGGTAGCTAGCGAAGAAGGCGTGCCACTTGGGCAGCCAGGCGTGGCACGCCATGCCAAGCTGAGAAGCTAGGCGTGGCACGCCAGTCAAACGCCAGTCACACGCCAGACACATGGTTCATTTTATGAGTTTTTCCTTTTTCTTTTAGTTGTAATCTTCTTTTCTCTTTTGTATTTTCTTAATTATAGTAATACGAGTAGTATAAATAACCCCTAGAAGTACTGAAAAAGGGGTGGTTGCATTGGCTAGTTAGTTTTGGATTGCTTAGTTTAACTTCACTTCATCTCTTTCCATCTCTTGTACTTTTTTCTAAGCTATGAGTAGCTAAACTCCCTCTCATTGGGAGAGGAAGCTCTGTTGTACTTGATGGATTAATGATAGTGAATTTCTTCTTCTCTTTATCTTCTCTTTGATTTGCTAGAAGGAATTTCGTTCTTCATGCTAGTTTTTAATCATCTTGGAAAAGAGGTTGAATGCAAAATGAGTTTCATGGGAACCTTGGAAAAGGAAACATGAAACCATGGTTGAAATCCCTTTTCACACTTGAATAGATATGGGTTTTGGGATTGGATATGGTGACATAAAATCCACCCATTAATTGGATCTATGAGGATGTGTGGTATAATCAGGGACTAAGCATATCTCTCTTCATGAGCAATTAGACCAAGGAATTGGCTGATTATCAAGATTTGAGAGATTGAATCACCAAGAAATTGGGGTTCAATCAATCATGATTGCCAAGAGGTCAATGAGTTGCATGATTGAAGATGAGATGAGCTGGATTTAATCCAAAGAGAACAACATCTCCTAATCCCAATGAATCTTCCCTATTCTTACCTTTCCTATTCTTTATAGCTTTCTTCAATTTCTTCTATTCCCCATTCCTATTTACAATTCAGTCATTTATGTTTCAGTTCTTTACATTCTTGTCATTTACTTTTCTACACTTTATTGCTTTCATTTACTTTTAAGTCATTTACATTTCTGCTATTTAAATTTCTGCACTCAATACTCTCTACATTGATTAGATTAACTAAATTAACTCATTAACTAAAATAGCTCAATCAATCAATCTCTGTGGATTTGACCCCACTTCATTGTGGGTTATTACTTGACGATAATTTGGTGCGCTTGCCAAAGAATGGATTCATTTTATATGGGGAGTGAATTCCAGTCATCATGGTTTATGGCATCATTGCCGGGGATTGATTTTGAATTGACAATGATTAAGTTGATGAGCATTTAGATTAAGCATTTTCTTTACTTTGTTAGTTTCTTTAATTTCAGTCTTTACTTTAATTCTTAAGTGTTCATTGTATATATATTCACGCTAACAAAAAGTACACTAACTGTTTGATACGTTGCATCAATTAATTTTGACTTACCCACCCTTCTTCCAAAAGGGGTGATAACTCTTGTTTTAGATTGTGTTTTGTGTTGTGTATGACAGGGAGAAGAGGAGCTGTAACCTCTTACGATTCTGAACCGGAAAGAACATTTTTGAGATTGAGAAGAGAAGCAGTGGCAAGAGGCAAAAGAGTAGTTGGTGAAGAAGAAGAAGTAGAAGATAATCCAGTCCAAACCATGGAAGGAGAAGCACACAATCATCATGAAGAGGAAGTTGTTAACCATGCCCCTTCACAAGAAAGGAGAGTGCTAGGCTCCTACATCAATCCCAATCTTGGGAATTGTGGGAGTAGCATCTTGAGACCCAAAATACATGCCAACAACTTTGAGCTCAAACCACAACTAATCACTCTTGTTCAGAATAACTGTTCATTTGGAGGGAATGCTCAAGAAGATCCCAACCAACATCTAACCACATTTTTGAGGATATGTGGCACTGTGAAGTCTAATGGTGTTCACCCAGACACCTACAAACTGCTCTTGTTTCCCTTTTCTCTTAGTGACAAGGTCTCAAAGTGGCTAGAATCATTTCCTAAGGAGAGCTTGACAACATGGGAGGATGTGGTGAACAAGTTCTTAGCAAGATTTTACCCTCTACAAAGAGTCAATAGATTGAGATCTGAGGTGCAAGCCTTCAGACAACAAGATGGTGAAACTCTCTATGAAGCATGGGAGAGATACAAGAACTTGACAAGGAAGTTCCCTCCAGACATATTCAACGAATGGGTACAGCTGCATATCTTTTATGAAGGGCTACCATATGAATCAAAGAAAGCTTTAGACCACTCCTCCGGAGGCTCTCTCAACAAGAAGAAGACAATCGAAGAAGCGATAGACCTCATAGAAACTGTGGCCAACAATGAGTATTTCTATGCTTCTGAGAGAAACCCAAGAAGAGGAGTGATGGAGCTTACTTCTATGAATGCTTTGTTAGCTCAAAACAAGGTGATCACTGCTCAACTGGCAGCTCTAACCAAGCAAATAGAGAAGAATCAAGTCTCAGCTGTCCAAGCTCAAGCACCTCCACAAGAAGAAGATACCCCAGAAGTTGAATGTGAATGGGAGCAAGCCAACTATGTGAACAATTCCTCCAGACCACCATATGACCCTAATGCCAAAACATACAACCCAGGTTAGAAGAACCACCCAAATTTTGGGTGGGAAAACCAACAAAAACACAACAAAGATCACAAACCATACCACTCTAAGAAGTGAGAAGGTGGTAAATGAAGCATCCTCAAGTCACAACAAGCAAGAATAAGAAGCTGCAAGTGAACCAAAAATCAAGGAGGAAGAAGAGACATCTACCCCAGCTCCACCCAAGCAAACCTTGAAGCCTTATGTTCCAAAGGCACCCTACCCACAGAGGTTGAGAAAAGATGGGAAGGACAACCAGTTTTCTAGGTTCTTGGATATCTTTAAGAGGCTCCAAATCAACATACCTTTTGGTGAAGCATTAGAGCAAATGTCCCTCTATGCCAAGTTTCTAAAGGAGCTTATGACCAAGAAAAAAAAACTAGGAAGAAAAGGAAACTATGGTGCTCACAGAGGAATGTAGTGCTATCATACAAAAGAAACTTCCCCAAAAGATGAAAGACCCTAGGAGCTTCCAAATCCCCTGCATTATAGGGGAGATCAACATTGAAAAAGCATTATGTGATCTGGGAGCTAGCATCAACCTTATGTCCTTAACCATGATGAAGAGAATGAGAATTGAAGAGGCCAAACTAACAAGAATGACACTTCAATTAGCTGATAGAACACTCAAGTTCCCTCATGGAGTAGTGGAGGATTTGTTGGTTAAGGTGGGAGAGTTCATCTTCCCAGCTGATTTTTTTGTACTTGATATGAAGGAACAGGCTAACACATCAATCATCCTAGGGAGATCGTTCCTAGCTATTGCTGGAGCCATAATTGATGTTCAAAAAGGAGAGTTAGTCTTAAGACTGCATGAAGAGAATATGGTTTTCAATGTGTTCAAAGCAATGAGCTACCCACAGGAGTCCATTGGCAAATGCATGATGGTGGACACAATGGAAAAACTAGTTCAAGGAGTTTTAAAAGAAGAACAATGTGAAGAAATAATGGAGCAAGATCAACAAGCATCATGTGGTGAACCACTACAAGAGAGCATAGAAGACTCAATCATGCTAGACAAGGCAAGCAAAAGGGAAATGGAGGCACCAAAGCTAGAGTTGAAAACCATGCCTCCAAGCTTGAAGTATGCCTACTTGGGTGACAATGACACATATCCAGTCATCATTAATTCAAGCTTGAATGAAGATCAAGAAGAAGAGCTGATCAATGTGCTGAGACAACACAAGGATGCCATAGGATGAACACTTTCAGATTTAAAAGGGATTAGTCCTTCAATGTGCATGCATAAAATCCTTCTTGAGGAAGGTTCCAAGCCCTCAAGACAACCACAAAGAAGGTTAAATCCAACAATGAATGAAGTGGTTCAAAAAGAAGTGCTGAAATTGTGGCAAGCAGAGGTGATATACCCAATCTCAGGCAGCCCTTGGATAAGCCCAGTGCAAGTAATTCCTAAGAAAGGAGGAATCACTGTTGTGCCTAATGAAACAAATGAATTGAGACACACAAGAACAGTGACTGGGTGACGCATGTGCATAGATTATAGGAAGCTCAATGAAGCCACAAGGAAGGACCATTTTCCTCTGCCCTTTATGGATCAAATGTTGGAGAGGCTTGCCGGGCATGAATACTATTGTCTTTTGGATGGATACTGATAAACTCATATTTTATGATATATTTTGTGCCTAATTTAAGTGATTTATTCAATCCTTCACTCACTTATTCATGTTAATTGCATGGTTTTACTTTCCCTTCCTTATTATGTGAGATATGTGAAAAACATGTTTCCTATGCTTTAAGAATAATTATTTTAATTATCCTTTATTTCCATTCGATGCCGTAATTTGTGTGTTGAGTAGTTTCAGATCTTTTAAGGCAGGAATGACTTAAAGGATGGAAAGGAAATATACAAAAATGGAAGGAAAGCACAAAATGGAGTTTTTGAAGAAACTGGCAGCAACGCGAACGCGTGGACGACGCGGCCGCATGCCCAGCGCGAAGAGAGCGCGACGCGAACGCGTGAATGACGCGAACGCGCGCCTTGAGCAGAACGCAGATGACACGGACGCATGACCGAAGCGAACGCGTGATAAGGAAAACTCCAGACGACGCGACCGCGTGACCCACGCAGACGCGTGACAGAGGCCACGCACCAAAAATTACAGAAAATACTCCCAGCGATTTCTGAAGCCCTTTTCGGCCCAGATCCAAGTATAGAAAGCACATATTAGAGGTTATAAAGTGGGGGAATGCATCCATTCAAAAGGAGAGAGTCTCCAATTATTTATTTTTGATGATTTAGATGTAGTTTTTAGAGAGTGGTTCTCTCCTCTCTCTCTTAGGATTAGGATTTAGGATTTTTCTTGCTTTCATGATTGTCTCTTTTTATCAGGTTCAACTTTCCTTTTTATTATCTTCTCAATTTAATTTATGAACTTTTCTATGTTACAGATAATTCACTTAATTAATGGTATTTGAGGTATTTCAGTTTATGATTGCTCTCTTTTGTTTATGTTACTGTTACTTCCAACCTGAAGATATTTTTATTCGAGTAGATTTACTTTTCCCCTTTTGGTCTTGGTTAAGAAATTAGTAACTCAGGAGTTATCAAACTCAACGTGATCGATAATTGTTATCTTTGCTAATTGAATTGAACTTCAATAATTCCAGTCCTTTCTCAGGAATTGACTAGAACCTGAAGATCAGACTAATTAATCCAATTGATCTTCCCTTGCTTTAGTAAAGGCTAACTAAGTGGGAGTAAGACTCAATTCTCATCACCATTGATAAAGATAACTAGGATAGGACTTCCAATTTCTCATACCTTGCCAAAAGTGTTTTTTACAGTTATTTATTTATTTTATTTGTCATTCAAATTACTTGTTCCTTACTTTTAAAACCCGCAATTTACAATCTTCATAACTAATAGTAAGAACATACCTCCCTGCAGTTCCTTAAGAAGACGACCCGAGGTTTAAATACTTCGGTTATTAATTTTAAAGGGGTTTGTTACTTGTGACAACCAAAACGTTTGTACGAAGGGATTTCTGTCGGTTTAGAAACTATATCTACAACGCAACTATTTTTATAAAATTCTTTACCAGCAAAAATTCTAATGTCAAAATGGCGCCGTTGCCGGGGAACTACAAACGTGTGCCTTATTATTGGTTATTGTAAATATTTTATTTTGCCTATTTATTTATTTTATTTTTGCTTTTTAATTTTTATTAGCTACTATGAATTCTCACCCCTCTCGCTTTGAGTTTGGTTCTAATATTGTTGAAAGGAGTGAAAGCTATAACAGAAATATGCATCAAGGTCAGAGAAATCAAAGATGGATGGAGCCAAGAGGATTTGATCAACCCTTTAGGCAACAACACCCTCCAAGATATCATGGACAAAGACTATTCTACAATGGATACCAAGCTGATAGATATGGTAGACCACCCTGTAACTACCAACAAGCTCCACCCTGTGCTTATAGACCACCCTCTCAATGTAGCTTTGAACCACCACACTCACAAGTTTCTTTTCACCATTCACCACCATATGATCCTTATTTACCCCAATCCCAATCTGATTACTCCCAAACACCACCACTTCCCTACGTACCATGTCCAAATCCATCACCTCCAGAATCACAGGCTCGCCTCAAGGAAACAGTAGATCAACTTCAAACAACCCTTCATCAACTGGAGCAAGTAATAAGTCAATTATCATCTAGACGTTCGGGCATTCAAGGACCTCCCACAACCCCATGTGGACAATCTAATGAAGAGCGTAGCATAAAGGAGATACTAGAAACTCCAGTGGACAAAACAGAGTGTGACTTCGTACTGGAACAAGTAGAGAAAGCTGTCATTATAAATGAAGAAGAGTTGGTTGAAGACTTAGGAGACGCTGAACTTCCATGGAAATCCAGAGTTGTGGAAAATTCTATCAAGGACGTTACAATTGATGCTAAGGAGGATAGTGCACAACCCCCAAGGCAAGTCTTTTATGAAGAACTAGACGGAATAATCCAAGAAGCAAATCTCCTTGATGATGATAGTCACAAGTCAAGTTCTTCTAGTAATGAACTTGCATCCGCAAGTGAATTCTCTGAGATTGAAGAACCTTATCCAAGTGAATACGAAGCAGATGCGGAGGTAGATTTCTCTCAACCTCCAGCTTATGACTTGAGTGATGAGGAAGACATAGAAGACTTTGATCAGGACGATATCGCATTTGAAGAATTTTGCAAGGAAGTGGAGAAATTCACAGAAGAGCACAATGGAGTAGAACTTACAGAACCACTAGACACACCTACCCCAAGGCCATTACCACCTAATACAAGCTTCAAGTGGGTACAATCCTTAACCTTTATCTTTACTTTTCCACTTGAATATGGTTTGCTGGAAACAGATGGCCAGCTTAGAGCTCTCTGCGGCTTTAAGAGTAAGAGGGAAATGGCTCGCACTCAGAGCTGGTGCACAAGGTTCAATAAGGTTCCACGCTTCAACTCGAAGTGCACGGATTGGCATCATGTTCAATTGAATGGATCTCGGAAAACGTTTGGTTATCTTGCTGAGAATCTAATTTCTAAGCCGCCCGGATGGAAAAATATAGATCAAGACGAAGGCGGATTTAAAAGCAATGTTTGGGATCCCGGAATCTATTCTGACATTCGTCACCCTGGGAGCCTGAGAATCTGTTTGAAGCTGCTCAGAAGCTTTACATGCCTAGTTTGGGACCCCGGAGGCTGTTGGCATTCCAAACATTGGTGAAGATTTCTAGATGAGTTTAAGCATAAGCCACCATAACAGGAAGCTCATCCAATGTCCAACTTAAGGACTTTAACTAAAAGTGCTAGGTGGGAGACAACCCACCATGGTATGGTCGTTTCTTTTTTAGTTTTATGTCGTGTTATTTATTTTTATTCTTTTTTCAATTGAACATGAATATTATTCATTAGCATTGCATACTGCATAATTGCATAATTGCATATATAAAAATAAAAAAAAGGTGTGCGACGCGACCGCATTGCTCATGCGATCGTGTCAGTTGCGAAAACCACCTCCCATGCGTCCGCGTCATTCACGCGACCGCATGATCTGGAAATCGGCGTAAAGATCCAACGCCCAGAAAGTTGGGCTGGAATCGTGCGGCTGTTGTGCATTTCGCACAAAACGACATATGCGGTCGCGTCCCTAACGCAATCGCGTCATTTGCACAACACCCATCCCACGCGATAGCGTGAGCGATGCGTCCGCGTCGCGTGAATATCATGGCACCCCAGTAGAGACAGAGAGTTGTGCCGAAACGACGCTGGAATTGTGCGTTTCGCATAATTTCCGGCGACGCGGTCGCATGCCCCACGCGACCGCGTCATTCATCCTTTTTCCATTCCATGTGGTCGCATCACTCACGCGATCACGTCAACCCCCATTCCACCCCAGCCACACGATCGCGTGCCCCACGCGATTGCGTGGATTCAAATTCATTAACCCCCCAGTGACGCGAAACCCTACCCTGTCGCGCCCCCCAACCCCTTTCTTCTTCCTCTTTTCTGCAACCCCCTCTCCACCCCTCGCCACCCACAACCACCACCACCGGCCGCACCACCGTCGACCACCCAGCCACGACTGCGACGCCACCCCCTTCTTCCTTCCCTCTCTTTCTTCTTCTTCTCTTCTCTTCTTCCCTCCACCACCGCTGCCCCCTCCGTAACTACCACCCCCACCGCGCCACCATCACCGCCACGTAACCCACCACCAACACCCTCACCCCTTCCCTTCTTTCCCCCTTAATATCTACCCCTCCTATTACCCCTACCCGAAAACCCCCTGCCTCCGAACAGCCACCACCACCGCGCCAACCGCCCCTCAACCGCCGCGTCAGCCACCACCACAACCACCCCCCTACCATCTCACTGCCCTACTTTCATTCATACGCCTACCAGGTTCTGCCAAACACCACTCTTTCAATTCGTAGTTAATTGCATATTTTTCCATTTATGTTCAAAATTAGGCTAGTTAGATATGCATGTTGTAGTGGATTCTAGGTAGTTAGGTAGCCTAGGATGTGGTTAGTGGATCTAGGCCTGATTAATTGCGCTATTCTTGCTACTTGTTTTATAATTTTCGCAATTCTACTGTTGATGTGATCTAAGTATTGTTCATATGATATTCTTACTGTTCATGCTGCTATTGCGACTGCTCTTTCATGTTCATATTATTTATATCTATTTGTAGTTTATTTTAATTTATATGAACTATTCTGCTTGCTGTTTATTTTCCGGGAACATCCAATTTTAGCCGAAATGCTGCCCAATATTCTGTAAATTGTTTTGATTCTCATTCATGTATCGGTTTTGGCATTTTCAATTTTGCTTTCCTTAGCTTTCACCAAACTAACTCCTGAATGCACGGGCCAGCATTCCTATTCCTTTTGTTTCCCCGATTAATAAATCACATTATTGATGATTTGATTTCAAATTTTCATTATTGATATATTTATATGAATCAACAACAACTTGATTTCCTTGCTTGAATATGAGTTGTGTGTTGCTTCAAATTGTGAAATTCTTGTTACTTAGAAACCAATCATCTTGCCACTTACTCTGACTTTCTTTTTTACTAACTCACTGATTTTTTATTTCTAACCTCTTTTTCAATTTAACACCACTTTTAACATTCTAACAACCCCCCTCTGCTTTTTGACTCACTCTTTACTTTTACTTTTTAACTCAAGGCATGTTTATGGTTTTTCCTAATTAACATGAATTCTATTTATATTACATTTTGGATTGAAATTTCTCATCTCAGCTTTTTAATTCCGAACCAATCCAAAACGCACAATTCTTCAACTCATTTCATTATTCTACTGCTCCTTTGCCACTATGTGCTTATTTTGTTATTTGCCTACTTGTTTTCCTGTTTTTATTATATCCTAGATTTCTGTTTTTCAGGATGTCTGACACCCAAAGAAAAGGAAAAGAAAAGGCAACAACTGGCAAACAGAAAAGAGGAGAATCCTCTATGTCCATCCTGGACATCATGCATGATGACTCCTGACGGGAGAAACACTTTACCTCGCAGGAGAAGGCTGACCAGCTACTCCCTGCCACTGATCCCATTAAGTTTGCAAACAGATACTGCAAGCTGAAGTATCTGGTGTTTGCAACTTCCAGGAACCTGTACCTAGAGCAGACTCTGAAAATTCCGGAAGAACTCCAGCATTACACCTCTGATCAAATCAAACAGAGAGGCTGGTTCTTCATGGAGAGAAACCTGACAGAGGTCAATACTTCTTGGGTAAGAGAGTTTTACTGCAATTACTTCAAAACTTCCCTAGATCCAGTGAACCTAAGAGGGAAGCAGATACTGGTCACTGAAGAGGCCATTGAGGATATTCTGCAGCTTCAGCCTAAATCCAATCAGCTTGATGGTTACCAAAAGACTGAGGAGGACATGCGCTTCATGAGGTTTGACTGGGATGCGGTCAAGGCAAGGATAGCCCTTGACCCGACTGTCCCATGGGTCATGGGTCAGAACACCACCATGCCTAAGGGAATCAAGCGGATATACTTAAATGACGAGGCTCGGCTCTGGCACCAGATCCTGAGCAACTTTATTATGCCGAGTACTCATGAGACGGAGCTACCTGCCGCTATGATCACCCTCCTCTGGTGTGTGATGGAGGGTAAGGACCTGTACCTGCCACGATTCATCCGGTACTACATGGCCAGGGTCCACGTCAGAGGCACTCTCCCCTTTCCATATCTGATTACCCAGCTCGGCCGTCGAGCTGATGTGCCTTGGGAGGATGTTGATGAGAAGCCACCTGCTACAGAATGCAAGAAGATTATCCCTCACAGCAGGAACTTTCTGGCTTTGGGCTACAGACCTCCATTCCTCACTACCCCTGATGAGACAGCTACACCTTCAGCTGGCCCCTCTTCATCTACTGCTACCCCAGCTACCACCACTGCACCCCCACCTGTCTCAGAGCCAGTTTATCACCTCGTGCACTGCCTATTTCAGTAGCTAGACTAGATGGAGCGCCGCAACCGGCGCCGATATGAGAGATCTGAGCGTCGCAGCAAGCGACGCTATGAGCACCTAAAGCTGATGGTACGATCTGGCGGCGACATCCCTTCCGAGCCTGACACACCATCAGATCCATCTGAGGAGGAGGCGGATGATCATGAGACCCATCCACAGAGAGAGGCTGAGCAGGCAGGCCCGGAGCAGGCTGCATCACAGCAGGAGGAGCCGCTTCAGATTCAGGCTGCAGACCCAGAGGTTCCTATACAGTCAGCACCTCCTCTGCAGCAGGCAGATCCTCAGACCACCACCACAGAGACTCCAGCCACCCGTCCTTCTAGTGATGACACTCCTTCACATCCTGCTTGAGTGAGCATCGAGGACGATACTTTATTTTAAGTGTGGGGAGGTTGACATCTCTGGCGTATTTTTCTTGGTGAACCACTACAGACCCTTTATTTTATTTTGTTATTTTTCTGTATTTTGATCTTTATTTTTATTTCTTAGTACTTATATATTGCTCTTTTCATGTATTTCTACTCTATTTCTGCATGTTGCACTTTAGTTTATATTTTAGCCAGTTAGTTTAGTTGCAATTCTAACTTATTAGTTATAGAATATGTGGATTAATTAGTATAGTTTACCCTTTTAGTATATGATAGTTTGGTTTAAATTGAAAATAAAAAGGAAGTAAACTAGAGACTTTAACATAAACAATCCACACACCTTGTATATATAGCATTACATGTTAGTTAGTTAACAACATTTCATCAAGGAGAAACACTAAAACTTTAAAGCCACCCTAAGATTTACATTGAGAATAATGGAAACTCTTAATTTTTACTTGCATGACATATATAACTGAGATATGATTTTTGAGCTAGAGAACACACAACCTGTGAGTTTTGAGCTTAATTGTATGGTTACATTCAAATCATAATATTTTATTCCTGTGTGTTTTGCCCTTCTTTTTTATTCTGATGTTCTTTACTTTGTTTTAATCTATATGTCCAATTATAGAATATAGATACATACCAAGAAAGTGATTGAGGCCATTGTTTGATTCTAACTCACTTATCCCAAATTAGCCTACCTTTTACATCACCCTTGTTAGCCCCCTTGAGCTTTTAATCCCCTCTTGTTCTATAAACCACATTACTAGCCTTAAGCAGAAAAATAAAATAAAAATCCCAAGTTGAATCCTTGGTTAGCTTAAGATAGAAATTGTGTATTGTTTAAGTATGGGGAACCTTATGGGAACATGGATGATAAAAATAAAGGTAGAAAGTTAAAAAGAATAAAGACATTTCAAAATAAAAGTTTTGGGAAGCATGCTCATGTGAAATCAAAACAATTGAATTACCATGTGCACTAAAAAAAATTTTCTATTTAAATAAAGGGGATACAAAAATTCTCCAATTGCAAAATAAAAAAGAATCAATGCACATGGGACAAAAGTTAAAGTTAATATATGAGCTTGCAATACAAAGTGAAAAAAAAAATTGGATAAATAGGTAAAGAAGCTTTGCTTTATAAATATGTATGTTGGTGAGATCTTAGACTAATCAAGGATTCACTTATTAGCTCACTTAGCCTTATACATACACCCTTACCTTTACCTTGGCCCCATTACAACCTTAAATAAAGACCTCATGATTTTTTGTATGTCTGTATTCTATAATTGTTGATTGGTTAGATGAAGAACAAAGTTATAGAAAGTAAGGATAAAAAGAAGAATGGAGTGATTAACTCAATAAACACTGAGTGACTAGAGAGTAAACACAAAATCCAGTGAGGGTTCAATAGCTCATCAACATATATCTCTGCTTAAATTGTTAATTGTCTTGCAAGTTTATAAATTATTTTTCTTTCCCATCTCAATTGTAAAAGTTCTTTAACATTATCTAAGGTTTGGCTATGCATATATGACTCCTTGAGAATGTGAATTAGTTCAACTACATGTAAGTTTTATATACAAGTGAATGACAATTAGAATTGCATGATTCATTTAGGTAGTTGCATTTAGAATAGATTGCATTGCATGAGATTTCACCACTTTAATTTTAACCTTACTCTTTATCTTGGATTTAGCATGAGGACATGCTATTGTTTAAGTGTGGGGAGGTTGATAAACCCATATTTTATGATATATTTTGTGCCTAATTTAAGTGATTTATTCAATCCTTCACTCACTTATTCATGTTAATTGCATGGTTTTACTTTCCCTTCCTTATTATGTGAGATATGTGAAAAACATATTTCCTATGCTTTAAGAATAATTATATTAATTACCCTTTATTACCATTCGATGCCGTGATTTGTGTGTTGAGTAGTTTCAGATCTTCTAAGGCAGGAATGACTTAAAGGATGGAAAGGAAACATACAAAAATGGAAGGAAAGCACAAAATGGAGCTTTTGAAGAAACTGGAAGCGACGCGAACGCGTGGACGACGCGGCCGCATGCCCAGCGCGAAGAGAGCGCAACGCAAACGCGTGAATGACGCAAACGCGCGCCTTGAGCAGAACGCAGATGAAGCGGATGCATGACCGAAGCGAACGCGTGATAAGACAAACTCCAGATGACGCAACCGCGTGACCCACACGGACGCGTGATAGAGGCCACGCACCATAAATTACAGAAAATGCTCCTAGCGATTTTTGAAGCCCTTTTTGGCCCAGATCCAAGTACAAAAAGCACAGATTAGAGGTTATAAAGTTGAGGAATGCATCCATTCAAAAGAGAGTCTCCAATTATTTACTTTTGATGATTTAGATGTAGTTTTTAGAGAGAGGTTCTCTCCTCTCTCTCTTAGGATTAAGATTTAGGATTTTTCTTGCTTTCATGATTATCCCTTTTTATCAGGTTCAACTTTCCGTTTTATTATCTTCTCAATTTAATTTATGAACTTTTCTATGTTACAGATAATTCTCTTAATTAATGTTATTTGAGGTATTTTAGTTTATGATTGCTCTCTTTTGTTTATGTTACTGTTAATTCCAACCTGAAGATATTTTTTTTTCGAGTAGATTTACTTTTTCCCTTTTGGTCTTGGTTAAGAAATCAGTAACTCAGGAGTTATCAAACTCAACGTGATCGATAATTGTTATCTTTGCTAATTGAATTAAACTTCAATAATTCCAGTCCTTTCTTAGGAATTGACTAGAACTTGAAGATCAGACTAATTAATCCACTTGATCTTCCCTTGCTTTAGTAAAGGTTAACTAAGTGGGAGTAAGACTCAATTCTCATCACCATTGATAAGGATAACTAAGATAGGACTTCCAATTTCTCATACCTTGCCAAAAGTGTGTTTTACAGTGATTTATTTATTTTACTTGTCATTCAAATTACTTGTTCCTTACTTTCAAAAGCCCCAATTTACAATCTTCATAACCAATAGTAAGAACATACCTCCCTGCAGTTCCTTGAGAAGACGACCCGAGGTTTAAATACTTCGGTTATTAATTTTAAAGGGGTTTGTTACTTGTGACAACCAAAACGTTTGTACGAAGGGATTTCTGTCAGTTTAGAAACTATATCTACAATGCGAATATTTTTATAAAATTCTTTACCAGCAAAAATTCTAACGTCAAAATGGCGCCGTTGCCGGGGATACACTTAGAAGAGAATTTTTGGAAAAATTATTTCCAGTTGAAGTTACTGATATACTGAGGAAAGACATTTCCATGATTGTTCAAGATGAATCCGAGACTCTCTATGAATACTGGGAGCGCTTCAACAACCTTCTGGAAGCATGCCCCCACCATATGATTGAGAAGATAGTATTGCTCGGCTACGTCACACAGGGCATGAGGCCCTAAGATAAGACCATATTGGAAAGTGCTAGCAATGGGTCTATGAAGAAGTACAAGACCACTGATGAGGCATGGCAATTGATCAGCTACTTAGCTGAATCTAATCGGAATCACAGGCAGAAACAAGGCCGTTCAAAAGTTGTTCCAGAAGTATCCTCTAGCAGTGAGACTGCTGCTCTAACTCAGAGTATCTGTGAAATGACCAACTTACTGAAGCAGGTGCAATTGAATCAACAACAAGTTCATCAAGCTCAACCTTCTCCACCACAGCAAAGCTAATAGTTAGTCCCACAGAGAGTTTGCAGAATCTGTGCTGATTATAGCCATTATACTGATGAATGTCCGCAGCTCCAGCAGGAAGATAACACCGTGGCAGCCACTCATAACTTCTATGACCGCCCCAACCAAGGGTACAATCAAGGTGGCAGTTACAGCCATGGATGACAGGACAATTCTAACCAGAAATAGAGAGATAATTCAAACCAGAATTAGAGGGACAACAATAACAGAAGAGGCAGAGACAGTCAGGGAAATCAGAGGTGGAATAATAACAACAACAGGAAGCAGAACCAAAACCAGCCTTACAGAGTACCTCACCTGAGGCAATTCCAAGGATCACAGCACAACCAACAGCAGACCTCTCAGATCACTTACCCCTCTTCATCTTCTAATGATGAGTTACTACAATCCATTGATCGGAGACAACAGGCCATGGAAAATAACCTTAATTCTACTCTATATGGTCTGAACTCTACCTTGCAAGCTCTTATCTCACAGATTAGATCAATGAATAACTCCAATAACCAGCCTTTGAGCTCTAGTAGAATCCCCTCTCAACTATTACCTAATCCAAAGGGTGGCATTAACGCCATCACCCTAAGGTCCGGAACCACACTGCAGGAGAGGAATCAGGAGGAGCCAAACCCAAGAGAACACGCCTCAGCTGAAGAGGTAGTGGAAGTAGAAGATGTTGAAGAGGAAGAGGACATACAGGACATGGTAGATGAAGAAGAAGTTCAACCACAGGAAGAAGCACCAAAGGACCCTGAAGCTGTGAAGGACGCCATTCCTATTCCATTTCCACAAATTGTAAGGAAGGCCAGGAAGCAGATGGAACTTGATCCCAAAATGGTAGACATATTCAAAAAGGTTGAGGTAACTGTTCCCCTTTTTGATGTTATTCAGCAGGTACCTAAGTACGCAAAGTTTCTAAAAGATTTATTTATACATAAAGACAAAATTAATGAATTAGAAACTATTCCTTTAGGTAGTTTTATATCTGCTTTAATGGGAGGTATACCTGAAAAGTGTAGTGATCCAGGTCCATGTATGGTTAATTGTATTATTGGTGGTGTGATATTTTCTGACTGCATGTGTGATTTAGGAGCATGTGTTAGTATAATGCCTTTGTCTATATATGATAATTTGAGGCTCCCTCCCTTAAAAAGGTCGGCAGCTCGTTTTGTGTTAGCAGATAAAAGCATTATTACAGTGGTTGGAATCACTGAAGATGTATTAGTGGACATTAAGGGGCTCACCTTCCCCATTGATTTTTATATCTTGGAGATGCCCCAAAATAACTCAGAGAAGCCATCATCAATCCTGCTCGGAAGACCATTCCTGAAAACCTCAAAGTTCAAATTGGATGCTTTTTCAGGAACATACTCTTTTGAAATAGATGGCCGAGTAGTAATCTTCAATCTGAATGGAGCTATGAAGCATCATCCAGAGGATCATTCTATCCTCCAGTGTGACATCATAGATGAAACCGTGGCTAAAATTCACCAGGAGGAATTTGAAGAGAAGTACAAAGGACAAGGTCCGAGTGTGGGGACACTTTCTGAGGACAATGACAGTGCTTTACCATTGTTACCAGATCCAGACAACCCAGAGCCTGACCATGAGCAGAAGTTAGACTTTAAACCCCTCCCTCCACACCTCAAATATGCTTACCTTGAGGACAAGCAGAAGTTTCCAGTTATCATTGCAAGGGAACTCACTTCTCAACAAGAAGAGCAGCTACTTAGTGTGCTGAGGAGGCACAAGAAGGCAATTGGTTGGAGTTTGGCAGACATAGTAGGCATCAACCCTCGAGTTTGTGAGCACAGAATATTCTTAGAAGAGGGAGCAAAGCCTGTCCGTCAATCCCAGAGAAGACTGAACCCCACTATCTTAGAGGTTGTCAAGAAGGAAGTGACCAGACTACTGGAGGCAGATATCATCTACCCCATCTCCAACAGTGAATGGGTAAGCCCAGTACAAGTGGTGCCCAAGAAGTCTAGAGTCACTACAGTGAAGAATGAGCATGGAGAGCTCATGGCAACCAGAGTTCAAAACGCCTGTAGGGTCTGCATTGATTACAGACACCTCAACCAGGCCACTCGTAAGGATCACTATCCTCTTTCATTCATTGATCAAATGCTGGATCGCCTATCAGGTAAATCATATTATTGTTTCTTAGATGGTTACACAGGCTATTTCTAGATTCATATAGCTCCTGAAGATCAGAAAAAGACCACTTTTACATGTCCTTTCGGGACTTATGCTTATAAGAGAATGCCCTTTGGCTTGTCAATGCACTAGCTACTTTCCAAAGGTTCATGATGAGTCTTTTCTCTGATCTTATTGAGGACTGTATAGAGGTTTTTATGGATGACTTTAGTGTATATGGTGATTCCTTCAATCTTTGCTTGGATAGTTTATCTAGAGTGTTACATAGATGTGTCAATACAAATCTTGTATTGAATTTTGAAAAATGTCACTTTATGGTTAAACAAGGGATTGTACTAGGACATGTTGTGTCTAATACTGGCATTTCTGTAGATCCAGCAAAGGTGGATGTTATTTCTAGTTTACCTTACCCCTCCTCTGTGAGGGAAGTCTGTTCGTTCCTTGGCCATGCAGGTTTTAATAGGAGATTCATTAAGGAATTTAGTAAGGTAGCTCTTCCCTTATCCAGACTACTACAGAAAGATATTGAGTTCGAGTTCAGTGAGGATTGCAAACAAGAATTTGATAAGCTGAAGACCGCCCTGACTCAAGCTCTAATTGTGAGAGGACCAGACTGGAGCCAGCCATTTGAAATAATGTGCGATGCTTTCAACCATGCAGTAGGTGTAGCACTGGCTCAGCGTGAAGGTAAGGACCCCTTTGTAATTGCTTATGCGTCTAAAACTTTAGATGCCGCTCAGTCTAATTATACTACTACTGAGAAATGGCTTCTTGCTATTGTTTTTGCTCTGGATAAATTCTGAGCCTATTTACTTGGTACAAAAGTAGTAGTGTACTCAAACCACGCAGCTCTAAAGTATTTATTGGCTAAAAAGGAATCTAAACCAAGGCTTATACGTTGGATACTGCTACTACAAGAATTTGATTTAGAAATTAAGGATAGGAGTGGTAACCAGAATTTAGTGGCAGACCATTTAAGTCGCCTTGAGCACATTAAGCATGACTCCACTCCTATAGCTGATAATTTCCCATTTGATAACCTGCAAGCAGTATCTGAGATAGTCCCTTGGTATGCACCTGTAGCTAATTATCTAGTTAGCCGCACTTTTCCTCCAAACTTTACTAAGCATCAAAGAGACAAGCTGAAAAGCGAGTCTAAATATTATATATGGGATAACCCATATTTATGGAGATGTGGCGCTGACCAGGTAATTAGACGGTGTGTGTCTCAATGAGAATTCCAGTCCATCTTAGAGGCCTGCCACTCATCTGAGAGTGGAGGACATTTTGGCCCTCAAAGAACAGCTAGAAAAATCTTAGACTATGGATTCTGGTGGCCTACTCTTTTTAGAGACGCTGCTGAATTTTGTAAATCTTGTTTCCCATGCCAAAAATTTGGTAATATATCCATGAGGGATGAGATGCCTCAGCAAATTATGCTTTTCTGTGAAGTTTTTGATGTTTGGGGCATTGACTTCATGGGTCCATTTCCAAATTCTAATGGTTACTTTTATATATTGTTAGCTGTGGATTACGTTTCCAAATGGGTGGAAGCAATTCCTACCCGCACTGATGATGCTAACACTGTTGTTTCCTTTGTTAGAAACCACATTATTTGTCGCTTTGGATCCCCACGAGAAATCGTGAGCGATCAAGGCACCCATTTTTGTAACAGGAGACTAACAGGACTAATGAAGAAGCATGGGATAATTCATAAAGTTGCAACCACCTACCATCCTCAGACTAATGGGCAAGCCAAGGTGTTAAACAGAGAGATAAAGCGTATATTACAGAAGATAGTCAAACCTCATAGGAGAGACTGGAGCACCAGGCTACAAGATATACTTTGGGCATACAGAACAGCATACAAGACACCCATTGGGATGAGTCCCTTTCGCCTAGTTTATGGAAAAGCCTGTCATCTCCTAGTTGAAGTAGAGCACAAAGCCTTTTGGGCAGTAAAAGAGTGCAACATGGGATTTGAAACAGCCGGAGCTGAAAGGAAGTTGCAACTGCAAGAATTAGAAAGCCTTCGCCTGGAAGCTTATGAGAACTCGAGGCTGTACAAGGAGAAGATGAAGGCTGTACATGATAAGCACATCAAGAGGAGAGAGTTCCAACCTGGGGACTTAGTCCTCTTTTACAAATCTCGACTGAGGCTCATGCCAGGCAAGTTGAGATCAAGATGGGAAGGTCCATATAGAGTAGAGAAGGCCGAGCCGTACGGAGTTTTTCACCTAAGTCATCCTTCAAGCTCTGAACTCATCAAAGTTAATGGACATCGTTTAAAGTTGTACCATGGCGAGAAGTTGAAGAAAAACAAGGAGCTTGAGATCTTCCTCTTGGAAGATCAACACATAGTCGAAGACTGAGCTAGTGGAGCGTCCAACTTACGGACGTTAAAGCAAAGTGCTAGGTGGGAGACAACCCACCATGGTATGATCGTTCTTTTCTTTATTCGTAGTTTTCTTTTTCAATAACTCTTCTCCTTATTCGCACATTTAGCTTGCATCTGCATTTGCATATTTTTATTTTGAAAAAAAAAATTTCACGCGACGTGACCGCATCAATGACGCGTCCGCGTCGCAGGTGGCTCAGTAAGAATAAGAAAGCAAACAGAAAGTCATGCGAGAGCGTGGCTGGAGGCGTGCCTCTGGCACAAATCGCCCCGCGTGACCGCGTCGCTGACGCGTCCGCGTCAGGTGGGAAAATTTGCCTCCCACGCGACCGCGTCACCCATGCAGCCGCGTGACCTGGTAATTGACGTGAAAAGGGTGCATAGCCGAAAGTTATGCTGGAGTGGTGCTGGACTAGTGCTAGATGCACAGTCCCTACCACGCGAACGCGTGCCCCACGCGTCTGCGTCATATCCCAATATTGGCCACTCACGTGATCGCATGACCCACGCGATCGCGTCACCCATATTTTGGCAAAATAAGATTTCGAACAGAGACTTATGCGAGCGCGAGGCTGTCCTCGCGCCAGTCGCATAAAACGAGTCACGCGACCGCGTGACCGACGCGACCACGTCAATCCATCTAAGCGCATTCTCGCGAACGCGTCACCCATGTGTCCGCGTCGCTTGCGCTCTACAGCTTACCCTGATTTGCCAAATATCTTATCTTTCTTTTCCCCAAATCCTATTTTCTCTTTTCCCTCCTTATTTCTTCCTTCTTCCTTCTTGCTTCTTTCTCACTTTCTTCTCTTTCTCTCTCATCCCCATTATCAATGTTTTTCTTTTCTCTTCCTTCCTTACTTTTCTATTATCCTTCTTATTTTTTATGTTTTTTTCTTTTCTTTTCTTTTTACTTTCATTATCCATATTTTCTTTTTTCTTTCTTTTTTTTCTTTTAATTGGTGTTAGAAATTTAATTGAGTTATTATTTCTCATTATATGCTTGTGGATTGTTGCAAAATTGTTTGGCAATTATATATTACTTTTTTAAAAGGGTTGCTTGCATGTTCAATTTATTATTTTTAATAGTTTATTCATCATGCATGCTATGTGTTTGTGGAAAAGCTCATATGGCATTATGCATTTTTCTACGTTATTCTATTCTACTATTCAATGCTTACTTTTCATAAATTTCCTTTACTATTTTATTAATTGAATTTAATTGTCAATACAAACGTGATGGCTAGTTTGTTACGAGTGATAACATATTTAACAAATTAAATACTTGATCTATGCTACTCATGCCTTTGCCTATATGCCAATAAACACCTTGCATTTAATTACATTCACATGCACTGCTATATTTCCATTGATGAACTTTTCACATGTAGTCATGACCATGTGTTAACGACATCCTTCTTTACTGTGCATTGTTATCACCTGTTCCACCTTTTTCCTTGCTCTATCCCTTTAACTTCAAAGTTACTTTCTTTTTCCCTTTTAGGATGGCCACCAAGAAAGGTAAAGAGAAAGCTACTCCTAAACCACCAGCAAGAAGAGGAACAAAAAGAGCATTAGTGGCAGAACCCTCTTCAACTGTAGTAAAGCCCTTAACAAAGAGAATGAAGCGGATTATAAAGGTTGATGAAAAAGAGAAAGCCTTCCCAACAAAGGACACTGTGCGATTTCCCAATCGCTACTGTGAGCAGATGTTCCCTATCTTGGCAGAACGGAGCTACAACAACGAATACCTTCTTATCTTCCTGCCCAATATTGCTACCTTTGTTGAGCCGCAAATTGCCCGAAAACAATGGGGTTTCCTACAGAGACAGCCAAGGTAGGTTAATCTTTCTTGGGTAGTTAAGTTCTACTCTAATTTCCACCTGCCAACCCTGCAGTCTGTCTATGTCCATCAGAAGTAAGTCCTCATTACAGAAGAGGCCATTCAACAAGCTCTAGATCTTCCCCCTACTCCAGAAGGATTGGACGCCTTTCAAGAAGCCGCACTCAAGCGCCAGATGTACCAATTTGATTGGGACGCCGTTCTCAGAGTTATCGCACAACCTGGCAGCAGATGGATCTATAGATACCATCATTCCCACCCTAAGGGAATATCGGCTTCAGCACTTATCTTGGAGGCTCGCGTATGGGCACAGATCATGGCCCATTACGTCTTTCCGAGCACTCACGAGTCCTCCTTCACTGCAGACATGGCCGTTCTACTATGGTGCATCCTTACAGACCAGCCTCTGAACCTACCAAGACACATCCGGAATGCCATGGGACATGTACAGATTGCGGGCAACTTACCTTTTCTCGCCTTGGTCTCAGATCTCGTCTCAGCAGCCGGAGTCTCTTACAGAGCTGGGGACACCAAAGCCATGCTTCCACGGGATGATCAGTACGTCCCTAACGGGAAATATATTAGACTCCCAGCAGCCACTACTAGCCAGCCTACTGAATCAGCTGAAGAAATTCCTCCTTCAGCACCACAAGCACCTACAACAAACCAAATGCTTCATCAGATACTCGAAAGGTTGGATTGGCAGGAACACAAAGCTAAGATGAGAGAGCGCCGTAACAAGCGCCAATTCACATACCTCAAGGAGCTGATTATGGGAAAATTCAAGGACTCAGACACCCCGGACTCCACTTCCTTTACCAGCACAGGGAGCCATGACGGTCCCGACTGTAGAGATACTGCTACCAGCCCACCGTTGTTCCTGACAGATGGCACCGAAGACGGTGCAAAGCCTTAAGTGTGGGGAGGTCGGTCAGTACCTGACTTCCGAAGGTAATTTCTCTTCCCTAACACCAATAAATTAGGATATTTAGTTAGTTTTGCTTTTGTAGAATAGGATAAATTGCACAGTAATAGGTTAGTTGCATGCATGTTCTACTTGATTGAAAAGACAATAAGTTTCTTCTAAGACCCTATCTTTAGAACAAAATTCCACTAATTTTAATCAAAACTCTTATGTTAAATTTGCTTGAAGTTGTATTTGGAACATGGTTTTTGAGCTAAGGAACACACAACCTGTGAGATTTGAGCCTTTATGCATGGTTACATTATTTAACCATAATTATTCTATTCTTGTGTGTTTACTTCTCCATGATTGTAATCTATATTTTGTTTCATCCTATATGTCCAATGTTTAATATATTTATATGCTTGCATATGATTGAGGCCATATATTTGTTCGAGCTCACTTATCCAAATTAAGCCTACCCTTTCAATTACCTTTGTTAGCCACTTTGAGCCTTTAAATCCCATTTGTTCTGTATTTTACCACACTACTAGTCTTAAGCGGAAAAACAATTATATATCCCCAATTGAATCTGTGGTTAGCTTAAGATAGAATTGTGTGTGTTAATTAAGTATGGGAAATTTTGGGAACAAAAGATAATAAGGAAATGTGTCATGATAATATAATGGGAATTTGGGTACCTACTCATGTGAAACTATAAGAATTAAAAATCTATGTGCATTGATAAGCTATGTTATTTTTATGCTTATGTTAAAAAAAATCCAAAAATATTCAATAAATAAATAAGGGGACAAAATTACCCCGATGCTAAGTTTAAATTCAGGGATCAATGCATATATGATAAAATTAAAATAAAAGTTGATGCAAGAGTATGGAATGTGAAAGAGAAATTTTGGGTGGCTAGGTGTGAAATTTAAGTTATATAGAATATATATATGTTGGGTTGAAGCTTGGGTTAATTAAAGATTCAATTTGTAAGCTTACTTAGCCATATATGTATCCTTACCCTTACCTTGGCTCCATTACAACCTTGAAAAGACCTAATGATGTTTGCATCGGTATATTAATATTGTTGATTGGTTAGGTGAAGAACAAAAATTAGAAAGCATGATTAGAGAAGGATAGAGTGATTGCCCTATACACTAGAGAGATTAGAGCATACATACATCATCAGTGAGGGTTCAATGCTTAAATTCTATGTTCCCTGCTTTCATGAGCTACCTTCTTGCATTTTTATCTGTTCTTACTGTATAAGAATTGAATTAGTGGAGTTTGATTTGTGATTGTCTTGAAGAGCCTATTTACTTTTGATCAAGTAGACAAGAATCATATAGTTGCATTCATAATATAGGTTGCATTGCATTGCATGAGTTTTACATGTTCCTACTCATTTGTTTTATCTCCTTCAAATAAGCATGAGGACATGCTAATGTTTAAGTGTGGGGAGGTTGATAAACCACTATTTTATGGTTTATATTGTGTTTAATTGTATGGTTTTATCAATTCTTTTCCCACTTATTCATATGATTAGTATGCATTTATAATTCTTTCCCAAAATTATTCCATGATTGAAAATTTGCTTCCTAGGGATTTTTAATTATGTATTTTAATTCTCCTTTATTCCATTCGATGCCGTGATCTGTGTGTTAAGTGTTTCAGGCTTTATAGGGCATGAATGACTTGGAGATTGGAAAAGAAGCTTGCAAAAGTGGAAGGAACACAAGAAATGGAAGAGATGACCAGTGATAAGTGACGCGGACGCATGGCTCACGCGACCGCGCGACATAGAGGAAATCACAGTGACGCGGACGCATGGCTCATGCGACCGCGCGTATCGGAATTGCACAAGTGATGCGGAGGTGTGGACGACGCGCACGCGTGGCAAGGCAAAATGCCGGATGACGCGTCCGCATGAATGACGCGATCGCGTGACACGCGCGATCTGTAGAATCTGCAGAATTCGCTTGGGGTGATTTTGGGCCCTGTTTTGACCTAGTTTTTGGCCCAGAAAAGCAAACTAGAGCCAGGGAACATGCAGAAACAAAAGAGAACATTCATTACAGACAATTCTCAGTTTTAGATCTAGTTTTCACTCCTCCTCTAGGTTTTCTCTCTACACATTCATAGTTCTTAGGATTTTACTTTTATTGCTTTTCGCATTGGGATATTGAGAAGAGTTATTACCTCAGCAAGACTTCGTCATTCTCGTTTGTTTTCTTTACCTGTCTCTTACTCTTCCATGTCCTTTGTTTACTCAGAATTATTATTGGATTATTTTTAGAATTTATTAATACAAGAACTATTTTTATTTCTAATTGATCCCTTTGATTATTATTTATCATGTCTTTCTATATTTCCCTTTCCTATGTTATGAATTCTACATTTACAATGAGCGAGTAGTTCCATAACTTGGATGGGAGTTGATTGAAAGGAAGACCTTGAGTTGGAATGCTTAAAAGAAAAATTGTAATTGGATTTATTGTTGGATTGCCCTCTAGTCACTGACACCAATCCTTTTTAATTGAGCAGATTGGAATTTGTGAATAGAAATAGCTTTCCAACTTGCTTGACTTTTCCTTACCTAGTAAGGGATAACTAAACAAAACAACCCTCAATTATCAATTAATCTTGAGAGTACTCCAACAAGAATAGGGCTTCCAACTAATCTACTCCCAGTCAAGGTTTTTATTTAAAATTACATAAATTCTCCAATTTAATTTCCTGTTATTCAACTCAAAACATTTCTTGAAAACATCTAATTAATAAAATAGCACATCTCTCTGCAACTCTCTTTTTATTTTATTTTGTTATTTTTCTGTATTTTGATCTTTATTTTTATGTCTTAGTACTTATATATTGCTCTTTTCATGTATTTTCTACTCTATTTCTGCATGTTGCACTTTAATTTATATTTTAGCCAGTTAATTTAGTTGCAATTCTAACTTATTAGTTATAGAACATGTGGATTAATTAGTATAGTTTACCCTTTTAGTATATGATAGTTTGGTTTGAATTGAAAATAAAAAGGAAGTAAACTAGAGACTTTAACATAAACAATCCACACACCTTGTATATATAGCATTACATGTTAGTTAGTTAACAACATTTCATCAAGGAGAAACACTAAAACTTTAAAGCCACCCTAAGATTTACATTGAGAATAATGGAAACTCTTAATTTTTACTTGCATGACATATATAACTGATATATGATTTTTGAGCTAGAGAACACACAGCCTGTGAGTTTTGAGCTTAACTATATGGTTACATTCAAACCATAATATTTTATTCCTGTGTGTTTTGTCCTTCTTTTTTATTCTGATGTTCTTTACTTTGTTTTAATCTATATGTCCAATTATAGAATATAGATACATACCAAGAAAGTGATTGAGGCCATTGTTTGATTCTAACTCACTTATCCCAAATTAGCCTACCTTTTACATCACTCTTGTTAGCCCCCTTGAGCTTTTAATCCCCTCTTGTTCTATAAACCACATTACTAGCCTTAAGCAGAAAAACAAAATAAAAATCCCAAGTTGAATCCTTAGTTAGCTTAAGATAGAAATTGTGTATTGTTTAAGTGTGGGGAACCTTATGGGAACATGGATGATAAAAACAAAGGTAGAGAGTTAAAAAGAATAAAGACATTTCAAAATAAAAGTTTTGGGAAGCATGCTCATGTGAAATCAAAACAATTGAATTACCATGTGCACTAAAAAAAACAAAAAAAAAACAAAAAAACAAAAAAATTTCTATTTAAATAAAGGGGATACAAAAATTCTCCAATTGCAAAATAAAAAAAGAATCAATGCACATGGGACAAAAGTTAAAGTTAATATATGAGCCTGCAATACAAAGTGAAAAAAATTGGGCAAATAGGTAAAGAAGCTTTGCTTTATAAATATGTATGTTAGGTGAGATCTTTAGACTAATCAAGGATTCACTTATTAGCTCACTTAGCCTTATACATATACCCTTATCTTTACCTTGGCCCCATTACAACCTTAAATAAAGACCTCATGATTTTTTGTATGTCTGTATTCTATAATTGTTGATTGGTTAGATGAAGAACAAAGTTATAGAAAGTAAGGATAAAGAGAAGAATGGAGTGATTAACCCAATAAACACTGAGTGACTAGAGAGTAAACACAAAATTCAGTGAGGGTTCAATAGCTCATCAACATATATCTCTGCTTAAATTATTAATTGTCTTGCAAGTTTATAAATTATTTTTCTTTCCCATCTCAATTGTAAAAGTTCTTTAACATTATCTAAGGTTTGGCTATGCATATATGACTCCTTGAGAATGTGAATTAGTTCAACTACATGTAAGTTTTATATACAAGTGAATGACAATTAGAATTGCATGATTCATTTAGGTAGTTGCATTTAGAATAGATTGCATTGCATGAGATTCCACCACTTTAACTTTAACCTTACTCTTTATCTTGGATTTAGCATGAGTACATGCTATTGTTTAAGTGTGGGGAGGTTGATAAACCCATATTTTATGATATATTTTGTGCCTAATTTAAGTGATTTATTCAATCCTTCACTCACTTATTCATGTTAATTGCATGGTTTCACTTTCCCTTCCTTATTATGTGAGATATGTGAAAAACATGTTTCCTATGCTTTAAGAATAATTATTTTAATTATCCTTTATTACCATTCGATACCGTGATTTGTGTGTTGAGTAGTTTCAAATCTTCTAAGGCAGGAATGAGTTAAAGGATGGAAAGGAAACATACAAAATGGAAGGAAAGCACAAAATGGAGTTTTTGAAGAAACTGGCAGCGACGCGAACGCGTGGACGACGCGACCGCATGCCCAGCGCGAAGAGAGCGCGACGCGAACGCGTGAATGACGCGAATACGCACGTTGAGCAGAACGCAGATGACGCGGACGCATGACCAAAGCGAACGCGTGATAAGGAAAACTCTAGATGACGCGACCGCGTGACCTACGCGGACGCGTGACAGAGGCCACGCACCAGAAATTACAGAAATGCTCCCAGCGATTTCTGAAGCCCTTTTTGGCCCAGATCCAAGTACAAAAAGCACAGATTAGAGGTTATAAAGTGGGGGAATGCATCTATTCAAAAGGAGAGAGTCTTCAATTATTTACTTTTGATGATTTAGATGTAGTTTTTAGAGAGAGGTTCTCTCCTCTCTCTCTTAGGATTAGGATTTAGGATTTTTCTTGCTTTCATGATTGTCCCTTTTTATCAGGTTCAACTTTCCTTTTTATTATCTTCTCAATTTAATTTATGAACTTTTCTATGTTACAGATAATTCTCTTAATTAATGTTATTTGAGGTATTTCAGTTTATGATTGCTCTCTTTTGTTTATGTTACTGTTACTTCCAACCTGAAGATATTTTTATTCGAGTAGATTTACTTTTTTCTTTTTGGTCTTGGTTAAGAAATCAGTAACTCAGGAGTTATCAAACTCAACGTCATCTATAATTGTTATCTTTGCTAATTGAATTGAACTTCAATAATTCCAGTCCTTTCTCAGGAATTGACTAGAACTTGAAGATCAGACTAATTAATCCACTTGATCTTCCCTTGCTTTAGTAAAGGCTAACTAAGTGGGAGTAAGTCTCAATTCTCATCACCATTGATAAAGATAACTAGGATAGGACTTCCAATTTCTCATACCTTGCCAAAAGTGTGTTTTACAGTTATTTATTTATTTTATTTGTCATTCAAATTACTTGTTCCTTACTTTTAAAACCCCCAATTTACAATCTTCATAACCAATAGTAAGAACATACCTCCCTGCAGTTCCTTGAGAAGACGACCCGAGGTTTAAATACTTCGGTTATTAATTTTAAAGGGGTTTGTTACTTGTGACAACCAAAACATTTGTACGAAGGGATTTCTGTCGGTTTAGAAACTATATCTACAACGCGACTATTTTTGTAAAATTCTTTACCAGCAAAAATCCTAACGTCAGATACTCAGGCTACAATCAGATTGTAGTGGACCCCAATGACCAAGAGAATACTTCTTTTACTTGCCCTTATGGTGTTTTTGCATATAGGAGAATGCCCTTTGGATTGTGCTATGCACTGCCATATTCCAAAGGTGCATGCTCTCCATTTTTTCTGACATGATTGAAAGGTTTATTGAAGTTTTCATGGATGATTTTTCTGTATTTGGTGATTTATTTTCTAAGTGCTTGCACCACCTTGCCTTGGTGCTAAAGAGATGCCAAGAGACCAACCTAGTCTTGAACTCGGAAAAGTGTCATTTTATGGTCACCGAAGGGGTTGTGATGCCAGGGTATTTTGGCCAGTTTCACTGACCTTTTCTTTACTGTTTTAGGGTAGTTTCATGCATTTTCTTAGTTAATAAGCAAGTTTTGGGTAGATAATCACTTATATCTTGATTCAAGCAAACATTGTGAACTTTATATGATTTTATGAGAGTTATGCATGAATTGAATGATAAAATGGATGATGCATGATCTCATGAGTTAGAACCTAGCTTTGATGCACTATACTTGCTTGGTTTCAGGACAAAGGAAGGAAGGAAGATGCCACGTTAATAGCCACGTTAGTCTAACTAACGTGACCATTAACGTGGAATGGGAGCTAGCTTGTAACGTTAATAAGAAAAGTGATCGCCAATAACACCTTCGTGAGCCATCATAGCCCACGTTAGTTGCCATGTTAACTACATTAACGTGGAAGCTAACGTGGAGGCGAATTAAAGCTCCAACGTTAGTGGTAAAAGTGAATACCACTAACGTTGGAAAAAGGGGCACACTTAGGCACGTTAAGAGTCACGTTAATTACATTAACGTGAACTCTAACATGGAAGGAACAAATAAGTGCCAACGTTAGTGACACTCACCTTTGTCACTAACATTGGATCAAGCCACTATTAGCCACGTTAGTTGCCACGTTAATTACATTAACGTGGAAGCTAACGTGGGGGGAAGAAATGATGAGCCAACGTTAGTGACACTTACCTTTGTCACTAACGTTGGAGATGGCAATCACCACCATGTTAGTGGCCACGTTAATACAATTAACGTGAGGCACTAACGTGAGAAGGGGAGTTTGGAGCGTTAGTGACAAAGGTAAGTGTCACTAACGCTCTCGAAGCTGAGGCATGCCCATGTTAAGGGTCACGTTAGCTACACTAACGTGGACTCTAACATAGGGAGGAAGGACAACAAGCAAACATTATTGGAAAAGGTGAATTCCAATAACGTTTGCGAAGGACCAAGAGGCAACGTTAGTGGTCACGTTAGTGCCACTAACGTTGAAGTTAACGTGGACCATCTTGGGTTAAGAACGTTAGTGAAAAAGGTGATCGTCACTAACGTTCTCGAACCCACATTTTCACTAAACGTTAACACCACTAACGTCCTAACTAACATCCATGCCTAACTCACACTTTCTCTGCAAGCAAAGCTGAGCCCACTGAAGACTGCAACTGCTTCAACTAAAGATCCAAAGGCCCATATCCAAGAATTGAAGAGCCAACTAGAAGATTAAAAGAGTAGTATATATAGGAGTTTTGGGCATTTTGGAAACTTACACTCTGTATATTTTACTTTCTCTGCAACTTCTAGTTTTAGTTTTCATAATGTACTTTACACTTACGCTTTCTATTCCCAGAGCTATGAACAACTAAACCTCTTTCATTGGGTTAGGGAGTTCTATTGTAATTTGATGGACCAATAACAGTTTTCATTATTCTTCTTCTTTCTTTTCTCTTGATTTTACTAGAAAGCTTTCAATCTTCACCCTATTGGGTAGTTATCTTGGAAAAGAAGCTATTCATACTTGGATCTCTTCGGACCTTGGAAGAGGAAGAGATCATGCTAGAAATGCTTTCTCATGTTGGACCAAATTGGGGTTTGGATGGATATGGTGACATATAATCCTACCAATAATTTGATTTGGGAATACATGTGGTATAATCAGTGATCATACTTCATCTCTTCTCATGAGCAATTAGACCAAGGAATTGGCTATTGATCAAGATTTGAGAGATTGGGTTGCCAAAGAATTGGAATACAATCACTTAAGATTGCCAAGGAGATCAATGAGTGCATTGATTGAGGAAGAGATGAGAATGAACTTGATTCGGAGAATACAACATCTCCTGAGCCCAATGAATCCCCCATTTCTGATCTCACCCATTCTCTTTACTTTCTGCCATTTACTTTTATGTTCATCTTCCCCATTCCCCATTTAAGATTCTGCAATTTACTTTCCATCATTTACATTCAGTTCTTTATTTCCAGCAATTACATTTTCTGCCATTTACTTTCCCGCCATTTAATTTTTTGCAATTCTCCAATCAAATTCTGCTTAGCTCAACTAGAACATTCCTCCAATTAAAGTTGCTTGACCAATCAATCCCTGTGGGATTTGACCTCACTCTATTGTGAGTTTTTACTTGACGACAATTCGGTATACTGGCCGAGGGAAATTTGTTGAGAGACAAGTTTCCGTGCATCAAGTTTATGGCGCCGTTGCCGGGGATTGATTTTGTATCAACAATGATTAAATTGATGGATAACTAGATTGAGCATTTTTCTTTTGTTTGATTTAATTTCTGTTTGATTGATTCACTTTCAGTTTCAGTTATTTTCTTCCCGTTACCCCTACCCGTTTGTGGTGTTCTCCTATTTGTTACAATTTTGTTCACTAACCCACTAACTGTTTGATATATTGCATCACTCACACTAATAGCATTTTTTACAAGAATACTCTCTATCTCCCTTTTGCTTTGGCCTTGTTGGTTGTATGACAGGTAGAAGAAGTGGGGCTTCAACTTCTTTTGATTCTGAACCTGAGAGGACCTTCCTTAGATTAAGGAGGGAAGCAAAAGGAAAGAGAGTTATTGGTGCTAAAGAAGAGGAAGAGTACTTTGAACCAAACATGGATGAGAATATGGAGAACCATCATGAAGAAGAGGCTCACAACCATGGCAGAGAAGATCCAGCGCATCATGCTAGGCAAGAGAGAAGAGTTCTGGGATCTTACATAAATCTAAACCCAGGAAACTATGGAAGTAGCATCCAAAAGCCAACCATACATGCCAATAACTTTGAACTAAAGCCACAGCTCATCACCCTTGTTTAGAACAACTGTTCATTCAGAGGAAGTGTCCAAGAAGATCCCAATCAACATCTCACCACATTCCTGAGGATATGTGATACTGTGAAATCTAATGGTGTTCATCCTGACACCTATAGACTACTTCTGTTTCCCTTCTCACTCAAAGACAAAGCATCTAAATGGCTGGAATCCTTCCCGAAGGAGAGTTTAACAACCTGGGAAGATGTGGTGAACAAATTCTTGGCGAGATTTTATCCCCCTCAAAGAATCAACAGGTTGAGAGCTGAGGTACAAACCTTCAGGCAACAAGATAGTGAAACTCTCTATGAAGTATGGGAGAGGTTTAAGGACTTGACAAGAAGGTGCCCGCCAGATATGTTCAATGAATGGGTGCAGTTACACATTTTCTATGAAGGTCTTTCTTATGAATCAAAGAAGGTAGTAGACCACTCATCTGGGAGTTCTTTGAACAAGAAGAAGACCATTGAAGAGGCCATAGATGTCATTGAGACTGTAGCTAAAAATGACTACTTCTATGCCTCTTAAAGAGGAAACACTAGAGGAGTGATGGAGCTAAACAACGTGGATGCACTGCTGGCCTAAAACAAGATGATCACCAAGCAGCTGGCTGACCTTACCAAGAAGATGGAGAGGAACCAAGTAGCAGCAATCACCACCTCATCAGCAGCCCAAGAAGGAGTGAATGCAGAAGCAGAGAATGATCAGGAACAAGCTAACTACGTTGGAAACTCACCTAGGAAGACCCATGATCTATACTCCAAAACTTATAATCCTGGTTGGAGGAACCACCCAAACTTTGGGTGGGAAAATCAACAAGATCAAGGCCAAGATCAGAGACATCACAATCCCAACAACAATGCAGCTCACCAATATTCCACACAGAGATCATATCAGCACCCACCTAACAACACATCTCAACATCCATACCAAAGCCAAAATGGCCCTTCGCATCCCTCTAATCTCAACTCACAATCATCCGAAGATAGACTCTCAAGGATTGAGACTCTACTTGAAGGCATATGTAAGGAACTCCAAGATAACAAGGTATTCAAGGAGGAGGTGCGAGCCAATATCAAAAACCAGGGAGACACCATTAAGAGGTTAGAATTCCAAGTGGGATACCTCTCTGAGAAGATTCCCAAACCTACTGACAGCTTCCCAAGTGACACAGAGAAAAACCCGAGAGGTGAAGCAAAGAAAGTAAGATGGGAAGAATGCAAGATGGTCACTATAAGTGATAAGGGGGCTGAGGAAGAGTTGAACAAACCCTTCGAGCACTCTGGAGATACTTCAGCAGAGAAGCAGGAAGAGGGTCACCAAAAAACCAAAATTACACAGAAGGAGATGCTGAAACTCTATGCACCTTTTCCCCAAAGACTCAAGGGTGGTGTAGAAAAGAGAATATACTCAAAGTTCCTTGATATGTTTGTATCTCTCCATGTAAACATACCATTCATCAAGGCTCTCCAACAAATGCCCTCATACATCAAGTATATGAAGGAGCTGCTGACCAGGAAAAGCTCACTCAAGGGAGGGCAAATAATAGTGATGAATAAGGAGTGCAGTGCTCTCATTCAACCAGAGTTGCCTACAAAAAGGAAGGACCCAGGGAGTTTTCACATCCCCTGTGCCATAGGAGAAATAATGTTTGATAAAGGACTCTGTGACCTGGGAGCAAGCATCAACTTAATGCCTTTATCCCTTATTAAGAAGCTGCAGATCAATGAGCTCATGCCCATAGACGTAGTCATCAGGCTGGCTGACAAAACTCAAAAACAAGCAGTAGGAGTGGTCGAAAACGTGTTGGTGAAGGTTGGGAACTACTTCCTTCCCATAGACTTTGTCATATTGGAAATGGAAGATAGTCACCTTCACCCAATCATATTGGGAAGACCATTCCTAGCTACAGCCAGAGCGCTCATAGATGTGGAGCGAGGAGAGCTAATACTGAGGATACATGACGAACAACTCGCATTCAATGTCTTCAAACCCTCACAAGAAGCAGATCAGGAAAACAAGGAACCAAGGGGAGAGCACGACAAAGCACTGGTGGAAGAAACAAGCATTGAAGCACAAGCTGTACACCTGAGAATCCCTTTGGTTGATGAACAAGACAGTCAGCAGTTGTCACAGCTAAAGGAACATATGAGACCAACAACAAAATTTCCTTGGAAAAAGAGGTCACAAAGAGCAAGACAACATCAAAAGGAACAAACAAGGCACCAAGGAGATGGAGGAACAAGAAGATCCCCACAGAGGATTTTTCTCCAGGGGATAAAGTGATCTCAGCTTATTTCCCAGTTATCCCACCTCATCTCCCCACCATCCCATCTCAGCTACCTAAAGTTTTCACCATCAACAGAATTCTCTCCTTAGAACATGTGAAGATTCTTGATGAAGCCAATGGAGATAGATTTACTGCTAGGGGGGAAGATTTGAAGCATTACCAACTACCCTGACAAAGTCAGAACATCAAGCTAGTGACGCTAAAGAAGCGCTTCATGGGAGGCAACCCATGTTTTATATGCTTTTAAAGTAGTTAATAATGCAAGGTTCATGAATTCCAAATCAACTTTGACATATACTTGAATGAATCCTTTTATGCAGCACATAGTGAAGAACAAGTTTGGTGTTCAAGGCATACTAAGAGAGCATAAATGCAATTCATATCATGTTACTCTTAGAGCCTAGAACAAAACTTTGTACACCACATGGACACAAACTAAGTTTGGTATCACCAATGTTGCATACATGGACAATTAAATAGTCAGTTGGTTTGCATTCATAAATAGCACTTAGTTAGTTAGAAACAAAAACTTTTAAAAGTAGTTATCCCAATTTTTTTTAATTTTGCTGCCACTATCCACAATTTCATTAATCACATCCCTTTTGTTTTGTAGGAGAATTGATGGGACAATTGAAGGAGGAGGGTTCAGCCACCACAAAAGGAGAGGACTATACACATGTCTTCAAGGGGAATGCATTGGGAAATGTTGCCATGCAATATTGAAAGAATGACACGCTTGTAAATCGAACCAACCCATCATAAAGTTGATGATCCTTGTGTTCATCCCATGCTAAACCCCATCCGTTTATCATACACCCACTCCATCAATCCACACCTTTCATTCACTCACCACTTTCCTATATAAGTGGTTCTTATTCTGTACCCCCTTCACATTCCATTCCCATTCTCTGTACTTCCCACTTTCGGCACCCATCTCTTCTTACCCCCATCAAAAGCACTTTCACCCACTCCCTTAACTACACCCCATCTTAACCGGCCAAAGTCCATCATTAACCAATAATTCTCAACACCTTCCCATCTCCAAAATCACTTATGGCATCATCAAGCTCCAAAAGGCGAAAGGGAAAGAAGCCTATGGAGCAACGCCCTTTCGATGAGAAGAAATTTAGAACCTTTCACCATGCATTGCAATTCGGGTGGATGGTTGATAAGGAGATCATATATGAGCTAGGCTTTCAAGTCAGAAAAAATGAGTGCCCCGAAATCACAGAGAAGGTGGAAAAGAGAAGATGGGAGCTCTTTACTGATCCAGTCATAAAAGTAAACGCAACTCTTGTAAGAGAGTTTTATGCAAATGCAGTCAGGTATGATAAGGCAGATGACTCCTATATAAGCTTCGTGAGAGGGGTGACCGTGGATTTCAGTCCCATGAGCATCATGAGAGCGTTAAAGCTACGAACCATGCCATTTGCAGAAGAAAGCTATCACTCCAGAATAGATAGTAGTCCCGATCATGACCAGATTGTGCAAGATATTTGCGTACAAGGGGTTGATTGGGTATGAGACCCTCAGGGGAAGCCCAAGTTCATCAAGAGAGGGGACCTCACTCCCGAAGCAAAGGGGTGGTTCAAAATTGTAAGGAGATCCATCCTCCCCGCCGGGAATAACTCAGAGGTGAATCTTAAAAGAGCAACAATGGTGCAATGTATACTTAAAGGGGGAGAGATCAAGGTTCATGAACTCATAGCCCAGGGCATTAGGAAGATGGCTGAGAAAAGCGACTCTGGAGGAAGGTTAGGCTACCCCAGCACTATTTTCCGTTTGTGTGACAGGGCTGGGGTGGTGTTCGAGGATGAGAACCCCGAGTGGATAAAAGTGAGCATCCCAATTACTATTCGACGGATGCATGCTGTTGCATCTTCCCTACCTCAATGAAAGCCAAGAAAGAGGTCAGCCCAGCAAGTGGTAGAAAGGACAAAACCTAGAGGACCAAGCCCCTCTGGACATGCACCAACTACAGGAAGCCATTGATGGCTTATCTAGACAATACTTAGAAAATCAAGGGGCACAAAAAGAGCTTCAACTACAGTTGATGGACCGTCAAGAAGAATCACTCTCTAGATGGATGAATCAACAGGGGGAGTGGCAAAAGCAATTAATGGAGCAGCAGCTAGAACAAGGGAAACAATGGGGTGAATCCTTCCACAGGTTGGAACAAAGGCAGGATCAACAATAAGAAGCCATCCAAAATCTAATCAACATCCAAGCACATCAAGGTGCACACATACATGAAACGCATCGGAAACAATTAGAACAGGCAGAACTCTTTGACGAATACAGAGCGTTCTCAGAAGGAGTTTACATCAACGAGACTGGACATCATGTGAACACTCAAGCCGGGCTCGGATACTTAGTTGGACAACTGCCTATATTGCATCCGGAAATCACAAGTTATGAAGAAGTGAAAGATGAATTAGCGCGAGAAGAAAGAGAAAGGGTAGAAAAGAGTCATGAATCAGTAAGGAAGGCACTTGAGGATTGGAAAAAAGCCAGACTGGCACGGGAACAAGGAAACACAAGTGGACACAAAGAGGACAAACAAGAGGGAGAGCATGAACACTTCCATGAGTAAAAGGTGGTGGAGTTCCCTCTTTGTTCCATCTTTTTCAAGTTTTAAATAAGGAAAATCATGTATGAAATAGAACATGTTTCCATGGTAGTTTAGGATTTTTAATTCTGCCTTTAAGTTTGCATTGCTTAGGTCTATGCTTGCTAGTCTAATGTCACTACTGCATTTTCACCTTGCTTACTTGTATGCTTGTCCTTTAAGTCAAATAAAAAGAGATGTTATGAAAAACCAGAGTGAGGTTCAAATTGTGGAGTAAGTTCTTAAGCTTGTGGTGTAGTAATTACTTAGCTAAGTTGGTTCACCAACAAGGTAGGAAGGCAACTATCTGTCCTGAATCATATGCTTGAAACACACCCCATGAGACTAGCTAAATAACAAGATCCTAATAAGAAAAGGGGAAAGAAAAATGAAAATTGAGAAATAAAGAAAAAGAGTAAGAAATAAGGCTAGGCACCAAGGGTTGAATCTTAAGGCATGTGTCTGTGGTGCTCCTATGTAAAAGATATACTTGGATGAATAAGCTCTCAGAGGTGCCTTATCACTTGGTAACTTGGATTAACTAACCTAGGATTATCAGCTGAAAGTCCACTATCAAGAGTAACCTTTGCTACAGAACACTTAGTAACCCAAAGAGGTGCTGGACACCAAGGTTTCAAGAAGAAAAATAACAAACCATGTGCCTGTTGTGTGTATGTATGGGCGAAAGAGACTTGAGGGAGTAATTTCTTAGGGGTGTCTTAACACCCAGCACCTTGGACCAACTGGTTTGGGAGTGCTGACTGAAAGCTTATCTTAAAGAGTCGCCCTCTCACAAAGCACCTAGTCTAAGAACACAATTAAACCTTGAAAAGACAAAGGGATCAATGAATAAAAGTCTCATAGGGTGCTATCAAGTAAGTATTCCACGGCATGATAAAGGTCTGAAAGCCAGTAAAGGAATGAACCTAAGTTGCTATGCATGAAACTCCATAAAACCAAGGACATGACTTCCACAATAATGACTCATTTCCCTTGTCATTTCATTCATCATTCTCATGTTTCAGTACTTGCTTAGGGACAAGCAAGCTTTAAGTTTGGTGTTGTGATGCCAGGGCATTTTGGCCTGTTTCACTGACCTTTTCTTTACTGTTTTAGGGTAGTTTCATGCATTTTCTTAGTTAATAAGCAAGTTTTGGGTAGATAATCACTTACATCTTGATTCAAGCAAACATTGTGAACTTTATATGATTTTATGAGAATTATACATGAATTGAATGATAAAATGGATGATGCATGATCTCATGAGTTAGAACCTAGCTTTGATGCACTTTACTTGCTTGGTTTAAGTACAAAGGAAGCAAGGAAGATGCCACGTTAATAGCCACGTTAGTCTAACTAACATGACCATTAACGTGGAATGGGAGCTAGCTTGCAACGTTAATGAGAAAAGTGATCGCCAATAACGCCTTCGTGAGCCATCATAGCCCACGTTAGTTGCCATGTTAACTACATTAACGTGGAAGCTAACGTGGAGGAGAAGTAAAGCTCCAATGTTAGTGGTAAAAGTGAATACCACTAATGTTGGAAAAAGGGGCACACTTAGCCACATTAAGAGTCACGTTAATTACATTAACGTGAACTCTAACATGGAAGGAACAAATAAGTGCCAACGTTAGTGACACTCACCTTTGTCACTAACGTTGGATCAAGCCACTATTAGCCACGTTAGTTGCCACGTTAATTACATTAACGTGGAAGCTAACGTGGGGGGAAGAAATGATGAGCCAACGTTAGTGACACTCACCTTTGTCACTAACGTTGGAGATGGCAATCACCACCACGTTAGTGGCCACATTAATACAATTAACGTGAGGCACTAACGTGAGAAGGGGCTTTTGGAGCGTTAGTGACAAAGGTAAGTGTCACTAACGCTCTCGAAGCTGAGGCATGCCCACGTTAAGGGTCATGTTAGCTACACTAATGTGGACTCTAACTAGGGAGGAAGGACAACAAGCAAACATTATTGGAAAAGGTGAATGGCAATAACGTTCGCGAAGGACCAAAAGGCAATGTTAGTGGTCACGTTAGTGCCACTAACGTTGACGTTAACGTGGACCATCTTGGGTTAGGAACGTTAGTGAAAAAGGTGATCGTCACTAACGTTCTCGAACCCACATTTTCACTTAACGTTAACACCACTAACGTCCTAACTAACATCCATGCCTAACTCACACTTTCTCTGCAAGCAAAGCTGAGCCCACTGAAGACTGCAACTGCTTCAACTAAAGATCCAAAGGCCCATATCCAAGACTTGAAGAGCCAACTAGAAGATCAAAAGAGTAGTATATATAGGAGTAGTTTTGAACTAGTAGAGGAGCTTTTGGGCATTTTGGAAACTTACACTCTGTATATTTTACTTTCTCTGCAACTTCTAGTTTTAGTTTGCATAATGTACTTTACACTTACGCTTTCCATTCCTAGAGCTATGAACAACTAAACCCCTTTCATTGGGTTAGGGAGCTCTGTTGTAATTTGATGGATCAATAATAGTTTTCATTATTCTTTTTCTTTCTTTTCTCTTGATTTTACTAGAAAGCTTTCAATCTTCACCCTATTGGGTAGTTATCTTGGAAAAGAAGCTATTCATACTTGGATCTCTTCGGACCTTGGAAGAGGAATGAAGAGATCATGCTAGAAATGCTTTCTCATGTTGGACCAAATTGGGGTTTGGATGGATATGGTGACATATAATCCTACCAATACTTTGATTTGGGAATACATGTGGTATAATCAGTGACCATACTTCATCTCTTATCATGAGCAATTAGACCAAGAAATTGGCTATTGATCAAGATTTGAGAGATTGGGTTGCCAAGGAATTGGAATCCAATCACTTAAGATTGCCAAGGAGATCAATGAATGCATTGATTAAGGAAGAGATGAGAATGAACTTGATCTGGAGAATACAACATCTCCTGAGCCCAATGAATCCCCCATTTCTGATCTCACCCATTCTCTTTACTTTCTGCATTTACTTTTATGTTCATCTTCCCCATTCCCCATTTAAGATTCTGCAATTTACTTTCCATCATTTACATTCAGTTCTTTATTTCCAGCAATTACATTTTCTGCCATTTACTTTCCCGCCATTCAATTTTCTGCAATTATCCAATCAAATTCTGCTTAGCTCAACTAGAACATTCCTCCAATTAAAGTTGCTTGACCAATCAATCCCTGTGGGATTTGACCTCACTCTATTGTGAGTTTTTACTTCACGACAATTCGGTATACTGGCCGAGGGAAATTTGTTGAGAGACAAGTTTCCGTGCATTAGGTGGTCCTTAGTCACAAAATCTCTAAGAAAGGCATAGAGGTGGACAAGGCTAAGGTGGAAGTGATTGAGAAATTACCCCCACGTTGCAATGTCAAAGTAATTAGAAGTTTCCTAGGACATGCTGGTTTTTATAGAAGGTTCATTAGAGACTTTTCAAAGATTGCCAAACCTTTAAGTAACTTACTTGTCTCTAATGTACCTTTTGTTTTTGATAGAGAATGTATGCTAGCCTTTGAGGAGTTAAAAAGTAGGATTTTCTCTACACCTATTATAGCACCACCTAGCTGGAATTTACATTTTGAATTGATGTGTGATGCATTAGATTTGCTATTGGTGCTGTTTTAGGACAAAGGAGAGATAAGCTAGTGCATGTCATCTATTATGCTAGCAAAGTTCTTAATGAGAATCAAAGGAACTACACCATCACAGAGAAAGAACTTCTTGCTATAATGTTTGCATTTGATAAGTTTATATCATATCTCATGGTTCTAAAGTCATTGTTTCTATTAACCATGTAGCTCTTAAGTACTTGCTAACTAAACAAGAGTCCAAGCCTAGACTGATAAGTTGGATCTTGCTGCTTCAAGAGTTCAACATTGAGATTAAGGATAGAAGTGGGGCAGAGAACAAAGTGGCTGACCACTTATCAAGGATCCCAAATGAGGAAGACGGAGCACACAACCTTGCAGTGAATGAGAGCTTTCCAGATGAACAGTTGATGATGATCCAAGAAGCCCCCTAGTTTATGGATATAGTCAATTTCAAGGCTATTGGAAAGCTACCATCTAACATCAACAAGCACATGAGAAGAAAGCATATCAATGATGCCAAGCACTACATTTAGGATGATCCTTACTGACGAGCGGATAATTTATACGCTTTTTGGCATTATTTTTAGTATTTTTTAGTAGGATCTAGTTACTTTTAGGGATATTTTTATTAGTTTTTATGTTAAATTCACATTTCTGGACTTCACTATGAGTTTGTGTGTTTTTCTATGATTTCAGGTATTTTCTGGCTGAAATTGAGGGACTTGAGCAAAAATCAGATTCAGAGGTTGAAGAAGGACTGCTGATGCTGTTGGATTTTGACCTCACTGCACTCAAAGTGGATTTTCTGGAGCTACAGAACTCAAAATGGCGCGCTTCTAACTGCGTTGGAAAGTAGACATCCAGGGCTTTCCAGCAATATATAATAGTCCATACTTTGGCCGCGTTTAGACGACGCAAAAGGGCGTTGAACGCCAGTTCTACGCTGCAGTCTGGAGTTAAACGCCAGAAACACGTCAAAAGCCAGAGTTGAACGCCAGAAATACGTTACAAATTGGCGTTCAACTCCAGAAAGAGCCTCTGCACGTGGAAAGCTAAAGCTCAGCCCAAGCACACACCAAGTGGGCCCCGGAAGTGGATTTATGCATCAATTACTTACTTCTGTAAACCCTAGTAACTAGTTTAGTATAAATAGGACTTTTTACTATTGTATTTTGATCTTGGGATCATCTTGGGACGTCTGGTTCTTAGATCATGGGGGCTGGCCATTCGGCCATGCCTGAACCTTTCACTTATGTATTTTCAAACGGTAGAATTTCTACACTCCATAGATTAAGGTGTGGAGCTCTGCTGTTCCTCATGAATTAATGAAAAGTACTACTATTTTTCTATTCAATTCAACTTATTCCGCTTCTAAGATATTCATTCGTACTTCAACATGAATGTGATGAACGTGACAATCATCATCATTCCCTATGAACGCGTGCCAGACAACCACTTCCGTTCTACCTTAGATTGAATGAGTATCTCTTGGATCTCTTAATCAGAATCTTCGTGGTGTAAGCTAGATTGATGGCGGCATTCATGAGAGTCTGGAAAGTCTAAACCTTGTCTGTGGTATTCCGAGTAGGACTCTGGGATTGAATGACTGTGACGAACTTCAAACTCGCGAGTGCTGCGCGTAGTGACAGACGCAAAAGGAGGGTGAATCCTATTCCAGTATGATCGAGAGCCGCAGATGATTAGCCGTGCTGTGATAGAGCATTTGGACCATTTTCACAAGAGGATAGGATGCAGCCATTGACCACGGTGATGCCTCCAGATGATTAGCCATGCAGTGACAGCGCATCGGACCATTTTCCAGAGAGGATGAAAAGTAGCCATTGACAATGGTGATGTCCTTACATAAAGCCAGCCATGGAAAGGAGTAAGACTGATTGGATGAAGACAGCAGGAAAGCAGAAGTTCAGAGGAACGAAAGTATATCCATATGCTTATCTGAAATTCTCACCAATGATATACATAAGTATTTCTATCTTTATTTTCTGTCTATTTATTATTTATTTTCGAAAACTCCATAACTATTTTATATCCGCCTGACTGAGATTTACAAGGTGACCATAGCTTGCTTCATACCAACAATCTCCGTGGGATCGACCCTTACTCACGTAAGGTTTATTACTTGGACGACCCAGTGCACTTGCTGGTTAGTTGTATCGAAGTTGTGAATGAAAAACGATTTATTAAGACGTGCGTACAGAGTTTTTGGCACCGTTGCCTGTGATCACAATTTTGTGCACCAAGTTTTTGGTGCCGTTGCCGGGGATTGTTCGAGTTTGGACAACTGACGGTTCATCTTGTTGCTTAGATTGGGTAATTTTCTTCTTATTTTCAAAAAAAAAAAATTCAAAAAAAATTCTCCTTTGTTTTCGAAAAAAAAATTTTTTTTAAGTAAATGTTTTCAAAAATATATTTTTCTTCAGAATTTTTAAGAATGAATTCTAGTGTTTCATGATGATTTGTTGAATCCTGGCTGGCTGTAAGCCATGTCTAATCTTTTGGACTGGGGTTTCAACTTATCATCACAAGAGCTTGTTGATCTTCACACACTTAGTTGCTCTATACATAAAAAGTATCAATATCTTCTAAAGCTTGGCTGGCTAGTAAGCCATGCCTAACCCTCAGATTGGAGCTTTAGACTAAGAATACAAGATTCCTGGAATTCATATTAAAAATTTTGGAATCCTTATTTTTCTTTTTCAAATAATTTTCGAAAAATCCAAAAAAAATCATAAAATCATAAAAATCAAAAATATTTTGGGTTTCTTGTTTGAGTCTTGAGTCAATTTTTAAGTTTGGTGTCAATTGCATACTCATCTTGCATTTTTCGAAAATTACATTCATGCATTGCATTCATCATGATCTTCAAGTTGTTCTTGATAAACCTTCTTGATTGATCTCCATATTACATTGTTTTGTGTTGTATGGTATTTTTCATATGTATTCTTGAATTCTTAGTGTCTAAGCATTAAAGATTTCTAAGTTTGGTGTCTTGCATATTTTCTTTGCATAAAAAATTTTTCAAAAATAAGTTCTTGGTGTTCATCTTAATCTTCAAAGTGTTCTTGGTGTTCATCTTGACATTCATAGCATTCTTGCATGCATTCATTGTTTTAATCTAAAAAATTTTCATGCATTGCATCATTTTCATGTTTTTCTTTCTCATCATAAAAATTCAAAAATAAAAAAAATATCTTTCCCTCTTTTCTCTCATAAAATTCAAAAATTTGAGTTGACTTTTTCAAAAATTTTTAAAATCTAGTTGTTTCTTATGAGTCAAATCAAATTTTCAATTTAAGAATCTTGTCTTTTTCAAAATCTTTTTCAAAAATAAAATCTTTTTCATTTTTCTTATTTAGTTTCGAAAACTTTAAAAAATATTTTTCAAAAATCCTTTTCTTAACTTTATCTCATAATTTTCGAAAATATCATCAACGATTAATGTTTTGATTCAAAAATTTCAAGTTTGTTACTTGCTTGTTAAGAAAGATTCAAACTTTAAGTTCTAGAATCATATCTTGTGATTTCTTGTGAATCAAGTCATTAATTGTGATTTTAAAAATCAAATCTTTTTCAAAACTAATTTCAATCATATCTTTTCAAAATATCTTTTTATCTTATCCTTTTCAAAAATTTGATTTCAAAATATCTTTTCTAACTTCTTATCTTCTTATTTTTTCAAAAATTCATTTTCAAAATTTGTTTCAACTAACTAACTAACTTTTTGTTTGTTTCTTATCTTTTTCAAAACTACCTAACTAACTCTCTCTCTCTCTAATTTTCGAAAATATCTCCCTCTTTTTCAAAAACTCTTTTTAATTAACTAATTGTTTCAAAATTCAATTTTAATTTATTTTTTCTTCTAATTTTCGAAAATCACGAACTCTTTTTCAAAAATTATTTTCGAAAATCCACTTCCCCCTCTCATCTTCTTCTATTTATTTATTTATTTAATAACATCTCTTCCTCACTCACCAAAAATCCGAACCCTCTCTCTCTCTCTCTGAGTTCAGATTGTCTCTTCTTCTTTTCTTCTACTCTTCTTTTCTTCTTCTACTTACATAAGGGAACCTCTATACCTGGGCAAAAAGGATCCCTATTATTATTATTTTTCTGTTCTTTCTTTTTCATATGAGCAGGAGCAAGGACAAGAACATTCTTGTTGAAGCAGACCCTGAACCTGAAAGGACTCTGAAGAGGAAACTAAGAGAAGCTAAATTACAACAATCCAGCAAGCACCTGTCAGGAATTTTCAAACAAGAAGAGGAGATGGCAGCCGAAAATAATAATAATACAAGGAGGATGCTTGGTGACTTTACTGCACCTAATTCCAATTTACATGGAAGAAGCATCTCCATCCCCACCATTGGAGCAAACAATTTTGAGCTAAAACCTCAATTAGTTTCTCTGATGCAGCAGAACTGCAAGTTTCATGGACTTCCATCTGAGGATCCTTTTCAGTTCTTAACTGAATTTTTGCAGATCTGTGATACTGTTAAGACTAATGGAGTAGATCCTGAAGTCTATGGGCTCATGCTTTTCTCCTTTGCTGTAAGAGACAGAGCTAGAGTGTGGTTGGACTCTCAACCCAAAGATAGCCTAAACTCTTGGGATAAGCTGGTCACGGCTTTCTTAGCCAAGTTCTTTCCTCCTCAAAAGCTTAGTAAGCTTAGAGTGGATGTTCAAACCTTCAGACAGAAAGAAGGTGAATCCCTCTATGAAGCTTGGGAGAGATACAAGCAACTAACCAAAAAGTGTCCTTCTGACATGCTTTCAGAATGGACCATCCTGGATATATCCTATGATGGTCTGTCTGAATTAGCTAAGATGTCATTGGATACTTCTGCAGGTGGATCCATTCACCTAAAGAAAACACCTGCAGAAGCTCAAGAACTCATTGACATAGTTGCTAACAACCAGTTCATGTACACTTCTGAGAGGAATCCTGTGAGTAATGGGACGCCTCAGAAGAAGGGAGTTCTTGAAATTGATACTCTGAATGCCATATTGGCTCAGAATAAAATATTGACTCAGCAAGTCAATATGATTTCTCAAAGTCTGAATGGAATGCAAGCTGCATCCAACAGTACTCAAGAGGCATCTTCTGAAGAAGAAGCTTATGATCCTGAGAATCCTGCAATTGCAGAGGTGAATTACATGGGTGAACACTATGGAAACACTTATAATCCCTCATGGAGAAATCACCCAAATCTCTCATGGAAGGATCAATAAAAGCCTCAACAAGGCTTTAATAATGGTGGAAGAAATAGGTTTAACAATAGTAAACCTTTTCCATCAACCACTCAGTAAGAAACAGAGAACTCTGAACAAAATACATCTAATTTAGCAAACTTAGTCTTTGATCTATCTAAGGCCGCTGTAAGTTTCATGAATGAAACAAGGTCCTCAATTAGAAATTTAGAGGCACAAGTGGGCCAGCTGAGTAAAAGGATCCCTGAAATCCCTCCTAGTACTCTCCCAAGCAATACAGAAGAAAATCCAAAAGAAGAGTGCAAGGCCATTGACATAGTCAAGACAGCCGAACCTAGAGAGGAAGGGGAGGACATGAATCCCAAGGAGGAAGACTTCCTGGGGCATCCAGTGATCAATAAGGAGTTTCCCTCTGAGGAACCAAAGGAATCTGAGACTCAACTAGAGACCCTAGAGATTCCATTAAACCTCCTTATTCCATTCATAAGCTCTGATGAGTATTCCTCTTCTGAAGAGAATGAGGATGTTACTAAGGAGCAAGTTACCAAGTACCTTGGTGCAATCATGAAGCTGAATGCCAAATTATTTGGTATTGAGACTTGGGAAGATGAACCTCCCTTGTTCACCAATGAACTAAGTGATCTGGATCAATTGACATTGCCTTAGAAGAAACAGGATCCTGGAAAGTTCTTAATACCTTGTACCATAGGCACCATGATCTTTGAAAAAGCTCTGTGTGACCTTGGTTCAGGGATAAACCTCATGCCCCTCTCTGTAATGGAAAAACTGGGAATCTTTGAGGTGCAAGCTGCCAGAATCTCATTAGAGATGGCAGACAATTCAAGAAAAGAGGCTTATGGACAAGTAGAGGACATATTAGTAAAGGTTGAAGGCCTTTACATCCCTGCTGATTTCATAATCCTAGATACTGGGAAGGATGAGGATGAATCCATCATCCTTGGAAGACCCTTCCTAGCCACAGCAAGAGCTGTGATTGATGTTAACAGAGGTGAACTAGTCCTTCAATTGAATGAGGACTCCCTTGAGTTTAAAACTCAAGGACATCCTTCTGTAAACATGGAAAAGAGGCACAGTAAGCTTCTCTCAAAACAGAGTCAACCAGAGCCCCCACAGTCAAACTCTAAGTTTGGTGTTGGGAGGCCACAACCAAATTCTAAGTTTGGTGTTGAACTCCCATATCCAAACTCTAAGTTTGGTGTTGGGGAGTCTCAACAATGCTCTGAACATCTGTGAGGCTCCATGAGAGCCCATTGTCAAGCTATTGACATTAAAGAAGCGCTTGTTGGGAGGCAACCCAATTTTTATATATCTAATTTTAAGTTATTTTTATTGTTATTTCATGTTTTATTAGGTTCATGATCATGTGGAGTCACAAAATAAATATAAAAATTGAAAACGGAATCCAAAACAGCAGAAGAAAAATCACACCCTGGAGGAGGATCTCACTGGCGTTTAAACGCCAGTAAGGAGCATCTGTCTGGCGTTCAACGCCAGAACAGAGCATGGATCTGGCCTTGAACGCTAGAAACAAGCAGCATCCTGGCGTTCAAACGCCAGAAATGCACAGTGAAGAAGAGCTGGCGCTAAACGCCAGAAACAAGCATCTGGCTGGCGTTCAACGCCAGAAATATGTTGCATCTGGGCGCTGAACGCCCAGAACAAGCATCAATTCGGCGTTTAAACGCCAGAATTGCATGCAAAGGCATATTATGTGCCTAATGGGTGCAGGGATGCAAATCCTTGACACCTCAGGATCTGTGGGCCCCACAGGATCAACTCAGCATCTGTGGACCCTACAGGATCCCCACCTACCTCCACTCACTCTCTTCCCTCTTCTCAATGTTCATCCTCTCTTCCCAATAAACACTCTTCCCCAAAACTCTTCACCAATCACCTCAATCTCTCTTCCCTATCACCACTTCACCACTCACATCATCCACTCTTTCCCATAAACCTACCTTATAAACTCCACCTACCTTCAAAATTCAAAATCAATTTCCCACCCAAAACCCACCTTTATGGCCGAACCTTACCCCCCTCCCTTCCCTATATATAGCCCTCCATTCTTCCTCATTTTCACACCACACAACCCTCTCTTTTCTTCTTGGCCGAATACACCTTTCCCTCATCTCCGCTATATTTTCTTCTTCTTCTTCATCTATTCTTTCTTCTCTTGCTCAAGGGCGAGCAATATTCTAAGTTTGGTGTGGTAAAAGCATAAGCTTTTTGTTTTTCCATTACCATTGATGGCACCTAAGACCGGAGAATCCTCTAGAAAAGGGAAAGGAAAGACAAAATTTTCCACCTCTGAGTCATGGGAGATGGAAAGATTCATCTCCAAAGCTCATCAAGACCACTTCTATGATGTTGTGGCCAAGAAGAAGGTGATCCTCGAGGTCCCTTTCAAACCCAAGAGAAATGAGTATCCGGAGATCCGACATGAGATCCATAGAAGAGGTTGGGAAGTTCTAACAAACCCCATCCAACAAGTCAGAATTCTAATGGTTCAAGAGTTTTATGCTAATGCATGGATCACAAGGAACCATGATCAAAGTAAGAACCCGAACCCAAAGAATTATCTCACCATGGTTCGGGGGAATTACTTAGATTTTAGTTCGGAAAATGTAAGGTTGGCGTTCAACTTGCCAATGATGGAAGAGAACGCACGCCCCTACACAAGGAGAGTCAACTTTGATCAAAGGTTGGACCAAGTCCTCATGGACATATGTGTGGAAGGAGCTCAATGGAAGATTGACTCAAAAGGCAAACCGGTTCAACTGAGAAGACTGGACCTTAAGCCTGTAGCTAGAGGATGGTTGGAGTTCATTCAACGCTCAATCATTTCCACTAGCAACCGGTCTGAAGTTACTATAGACCGGGCCATCATAATCCATAGCATCATGATTGGAGAAGAGGTGGAGGTTCATGAGATTATACCTCAAGAACTCTACAAGGTGGCTGACAAGTCCTCCACTATGGCAAGGTTAGCTTTTCCTCACCTCATTTGCCATCTATGCAATTCGGCTGGGATTGACATAGAAGGAGACATTCCCATTGAGGAAGAGAAGCCCATCACTAAGAAAAGGATGGAGCAAACAAGAGAGCCCATTCATGGATCTCAAGAGACGCATGAAGCTCATCACCATGAGATCCCGGAGATGCCTCAAATGCATTTTCCTCCACAAAACTATTGGGAGCAAATCAACACCTTCCTAGGAGAATTAAGTTCCAACATGGGACAATTAAGGGTGGAACATCAAGAGCACTCCATCATCCTTCATGAAATTAGAGAAGATCAAAAAGCAATGAGGGAGAAGCAACAAAGACAAGGAAGAGACATAGAAGAGCTCAAGGACATCATTGGTTCCTCAAGAAGGAAACGCCACCATCACTAAGGTGGATTCATTCCTTGTTCTTACATTCTTTGTTTTTCGTTTTCTTTATGATAAGTGCTTATCCATGTTTGTGTCTTATTACATGATCATTAGTCTTTAGTAACTTTGTCTTAAAGTTATAAATGTCCTATGAATCTGTCACCTCTCTTAAATGAAAACTGTTTTAATTCAAAAGAACAAGAAGTACATGAGTTTCGAATTTATCCTTGAACTTAGTTTAATTATATTGATGTGGTGACAATGCTTCTTGTTTTCTGAATGAATGCTTGAACAATGCATATGTCTTTTGAAGTTGTTGTTTAAGAATGTTAAATATATTGGCTCTTGAAAGAATGATGACAAAGAGACATGTTATTTGATAATCTGAAAAATCATAAAAATGATTCTTGAAGCAAGAAAAAGCAGCAAAGAACAAAGCTTGCAGAAAAAAAAAATAGCGAAAAAAATAGAGAGAAAAAGCAAGCAAGAAAAAGCCAAAGCTCTTAAAACCAAGAGGCAAGAGCAAAAAGCCAATAACCCTTAAAACCAAAAGGTAAGGGTAAATAAAAAGGATCCCAAGGCTTTGAGCATCAGTGGATAGGAGGGCCTAAAGGAATAAAATCCTGGCCTAAGCGGCTAAACCAAGATGTCCCTAACCATGTGCTTGTGGCGTGAAGGTGTCAAGTGAAAACTTGAGACTGAGCGGTTAAAGTCAAGGTCCAAAGCAAAAGAAGAGTGTGCTTAAGAACCCTGGACACCTCTAATTAGGGACTTTAGCAAAGTTGAGTCACAATCTGAAAAGGTTCACCTAGTTATGTGTCTGTGGCATTTATGTATCCGGTGGTAATACTGGAAAACAAAGTGCTTAGGGCCACGGCCAAGACTCATAACATAGCTGTGTTCAAGAATCAACATACTGAACTAGGAGAATCAATAACACTATCTGAACTCTGAGTTCCTATAGATGCCAATCATTCTGAACTTCAATGGATGAAGTGAGATGCCAAAACTATTCAAGAGGCAAAAAGCTACAAGTCCCGCTCATCTGATTGGAGCTATGTTTCATTGATAGATTGGAATTTATAGTATATTCTCTTCTTTTTATCCTATTTGATTTTTAGTTGCTTGGGGATAAGCAACAATTTAAGTTTGGTGTTGTGACGAGCGGATAATTTATACGCTTTTTGGCATTATTTTTAGTATGTTTTTATTAGGATCTAGTTACTTTTAGGGATATTTTTATTAGTTTTTATGTTAAATTTACATTTCTGGACATCACTATGAGTTTGTGTGTTTTTCTGTGATTTCAGGTATTTTCTGGCTGAAATTGAGGGACTTGAGCAAAAATCAGATTCAGAGGTTGAAGAAGGACTGCTGATGCTGTTGGATTCTGACCTCCCTGCACTCAAAGTGAATTTTCTGGAGCTACAGAACTCAAAATGGCTCGTTTCCAATTGCGTTGGAAAGTATACATCCAGGGCTTTCCAGCAATATATAATAGGTCATACTTTGGCCGAGTTTAGATGACGCAAAAGGGCGTTGAATACCAATTCTACGCTGCAGTCTGGAGTTAAACGCCAGAAACACGTCACAAGCCAGAGTTGAACGCCAGAAATACGTTACAAACTGGCGTTCAACTTCAGAAAGAGCCTCTACACGTGGAAAGCTAAAGCTCAGCCCAAGCACACACCAAGTGGGCCCCAGAGGTGGATTTATGCATCAATTACTTACTTTTGTAAACCCTAGTAACTAGTTTAGTATAAATAGGATTTTTTACTATTGTATTTTGATCTTGGGATCATCTTGGGATGTCTGGTTGTTAGATCATGGGGGCTGGCCATTCGGTCATGCCTGAACCTTTCACTTATGTATTTTAAAACGGTAGAATTTCTACACTCCATAGATTAAGGTGTGGAGCTCTGCTGTTTCTCAAGAATTAATGCAAAGTACTACTGTTTTTCTATTCAATTCAACTTATTCCGCTTCTAAGATATTCATTCGCACTTCAACATGAATGTGATGAACGTGACAATCATCATCATTCCCTATGAATGCGTGCCTGACAACCACTTCCGTTCTACCTTAGATTGAATGAGTATCTCTTGGATCTCTTAATCAGAATCTTCGTGGTGTAAGCTAGATTGATGGCGGCATTCATGAGAGTCCGGAAAGTCTAAATCTTGTCTGTGGTATTCCGAGTAGGACTCTGGGATTGAATGACTGTGACGAACTTTAAACTCGCGAGTGCTGGGCGTAGTGACAGACGCAAAAGGAGGGTGAATCCTATTCCAGTATGATCGAGAGCCTCAGATGATTAGTCGTGCTGTGACAGAGCATTTGGACCATTTTCACAAGAGGATAGGATACAGCCATTGACCACGGTGATGCCTCCAGATGATTAGCCATGCAGTGATAGCACATCGGACCATTTTCCAAAGAGGATGAAAAGTAGTCATTGACAATGGTGATGTCCTTACATAAAGCCAGCCATGGAAAGGAGTAAGACTGATTGGATGAAGACAGCAGGAAAGCAGAAGTTCAGAGGAATGAAAGCATCTCCATACGCTTATCTGAAATTCTCACCAATGATATACATAAGTATTTCTATCTTTATTTTCTGTCTATTTATTATTTATTTTCAAAAACTCCATAACTATTTTATATCCGCCTGACTGAGATTTACAAGGTGACCATAGCTTGCTTCATACCAACAATCTCCGTGGGATCAACCCTTACTCACGTAAGGTTTATTACTTGGACGACCCAGTGCACTTGCTGGTTAGTTGTATCGAAGTTGTGAATGAAAAATGATTTATTAAGACGTGCGTACAGAGTTTTTGGCGCCGTTGCCTAAGATCACAATTTCGTGCACCACTTACTTATTCAAGAAAGGTGTTGTTAGTTTTCTAAGAAGATGCATCTCCCATGAGAAAGGACAAGAGGTTCTTTGGCATTGCCATGGATCTAGTTATGGAGGACATTTTAGTGGAGAGAGGACTGCAGCTAAGGTGTTGCAATGTGCATTCTTTTGGCCTACAATATTCAAAGATGCTAAAGAGTTTGTGACAAGGTGTAATAACTGTCAAAGAGCTGGGAACCTACCCAAAAAGAATGAAATGCCACAGAGATTCATTATGGAGTTGGAGTTGTTTGATGTTTGGGGAATTGATTTCATGGGACCATTCCCACCTTCATACTCAAACAATTACATACTAGTGGCTGTGGATTATTTGTCAAAGTGGGTAGAGGCCATAGCTACATCAATAAATGATAACAAAGTAGTGATCAACTTCTTGAGGAGGAGTATATTCAGCCGGTTTGGAGTTCCTAGAGCTCTTATAAGTGATGGGGGAACTCACTTTTACAACAAGCAACTTGAGACACTCCTCCTAAAATATGGTGTCAAGCACAAGGTAGCAACTCCATATCATCCAAAAACCAATGGTCAAGCTGAAATTTCAAATAGAGAGCTCAAGAGAATCCTTGAGAAGACTGTTGGAAACTCAAGAAAAGATTGGTCCAAGAAGCTAGATAATGTATTATGGACCTATAGAACAGCTTTCAAGACACCTATTGGCATGTCTCCATACCAATTGGTGTTTGTAAAAGCTTGTCATCTAGCAGTGGAGCTTGAACATAGAGCATTTTAGGCTCTAAAGATGTTAAACTTTGTTAATCAAGCTGCTGGGGAAGGAAGATTGCTACAACTCAATGAGCTAGAAGAATTCAGATCTCAAGCTTATGAAAATGCCAAAATTTAGAAGGAGAATACAAAGAAATAGCATGATCAAAAGCTAGCAAGAAGAGAGTTTGTAGAAGGCCAAAAGGTGTTATTATACAACTCAAGGCTCAAGTTCTTCCCAGGGAAGCTAAAGTCAAGATGGTCTGGACCCTTCACAATCCTCAAGGCCTCTTCCTATGGTCATGTAAAGCTTATGGAGGACAAGACATAAAGAACCTTCACTGTCAATGGCCACAGGCTTAAGCACTATTTGGGAGACTCATTGGACGAAAAAAGAGTGAACTACACCCTCAACTGAAGAGGGAGAATCGTCAAGCTAATGACGTTAAAGAAGCTCTAGTTGGAAGGCACCCCAACACTCATATCCTTTCAATTTCATGCCTTCTAGTGTAGTTTATGTTTAGTGGTACACGAAATCGTGATCTCACACTTTTCTCACAACTCCGTGCAGCTGACCAGCAAGTGCACTGGGTCGTCCAAGTAATACCTTACGTGAGTAAGGGTCGATCCCACAGAGATTGTCGGCTTGAAGCAAGCAATGGTCATCCTTGTAAATCTCAGTCAGGTGGATTCAAATGGTTATGAAGTTTTGATAAATAAAATATAAATAAAACATAAAACAAAGATAGAAGTACTTATGTAATTCATTGGTAGGAGTTTCAGATAAGCGTATGAAGATGCTTTGTTCCTTCTGAATCTCTGCTTTCCTATTGCCTTCATCCAATCATTCATACTCCTTTCTATGGCAAGCTGTATATTGGGGGATCACTGTTGTCAATGGCTACCATTCGTCCTCTCAGTGAAAATGGTCCGGCTACGGGTTACGTAGGGCTAATCATCTGTCGGTTCTCACTTGTGTTGGAATAAAATCCATTAATCCTTTTGCACACTGTCACTGCGCCCAACACTTATGAGTTTGAAGCTCGTCACAGTCATCCCATCCCAGATCCTACTCGGAATACCACAGACAAGGTTTAGACTTTCTGGATCTCAAGAATGCTGCCAATTGTTCTAGCTTATACCACGAAGACTCTGATCTCACGGAATGGAAGGCTCTATTGTCAGGAGAGGCAACCATGCGTCGTGAACTAGGAGGCCAAGAGATATGTATTCAAGCTCATTTTCAGGTAGAATGGAAGTGGTTGTCAGGCACGCATTCATAAGTGAGAATGGTGATGAGTGTCACTTGATCATCACATTCATCATGTTGAAGTACGAATGGATATCTTAGAACAAGAATAAGCATGAATTGAATAGAAAATAGTAGTACTTTGCATTGATTCATGAGGAACAGCAGAGCTCCACACCTTAATCTATGATGTGTAGAAACTCAACCATTGAAAATACATAAGAACAAGGTCTAGGCAAGGCCGAATGGCCAGCCTCCCCAAAGAGAGTTCAATCATCAAAACATGATTAAAAGATGATTAAAGGTTGATTAAAGGGTTCAAAGACCTGATCCCAAGATCAAAGATGATTAAAAGATTAAAATACAATAGTAAAAGGTCCTATTTATAATGAACTAGTAGCCTAGGGTTTATAGAAATAAGTAAATGATGCAGAAATCTACTTCCGGGCCCACTTGGTGTGTGCTTGGACTGAGCATTGAAGCTTTCATATGTAGAGACTTTTCTTGGAGTTAAACGCCAGCTCTGGTGCCAATTTGGGCGTTTAACTCCAGCTTTTATGCCAGTTCTGGCGTTTAACGCCAAAATAGGGTAGAAAGTTGGCGTTTAAACGCCAGTTTGCATTATCAAAACTCGGGCAAAGTATGAACTATTATATATTGCTGGAAAGCGCAAGATGTCTACTTTCCAACGTAATTGAGAGTGTGCCAATTGGGCATCTATAGCTCGCGAAAATCCATTTCGAGTGCAGGAGGGTCAGAATCCAACAGCATCTGCAGTCCTTTTTCAACCTCTGAATCAGATTATTGCTCAGGTCCTTCAATTTCAGCCAAAAAATACCTAAAATTACAGAAAAACACACAAACTCATAGTAAAGTCCAGAAATGTGAATTTTGCATAAAATCTAATAAAAATATTCTAAAAACTAACTAAAACATACTAAAAACTATATAAAAACAGTGCCATAAAGCGTATAAATTATCCGCTCATCACAACACCAAACTTAAATTTTTGCTTGTCCCCAAACAACTAAAAGCAAAATAGGATAAAAAGAAGAGAATATACAATGAATTCCGAAAACATCCATGAAGATCAGTCTTAATTAGATGAGCGGGGCTATTAGCTTTTTGCTTCAGAACAGTTTTGGCTTCTCACTTTATCCTTTGAAGTTCAGAATGATTGGCATCTATAGGAACTCAGAATTCAGATGGTGTTATTGATTCTCCTAGTTCAGTATGTTGATTCTTGAACATAGCTACTTTATGATTCTTGGCTGTGACTCTAAGCTCTTTGTTTTCCAGTATTACCACCGAATACATAAATGCCACAGACACATAACTGGGTGAACCTTTTCAGATTGTGACTCAGCTTTGCTAGAGTCCCCAATTAGAGGTGTCCAGAGCTCTTAAGCACGTTCTTTTTGCTTTGGACCACGACTTTAACCGCTCAGTCTCAAGCATTTCACTTGACACCTTCACGCCACAAGCACATGGTTAGGGACAGCTTGATTTAGCCGCTTAGGCCAGGATTTTATTCCTTTGGGCCCTCCTATCAATTAATGCTCAAAGCCTTGGATCTTTTTTACCCTTGCCTTTTAGTTTAAAGGGTTACTGGCTTTTTCTGCTTGCTTTTTCTTTTTCTTTATTTTTCTTTCTTTTTCTTTTTCAATTTTTTTCGCAAGCTTTGTATTCACTACGTTTTCTTGCTTCAAGAATCAATTTTTATGATTTTTCAGATTATCAATAACATTTTTCCTTTTTCATTATTCTTTCAAGAGCCAACAAATTTAACATTCATAAACTTCACTATAAAAAATATGCACTATTCAAGCATTCATTCAGAAAACAAAAAGTATTGCCACCACATCAAAATAATTAAACTATTTTAAAATTTGAAATTCATGTACTTCTCTTTCTTTTTCAGAAAACATTTTTCATTTAAGAAAGGTGATGGATTCATAGGACATTCATAACTTTAAAGCATAGGCACTAGACACTAATGATCATGTAATAAAGACACAAATATAGATAGAACATAAAGCATAGGAAACGAAAAACAGAAAATAAAGAACAAGGAAATTAAAGAACGGGTCCACCTTAGTGATGGCGGCTTGTTCTTCCTCTTGAAGATCTTATGGAGTGCTTGAGCTCCTCTATGTCTCTTCCTTGCCTTTGTTGCTCCTCTCTCATGGCCTTTTGGTCCTCTCTAATTTCATGGAGGATAATGGAATGTTCTTGTTGAGGTACATGCGTGGGCTCTCTTGTTTGCTCCATCCTTTTCTTAGTGATGGGCTTTTGAGATGAATCTCTCCATCTCTCATGACTCAGAGGAGGAAGCTTTTGCCTTCCCTTTCCTCTTTCTAGAGGTTTCTCTGGCTTTAGGTGCCATAGATGGTTATGGAAAAATAAAAAAAGTAACGTTTTTACCACACCAAACTTAGAAGGTTTGCTCATCCTCGAGCAAAAGAAGATAAGAAGGGAGTAGAAGAAGATGGAGGAGATGGAGAGGTATGAGTGGTTCGGCTAAGGGGGGGAAGTGTTGATGATGTGTGAAAATGAAGGGGGATGAGGGCTTTATATAGGAGTGGAGAGATGGGTAGGGTTCGTGTATTAGGGGTTGGGTGTGGAAGGGAAAGGATTTGAATTGTGAGGTGGGTATTATGGGAAGGTGTGAAAAAGAGAGAGAGAGAGTTGAGGTAGGTGGGGATCCTGTGGGGTCCACAGATCTTGAGGTATCAAGAATTTCTCATCCCTGCACCATTTTGGTGTGTAAACGCCCATTGGAGTGCCAATCCTGGCGTTAAACGCCAGGTTGCTGCCCATTTCTGGCATTTAACGCCAGCTTTTCTTCCCTTTCTGGCGTTAAACACCAACTTGTTGCCCTTTTCTAGCGATAAACGCTAGTCTGGTGCCCTTTTCTGGCGTTAAACGCCCAGAATGGTGCCAGACTGGGCGTTTAACGCCCATTCTGCTACCCTTACTGGCGTTTAAACGCCAGTAAGCTCATCCTCTAGTGTGTGCTGTTTTCAATGCTGTTTTTTTATTCTATTTTTTATTTTTCAGTTGTTTTTGTGACTTTACATGATCATCAACCTAAAGAAAACATAAAATAACAATAGAAATTTAACATAGATAAGTAAAAATCGGGTTGCCTCCCAACAAGCGCTTCTTTAATGTCAATAGCTTGGCAGTGGGCTCTGATGGAGCCTTACAGATACTCAGAGCATGATGATGGCCTCCCAACACCAAACTTAAAGTTTGAATGTTGGGGCTCTGTTTGACTCTGCATTGAGAGAAGCTTGTCATGCTTCTTCTCCATGTGTACAGAAGGAGATCCTTTAGCTTTAAACACAAGGTAGTCCTCATTCACTTGAATGACCAACTCTCCTCTGTCAACATCAATCACAGCTTTTGCTATGGCTAGGAAGGGTCTGCCAAGGATGATGGATTCATCCTTACTCTTTCCAGTGTCAAGGATTATGAAGTCAGCAGGGATGTAAAGGCCTTCAACCTTTACAAAGACATCCTCTACGAGTCCATAAGCCTGTTTCCTTGAATTGTCTGCCATCTCTAGTGAGATTCTTGCAGCTTGCACCTCCAGGATCCCTAGTTTCTCCATTATAGAGAGGGGCATGAGGTTTATACTTGACCTTAGGTCACACAGAGCATTCTCAAAGGTCATTGTGCCTATGGTACAGGGTATTAAAAATTTTCTAGGATCCGGTTTCTTCTGAAGTAATGTCTGCCTAGTCAAGTCATTCAGTTCATTGGTGAGCAAGGGGGGTTCATCCTCCCAAGTCTCATTACCAAATAACTTGGCATTCAGCTTCATGATTGCTCCTAGATACAGAGCAACTTGCTCTTCAGCAATGTCTTCATCCTCTTTAGAGGAAGAATACTCATCAGAACTCATGAATGGAAATAGTAAGTTTAGTGGAATCTCTTTGGTCTCTATATGAGCCTCAGATTCCTCTGGTACCTCAGTATGGAACTCCTTGGAGGGCATTGGATGTCCATTAAGGTCTTCCTCATTGGAAATCACTGCCTTTTCCTCCTCTCCAGGTTCGGCCAAGTTGGACGTGTTTATGGCCTTGCACTCTCTTTTTGGATTCTCTTCTGTATTGCTTGGGAGAGTACTAGGAGGGAGTTCAATAAATTTCTTACTCAGTTGACCCACTTGTGCCTCCAAATTTCTAATGGAGGATCTTGTTTTATTCATGAAACTTAGTGTGGTCTTAGATAGATCAGAGACTATGGTTGCTAAGCTAGAGAGACTCTGCTCAGAATTCTCTGTCTGTTGCTGAGAAGATGATGGAAAAGGCTTGCTATTGCTAAACCTATTTCTTCCACCATTATTGTTGTTGAAGCCTTGTTGAGGCTTCTGTTGGTCCTTCCATGAGAGATTTGGATGATTTCTCCATGAAGGATTATAGGTGTTTGCATAGGGTTCTCCCATGTAATTCACCTCTTCTGTTGCAGGGTTCTCAGGGTCATAGGCTTCTTCAGAGGAAGCTTCCTTAGTGCTGCCTGTTGCTGCTTGCATTCCAGACAAACTCTGAGAAATCATATTGACTTGCTGCGTCAATAATTTGTTCTGAGCCAATATGGCATTCAGAGTATCAATCTCAAGAACTCCTTTCTTCTGAGTTGTCCCATTATTCACAGGATTCCTTTCAGAAGTGTACATGAATTGATTATTTGCAACCATTTTAATGAATTTCTGGGCTTCTTCAGGCATCTTTTTCAGATGAAGAGATCCACCAGCAGAGTTGTCCAATGACATCTTGGACAGTTCAGACAGACCATCATAGAATATGCATATGATGCTCCATTCTAAAAGCATGCCAGAATAACACCTTCTGATCAACTGCTTGTATCTTTCCCAAGCTTCATAGAGGGATTCGCCTTCCTTCTATATGAAGGTCTGGACTTTCACTCTAAGCTTACTCAATTTTTGAGGTGGAAAGAACTTTGCCAAGAAGGCATTGACCAGCTTTTCCCAAGAGTTCAGGCTTTCTTTAGGTTGAGAGTCCAACCATGTCCTAGCTCTGTCTCTTACAGCAAAAGGAAAAAGCATAAGTCTGTAGACCTCAGGGTCAACCCCATGGGTCTTAACAGTGTCACAGATTTGCAAGAATTCAACTAAAAACTGATGAGGATCTTCCAAAGGAAGTCCATGAAACTTGCAGTTATGCTGCATTAGAGAAACTAATTGAGGCTTAAGCTCAAAGTTGTTTGCTCCAATTGCAGGAATTGAGATGCTCCTTCCATAGAAGTCAGAAGAAGGTGCAATGAAGTCACCAAGCATCTTCCTTGCATTGTTGGCATTGTTGTTATTTTCGGCTGCCATGTCTTCTTCTTTTTCGAAAAATTCTGTTAGGTCCTCTCCAGAGTATTATGCTTTAGCTTCTCTTAGCTTCCTCTTCAAGGTCCTTTCAGGTTCAGGATCAGCTTCAACAAGAATACCTTTGTCTTTGTTCCTGCTCATATGAAAGAGAAGAGAACAAGAAAGTATGGAATCCTCTATGTCACAGTATAGAGATTCCTTGAGGTGTCAGAGGAAAATAGGAATAGAGGGATGAGGTAGGTAGATAAGAATTCGAACATATGAAGAAAGAGAGAGAGTCTGAATTGCTAATTGAGGAGGAGTGTTAGTTCTTAAATAGAAGAAGGTGAGAGAGGGAATTTTCGAAAATTCTTAAAAGAAAAATAAAATTAAAATTTAAAACAATTAGTTAAAGAATTTTGAAAAATGGTTAATGGTTTTCCGAAAATTAAAAGTGAGAAATTTGTTGGGTGATTTTGAAAAATATTTTGAAATCAGTAATAAAAAAGATATGATTAAAAATTATTTTGAAAAAGATGTGGTTAAGAAAATATGATTGAGAAGATATGATTGGAATTTTAAAAGGATGTGATTTGAAAAAGATATGATTTTTAAAAAAAAGATATGATTGAAAAACAATTTGAAAAGATTTGATTTTTAAAATTGATGACTTGACTAACAAGGAATTTAAAAGATATGATTCTAAAATTCAAATATTGAACCTTTCTTAACAAGGAAGTAACAAACTTGAAAATTTTGAATCAAATCATTGATTGGTAGTCAGGATTTTCGAAAATGGTGAGAGAAAAATGGAAAAAGATTTGATTTTGAAAAAGATATGATTGATAAGAGAGGATTTGAAAAAGATAAGATTTTGAAAAATTAGTTTTAAAACTTGCAAAATTGAAAAAGATTTGAATTGAAAACAAAATTACCTCCTTGATGCTATCTTGGCATTAAACGCCCAGAATGGTATCCATTCTGGCGTTTAACACCCAAAGTACTACCCTTTTGGGCGTTTAACGCCCAGCCATGTACCCTGGCTGGCGTTTAAACGCCAGTTTTCCTTCCTCACTGGGCGTTTTGAATGCCCAGCTTTTTCTCTGTAATTCCTCTGCTGTATGTTCTGAATCTTCAATTCTCTGTATTATTGACTTGAAAAGACATAATTTTGAAATTTTTTTTGAATTTTTAATGATGAGAGAGAACAACAACAAAATGAAACTAATCATAAAAAAAAACTAAGATCAAATAAATAATGCATGCAAGACACCAAACTTAGAAATTTTCATATTAGAGACACTAACAAATTGAGAATGCACATGAGAAACAACAAAAGAAACAAAACAAGAGAATTTAAAGATCAGACCCAATAAAATCATCAAGAACAACTTGAAGATCAATAAAGAACAAAACTCAAATGCATGGATTTTCGAAAAATTAAAGAAAAAATCAAAATATGCAATTGACACCAAACTTAAAATTTGACACTAGACTCAAACAAGAAACACAAAATAATTTTTTTTTATTTTTCAAAAATTATTTTGGAAAAAGGAAAATAAGAAATTCAAAAATTTTTAATACAAATTCCAGGAATCATGCAACGTTAGTCTAAAGTTTCAGTCTAAAAAGATTAGACATGGCTAGCCAAGCTTCAGCAGGACATTACATACAACAGCCACATTGATGGAAATCAATTAGCTCCTGTGATGATAAAAGCATCCTCTGAAACTCTAGAATTCATTCTTAAAAATTTTGGAGTCATAGAATAATTTATTTTTTTGAAAATTTTTCGAAAATAAAAAGCTTTAAAAATAAAATAAAATTACCTAATCTCAGCAACAAGATGAACCGTCAGTTGTCCAAACTCGAACAATCCCTGGCAACGGCGCCAAAAACTTGGTACACGAAATCGTGATCTCACACTTTTCTCACAACTCTGTGCAGCTGACCAGCAAGTGCACTGGGTCGTCCAAATAATACCTTACGTGAGTAAAGGTCGATCCCACGGAGATTGTCGGCTTGGGTCCGTCCTCTCAGTGAAAAGGGTCCGGCTACGGGTTACGTAGGGCTAATCATCTGTCGGTTCTCACTTGTGTTGGAATAAGATCCATTGATCCTTTTGAACACTGTCACTGCACCCAACACTCATGAGTTTGAAGCTCGTCACAATCATCCCATCCCAGATCCTACTCGGAATACCACAGACAAGGTTTAGACTTTCCGGATCTCAAGAATGCTGCCAATTGTTCTAGATTATACCACGAAGACTCTGATCTCACGGAATGGAAGGCTCTGTTGTCAGGAGAGGCAACCATGCATCGTGAACCAGAAGGCCAAGAGATATGCATTCAAGCTCGTTTTTAGGTAGAACGGAAGTGATTGTCATGCACGCGTTCATAAGTGAGAATGGTGATGAGTGTCACTCGATCATCACATTCATCATGTTGAAGTGCGAATGGATATCTTAGAACAAGAATAAGCATGAATTGAATAGAAAAACAGAAGTACTTTGCATTGATTCATGAGGAACAGCAGAGCTCCACACCTTAATCTATGATGTGTAGAAACTCCACCGTTGAAAATACATAAGAACAAGGTCCAGGCATGGCCGAATGGCCAGCCTCCCCAAAGAGGGTTCAATCATCAAAACATGATTAAAAGATGATTAAAGGATGATTAAAGGGTTCAAAGACCTGATCCCAAGATCAAAGATGATCAAAAGATGAAAATACAATAGTAAAAGGTCATATTTATAATGAACTAGTAGCCTAGGGTTTACAGAAATAAGTAAATGATGCAGAAATCCACTTCCAGGCCCACTTGTTGTGTGCTTGGGCTAAGCATTGAAGCTTTCATGTGTAGAGACTTTTCTTGGAGTTAAACGCCAGCTCTGGTGCCAATTTGGGCGTTTAACTCCAGCTTTTATGCCAGTTCTGGCGTTTAACGCCAAAATAGGGTAGAAAGTTGGCGTTTAAACGCCAGTTTGCGTTATCAAAACTCGGGCAAAGTATGGACTATTATATATTGCTGGAAAGCCCAAGATGTCTAATTTCCAACGCAATTGAGAGTGCGCCAATTGGGCTTCTGTAGCTCGATAAAATCCATTTCGAGTGCAGGAGGGTCAGAATCCAACAGCATCTGTAGTCCTTTTTCAGCCTCTGAATCAGATTTTTGCTCAGGTCCCTCAATTTCAGCCAGAAAATACCTGAAATCACAGAAAAACACACAAACTCATAGTAAATTCTAGAAATGTGAATTTTGCATAAAAACTATTAAAAATATACTAAAAACTAACTAAAACATACTAAAAACTATGTAAAAACGCCAAAAAGTGTATAAATTATCCGCTCATCATTTAGTCACTTAGATTGTTTGATTTTCAATTTCAGTTGTTAATTAGTTGATAGTCCTTTGATTTGTTTTTGCTCATAGTTCTCTAGTTAACTGGGATTGTAAAGTTGCATGTTACACTATTTGAGGTTGGTTTATTGGGCTGAAAAACTAGCTAAAGAGCTAAGTTTGGTGTGACCACTAACCCACTTAATTTGAGCTTACATCAAACTAATTGGATTAACCTTGGGAGTAAGCCCAAAATAAAGTTTGGTGTGGCCACCATCATAAGAAATTCATACATACAGCCCAATTCATTCATGTTTGAAGGCAATTGGTCGGTGCATAAATGAGCACTTTATTGTGTACGTATCAAATTGGAAGCGGAAGAGTGTGAATTAAAATTATTCCATTCATAATGCACACAATAAAGTCTAATTATGAAACCAATTACCACATGCCATGAATCTAAGTTTGGACACCTATTAAATGCCATTTAACTAGAAGAATATGAAGCAATTTCATTCTGATTACTGATGGGGGTTTCAATTTGGGTTTTCAGGAAAAAAGAGGGGCCCACATGACATTGATAGCTCATTAAGTTAGAGAGTCAAAGTGTACTTACACTTTGGAACTCAAAATTCAGAAGAAGCTGAAGAGATAGGGGTTGGCGCCTCAACCCACGCTGGGCACAACTCCCAAGTGGGAAACATTCAATTTCTAACTTTAATTCACACCTTCCAGATTTTTCCCTCCTTCTCTATATAATGCACTCACCCAACCCTCTTATTCAAACTTCAAACTTCTCTACTCTAAAACCTCTACTCTTCTTGTCTCTACTCTCTTGTTTTCGTTACTTTCTTTCTTTCTTTACTCTTGTCTCTGGTTCATCAAGCTTCAATGAGTTCAAGTTCCTCTAACTCTTCCACCAAAATCAGTTTTATGGGTGGGTAAGTGAGAGGCAAATCATTCCCGAGGTGGGCTTCTAACTTGGAAGGAATGAGCACAGAGAGATCAACATAGAGATTAACAACAGAGGCTGGGCACTTTTGTGCAATCCACCAAAGAAGGTGGTGGAGAGCTTAGTAAGGGAATTTTATGCCAATGCAATGCCTCAGCTTGGGCAACCTTATGATTATCAGAGCTATGTGATGGGGAAGAGCATTGACTACAGCCCCTCCAACATAGACAAAATACTGATGGTGAAGAGCACAAACTCCACCCAGAGTTATGAAGAAAGGGTGAAGCAAGTTGACCCTGGATTTGAAGAAATTTTGAATGAAATCTGTGTTCTCAATGTGCAACGGATTAATGACAAGGATGGGAGGCCCAATCAATTGAGAAGAAGAGATTTATGTCCTCAAGCTAGAGGGTGGTTGGACTTTGTGAGGAGATCCCTCAACCCTACCTCCAACACTTCGGAGATCACTTTGGAGAGAGTTGTGCTTATATACAGCATCATGAAAGGGGAGAATGTCAACGTGGGGGAGCTGATTGACAACAACATTCATAAGGTGCTGAAAAGCACCAAAGACAGCACAAGATTGGCCTTTTCAAGCATCATTCAAAGGCTGTGTAATGAAGCTGGGGTAGAGAAGGTGATTGATGAAATTTTGGTGGATCAAGACAAGCCTATCATTGCCAAGAAGATGGAGAAACTGGTGGCAATCAACCCACTAAAACAAAGGATAAGAGGGCAGAGAGCTCATGTTCAGGAACCACAAGGGCCACCACAACATGAGAAAGATTTTGTTCAACTACCATACCTACCACTTCCAGCACCAATTCCACAATTCCTTGAAGGTTTCAATTGGAAAAAAATGCAAGGAGATATCCACCAAATGCAAGGAGACACAAACCACTTGAGAGAAGATGTAAGCCAGCTAAGAGAGCAACAAAAGCAATGGGACCAAATGCAAAAAGACATTCAGAAACTCCAAGGGAACATGGAGTACATGAAAGAACAACAAGGCTAATTCCACTGGGAAGAGATGAAGGGAAGCCTCAACACAATCATGGAGCAACAACAAATGCAACAGATGAACCTTGCCGAGTTCAGAGCCCTCTATGAGGCCAGGACTATATCAAGAAGACAATATGACTGCTACGCACAAGCAAAATTAAATCACTTTTGTAATGCAGTAGCCAATATGAACCCTAATTATCCAATGTTCATGCAAAAGATAGAAGAACTCAGTGCAAGGCAGGAGGAAATTGTGGACAAACACATAGAGAGTGAAAGGAATTACATGAGGAGGCTAGGCTTTTAGAAGCCCAAGGACACCAAAGCACAAGAAAGATCCTCCATGAAGAAGGATGGTGATGACTCCTCCTCAAAGAAGAAAGATAAAGGGAAAGGGCCTATGATATAAAGCTGCTCCAAGAATCAAAGGTTGTTGAGTCCCATGGTTAAATTTTATTTCTGAATTTCTGTTTAGTAGTTTAATTGATATTCTAGTTGTTCTTTAGTTTCTTTATGTTTTTTAAGTATTTTTATGAGTCTTTTATGCTTATGTTTAAATTTGAGAAAGAAAATGTCTTTGTGTTAAGTTTCATGACCATCAATAAAAGTAGTTTGTTTTCCATAAGAATCAATGATGATTTTGTGCAAAAATAAGAGTAAAGAGACTAAGACCAAGTGAGATGAGTCAAAACTAAGAGATGGAGAACCAAGTATGGAATCATGACCAATGAATCTGGAAGTAAATAAGTTATAATGAAGTAACTAGACTTAGGGGACATAACAAGTAGATGCTAAGGATGACCCTTGAATATCCATAGAATCAAGAAGTAGTAAGTAAAAGACCCAAGGCTTTGAGCATCAACTACTAGGATGAAAGACAAAAACAAATAGCTTAAAGATCCAAGATCTTAGTAGATGCTTGTGGTGAAGATGTGTCAAGAAGAGAGACCTGGGCAAGTAAATTCTTAGGGGTGTTTCAACACCTAGTACCCTAAAAGTAGCTGGTTTTGGAGTGCTAATTGAAAACCTAATCTAAAGGGTCATCTTGAGACAAAATACTTAGAGTCGTGGTCAATCAAATAGCAACAAAAGAGAAGTGAAAAGAAAAGAACAATCAAAAGAAAAATAAGAACAATTCTCACTACTTCAAGGTGACAATCAATAGAAAGGGCTCCTAAGGCAAGCACTTAAAAGAATCCTCAAAGGTCTAGGAGTTCATTATGATATGAAGACAATAAGGTTCATGCATGAGTTGATACTTAACCCTTATCTTTAGTTATGAATATAATCTCTTTAAGGTCAAGTGTCAACCAGCTAAGAATAACTCATCTTGGGGACAAACAAAGCTTAAGTGTGGTGTTGTGATAACTTGCATCATCTACCTCTTTCTCCTATCTAAAAGGACCATAAAAAGGGTGTAATATCATTCAATCAATGCAATTTCATGAGTTAATGGTAAATATTATGGTACATTGCTTTGAAATGAGCTTGTATTGAATTTTAGGTGAAAAGAGCAACAATGGAAAGAAGAAACAAGAAAAAGAAGCTGGGCGTGGCACACCAGCAATAAGGCGTGGCACGCCAGTTGACAATTCCAGAAAAGGATTCATGGAGCATTAATATGGGCGTGGCATGCCAGAGCCAGGCGTGGCACGCCAACTACACTTTCCAGAGAGCATTTGTGAAGACCACAAAGGGGACGTGGCACGCCAGGCTGGGCGTGGCATGCCAACCCCCTAGTCAACACTGGGTGTGCCACTTGGGCTCGAAGGCGTGGGATGCCAAGCTTGAAGGAGCTCACACCAACAAGGGGTGTGCCACTTGAACTCGAAGGCATGCCACGCCAATACGTTTGACCAGAGGAACATGGAGGAAATACCAACGCTGGGCGTGCTACTTGGGTCCCGGGCGTGGCACGCCAATGCTTGCAGAGCTTAAGCACCAACACTGGGTGTGCCACTTGATGTCGAAGGCGTGGCACACCAACTCTAGCACCTAAGGAAGAAGAAAACTGAGCGTGCCACTTGGGACTTAAGGCGTGGCACGCCAAGATAAAGATAACCATGGGCGTGCCACTTGAATGCTGGGCATGGCATGCCAATCACTGGACCAGGGGAACTCATTCAAGCCTTATTAAGGGCGTGGCACGCCACCTACTGGGCGTGGCACACCAGTGTTATTTTCCAGAGAAGAATGAGGAATCCTTATTATGGGCTTGGCACGCCACCTACTGGGCGTGGCACGCAAGTGATGTTTTCCAGAGAGGAAGGATGAAGTGCTTATTATGGGCGTGGCACGCCAGACCTGGGCGTGCCACGTTAGTTCAAGATTCCAGGGAAGAAGAGCAAAGGGAAGAACCTGGGCGTGCCACTTGAGTTCGAAGGCGTGGCACACCAGGCTAACTAAGCAAAGGAGAGACCTTGGGCATGCCACTTGGGCTCGAAGGCGTGGCACGCCAAGGTAGCTGGCGAAGAAGGCGTGCCACTTGGGGAGCTAGGTGTGGCATGCCAAGCCAAGCTGAGAAGCTAGGCGTGGCACGCCACTCAAACACCAGTCACACACCAGGCACATGGTTTATTTTATGAGTTTTTCCTTTTCCTTTCAGTTGTAATTTTCTTTTCTCTTTTGTATTTTCTTAATTCTAGTAATAGGAGTAGTATAAATAACCCCTAGAAGTACTAAAAAAGGGGTGGTTGCATTGGCTAGTTAGTTTTGGATTGCTTAGTTTTACTTCACTTCATCTCTTTCCATCTCTTGTACTTTTCTCTAAGCTATGAGTAGCTAAACTCCATCTCATTGGGAGAGAGAGCTCTGTTGTACTTGATGGATTAATGATAGTGAATTTCTTCTTCTCTTTATCTTCTCTTTAATTTTCTAGAAGGAATTTCGTTCTTCATGCTAGTGTTCAATCATCTTGGGAAAGAGGTTGAACGCAAAATGGGTTTTATGGGAACTTTGGAAAAGAAAACATGAAACCATGCTTGAAATCCCTTCTCACACTTGAGTAGATCTAGGTTTTGGGATTGGATATGGTGACATCAAATCCACCCATTAATTGGATCTCTGAGGATGTGTGGTATAATCAGGGACCAAGCATATCTCTTTTCATGAGCAATTAGACCAAGGAATTGGCTGATTATCAAGATTTGAGATATTCAATCACCAAAGAATTGGGGTTTAATCAATCATGATTGCCAAGTGGTCAATGAGTTGCATGATTGAAGATGAGATGAGCTAGATTTGATCCAAAGAGAATAACATCTCCTAATCCCAATGAATCTTCCCTATTCTTACCTTCCTTATTCTTTATAGCTTTCTTTAATTTCTGCTATTCCCCATTTCCATTTACAATTCAGTCATTTATGTTTCAGTTCTTTACATTCTTGCCATTTACTTTTCTGCACTTTATTGCTTTCATTTACTTTTAAGTCATTTACATTTCTTCTATTTAAATTTTTGCACTCAATACTCTCTACATTAATTAGCTTAACTAAATTCACTCATTAACTAAAATTGCTCAATTAATCAATCTCTGTGGATTCAACCCCACTCCGTTGTGGGTTATTACTTGACGATAATTTGGTGCACTTGCCAAAGAACGGATTCATTTTATATGGGGTGTGAATTCCGGTCATCAGAAACACATCGAGGTGGGTTACGACTTGCATCTGTAAAACAACAACAACATATAGTACAAGAGCTGGAGCTTCCCAATATAGTAACGGTGCCCAATAGATAAGATGTAAGGTTCCTGGATGCCAAAAGCAATCCTAGAAGTTCACACAGAGATAAAGGTATTCAACGTATAATAAAAACTTAAACCATAAAAAGGTTATCTATCTTAAGGGATTTCTAATTCTAATAGAAACACCGCTATCCAACAGCCTTTACCAACCTATCCTCCATGCAATCCCGTTGCCACCGCCTATCGAGCCTCCTCAATCCCAGCAAAAAACACAAGTAAATGCAAGCAAGTAAAGTATAGGTAATAGACATTTATAGCAGGTAATTCAGAAAACAAATAAGCATGTTATACATTTAGGCACTAAAAGCAAGTAAGCAAAGCAAACAAACACATAAAAGATGCACATGATGAATGCCCGTCCTATTGGCCGCGATATTACTTGTTGGTTCAACTGCCAACGCAACATATCCCCATGGGATGTTGCCTTTCGATCACGAATAATTGGTACCCCAGGGATAAAGTGCATGGCACACTATCCAGGGATTAACCACCGTCCTTACGCCAGCGACGGAACCTCGACAAGCGAGATTAACCACCATCCTTGTCAGGCGCATAAGGACCCATCTATCTCAGTATATCAATAATGTATAATCAATCTTAGTGGTCACTGGTCATAAATCACAATTTCTTTAATACTCATCTCATCAATCTTAGCAACCACAATCATTCATTTTCAAGTTCCAAAGTCATCATTAGTTCTCAATATATTATCATCTCAACTCTCCGCCAATCCATTCAAGTCATTCCATCCACAGAACTTCCCAAACCTAAGTCTCTGTCTTCAAAAATAAAAAAGAAAATATCTAATTTAAGTTACCAATCTATCCTCATTAGCCTCAAAGCCCTATCGCTAGCTAAGAGTCTTAAATAGAAATTAAAGAAGTTTAGAAAGTTAGAAGAACCCTCAAAATGTCAAAAAAAAATGTTTTCAGCAAAATAGGGGTCATGCGTACGCATGCCCCCTCTCACGTACGCATGAGTGTCAATTTGCCGAAGTCGCGTGTGCGAGCTACGTCTGCATACGCGAACACTTGAAACAACAAGGGGTTGCCGCGTCGCGTGTTACAAGTCGCGTACGCATGCATATAAAAGTGACATTTTCGCTTGCTAGTGTCGCATACGCGAGAATGCTTTGTAGCAGCCAATCCCCGCGTTGCGTGCACTGTCCGCGTACGCATGCCTTGAAAAGATTAGAAAATTTTAAAAGCTTCAGAATTCAAATTTTTGTACCGAAATTCAAATGCGCATAACTTTTTTGTTTAAAACATTTTCCATCCGTTCTTTGAAAGTCTTAAAGCCCTCGTACCGAAATTTAATTAAATCAAATTTCATTAAAATTACGGATCCAGAGGACAAGTTATACCTCGTCAAAGTTCATCAAAAATAAGATTTTACCAAAATTAACAAGGTTCTCTAGTTTTCTAAAACTTCAACCCAAACAAAATTCAAACATACTCAAAATCATCATCACAATACTACTACAACTACAATTTACTACTCAAATATACTTCAAGCATTTCCACACATGTTTCACTCAATTTTCCATCTCTTCCACTCATAGTTCAACAAAATCAACAATTTCCAAACCAAGATTACAATCTCAACAAATTTGCACATATTTGACTCTTCATAAGCATCTTTCATCACACATCATCACCAATCCTCATTGACATCCATTTTAATCCAAATTCATCATCAACATTAATAATCATCAACATTCATCATCAATTCAATAATTATCAACAGTCATCATCAATGCAATCATATCCTTAGGTCCACTAGCCTAAGTTTCACAAAACATTACATATTACCTAAAGAAAACCGAAACCGTATCTTGGCCGATTTTCAACATGTACAACACACCAAAATTGACTTCCAAACAAGCTTCCACAAAGCTTCAGCCACTGAAAGAACGAAACTCTCGCGCGATCTAGAATTTTTACGAATAAATTCTCGTTGTAAGTATAGCTTCTAGACCGACAAGAATTCCTTTCTTACAAAAGTTTTGGTTGTCACAAGTAACAAACCCAATAAAATTTATAAACCGAAGTATTCAAACCTCAGGTCGTCTTCTCAAGGAATTGCAGGGAAGTATGATTTATTATTGGTTATGAAAAATAGTGTTTTTGGGTTTCAAAAGGTTTGAACAAGGAAAATAAATTGTAGGAATTAATAAATTAATATCTAATAAAACTCTTGGCAAGGTATGAAAATTTGGTAGTCCTATCCTAGTTATCCTTATCGATGGTGATGAGAATTGAGTTTTAATCCCACTTAGTTAACCTTTACTAAAGCAAAGAAAAGTCAAGTGGACTAATTAGTTTGATCCTCAAGTCCTAGTCAATTCCTAAGAAAGGACTAGAGTTATTGGAATTCAATTCAATTAGCAAAAATAATAATTATCAATCACGATGAGTTTGATAACTCAAGAGTCTCCAATTAATCAATTAAAGCCAAGAATATAAAAAGCTAGATAAGAATCATAAATCTGAAATACCTCAATTTATATTAAATAAAGAAAATCCTAACATGAATGGTTCGTAAGCCAATTTGGCAACATAAGTAATCAACAAATAAAAGCATTAAAGTATCTGAAAGTAAAAGAAAAATATAAAGTAAAAGGAATATTGAACCTGTGACTGAAGATGAATTGAACTAAACTAATAAAAATCCTAAAATCCTAAATCCTAAGAGAGAGGAGAGAACCTCTCTCTCTAAAAACTACATCTAATCCTAAAAGTATGAATTATGAATGTATGATATCCTCCCCTTTGATTCCTCCATTCTCTGGCTTATATTCTGTGTTTCTGGATTCAGACTTGGGCCGAAAAAGGGTCCAGAAATCGCTGGGGGTGTTTTCTGCAGATTCTGGTGCGTGGCACCTGTCACGCGTTCGCGTCATCTGAGAGTTTTCCTTGTCATGCGTTCACTTTGGTCACACGTATGTGTCATTTGCGTTCTGCTCAAGGCACGCGTCCGTGTCAGTCACGCGTTTGCGTCGATGCCATTTCGTGCTAGGCACGCGGCCGCGTCGTCCATGCGTTCGCGTCGCTGCCCTTTTCTTCAAAACTCCATTTTTGTGCTTTTCTTCCATTTTTGTATGTTTCCTTTCTGTCCTCTAAGCCATTCCTGCCTTAGGATATCTGAAAATACTTAACACATAAATCACGACATCGAATGGTAATGAAAGGTAATTAAAATTAATATTTTTAAACCATAGGAAACATGTTTTTCACATATATCACATAATAAGGAAGGGAAAGTAAAACCATTCAATTTACATGAATAAGTGAGTGAAGGATTGAATAAATCACTTAAATTGAGCACAAAATACATCATAAAATATGGGTTTATCAACCTCCCCACACTTAAACATTAGCATGTCCTCATGCTAAGCTTAAGAGAAGCTATAAGGGAGTGAAGAGGAATGGTAGAATGTATGAAATGCAACCTATCTATATGAATGCAAATACATGCAAAATGTTTCTACCTACTTGGTTAAAAGTAAATAAATCCTTTAAGAACAAATATAAACTGGATTTCACTAATTCAAATCACAAAATAAAGTACAGGTGGACTTGCAAGAAGAAGATAGCTCATAAAAGCCGGGAACAAAGAATCGAGCATCGAACCCTCACTGGAAGTGTATGCACTCTAATCGCTCAGGTGTTTAAGGTTCGATTCTCTCAATTCTCTACTAATCTTGCTTTCTAAGGCTTGCTCTTTATCTAACAATCAACAAAAATTTATTGCACAGATACACATATCAAGAGGTCTTTTAAAGGTTGTAATGGGGTTAGGGTCAAGGTAGGATTGTATTTGGCCAAGTGGACTAAAAATCTGAATCCTTAATTAACTTAAACTTTTCCCTCCTAACTTAAGACAATCCATGTAATCATAATACAAAACCTAACTGTCCATTAACCATGTTTTCCACATATTCATGTATTCTAATTTCAAGTAAAGTATATATGCATTGCTTTCACCACTTACTTTAGGGCATTTTGTCCCCTTTTATTTATTTACTCTTTTTTTTTCTTTTTCTCTTTTTTTCTCTTTTTTTTAATAAATATATTATTATTTTTTTTCTTTTTCAATGCATATGATTAAGGTATTGAATGCATGAACATGTCCTAAATATTTCTTTCACATTTTCATAAAGATATATAACACCCAATTCTTAAACCATATGTTTTCAAACCCACTTTTCCCCACACTTAATTCATGAGCACTCTCACTAGTCTAAGCTAACCAAGGATTCAAATTAAGGACATTATTGTTTTCCGCTTAGAGTTAATGATGTGCTAAAGTAAAGAACAAAGGGGTAAAATAGGCTCAAATTGGTTTGCAAAGGATAACGAAAGGTAAGGCCATATGAGTATGTAAGCTCAGTGAAATAAGGCCTCAATCATATAAGTGCATGCATACATCAAACCATGGAAATATAGAATTAAGCAAGACAAAGATCACAATTTTAGAGAGAAAAATACACACCAAAAAATAAAATATTGGTTGATAAGATGCAACCAATCAAGTAGGCTCAAAATCTTACTGGTTTTGTGTGTTCGAGCTCTAAACCATGTTCCAGTATAATATTTCTTCAAACAAGTTTAACATTAAATTTTATTCAAATTAGTGAAATGCTCTAAAAGGTTTCTTGAAAAAGAAAATATTACTTCAACCAAGTGGTAAAATATGCACAAAATCAAATAATCATGCAATCAAACATGCAAATGCAACAACTAACAAGGAAAATAAACCATTGGTGTTGAGATAGAAGAGTAACTAACCCATGGAGATCGGTATCGACCTCCCCATACTTAAAGATTGCACCATTCTCGGTGCATGCTAAGATGTGCAAGTGGATGGGCAGTTATAACTGATGCTTTTCTCCAAAGATTGTGCAGGTGGACTTGTCGGTCGCCCCATATAAACGTTTTCTGTTTCCCTTCCTTGGTGGCCATCCTGAAAGAAGGAGAAAAAGAAGAAAAGTAACCCAAAAACAAAGATAGGAGACAATTTAAAATATGGTTGGGTTAATGCCAAATGATGAGGGTCTCAATTACATGGTAGCTACAACATGCAAGTGAGAAAATAATAGAAGCACATGACATATCAATAGTGCAGAAAAGATATAACAGCTGAATATGAAAATGTAACACCAATGGAAAAATAATAAATTTAGAAAAGAAAATAAAAATATGCACAAAATTAAAATGCAATGGATGAATGTATGCAAATAAATTAAATAAAATAGAATAGAAGTGAAGAAGATGAGAAGTCAAAGAAAATAAGAAAGGAAGAAGAAAGAAATAAGAAGGGAAAGAAAAGATTTGGATTTGGGGAAGAAAAGATAAGATAGTTGGCGCTGATATGGATAAGTTGTGTGTCGCATGTGACGCGGACGCGTGGGGCACGCGTTCGCATGGTGGGTGAAAAGTTCAGGTGACGCGGACGCGTGGGTCACGCGATCGCGTGGGTCACGCGATCGCGTGGCCTGATTTGTGCGATTGGCGTGAGAGCAACCTCGCGTTCGCGCAACTCTCTGTTTCATATGCTCATTGCCAAAATTCAAGGTGACGCGTGCGCGTGGGTGACGCGCACGCGTGAATGGCCTTTCGTTTAAAAATGACGCGGACGCGTGGGGGATGCGTTCGCGTGGTAGGGCTTGTGCATCTAGCATGGTTCCAGCCCCACTCCATCATAACTTACTGCCATACACGCTTTTACCTCGATTTCACAGGGTCACGCGTTCGTGTGGGTGACACGGACGCGTGGGAGGCGTAATTTCCAAATGACATGGCCGTGTGGTTGACGCGGACGCGTGGGCATGTTTGAGCCAAAGGCACGCCTCCAGCTACGCTTTCGCGTGACTCTCTGTTCAATTCTCTTTTCTTCAAAATGCACTGATGACGCGGACGCGTCAGCGACGCGGCGCGTCGCGTGCGTTTTTTTTTTTGTGCAAAATGCAGAATGCAGTATGCAGATGCTGATGGAGATGTTATGAATAATTCCAGGTTTAATAAAATAAAATAAAACTCAAAAGCAAACAAAACTAAATAAGATTGAAAATGGAACGATCATACCACGGTGGGTTGTCTCCCACCTAGCACTTTTAGTTAAAGACCTTAAGTTGGACATTTGGGGAGTCCTTTGTTATGGTGGCTTGTGCTTGAACTCATCCAGGAATCTCCACCAATGTTTGTGATTCCAATGGCCTCCGGGATCCCAAACTAGTTGCATAAAACCTTCAAGCAAGTTAAAGCAGGTGACAAGGCCCCATGAGCGTTGATTGCTGGAATGAATTCCAGGGTCCCAAACTTTGCTTTTACACCCGTCTTCTTGTTGACCATTATTGTTCCAACTGGGTAGTAAGCAATCTGAATTCTCACTAAAGCGACCAAACAACTTCCTAGACCCATTCAATTTAGTATTCTTCCAACCATGATAATTCAACCGTGAGCTACCTACCATAATGAACCTAGGATTGTGTTGCCAACCACTAACCATCTCCCTCTTACTCTTAAAGCCACAATAAGCTCTAAGCTGACCATCTGTTTCAAGCAAAGCAAATTCAAGTGAGCTAATTAAGCTTAGAGATGAGAGATTTACCCACTTGAATAAAGGGATGGATGGTGATGGCTTTGGGGAAGAAGTCTCCAGCAACCTAGGCAAGGTGATTTCCAGCTCCATTCCCTTGGGTTCTTTCATAAACCACTATTTTATGGTTTATCTTGTGCTCAATTGAGTGGATTTTATCAATCTTTCATACACTTATTTATATGATTTGCATGAGTTTACATTTTCCTTCCTGATTTTGTGCTATGATTGAAAACATGCTTCTTTGGCCTTATATTTGCTAATATTAATCCTCTCTTATTACCATTAGATGCCTTGACATGTGTGTTAAGTGTTTTCAGAGATTACAGGACAGGAATGGCTTAGAGGATGGAAAGGAAGCATGCAAAAGTGGAAGGAATACAAGAAGTTGAAGGAACTGCAAAGTTGTCAGCCTAACCCTCTCGCACTAAAACGGTCATAACTTGAGCTACAGAGGTCCAAACGATGCGGTTCCAATTGCGTTGGAAAGCTAGGGCTTCGATTTGATATATAATATCTAATAGTTGCCCTGACGCTAGGTGACGCGAACGTGCACTCCATGCGGATGCATCGCAGTGACGAAAATCAGCGTGGCAGATTTCTTCTCCAGCGATTTCTGGGCTATTTTCGACCTAGTTTTTGGCCCAGAAAACACAGATTAAAGGCTATAAAGTGGGGAAATCCATTCATTCATAATCATCAATTCATAATTCATAATTTTTAGTTTTAGATGTAGTTTTTAGAGAGAGAGGTTCTCTCCTCTCTCTTAGGTTTTAGGATTAGGATTCCTCTTAAAAGAATTAGGATTTCTTATTATTTCAACTTATTATTTCAACTTCTTCTCAGGTTCAATATTCCTTTTGTATTTCTATTTACTTTAATGTTTTTATTCGTATCTGACTTATGTTACCAATTTGGCTTATGAACTCTTTATGTTTAGATTGATTTTCTGTTATTAATGCAATTGAGGTATTTCAGATTTATGATTCTTATTTAGCTTTTTATATTCTTGGCTTTAATTGATTAACTGGAGACTCTTGAGTTATCAAACTTATCGTGGTTGTTAATTGTTATTTTTGCTAATTGAATTGAATTCCCCTAACTCTAGTCCTTTCTTAGGAGTTGGCTAGGACTTGAGGATCTAACTAATTAGTCCACTTGACTTTCCCTTGCTTTAGTAAAGATTAACTAAGTGGGATTAAAACTCAATTCTCATCACCATCGATAAGGATAACTATGATAGGGCTTTCGAATTTTCATACCTTGCCAAGAGTTTTATTAGATATTAATTTATTAATCCCTGCAATTTATTTTCCTTGTTCAAATCTTTCAAAATCCAAAATTCTACCTTTTCCATAGCTAATAATAAGTCATACCTCCCTGCAATTCCTTGAGAAGACGATCCGAGGTTTAAATACTCGGTTATCAATTTTATTGGGTTTGCTTAAGTGACAAACAAAACTTTTGTAAGAAAGGAATTCTTGTCGGTCTAGAAGCTATACTTACAACGGGAACTTATTTGTGGAAATTCTAGATCGCGTGAGAGTTTCGTTCTTCATTCTTCTTTGACAACTTCCACCTCTTTGCAAGCTTCTTCAATTTCAACCTCTTCCTCTTGGTAGATTTCTTCCAATTCAGTCTCTTCTTCATTACTTACCAAGGGCATAGGAGGTTGTGGTTCTTCTTCTTGAATCTCTATCTCAAGTCTAATGGGAGAGAATTCAATTGTAGATAAAAATTCATTAATGATTGAATCCATCTCTTGATCATCCCCTTCAAAGTCTTCAACCATGATATGCTTTGGAGGTTGTACACCCTCCTCAACATCAATTTCAAACTCCTTAGAAGGGGGCTCTATGACTTGAGTTTCCCATGGAGGTTCCGCATCTCCCAAGTCTTCAACTACTTCTTCCTCTTCAACGATCACGGCTTCCTCCAATTGTTCCAATACAAAGTCGTGCTGCTCACTGTCCACGGAGTTTCTAGTGTCTCCTTCATGCTACGTTCTTCAGTAGATTCTCCACATGAAACCGTGGGGTTCCTTAAGTGTTCGGATGTTGGGAAGCTAATTGATTTATTATCTCGGTTAAAGCAGTCACTAATTCCAGTACATTCCTTTTCATCTTCGCTTGCCCTTGAAGAAGACCACGAAGGATGTCATCCATTGGAGATTGGGGTGGATATGAGAGTTCATTATTTTGGAGAAAGGGTTCATAATAGGAAGGGGGTTCTTCTTGATAAGGATATGGAGATGGTGAATATTGAGGTGGTGGTTCTAGGTGTGGTTCATATGGTGGTTGGTGTGGTGGATATAGGTTAGGGTCATATGGTGGTGTTTGATGGTAAGGGGCTTGTGAGTATGGTGATTCAAAGTTGTGTTGAGGAGATGGTTCATAAGCATATGGCGGGACTTGTTGGTAACTACAAGGGGTCCACCATAGTCATCATTTTGGTATGCATCACAGAATGGTTGTTGGTTATAGTGCATTGGAGGGGGTTGTTGCCAAGAGGGTTGATCAAATCCTTGTGGCTCCTCCCATCTTTGATTCTTCCAACCTTGATGCCTATTTTCATTATAGTTTCCATTCCTTACAACAACATTGGAACCAAACTTAAAGCGATGGGGTGAGAACTCATAATAGCAAATAAAAATTAAAAACGAAAATAAAAATAAATTTAAGTTAAAAGGTTATGGAAATTTAAATTTTTGAATTTGAAAATTAAATTTTGAATTTTGAATTTTTTGGATTTTAAATTTTGAATTTTAAATTTTGAAAAAGTCAACAATATAAGATAAAGATTTGAAAAAGATTTAAATTTTGAAAATGTTTGATTTTTAAAATTTTAAATTTTAAATTTTAAATTTTAAATTTTGAATTTTGGAATTTAATTGAAATTTGAAATTTGAATTTAGAATAAGATAAGATAAGATTTTGAAAAAGATATGATTTTTGAAAAAAGATTTGAATTTTGAAATTTAAAACTAAGATAAGATAAGATAAAAAAAATTTTAAAATAAAAATCTGAAATTTTTTTTATGACTAAATAAAAACCAATAACCTCTTAATTTACGAAAACGTAAAAATAAAAATAAAAATAAAAACAAATCAAAAAGCAAATATTTAAAATAATCAATAATAAGGCACACGTTTGTAATTCCCCGGCAATGGCGCCATTTTGAAAGAACGAAACTCTCGCTCCATCTAGAATTTTTACGAATAAATTCCCGTTGTAAGTATAGCTTCTAGAGCGACAAGAATTCCTTTCTTACAAAAGTTTTGGTTGTCACAAGTAACAAACCCAATAAAATTTATAAACCGAAGTATTCAAACCTCGGGTCGTCTTCTCAAGGAATTGCAGGGAAGTATGATTTATTATTGGTTATGAAAAACATTGTTTTTTGGGTTTCAAAAGGTTTGAACAAGGAAAATAAATTGCAGGAATTAATAAATTAATATCTAATAAAACTCTTGGCAAGGTATGAAAATTTGGAAGTCCTATCCTAGTTATCCTTATCGATGGTGATGAGAATTGAGTTTTAATCCCACTTAGTTAACCTTTACTAAAGCAAAGGAAAGTCAAGTGGACTAATTAGTTTGATCCTCAAGTCCTAGTCAATTCCTAAGAAAGGACTAGAGTTATTGGAATTCAATTCAATTAGCAAAAATAACATTTATCAATCACGATGAGTTTGATAACTCAAGAGTCTCCAATTAATCAATTAAAGCCAAGAATATAAAAAGCTAAATAAGAATCATAAATCTGAAATACCTCAATTTATATTAAATAAAGAAAATCCTAACATGAATGGTTCGTAAGCCAATTTGGCAACATAAGTAATCAACAAATAAAAGCATTAAAGTATCTGAAAGTAAAAGAGAAATATAAAGTAAAAGGAATATTGAACCTGTGACTGAAGATGAATTGAACTAAACTAATAGAAATCCTAAAATCCTAAATCCTAAGAGAGAGGAGAGAACCTCTCTCTCTAAAAACTACATCTAATCCTAAAATTATGAATTATGAATGTATGATATCCTCCCCTTTGATTCCTCCATTCTCTGGCTTATATTCTGTGTTTTTGGATTCAGAATTGGGCCGAAAAAGGGTCCAGAAATCGCTGGGGGCGTTTTCTGCAGATTCTGGTGTGTGGCGCCTGTCACGCGTTCGTGTGGGTCACGTGTTCGCGTCATCTGAGAGTTTTCCTTGTCACGCGTTCGCTTCGGTCACGCATACGCATCATTTGCGTTCTGCTCAACACACGCGTCCGCGTCAGTCACCCGTTCGCGTCGATGCCTTTTCGCGCTAGGCACGTGGCCGCGTCGTCCATGCGTTCGCGTCGCTGCCCTTTTCTTGAAAACTCCATTTTTGTGCTTTCCTTCCATTTTTGTATGTTTCCTTTCTGTTCTCTAAGCCATTCCTGCCTTAGGAGATCTGAAAATACTTAACACACAAATCACGGCATCGAATGGTAATGAAGGGTAATTAAAATTAATATTTTTAAAGCATAGGAAACATGTTTTTCACATATATCACATAATAAGGAAGGGAAAGTAAAACCATTCAATTTACATGAATAAGTGAGTAAAGGATTGAATAAATCACTTAAATTGAGCACAAAATACATCATAAAATATGGATTTATTAGCCACCAAAGTCAATCAAAATGTCAAAACCAACTCTAATAATCACCAAAGTCAAGCTATACACATTTAATTTGCCATAATTATTAATTAATATCTAGGGCTCACAAATACACCAAGCCACAACGGTTTCGAAGGGACTTACCTTACTCAATGGTATTAGAAGAAAAATCCAACAATAATCCAATACTAGATCACCCTTAAACAACCAAAATAAAAAAATCTACTCAATAACTAAAGCTAAAATGCAAAATCTATTAGGGCAGAGGAAAAGAGTATGAAATTCGAGTTCTTACCAACTTTGTTTAGTTAAAAATGACAGACTTGGCAAGAGATTCGCGTAGCCGCAAATGGCACACGAATTGGAGCACCGTAGCTCAAGTTATGAGCAATTAATGAAGAAGATGAATAGTAAATGTTAGGGTTCTCTTCTCCCTTCTCAACCTCAGCTACTGTGTGTGTGTTTAATGAGGTTGAAGGATTCATTTTAGTGTATTTATATGTTGAGCTAGGCCCCAACTTTGGCCCAGTCCAACCACGTAATGTTTTAGGTTCATTTGGCCCAAATTTGGGCCAAAACCTTTAGAATTAACATCCGATTTTCAATTCTAAATATTTTTCTAAGTTTTTCTACCATTTTTATACTCTTACTGCTAGCTAATTTACAACTATGCATTTTTACGCATTTTTCCGCAAAAAAAATACATTTTTCCATTCGAAAATATCTACTGAATTCAAATCTCACCTTTAAATTTTGAAATTAAGATCTCTAAGTTTTCAAACATATTCTGGGCTATTAAATTATTATTTATCTTTAAATTAAAAAGTTAATAATCTCTGGTTCTTACATTCTCCCTAGCAAATTAGAAATTTTATCCTCAAAAGTTTAGGAATTACCTGAGAATAACTCGGGATAATCCTTCCGCATCACTGACTCTAACTCCCAAGTGTGCTCTTCAATTCCAGCTCTCTTCCAAGCTATCTTTACTAACAGAACTTCCTTTCCGTGCTGCTTTTTCACACTAGTGTCATCAGTCCTCACTGGCGTGACTTGAAATGTTAAGTTCTCTTTCAACTCAATCGATTCAGGCTCTAACAAATGAGTCGCATCTGATGTGTACTTACGAAGATGTGACACATGGAATACGTCATGTAGATTAGATAAACATGACGTTAAAGCTACCTGATAAGCTACCGGCTCGACTCGCCTTAACACCTCGAACGGTCCAATATACCTCGTGTTTAACTTCTTCATTTTGATCGCTCTACCAATCCCAGTTGTTAGAGTAACCTTTAAGAAAACATGTTCACCTTCTTCAAATTCTAAAGGCTTTCTCCTCTGGTCCGCATAACTCTTTTGTTGACTCTGCACAGTTAGAATTCTAGCTCGAATTTGCTTAATCTTCTCAGTGGTCTCTACTACAAAATCTGGTCCCAACACACTTACTTCACCAGCTTTATACCAATGCAGTAGAGGCTGACACTTCCATCCATACAAAGCCTCATACAGAGTCATCCCAATGCTCGCATGAAAGCTGTTGTTGTACACAAACTCCACCAGCAGTATGTGACGGTCCTAAATTTCCACTTGATCCAAGACACACGCCCTTAGCATATCCTCTAATGTCTGAATAGTCCTTTCCAACTGTCCGTCAGTCTATGGATGATATGTCGTGCTAAGACATAGTCTTGTACCGAAAGCTTTTTGAAAAGATCTCCAAAACCTTGACATAAATCGAGGATCTCGATCCGACACTGTCATCATTGGCACTCCGTGCAACCTCACTATCTCCTTTATGTATAGTCTCGCCAATTCCTCTAGTGAATAGTTCAGTCGAATAGGCAGAAAGTGAGCGGACTTGGTTAAGTGATCCACGATCACACAAACTGCATCAACTCCTAACCTAGTTCTTGACAAACCCATTACAAGGTCCATTGTAACTCCTTCCCACTTCCATTAAGGAATCTCAAGTGGTTGTAGGATTTCCGACGGTTTTTGGTATTCTATCTTCACCTTCTAACACATCAGACACTTGGACACAAGTGTAGCTACATCAGCCTTCATTCCAGGATACCAAAACATTTTCTTTAAATCATGATACATTTTTGTACTTCCTGGATGAATAGAAAATCCGCTGTTATGCGCTTCTGATAATAATTTTTGCCTCAAACTCCCCACATCTGGCATACAGATCCTCCCCTTGTATCTTCATAACCCTTCGCCATCCTATTGAATTCTCCTTGCCTCTCCTTCCCAATTGGTTGGAACATTCTCTAAAGCTCCTACTCGTCTTGCTGGGCCCTCTGAATTTCTGTCTTGAATGTACTTGAAATATGCAACTGATTTAAACAGGCTTTTTTGTCAACTTTCCCAATGTCCAACTTAAGCTCCGCAAACTTATTTACTAACTCCTCCTATTTAATCCTCATCCAAGCAACAGCCAATGACTTCCTACTCAAGACATCCTCTACAACGTTAGCCTTCCAGGGGTGATAACATAACTCAAAGTCATAATCCTTCAGTAGCTCCATCCATCTCCTTTGGCGCATGTTGAGCTCTTTCTGATAAAAGATATACTTGAAACTCTTATGATCAGAAAAGATCCAGAACTTCACTCCGTACAAGTAGTGCCTCCATATCTTTAATGCAAATACAGTCGCCACCAATTCCAAGTCATGAGTTGGGTAATTTACCCCATGTGGTCTTAGCTGATGCGAAGCATAAGCTACCGCATTCTGGTGTTGCATTAATACACAAACCAAGCCTTTTAATGAGGCATCGCAGTAAACCTCAAATGGTTCGTGTGGTTCGGGCAAAATCAAGACTGGCGCTGAAGTTAACTTCTTTTTCAGGGTTTGGAAACTTTCTTTGCATTCTGACATCCATACAAACAGTTTCTCTTTCCGAGTTAGCTTAGTCATTGATGGAATCCCCGAGGATGTGTACCGATAAAGATTTTTCTCAATGAAATCGCATTGCAAGTATAGCTCTACCAACAACAAGCCTCGAGTATCAAATTTAGAAGAGGGATTTGGTTGTCACAAGTTCAACCCCAATAAAAATAACCGAAGTATTCAAACCTCGGGTCATCTCACAAGGAATGAGCAAACATATTCTTCAACATTGGTTAGAAATCCGGGGTTGTGAGTCATGAGCAATAAAATAAATGGGAATCTTAACAAGCAAATAATCTTAAATTGCAAGAAACTAATTCAAATAACTAAGCAAGATATGAACAATTCCAAACTAACAAGTAGCATCCAATATGATTCTATTCTAAACTAAACAAGTAACTATAACTAAGACAAGTAATTGAGAATTTTGGTTTTCAAATATGAATAATAAAAGCAACTCTTGGCTAAGCATGGGAATTGGGGTCACCATCCTTGTCTAATAACCATATCTTGACAATTATGAGGAACCAAACTCATTAAGTCTACTTCTATACTTGAAGTACGTCAAATGGTTTGGTCAACATCAACCCATAAGTTCTAACCTCACTACTAATTAACTTAATAGAAGGTTAGCGTCAATGGTTATCAAATTGACCACTAAGGGCTCCCAAATCATCAAATCCGTCACCTTGTTTAATTATCGGTAATCCACACAGAGTCGCATTCCTCTATCTTTATTTTTTACCAAAAGAATTAGCACTCCCCAAGGAGATACACTTGGTCGAATGAACCTCTTGTTCAGAAACTTTTCCAACTGAGTCTTAAGTTCATCCATCTCTATCAGGGCCATTCTGTACGATGCAATTGAAACTAGACTGGCTCCCGGCACCAAATCTAATGGAAATTTGGGAATATCTTCAAGATATACTTCGGGAAACTCCCTAACTACCAGAATATGGTCTAACTTCGGTTTGTCACCCGACGCATTTGTAGCCAATAGTATATAACCCTGACACTCTTCCCTACTACAGTTCACCATTACAGAGTTCAGGTAATAACCCTCTGATGACATGTCATTATGTCATGTTTTTCTATACTTTTTCATACAAAAAAATTTATGATTAGTGCTTAAATATTGTATTCTTTTGTGTTTAAATGGAATATTTTCTTGATCTTTTGATTTTACAAACTTTGTAGGAAATAAGAAGAAAAAGAAGCAAAAAAGCACAAAATAAGCAAAAAGGAGAAAAGAAGAGTTTTGGGACACACTTTGAAGCTAGAACACACTTTGATGCCTTAGGCCACGCTTTTAAAAGCGTGGCCCATGACCAAGTAGTGCTCAACAAGGCACCAGCGCCCAATTTGAAGAGAGCGCTCAGTTAAAAAAAGTTAACTTAACTTTTTCGGTTTTTTTCCATCCTTGTGACATCATGACCATGCCTCCTTCAAAGGGCCATAACTTGAGCTACAAATGTCCGATTGATGTGCTTCTTGTTGCGTTGGAAAACTGACATCCAAAGCTTTCCAACGATATATAATGATCCATATTTGGCATATAATTGAAGCACAAGTGAAAGGCATCTTTAAGGCCCAAAAATTAACCAAAAAGGGGGCAGCCAAGGCTCGAAGAGGGAACCAGGGTAGCACCCAAGGGAGCAAGGCAGAGGCATAGCGCTCAGTTAACTTAAGTTAACTTTATCATGCCTCATTCAAAGAAAATACAAGGAGAGGGGCACCAAATTGGCTTCAGTGGGATTCGAAAGGGGGAGCTTCCACTCAAAGCAAAGTGACGCTACGTTACTTCTTCTTCACTGAGTGCTACTCTTGAAAGGAAATTGACACAACATGCATTCCTCAAGGTTCGAAGCTGGAGCCTTATGCAACAAAGGGGTGCTCAGTGAGGTTTTGTTAACTGAGTGCCAATGCTAGGGAGGTTGCATGCATAAACGAGCCTGGGACCAAGACTTGGAGCGCTCAGTTAACTTAGTTAACTGAACGCTCCCCTGTGAGGTGGCCTTGATTCAATTTCAATTAAAAACCAATTGGTAGCCAATTCTTCACCAATTTAAAAAGGCCAAATCCAAATCAATCCACTCTTCTTCAAATCCAAAGCAAGCAAAGCCCACATCATCACTCAAAGGCACAAGAACAAGTTAGAATAGGAATTTCATTTTAATTGTAATTTGTTTTTAATTTCAATTTCATTTCTATTTTTGTAAAGCCTATATAAGGCATCATTTTCATTTTGGTAAGGAGGCTGGCTCCAATAGGGAGCAAGTAGAATAGAAAGTTCTCTTCTCTTAGATTTTACTTCTGAAATTCTACTTTCTGTTTCTGAATTTTGGATTGAGATTGAAGGAATTCTGTTTCAATCTCTGATATGCAATTCACCTTTGTTTTCTTCTAATTCTAAGGATTGGGAATTGGATTTAGCTTTCTGCCTTCATTTTCATCTCTGCTGCAACTCTTGCTATCTGTTCTTGGAATTTAAATTGAGATTGAAGAGCTTCACTGATTCAAAGTTTGATAGTCATCTTTTACCTCTCTTCTCAATTATTCCAAGAATTGGATCTAAGTTTTATTTGCTGTTCCATTTACATTTCTTCTGCAAATTGTTCTCTATTTGATCAAGGAATTGAGATCTAGACTTGTTTTCTAGTCTCATTGATTTCCTGAGATCTTGAATTTCTCCTTTAGATTTCACAATTGAGATAAATTTAAATTATGTTTTAGTTCTTCTGCAATTTCATTCATCTTACATTTCTCTGGTTCACTGCAATTTATATTTTCTTGTTTTGTTTTAATTCCCAGCACCCAATCCTTTTTACTTTTCATGCAATTTAATTCTTCTGCAATTGTTCTAAGTTCTACTTACTACTTCCTTTAAATTCCCTACACCCAATCCCCTTTACATTTGATGTTATTTACATTTCTTGTCATTTAAAATTCTGTCAATTTACATTCCTTGCTCTTTAAGTTTTCTGCTATTTACATTCTGTCATTTACAATTCTTGTCAATTTACTTTCTGTTGCTTCAATTTCATCCAATTTCACTTCAATGTTAGCTTGACTAAACTAATCACCCACTAAAGTTGCTTGATCCATCAATCCCTGTGGGATCGACCTCATTCTAAGTGATTTTTACTACTTGATGCGATCCGGTACACTTGCCGGTGAGTTTTAGGTGTTGGAATTTCGGTTTCAACCCATCACCCTCAGCCACAACTGCTCCTCTTTCTTTTCTGACATAAAGCGAATAGATTGCTCAAAACAATCCAACATCACTCAATTCTTTGACAACCAATCAAATCCCAAAATCATCTCCAGCCCAACCATCGGCAAACAAATTAAGTCATACAACTGTCTGAGACGGGGTATGCACATGCAAGTCGAAAGTTAAATATGAGATTTTCAACCCTAGTTCAGCAGCCTTATCAAATGCAATGAATGAATGTGAAGCTCCCGTATCATACAAAGCCATCAATGTTTTGTCACCAATTAAACATTTACCTCTCATCAGAGGATCCAACTTACCAGCATCATTGGCATTCACAGTAAATACTCGGCCTTGTTGTTGGTTCCGACCCTCATTCTGGTTTCTCCCCCTAGGGCAATCCCTTGACATGTGTCCTGGCAATCCACATGTAAAGCATCCACTTATACCCAGCTTGCACGAATCATAAGGATGAAAATGTCCACAACAATCACAAGGTAAATCCAAAAAAGTTTTACTTTGTTTACCTCTTCTTTTCGCCTGATGAAAATTGATCATAGTTAGTTCTCTTAAAGTTTCCTTGACCTTGGGGGTATTAAGATGCGTGTCCACCCCTTTTAAAGTTATGGACTCTAGGTTGAAAATGCTTTCTACAACCTCTGTTGTTGTTGCCTCCACGAGTATCCCTTGCCAACGGCACTTTCTTAGCACAATCCTCAACAACCCTTTCCTTGTTCACTAACTCAAAAAATATCCGTATCTCCAATGGAGCCACAACACTCATAATGTTCTCCCGAATACCTCCCTGGTACTTATGCACTTCCAACCCTCATAGGACTCAGGGGCTCCCTAACATACCCTTGAGAACCTATAGAGTTTCTCTAACTTACTAGTATACTTGGCTACAAACATCGAACCTTGCTTCAGCTACATAAGCTCAAACTCTCTAGCCTCCTTTACTGACTCCGAAAAATATTTCTTGTAGAAAGTTGTCTAAAATAAATCCCAGGGAATATATGTATTCAGAAGTTGCAGCGGTTGGCATTCTCCCTGCCACCAATGTTGAGCCTCTCCCATTAGCTGATAAGCCGCAAACCCTACGAATTAATTATCTAGGACATGCTGAGTCTCTAAGGCACGCTCCATGGCTTGGAACCAGTTATCTACTTCAGTAGAATTTGTCATCCCTCTGAAGTTCGGTGGGTTAACTTTTAAGAAAGAAGCTAGTGTCATTGGAGCACCTCCTAAGTTGTTTCCGGTCCCTTCTCCATTTCCATTTCTCGTTGGCTGCCCTAACCTCTCCATAGCTTGCGTAGTGGCAACCGTACGCGCTTGCATCGAGTTTGCTAGGTTAGTCATCGCCGCTATAAACTCATCATGGTCATTAGCGGATTGGTTATCCTCATAATCTCTCCGTGTACGTGTCCGACCTTATCCGCGAGTTACCATTCAAGGTTCTGTCTACACCAAACAATCAATATCAAGGTGATCAATCTCAATATCTCATGGAAAATGCTTCAATTATCCCAAAAGGCACTCACAAACAAGCATGTTATCCATATCAAATAGATATCATAAATAGCATGAAAGAAAAATGACCCAAAGTATGCAATGAAGCACAATCGGTCCATCCCTCAGGCTCACGAGGATGAACTGCTCTAATACCACTAAGTGTAACACCCTATTACCCTAAGCCTTACCTCTAGCTATAGAGCAAAGGATAACAAAGTGCCACGATAGTTCTAAAGCTCATACAATAATATATACGGAAGAAAATAATAATACTAGAAGTCTGATGAAGGAATATAGCTCAAAGACTCAGAAAATAGAGATACAAAAGCGCGAAGCGTTAAACACGATAAACAAATGTGTAAAGATAAGAAAATGGATCATAGATACAAGATAATTTCAAATCAAGATAACTTTTGATTTGAAGCTCCGGTCACTGCACGGTTTGTGGCCACGCGACCGCAGCGTCGAGCTCTACAAAGCCCAGTACCTAATTAGGTGAGAAAACCACATTTTGTTCCTCAACCTTCTTCTTCCCAATATCAAAATTTGATGAACAATTATGTTAAAAATTATTTAATTCCGGTGTTTAGGTTTGAATTAGCTTGCGGGTTTTGTTGATATACGTGGATTAGATTGAATATTGTTGGTGTAAAATCAAATTGGAGGTCGAACCTTTGAAATTAGAACTCATTTGAGGATGATGGAAGCTTAAGATCAATTTTGGAAGTTAGAGTTCGTTGGTGAGGGGCTGTGGTTGATAGCTTGTGGTGTGGGAAATGCTTGAGGTGTTATAAGTTTATCAGAGAATCGGCCAAGGTATGGTTTCAGTTTCTCATAATTAAAATATAATGTGTTGTGAAAACTTAGGCTAGATGACCTAGGATAGGTTGAACCTTGTATTATTGCATATTATGTTGATTTGGTGTGGAATACTTGAGTTGATGATTATTGGTATGAGTAATGTTGATGGTGGTAGAATAATATGTTCTGTGGTGTTTGATGATGTACGTTTGGGGAATTTGATGATTATGGATTGATGTGTTGAGAGGCGTTACGATGTTGTTGAGGCTAGTTTAGAGCTTTTGTGGTAATTAAATTGTTTCGAAAGTTGAGGTTTGATAATTATTGTGAAAATTTTATTTTTGTTTCATAATAAAATTAGATCTGTCAAATTTATGCTGATTGAAAAACTGGTGCGCGAATTTGTGACTCGCACAACTGAACCGGAAAGTGCATCGAGTCGTCCAAGTAATACCTCAGGTGAGTGAGGATCGAATCCCACGAGGATTGCCGAATTGAGCAAGCTGTGGTTATCCTGCAGATCTTAGTCAGGCGAATAGAAAGATAGTTGTTGATGGTTGTAGGCACATAAACAAGCAATATTAATAAAACGTAGAAACAGTAATGAGATATCAATTAAGGCTTCAGAGATGCTTATTCTTCTGGATCAACACGTCATACTAACTACTCCAATGATGAATGATTCCTTCAATGGTAAGGCTGTAAGTGATTAAGCCATTGGTCGTGGTCATTAATCTCTTCAGGTCCAAATCAAACACCTGAACATGCTAGATCAATTTGGGAGAGGGTGAAGCGCACCCAATTCAATCACCTGATGATCCTACTCAAAACGCCATAGACAAGGTCAAATCTTCCAGATCAGAGTATGATGCTTTATGATTCTAGCCCTTAGAGCCACAAGAACCTCAATTACCCCTGACTAACGGGATTTTATGTCACATATCCCAATTAGCCCAAGTAACTTGTTGGAACCCGTGATGCACTCTCAAGCTATAGCTCAATACTATCCAGGTCAGGACTTGTAAAGAACTCATGTAGAACAGGGAGTCATACTTTTGTTCCACCCCAAGTTCATAAGGATGAAGAGTGACAATGCATCATAGAATAGAATCAAACATAGATTGAAATAGAAAAGTAATTGTATTAATCTATAAGAATCAGCAGAGCTCCTAACCTCAACTTAGGAGGTTTAGTTGCTCATACAGTACAGAAAGTAATGTGTGATATTTTCTGAGGGGTTGAAGATCCTAAAGGTAGGTGATCTTCACCTATATATACTAATCTAATAATTAAAAATTACAAAAGTGAACTAGAATAAGCATAAAGGTGCGAAAATCCACTTCTGGGCCCACTTGGTGAGTGTTTTGGGCTGAGCTTGGCGTCTAACTTGAGGGAGTGGGCATTGGACACCTACTAGGGAGTAAATATGCTGCTTCCTTGCTCCTCTTGTGGCGTTGAACGCTGGATTTGGGTGTTCAATGCTGGCTTCATTCCTCTTGGGGCGTTGAACGCCGAAAAGGGGGGTAGTTTGGGCGTTCAACGCCCATTTTGGGCAGTCCAATCTAAAGAAAAGTATAGACCATTATATATTGCTGGAAAGCCCTAGAAGTTAGTTTTCCAACGCCATAGCGAACGTGTCATTTGGACCTCTATAGCTCCATAAATGGTCGCTTGAATGTATGGAGGTCAGAATTTGACAACATCTGCTATGCTTTCCTTACCTCTGAATCAGACCTTTGCCAAAACTTACCAAATTCATCCAAAATTCACCTAAATTCATAAGAAAAACATAAAAATTCAAATTAGTATCCAAAAAGTGAATTTTTCATTAAAACCTACTAAAACCTAATAAAACTTAACAAAATATACTAAGACACTAGGAAAATAGCATCAAGAAGCGTATAAAATATCCGCTCATCAGAATACCAAACTTAAACTATTACTTGTCCTCAAGCAACCAAAAAAAAGTAGGACCAAAAAAAGAGGAAGATACAATAAGTCATAAAGTTTTTCAATGAAGCTCAGTTCCAAATACTGAGTAGGGCAAATGGCTTCTTTACTTCTGAATAGTCTTGGCATCTCAATTTCTTTTGAAGTTCAAAAAGATTGACATCCCTTGGAACTAGAATCCGGATGACACTATTGATTCTCTTAGTTTATCTCTTCTTGATTCTTGAAAATAGCTTCTTTTGGAACTTTTCACATTTTTTAGCCTAGCCGTGACTCTAAGCGTTATGTTTTCCCGTATTATCACCGGATACATAAACGCCACATGCACTTAACTGGGGAAACCCTTTGGATTCGAATTTAACTTTGCTTAAATTTTCAGTCAGTGGTGCCCAGAGTTCTTAAGCATACTCTTTTGCTTTTGGGATCATGGTGCGGAAAAATCAAATTTCCCACAGCTGAACCGGTAAGTGCACCGGGTCATCCAAATAATACCTCAGGTGAGTGAGGGTCGATCCCACGAGGATTGTCGAATTGAGCAAGCAATGGTTATCTTGCAAATCTTAGTCAGGCGAATAGAAAAGGTAGTTGTTGTTGAATATGCATAAAATAATTAAGAAAGCAATAAAGAAATAGTAGAGAAACAATTATGAAAAATCAGTTAAGGCTTTGGTTATCTTTCTGGATTAACTTTTCTTACTGATTACTTCAATAATGAATGATTCGTTCTATGGCAAAGCTGTAAGTGATTAACTCATGTCCTCTCATTAAGTTAGCTCATGGTAATTCACTGTAGCCGAAGATAAAGCCCATGCAATTCACTCTCCTTGTGTTGATCCTACTAAAAATTCCACAGACAAGGTCAAATCTTCCGGATCAGAGAATGATGCTTTTTGATTCTAGCCTTAGCTCCACAAAGATCTCATTTACCCATGACTAATGAGATTTCATGTCACGTATCCCAAGTAGCCCAGATACTCTCTTGGAACCCGTGATGCACTCTCAAGCTGTAGCTCAACACTATCCTGTCAGGGACTCGCGTGAACTCATGTAGAATAAGGGGTCATACTTTCGTTCCACCCAAGATTCATAAGGATGAAGGACGAAAATGCATCATAGAATAGAATCAAACATATATTGAAATAGGAACAGTAATATTATTAATCCATAAGAATCAGCAGAGCTCCTAACCTTAACTTAGGATATTTAATTGCTCATAATATACAAAGAAAAGTTAGGCATAATGTAATGTATCTGTGCTTCTCCCCTCCTAGGAGGCATAATGCTCAAAAGGAATAAAGTGTCTTATTTATAATAAAAACTCTAAGACTAAACCTAAAAGATATTGTTTTTAATTAAAACTTACAAAAAGGAAATAAAATAAGCTAAGAAGTGCTAAAATCCACTTTGGGGCCCACTTGGTGAGTGTTGGGCTGATGCCTGGCGTCCAGCTTGAGTTATGGGCGTTCAACTTGGGAGGTTGGTCCCATTTGGGAGTTGAATGCTAGAAAGGGGATAAGTTGGGTGTTCAATGCCCGTTTTGGGCCATCCTTTCCAAAGAAAAGTATAGACTATTATATATTGCTGGAAAGCCCTAGAAGTTAGCTTTCCAACGCCATTAAGAGCGCATCAATTGGACCTATGTAGATCTAGAAATGCTCGTTTGAATATACAAAGGTTAGGATTTAACAACATCTGCTATCCTTTCTTTGCCTCTGAATCAGAATTTGCCAAAACTTGCCATTTTCACCCAAAAATCACCTAAAATCATAAGAAAAACACAAAAGCTCAAACTAGCATCCCAAATGTGAATTTTGCACTAAAACCTACTAAAACATACTAAAACTTGATAAAATATACTGAAAACACTAAGAAAATGAACCTAAAAAGTGTATAAAATATCCGCTCATCATAACACCAAACTTAAACTATTGCTTGTCCTCAAGCAACCAAAAACAAAATAGGACAATTGGAAGAGAAAAATACAATAGGTCTCAGAGTTGGCAATGAAGCTCAGTTCCACATATTGAATGGGACAATTAGCTTTTTACTTCTGAACAGTTTTGGCATCTCACTTTTCTTTGAAGCTCAGAAGTATTGGCATCCCTTAGAACTAGAATTCGGATGATATTATTGATTCTCTTCTTTAAGCTCTTCTTGATTCTTGAACACAGATTTTTGTTGGTGCTTTGCACCTTTTTTAGCCTAGCCGTGACTCTAAGTGTTTTGTTTTCCCGTATTACCACTGGATACATAAACGCCACAGGCACTTAACTGGGGGAACAATTTGGATTCGAATTTAGCTTTGCTTAAATTCTCAGACAGTGGTGCCCAGAGTTCTTAAGCGTACTATTTTATTACTTTGGATCACGACTTTAACTGCTCAGTCTCAACTTTTTTACTTAACACCTTCACACCACAAGCATTTAGTTAGGGATAACAACTCATTTGAGCTTTTTAGGCCAATTTTGACCCTCTTAACAATTGATGCTCAAAGCCTTGGATCCTTTCTCTTTCGAATTTTCTTTTGAGCTTTTTATTTTTCTTTTTCTTTTATTTTTCTTTTCTTTTTCTATTGCTTTTTCTTGCTTCAAGAATCAATGTATTTTATTTTTCAAAAAATCAATAACACTTCTCTAAATTCACTGTTCTTTCAAGATTCAACACCCTTAACTTCAATATCAATCCTGCACAGTTTATTCATACATTCAAAAGATAAATGTAAGGCCACCACATCAAAGTAATTGGAATACCTCATGATATAACTCAAGATCTTATGTATTTTACTACTTCTTTTTCAAAAAAAAAATTTAAGCTTAGTGGGTGATATATGAGACATCTTATAACCATAAATATTTTGAAAATAAACTACTAAAGTAAATAAATCCTAGGAGTGATTGGTGCGAGCTGGATCGTCGGTTAGGAATTTCTCTCTTTTCTCTGAAAGGGGAGGAAAGATGGGATTTCAATGTTGCATGTATAGTCCCAACCGACGAGGCAACTCACGACCCAAAGTTTAGATTAGATATGTCACAATTTAAAACCAATTAAATTCCGGAGTAGAATCCCTAGTCGTCTCCCAAGGAACTAGCGATCAATAGTGCACAAGTTCGGTTGTGACAATCAAGGGATTTTCAATAAAGAGATGAACAATTAAAGGAATAAAAGAATATTCAAAATTGCAATTAATGAACTAATAAAGGAATTAAAGAACTAGCTATGTAATATGAACAAGATGTAAAAGTGATTGATGTGTGTGTGTGTAACTCAATGCATAAATGGCTTCTTGGCTTGGAATGAGCTAGGGGATCCTTTCCTTGTTGTAACCACATCTATGACAATTGTGATGGATTAATCTCACTTAGTTAACCCTTAACATCGAGGGATGGATCAAGTGAGCATAAGTGTTCTTAATCCACAAATCCTAACTCACTTGCTAATTGCCTTAGCAACAAGTTAGCATTAGTGAAAACAAGAACAATTAACAATCCAAGAATTATCACTAAATGTTGGACATTCTAACTCTAGGAACCTCAATACAAGATAAACCACAAAATTGGGATTTATCAAGTCTCCCCACACTTAAACTAAGCATGTCCTCATGCTAAACCAAGAAAGGCAATAAATAGGGTAGGAACATTTTTTCAATGGAATTAAACTATATGTGCCTATCTACATGAATGCAACTAAATGCAAAATGATTCTACCTATTTGGTTAAGAGTAAATCAATATCCAAGAATACATATGAATATGTAGGGCAAATGTAGTATGATGATTCATGAATTCCATCAATTCAAATATCAAAATGAAGCATAAACAAACTTGCAAGAAGAAAGCTCGTGAAAGTCGATAACAAGGAATTGAGCATCGAACCCTCACCGGAAGTGTATCCGCTCTAGTCGCTCAAGTGTATAGGGTTGATTCACTCAATTCTCCTCTAATCATACTTTCCAAGATTTGTTTTTCATCTAACAATCAACAATTATTCAATGCATGTATACATTTATCATGAGGACTTATCTTTAGGTTGTAATGGGGCTACGCTATAGGTAAGGATGTATATATTGCCAAGTGAGCTTGAAATTTCCATTTTTGATTAACCTAAGCTCTCACTAAACACATATAACAACCTATACAATTCTAATACACCACCTAGCTACCCATTGATGGGTGGAAATTAGATTCCACACCAAAACTCATCGGCAAGTGTACCAGGTCGCATCAAGTAGTAATAACTCACAAGAGTGAGGTCGATCCTAAATGTAAATCAAGCTCAGTGTGAATGGAAAAGTAAAACTGCAGAAGAACAGAATTACAGATTTGCAGGAAAAGTAAATTTGGATCTCAACAATTTCAATTGTAAAGTTGTAGAAGGAAATTTGCAGATGGAAAGAAAAAGAAATTCAAATTTTATAAACCAAGCTGAATTCCATTATAACAGAAATGTAAAATTTTAGAAAAAGGAAAAGAGAACTAAGATCTCTACCAGAGCTTTCTACCCTACTCCTAGTGTTCTCTAGCAGAGCCAACCTTTTTAATGAAATAGCATTGATGCCTTTTATATAGGCTTTACAAAATGAAAATAAAATTAAAATTGAAAACAAATTTCCTATTCTAACTATCTCTTGTGCCTTTGAGTGATGATAATGGGCTTTGCTTGCTTTGGATTTGAAGAAGAGCGGATCCGGATGGCTTGGTTCAAGTGGCATGGGTCAGGGTTACTTGGTTCAATTTAGTTGGAGGCATGGTTTGGAGGCATGTGTGAACCTTCTAGGGGAGTGATCCGTTTTGTTTTGTGAGTGTAGTGCTCATTTCCCTTGGGCCAAGCATGCTTCTTGGTGTAGTGCTCACTAAGTGAGCGTTGCGCTCGAACAATGAGCGCTATGTCTAGTGCTCCCTCTTCGAGCCCTGGGTGCTCCCTTTGGTGCATGGCTATGCTTTCCTAATTTCCCTAGCAATCCACGGAAATGCTCACTCTTGTGAGCACTGCGCTCACTTCTTTGAGCGCTTTTTTTTGAACGCCCCTTGCTTTCCTTGGTGCTCCCTCTTCGATCCTTGGTGAGAGCACTGCTTGGTTGGTTTTTTTGGACCTTAAAGATTCCTATCAGTTGTGCTTCAATTTCATGCCAAATATAGATTGCTAAATATCGTTGGAAAGCTCTTAATGTCAGCTTTCCAACGCAACTAGAAGCGCATCAATTGGACATCTGTAGCTCAAGTTATGGCCCTTTGAAGGAGGCATGGTCCTGCTGTCACAAGGCTTAAAGAAAAGCCCGAAAATGCTCACTCTAGTGAGCATAGCGCTCACTTCTTTGAGCGCTGCCTTTGATGAACCTTGCTTTTGTTGCCAGAGAACACAAAAATGCTCACATTTGTGAGCATAGTGCTCACTTCTTTGAGCGTTCCCTTGATGTGTGCCTTCCTTGGTTTAATGTGCCACACTTTATTTTCATGGGCCACGCTTTTTAAAGCGTGGCCTAAGGTCCAAAGCGTGGCCAAACTTCAAAAGTGTGCCAAAATTCTTTTTTTCTCCTTTTTAGCTTATTTTGTGCTTTTTTTGCTTCTTTTTCTTCTTATTTCCTACAAAGTTTATCAAATCAAAAGATCAAAGAAATATACCATTTAAGCACAAAAGAATGCAATATTTAAGCACTAATTATCAATTTCTTGTATGAAAAAGCATAGAAAAACATGACATAATGACATGTCATCACCCATGATTCCCACTTTTTTTTCACATACTCACGCATTCTCTTTAATTCACATTCCATACGCATTGTTATTATTACTTTGATTTGGGGCATTTTTGTTCCCTTTTTATTGCTTTTTTTTTCTCTTTTTTTTTTCTTTTATATATTTTTTCCTTTTTAATTTTCTTTTTCTTTATCAATTTTTTTTCACACTAAAGTATATACAAACGTATCAATGCTTATGGTTTTAAATATTTAATGCACAAGTATGTACCCAATTTCCAAGAACTTAAACAAAAATACAAAAACACACTTTTACCTCAACCAACATTCCAAAGCTTTCCCACACTTAAATGATAAACACTCTCACTAGCCTAAGCTAATCAAGGATCCAAATTAAGAACATTTATTATTTTTCACTTAGGGGTAGTGATATGCTAAAATTAAGAACAAAAAGAGTTTAGCATAGGCTCAAAATTGACTAACAAAGGTGGATAAAAGGGTTAGGTCATTTGGGTAAGTGAGCTATTTGAAATGAGAGCCTCAATCATATAAATGCATTCATACACGAAATAATAGACATAAAGAATCAAACAAATCAAGGATTACAATCATAGAGAGAGAATAATACACACAAGAATGGAAATAAGTGGTTATATGATGTAACCATACAATTGGACTCAAAACTCACATGCTTATGTGTTCTTAGCTAAAAAACATGTTCCAAAATAAATTCTTCAAGCAAATTCACAAATTTTTTTTCAAATTGGTGGGGTGTCCTAAAACAGTTATCTTGGAAAAGAAATCATTACTTCAACCAAGTAGTCCTAGCAACAAAGAAGTGGTGGAATATATACAAACTCTAACTATCATGCAATGCAACAACTATCTAACAAAGATAATTAAGAATTGGTGTTGGAAAAAGAAGTGGTTACCCACGGAAGTCGGTCCTCGACCTCCCCACACTTAAAGATTGCACCGTCCTTGGTCTATTCAAAGATGAGCAAGGGGTGGTGATGAGGGAAAAACGATTTCACACAAACTCACCGGCAAGTGTACCGGGTCGCATCAAGTAGTAATAACTCACAAGAGTGAGGTCGATCCCACAGGGATTGATGGATTGAGCAACTTTAGTTTGGTGATTAATTTAGTTAAGCGAATAGTTGATGATTTGAGTGAAATTCAGTTAACAGAAGTGAAATTGCAAGTAAACTAAAGAGCAGAAAGGAAAATTTCAGAATCTTAAATGCAGAAGAAGTAGAATTGCAGAAACTTAAAGTGCAAGAAATTAAAAGAGCTGAAACTTAAATTGCAAGAAAAGAAAATAACTGAAACTTATAGTGCAAGAAATATAAATTGCAGAATCTAAATTGTTAGGAAACTTAAATTGCATGAAAAATAAAGGGATCTGGGTATTGGGAATCTAAACAAAACTGGAAAATGTAAATTGCAGTAAGCTATAGAATGCTCAGATGAAGAAATTCAGAAAGCAGATCAATAGGATTTTAGTACCAAATCAGAAATGGAAACAGAAGATTCAAGGGAGAATGTAAATTTAGATCAATTCTAAAATCTTACAAGAGAAATTAACAATTGCAGAAGAATAACAAAAACAGAAAGAAAATTTAGATCTCAATTGCTCTCTTAACAAAACAGAAAATAGGAAATTACAAATGGAATAAAAGTGGAAGAAAAGCTAAGATCAGATCTCCAATTCTTCAAAATACAAAAAGGAAAAGTAAAAGATAACCTCAAATTGAAGGAATTCAGAAGAATTCTCCAATCCAAGTTCTCAGATCCAAAAAGAAAGTAAAAGGTTACAGAAGAGAGAAAACAAAAACAGAAAAGTAAATTCAGATCTGATCTCAATTCTATAATTCTAAAATGAAAACTAAAAGAGAGCTCCCAATGAAATCAATTTTTTATCTATTTATACACTTTCCAATTGTGGCATCCAGTACTTGGAGTGGGCTTTTTGGCCTTGTATTAAAATGGATCAGAGTTGCACTTCATTGCTGCTCCTAGTGGAACGTTGTGTTCTCTAAGTGAGCGCAGCGTTCATTCATCCACGCGTGCGCGTCCTTTTTCCTCTTTGTTCATTGACGCGTGCGCGTCATGTACGAGTGCACATCACTATCATTCTTCAGCTCCAAACATGCTCACGTGCCACTTTCACGCGTACGTGTCATTGATAGCATTAACTTAGTGAGCGCTACGTTGGCTTAGTGAGCGCTGCCCACGCATGCGCGTCATCTATGCGTGTGCGTGGGTAGCAAAATATCGAATTTAGCTTTAGCGCCAACCACGTGTGAGCGTGCTTTCCCCCAGGTGCTCCATCGACACGTGCGCGTCATGCACGCATGCGCATCGAATGCAAAACTTTGCCTCCAATTTTGAATCTTGCCCGAAAATGCTGAGTAAGTGAACGTAGCGCTCTCTTTTGAAACGAGCGCCAAACACATTGGTATGCACAGGACCATGGTCTAAAAACATCTTCACAACTTCGCATAACTAATCAGCAAGTGCACTGGGTCGTCCAAGTAATACCTTACGTGAGTAAGGGTCGAATCCCACGGAGATTGTCGGTATGAAGCAAGCTATGGTCACCTTGTAAATCTCAGTCAGGCGGATATCAAATGGTTATAGAGTTTTCGAAAATAATATAATAAAATAGAGATAGAGGTACTTATGTAAATCATTGGTAGGAATTTCAGATAAGCGAATGGAAATGCTTTTCGTTCCTCTGAACCTCTGCTTTCCTGCTATCTTCATCCAGTCAGTCTTACTCCTTTCCATTGCTGGCTTTATGTGATACATCACCATTGTCAACGGCTACTTTCGGTCATCTCTCGGGAAAATGATCCAATGCCCTGTCACGGCACGGCTAATCATCTGGAGGCATCACCCTTGTCAATGGCTTCATCTTATCCTCTCAGTGAAAATGATCAACGCACCCTGTCACGGCACGGCTATTCATCTGTCGGTTCTTGATCATGCTGGAATAGGATTTACTATCCTTTTGCGTCTGTCACTAACGCCTAGCAATCGCGAGTTTGAAGCTCGTCACAGTCATTCAATCATTGAATCCTACTCGGAATACCACAGACAAGGTTTAGACTTTCCGGATTCTCTTGAATGCCGCCATCATTCTAGCTTACACCACGAAGATTCTGGTTAAGAGATCTAAGAGATACTCATTCAATTCTAATGTAGGACGGAAGTGGTTGTCAGGCATGCGTTCATAGGGAATGATGATGATTGTCACGTTCATCACATTCAGGTTGAAGTGCGAATGAATATCTTAGAAGCGAAATAAGATGAATTGAATAGAAAACAGTAGTACTTTGCATTAATCTTTGAGGAACAGCAGAGCTCCACACCTTAATCTATGGAGTGTAGAAACTCTACCGTGAAAATACATAAGTGAAAGTCCAGGCATGGCCGAGATGGCCAGCCCCCATGATCTAAGAACCAGGCATTCAAAGATGATTCCTAAGATTCAAAGATGATCAAAAGATGTCAAATACAATAGTGAAATGTCCTATTTATAATAAACTAGCTACTAGGGTTTACAGAAGTAAGTAATTGATGCATAAATCCACTTTCGGGGCCCACTTGGTGTGTGCTTTGGGCTGAGCTTGAGTGTTGCACGTGTAGAGGTCCTTCTTGGAGTTGAACGCCAGCTTTTGTGCTAGTTTGGGCGTTCAACTCTGGTTTTGGCTCCTTTTCTGGCGCTGGACGCCAAATTTGGGCAGAAAGCTGGCGTTGAACGCCAGTTTACGTCATCTATTCTTGGCCAAAGTATAAACTATTATATATTTCTGGAAAGCCCTGGATGTCTACTTTCCAACGCAATTAGAAGCGCGCCATTTCGAGTTCTGTAGCTCTAGAAAATCCACTTTGAGTGCAGGGAGGTCAGAATCCAACAGCATCAGCAGTCCTTCTTCAACCTCTGAATCTGATTTTTGCTCAAGTTCCTCAATTTTCAGCCAGAAAATACCTGAAATCACAGAAAAACACACAAACTCATAGTAAAGTCCAGAAATGTGAATTTAACATAAAAACTAATGAAAACATCTCTAAAAGTAACTAGATCCTACTAAAAATATACTAAAAACAATGTCAAAAAGCGTATAAATTATCCGCTCATCACAACACCAAACTTAAATTGTTGCTTGTCCCCAAGCAACTGAAAATCAAATAGGATAAAAAGAAGAGAATATACTATAAATTCCAAACTATCAATGAAACATAGCTTCAATCATATGAGCGGGACTTATAGCTTTTTGCCTCTTGAATAGTTTTGGCATCTCACTTTATCCATTGAGGTTCAGAATGATTGGCATCTATAGGAACTTCAGATTTCGAATAGTGTTATTGACTCTCCTAGTTCAGTATGATGATTCTTGAACACAGCTTCTTTATGAGTCTTGGCCGTGGCCCTAAGCACTTTGTTTTCCAGTATTACCACCGGATACATAAATGCCACAGACACATAATTGGGTGAACCTTTTCAGATTGTGACTCAGCTTTGCTAAAGTCCCCAATTAGAGGTGTCCAGGGTTCTTAAGCACACTCTTGTTTTTGCTTTGGACCTTGACTTTAACCGCTCAGTCTCAAGTTTTCACTTGACACCTACACGCCACAAGCACATGGTTAGGGACAGCTTGGTTTAGCCGCTTAGACCAGGATTTTATTCCTTTAGGCCCTCCTATCCACTGATGCTCAAAGCCTTGGGATCCTTTTTATTTGCCCTTGCCTTTTGGTTTTAAGGGTTATTGGCTTTTTGCTCTTGCCTCTTGGTTTTAAGAGCTTTTGGCTTTTTCTGCTTGCTTTTTCTTTTTCTTTCTATTTTTTTTTGCAAGCTTTGTTCTTTGCTACTTTTTCTTGCTTCAAGAATCATTTTTATAATTTTTCAGATTATCAAATAACATGTCTCCTGGTCATCATTCTTTCAAGAGCCAACATATTTAACATTCTTAAACAACAACTTCAAAAGACATATGCACTGTTCAAGCATTCATTCAGAAAACAAGAAGAATTGTCACCACATCAATATAATTAAGCTAAGTTCAAGGATAAATTCGAAACTCATGTACTTCTTGTTCTTTTGAATTAAAACATTTTTCATTTAAGAGAGGTGATGGATTCATAGGACATTCATAACTTTAAGACATAGTTACTAACTACTAATGATCATGTAATGAAGACACAAACATAGATAAGCACATAACATAGAAAACGAAAACAGAAGAAATAAGAACAAGGAATGAATCCACCTTAGTGATGGTGGCGTTTCCTTCTTGAGGAACCAATGATGTCCTTGAGCTCTTCTATGTCTCTTCCTTGTCTTTGTTGCTCCTCCCTCATTGCTTTTTGATCTTCTCTTATTTCATGAAGCATGATGGAGTGCTCTTGATGTTCCACCCTTAGTTGTCCCATATTGGAACTCAATTCTCCTAGGGAGGTGTTGATTTGCTCCCAATAGTTTTGTGGAGGAAAGTGCATTTGAGGCATCTCCGGGATCTCATGGTGATGAGCTTCATACGCCTCTTGAGCTTCATGAGTGGGCTCTCTTGCTTGCTCCATCTTTTTCTTAGTGATGGGATTGTCCTCTTTGATGAGGATATCTCCCTCTATGTCAATCCCAGACGAATTGCATAGGTGGCAGATGAGGTGAGGAAAGGCTAACCTTGCCATAGTGGAGGACTTGTCGGCCACCTTGTAGAGTTCTTGAGGTATAATCTCATGAACTTCCACCTCTTCTCCAATCATGATGCTATGGATCATGATGGCCCGGTCTATAGTAACTTCAGACCGGTTGCTAGTGGGAATGATTGAGCATTGAATGAGCTCCAACCATCCTCTAGCTATAGGCTTGAGGTCCAATCTTCTTAGTTGAACCGGCTTGCCTTTGGAGTCAATCTTCCATTGAGCTCCTTCTACACATATGTCCATAAGGACTTGGTCCAACCTTTGATTAAAGTTAACCCTTCTAGTGTAGGGGCGTTCATCTCCTTGCATCATGGGCAAGTTAAATGCCAACCTCACATTCTCCGGACTAAAATCTATGTGTTTCCCCCGAACCATTGTAACATAGTTCTTTGGATCCGGGTTCTTACTTTGATCATGGTTCTTGGTGATCCATGCATTGGCATAGAACTCTTGAACCATTAGGATGCCAACTTGTTGGATGGGATTTGTTAGAACTTCCCAACCTCTTCTTTGAATTTCATGTCGGATCTCCGGATAGTCATTTCTTTTGAGTTTGAAAGGGACCTCGGGGATCACCTTCTTCTTGGCCACAACATCATAGAAGTGGTCTTAATGGGCTTTGGAGATGAACCTTTCCATCTCCCATGACTCGGATGTGGAAGCTTTTGTCTTCCCTTTCCTCTTTCTAGAGGATTCTCCGGTCTTAGGTGCCATCAATGGTAATGGAAAAACAAAAAGCTTATGCTTTTACCACACCAAACTTAGAATTTTGCTCGCCCTCGAGCAATAAAAGAAAGAGTAGATGAAGAAGAAGAAGAAATGGAGGAGAGGGAGAGTGGGGAGTGTTTCGGCCAAGAAGGGTGTAGAGGGGTGTGTTGTGTGAATTTGATGAAGAATGGAGGGCTTTATATAGGGAAGGGAGGGGGGTTAAGGTTCGGCCATATGGGTGGGTTTGGGTGGGAAATTGGTTTTGAATTTTGAAGGTAGGTGGAGTTTATAAGGTAGGTTTATGGGGAAGAGTGGATGGATGTGAGTGGTGAAGAGGTGATGGGGAAGAGAGTTTGAGGTGATTGGTGAAGGGTTTTTGGGGAAGAGTGTTTATGGGGTTGTGTGAAAGAGAGTGGTGAGAAGAAGTGAGTGGAGGTAGTGGGGATCCTGTGGGGTCCACAGATCCTGAGGTGTTCAAGGATTTACATCCCTGCACCCATTAGGCATGTAAAAATGCCTTTGCACACAACTCTGGGCGTTCAGCGCCAGGTTGGTGGCCATTTTGGGCGTTCAACGCCCATTTGTGTGCCATTTCTGGCGTTGAACGCCAGAACCATGCCTGTTCTGGCATTCAGCGCCCAGAAGCTGCCCATTTTGGGCGTTCAGCGCCAGAACCATGCTCTGTTCTGGCGCTGAACGCCAGACAGATGCTCTTCCAGGGTGTGATTTTTCTTCTGCTGTTTTTGATTCCGTTTTCAATTTTTATATTTATTTTGTGACTCCACATAATCATGAACCTACAAAGACATATAACTAAGAAAAATATAGTTAGAGAAATAAAAATTGGGTTGCCTCTCAACAAGCGCTTCTTTAATGTCAATAGCTTGACAGTGGGCTCTCATGGAGCCTTATAGATGTTCAGAGAATTGTTGAAACTCTCCAACACCAAACTTAGAGTTTGGATATGGGAGTTCAACACCAAACTTAGAGTTTGGTTGTGGCCTCCCAACACCAAACTTAGAGTTTGACTGTGGGGGCTTAGGTTGACTCTGCTTTGAGAGAAGCTTTTCATGCTTCCTCTCCATGGTTGCAGAGGGAGATCCTTGAGTTTTAAACACAAGGGAGTCCTCATTCCATTGAAGGACTAGTTCACCTCTGTCAACATCAATCACAGCTCTTGCTGTGGCCAGGAAAGGTCTTCCTAGGATGATGGATTCATCCTCTTCCTTTCCAGTATCCAGGACTATGAAATCAGCAGGGATGTAAAGGCCTTCAACCTTTACTAATACGTCCTCTACTTGTCCATATGCCTGTTTTCTTGAATTGTCTGCCATCTCTAATGAGATTTTAGCAGCTTGCACCCCATAGATTCCCAGTTTCTCTATTACAGAGAGGGGCATGAGGTTTATCCCTGAACCAAGGTCACACAGAGCCTTAAAGATCATGGTGCCTATAGTACAAGGTATTATGAACTTTCCAGGATCCTGTCTCTTCTGAGGCAATGTCAGTTGATCCAGATCACTTAGTTCGTTGATGAACAAGGGAGGTTCAACTTCCCAAGCATCAATGCCAAATAATTTGGCATTCAGCTTCATGATTGCACCAAGAAACTTGGCAGTTTGCTCTTCAGTAACATCCTCATTCTCTTCAGAAGAGGAATACTCATCAGAGCTCATGAAGGGCATAAGGAGGTTCAATGGAATCTCTATGGTCTCTAGATGAGCCTCAGAGTCCTTTGGTTCCTCAGAGGGAAGCTTCTTATTGATCACTGGACGTCCCAGGAGGTCTTCCTCCTTGGGATTCACGTCCTCTCCTCTCCTCACAGGTTCGGCCATGGTGCTTATGTCAATGGCCTTGCACTCTCCTTTTGGATTCTCTTCTGTATTGCTTGGGAGAGTACTACGAGGGATTTCAGTGATCCTTTTACTCAGCTGGCCCACTTGTGCTTCCAGATTTCTAATGGAAGATCTTGTTTCATTCATGAAACTTACAGTGGCCTTAGACAGATCAGAGACTAAGTTTGCTAAATTAGAAGTATTTTGTTCAGAGTTCTCTGTCTGTTGCTGAGTGGATGATGGAAAAGGTTTATTATTGCTAAACCTATTTCTTCCACCATTATTAAAGCCTTGTTGAGGCTTTTGATCCTTCCATGAGAAATTTGGATGATTTCTCCATGATTAGTTATAGGTGTTTCCATAAGGTTCACCTAAATAATTTACCTCTGCTATTGCAGGGTTTTCAGGATCATAAGCTTCTTCTTCATAAGAAGCCTCTTGAGTACTGTTGGATGCAGCTTGCATTCCATTCAGACTCTGAGAGATCATATTGACTTGCTGAGTCAATATTTTGTTCTGAGTCAATATGGCATTCAGAGTATCAACTTCAAGAACTCCCTTCTTCATAGGCGTCCCATTACTAACAGGATTCCTTTCAGAAGTGTACATGAACTGGTTATTAGCAACCATGTTAATGAGTTCTTGAGCTTTTGCAGGCGTTTTCTTTAGGTGAATGGATCCACCTGCAGAAGTGTCCAGTGACATCTTTGATAGCTCAGATAAACCATCATAGAATATATCCAGGATGGTCCATTCTGAAAGCATGTCAGAAGGACACTTTTTGGTCAACTGTTTGTATCTTTCCCAAGCTTCATATAGGGATTCACCTTCTTTCTGTCTGAAGGTTTGAACATCAGCTCTAAGCTTGCTCAGCTTTTGAGGAGGAAAGTACTTGGCTAAGAAAGCCGTGACCAGCTTATCCCAAGAGTTCAGGCTGTCCTTGGGTTGAGAATCCAACCATAATCTAGCTCTGTCTCTTACAGCAAAAGGGAAAAGCATGAGCCTGTAGACTTCAAGATCTACTCCATTAGTCTTAACAGTATCACATATCTGCAAGAATTCAGTTAAGAACTGAAAAGGATCTTCAGATGGAAGTCCATGAAACTTGCAGTTCTACTGCATCAGAGAAACTAATTGAGGTTTCAGCTCAAAGTTGTTTGCTCCAATGGCAGGAATAGAGATGCTTCTTCCATGTAAATTGGAATTAGGTGCAGTAAAGTCACCAAGCATCTTCCTTACATTATTATTATTTTCGGCTGCCATCTCCTCTTCCTGTTCGAAAATTTCTGAAAAGTTTTCTCTGGATTGTTGTAATTTAGCTTCTCTTAATTTTCTCTTCAGAGTCCTTTCAGGTTCTGGATCTGCTTCCACAAGAATGTTCTTATCCTTGCTCCTGCTCATATGACAAAGAAGAGGGCACAGAAAAATAATAATAATAATAATATGGATCCTTTATACCACAGTATAGGGATCCCTGTCTGAGTAGAAGAAGAGGGGGAGACAAAGAATGTAATATAATGGAAGAAACACAACTGTGAGGATGGCAGAGATGTGAGATGAGATGTTAGTAGATGAATAAATAAATAGAATAAGATGAGAGAGAAGAATTTTCGAAAAAATATTTTTGAAAAAGAGTTAGTGATTTTTGAAAAAGGTTAGTGGTTTTTCGAAAATTAAAATAATTAGTTAATTAAAAAGAATTTTTGAAAAAGAGGGAAGATATTTTCGAAAATTAGAGAGAGAGAGAGTTAGTTAGGTAGTTTTGAAAAAGATAAAAAACAAACAAAAAGTTAGTTAGTTAGTTGAAACAATTTTGAAAATCAATTTTGAAAAGATAAGAAGATAGGAAGTTAGAAAAGATATTTTGAAATCAAATTTTGAAAAAGATAAGATATATTTTTGAAAAGGATTTGATTTTTAAAATCACAATTAATGACTTGATTCACAAGAAATCACAAGATATGATTCTAGAACTCAAAGTTTGAATCTTTCTTAACAAGCAAGTAACAAACTTGAAATTTTTGAATCAAAACATTAATTGATGATGTTATTTTCGAAAATAACTAAGAAAAATAAAAAAGATTTGATTTTTGAAAAAGATTTTGAAAAAGATGAGATTTTTAAATTGAAAATTTGATTTGACTCATAGAAAACAACTAGATTTTAAAAATTTTTGAAAAAGTCAAATCCAATTTTCGAATTTGATGAGAGAAAAGAGGGAAAGATATTTTTTTGATTTTTGAATTTTTATGATGAGAGAGAAAAACACTAAAATGATGCAATGCATGAAATTTTTAGATCAAAACAATGAATGCATGCAAGAATGCTATGAATGTCAAGATGAACACCAAGAACACTATGAATGTCAAGATGAACACCAAGAACATATTTTTGAAAAATTTTTAATGCAAAGAAAACATGCAAGACACCAAACTTAGAATTCTTTAATGTCTAGACACTAAGAATTCAAGAATGCATATGAAAAACACTAAACAACACAAAACAAAAACTCATCAAGATCAAACAAGAAGACTTACCAAGAACAACTTGAAGATCATGAAGAACACTATGAATGCATGAAATTTTCGAAAAATGCAAGATGCACATGCAATTGACACCAAACTTATAACATGGCTCAAGACTCAAACAAGAAACATGAAATATTTTTTATTTTTGTGATTTTCTAAATTTTTTTGGATTTTTATTTTATATTTTTCGAAAAATTATTTTGAAAAAGAAAAATAAGGATTCCAAAATTTTTAATATGAATTCCAGGAATCTTATGCTCTAAAGCTCCAATCAAAGGGTCAGGCATGGCTTAATAGCCAGCCAAGCTTTAGTATATAATTACATGGACTGGAGTGATTAGTTGAATACCAATCCCAAAGCAGTTTGGGTATGGCTTTACAGCCAGATAGGATTCAACATGTTTCATGAAACACTAGAATTCATTCTTAAAAATCCTGAAGAAAAGTATATTTTTTGAAAATATTTTTAATTAAATTTTTTTTTTCGAAAACAAAGGAGAAATTTTTGAAAACAAAACAAAAAGAAAATTACCTAATCTGAGCAACAAGATGAACCGTCAGTTGTCCAAACTCGAACAATCCCCGGCAACGGCGCCAAAAACTTGGTATGCGAAATTGCTACTTAGGTTGTGAATTGTTGTTCAAAATTGATTCCCTGGCAATGGCACCAAAAACGGATGCACAAGACCACGGTTCACAACTCCGTGTAACTGACCAGCAAGTGCACTGGGTCGTCCAAGTAATACCTTACGTGAGTAAGGGTCGAATCCCACGGAGATTGTCGGTATGAAACAAGCTATGGTCACCTTGTAAATCTCAGTCAGGCGGATATCAAATGGTTATAGAGTTTTTGAAAATGATATAATAAAATAGGGATAGAGGTACTTATGTAAATCATTGGTAGGAATTTCAGATAAGCGAATGGAGATGCTTTTCGTTCCTCTGAACCTCTGCTTTCCTGCTATCTTCATCCAGTCAGTCTTACTCCTTTCCATGGCTAGCTTTATGTGATACATCACCATTGTCAACGGCTACTTTCGGTCATCTCTCGGGAAAATGATCCAATGCCCTGTCACGGCACGGCTAATCGTCTGGAGGCATCACCCTTGTCAGTGGCTTCATCTTATCCTCTCAGTGAAAATGATCAACGCACCCTGTCACGACACGGCTATTCATCTGTCGGTTCTCGATCATGCTAGAATAGGATTTACTATCCTTTTGCGTCTATCACTAACGCCCAGCAATTGCGAGTTTGAAGCTCGTCACAGTCATTCAATCATTGAATCCTACCCGGAATACTACAGACAAGGTTTAGACTTTCCGGATTCTCTTGAATGCCGCCATCATTCTAGCTTACACCACGAAGATTCTGGTTAAGAGATCTAAGAGATACTCATTCAATTCTAATGTAGAACGGAAGTGGTTGTCAGGCACGCGTTCATAGGGAATGATGATGATTGTCACGTTCATCACATTCAGGTTGAAGTGCGAATGAATATCTTAGAAGCAAAATAAGATGAATTGAATAGAAAACAGTAGTACTTTGCATTAATCTTTGAGGAACAGCAGAGCTCCACACCTTAATCTATGGAGTGTAGAAACTCTACCGTGAAAATACATAAGTGAAAGTCCAGGCATGGCCGAGATGGCCAGCCCCCATGATCTAAGAACCAGGCGTTCAAAGATGATTCCTAAGATTCAAAGATGATCAAAAGATGTCAAATACAATAGTGAAATGTCCTATTTATAATAAACTAGCTACTAGGGTTTACAAAAGTAAGTAATTGATGCATAAATCCACTTTCGGGGCCCACTTGGTGTGTGCTTTGGGCTGAGCTTGAGTGTTGCACGTGTAGAGGTCCTTCTTGGAGTTGAACGTCAGCTTTTGTGCCAGTTTGGGTGTTCAACTCTGGTTTTGGCTCCTTTTCTGGCGCTGGACGCCAGATTTGGGCAGAAAGCTGGCGTTGAATGCCAGTTTACGTCGTCTATTCTTGGCCAAAGTATGAACTATTATATATTGCTAGAAAGCCCTGGATGTTTACTTTCCAACGCAATTGGAAGCGCGCCATTTCGAGTTCTGTAGCTCTAGAAAATCCACTTTGAGTGCAGGGAGGTCAGAATCCAACAGCATCAGCAGTCCTTCTTCAACCTCTGAATCTGATTTTTGCTCAAGTTCCTCAATTTTCAGCCAGAAAATACCTAAAATCACAGAAAAACACACAAACTCATAGTAAAGTCCAGAAATGTGAATTTAACATAAAAACTAATGAAAACATCTCTAAAAGTAACTAGATCCTACTAAAAATATACTAAATACAATGTCAAAAAGCGTATAAATTATCCGCTCATCACAACACCAAACTTAAATTGTTGCTTGTCCCCAAGCAACTGAAAATCAAATAGGATAAAAAGAAGAGAATATACTATAAATTCCAAACTATCAATGAAACATAGCTTCAATCATATGAGCGGGACTTATAGCTTTTTGCCTCTTGAATAGTTTTGGCATCTCACTTTATCCATTGAGGTTTAGAATGATTGGCATCTATAGGAACTTAAGATTTCGAATAGTGTTATTGACTCTCCTAGTTCAGTATGATGATTCTTGAACACATCTTCTTTATGAGTCTTGGCCGTGGCCCTAAGCACTTTGTTTTCCAGTATTACCACCGGATACATAAATGCCACAGACACATAATTGGGTGAACCTTTTCAGATTGTGACTCAGCTTTGCTAAAGTCCCAATTAGAGGTGTCCAGGGTTCTTAAGCACACTCTTGTTTTTGCTTTGGACCTTGACTTTAACCGCTCAGTCTCAAGTTTTCACTTGACACCTACACGCCACAAGCACATGGTTAGGGACAGCTTGGTTTAGCCGCTTAGACCAGGATTTTATTCCTTTAGGCCCTCCTATCCACTGATGCTCAAAGCCTTGGGATCCTTTTTATTTGCCCTTGCCTTTTGGTTTTAAGGGTTATTGGCTTTTTGCTCTTGCCTCTTGGTTTTAAGAGCTTTTGGCTTTTTCTGCTTGCTTTTTCTTTTTCTTTCTATTTTTTTTTGCAAGCTTTGTTCTTTGCTACTTTTTCTTGCTTCAAGAATCATTTTTATGATTTTTCAGATTATCAAATAACATGTCTCCTGGTCATCATTCTTTCAAGAGCCAACATATTTAACATTCTTAAACAACAACTTCAAAAGACATATGCACTGTTCAAGCATTCATTCAGAAAACAAGAAGAATTGTCACCACATCAATATAATTAAGCTAAGTTCAAGGATAAATTCGAAACTCATGTACTTCTTGTTCTTTTGAATTAAAACATTTTTCATTTAAGAGAGGTGATGGATTCATAGGACATTCATAACTTTAAGACATAGTTACTAACTACTAATGATCATGTAATGAAGACACAAACATAGATAAGCACATAACATAGAAAACGAAAACAGAAGAAATAAGAACAAGGAATGAATCCACCTTAGTGATGGTGGCGTTTCCTTCTTGAGGAACCAATGATGTCCTTGAGCTCTTCTATGTCTCTTCCTTGTCTTTGTTGCTCCTCCCTCATTGCTTTTTGATCTTCTCTTATTTCATGAAGCATGATGGAGTGCTCTTGATGTTCCACCCTTAGTTGTCCCATATTGGAACTCAATTCTCCTAGGGAGGTATTGATTTGCTCCCAATAGTTTTGTGGAGGAAAGTGCATTTGAGGCATCTCTGGGATCTCATGGTGATGAGCTTCATACGCCTCTTGAGCTCCATGAGTGGGCTCTCTTGCTTGCTCCATCTTTTTCTTAGTGATGGGCTTGTCCTCTTTGATGAGGATATCTCCCTCTATGTCAATCCCAGCCGAATTGCATAGGTGGCAGATGAGGTGAGGAAAGGCTAACCTTGCCATAGTGGAGGACTTGTCGGCCACCTTGTAGAGTTCTTGAGTTATAATCTCATGAACTTCCACCTCTTCTCCAATCATGATGCTATGGATCATGATGGCCCGGTCTATAGTAACTTCAGACCAGTTGCTAGTGGGAATGATTGAGCATTGAATGAGCTCCAACCATCCTCTAGCTATAGGCTTGAGGTCCAATCTTCTTAGTTGAACCGGCTTGCCTTTGGAGTCAATCTTCCATTGAGCTCCTTCTACACATATGTCCATAAGGACTTGGTCCAACCTTTGATTAAAGTTAACCCTTCTAGTGTAGGGGCGTTCATCTCCTTGCATCATGGGCAAGTTAAACGCCAACCTCACATTCTCCGGACTAAAATCTAAGTGTTTTCCCCGAACCATTGTAACATAGTTCTTTGGATCCGGGTTCTTACTTTGATCATGGTTCTTGGTGATCCATGCATTGGCATAGAACTCTTGAACCATTAGGATGCCGACTTGTTGGATGGGATTTGTTAGAACTTCCCAACCTCTTCTTTGAATTTCATGTCGGATCTCCGGATACTCATTTCTTTTGATTTTGAAAGGGACCTCAGGGATGACCTTCTTCTTGGCCACAACATCATAGAAGTGGTCTTAATGGGCTTTGGAGATGAACCTTTCCATCTCCCATGACTCGGATGTGGAAGCTTTTGTCTTCCCTTTTCCCTTTCTAGAGGATTCTCCGGTCTTAGGTGCCATCAATGGTAATGGAAAAACAAAAAGCTTATGCTTTTACCACACCAAACTTAGAATTTTGCTCGCCCTCGAGCAATAAAAGAAAGAGTAGATGAAGAAGAAGAAGAAATGGAGGAGAGGGAGAGTGGGGAGTGTTTCGGCCAAGAAGGGTGTAGAAGGGTGTGTTGTGTGAATTTGATGAAGAATGGAGGGCTTTATATAGGGAAGGGAGGGGGGTTAAGGTTCGGCCATATGGGTGGGTTTGGGTGGGAAATTGGTTTTGAATTTTGAAGGTAGGTGGAGTTTATGAGGTAGGTTTATGGGGAAGAGTGGATGGATGTGAGTGGTAAAGAGGTGATGGGGAAGAGAGTTTGAGGTGATTGGTGAAGGGTTTTTGGGGAAGAGTGTTTATGGGGTTGTGTGAAAGAGAGTGGTGAGAAGAAGTGAGTGGAGGTAGGTGGGGATCCTGTGGGGTCCACAGATCCTGAGGTGTTCAAGGATTTACATCCCTGCACCCATTAGGCATGTAAAAATGCCTTTGCACACAACTCTGGGCGTTCAGCGCCAGGTTGGTGGCCATTTTGGGCGTTCAACGCCCATTTGTGTGCCATTTCTGGCGTTGAACGCCAGAACCATGCCTGTTCTGGCATTCAGCGCCCAGAAGCTGCCCATTTTGGGCGTTCAGCGCCAGAACCATGCTCTGTTCTGGCGCTGAACGCCAGACAGATGCTCTTCCAGGGTGTGATTTTTCTTCTGCTGTTTTTGATTCCGTTTTCAATTTTTATATTTATTTTGTGACTCCACATGATCATGAACCTACAAAGACATATAACTAAGAAAAATATAGTTAGAGAAATAAAAATTGGGTTGCCTCCCAACAAGCGCTTCTTTAATGTCAATAGCTTGACAGTGGGCTCTCATGGAACCTTACAGATGTTCAGAGCATTGTTGAAACTCTCCAACACCAAACTTAGAGTTTGGATATGGGAGTTCAACACCAAACTTAGAGTTTGGTTGTGGCCTCCCAACACCAAACTTAGAGTTTGACTGTGGGGGCTTAGGTTGACTCTGCTTTGAGAGAAGCTTTTCATGCTTCCTCTCCATGGTTGCAGAGGGAGATCCTTGAGTTTTAAACACAAGGGAGTCCTCATTCCATTGAAGGACTAGTTCACCTCTGTCAACATCAATCACAGCTCTTGCTGTGGCCAGGAAAGGTCTTCCTAGGATGATGGATTCATCCTCTTCCTTTCCAGTATCCAGGACTATGAAATCAGCAGGGATGTAAAGGCCTTCAACCTTTACTAATACGTCCTCTACTTGTCCATATGCCTGTTTTCTTGAATTGTCTGCCATCTCTAATGAGATTTTAGCAGCTTGCACCCCATAGATTCCCAGTTTCTCTATTACAGAGAGGGGCATGAGGTTTATCCCTGAACCAAGGTCACACAGAGCCTTAAAGATCATGGTGCCTATAGTACAAGGTATTATGAACTTTCCAGGATCCTGTCTCTTCTGAGGCAATGTCAGTTGATCCAGATCACTTAGTTCATTGATGAACAAGGGAGGTTCAACTTCCCAAGCATCAATGCCAAATAATTTGGCATTCAGCTTCATGATTGCACCAAGAAACTTGGCAGTTTGCTCTTCAGTAACATCCTCATTCTCTTCAGAAGAGGAATACTCATCAGAGCTCATGAAGGGCAGAAGGAGGTTCAATGGAATCTCTATGGTCTCTAGATGAGCCTCAGAGTCCTTTGGTTCCTCAGAGGGAAGCTCCTTATTGATCACTGGATGTCCCAGGAGGTCTTCCTCCTTGGGATTCACGTCATCTCCTCTCCTCACAGGTTCGGCCAGGGTGCTTATGTCAATGGCCTTGCACTCTCCTTTTGGATTCTCTTCTGTATTGCTTGGGAGAGTACTACGAGGGATTTCAGTGATCCTTTTACTCAGCTGGCCCACTTGTGCTTCCAGATTTCTAATGGAAGATCTTGTTTCATTCATGAAACTTACAGTGGCCTTAGACAGATCAGAGACTAAGTTTGCCAAATTAGAAGTATTTTGTTCAGAGTTCTCTGTCTGTTGCTGAGTGGATGATGGAAAAGGTTTATTATTGCTAAACCTGTTTCTTCCACCATTATTAAAGCCTTGTTGAGGCTTTTGATCCTTCCATGAGAAATTTGGATGATTTCTCCATGATGAGTTATAGGTGTTTCCATAAGGTTCACCTAAATAATTTACCTCTGCTATTGCAGGGTTTTCAGGATCATAAGCTTCTTCTTCATAAGAAGCCTCTTGAGTACTGTTGGATGCAGCTTGCATTCCATTCAGACTCTGAGAGATCATATTGACTTGCTGAGTCAATATTTTGTTCTGAGTCAATATGGCATTCAGAGTATCAACTTCAAGAACTCCCTTCTTCATAGGCGTCCCATTACTAACAGGATTCCTTTCAGAAGTGTACATGAACTGGTTATTAGCAACCATGTCAATGAGTTCTTGAGCTTCTGCAGGCGTTTTCTTTAGGTGAATGGATCCACCTGCAGAAGTGTCTAGTGACATCTTTGATAGTTCAGATAAACCATCATAGAATATATCCAGGATGGTCCATTCTGAAAGCATGTCAGAAGGACACTTTTTGGTCAACTGTTTGTATCTTTCCCAAGCTTCATAGAGGGATTCACCTTCTTTCTGTCTGAAGGTTTGAACATCAGCTCTAAGCTTGCTCAGCTTTTGAGGAGGAAAGTACTTGGCTAAGAAAGCCGTGACCAGCTTATCCCAAGAGTTCAGGCTGTCCTTGGGTTGAGAATCCAACCATAATCTAGCTCTGTCTCTTACAGCAAAAGGGAAAAGCATGAGCCTGTAGACTTCAAGATCTACTCCATTAGTCTTAACAGTATCACATATCTGCAAGAATTCAGTTAAGAACTGAAAAGGATCTTCAGATGGAAGTCCATGAAACTTGCAGTTCTGCTGCATCAGAGAAACTAATTGAGGTTTCAGCTCAAAGTTGTTTGCTCCAATGGCAGGAATAGAGATGCTTCTTCCATGTAAATTGGAATTAGGTGCAGTAAAGTCACCAAGCATCTTCCTTACATTATTATTATTTTCGGCTGCCATCTCCTCTTCCTGTTCGAAAATTTCTGAAAAGTTTTCTCTGGATTGTTGTAATTTAGCTTCTCTTAATTTTCTCTTCAGAGTCCTTTCAGGTTCTGGATCTGCTTCCACAAGAATGTTCTTATCCTTGCTCCTACTCATATGACAAAGAAGAGGGCACAGAAAAATAATAATAATAATAATATGGATCCTTTATACCACAGTATAGGGATCCCTGTGTGAATAGAAGAAGAGGGGGAGACAAAGAATGTAATATAATGGAAGAAACACAACTGTGAGGATGGCAGAGATGTGAGATGAGATGTTAGTAGATGAATAAATAAATAGAATAAGATGAGAGAGAAGAATTTTCGAAAAAATATTTTTGAAAAAGCGTTAGTGATTTTTGAAAAAGGTTAGTGGTTTTTCGAAAATTAAAATAATTAGTTAATTAAAAAGAATTTTTGAAAAAGAGGGAAGATATTTTCGAAAATTAGAGAGAGAGAGAGAGTTAGTTAGGTAGTTTTGAAAAAGATAAAAAACAAACAAAAAGTTAGTTAGTTAGTTGAAACAATTTTGAAAATCAATTTTGAAAAGATAAGAAGATAGGAAGTTAAAAAAGATATTTTGAAATCAAATTTTGAAAAAGATAAGATATATTTTTGAAAAGGATTTGATTTTTAAAATCACAATTAATGACTTGATTCACAAGAAATCACAAGATATGATTCTAGAACTCAAAGTTTGAATCTTTCTTAACAAGCAAGTAACAAACTTGAAATTTTTGAATCAAAACATTAATTGATGATGTTATTTTCGAAAATAACTAAGAAAAATAAAAAAGATTTGATTTTTGAAAAAGATTTTGAAAAAGATGAGATTTTTAAATTGAAAATTTGATTTGACTCATAGAAAACAACTAGATTTTAAAAATTTTTGAAAAAGTCAAATCCAATTTTCGAATTTGATGAGAGAAAAGAGGGAAAGATATTTTTTTGATTTTTGAATTTTATGATGAGAGAGAAAAACACTAAAATGATGCAATGCATGAAATTTTTAGATCAAAACAATGAATGCATGCAAGAATGCTATGAATGTCAAGATGAACACCAAGAACACTATGAATGTCAAGATGAACACCAAGAACATATTTTTGAAAAATTTTTAATGCAAAGAAAACATGCAAGACACCAAACTTAGAATTCTTTAATGTCTAGACACTAAGAATTCAAGAATGCATATGAAAAACACTAAACAACACAAAACAAAAACTCATCAAGATCAAACAAGAAGACTTACCAAGAACAACTTGAAGATCATGAAGAACACTATGAATGCATGAAATTTTCGAAAAATGCAAGATGCACATGCAATTGACACCAAACTTATAACATGGCTCAAGACTTAAACAAGAAACATGAAATATTTTTGATTTTTGTGATTTTCTAAATTTTTTTGGATTTTTATTTTATATTTTTCGAAAAATTATTTTGAAAAAGAAAAATAAGGATTCCAAAATTTTTAATATGAATTCCAGGAATCTTATGCTCTAAAGCTCCAATCAAAGGGTCAGGCATGGCTTAATAGCCAGCCAAGCTTTAGTATATAATTACATGGACTGGAGTGATTAGTTGAATACCAATCCCAAAGCAGTTTGGGTATGGCTTTACAGCCAGATAGGATTCAACATGTTTCATGAAACACTAGAATTCATTCTTAAAAATCCTGAAGAAAAGTATATTTTTGAAAATATTTTTAATTAAATTTTTTTTTCGAAAACAAAGGAGAAATTTTTGAAAACAAAACAAAAAGAAAATTACCTAATCTGAGCAAGAAGATGAACCGTCAGTTGTCCAAACTCGAACAATCCCCGGCAACGGCGCCAAAAACTTGGTATGCGAAATTGCTACTTAGGTTGTGAATTGTTGTTCAAAATTGATTCCCTGGCAATGGCACCAAAAACGGATGCACAAGACCACGGTTCACAACTCCGTGTAACTGACCAGCAAGTGCACTGGGTCGTCCAAGTAATACCTTACGTGAGTAAGGGTCGAATCCCACGGAGATTGTCGGTATGAAACAAGCTATGGTCACCTTGTAAATCTCAGTCAGGCGGATATCAAATGGTTATAGAGTTTTTGAAAATGATATAATAAAATAGGGATAGAGGTACTTATGTAAATCATTGGTAGGAATTTCAGATAAGCGAATGGAGATGCTTTTCGTTCCTCTGAACCTCTGCTTTCCTGCTATCTTCATCCAGTCAGTCTTACTCCTTTCCATGGCTAGCTTTATGTGATACATCACCATTGTCAACGGCTACTTTCGATCATCTCTCGGGAAAATGATCCAATGCCCTGTCACGGCACGGCTAATCGTCTGGAGGCATCACCCTTGTCAGTGGCTTCATCTTATCCTCTCAGTGAAAATGATCAACGCACCCTGTCACGACACGGCTATTCATCTGTCGGTTCTCGATCATGCTAGAATAGGATTTACTATCCTTTTGCGTCTGTCACTAACGCCCAGCAATTGCGAGTTTGAAGCTCGTCACAGTCATTCAATCATTGAATCCTACCCGGAATACTACAGACAAGGTTTAGACTTTCCGGATTCTCTTGAATGCCGCCATCATTCTAGCTTACACCACGAAGATTCTGGTTAAGAGATCTAAGAGATACTCATTCAATTCTAATGTAGAACGGAAGTGGTTGTCAGGCACGCGTTCATAGGGAATGATGATGATTGTCACGTTCATCACATTCAGGTTGAAGTGCGAATGAATATCTTAGAAGCAAAATAAGATGAATTGAATAGAAAACAGTAGTACTTTGCATTAATCTTTGAGGAACAGCAGAGCTCCACACCTTAATCTATGGAGTGTAGAAACTCTACCGTGAAAATACATAAGTGAAAGTCCAGGCATGGCCGAGATGGCCAGCCCCCATGATCTAAGAACCAGGCGTTCAAAGATGATTCCTAAGATTCAAAGATGATCAAAAGATGTCAAATACAATAGTGAAATGTCCTATTTATAATAAACTAGCTACTAGGGTTTACAGAAGTAAGTAATTGATGCATAAATCCACTTTCGGGGCCCACTTGGTGTGTGCTTTGGGCTGAGCTTGAGTGTTGCACGTGTAGAGGTCCTTCTTGGAGTTGAACGTCAGCTTTTGTGCCAGTTTGGGTGTTCAACTCTGGTTTTGGCTCCTTTTCTGGCGCTGGACGCCAGATTTGGGCAGAAAGCTGGCGTTGAATGCCAGTTTACGTCGTCTATTCTTGGCCAAAGTATGGACTATTATATATTGCTAGAAAGCCCTGGATGTTTACTTTCCAACGCAATTGGAAGCGCGCCATTTCGAGTTCTGTAGCTCTAGAAAATCCACTTTGAGTGCAGGGAGGTCAGAATCCAACAGCATCAGCAGTCCTTCTTCAACCTCTGAATCTGATTTTTGCTCAAGTTCCTCAATTTTCAGCCAGAAAATACCTAAAATCACAGAAAAACACACAAACTCATAGTAAAGTCCAGAAATGTGAATTTAACATAAAAACTAATGAAAACATCTCTAAAAGTAACTAGATCCTACTAAAAATATACTAAAAACAATGTCAAAAAGCGTATAAATTATCCGCTCATCACACGTCCACGCGTACGCGTCATGCACGCGTACATGTGGGTCTTCGAGTTTTGCCCCTGACGCATGAGCGTCCCATACGCGTGCACGTCGCAAGTGAGCGTGGCGTTCATTATTTGAACGCAACGCTATACTGTATTGCTTCTTTATTTCTTCATTTTCTTACCTAAAATCAACCAAACAAGCAATCAAAGTCTCACCAAAGTCACAAGAACTTGCATCAATCATAATAATCACTTAATTCTTGCATAAAGCTCATGATTTTGTATAAAATAAATGATGTTTGATTGAATCTCAATAATCATGAAATTCCACTCCAACTGCTTACTTATTGTGCAAGAAAGTGCATAAAACCTAATAAAACAAATGAAAAATGCTTGTGAAACTAGCATAAGATGACTTGTCATCACAACACCAAACTTAAATCTTCCTTGTCCCCAAGAAAGTACTAAAACATGAGAAGAAATGAAGGAAATCAGAGAAGCATATATGTCCTTATTTAGAAAGTAATTGAATTTGGTTCATGGGGTTTTATGCAGATGCAATTGAAGCTCTTCTTTTATTAGATTTCGGGCTTGAAATGTCCCTTTAAAAGATAACCAAAGTTGCTGCTGTGAACCTTGTTATTCATCCATCCTTGGTGTTTTGATTTTCTTTTGTTTTTCTGCTGAGAAGCTTACACTTTTGTTCAATGCTAGGTGTTATTTGTTGCAGCAACTTTTTTTAGCTTTGTTTTTCAGTCAACATATCTCCACCCCAGACACTTAGCTCACAATTCATCCTAAGATATTGATGTCCAACACCTCTTTGGGTTATTAAATGCTTTGTAATCAGGTTGCTCTTGATTGTGGATTTTCGGTTGGTAATCCCGAATTAGTTAATCTAAGTTACCAAGTTTGAAAATACTTTTCAGAACCTACTAATCCAAGCAGATCCTAATACAATAGCATCACAGGCATTTTTATTTGTTTCTTTCATTTTTGTTGCCAATTCTTAGCTTTTCTTCCTTTCCTTTTCTTGCTCCTTCTTTTTCAAGGATACTTATTAGTCAAGAGTTCACAAGCAGCAGCCTAGTTCCCACTATAAAGGAACATCCTAGCCTTTATCCTTTATTAGTGAGATTACTTTAGTAATCAAACATATATACCACTACTAAACTTTATTATCATTCCTACCACATTGGACATTTACTTCATGTTTCAACATTTTTCTCTTATTGATGCAGGGGAACCAGACATATATTTAAGTAGAATGAAGATGATGCAGTTACTTATACTAGATCATTTATTTGAATGATAACAGGACAATAAATCAACAGAGTGTAGATAAGGGTAAACTTATCAACAAGGAGAACAATTAAACTTTCAACTAAATCACATCAGATATAAACAGTTGAGTAACCATACAACCTTTTGGTATCCTCTTGCTTAGTCTTTGATCCTCCTTCTTAGCTTTTAACCTTTTCTTGCTGATGCTGTATAATCCTTCCAAAGAGTTGAACGTTTTTCTGCACCGGTAGTTGGTGCACAAAATTGTGAACATCAACAATGGCGCCAAAGACTTGGTACTCTCAAACGTGAATAGCACTTTGTCACAACTTCGCACAACTAACCAGCAAGTGCACTGGGTCGTCCAAGTAATAAACCTTACGTGAGTAAGGGTCGATCCCACGGAGATTGTCGGCTTGAAGCAAGCTATGGTCACCTTGTAAATCTCAGTCAGGCAGATTCAAATGGTTATGGTGAATTGATAATTAAAATATGATTGAAATATAAATAGGATAGAGATACTTATGTAATTCATTGGTGAGAATTTCAGATAAGCGTATAGAGATGCTTTCGTTCCTCCTGAACCTCTGCTTTCCTGCTGTCTTCATCCAATCATTCCTACTCCTTTCCATGGCAAGCTGTATGTTGGGCATCACCATTGTCAATGGCTACATCCCGTCCTCTCTGTGAAAATGGTCCAATGCGCTGTCACTGCATGGCTAATCATCTGTCAGTTCTCGATCATGCTGGAATAGGATTTACTATCCTTTTGCGTCTGTCACTACGCCCAGCACTCGCAAGTTTGAAGCTCGTCACAGCCATCCCTTCCCAGATCCTACTCGGAATACCACAGACAAGGTTTAGACTTTTTGGACCTCAAGAATGGCCATCCATGGGTTCTAACTTATACCACGAAGATTCTAATATCTCGGACTCGGTCCCCTGTATTAGATACCTAAGAAATACTCATTCTAGCTTGTTTGCATGTAGAACGGAAGTGTTTGTCAGGCACGCGTTCATAAGTGAGAATGATGATGAGCGTCACATAATCATCACATTCATCATGTTCTTGTGTGCGAATGGATATCTTACAATAGGAATAAGCTTGAATTGAATAGAAAAACAATAGTACTTTGCATTAATCTGTGAGGAACAGCAGAGCTCCACACCTTAATCTATGGTGTGTAGAAACTCTACCGTTGAAAATACAAAAGAACAAGGTCCAGGCATGGCCGAATGGCCAGCCCCCTAAACATGATCAAAGGATCAAAAGATAATCCAAAGATTATCCTAAAGATGTAAATACAATAGTAAAAAGACCTATTTATACTAAACTAGTTACTAGGGTTTATAGAAATAAGTAAATGATGCAGAAATCCACTTCTGGGGCCAACTTGGTGTGTGCTTGGGCTGAGCATTGAGCTTTACACGTGTAGAGGCTTCTCTTGGAGTTGAACGCCAGTTTGTAACCTGTTTCTGGCGTTAACTCCACTTTGCAACCTGTTTCTGGCGTTTAACTCCAGAATGCAACATGGAACTGGCGTTGAACGCCAGTTTTCGTCATCTAAACTCGGGCAAAGTATAAACTATTATATATTGATGGAAAGCCCTGGATGTCTACTTTCTAACGCAATTGAGAGCGCACCATTTAGAGTTTTGTAGCTCCAAAAAATCCACTTTGAGTGCAGGAAGGTCAGAATCCAACAGCATCTGCAGTCCTTCTTCAACCTCTGAATCTGATTTTTGCTCAAGTCCTTCAATTTCACCCAGAAAATACCTGAAATCACATAAAAACAAACAAACTCATAGTAAAGTCCAGAAATGTGATTTTTATTTAAAAACTAATAAAAATATACTAAAAACTAACTAAATCATACTGAAAACTATGTAAAAATAATGCCAAAAAGCGTATAAATTATCCGCTCATCACAACACCAAACTTAAATTGTTGCTTGTCCCCAAGCAACTGAAAATCAAATAGGATAAAAAGAAGAAAATATGCTATAAATTCCAAAATATCAATGAAACTTAGCTCCAATCAGATGAGCGGGACTTGTAGCTTTTTGCCTCTTGAATAGTTTTGGCATCTTGCTTTATCCATTGAGGTTCAGAATGATTGGCATCTATAGGAACTCAAAATTCAGATAGTGTTATTGATTCTCCTAGTTCAGTATGTTGATTCTTGAACACAGCTACTTTATGAGTCTTGGCCGTGGCCCTAAGCACTTTGTTTTCCAGTATTACCACCGGATACATAAATGCCACAGACACAAAATTGGGTGAACCTTTTCAGATTGTGACTCAGCTTTGCTAAAGTCCCCAATTAGAGGTGTCCAGGGTTCTTAAGCACACTCTTTTTTTGCTTTGGACCTTGACTTTAACCGCTTAGTCTCAAGTTTTCACTTGACACCTTCACGCCACAAGCACATGGTTAGGGACAGCTTGGTTTAGCCACTTAGGCCAGGATTTTATTCCCTTAGGCCCTCGTATCCACTGATGCTCAAAGCCTTGGATCCTTTCTATTACCCTTTCCTTTTGGTTTTAAGGGTTATTGGCTTTTTTCTCTTGCCTTTTGGTTTAAAGAGCTTTTGGCTTTTTCTCTTTTTCTTTCTCTCTTTTTTTTCGCCATTTTTCTTTTCTTTTGTTTCTTTTTTTTTCGCAAGCTTTTGTATTCACTGCTTTTTCTTGCTTCAAGAATCAATTTTATGATTTTTCAGATTATCAAATAACATTTCTCCTTTTTCATCATTCTTTCAAGAGCCAACATATTTAACATTCATAAACCACAATTTCAAAAGACATATGCACTGTTCAAGCATTCATTTAGAGAACAAAAAGTATTGTCACCACATCAAAATAATTAAACTAATTTCAAGGATGAATTCGAAACCATGTACTTCTTGTTCTTTTGTAATTAAAACATTTTTCATTTAAGAGAGGTGATGGATTCATAGGACATTCATAGGTTTAAGACATAGACACTTAAACACTAATGATCATGTAACAAGACACAAACATAAACAAAAAGCATAGTAAACGAAAAACAGAAAAATAAGAACAAGGAGATTAAGGAATGAGTCCACCTTAGTGAGGGTGGTGTCTTCCTCTTCTTGAAGAACCAATGGTGCTCTTGAGCTCCTCTATGTCTCTTCCTTGTCTTTGTTGCTCCTCCCTCATAGCTCTTTGATCTTTTCTAATTTCATGGAGGATGATGGAGTGCTCTTGATGCTCCACCCTTAGTTGTCCTATGTTGGAACTTAATTATCCTAGTAAAGTGTTGATTTGCTCCCAATAATTTTGTGGAGGGAAGTGCATCCCTTGAGGCATCTCAGGGATTTCATGGTGAGGAATTTCCTCATGCTCCTGTTGAGGTCCATGATCTCTTGTTTGCTCCATCCTTTTCTTAGTGATGAGCTTTTGGGATGAATCTCTCCATCTTCCATGACTCAGAGGTAGAAGCTTTTGCCTTCCCTTTCCTCTTTCTAGAGGTTTCTCTGGCCTTAGGTGCCATAAATGGTTACGAAAAAATAAAAAGCAATGCTTTTACCACACCAAACTTAAAAGGTTTGCTCGTCCTCGAGCAAAAGAAGGAAGAAGGTAGTAGAAGAAGAAGAAAATGGAGGAGATGGAGGGAGGTGAGTGGTTCGGCCATGTGTGGGTGGATTTGGGAGGGGAGAGTGGTGAAGAGGAGATGGGAAAGAGAGAATGAGGTAATTGGTGAACGGTATTTATGGAAGAGAGTTATGAAAAGGTGTGAAGAGGAGAGAAGAAGAGGTGGGGATTCTGTGGGGTCCACAGATCCAGTGGGGCCAAGGACTTAACATCCCTGCTCCAATTAGGCGTGTAAAACGCCCTTGCTGTGCAATCCTGGCGTTTAACGCAAGATTGCTGCTTGTTTCTGGCATTAAACGCCCAAATGTAGCCTGTTTCTGGTATTTAACGCCAGGTAGATGCTTGTTTCTGGCGTTAAACGCCAGCTTGGTGCTTGGTTCTGGCGTTAAACGCCAGACAGATGCTTGTTTCTGGCGTTTAAACGCTAAAATGCTCCCCCTCCAGGGTGTGCTATTTTTAATGCTGTTTTTTCATTCTGTTTTTTATTTTTCAGTAGTTTTTGTGACTCCACATGATCATCAACCTAATAAAATACGAAATAAAAATAAAATAGATATAATTAAATAACATTGGGTTGTCTCCCAACAAGCGCTTCTTTAATGTCAATAGCTTGACAGTGAGCTCTCATGGAGCCTCACAGATAATCAGAGCAAGGTTGGAACCTCCCAAAACCAAACTTAGAGTTTGAATGTGGGGGTTCAACACCAAACTTAGAGTTTGGTTGTGGCCTCCCAACACCAAACTTAAAGTTTGACTGTGGGGGCTTTGGTTGACTCTGCAGTGAGAGAAGCTTTTCATGCTTCCTCTCCATGGTTACAGAAGGAGATCCTTGAGTTTTAAACATAAGGTTGTCCTCATTCAGTTGAAGGACCAATTATCCTCTGTCCACATCAATCACAGCTCTTGCTGTGGCTTGGAAGGGTCTTCCAAGGATGATGGATTCATCCTCATCCTTCCCAGTGTCTAGGATTATGAAATCAGCAGGGATATAAAGGCCTTTAACCTTTACTAACACGTCCTCTACTTGTCCATAAGCCTATTTTCTTGAGTTATCTGCCATCTCTAATGAGATTCTGGCAGCTTGCACCTCAAAGATCCCAAGTTTCTCCATTACAGAGAGTGGCATTAAGTTTATTCCTGACCCCAGGTCACACAGAGTCTTCTCAAGGGTCATGGTGCCTATGTTACAGGGTATTAAGAATTTGCCAGGATCCTGTTTCTTTTGAGGTAATTTCTGCCTATCCAATGCATTCAGTTCATTGGTGAGCAAGGGAGGTTCATCTTCCCAAGGCTCATTACCAAATAATTTGGCATTCAGCTTCATGATTGCACCAAGGTACTTAGCAACTTGCTCTTCAGTAACGTCTTCATTCTCTTTAGAAGAAGAATACTCATCAGAGTTCATGAAGGGCAGAAGAAGGTTTAATGGAATCTCTATGGTCTCTAGATGAGCCTCAGATTCCTTCAGGTCCTCAAAGGGAAACTCCTTATTGGTCACTGAACGTCCCAGGAGGTCTTCCTCACTAGGATTCACGTCCTCCTCCTCCTCTCTGGGTTCGTCCATGATGCTCAAATCAATGGCCTTGCACTCTCTTTTTGGATTCTCTTCTATATTGCTTGGGAGAGTACTAGGAGGGGTTTCAGTGACTCTTTTACTCAGCTGGCCCACTTGTGCCTCCAAATTTCTGATGGAAGACCTTATTTCATTCATAAAACTTAAAGTGGCCTTAGATAGATCAGAGACTATATTTGCTAAGCTAGATGGATTCTGCTCAGAATTCTCTGTCTGTTGCTGAGTGGATGATGGAAAAGGCTTGCTATTGCTAAACCTGTTTCTTCCACCATTATTAAAGCCTTGTTGAGGCTTTTGTTGATCCTTCCATGAGAAATTTGGATGATTTCTCCATGAGGGATCATAGGTATTTTCATAGGGTTCCCCCATGTAATTTACCTCTGCTATTGCAGGGTTCTCAGAATCATAAGCTTCTTCTTCAGAAGATGCCTTTATAGTACTGTTGGATGATTCCTTCAATCCATTCAGACTCTGAGAGATCATATTGACTTGCTGAGTTAATATTTTGTTCTGAGCCAATATGGCATTCAGAGTATCAATTTCAAGAACTCCCTTCCTCTGAGGCGTCCCATTACTCACAGGATTCCTTTCAGAAGTGTACATGAACTGGTTATTTGCAACCATGTCAATGAGTTCCTGAGCTTCTGCATGCGTTTTCTTTAGGTGAATGGATCCACCTGTAGAATGGTCCAATGACATCTTTGATAACTCAGACAAACCATCATAGAATATATCCAGGATGGTCCATTCTGAAAGCATGTCAGAAGGACACTTTTTGGTCAGTTGCTTATATCTCTTCCAAGCTTCATAGAGGGATTCACCTTCTTTCTGTTTGAAAGTTTGAACATCCACTTTAAGCTTGCTAAGCTTTTGAGGAGGAAAGAAATTGGCTAAGAAAGCCGTGACCAGCTTATCCCAAGAGTTCAAGCTATCTTTAGGTTGAGCGTCCAACCATATTCTAGCTCTGTCTCTTACAGCAAATGGGAAAAGCATAAGCCTGTAGACCTCGGGATCAACCCCATTGGTCTTAATAGTATCACAGATCTGCAAGAATTCAGTTAAGAACTGAAAAGGATCTTCTGATGGAAGTCCATGAAACTTGTATTTCTGTTGCATCAGAGAAACTAATTGAGGATTTAGCTCAAAATTGTTTGCTCCAATGGCAGGGATTGAGATGCTTCTTCCATGTAAATTGTAATTTGGTGCAGTAAAGTCACCAAGCATCTTCCTTGCATTGTTATTATTTTCAGCCATGTCTCCTTCTTTTTCGAAAATTTCTGTCAGATTTTCTCCAGAGAGTTGTGCTTTAGCTTCCCTTAGCTTCCTCTTCAGAGTTCTTTCAGGTTCAGGATCAACCTCAACAAGAATGTTCTTACTGTTGTTCCTGCTCATTTGAAAAAAAAAAGAGAACACAAAAGAAGATATGGAATCCTCTATGTCACAGTATAGAGATTCCTTTATGTGAGTAGAAGAAGAAAAGAAATTCGAACACAGAAAGAGGGAAAGGGTTCAAATTTTTAAGAAGAGAAGTGTTAGTAAATAAAGAAATAATTAGAAGGAGATGAGGGAGAAGAATTTTTGAAAATCATTGAAAAGAAAAGAAAAATATTTTTGTTTTTAATTTAAAATTAAAGTTAAAATTCAAAAATTAAGAAAGGAAAATAAAATTAAATCAAATTAACATTTAAAACAAATAGTTAATTAAAAAGGAATTTTGAAAAAGAGGAAGGTGATTTTTGAAAATTAGAGAGAGAATTAGTTAGGTAGTTTTGAAAAAGATATGATTGAAATAGTAAACTTTTAAAATCTAACAAAAAGTCAAGTGGTTAATTGAAAAAGATTTGAAAATCAATTTTTGAAAAGATAAGAAGTTAGAAAAGAAGTTAGAAAAGATTTTGAAATTGATTTTGAAAAAGATGTGATTGAAACTTATTTTGAATAAGATTTGAAAAAAAAATTTAAAAAGATTTGATTTTGAAAATTAAAGTTGGTTACTTGACTAACAGGAAACAAAAAGATATGATTTTAAAATTTAAAGATTGAACCTTTCTTACTAGGTAAGTAACAAATTTAAAATTTTTGAATCAATCACATTAATTGTTAGCATTAATTTCGAAAATATGAAATAGAAATAAGAACAAGATTTTTGAAAATCATTTTGAAATTTTTGAAAATCATAAAAGAAAAATGAAAAAGATTTGATTTTTGAAAAAGATTTGAAAAAGATAGAATTTTTAAATTGAAAATTTGATTTGACTCATAAGAAACAACTAGATTTTTAAAAAATTTTGAAAAAGTCAACTCAAATTTTTGAATTTTATGAGTGAAAAAAAAGGGAAAGATATTTTTTTATTTTTTTGAATTTTTAATGATGAAAGAGAAAAACATCAAAAAGACTCAATGCATGAAAATCTTGGATCAAAACAAATGATGCATGCAAGAACACTATGAATGTCAAGATGAACACCAAGAACTTATTTTTGAAAATTTTTAAGAAAAGAAAAATATGCAAGACACCAAACTTAAAAATTTTTAATGTTGAGACACTAACAAATTGAGAATGCATATGGAAAATAAGAAAAGACACAAAACATAAAAATATGAAGATCAAACAAGAAGACTTGTCAAGAACAACTTGAAGATCATGAAGAACACATGCATGAGTTTTCGAAAAATGCACAAATTTTAAAAACATGCAATTGACACCAAACTTAAAATTTGACACAAGACTCAAACAAGAAACATCAATTTTTTGGTTTTTATGATTTTATAAGAATTTTTTCGGTTTTTTTCAAAAATTATTTTGGGAAAAATGAAAAAGGAAATTTTTTTTTGGTATTATTTTCGAAAATAAGAAATAAAAAGCTTAAAAATAAAATAAAATAACCTAATCTGAGCAACAAGATGAACCGTCAGTTGTCCAAACTCAAACAATCCCCAGCAACGGCGCCAAAAACTTGGTGCACAAAATTGTGATCATCAACAATGGCACCAAAGACTTGGTGCTCTCAAACGTGAATCACACTTTGTCACAACTTCGCACAACTAACCAGCAAGTGCACTGGGTCGTCCAAGTAATAAACCTTACGTGAGTAAGGGTCGATCCCACGGAGATTGTCGGCTTGAAGCAAGCTATGGTCACCTTGTAAATCTCAGTCAGGCGGATTCAAATGGTTATGGTGAATTGATAATTAAAATATGATTGAAATATAAATAGGATAGAGATACTTATGTAATTCATTGGTGAGAATTTCAGATAAGTGTATAGAGATGCTTTCGTTCCTCCTGAACCTCTGCTTTCCTGCTGTCTTCATCCAATCATTCCTACTCCTTTCCATGGCAAGCTGTATGTTGGACATCACCGTTGTCAATGGCTACATCCCATCCTCTCTGTGAAAATGGTCCAATGCGCTGTCACTGCATGGCTAATCATCTGTCGGTTCTCGATCATACTGGAATAGGATTTACTATCCTTTTGCGTCTGTCACTACGCCCAGCACTCGCGAGTTTGAAGCTCGTCACAGCCATCCCTTCCCAGATCCTACTCAGAATACCACAGACAAGGTTTAGACTTTTCGGACCTCAAGAATGCCCATCCATGGGTTCTAACTTATACTACGAAGATTCAAATATCTCGGACTCGGTCCCCTGTATTAGATACCTAAGAGATACTCATTCTAGCTTGTTTGCATGTAGAACGAAAGTGTTTGTCAGGCACACGTTTATAAGTGAGAATGATGATGAGCGTCACATAATCATCACATTCATCATGTTCTTGTGTGCGAATGGATATCTTAGAATAGGAATAAGCTTGAATTGAATAGAAAAACAATAGTACTTTGCATTAATCTATGAGAAAAAGCAGAGCTCCACACCTTAATCTATGGTGTGTAGAAACTCTACCGTTGAAAATACATAAGAACAAGGTCCAGGCATGGCCGAATGGCTAGCCCCCTAAACATGATCAAAGAATCAAAAGATAATCGAAAGATGATCCTAAAGATGTAAATACAATAATAAAAAGACCTATTTATACTAAACTAGTTACTAGGGTTTACAGAAATAAGTAAATGATGCAGAAATCCACTTCCAGGGCCCACTTGGTGTGTGCTTGGGCTGAGCATTGAGCTTTACACGTGTAGAGGCTTCTCTTGGAGTTGAACGCCAGTTTGTAACCTGTTTCTGGCGTTTAACTCCACTTTGCAACCTGTTTCTGGCGTTAATTAACTCCAGAATGCAACATGGAACTGGCGTTGAATGCCAGTTTGCGTTGTCTAAACTCAAGCAAAGTATAGACTATTATATATTGCTGGAAATCCCTGGATGTCTACTTTCCAACGCAATTGAGAGCGCGCCATTTGGAGTTCTGTAGCTCCAAAAAATCCACTTTGAGTGCAGGGAGGTCAGAATCCAACAGCATCTGCAGTCCTTCTTCAACCTCTGAATCTGATTTTTGCTCAAGTCCCTCAATTTCACCCAGAAAATACCTGAAATCACAGAAAAATACAAAAACTCATAGTAAAGTCCAGAAATGTGATTTTTATTTAAAAACTAATTAAAATATACTAAAAACTAACTAAATCATATTGAAAACTATGTAAAAACAATGCCAAAAAGCGTATAAATTATCCGCTCATCAGTAGTGAAAGTTGCTTGTCTGCCACGCACTTGAAAAATGGTTAATATGCATGAATGTTTGTAGGCTTTTGAACTTACTTTGGTGTGTGAACACCAAACTTAGTTCCTTGCCATCGCCTTTTATGCAGCAGCTCAACCATAGATGAAACCTTGTGCTTTTACTAAAGAGAATAAAACTAAAGACTAGAAAGCAGACAATAGTCAATTAGTTTTCCTGATTGTTTGGAGCTAATAACCCTTTATGCAGAGGGTTGAAATGTGTTTTTAATTGGAATTGTTGGTAGGACACCAAACATAGCATCCTTCATTTACCCTTAAATTATTTTGGTGTGTAACACCAAACTTAGCTCCTTGCAATACAGATAAATCTACTTAACCCTTTTATTGAAATAGTTAAGAAAAGAAAACTACCTTTGGTTGGGTTGCCTCCCAACAAGCGCTTGTTTATCGTCAGTAGCTTGACGTCTTCCTTCTTTGTTCATCCCAGCTCCTGAACACTCTCCTCCTTGTTCCAAGATCCTCCCAGATAGTGCTTAGCTCTTTGACCATTTGCTGTGATTATGTCCCTTATTGCTTCATTCAAAAGTTCAAGGCTTCCATGTGGGAAAACCTTTGTTATCAGATAAGGGCCAGTCCATTTGGACTTGAGTTTGCCAGGAAAAATCTTGAGCCTGGAATTATATAGGAGAACTTGCTGTCCAGGTTTGAACTCTCTTTTCAAGATTTTCTTGTCATGCCACTTCTTAGCTCTCTCCTTGTATATCTTTAAATTCTCATAAGCTTCTAATCTGAATTCATTTAGCTCATTGAGTTGCAATAGCCTTTTCTCTCCTGCTACTTGAGGATCAAGATTGAAGAGCTTAGTGGCCCAGTAAGCTTTATGTTCTAGCTCCACAGGAAGGTGACATGATTTCCCATAGATTAGCTGGAAGGGTGACTTTCCAATTGGAGTTTTGAATACTGTTCTATATGCCCACAGAGCATCATCCAATTTTCTTGCCTAGTCCTTCCTTGTGTTCTCCACTGTCTTCTCCAAGATTCTCTTTAACTCCCTGTTTGCTAATTCAGCCTGGCCATTAGTCTGAGGGTGATATGGTGTAGCTACTTTGTGAATCACTCCATATTTGTGAAGCAGCTTTTCCATCTATCTGTTGCAAAAGTGGCTGCCACCATCACTAATAAGGCCTTTAGGTACCCCATATCTAGTGAAGATATGTTTCTTAAGAAACTAAAGAACAATTGGTGCATCACAGGTAGTTGTTGTTATGGCTTCCACCCATTTGGAGACATATTCCACTGCCACTAGAATGTATTTGAAGGAATAGGATGGAGGAAAGGGGTCCATGAAATCTACACCCCATAGATCAAACAGTTCTACTTCTAAGATGAAGTTTGGAGGTATTTCATTCCTCTTTGTCAACCCTCCAGCTCTTTGGCATTCATTGCATTGGTGCACAAATTTTCTGGCATCCTTGAATATAGTTGGCCAATAAAATCCACTTTGAAGCACTTTAGCTGCTGTTCTTTCTGGCCCAAAATGTCCACCTTAGGCTAAACCATGACAGTGCGACAATATGTCTCTCATCTCATTTTCAGGAATGCGCCTTCTAATCATCCTATCTAGACACCTCTTGAACAAGAATGGTTCATCCCACAAGAATTTCTTAGCTTCATTGCACAGCTTCTTGGTTCTTGTTGGCCAATTCTTGATGCTTGATCATTTTCTCCATCATCATCTCTAGGTTGGAGATTCTTTGAGATTCTTGGGGTGGTTGTGGCTGAGTGTGGGATTTAGATGGTGAATGAAAGTTGTTTTGGTTAGTTGATGGGTTGTTGGGTAGATAGAAGTTGGATTGAGGTTGATTATTTTGTGATTTTCTGTATGGATTTTGGTTAGTGTTTTGATGGTTTTGGTGGTTTGTGTTGCGGAAGTTATTTTGGTTGGAGTTCTTTTGCCAAAGTTGCTGGTTCTGGTTTTCTCCCCATTTCAGATTGGGGTGGTTTCTCCAAGATGAGTTGTAAGTATCTCCATGGAGGTCATTTGGTCCAGAACCTTGATTGTGCATGTACTGCACTTGTTCAGGCTGTTGTTTTTCATAGCTTTCCTCTTGCTGTCCCCATACCACTGGTGGTTGGTTATTTGTGCTCACTGCTGCAAGTTGTAATCCATCCATCCTCTTTGTCATCATCTCAATTTGCTGTTGAAGCTGCTGGTGCATGCGTTTGTTCTGAGCTAATATTGTATCAACTCCTTCAAGCTCAAATACACCCTTCTTTGGAGCTGCTTACCTTTCAGAGGAGTAGAAGTACTCATTGTTGGCCACCATGTCTATAAGATCATGTGCCTCTTGAGCAATTTTCATCATTTGCAAAGATTCTCCTGATGAATAATCCAAAGCTTTCCTGGAAGGTAATGACAAGCCTTCATAGAAATTCTGCAGCTCCACCCATTCACTGAACATTCTGTCTGGACACCTTCTGATCAAGGCTTTATACCTCTCCCATGCTTCATATAATGATTCTTCTTCTAGCTATCTGAAGGTTTGCACATCAGTTTTTAGCTTAATGACTCTTTGGGGTGGATAGAATTCGGCTAGAAATTTGCTAACCAAATCATCCCAATTGGTGATGCTTTCTTTAGGGAAGGTTTCTAACCAATGTGTGGCTTTATCTCTCAGTGAAAATGGGAATAACAAGAGTTTGTATATGTCAGAGTGGACTCCATTGGTTTTGACAGTGTCACAAATTCTCAAAAACACAGAGAGGTGTCGGTTTGGATCCTCAGTAGCACTTCCTCCATATTGACAATTATTCTGAATTAGAGTAATCAATTGAGGCTTGAGTTCGAAGTTATTGGCATGGACATTGGGGGTTAGGATACTGCTCCCACAATTTCTTGGGTTGGGGATAGTGTAAGAGGCTAAAACTCTTCTCTGAGGTTGGTCATTTCTTGATCCTCTTCTTCTGATTCTTCTTCTCCTATAACTCCTTTTCCTCTTGCTTCTCTTCTTCTTCTCAAGAGTGTTCTCTCTGGCTCAGAATCAAAGGAGGTGGATTCACCTCATCTTCCTCCTAGCATACAACACAAACAAAACCAAAAAACTAAAAATAAAACACTCTACTGCTAGAGTGTGGTTAAGGTTAGTTGAAACAAAACATCAAATAGTTAAAATGCTTAACAAAAACAAAGAGAAAGTGCTTAATCTAGATTATCACCTACTTAATCGTTGTCAATCTAAATCCCGGCAACGGCGCCAAAATCTTGATGAGGGAAAAACGATTCCACACAAACTCACCGGTAAGTGTACCGGGTCGCATCAAGTAGTAATAACTCACAGAAGTGAGGTCGATCCCACAGGGATTGATGGATTGAGCAACTTTAGTTTGGTGATTAATTTAGTTAAGCGAATAGTTAATGATTTGAGTGAAATTCAGTTAACAAAAGTGAAATTGCAAGTAAACTAAAGAGTAGAAAGGAAAATTTTAGAATCTTAAATGCAGAAGAAGTAGAATTGCAGAAACTTAAAGTGCAAGAAATTAAAAGAGCTGAAACTTAAATTGCAAGAAAAGTAAATAACTGAAACTTATAGTATAAGAAATGTAAATTGTAAAATCTAAATTGCTAGGAAACTTAAATTGCATAAAAATAAAGGGATCTAGGTATTGGGAATCTAAACAAAACTGGAAAATGTAAATTGCAGTAAACTATAGAATGCTCAGATGAAGAAATTCAGAAAGCAGATCAATAGGATTTTAGTACTGTTCATACCCTGGGTCGAGCTATCCAACCTGGGATGATTGGAGATAAAGCGACCGACCTCTTCAGGTCAGACTATCCGACCTCTTCTCAGAGAGCTCGGCCAAATCAACAAAAGAGCCCAGTAAAAGGCCCAAATAGAGGAACATGACCCAAATCCTAAGGCGGCCTAAGCCTATAGAAATAAGGGCGGTTCTAATGAAGATACGCTGACCTCAACTCTAAAGATAAAGATAAGATAAGATAACTAACTTATCTTCCCCAACGAAGGTCACATCTCAATACTATAAATACACTGGAGCACCCAGGTATAACTCATACTCTGATTCTACATAAAAACCTGTTTAATACCCATGCTAACTTAAGCATCGGAGTCTCTTGCAGGTACCCCCCACCCTCCGGTGACCAAGGATCAGCAGTACAGCCAATCCAACAAGTCGGACATGACAACTCCGGCCGCCACCCACCAGCCGGACACGTCATCTCTGACCAGTACAGAAGATCTCGTCTGAGATCGATCTCCAGTTTCAGGTAACCCTCGGAACATTGGCGCCGTTGCCGGGGACTTGGAAGTCATCCCATCACCATGGCGGACAACCATGACAACGATCACGATTCAGGTCTGGAGGATCGAACACCGCACAAAAATGCAAACGTCACGCTACAAGACACTCCAGAGACCAACCAAGACAAAGACTCACCAAATTCAGGGGCCATAGAAGCACTCCAAGATCGCCTAAAACAACTGGAAAAAGAAACCCACCAACAACGGGAAATCGGGAGAGATCTACAAAGAGAGATGCGGCGACGTCGGGAGTTGGAAGAAAAACTGCAGCAATTGGAAGCCGATCTCAAATCAAAAGCCCCTCGCGCTAATCTCGAGGAGAATTCACACAAAGAGCAAGACCCCTTCACTAGGGAAATCATGAAAACCAAAATTCCAAAAGACTTCAAACTCCCAGATATGGCTCTATATGACGGCACCACGGATCCCAACCACCATCTCAGTAACTTCAGAAGCAGAATGTACCTCACTGACGCCCCAGATGCTGTTTGCTGTAAAGCCTTCCCAACAACTCTCACAAAGACAGCTATTCGGTGGTTCGACAACTTACCCCCAAAATCCATCTCAAGCTTCGACGACTTAGCTAAGTAATTCCTAGCCAGATTTTCCATTCAAAAGGATAAAGCTAAGCACGCCCCCAGTTTATTAGGAGTCAAACAAGGAGATCGGGAGAGCCTTCGCAACTACATGGAAAGATTCAACAAAACATGCATGGACATACAAAGTTTACCCACGGAGGCTGCAATCATGGGACTCATCAACGGCCTACGAGAGGGACCTTTCAGCCAATCTATATCAAAAAAGTACCCGACTACCCTCGACGAAGTACAGGAGCGAGCAGAAAAATACATCAATATGGAAGAAAATGCTCGGTTAGGAGAAACCTCGAAATCGGGAGCTTCCTACCGTGACAGAGACAAGGAATCCAAAAGAAAAGACGACAGACAAGGGGAGAAAATTAAGAAGTACCATAACTATACTCCTCTTAGGGCATCCTTGGTCGAAATATACAAAGAAGTCTGCCATACGAAAAAAATTCCCCCAGCACGGCCACTCAACGGCAAGAAGGGAGGAGGAAACCGAAAGGAGTATTGTGAATATCATCGGGTCCGGGGACACTCCACTAACGAATGCTTCGACTTGAAAAACATCATAGATAAATTGGTGAGGGAAGGAAAACTAGATCGATTCCTGGCCACCCGAGATGACGAGCAAAGAAAGAGACGAAGGGATGATGACATTGAACGAGCGGAACGATCACCTCGGACCCCAGAAAGACATGTCCACATGATACATGGCGGCTTTGCAGCAGGAGGGATCTCCAAATCCTCTCGTAAGAGATACCTCAAAGAAGTATACCATGTCGAAGGAAAGGAAGGAACACTCAACATCCCAACGATAACATTCACTAAAGAGGACGCAACCGGCATCATTACAGGACACGACGATCCCATGGTTATCACTATCATATTGGCAAATGCCAACCTACATCGGACGCTAATAGATCAAGAGAGTTCTGCCGACATCTTATTCAAAACAGCCTTTGATAAACTCGGTATAGAAGAAAAAGAACTTAAAGCATATCCAAACAGTTTGTTCGGGCTAGGAGACACTCCGGTTCGACCACTAGGATACGTACCACTGCATACAACCTTTGGAAAGGGAGACCAATCCAGGACCCTCAAAATAGACTACATTGTAGTCAACGTAAGCTCAGCCTACAACGCTCTCATAGGCCGGACCACGCTCAACCAACTCGGTGCAATAGTCTCGACCCCACACCTATGCATGAAATTCCCAACTCCAAAAGCGATAGCCACGATAAAAGCAGACCAGAGGATAGCGCGTCGCTGTTACAATGAGAGCCTCAACCTCAGGGGCAAAGGAGAAGAGTTCCACACAATCGAGCTGGGCGGAGTTCAACGACGAGAGGAGTTTCGCCCCCAACCAGAGGGCGAGATAGAAAAAATTTAGATCGGGGACACCTCGGAAAAAACAACTAATATCGGCACAATCCTCAAAGGAAATTTAAAAGAACTACTAATACAATTTTTGCGAGATAATACCGACCTTTTTGCATGGAAAGCCATAGACATGCCAGGCATAGACCCTAAACTAATGTGTCACAAGTTGGCAGTTTATCCAGGATCTCGACCGGTCCAGCAGAGACGAAGAAAACTCGGGCCAGAGCGATCCCAAGCTGTGGAAGAGCAAGTGCAGGCACTGCTGGAAGCCGGATTTATAAGAGAAGTCAAATACCCACTATGGCTAGCCAACGTTGTTTTGGTGAAAAAATCAAATGGGAAGTGGCGAATGTGCACCGATTACACAGATCTCAACAAAGCTTGCCCAAAAGATCCATACCCACTCCCGAGTATTGACGCCCTGGTAGATGCTTCCTCTGGATATAAATATCTCTCATTTATGGATGCATATTCAGGATACAACCAAATCCCCATGTACCCACCGGACCAGGAAAAAACCTTGTTTTAACGCCAAAGGCGAACTACTGCTACATCGTAATGCCTTTCGGCCTTAAGAACGCAGGAGCCACTTATCAAAGATTGATGAATCAAGTCTTCTCGGATCACATCGGGAAAATCATGGAAGTTTATGTGGACGACATGCTAATTAAAACAAAAAGCGAACAGACACTGTTGACCGACCTAGCCCAGGTGTTCGACACCATCAGGAAGCATGATATGCGACTCAATCCAGCAAAATGCACCTTTGCGGTAGAAGCAGGCAAATTCTTAGGCTTCATGCTCACACAAAGAGGAATTGAAGCAAATCCAGATAAATGCCAGGCCATACTCAACATGAAAAGCCCAACCTACGTAAAAGAAGTACAGCAACTCAACGGGAGGTTGGCCGCCCTATCCCGATTCTTAGCAGGAGCCGCAATAAGATCTCTCCCCTTCTATGCTACTTTAAGAAAGGGAAAACAGTTCGAGTGGACGACAGAATGCGAACAAGCGTTCCAAGACTTTAAAAAGTTCTTAGGACAGCCACCTATCCTATCCCGACCTCAAGAAGGAGAACCACTCATACTATATCTTGCAGTAGGAGACAAGGCAGTAGCGTCAGCACTGGTCCGAGAAAGTGAAAACGGGCAACAACCCGTCTACTTCATTAGCAAAGCACTGCAGGGATCCGAGCTGAACTATCAGAAAATAGAAAAATTTGCTTACACTCTCGTTTTAACATCTCAGCGACTCTGCCCCTACTTCCAGGCCCACACCATTAAAGTTCGAACTAATCAGCCCTTAAAGGGAATAATGCAGAAAACAGATTTAGCAGGCAGAATTCTACAATGGGCAGTCGAGCTGTCAGAATTTGACCTCCAATATGAAGTTCGGACCGCCATCAAATCACAATACCTGGCCGATTTTATCGCCAAATTCACAGATGCCCGAAAAGCCCCCATAGAGTGGAATCTATATGTGGATGGTTCTTCAAATAAAATAGGAAGTGGGGCAGGAGTTATAATCGAAAGCAACCAGGGAACCCAAGTTGAGCTCTCCCTCAAGTTCGGATTCCCGGTTTCAAATAACCAGGCGGAATACGAAGCATTGCTAGCTGGTCTAAAACTGGCTGAAGAGGTGGGAGCTCGAAAACATAACATTTATAGTGATTCGAAAGTGGTCACATCACAGATAGCAGGGAGCTACCAAGCTAAAGATCCCACCATGAAAAGATATCTGGATAAAACCAAGCAACAGCTTGAACAAATCGGGGAATACAAGATCTGCCACATACCCCGTGAGCAAAATGCTCGAGCTGACGCACTCTCAAAACTGGCCAGCACCAAACCAGGGGGCAATAATAGAAGCCTCATCCAGGAAATGCTACAGAACCCATCAATCTCGGAAACGAAAAAAGTCCTAACTATAACAGGCAAAGATCAAGGATGGATGATCCCCATAATTAACTACCTCAAAACAGGAACACTCCCCGCAGGAGAAAAGGAAGCGAAGAAGCTAAAAAGGGAGGCACAGTACTACACCATCATAAACAACATCCTGTACAAAAGAGGGATCTCGGTACCATTACTAAAGTGCGTGCCGACCTCCCACTCCAGGGAAGTATTGGAAGAGGTACACAGCGGCATTTGTGGTAATCATCTCGGAGCACGGGCTCTTGCCAAAAAGATACTCCGGGTAGGGTTTTACTGGCCAACTTTACAGAAAGAATCTACAGAATTCGTAAAGACATGTCCACCATGTCCGAAACCTGCCAATTTCCACATCGCCCCACCAGAAGAACTCATCAACGTGACTGCGCCTTGGCCTTTTGCGAAATGGGGACTCGACCTTCTCGGCCCCTTTCCCCAGGGATCAGGGCAAGTTAAATTTCTCATAGTAGGGGTAGATTACTTTACAAAGTGGATCGAAGCAGAACCGTTAGCCAATGCCACTGCCCAAAGAAGCCGAAAATTCTTATACAGAAATATTGTCACAAGATTTGGGGTCCCGTACTCGATAACCACGGACAATGGCACCCAATTCACAGATGCGGGCTTCGGAAAATTAGTAGCCGACTTGAATATAAAGCACAAGTACACCTCTGTCGAACACCCCCAAGCTAACGGACAGGCCGAAGCCGCCAACAAAGTCATATTGACAAGGTTAAAATGGAGATTGCAGGATGCGAAGGGAGCCTGGGCAGAGGAGCTCCCACAAGTCCTATGGGCATATCGAACGACGCCACATTCCACCACAAAGGAATCCCCATTCCGGCTAACATACGGAACGGAGGCAATGATTCCAGTAGAAATTGAGGAAGGATCACATAGGGCAGTCCATTATAATGAGGGAGCAAACTCCCCACTCCAGAGGGAAGAACTCGACCTACTACCTGAGGTTCAGGAAAGAGCTCGGATCAGAGAAGAAGCGCTAAAACGCCGAATGGCTTCTAGATATAACCAAAGGGTAGTACCAAGAAGTTTCGTCAAAAATGACCTCATCTTAATCCGAAACGACATCGGAACAACTCGACCCGTAGAGGGAAAGCTGGCAGCCAATTGGAAAGGACCATACCGAGTCATAGAAGTACTCGGGGAGGGCTACTACAGAGTGTCCGAACTCAACGGACGGGAGCTTCCAAGGTCATTGCACGCCTGCAACCTAAGAAGGTACTACAATTAGAAAAGGTAAAAGATCTCACCAGTGGATGTGCTCTTTTTCCTGAAAAGGTTTTTTAATGAGGCACCAGGTTGAGACATAGATCATACCCAACTTAAGAGGATGAGAAAATTCCCATATGTATATATTTGCATTTTCTTTGAATAAAATTTATCTAGGTATTCTACAAAGATTTCAAGACGCATTAATCTGAAGTATTCATCGTCCGATTATAAAGCTACAGGTCGGTAGAAAGTGAAAAACAATTTCACTGCACGACCACGATAAAGATGAGTCGTCCGATAAAGGTGAAAACGCGATTCACCCAAAGGACGAGCTAGAGATGCCAACCACTTTCTACAAATCGACAAAGATGAATACAAAATAATGCAAGAAGTTATAGAAAGCAATCTAAAAAAGAACCTGACGAGGTCTTACGGATAGCTAATAAAATAACTTAAAAGACTGGCCGGCGTTCAGAAGTTGGACCAAGTCAACCCAAGTTACAAGTAAACCCTGGAAAGAGGTCTGGCCAACCCTATTAAAGAGGATTACTTTAACTTAGAAGGGCTCGACCTAGCAAAGTCAGCCCAAGACAAAAAGGTTATAAAAGTAATCCCTGAAAGAAACCCGACAAAGGTCCAAAAAAGAAGATTACGAAATAACTTAGAAGAGATCGACCTAACGAAGTCGACCTCCTACAAAAGACAAGTTATAAAAGTAATCCCTGAAAGAGACCTAACAAAGGTCCCAGAAAGAGGATTATGAAATGACTTAGAAGAGATCGACCTAACGAAGTCGACCTCCTACAAAAAATAAGTTATAAAAGTAATCCCTGAAAGAGACCTAACAAAGGTCCAAGAAAGAGGATTACGAAATAACTTAGAAGAGATCGACCTAACAAAGTCGACCTCCTACAAAAAACAAGTTATAAAAGTAATCCCTGAAAGAGACCTAACAAAGGTCAAAGAAAGAGGATTACGAAATAACTTAGAAGAGATCGACCTAACGAAGTCGACCTCCTACAAAAAACAAGTTATAAAAGTAATCCCTGAAAGAGACCTAACAAAGGTCCAAAAAAGAGGATTACGAAATAACTTAGAAGAAGTCGACCCAACGAAGTCGATCCACTACAAAAATACAAGCAATCCCTGAAAGAGACCTCACGAAGGTCCAAGAAAGAGGATTACAAAAAGGAGTTTATCAGGGGAACAACGCAAAGAAGTCGGTTACAAAGCACTAAAGAACACACGCAAAGCAAGAAAACCAAATTGGACCCCTACAGCTACAAAGAGTCAAAAACTCAAGAAGTTCGAATTGGGAGAGTTCAACATCAGCAGGTTTTATATAAAGTTATAAAGGCCTCAAAGGGCCACCAACACTTACTACCCAAAAGATAGCAAGCTACTTGTCTGTTTTTTAAAATAAAAAGTTGCTAGGAAAGCAACTAAAAAGTCAACATCTTAATAAAGTTTCAAAAAACGCCCACAAGTCGGGCCAATTACAATCAACAAACATCAGAAGTCTTCTCGGCAGCATCATGAGCTTTCTTGGCGACATCAGGATCAGGAGAAGGAGGGCGAGCTTGAATTGGCACCGCATCAACAGTCCCATCCTCCCGATTCAGGATCTGGCAATCCAGGTCAGGCACAATAGGAGGAGCGGAAGAAGTCGGCACTTTAGTGGAAGACACAAGGGGAGGAACAACTTCATCATCATCACCCTCATCATCAGGGACAATCTTACCATCTCTGACAACATTATCCAAGCTAAAAAGGGCGAGATCGGCCTCGGGAGCAATAATTCGGACTTGTTCTTTCAAGTTCTCGTAAGCAGCAGTTAGCAGTTACGCTGCCAACAAGATGACCTTGGAGCTCAGCATAATCCTCCCGGGCATTGTCGAGCTCTTCCCTCAGGCACCTCCCCTCCCTATAGGAAGTCACATAGCTGTCCTTGTGCATCATGGCCGCATCCTCAGCCAACCTCAAGGAAGCAGCCAGCGCCTCAGAACTCGCCTTCTCATTTTCGAGGTCCTTCTCCAATTTGACCACCTTCACCTCGAGCTCCTCCTTCAACCCCTTCATCCGGTCAAACTCTCGTTTTGCCTCCTCCATAAACGCCTTGGTAGCGTGGAGAGGAAGATTTTGGGCAGTACGATGAAGTGCAGCCGACATAAAGGCCATTCTCACATGATTCTGAGCCATAAACTCCAAATGATGGAGAATGGAGACATCATCCATGGGAATGGTACCATATGGCCCAATTTGTTGATCTATAAACTTAATGGCGTTGAAGTCAGGAGCGTTGAGGTCAAAAGGCTCAGAAGTCTTTTGCTTTTTACTTGGAGGAGCAGCGGATGGAGCGGCAGAAGAAGAAGGAGGATCCACCAAACGAACCCGAGGTATCGGGATCGCCTTCTTCACCCCGGTAGAGCTCAGCACAGCCGGCTTCTCGTGGGGCTGAGAAGACCCCTCCCCAGCAGCCCGGGCGGCAACATTCCTGGCAGCAGTCGCCTTCTGTGCCCTTTTAAAAGCTTTCATAGACTCATTGTTCTTCATTGCCTCTACAAATAAAATAGAAGTCAAGCTACAAATCAAACAAGTCGAAAATACAGCTACAAGCATCATAAGACAAACAGCAAAGGAAACACAAGATACCCAGTTCAGATTGAAGAAGAGAAGGATTGGTTAGAAATTTCTTTGTGTCGAGATGGGGAGGCTGACCCCAACGCTCCTCTAAAACAGTCACAAAGGCTCGCTCAGCCTCATCCAACATGTCCCAAGAGTACCTGGAGACCCTAACATCCTTCTGCCACTCTAGGGGAAAGGCGGGCTCATCATTTTCATCCAAGAAAAAGGGCCGAGATCCTTTAACAGCTCGGACCTTGAAAAAATAGTTTTTAAAATCCCGAAACGATTCATCAAACATGGAAAAAACTTTCTTTCATTGGGTAGAACGGAAGGAGACCCAAGCTGACTTCTTTTTCACCACACCAGGCTTAGTCAAGACAAACAAATAGAAAAAGAGAGATTGGGAAGCAGGAATACCAAAACCATTACACAACAATTGGAAGATTTTAATAAAACCCCAAGAGTTGGGGTGAAGTTGAGAAGGCGCAACATTACAAGACCATAACAGGTCGATTTCAAATTGAGTAAAGGGAAGAGTAATTCCAAGTTGACCAAAGAAAAAATCGTAGGCATAAAAGAAAAAGGGCGATTGTCAACAACTCGAGTCGAGAAACAGACTCTCTTGTCAGAGGAAGGAGGAACAGGCTCATAATTCTTCTCATCACCAGAGTTACTACAGACGCTGTGAAACTGCCTAAGCTGAGAACAAAACTCAGAGTCAACCAGCGAGACACACATGAGAACCATGGAGTCCACCCAATCGGCCATACCCGCAGGGACTTGGGAAGGCACCGCTACGATGTTATTTCAGGAAGACATGAGGACAACTAAGATCCTACAAAAGAAAAGAAGAGAGGATTACTCAAAAACATCTCGGGCGCGGGTCAAAACATCTCGACGGGCGGATAAATAAAAAGAAAACCCCAAGACTCAAACCAAGAGTCCTGGGGCATCCTTTGGAGGCAATAACAAAGCAAGGTTTCTAGGAAAAACCTACACCCCAGTATCTTTCAAAACAAGGAAAGAAGGCCTAAAGCAGCAAGCATCTCGTCCATCAAGTTAAAAAACGCAAAAGTCATCAAAGCAACTATCTTTCTACAGTCTACCAGCGAAAGCACTGTCAACGTCAACAAATGCCAAACAGAAAATCACCAAAGACATAACCTTTCTCAGAATTAGGCGAAAAACCACCATCAAAAGCACAAACAGAAAAGGCGATAGCGTGTAAAAACCCTAAAAGCATTAAGCGAAAGCAATCATGCAGAAGATAAAGAAACTCCAGAACACACGGTGACAAACAGGCACGACAAATGCAAAAAGATCCAAGTTTTTCAAACAAGCATTCCAGCAAAACCAAAACTTTATCAAAAACCGAAGGCCAAAGCCGCAAAATAAGTAAGGAAGCAGAAAGTAGAAACCAAACCTGGAAAAAGGAGGAAAGTTCTGAAGAAAGATGAAAGCCGGGGCAGGAAATCGTCTCTCAAAGTGAAGCACCAACGGAGGTGAAGCAAGAACAAACACAAAGAAAAGTTGAGAGCGAGAGAATGAAGGGAGAAATGCGAAGAAGTTACGAAAGGGGCGAAGGAGAGAAACCGTTTCTGGGTTTGCAAAATCAAAATAAAGAGAGCCTAAGGGAAACGGGGCAATTAATGTTAATAAAGGCATTAAACCCTCGCACGTTTCTAAAGTGCCAATATAAAAGCGTGCGCTTTTAGAGAAAAATGTTCTACATTCAAAAAAAAAAGACTCTACAAAGAAAGGAATTGACAAAAGTGCTTGAGTTCGACTTCAATCAAGGACTCGACCCCAAAAAGAAGACCGAGCTCAAGCAGGGGCACTGTTCATACCCTGGGTCGAGCTATCCGACCTGGGATGATTGAAGATAAAGCGACCAACCTCTTCAGGTCAGACTATCCGACCTCTTCTCAGAGAGCTCGGCCAAATCAATAAGAGAGCCCAGTAAAAGGCCCAAATAGAGGAACACGACCCAAATCCTAAGGTGGCCTAAGCCTATAGAGATAAGGGCGGTTCCAATGAAGATACGCTGACCTCAACTCTAAAGATAAAGATAAGATAAGATAACTAACTTATCTTCCCCAACGAAGGTCATATCTCAATACTATAAATACACTGGAGCACCCAGGTATAACTCATACTCTGATTCTACATAAAAACCTGTTTAATACCCATGCTAACTTAAGCATCGGAGTCTCTTGTAGGTACCCCCCACCCTCCGGTGACCAAGGATCAGCAGTACAGTCAGTCCAACAAGTCGGACACGACAGCTCCGGCCGCCACCCACCAGCCGGACACGTCATCTCCGACCAGTACAGAAAATCTCGTCTGAGATCGACCTCCAGTTTCAGGTAACCCTCGGAAAATTGGCGCCGTTGCCGGGGACCTGGAAGTCATCCCATCAATATGGCGGACAACCATGACAACGATCACGATTCAGGTCTGGAGGATCGAACACCGCACAAAAACGCAAACGTCACGCTACAAGACATTCCGGAGACCAACCAAGACAAAGACTCACCAAATTCAGGGGCCATAGAAGCACTCCAAGATCGCCTAAAACAACTGGAAAAAGAAATCCACCAACAACGGAAAATCGGGAGAGATCTACAAAGAGAGATGCGGTGACGTCGGGAGTTGGAAGAAAAACTGCAGCAATTGGAAGCCGATCTCAAATCAAAAGCCCTTCGCACTAATCTCGAGGAGAATTCACACAAAGAGCAAGACCCCTTCACTAGGGAAATCATGAAAACCAAAATTCCAAAAGACTTCAAACTCCCAGATATGGCTCTATATGACGGCACCACGGATCCCAACCACCATCTCAGTAACTTCAGAAGCAGAATGTACCTCACTGATACCCCAGATGCTGTTCGCTGTAAAGCCTTCCCAACAACTCTCACAAAGACAGCTATTCGGTTGTTCGACAACTTACCCCCAAAATCCATCTCAAGCTTCGACGACTTAGCTAAGAAATTCCTAGCCAGATTTTCCATTCAAAAGGATAAAGCTAAGCACGCCCCCAGTTTTTTAGGAGTCAAACAAGGAGATCTGGAGAGCCTTCGCAACTACATGCAAAGATTCAACAAAACATGCATGGACATACAAAGTTTACCCACGGAGGCTGCAATCATGGGACTCATCAACGGCCTACGAGAGGGACCTTTCAGCCAATCTATATCAAAAAAGTACCCGACTACCCTCGACAAAGTACAGGAGCGAGCAGAAAAATACATCAATATGGAAGAAAACGCTCGGTTAGGAGAAACCTCGAAATCGGGAGCTTCCTACCATGACAGAGACAAGGAATCCAAAAGAAAAGACGACAGACAAGGGGAGAAAATTAAGAAGTACCATAACTATACTCCTCTTAGGGCATCCTTGGTCGAAATATACAAAGAAGTCTGCCATACGGAAAAAATTTCCCCAGCACGGCCACTCAAAGGCAAGAAGGGAGGAGAAAACCGAAAGGAGTATTATGAATATCATCGGGTCCGGGGACACTCCACTAACGAATGCTTCGACTTGAAAAACATCATAGAAAAATTGGTGAGGGAAGGAAAACTAGATCGATTCCTGGCCACCCGAGATGACGAGCAAAGAAAGAGACGAAGGGATGATGACATTGAACGAGCAGAACGATCACCTCGGACCCCAGAAAGACATGTCCACATGATACATGGCGGCTTTGCAGCAGGAGGGATCTCCAAATCCTCTCGTAAGAGATACCTCAAAGAAGTATACCATGTCGAAGAAAAGGAAGGAACACTCAACATCCCAACGATAACATTCACTAAAGAGGACGCAACTAGCATCATTACAGGACACGACGATCCCATGGTTATCACTATCATATTGGCAAATGCCAACCTACATCGGACGCTAATAGATCAAGAGAGTTCTGCCGACATCTTATTCAAAACAGCCTTTGATAAACTCGGTTTAGAAGAAAAAGAACTTAAAGCATATCCATCGATGCGTGCGCATCATGCATGCGTACGCGTCGAATGCAAAACTTTGCCTCCAATTTTGAATCTTGCCCGAAAATGCTGAGTAAGTGAATGTAGCGCTCTCTTTTGAAATGAGCGCCAAACACATCCACGCGTACGCGTCATGCACGCGTACGCATGAGTCTTCGAGTTTTGCCCCTGACGCGTGAGCGTCCCATACGCGTGTGCGTCGTAAGTTAGCGTGGCATTCATTATTTAAACGCAAAGCTATACTGTATTGCTTCTCTATTTCTTTATTTTCTCACCTAAAATCAACCAAACAAGCAATCAAAGTCTCACCAAAATCACAAGAACTTGCATCAATCATAATAATCACTTAATTCTTGCATAAATCTCATGATTTTGTATAAAATAAATTATGTTTGATTGAATCTCAATAATCATGAAATTCCACTCCAACCACTTACTTATTGTGCAAGAAAGTGCATAAAACCTAATGAAACAAATGAAAAATGCTTGTGAAACTAGCATAAGATGACTTGTCATGAGGTGGGTACGAAAAGTTGGACTCCTCCAAGGTGGGTTTCCACAACTGATGAGCCTCTATAAAGGATTGTGTGGATGGACTTGTTTAGAAGCCTTTATCTTTTCATTCTAGGTGGCCGTCCTGAAAGGAGAGAAAAAGAAAGAAGATTAAGCCCACAAACAAAGATATCAAAGCAAATAGAATATAGGTGGGGCTAATACCAAATAAGAGTGAGATTCTCAACTACATGGTAGCTACAACATTGAGTGAGAGAGTAATATAAGCTAAGGCATATCAAATAATACTTGATACAAGAGTAAAGTCAAAGCATAAGTAAATGACATGAAGAGCATTTGGAGCATCAAGTTCAAATAAAAAAGAGTGGGTCATGAAAGACAACGGAAGTTCATATCAATGCACAAAGAATGCAAGTATCACAAAAGATTAAGCATTGACCTAAAAATTTCATCACCCAACAATACAAAACAAGTCATGAAGCACCAAAACTATCCAAGAAATTCTCAACAATTGAGTAGGAAAATTCAACACCAATATTAAATTAACAAACTTACAAAAGAAAAGAAGACTAAGCTACAAAAATAAAATTAAAATGCAATGAATGAAAGTATGCAAATGCAATAAGTAAAAGAGAATAAAAGAGAATAAAGATGAGAAGTTAAAGGAATGAAGAACAGGAAAGGTAGAAAGAAAGAAGAAGGAGAGAAGAAAGAAAAAGAAAATAGGGCAGAAACAGGGTGCAAAGGCGACGCGCACACTTCATCCACGCGTACGTGTGGGAAGTAGAGAAAGGCATATGACGCGTGAGCGTCGTCCACGCCTACGCGTGGCTAGCAGAAAAGAGAGGGGACGCATACGCGTCAGCCGCACGTATTCGTGGGGTTTAATCATGCTTCTCACACAAAAGCAGCACAACTCTAGTACAACTCTCTGGTTTTTGTACCAGAAGTTCCAACATAAGCATATGATGTGTGCGCGTCGTTCACGCTCACGCGTGGATGTGCGAAAAAAATAGTGATGCGTACGCGTAACCTATGTGCATGAATGGGATGGATTGTGCTCCTGGCACCCCACCCGCACAGTTCCATCACAACTCTCTGGTTTTTGTACCAGAAGTTGCGGCAATGAATTCGACACGTACGCGTCGTCTATGCACACGTGTGGAGTGCCCCCCCTTTTTTTAAAGAAGCCTAAAAATAGAATTAAACACTCTCCTAACCTATAAACACTCAAAACTAACCAAAATTCAAATCTAACTAAAAATCTTTTAGTTTTTGAAATTTTTTTTCAAAGACAATGCAAACAAAACTTGCACTTCAAGCAAAATGCAATTCAAAAACAACTATTCTAATCAAAGCATGAATCTAATAAGCAACTGATAAACCCCATTTTTAGGGTTTATCTTGTGTTGAATTTAGAAGGTTTTATCAACTTTTCTCCCATGTATCCAATGAAATAGCATGGTTTTGTAAATTCTCCTTTAATTGTGCTTAAGAGTGAAAACATGCTTTTTAGGACTTAAAATAGTTAAATTTAATTCACCTTGATTCCATTAGATGCCTTGATATGTTTGTTAATTGATTTCAGATTTTAGGAGGCAAAGATTGGATCAACGGAATGAAGAAAAAGCATGTAGAAATGGAGAACTCATGAAAGGAATGAAGGAATCGCAAAGCTGTCAAGCCGACCTCTCCGCACTTAATCGACCATAACATGAGCTATAGGGTCCAAATGAGGTGGTTCCAGTTGGTTGGAAACCTAACATGGGGCTTCAAAATGATATAAAATTTTTTATAGTTGCATCGCGTTTAGGGGTTGAGCACGTGCACAGTACGCGTACGTACCGATGTTGCACGTGATTCACTTAAGTGCAACTTATGGCCAACAATTTTTGGTGCATTTTGGGCCCAATCCAACTCATTTCTGATGCTATTTAACCCAAGAATTGAACATAGATGAGGCATCAAATTAGTTAGTGAGTTTTATTTTAGTTTTATCATGCTTTAGTTAGTTTCTAGAGAGAGAAGCTCTCTCTTCTCTCTAGAATTAGGAGTATGTTAGATCTAGATTAGGAATTCTTAGATCTAGGTTAATTTCATTCTTTGATTTACTTTTCTTTTTGTAATTCTTCTTCTTCTACTTCTCCTCTCTCTAGTTTTGCATTTAATTCATGTAATTCTCTACTTTTATGTTGATGCACCTTTGTTTCTTCTATTTCTCTTTCAATGCAATTTATGATTCCTTTATTGTTGATTTGCTTTGTTGTTGTTAATTCCTTACAATTGAGTAGTGTAGATTTACATTCCTTGCAATTTTACTATGCTTTCCTTTTATGCCTTCCAAGTGTTTGATAAAATGCTTGGTCTGATTTTAGTGTAGATTTTGTTCCTCTTGGCTTAGGTAGAGTAATTAGTGACGCTTGAATTATCTAATTCCTTTGTTGATTGACAATTAGAAGTTGCTAATTGATTTGGATACCACTAAAGCTAGTCTTTCCCTTGGGAGTTGGCTAGGACTTGTGGAATCAAGTTGATTCATCCACTTGACTTTCCTCCATGGTTAGAGGTTAACTAAGTGGTAGCAATAGACAATTCTCATCACAATTGAGGAGGATAATGAGGATAGGACTTCCAATTCTCATAACCTTGCCAAGAGCTTTCATAGTTGTTAGTTTATTTCCTTTGCCACTTACATTTCTTGTTTCTTATCCCAAAAACCCCAAAATATCTCATAACCAATAACAAGACACTTCAATTCCTAGGGAGAATGACCCGAGGTTCCAATACTTTGGTTTATAGATTTTAGGGGTTTGTACTTGTGACAACCAAATTTTTGTATGAAATGATTATTGATTGGTTCAGAAACTATACTTGCAACGAGAATTCATTTGTGAAATTCTAAACCGTCAATTTTTCATTCATTAAAATGGCGCCGTTGCCGGGGAATTGCAATGGTGTTGTGTTATTGGTTATTGTATATATGTGAATTTTATGAATAGCTTGATTTTTAGGATTGCTTGTTAGTTTTTGCTAGCTTTAAGTCTTTGTTTCATTATTTCTTATTAGCTTTTATTTCTTATTTTCTCTTTTCATTATGAATTTTCACTTTGGCTATGAGTTTGGTTCTAACTATGTTGTAGAAAATGAGGGCTACAATGAGGATGTATATCAAAGATGGGACAATCAAAGGTGGGAGGAGCCATATGCATATGATCAATCTTCATGGCAACAACCTCCACCAATGCACTATGAACAAGATCCATTTTATGATGCATATCAATCAAATGGCTATGGTGAATCTCTTTGTGATTTTCAAGAACCACCACCATATGCCTATGAGCCATATCCTCAACATAACCCTCAACCATACTCACAAGCCCCTTTTCACCAACCACTTTCATATGACCCTCATCCATATCCACCATTACAATAACCATATGAGCCATATGAACCACATATAGAGCCACCACCATTCCAACATCAATATTTTCAAGAACCACCCCCTCCATATTATTACCAAGATGAACTACCTCCAATGTATGAAAATTTTCAGCCACAAGATGAACTCTACTTCCCACCACAACCTCCCATGGAAGAATACTCATGTCCATCGATCCAAGAGCCGTATGATCCCAATTATATTATCCAAGGGGAACAAGATTCAGGGGATCATCTCAAGAAAATATTGGATCAACTTCAAGCAACCATGGAGTGTGTTGTGCAACAAGTAGAAAGAGTGGAAATTATTGAACCACCACAACTTTACCAAGAAGAACCACCTTCCTACTATGAACCCTTCCCCCAAGATCATGAACCCTTGCATCCACTCCAACCTCCAATAGATGACATCCTTAATGTTCTTGTTCAAGGACAAGAGGAGATGAAAAATGATGTGCAACAATTCACGGCCGCCTTAGACGAGGTGGTAAGCCGGTTAGCATCCCAATGCTTAAATACTCAAGGAACTCTTATAACCACATGTGGAGGATCAAATGAAGAGTATAACATGAAGGAGAGATTGGTGGAGAAGGAGGGAAGCTGCTTTGTATTGGAACAATTGGAGGAAGCTACAATTGTTGAAGAAAAGGAAGAAGTGGTTGAAGACTTAGAAGATGCGGAGCCTCCTTGGGAGTATAGAGTTGAAGAAAATCCCTCTAAGAAGATTGAACTTGATGCTAAGGAGGAGTGTGCACAACTTCCAAAGCATATACCTTATAAAGAATTGGACGGGATAGAGCAAGAGTTGAGTTTCCTTGGTGATGAAGATCAAGCATCAAGTCTTAGTGGTGAAGAATCCTTTGAGCATGAAGAACCTTCTCCTGGTAAATTTGAAGGCAATATGGAGGTAAATTTTTCTCACCCTCCCAACTATGATTTGAGTAGGGGAAAAGGCGTAGATAAAATTGTTGAACAAAGAATTACAATTGAGAAAACATGTGAAGGGGTGGAGGTCCCTAGAAATAGAAGAACGGGGGTTGGTTACGCTTTGTCAATATCTTTGGAAGCCTCTTCGCCTAGGTTGCCATCTACTCCTTCATTTGAATGGGTGAAATTTATTTCTATTAGCTTTATTGTCCCACTTGAGTATGGTTTGCTTGAAACGGATGGTCAACTTAGGATGCTTTGTGGGATGAAGCGTAAGAGGAAGACGTTTCATGGTTGGGGGTGTAAATCAAGGTTCATTATGGTAGATGCGTCAAGGATGGAATATAACGGTTTGAATAGTGCTCAATTAGAGGGGTTTAGGAGGATTGTTGGGCACTTCATAGAGAATTCATCTTGCTTACCACCAAAATGGAATGATGATGATCAACTTGAAGACGGGTGTGGCAACAAGATATGGGATCCAAGAATACATAAGGATCAATTTTGGGAACCCATAATCTATGAAGAACTCCATCAAAGCTTGGGAAAATTGAACTTGAAGAATGGAGCTTATTGGAAATGCAAGCATTAGTGGATGTTCAAGGATGGTTTCAAGCACAAGCCACCTTGATGGAGCTCCCCATAAATCCAACTTAAGGACAATAAATAAAAGTGCTAGGTGGGAGACACCCCACCATGGTAAACTCTTTTCATTTTTCTCTTTTGTAAATATTGGTAGAATAGGTTTGATTTCATGTTTTATTTTGTTTGTTGAGTTTATTTGGTAGTTTGGTACGTTAAATAATCTTTTAGGAGGCAAAGATTGGATCAAGGGAATGAAGAAAAAGAATGTAGAAATGGAGAACTCATGAAAGAAATGAAGGAATCGCAAAGCTGTCAAGCCGACCTCTTCGCACTTAATCGATCATAACTTGAGCTACAGAGGTCCAAATGAGGCGGTTCTAGTTACGTTGGAAAGCCATAGTTGCATCGCGTTTAGGGGCACGCACGCACATAGTACGTGTTAGCGCTGATGTTGCATGTGACTCACTTAAGTGCAACTCATGGCCAGCGATTTCTGGTGCATTTTGGGCCCAATTCAACTCATTTTTATGCTATTTAACCCAAGGATTGAAGAAGGATGAGGCATCTAGTTAGTTAGTTAGTTTTATTTTAGTTTTATCATGCTTTAGTTAGTTTCTAGAGAGAGAAGCTCTCTCTTCTCTCTAGAATTAGGAGTAGGTTAGATTTAGATTAGGAATTCTTAGATCTAGGTTAATTTCATGCTTTGATTTACTTTTCCTTTTGTAATTCTTCTTCTTATACTTTTCCTCTCTAGTTTTGCATTTAATTCATGTAATTCTCTACTTTTATGTTGATGCACTTTTGTTTCTTCTATTTCTCTTTCAATGCAATTTATGATTCCTTTATTGTTAATTTGCTTTGTTATTGTTAATTTCTTGCAATTGAGTAGTGTAGATTTACCTTCCTTGAAATTTTACTATGCTTTCCTTTTATGCATTCCAAGTGTTTGATAAAATGCTTGGTCTGATTTTAGTGTAGATTTTGTTCCTCTTAGCTTAGGTAGAGTAATTAGTGATGCTTGAATTATCTAATTCCTTTGTTGATTGACAATTAGAAGTTGCTAATTGATTTGGATACCACTAAAGCTAGTCTTTCCCTTGGAAGTTGGCTAGGACTTGTGGAATCAAGTTGATTCATCCACTTGACTTTCCTCCAGGGTTAGAGGTTAACTAAGTGGTAGCAATGGACAATTCTCATCACAATTGAGGAGGATAATGAGGATAGGACTTCCAATTCTCATAACCTTGCCAAGAGCTTTCATAGTTGTTAGTTTATTTCCTTTGCCACTTACATTTCTTGTTTCTTATCCCAAAAACCCCAAAATATCTCATAACCAATAACAAGACGCTTCATCGCAATTCCTAGGAAGAACGACCTGAGGTTCCAATACTTCGGTTTATAGATTTTAGGGGTTTGTACTTGTGACGACCAAATTTTTGTATGAAAGGATTATTGATTGGTTCAGAAACTATACTTGCAACGAGAATTTATTTGTGAAATTCTAAACCGTCAATTTTCTGTTCATCAGCAACCTAGCAATCAAAGCAAGAAATACAAAAGCACGAAAAGAGGAAAACTACCTTACAATGGCAACTCAATTCATTCATTGATTATATATACAAGAGAATGGAAAGAGTTTACCATGGTGGGGTGTCTCTCACCTAGCACTTTTATTTATTGTCCTTAAGTTGGACAATTGATGGGGTCCTTCCTATGGTGGCTTATGCTTGAACTCTTCCTTGAATCCCTACTAATTTTTGCATTTCCAATAGCCTCCGGGATCCCAAATTATGCATGCCATTCTTTCAAGAAATCTCAAGCTAGTAGTGAAACCCCAAGATTAATGATCGTTGATGTGGATTCTGGGGTCCCATACTTTGTTTGTCAATACCCTTTTCTCTTGATCTTTATGCTTCCAATTGGGTGACAACATTATTGAATTCCCTTTAGAGCTCCTAATCCTCATCATAAATCCATTGAATTGAGCTTCACTCCACCTTTGGATCCCAAAAATTGAGCTTCCTTCCACTATGCACCTTGATTCTTGTTGCCAACCAACATCCAACTCTTTCTTACTTGCCAACCCACAAAGAACTCTAAGTTGACCATCTGTTTCTAACAAAGCATATTGATATGGGCCAAGGAAATTAGAGGATGAGATGATTACTGCTGCACGAATCCCAACGCTTCGTACAACTGAACCAGCAAGTGCACTGGGTTGTCCAAGTAATACCTAAGCGAGTCAGTGTCGATCCCATGAGGATTGTGGCTTGAAGAAAGCTATGGTTATCTTGCAGATCTTAGTCAGGTGAGTAGGAATTTGTTGGATTTGGAAGATGGAATTACAAGGTTTGATTATAAGAATAAGAAGATGGTTAAGGCTTGGAGTTGCTTTGTCCTTCTGGATTAACTCTGGTTTTACTGTCTTCTTCAATTGTGAATGATTTCTTCTATGGCAGGCTGTATGTGATTGACACTGGTTTGAACAGCCGTCAATACTCCTCCAAATCTAAACCCCAGGGTTAGTGCGGATCCATTCTGATTGAGGGTGAAGTTCCTGAAGTTCATTATCTTTGGTGATCCTACTCAAAACGCCACAGACAAGGTCGAATCTTCTGGGTTAGAGGATGCTGTGCCTTGGTTCTAGCCTCAACCACAGAGACCCTAATCTCCCCATACCTCGGCCGAACTGGTGTCTCGAGAAGTCCCCAACGAAGTCGTGGATTAGCAGTCTAAGAGATGTATAGTCAAGCTGGCGGTTTAATGCTTTCCACTTAAGTATTCACACGAACCCAAGAAGAACACGGGTGGTTGTTAGGCACACGGTCTTAGTATGAATAATGAAGATGATTGTCACGGGTCATCCTGTTCATCATGATGAAGAACGAAAATACATCTTAGAATTAAATCAAACACAGATTGAATAGAAATAGTAATACTATTATTAATCCATAAAACTCAGCAGGGCTCCTCCCCTCAACCTAGGAGGTTTAGAAACTCATACTGATAGGAAACAAAATGATAAACGATAACATGGCATAAAGTTCTGTATGATTATGAAAAATATCCCTTAAATACTAAACTAATGACTAAGGATTACATAAGAAGGGTAAAACAATCTTTTTAGTGCTAAAATCCACTTTTGGGGCCCACTTAGTGAGTGTTTGGGCTGAGCTTTGAAGAGATCTACATGCTATGAGGCCTCTAGGGCATTGAACGCTGGCTAGGGGGTCCTCTTTGGGCGTTTGGACGCTGGTCTCCTCCTTTGGGCGCTGGACGCCTGGAATGGGGCAGGAGGCTGGCGTTGGCCATTTTTGGGCTTTCTATTCTGAAGCAAGGTATAAACTATTATATATTGTTGGAAAGCTCTGAAAGTCAGCTTTCCATTGTCATTGAGAAAGATCCATTTAGACTTCTATAGCTCTAGAAAATCTCTTTCGAGTGCAAGGAGGTCAAATCCGGACAGCATCTGCAATGCTTTCTCTGTCTCTAAACCAGACTTTTGCTCCAGCTCCTTAATTTCAGCCAAAAAATACCTGAAATTGCACAAAAATATCCAAACTCATAGTAGAATCCCAAAATTTGAATTTAACACTAAAACCTATGAAAATATAATAAAACTTAAATAAAATATGCTAAAAACTATATGAAAATGATGCCAAAAGCGTATAAAATATCTGCTCATCACAACAGCAAACTTAAACTATGGCTTGTCCCTAAGCAACTAAAAACACAGTAGGATAAAAAGAAGAGTAAGATACAATAAATCTCAGAGTTTTCAATGAAGCTCAGTTTCAATTAGGTGAGCGGGACTTAGTAGCTTTTTGCTTCTGAATAGTTTTGGCATCTCACTATCCATTGAAACTCAGAAATGTTGGTCTCTTTAGGAACTTAGAATCCAGATGATATTATTGACTCTCCTATTTCAGTTCTTTTTTATTCTTGAACACAGCTTTCAGAGTATTGGCTGTGACCCTAAGTACTTTGTTTTCCAGTATTACCACCGGATACATAAATGCCACAGACACTTTAACTGGGTGAACCCCTTAGGATTGTGATTCAGCTTTGCTAGAATTCCCAGATAGAGGTGTCCAGAGTTCTTAAGCACACTCTTAGGATCTTTAGATCCTTTTACCCTTGGCTTTTGGTTTAAAGGGTTATTGGCTTTTTGCTCTTGCCTTTTGGTTTGAAGAGCTATTCGCTTTTTCTGCTTTTTATTTTTATTATTTTTTCTATTCTATTTTTTTTGCCATTTTATTATTTTTTTCTGTATGCATATATATTATTTTTTTTCTTTTGCAACATACTTTTTCTTTTTTTTTTTTTGCTGCTTTTTCTTGCTTCAAGAATTAATTTATTTAGATTTTTCAGATTACCAATAATACTTTTCCTTTTTCCACATTCTTTCAAGAACTAACATTATTAATTTCAACTTCAAATATGTACTGTTTATTCATACATTCAGAAAACAAAAGCAATGCCACCACATCAAAATAATTGACTATTCTTATTATATAACTCAAAATTCATGTATCTCTCAATGCTTTTTCAATTAAAAATTTTCTTTTAAGCAAGGTGAGGGATATATAGAACATTTTATATCCTTAAGACATAGATGATCATGTAATAAGAACAAGAGAACAGGCAATAAAATATAATAGAAAACAGAAAAAAGTGACACGAGAAAAGGGAATTAAGAGAACGAATCCACCTTAGTGATGGCGGCTATTACTCCTCCTTGAGGATCCCATGTAGTGCTTGATCTCTTTAATGTCACTCCCTTGTCTCTATTGTTCTTCCTTTATGGTTCTTTGCAGGAGTGGTAGAAGTCAAAAAGCAAAGCTTTTGCAACACCAAACTTAAGAGTTTTGCTCATCCTCAAGCAAATATGATAGGTGGGGAGTCTATAGGACCTACTGGTCCTGAGAGGTTAGGGAATTCAGAATCCTTGCCCTCTTCATGGGTGTTTAAATGCCCAGGGCTATGCCCATAGCTAGCGTTCAACGCCAGCTTTGCTGTCATTTGGGGCGTTGAACGCCCAGGGTCTTCCCCTGGCTGGCGTTCAACGCTAGCAAGACACTCCGTCTAGAGTGATTATCACGGGTCATCCCGTTCATCATGATGAAGAACGAAAATACATCTTAGAATTAAATCAAACACGGATTAAAGAGAAACAGTAATACTTTTATTAATCCATAAAACTCAGCAGGGCTCCTCCCCTCAACCTAGGAGGTTTAGAAACTCATACTGATAGGAAACAAAATGATAAACGAGAACATGGCATAAAGGTCTGTATGATTATGAAAAATATCCCCTAAATACTAAACTAATGACTAAGGATTACATAAGAAGGGTAAAATAGTCTTTTTAGTGCTAAAATCCACTTTCGGGGCCCACTTGGTGAGTGTTTGGGCTGAGCTTTGATGAGATCCATGTGCTATGAGGCCTCTAGGGTGTTGAACGTTGGCTAGGGGTCCTCTTTGGGCATTTGGACGCTGGTCTCCTCCTTTGGACGCTGGACGCCTGGAATGGCTAGCGTTGGATGCCAGTTTTGGGCTTTCTATTCTGAAGGAAAGTATAAACTATTATAAATTACTGGAAAGCTCTGAAAGTCAGCTTCCCATAGCCGTTAAGAACACTCCATTTGGACTTCTGTAGCTCTAGAAAATCTCTTCCGAGAGTGCAAGGAGGTTAGATCCGGACAGCATCTGCAGTGCTTTCTCTGTCTCTGAATCATACTTTTGCTTCAGCTCCTTAATTTCAGCCAGAAAATATCTGAAATTGCAAAAAAATACACAAACTCATAGTAGAATAAAAAAGTATAAATTTAACACTAAAACCTATGAAAATATAATAAAAATTAAACAAAACATGCTAAAACTATATGAAAATGATGCCAAAAAACGTATAAAATATCTTCTCATCAATTACCCACTAAATTTGTAATTTGGATGGTGACTTAGCAAGGAAGGCATCCGATGGCTTTGATAATGTAAGCTCCACTTCCTTTGACTCCTCTTTGATGACAACTTTTCTCAACTTCCCCTTGCTTGTCAACTTCTTCCAACTCTTCCTTATTGATCAAAATATGTGTTGGAGGTTGTGCGTATTCCTCCTCAATATCGGTTTCACATCCAATGGAAGAAGCTTCAACAAGATCACCAATATCACTTGGTGTAGAGTTGTCTTCAATGATGGAACTTGCCTCTTGCTCAACCTCCCCTAAATCTTCAACTATTTCTTCCTTTTCAAGGATCTCTTCTTCCTCCACTTGTTGTAAGACATACCCCATCTCCTTGTCCTCATGTTGAGATTCTAAAATTTTCTTCATGCTCCACTCTTCGATTGATTTTTCACATTCATCCGTGGAGGTGCCTTGTCTACGGTATGAATTCCATGAGTCCAAGTTAGCTTTAATTTTGGCAAGGTTAGCCTCGATAGCTTCTTACATCTTTTGGGCTTCCTCTTGCTCCTTTTGACAGATGATTGCTTAAAGCTGGTCCATTGCTTCCTTGAGATGATCCCTTGGCTCTTGTTTCACTTGATTATCATAATTAGGATCATGTTGCTCTTGGATCAATGGATATGGGTATTCTTCCATGGAGGGATTATGTGGTTGAAAGTTCTCATAAATGGGAGGTGGTTCAAGAGGGTTGTGGTTGTAATGATGTTGGAGTTGTGGTGGTTTAACAGGTGCTTGTTCATTATAGTCACAAGGGTGTGCATAGGGGGAATATGGATTTGGATTGTGTGGAGGTAATTGGTGGAAATAGGATGTGGATTAAGAGTGTGTTGGTTGGAATGATGGTGCTTGAGGACTATATTGAGAGTTTAGTGCATGGAATGATGGTGGTTGAGGGACATAATCATAATAAGAACCATCATGTCCATTGGAATTATATGCATTATAGGAGGGGTTGCAATCATGGTAGCTTGGTTGAGGAGGTTGCCATGATGATTCCTTATATGGATGTGGCTCCCTTCTCAAGAATTCTTTCCTCCCATAATGTGAGCCATCATTAAAGTCTCCATTACCTACAACATCGTCATAACCATATCTAAAACCACAAGGATGAGAATTCATATGGAAAGAGGAAATCAAAACAAAGAATATCAAAAAGGCAAAGAAAAAGTAAACTCCTAAATACTAGCAAAACCAAGAAATAACCAACAAGCAAGATATTCACAATATGAACATATTCACAATAGCCAATAATATAACACCATTGCAATTCTCTGGCAATGGCGCCAAAAACTTGATGTTGAGAATTATTTTCGGCCTAGAAATTCTCAATAGAAAAAGAATTACTTCGTTGTAAGCATAGTTCCAAACCAACTAATAATTCTCCATCAAAGTTTAATAATGGTTGTCACAAGTACAAACCCCAATAAAAATCGAGAGTATTTGAACCTTGGGTCATCTCACAAGGAATTGCAATGAAGTGCTCAATTATTGGCTATGAAGGAACAAGGGGGTTTGATTTGGTGATTGGCAAGAAAAGTAAATGACAAGAAAGTAAATGATAATTAACTAATAAAGGAAAGGAAAAGAACTCTTAGCTAAGGCATAGAAATTGAGATCACCATCCTTGTCTAACAACCATATTTTGACAATTATGAGGGACAACCCATCAAGTCTACTTCTATACTTGAAGTAAGTCAAATAGGATTGATCAACATCAACCATAAGTCCCAACCTAGCCATTAATTAGCTTAATAGTAGGTTAGTGTCAATGGACATCAAATTGATCAACAAGGGACCTAAATCACCAAGCCAATTAGACTCAATGACTCAAGCTCACTCAATTCCCTTAGCCTAGACCAAGAGTATATAAAACTACTCTATAACTAGTGAAAACATTTTATCAAACACCTAGAGTGCAATAAAAAGAAACATCATAAAATGCAAGAATTAAGTAACAATAATAAAATCTAACAACTACTGATGGCAAGAAATTAACAATAACAACTAAAGAAAGCAATAATACTCAAGAAAACATAAATTGCATTAAAAGAAATCCAAATCCAACAAGGGTTCATAAACATAAAAGAGAGCAAAATAAGAAATTAACAAGAGAAGTAGATAAACCAAAGTGCTAGAATAAATAAAAGTAAAGAAAAATTAAAATGAAACAAGATTCAAATCTAGATCTAAAAGGAATTAAAATAAGAACCCTAAAATCTAGAGAGAGGAGAGAGCCTCTCTCTCTAGAATTCTAACCTAAAACATGATGAAAAAATAAACTATGACTACTCCCCCCCCCCCGATTCCCTTCCAATTCTTGGGTTTAAAAGCATAAGAAATGAGTTAGATTTGGGTCTCCTTGAGCTCAGAAATTGCCCCCAGCATATTGCCTTTAATAAGGTCACGTGCTGCTTGTCACGCGTTCGCATGGGTCACGCGTACGCGTCACTGGCAACTTTCCTTATCACGTGTACATGATAAACCCTAATTTTGTGGTTTATCTTGTCCTTAATTTGGAGGATTTTATCAACTTTTCTTACATTTATTCAATGAAATTGCATGGTTTTGTAATTCTCCCTATATTTGTGCTTAAATGTGAAAACATGCTTTTTAGGCCTTAAAATAGCTAAATTTAACTCACTTTAATTCCATTCGATACCTTGATATGTTTGTTGAGTGATTTCAAGTTCATAACGCATGTATTGGATGGAAGAAGTGAGGAGAAAAGCATGCAAAGTGGGAGAACTCATGAAGAAATGAAGGAATCGCAAAGCTGTCAAGCCTGACCTCTTCGCACTTAATCGACCATAACTTGAGCTACAGTGATCCAAATGAGAGGGTTCTAGTTGTGTTGGAAAGCTAACATCCGGGGCTTCAAAATGATATAAAATTTTCCATAGTTCCTTGATGTCTAGGGATGCGCACATGAGCTGTACGCGTGCACGCCGATGGAGTAGCGTGGGTCCACTTTGGGCAACTCGTTGAGGGTAATTTCTAGCTCATTTTGGGCCCAATCCAACTCATTTCTGATGATATTGAACCCAAAGATTGAGGGGGGAATGGATCAAGTAGTCATAGTTTAGTTTTCATTATGTTTTAGGGTATAATTCTAGAGAGAGAAGCTCTCTCCTCTCTCTAGATTTAGGATAGAAATTAGGGTAAAATTAGGTTAATCACTCTCAAATTTCTCTTTCAATTCTTGTTTTGATTTCAACTCTCTTGATATTTTAGTGTTCTATTGTCTTAATCTTCTTAGTTTCTCTTGTTAATTTCTTGTTTTGCTCTCTTTTATGTTTATGGACAATTTTTGGATCTTAATTTTCAATAATGCAATTTTATGTTTCCTTGCTCATCTATGTTTATCTTCATTGTTATTGTTGATTTCTTGCTTATGATAGTTATGGGTTTTGCTAATTCTTGCATTTGATAATGTGTGCTTTTCTTGCATACTAGGTGTTTGATAAAATGTTTTCTCTAGTTTTTGAGTAGTTATCTTGACTCTTGGCCTAGGCTAAGGGAATTGAGTGACCTTGAGTCATTGGGTCTCATTGAATTGGTGATTTGAGAATCCTTGGTGGTCAATTTGATAACCATTGATACTAGCCTACTACTAAGTCAATTAGTAGCTAGGTTAGAACCTATGGATTGATTTTGATCAAGCCATTTGATATACTTCAAGTATAGAAGTAGACTTAATGAGCTTGGTTCCTCATAATTATCAATATATAGTTTGTAGACAAGGATGGTGATCTCAATTACCTATGTCTAGCCAAGAGTTTTTTTCCATTTCTTTTATTAGTTCTTGTTACTTTAATTTTTTGTCATTTAATTTCTTGTAAAAATATAAAAATCTGTAGCTCAAATTATGATCAATTAAGTGCGAAGAGGTCGGGCTTGACAGCTTTGCGATTCCTTCATTTGTTCATGAGTTCTCCATTTCTACATGCATTTTCTTCATTCCCTCAATTCAATCTTTGCTTCTTAAACCTGAAATCACTTAACAAACACATCAAGGCATCTAATGGAATCAAGGTGAATTAAATCTAACTATTTTAAGACCTAAAAAGCATGTTTTCACTCTTAAGCACAATTAAAGGAGAATTTACAAAATCATGCTATTTCATTGGATACATGGGAGAAAAGTTGACAAAGTCCTCTAAATTCAACACAAGATAAACCCTAAAAATGGGGTTTATCAACCTTTCCACACTTAAACCATAGCATGTCCTCATGCTAAACCAAGAAGGATAAGAGAAGGGGTATGGGCATTTATTCAATGCAAAGAAACTATATGCATCCTATCTAAATGAATGTAACTAAATGCAGAATGATTCTACCCACTTGGTTAAAAGTAAATCAATTTTCCAAGAGCATGTATAAATGGGTAGGGCTAAGGTAATATGATGACTCATGAATCCTACCAATTCAAGTATAAAATGAAGTTCAAGTAGACTTGCAAGAAGAACACTCATGAAAGCCGGGAATCACGGAATTGAACATCGAACCCTCACCAGAAGTGTTTGCACTCTAGTCGCTCAAGTGTATAGGGTCGATTCTCTCAATTCTCCCCTAATCATGCTTTCCAAGATTTGTTTTTCATCTAACAATCAACATTTATTTCATGCATGCATACAACTATCATGAGGACTTTTCATAGGTTGTAATGAGGTTAGGGTCAAGGTAGGATTGTATATGGTTAAGTGGACTAGAATTTGAATCTTTGATCAACTTAAACTTTCCCACCTAACCTATATAATAACCTATACAATTAAGTGCTAGCCTAACTACCCATCCTTCACTTTTTCACATACTCATGCATTTTCTTTTCATTTCACAACACTTATGCATTGATTTTTATTGAATTTTACTTTGGGCCATTGTGTCCCTTTTTTATTGTTTTTTTTTCTTTTCTTTTCCATACTTTTTTTTCTTTTGTTTTTCTCATTTTTCTTTCTTCCAAACTATATACAAGAACATCAATGCATAAGGTCTATATATTTAATTAGCATATGAGCATGTACCCAATTTCCAATATTTTCAACAAAAAATACAAAACTACCCTTTTCCCAACCAATGTCCCAAGATTTCCCACACTTGAATGATACACACTCTAGCCTAAGCTAATCAAAGATCCAAATAAAGGACATTTATTATTTTTTGCTTTAAGGCTTGTAATGTGCTAAAATTATGAACAAGTGGGTTAATCATAGGCTCAAATTGGCTAACAATGGAAGATAAAAGGTAAGACTTTTTGGACAAGTGAGCTAATGAAATGATGGCCTCAATCACATAAGTGCATGAATACATAAAATAATAGGCATAAAGAATCAAAAAAATTAAGGATCACAATCATAGAAAGAGAATAATACACACAAGAAAGAAGATAAGTGGTTATAAGATGTAACCACGCAATTAGGCTCAAAACTCACAAGCTTGTGTTTTTAGCTCAAAAACCATGTTCCAAAATAAATTCTTTCAAGCAAGTTAAACAAAATTTTTTTCAAATTGGTTGGGCGCCCTATAAACAGTTTCTTGGAAAATAAATCATCACCCTAACCAAGTAGTCCTAATACGAAAGAAGTGGTAAAATATGTACAAATTATAACTAACATACAACCTATCATGCAATGCAACAACTAGCTAACATTGGTGTTGAAAAAGAAAATTGTTACCCATGGAGATCGGTCGGACGACCTCCCCACACTTGAAGATTGTACCGTCCTCGGTGCATGCAAAGAAGAGCAAGGTGGATGGGTTGCTACAACTGATGAGCTTCTTAAAAAGATTGTGCGGATGACTTGTTCGTTGCCCCATTTAAAAGCTTTTCCTTTCTCCCTTCTTGTGGCTAGCCTAAAAGGAAAGAAAAGGAAAGAAACATTAAGCGCATGACAAAGATATCAAAGCAAATAGAACATAGGCGGGGGCTAATGCCAAGTAAGAGTATGGTTCTCTACTACATGGTAGCTAAGCATGTGAGTGAGAAAACAATATAAGCCAAGGCATATCAACTAATACTTGATGCAAGAGTAAAGCCAAAGCATGAAGAGTATATTGAGCATCAAGACCAAACAAGAATTGACACAAACAAGATTAGTGATAAGCATGAGAGCAATTGGTCCCATCCTAACTCAATAATAATGAGGCACAAGAACAAAGAATAATGAGTTAGGAAGGACTAAAGCACTAATCTCGTGTGTAGAACAAACATTACAATTAATGCTACAAGTCTTGAAGCACTAAAATAATGCAAGAGAGCCGCAAGAATTGAGTAGGAAAGTTCAACACCATTATTAATAACATGAAAACATGCTATAAAAACAAAATTGAAATGCAAAGAACAAAAGCATGCAAATGCAATAAACAAAAGAAAATGGAAGAGGAGAAAAAAAACTCTCTTTTTTTTACCGACGCGGATGCGTCGTGCATGCCCACGCGTAGATGCGCAGATTGGCCGAAGGGCGCATACGCGCCAGGTGCGCGCACGCATGGGTGGGATTAGGCGCAGGGCACAGCGTCAGCCCAAGGTTAGCCCAAATCTCTGGAAAATGTACTAGGAGGGTAGGTGGCGCTATCGACGCGCTTGCATACAGCGTGCGTACGCGTGAATTGCGCAATTAGAATCAAGGACGCGTACGCGCCAGGTGTGCGTACGCGCGGGTTGGTTTGTGCCTTAGGCCCAATGTTCGCACAGTGCAGGCCTAACTCTCGGGTTTTTGGCTGGGGATGGAATTTTTGCATCCACGCGTACGCGCCATGTACGCGTGCGCATGGATGGTCGAAAATGCTTGGGTCACGCGTACGCGCCAAGTGCGCGCATGCGTGGGTTGGTACTCTGTTTTTCAAAATTTTTCCAAGTTCTTGCACCAAACCAAGCCTTCCAAACCTCCAAACAGCTACGAAAACGCCCTAAAACCTTGTTTAACATATTATACTACCAAATATACTCAACTAACTAAACTAAACATGAGATCAAATTAAGTTTTATCAATATTTACAAAAGAGGAAAATGGAAAGATTTTACCATGGTGGGGTGTCTCCCACCTAGCACTTTTATTTATTGTCCTTAAGTTGGAATTATGGGGAGCTTCTCTCAAGGTGGCTTGTGTTTAAATTCTTCTTGGAACTCCCATCAATGCTTGGTTCTCCATCGTGCTTCAAGATTTCTCATGAGTTGCACCAAGTATTGATGGAGTTCTTCACAAGCTTGGGGCTCCCAAAGTCGATCCTCTTCTTGTAATCTGGGATCCCACACCTTATTTTCACACCCGTCTTAAAGTTTATCATTATTAATCCATCCGGGCGGCGAGCAAGATGAATTCTAAATGAAGTGCCCAACAATCCTCCTAGACCCATCTAGTTGAGCTTTATTCCAACCCTTATATTCCATCTTTGATGCATCGACCATAATGAGCCTTGATTTGCAACGCCAACCACAAAACCTTTTTCGCTTACACTTCTTCCCACAAAATTTCCTAAGTTGGCCATCCGTTTCAAGCAAACCATATTCAAGTGGGATGATAAAGCTAATAGAAATGAATTTCACCCACTCGAATGAAGAAGTAGATGGCAACCTAGGCAAAGAGGCTTCCAAAGATCTTGACAAAGCGTAACCAACCCCTGTCCTTCTATTTCTAGGGACTTTCACCTCTTCACAATATCTCTTAATTTCAATCCTTTGTTCATCAATTCTATCTAAGCCTTTTTCCTTACTCAAATCATAAATGGGAGGGTGAGAGAAATTTACCTCCACATTGCCTTCAAATTCACCGGGAGAAGGTTCTTCAAGCTTAAAGGATTCTTCACCACTAAGAATTGATGCATGAACTTCGATTCCAAGGGAACTCAATTCTTGCTTTATCCCATCCAATTCTTCATATGGGATATGCCTTGGAGGTTGTGCACTTTCCTCCTCAACATCAAATTCGATCTTCTTGGAGGGGTTTTCTTCAACTCTATGTTCCCATGGAGGCTCCACATCTCCTAAGTCTTCAACCACCTCTTCCTTGTCTTCAAGAATTATAGCTTCCTCAAATTATTCCAATACAAAGCAACTTTCCTCATTTTCCACCAATCTCTCCTTCATGTTATGCTCTTCATTTATTTCTCCACATGTAGCCATGGGAGTTCCTTGAGTGTTCAGGCATTGGGATGCTAACCGGTTTACCACGTCGTCCAAGACGGCCGTGAATTGTTGCACATCCCTTTTCATCTCCTCTTGTCCTTGAACAAGAACATAAAGGATGTCATCCATTGGAGGTTGGGGTGGATGGAAGGGTTCATCAATTTGGGAGAAGGGTTCATAGTAGGAAGGTGGTTCTTCTTGGTAGAGTTGTGGTGGTTCAATAATTTCCACTCTTTCCACTTATTGCACAACACGCTCTATGGTCGCTTGAAGTTGATCCAATGTTTCCTTGAGAAGATCCCTTGACTCTTGTTCCTCATGGATAATATGATTAGGATCATATGGCTCTTGGATCGATGGACATGAGTATTCTTCCATGGGAGGTTGTGGTGGAAAGTAGAATTCATCTTAGTAATAATATGGACGGGGTGGCTCTTGGAAGTGGTGATGTTGGGATGGTGGTGGCTCTATATTTGGTTCATATAGCTCAAAAGGTGGTTGGTATTGTGTGTAAAGAGTAGGGTCATATGAAGGTGGTTGGTGAAAAGGGGCTTGTGAGTATGGTTGAGGGTTATATTGAGGATATGGCTCTAACGAACAGATTTCTGCTACTAAAGAATTTCACAAATAAGTTCTCGTTGCTAGTATAGTTTCTAAACCAACAAAGAATCCTTTCGTACAAAAACTTGTTTGTCACTAAAGCAAACCCAATAAAAAGAAACCGAAGTATTTAAACCTCGGGTCATCTCTCAAGGAATTGCAGGGAGGTGTATTTATTATTGGTTATGAGATAATATATTTTTGGGTTTTTGAAACAAGGAACATGGAAAAGTAAATCGCAAGAATTAAAGTAATATCTAATAAAGCTCTTAGCAAGGTATAAAAACTGGAAATCCTATCCTAGTTATCCTTATCAATTGTGATGAGAATTGTTTATTACTCCCACTTAGTTAACCCTTACTAAATAAAGGAAAGTCAGGTGGACTAATCAATTTGATTCCTCAAGTCCTAGTCAACTCCTAAGGAAAGACTAGCTTTAGAGGGATCCAAATCAACCAGCAAATTCTAATTATCAATCAACAAAGGAGTTTGATAACTCAAGTGTCACCAATTACTCAATTCAAGCTAAGAACGTAAAAAGCTAAATAAAAATCATAAATATGAAATACCTCAAATTGCATTAAATAGAAATTCAAATCTAACATGAAGAATTCATAAACCAATTTGGCAACATAAGTAATTAACAAGAGAAATAGATAAACCAAAGTACTAGAATAAATAAAAGTAGAAGAGAAATTAAATTAAAGGAACGTTGAACCTGGAATGGAGAAGAAGTAAACCTAACCTAAGAGAAATCCTAAATCCTAAAACCTAGAGAGAGGAAAGAACCTCTCTCTCTAGAAACTACATCTCAAAACCTAAAAATTATTTTTTGATGAATGAATGATTTGATTCCCCCACTATGTAGCCTCTAATCTATATTTTTTGGGCCAAAAATTGGGTCAAAAACAGCCCAAAAATCGCCCCCAGTGATTTTTGATACATCCAGCACGCGGCACTGTCACGCATACGCGTTGTCCACGTGTACGCGTAGATTGAATTTTCTCCAGGTCACGCGTGCGCGTGATCCATGCGTGCGCGTCACCTAACAGCATGGCAACTATGGCAAATTACATATCATTTCAAAGCCCCAGATGTTAGCTTTCCAACGCAACTTGAACCGTCTGATTTGGACCTCTGTAGCTCAAGTTATGGTCAGTTAAGTACGAAGAGGTCAGGCTGGATAGCTTTAACAATTCCTTCAATTTCTTGTATTCCTTCCACTTTTGCATGCTTCCTTTCCATCCTCTAAGCCATTCCTGCCCTGTAATCTCTGAAAATACTTAACACACATATCAGGGCATCGAATGGTAATAAGAGAGGATTAAAATTAGCTAAATTACGACCAAAGAAACATGTTTTCAATCATAGCACAGAATTAGGAAAGAAAATGTAAAACATGCGAATTATATGAATAAGTGTGAGTGTAGTGGATAAAATCCAATCAGTTAAGTACAAAATGTACCACGAAATAGTGGTGCATCAAATCTCCCCACACTTAAACATTAGCATGTCCTTATGCTAAGCTCAGGAGAAGCTATAAAGGAGTGAAGAGGAATGGTAATTGATGAGCGGATAATTTATACACTTTTTGGCATTGTTTTTTACTTCGTTTTTAGTATGATTTAGTTGGTTTTTAGTATATTTTTATTAGTTTTTAATTAAAAATCACATTTCTGTACTTTACTATGAGTTTGTGTGTTTTTCTGTGATTTCAGGTATTTTCTGGCTGAAATTGAGGGAGCTGAGCAAAAATCTTATTTAGGCTGAAAAAGGACTGCTGATGCTGTTGGATTTTGACCTCCCTGCACTCAAAGTGGATTTTCTAGAGCTACAGAACTCCAAATGGTGCGCTCTCAATTGCGTTGGAAAGTAAACATCCAGGGCTTTCCAGCAATATATAATAGTCCATACTTTGCTCAAGGATAGACGACATAAACTGGCGTTCAACGCCAGTTCTATGTTGCAGCCAGCGCCAGAAACAAGTTACAAGTTGGAGTTCAACGCCAGAAATAGGTTACAACCTGGCGTTGAACGCCCAAAATAGCCCAGGCACGTGAGAAGCTTAAGTCTCAGCCCCAGCACACACCAAGTGGGCCCCAGAAGTGGATTTCTGCACTATCTATCATAGTTTACTCATTTTCTGTAAACCTAGGTTACTAGTTTAGTATTTAAACAACTTTTAGAGATTTATTTTGACCTCATGACATTTTTAGATCTGAACTTTGTACTCTTTGACGGCATGAGTCTCTAAACTCCATTGTTGGGGGTGAGGAGCTCTGCAGCGTCTTGATGAATTAATGCAATTATCTCTGTTTTCCATTCAAACACGCTTGTTCCTATCTAAGATGTTCATTCGCGCTTCACTATGAAGAAGATGATGATCCATGACACTCATCACCTTCCTCAATCCATGAACATGTGCCTGACAACCACCTCCGTTCTACATTAGATTGAATGAGTATCTCTTAGATTTCTTAATCAGAATCTTCGTGGTATAAGCTAGAATTGATGGCGGCATTCATGAGAATCTGGAAAGTCTAAACCTTGTCTGTGGTATTCCGAGTAGGATTCAAGGATTGAATGGCTGTGATGAGCTTCAAACTTGCGATTGTTGGGCGTAGTGACAGACACAAAAGAATCAAGGGATTCTATTCCGACATGATCGAGAACCAACAGATGATTACCCGTGCTGTGACAGAGCATTTGGACCATTTTCACTGAGAGGACGGGAAGTAGCCATTGACAACGGTGACACCTTACATACAGCTTGCCATGGAAGGAGCCTTGCGTGTGTGAAGAGGAGTACAAGAGAAAAACTGAAATAAAGAAGACAAAGCATCTCCAAAACCCCAACATATTCTCCATCATTGCACAATAAGTATTTATATTTATGTCCTTTGACTCTTTACAATTGAAGTTGAAAAACACTGTTGTTGGCATCCTAACTAAGAATAATAAGATAACCATAGCTTGCTTCAAACCAACAATCTCCGTTGGATTCGACCCTTACTCACGTAAGGTATTACTTGAACGACCCTGTGCACTTGCTGGTTAGTGGTACTAGTTGTGAAAAGTGTGATTCACAATTCATGCACCAAGTTTTTGGCACCGTTGCCGGGGATTGTTCGAGTTTGGACAACTGACGGTTTATCTTGTTGCTTAGATTAGGAAAATTTTTTCTTTTGGGTCAGAGTCTTTTATATTCTTTGCAAAATATTTTTCAAAAGTATTATTTTTCTTTATTAGTTTTTAGTTTTTCTGTGAGTTTAGTGTCATATTCTAAGTTTGGTGTCAATTACATGCCTTTCTTTGTCTTTTAAAAATTTTCGAAAATTGTGTTCTTTGTTTCTTCTCCATCTTCAAGTTGTTCTTGTTTATTTTTCTTGTTTGATCTTTAGTTTTTCTTGTTTTGTGATTTTTCTTGTTTTTCTTGTGCCTTTTCAAAACATTAGTTTTCGAAAAAAATTCTCATTCTTAGTTATTTAAAAATACTTTTTCAAAACAAGTGTTACATTCATAACTCAGTTAGCTAGAGCGTTAGTCTGTGTTCTTAGTAATTGGGTCAGAATCTTTTATATTCTTTTCAAAATCTTCTTTTTCAAAAATAATTTTTTTCTATTAAATCTTGTACCAAACTTTAAGTTTGGTGTTTTCTTGTTGATTTTTCTTTGTTTTTCGAAAATTTTAGTTTGGTTTTCTAAAAATTTTAAGTTTGGTATTCCTTCTTCATGTTCTTGTTGTTCTTGTGAGTCTTCAAGGCGTTCTTGAGTTTTCCTTGTGTCTTGATCTTAAAATTTTTAAGTTTGGTGTTCCTTGGTATTTTCCCTCCAAAATTTTCGAAAACAAGGAGCATTAAATCTAAAAATTTTAGATCTTGTGTTATTTTATTGTTTTTCTCTTTCCTCATTAAATTCAAAAAATATCTTTTCCCTCTATTTTAAAGCAATTTTTCGAAAATCAATTTTAAAATTCAGATTTTTTTATTTATTTTTATTTATTTATTTCAAAATTTAAAACTTTTTTAAAAAAAAAATCATATCTTTTTCAAAACTTCCTAACCACTTTCTCTCTCCTTATTTTTTCGAAAATCTTCACCCATTTTTATTTATTTTATTTTAATTTATTTTATTTTCGAAATAAATAAATAATTAAATAAATAAAAATATTTCTTCTCTATTTTACATCATCTCCCTTTCTCCATCATGGATCTAAGTGGAAATTTACAGTCCAGAAGGACTCTGGGGTCATATGCTAACCCCTCTACTGCTTCATATAGGAGTAGTATCAGTATACCCTCCATTGGAGTCAGTAGCTTTGAGTTGAATCCTCAGCTCATTATCATAGTGCAGCAAAGTTGCCAGTATTCCGGTCTTCCACAGGAAGAACCTACAGAGTTTCTGGCACATTTTTTACAAATTGCTGACACAATACATGATAAGGAAGTAGATCAGGATGTTTACAGATTATCACTGTTTCCATTTGCTATAAAAGACCAAGCCAAGAGGTGGTTAAATAACCAACCTAAGGCTAGCATAAAGACATGGAAACAGCTGACAGAGAAATTCCTGAATCAATACTTTCCTCCAAAATGGATGACACAGCTAAGGCTGGACATCCAAGGCTTTAAACAAGGAGATAATGAACCTCTTTATGATGCCTGGGAGAGATAGAGAAAGATGCTAAGAAAATGCCCCTCTGAGATGTTTTCAGAGTGGGTTCAGCTAGACATCTTCTATTATGCGCTTACAGAAAGAGCTCAGATGTCTCTAGACTACTCAGCTGGTGGATCTATCCACATGAGGAAGACAATTGAAGAAGCTCAAGAGCTCATTGATACAGTTGCCAGAAATCAGCATCTGTACTTAAGCAGCGAACCTTCCATGAAAGAAGAGGCTAAAATAGTGACTACTGAACTCAGTCCTGCTGAACAAGCTACTGAATTCAATCAGCAATTGGATTTTCTAACAAAACAGTTAGCCAAATTCAAGGAGAGACTACAAGAGACAAGGATCGCTAATATAAATATGGAAGAACAATTAAAGCAAACAAAGCAGCAGCTGTCAAAACAAATAACAGAAGAATGCCAAGCAGTTCAATTAAGAAGTGGAAAAATATTAAATACCCCACCTCAAGGCAGCAGGAAGCCAAGAAATGAGCAAACTACCCAAATTCCATCTGAAGACAGTAAGAGCCCGCGGAAAAATAATTCTGGCGCTAAAACACTGGAAATTGGGTGGAAGGCTGGCGCTGAACGCCCAACCCATGCTCAGGACTGGCGTTCAACGCCAGAAACAAGCAAGGAACTGGCATTGAACGCCCAAAGGAAGCACAGTTCTGGCGTTCAGACATCAGGAACAGATGAGGAGTTGGCGTCTAACGCCACTCCAGCTTCCAACCCTGGCTTTCAAATGCTAGTGAGGGATCAGACACCTGCAAGTGCTGATAATAAATCCCTCAAGAAGGCTTCTCAACCTACCTCTGTAGGAAATAAACCTGCAGCAACTAAGGTTGAGGAATACAAAGCCAAGATGCCTTATCCTCAAAAACTCCGCAAAGAGGAGCAGGATAAGCAGTTTGCCCGCTTTGCAGACTATCTCAGGACTCTTGAAATAAAGATTCCGTTTGCAGAGGCACTTGAGCAAATACCCTCTTATGCTAAGTTCATGAAAGATATCTTGAGTCATAAGAAGGATTGGAGAGAAACTGAAAGAGTTCTCCTTACTGAAGAATGCAGTGCAGTCATTCTGAAAAGCTTCCCAGAAAAGCTTAAAGATCCCGGGAGCTTTATGATACCATGCATATTAGAGGGTAACTGCACCAAGACAGCTCTATGTGATCTTGGGGCAAGCATCAACCTAATCCCTGCATCCACTATCAGAAAGCTTGGCTTGACTGAAGAGGTCAAACTAACCCGGATTTGTCTTCAACTTGCTGATGGCTCCATTAAATACCCATCAGGTATAATTGAGGACATGATTGTCAAGGTTGGGCCATTTTCCTTCCCTACTGACTTTGTAGTGCTGGAAATGGAGGAGCACAAGAGTGCAACTCCCATTCTAGGAAGACCATTCCTAGCAACTGGACGAACCCTCATTGACGTCCAAAAAGGGGAGATAACCCTGAGAGTCAATGAGGATGAGTTTAAGTTGAATGTTGTCAAAGCTATGCAACATCCAGACACATCAGACGACTGCCTGGGCGTTGATATTATTGACTCCCTGGTGGAAGAGGTCTATATGACTGAGAGTCTCGAATCAGAGCTAAAGGACATTTTTAAAGATGTTCAGCCTGATCTGGAGAAACCAGAGGAAATAAAAGAACCTCTGAAAACTCCTCAGGAAGAGGAGAAACCTCCTAAACCCGAGCTCAAACCACTACCACCATCCCTGAAATATGCATTTCTGGGAGAAGGTGACACTTTTCTTGTAATCATAAGCTCTGCTTTAGGGCCACAGGAAGAGAAAGCACTAATTCAGGTGCTAAGGACACACAAGACAGCTCTTGGGTGGTCCATAAGTGATCTTAAGGGCATTAGCCCAGCCAGATGCATGCACAAGTTCCTATTGGAGGATGATGCTAAGCCAGTGGTTCAACGACAGAGGCGGCTAAATCCCGCCATGAAGGAGGTGGTGCAGAAAGAGGTCACTAAGTTACTAGAGGCTGGGATTATCTATCCTATTTCTGATAGCCCCTGGGTGAGCCCTGTCCATATTGTCCCTAAGAAGGGAGGAATGACAGTGGTTCATAATGAAAAGAATGAACTGGTTCCTACAAGAACAGTTACAGGGTGGCGTATGTGTATTGACTACAGAAGGCTCAATACAGCCACCAGGAAGGATCATTTTCTTTTACCATTCATAGACCAGATACTAGAGAGACTAGCAGGTCATGAATATTACTGCTTTTTGGATGGCTATTCAGGTTACAACCAAATTGCAGTAGATCTTCAGGACCAAGAGAAAACAGCATTCACATGTCCTTCTGGAGTGTTTGCCTACAGAAGGATGCCTTTTGGTCTGTGTAATGCACCTGCAACCTTTCAGAGGTGCATGCTCTCTATCTTCTCTGATATGGTAGAGAAGTTTCTGGAAGTCTTCATGGATGACTTTTCAGTATTTGGAGACTCATTCAGCTCCTACCTTAACCATTTAGCACTTGTTCTGAAAAGATGCCAAGAGACCAACCTAGTTTTAAATTGGGAAAAATGTCACTTTATGCTGACTGAAGGGATTGTCCTTGGGCATAAAATTTCAAACAAGGGAATAGAGGTGGATCAAGCTAAAGTTGAAGTAATTGAAAAATTACCACCACCTGCCAATGTTAAGGCAATCAGAAGCTTTCTGGGGTATGCAGGATTCTATAGGAGGTTTATAAAGGATTTTTTAAAAATTGCAAAACCTCTGAGCAATCTGCTAGCTGCTGACACGCTATTTGTGTTTGACACAAAGTGTCTGCAGGCGTTTGAGACCCTGAAAGCTAAGCTGGTCACAGCACCAGTTATTTCTGCACCAGACTGGACATTACCATTCGAACTAATGTGTGATGCCAGTGACCATACCATTGGTGCAGTATTGGGACAGAGGCATAACAAGCTTCTGCATGTCATTTAATATGCTAGCAGTGTTTTAAATGATGCCCAGAAAAATTACACAACCACAGAAAAAGAATTACTTGCAGTGGTTTATGCCATTGACAAGTTTAGATCCTACTTAGTAGGATCAAAAGTGATTGTGTACACTGACCATGCTACTCTTAAATATCTACTCATAAAGCAGGATCCAAAGCCCATGCTCATAAGATGGGTGTTGCTTCTGCAAGAGTTTGATATAGAAATAAGAGACAGAAAAGGGACAGAGAATCAAGTAGCTGATCACCTGTCCCGGATAGAACCAGTAGCAGGAGCATCCCTCCCTCCTACTGAGATCTCTGAAACCTTTCCGGATGAGCAATTGTTTGCTATTCAGGAAGCTCTGTGGTTTGCAGACATTACAAACTATAAGACACAAGGTTCTCCTTCTGTAACCATGGAGAGGAAGCATGAAAAGCTTCTCTCACTGCAGAGTCAACCAAAGCCCCCACAGTCAAACTCTAAGTTTGGTGTTGGGAGGCCACAACCAAACTCTAAGTTTGGTGTTGAACCCCCACATTCAAACTCTAAGTTTGGTGTTGGGAGGTCCCAACCTTGCTCTGATTATCTGTGAGGCTCCATGAGAGCTCACTATCAAGCTATTGACATTAAAGAAGCGCTTGTTGGGAGGCAACCCAATGATATTTAATTATATCTATTTATTTTCCATGGCTATTTTATGTTTTCTTTAGGTTGATGATCATGTGAAGTCACAAAAACAAATGGAAATTCAAAAACAGAATGAAAAACAGCATGAAAAATAGCACACCCTGGAGGAAGATCATTCTGGCATTTAAACGCCAGAAACAAGCATCTGTCTGGCGTTTAACGCCAGAAACAAGCACCAAGCTGGCGTTTAACGCCAGAAACAAGCATCAGTCTGGCGTTAAACGCCAGAAACAGGCAGCAGTCTGGTGTTAAATGCCAGGATTGCACAGTAAGGCATTTTGTACGCCTAATTGGAGCAGGGATGCTAAATCCTTGACCCCACTGGATCTGTGGACCCCACAGGATCCCCACCTACCTCACCATTCAAATTCAAACAATTTCCCTCCCAAACCCACCCATTCACACACTTCCATCTCCTCCATCTTCTCCACTTCTTTCTTCTTTTGCTCGAGGACGAGCAAACTTTCTAAGTTTGGTGTGGTAAAAGCATTGCTTTTATTTTTCCATAATTCAGTGGTAGAGCAATTGACTGCAGATCAAAGAGCTATGAGGAAAGAGCAACAAAGGCAAGAAAGAGACATAGAGGAGCTCAAGAGCACCATTGGTTCTTCAAGAAGAGGAAGACGCCACCCTCATTAAGGTGGACCCATTCTTTAATCTCCTTGTTCTTATTTTCCTGCTTTTCGTTTACTATGCTTCTTGTTTAATTATGTTTGTGTCTTTACTATATGATCACTAGTACCTACGTGTCTATGTCTTAAAGATATGAATGTCCTATGAATCCATCACCTTTCTTAAATGAAAATTGTTTTCTGAAAAAGAAAAAGAAGTACATGAATTTCGAATTTTAAAATAGTTTAATTATTTTGATGTGGTGGCAATACTTTTTGTTTTCTGAATGAATGCTTGAACAGTGCATATGTCTTTTGAATTTGTTGTTTATGAATGTTAAAATTGTTGGCTCTTGAAAGAATGATGAAAAAGGAGAAATGTTATTTGATAATCTGAAAAATCATAAAAATGATTCTTCAAGCAAGAAAAAGCAGTGAAGAACAAAGCTTGCAGAGAAAAAAAATACGAAAAAAAAAAGAGCAAGAAAAAGAAAAAGCAAGCAGAAAAAGCCAAAAGCTCTTTAAACCAAAAGGCAAGAGCAAAAATCCAATAGCCCTTAAAACCAAAAGGCAAGGGTAATAAAAAGGATCCAAGGCTTTGAGCATCAGTGGATAGGAGGGCCTAAAGGAATAAAATCCTAGCCTTAGCGGCTAAACCAAGCTGTCCCTAACCATGTGCTTGTGGCGTGAAGGTGACAAGTGAAAACTTGAGACTGAGCGGTTAAAGTCGAGGTCCAAAGCAAAAAAACAGAGTGTGCTTAATAACCCTGGACACCTCTAATTGGGGACTTTAGCAAAGCTGAGTCACAATCTGAAAAGGTTCACCCAGTTATGTGTCTGTGGCATGTATGTATCCGGTGGTAATACTGGAAAACAAAGTGCTTAGGGCCACGGCCAAGACTCATAAAGTAGCTGTGTTCAAGAATCAACATACTGAACTAAGAGAATCAATAACACTATCTAAATTCTGAGTTCCTATAGATGCCAATCATTCTGAACTTCAAAGGATAAAGTGAGATGCCAAAACTGTTCAGAAGCAAAAAGCTAATAGCCCCGCTCATCTAATTAACACTGATCTTCATAGATGTTTTTGGAATTCATTATATATTCTCTTCTTTTTATCCTACTTTGTTTTTAGTTGCTTGGGGACAAGCAATAATTTAAGTTTGGTGTTGTGATGAGTGGATAATTTATACGCTTTTTGGCATTGTTTTTTACTTAGTTTTTAGTATGATTTAGTTGGTTTTTAGTATATTTTTATTAGTTTTTAATTAAAAATCACATTTTTGGACTTTACTATGAGTTTTTGTGTTTTTCTGTGATTTCAGATATTTTCTGGCTGAAATTGAGGGAGCTGAGCAAAAATCTTATTCAGGCTGAAAAAGGACTGCTGATGTTGTTGGATTCTGACCTCCCTGCACTCAAAGTGGATTTTCTGGAGCTACAGAACTCCAAATGGCGCGCTCTCAATTGCGTTGGAAAGTAAACATCCAGGGCTTTCCAGCAATATATAATAGTCCATACTTTGCTCATGGATAGATGACGTAAACTGGCATTCAACGCCAGTTCCATGTTGCAGTCTGGCGTCCAGCGCCAGAAACAAGTTACAAGTTGGAGTTCAATGCTAGAAACAGGTTACAACCTGGCGTTGAATGCCCAAAACAGCCCAGGCACGTGAGAAGCTTAAGTCTCAGCCCCAGCACACACCAAGTGGGCCCCAAAAGTGGATTTCTGCACTATCTATCATAGTTTACTCATTTTCTGTAAACCTAGGTTACTAGTTTAGTATTTAAACAACTTTTAGAGATTTATTTTGACCTCATGACATTTTTAGATCTGAACTTTGTACTCTTTGACGGCATGAGTCTCTAAACTCCATTGTTGGGGGTGAGGAGCTCTGCAGCGTCTTGATGAATTAATGCAATTATCTCTGTTTTCCATTCAAACACGCTTGTTCCTATCTAAGATGTTCATTCGCGCTTCACTATGAAGAAGGTGATGATCCGTGACACTCATCACCTTCCTCAATCCATGAACATGTGCCTGACCACCACCTCCGTTCTACATCAGATTGAATGAGTATCTCTTAGATTTCTTAATCAGAATCTTCGTGGTATAAGCTAGAATTGATGGCGGCATTCATGAGAATCCGGAAAGTCTAAACCTTGTCTGTGGTATTCCGAGTAGGATTCAAGGATTGAATGGCTGTGATGAGCTTCAAACTTGCGATTGTTGGGCGTAGTGACAGACACAAAAGAATCAAGGGATTCTATTCCGACATGATCGAGAACCAACAGATGATTAGCCGTGCTGTGACAGAGCATTTGGACCATTTTCACTGAGAGGACGGGAAGTAGCCATTGACAACGGTGACACCTTACATACAGCTTGCCATGGAAGGAGCCTTACGTGTGTGAAGAGGAGTACAAGAGAAAAACTGAAATAAAGAAGACAAAGCATCTCCAAAACCCCAACATATTCTCCATCATTGCACAATAAGTATTTATATTTATGCCCTTTGACTCTTTACAATTGAAGTTGAAAAACACTATTGTTGGCATCCTGACTAAGAATAATAAGATAACCATAGCTTGCTTCAAACCAACAATCTCCGTGGGATTCGACCCTTACTCACGTAAGGTATTACTTGGACGACCCAGTGCACTTGCTGGTTAGTGGTACTAGTTGTGAAAAGTGTGATTCACAATTCGTGCACCAGTAATTCTTATGAAATGCAACCTATCTATATGAATGCAACTACATGAAAAATGTTTCTACCTACTTGGTTAAAAGTAAACAAATCCTTCAAGAAGAAATATGAACTAGATCTCACTAATTCAAATCATAAAATAAGGTGCAAGTAAACTTGCAAAAGAAAATAGCTCGTGAAAGCCGGGAACAAAGAATCGAGCATCGAACCCTCACTGGAAGTGTATGCACTCTAATCACTCAGGTGTTTAAGGTTCGATCTCTCAATTCTCTACTAATCTTGCTTTCTAAGGCTTGCTCTTCATCTAACAGTCAACAAAAATGTAATGCACAAAATACACATATCAAAAGGTCTTTTAAGGGTTGTAATGGGGTTAGGGTCAAGGTACGATTGTATTTGGTTAAGTGAACTAAAATCTGAATCCTTAATTAACCCAAACTTTCCACCTAACTTAAGACAATCTATGTAATCAGAATATAAAATCTAACTACCGATTAACTTTGTTTTCCACATATTCATGCATCTGAATTTGAGTACAACTCATATGCATTGCTATCATTTACTTTGGGGCATTTTGTCCCCTTTTTATTGTTTGCTCTTTTTCTTTTCTTTTTCTCTTTTTTTTTGTTTGTATTTTATTATTATTATTATTATTTATTTTTTTATTTTTTTCTCTTTTTTTTTTCAATGCATATGATTAAGGTATTGAATGCATAAACATGTCCTCAACATTTTTTCACATTTTCTCAAGAATATACAACACCTAATTCTCAAACCAAATATTTTCAATCCCAATTTTCCTACACTTAATTCGTGAGCACTCTCACTAGTCCAAGCTAACCAAGGATTCAAATTAAGGACATTATTGGTAAAATAGGCTCAAAATTGGTTTAGAAAGGATAATGAAAGGTAAGGCCATATGGGTATGTAAGCTTAGTAAAATAAGGCCTTAATCATGTAAGTGCATGCATACATCAAATAATGGAAATATAGAATTAAGCAAGACAAAGATCATAATTTTAGAGAGAATAATACACTAAAATAGAATATTGGTTGATAAAATGCAACCAATCAAATAGGCTCAAAATCTCACTGGTTTTGTGTGTTCGAGCTCTAAACCATATATCAAATTAAAATTCTTCAAGAAAGTTTAACAAAAAAGTTTTAATTTAAATTAGTGAAATGCTATAAAAAGTTTCTTGAAAAATAAATTATTACTTCAACCAAGTAGTGGTAAAATATGCACATAATCAAACAATCATGCAATCAAACATGCAAATGCAACAATGAACTAACAAAGAAAATAAAACATTGGTGTTGAGAAGAAAATAACTAACCCACGGAAGACGGTATCGGCCTCCCCACACTTAAAGATTGCACTGTCCTCGGTGCATGCTAAGATGTGCAGGTGGACGGGATGCTCCAACTGATGCTTTTCTCCAAGGATTGTGTAGATGGACTTGTTTGTCTCCCCATTAAGAAGCTTTTCCTCTCCCTTCGTGGTGGCCATCCTGAAAGAAGAGGAAAAAGAAAAGTAACCCAAAAGCAAAGATAGGAAACAAATAAAATATGGTTGGGTTAATGCCAAATAATGAGAGTCTCAGTTACATGGTAGCTACAACATGCAAGTGAGAAAATAGTAAAAGCAATTGGCGTATCAACAGTGCAAACATTGCAACAAAGGGGAAGAGTGTGGGTAATGAAAGACATTGTAAGTTCATGTCAATGCAAAAGGAATACAGGTATCATAAAAGATTGACATTGACAGAAAAATAATATCACCCAACATTGTAAAACAAGTCACTAAGCACCAAAATAATACTAGAAACGATACAACAGTTGAATAAGAACATTTAACACCAATGGAAAAATAATGAACGTAGAAAAGAAAATAAAAATATGTACAAAAGTAAAATTCAATGAAGAAAAATATGCACACGCAGTAAAGATGGAAATTAACGGAATGAAGAAGAAATGGAGAAAGGAGAAAGAAAGAAGGAGAAAAGATAGAAGAAAAGAAAAAGGAATGAAAAATGGGATGCGACGCGCGTGCGGGCATCACGCGTAAGCGCGAAAATTGAATTGCCCATTCGACGCGTAAGTGATAAACCCCAATCTTGTGGTTTATCTTGTGCTTAATTTGGGGGATTTCATCACCTTTTCCCATATTTATTCAATAAAATAGCATGGTTTTGTAATTCTCCCTAAATTTGTGCTTAAGTGTGAAAACATGCTTTTTAGGCCTTAAAATAGCTAAATTTAACTCACTTTAATTCCATTCGATGCCTTGATATGTTTGTTGAGTGATTTCAGGTTCATAAGGAAAGTATTGGATGGAAGAAGTGAGGAGAAAAGCATGCAAAGTGGGAGAACTCATGAAGAAATGAAGGAACCGCAAAGTTGTCAAGCCTGACCTCTTCGCACTCAATCGACCATAACTTGAGCTACAGAGGTCCAAATGAGGCGGTTCTAGTTGCATTGGAAAGATAACATCCGGGGCTTCAAAATGATATAAAATTTTCCATAGTTGCTTTGCGTTTAGGGATGCACATGTGCACTGTACTTGTGCGCGCCGATGGAGCAGCGTGATTCACTAAAGTGAAATGTGGCCAGCGATTTGCAGCTCATTTGGGGTCCAATCCAACTCATTTCTGATGCTATTGAACCCAAGGATTGAAGGGAGAATGAACCAAGTAGTCATAGTTTAGTTTTCATCATATTTTAGGGTAGAATTCTAGAGAGAGAAGCTCTCCCTTCTCTCTAGCATTTAGGGTAGTTTAGGTTTAATTTTCTCAAATCCAATTTTCAATCATTATTTTGATTTCAATTCTCTTTATATTTTAGTGTTCTATTATCTTAATCTTCTTATTCTCTCGTGTTAATTTCTTATTTTGATCTCTTTTATGTTGATGAACCATTGTTGGATCTTAATTTTCTTTAATGCAATTTTATGTTTTCATGCTCTTCTATGTTTATCTTCATTGTTATTGTTGATTGCTTGCTTATGAAAGTTATGGGTTACCTTTAATTCTTGCATTTGGTGATGTTTACTTTTCTTGCATTCTAGGTGTTTGATAAAATGTTTCCTCTAGTTTTTGAGTAGTTTTCTTGACTCTTGGCCTAGGCTAAGGGAATTGAGTGACCTTGAGTCATTGGGTCTCATTGAATTGGTGATTTGAGAATTCTTGGTGGTGAATTTGATACCCATTGACACTAACCCACTACTAATCCAATTAGTAGATAGGTTGGGACTTATGGGTTGATATTGATTAAGCCATTTGATATACTTCAAGTATAGTAGTAAACTTAATGAGCTTGGTTCCTCATAATTATCAATATTTGGTTTGTAGACAAGGATGGTGATCTCAATTACCTATGTCTAGCCAAGAGTTCTTTTCCTTTATTTTATTAGTTCTTGTCATTTAATTTCTTGCCATTTACTTTCTTGCAAAAATATAAAAATCAAACCCCCTCATTCTTCATAGCCAATAATTGAGCATTTCATTTCAATTCCTTGTGAGACAACCTGGAGTCTAAATACTTCAGTTAATTCTTATTGGGGTTTGTACTTGTGACAAAACCAAATTTAGTTTGATTTGAGGATTGACTATTGGTTTGGACTATACTAACAACGGAAATATTTTGTGGAATTCCAAACCGGTATAAATCCTTGCATCAAATTAATGGCACCGTTGCCGGGGAATTACAATGGTGTTATGTTATTGGCTATTGTATATATGTTAATATGCTTCTTTGCTAGTTTTGCTTGTTTTAGGAGTTAGTTTTTATTAGTTCTTACTAGTTTTGTTTTTATTTTCTCTTGCTATTATGAATTTTCACCACTTTGGCTATGAGTTTGGTTCAAATTATGTTGTAGTAAATGGGAGCTACAATGAGGATGTGCATTAAGGATGGAACAATCAAAGATGGGATGAGTCTCAAGGGATTGATCAACCTTCTTGGCAATAACAACCTCCGGATTCTCATGGGTATAATCATAATCCTAATGCATATCAATCTAATGGATGTGGTGACCCTTATTGTGATTATCAACAACCACCACCATATGCCTATGAACCACCTCCTCAACATAATTTTGAACCACCTTACTCACAAGTCCCTTACCCCCAATCACCTCCATATGACCCCAACCCATATCCACCATACCAACCACCTTGTGAACCATATGAACCATATGAAGGACCACCCCAATTCTACCACCAATACCCTCAAGAACCACCACCTCACTATTCTTACCAAGATGAATCACCTCCCATGTATGATAACTTTTAACCCCAAAATGAATTCCCCTTTCCACCACAACCCTCTATGGAAGAATACCCATATCCATCAATCCAAGAGCAATATGATCCTACTTATACTAGCCAAGTGGAACAAGATCCAATGGATCGTCTCAAGGAAGCAATGGATCGACTTCAAGCAATAATCCGTCAACAGGAGCAAGAGGAAGCCCAAAAGAGACACGAAACTATCGAGGCTAACCTTGCCAAAATTAAAGCCAACTTGGACACATGGAATTCATACCGTAGACAAAGCATCTCCACGGATGAATGTGGAGAACCAACCAAAGAGCGGAGCATGGAGTGTGTCGTGCAATAAGTGGAAAGGATGGAGAGTGTTAATGAAGAAGAAGTGGTTGATGAGCCAAGCGAAGTTGAGCAAGAGGTGGATTCCAAGCTTGAGAAGACTTCCACACCAAGTGATGTTGTTGATGATCTTGTGGAAATTGTTGAACTTTCTTCCATTGAACTTGAAGATGATGTTGAGGAGGGTAATGCGCAACCTCCTAAGCATATAATGAATGATGAAGAATTGGAAGAAGGTGAGCTAACAACAAATCCTCCTCTTAAAGATGATCCCACACCAACACATGATCTTTTGGTATTTGAGGAACCTTCTCCTATTGATATTGAGGTAAATATTGAGATAAGTTCTACATTACCTCCATGTTGTAACATGAAGAGTGGGAAAGAGCTAGAAGAAGTTGGTGAAGAAGTGGTTGAATGTGAAGAACTTTGTCAAGAGGAAGAGGTTGAAGTTAAAAAAGCTTGCCAAGAGGTGGAGGTATTCAAAGAAGAGCACAAGGGAATGGAACTTACAAGACCATTGGAGACGTCCCTTCCTAAGTCGCCATCCAACATAACATTCAAGTGGGTAAAATTCTTATCTCTAATATTTACTTTCCCACTTGAATATGGTTTGATTGAAAATGATGGGCAACTTAGAGCTCTTTGTGGGGTTAAGAACAAAAGGAAATTGAGTAGTGAGTAGAAATGCCAATCAAGGTTCCTTATGGTTGGAAGCTTAAAGTCTAAGTGCAATGGTTGGTATAGTTCTCAACTAAAGGGGGTCTAGGAAGATTCTTTGGTGTTTACTTGAGAATTCGGATCACTTCTCACCCAATTGGAATTGTGATTATCAACTTGAAGATGGGTGTAGAAACAAGATTTGGGATCCGGGAATAGATGAAGATCAATTTTGGAAGCCCTTAGCTTGTGTGGAACTTCATCAAAGCTTGGTGCCATTGGTTTTGAATTTTGGAAATTACCTGAAGTCCAAGCATTGGTGGAGGTTACAAGATGAGTACAAGCATAAGCCACCATAACAAGGAGCCTTCCAAATGTCCAACTTAAGGACTTAAACTAAAAGTGCTAGGTGGGAGACACCCCACCATGATAAACTCTTTCCACTCTCTTTTAGATTTGGTTAATAAGTGATTGGAGTTGCCATTGTAGGTAGTCTTTGTTATTTTCTATACTCTTATCCATTTTTCTTTGATTGATTGGTTGTTTCTTAGTTTGTTTTGATTAGTTTAGTTGTTGTTAAATTGCATTTTGCTTGAGGTGTAAGTTTTATTTGTCTTTGAAACTTTTTCAAAAACTAAAAAGATTTGTTGTTAAATTTGATTTGTGATTATTTTAGAATGCTTGTAGATTAGGAGAGTGCCCTATTTTTGAAAAAAAAAAAAAAAAAGCGGGCATCGGCGCGCAAGCGTGCTATGAGCGCGCGCGTCGGCATGGTTTCACAATTCCTGGTACTAAAACTAGAGAGTTATGCCCAGTTTGTGCCTATTCTGTCCCTGTGACCCACGCGCAAGCGTGCATGATGCGTACGCATCGGTCGCCATCTTCACATCCACGCGTATGCGTGCTATGCGCATACGCGTCGCTTGTTCCGCCTGCCCATCCACGTGCAAGCATGCATGACGCGTCTGCGTCGCAAAAAAAAAAAAGAAAAAGATTTTTTTCCCATCTTCCATTTTCTTTTGTCCATTGCATTCGCATACTTTTATTCTTTACATTTTCATTTTGTTTTTATAGCTTGTTTTTACCTTCTTCTTTTTTTGAGCTTCTTATTTGAATAATGGTGTTGAATTTTCTTACTCAATTGTTGAGAATTTCTTGGTTAATCTTGGTGCTTCATGACTTGTTTGGCATTAATTGCAATATTTGCTCTACACAGAAGATTAGTGCTTTAGTCCTTCCTAACTCTTGATCCCTTGTTTTTGTACATCATTGTCATTGAGTTGGGATGGGACCAAATGCTTTCATGCTTACCACTGATCTTGTTTGTGTCAATTCCTATTTAAAATTGATGTTCCAAAGTGTTCTTCATGCTTTAACTTTGTTCTTGCATCGAGTATTAGTTGATATGTCCTTTGCCTATATTGCTCTCTCACTTACATGCGTAGCTAACATGTAGTGAGAACCCTATTCTTATTTGGCATTAGCCCCCTCCTATGTTATATTTGTTTAATATCTTTGTTATAGGATGAATTTTCTTTCTTTTTCTCCCCTTCGAGGTTGGCCACCAAATGAAGGAAAGGAAAAGCTTTTAAATGGGGCAACAAACAAGTTCACCCGCACAACCCTTTGAAAAAACTCATCAATTGTAGCAACCCTTCCACTTTACTCTTCTTTGCATGCACCGAGGACGGTGCAAATCTTTAAGTGTGGGGAGGTCGTCCGACCAATCTCCATGGGTAACAATTTCTTTCTTTCAACACCAATTCTTGATTTCCTTTGCTAGTTAGTTGTTGCATTGCATGATAGGTTGCATGATTAGTTAGAATTTGTACATATTTCACCATTTTTTTTATGTTAGGACTACTTGGTTAGGGTGATGACTTCTTTTCCAAGAAACTGTTTTTAGGGCACCCTACCAATTTGAAAAATTTTTTTTCTATTGAACTTGCTTGAAGAATGTATTTTGGAACATGTTTTTTGAGATAAGAACACAAGCATGTGAGTTTTGAGCCCAATTGTGTGGTTATAACACATCTTATAACCACTTATTTCCATTCTTGTGTGTATTGTTCTCTTTCTATGATTGTGATCTTTGATTTGTTTGATTCTTTGTGTCCATTATTCCATGTATACATGCATTTATATGATTGAGACCATCATTTTATTTAGCTCACTTACCCAAATAGCCTACCTTTCATCAACCATTGTTAGCCAAATTTGAGCCTATTTAATCCCTTTTGTTCTTAATCTTAGCACATCACTATCCCTAAGTGAAAAACAATAATAAATGCCCTTAATTTGGATCTTTGATTAGCTTAGGCTAGTGAGGGTGTGTATCGTTTGGGAATGGGGAACTTGGGAACATTGGTTGAGGTAAAAGTATAATTTTTATTTTTGTTAAAAATATTGGGAATTGGGTACATATCCATGTATTAAATATGTAAAACCATATGTATTGATACGTTTGGATATACTTTAGAAAAAAAAAGAAAAAAAGAACATACATATATATATATATATATATATATATATATATAGAAAAAGAAAAAAGAGAAAAAGAAATAAAAATGGGACAAAAATGCCTCAAAGTAAAGTTCAATAAAAATCAATGCATGTGGAATGTTAATTAAAGAGAATGCATGAGTATGTGAAAAAGTGGGAATCATGGGTAGCTAGGTTGTGTATTAGAATTGTATAGGTTGTTGTATGTGTTTAGTGAGAGCTTAGGTTAATCAAAGATTCAAATTTCAAGCTCACTTGACCATATGCATCCTACCTTGACCCTCGCCCCATTACAACCTATGAATAAGTCCTCATGATGAATGTACACATGCATTGAATAATTGTTAATTGATATTTGAAAAATAAATCTTGGAAAGCATGAGTAGAAGAGAATTGAGTGAATCGACCCTATACACTTGAGCGGCTAGAGCGGATACACTTCCGGTGAGGGTTCGATGCTCAATTCCTTGTTCACGGCTTTCATGAGCTTTCTTCTTGCAAGTCTATTTGAACTTCATTTTGATATTTGAATTGGTAGATTTTGTGAGTCGTCATATGACCTCTGCCCTACTTGCTTATATATGTTCTTGGAGATTGATTTACTTTTAACCAAGTAGGTAGAATCATTTTGCATTTAGTGCATTCATATAGATAGGTGCATATAGTTTATTTGCATTGAATAAATGTTCATACCCCTTTTCTTGTCCTTCTTTATTCTTAGCATGAGGACATGCTTGGTTTAAGTGTGGGGAGATTTGATAAACCCCAATTTTGTGGTTTATCTTGTGCTTAATTTGGGGGATTTTATCACCTTTTCCCACATTTATTCAACGAAATAGCATGGTTTTATAATTCTCCCTAAATTTGTGCTTAAGTGTGAAAACATGCTTTTTAGGCCTTAAAATAGCTAAATTTAACTCACTTTAATTCCATTCGATGCCTTGATATGTTTGTTGAGTGATTTCAGATTCATAAGGCAAGTATTGGATGGAAGAAGTGAGGAGAAAAGCATGCAAAGTGGGAGAACTCATGAAGAAATGAAGGAACCGCAAAGCTGTCAAGCCTGACCTCTTCGCACTCAATCGACCATAACTTGAGCTACAGAGGTCCAAATGAGGCGGTTCTAGTTGCGTTAGAAAGCTAACATCTAGGGCTTCAAAATGATATAAATTTTTCTATATTTGCTTCGCGTTTATGGACGCTCACGTGCACTGTACATGTGCGCGCCGATGGAGCAGCGTGATTCACTAAAGTGAAATCGTGGCCAGCGATTTGTAGCTCATTTTGGGCCCAATCCAACTCATTTCTGATGCTATTGAACCCAAGGATTGAGGGGAGAATGAACCAAGTAGTCATAGTTTAGTTTTCATCATGTTTTAGGGTAGAATTCTAGAGAGAGAAGCTCTCCCTTCTCTTTAGAATTTAGGGTAGTTTAGGTTTAATTTTCTCAAATCCAATTTTTAATCCTTGTTTTGATTTCAATTCTCTTTATATTTTAGTGTTCTATTGTCTTAATCTTCTTAGTCTCTCTTGTTAATTTCTTATTTTTCTCTCTTTTATATTGATGAACCATTGTTGGATCTTAATTTTCTTTAATGCAATTTTATGTTTCCATGCTCTTCTATGTTTATCTTCATTGTTATTGTTGATTGCTTGCTTATGATAGTTATGGGTTACCTTCAATTCTTGCATTTGGTGATGTTTAATTTTCTTGCATTCTAGCTGTTTGATAAAATGTTTCCTCTAGTTTTTGAGTAGTTTTTTTTACTCTTGGCCTAGGCTAAGGGAATTGAGTGACCTTGAGTCATTGGGTCTCATTGAATTGGTGATTTAAGAACCCTTGGTGGTCAATTTGATACCCATTGACACTAACCCACTACTAATCCAATTAGTAGATAGGTTGGGACTTATGGGTTGATATTGATTAAGCCATTTGATATACTTCAAGTATAGTAGTAAACTTAATGAGCTTGGTTCCTCATAATTATCAATATTTGGTTTGTAGACAAGGATGGTGATCTCAATTACCTATGTCTAGCCAAGAGTTCTTTTCCTTTATTTTATTAGTTCTTGTCATTTAATTTCTTGCCATTTACTTTCTTGCAAAAATATAAAAATCAAACCCCTTCGTTCTTCATAGCCAATAATTGAGCATTTTATTGCAATTCCTTGTGAGACGACCTGGAGTCTAAATACTTCGATTAATTCTTATTGGGGTTTGTACTTGTGACAATACCAAATTTAGTTTGATTTGCAGATTGACTATTGGTTTGGACTATACTAACAACGGAAATATTTTGTGCAATTCTGAACTAGTATAAATCTTTGCATCAGTAAGCGTCACCCACGCGTACGCGTGGGTGGTCTGAAAGCGAAGTGGCGCGCACGCGTCAAGGACGCGTACGCTTGAGTGATTTTGTGCCTCTAGCACAGTTCCATCGCAAGGGCAGCATAACTCTCGGGTCAGCACGCTTTTACGCCGATTTTCATGCCCACACGTACGCGTCACTGACGCTTACGCGTGGGTTAAACTTTCTACAGGGGACGCGTACGCGTGGTGTACGCGTACGCGTAGTGTGGCTTGTGCACCACGCACCCCTTCCGTGCGTCTCTCGCGTAACTCTCTGTTCGATTGCGCATACACATACGACGCGCGCGCGTCGTGAACGCTTGTGCGTCGATCCCTTTTTTATGCAACATGCAGAATGGAGAATGCAGATGCTGATGCAGACATTATGAATGAACACTAAGAAAAACAAAATAAAATAAAACTAAGATTGAAAAAGAACGATCATACCATGGTGGGTTGGCTCCCACTTAGCACTTTTAGTTAGTGTCCTTAAGTTGGACATTTGGTGAGCCCCTTGTTATGGTGGCTTGTGCTTGAACTCATCTAGGAAGCCCCACCAGTGTTTGTAATTCCAATAGCCTCTGGGATCCCACACTAGTTGCATAAAGCCTTCTAGCAAGTTAAAACAAGTGACAAGGCCCCAAGAGTGTTGATTGTCTGAATGAATTCTGGTGTCCCAAACCTTGCTTTTGCACCCGTCTTCTTGTTGATCATCATTTTTCCACTTGGGTGGTGAGGAATTGGAATTCTCACTGAGACATCCAAATAGCTTCCTAGACCCATTCAGTTGAGAATTATACCAACCTTTGTACTTCAATTTGGAGCATGCAACCATATTGAACCTTGCATGACAACTAATACCACTAACCAGCTGCCTCTTGTTCTTATAGCCACAAAGAGCTCTAAGTTGCCCATCCGTCTCAACCAAAGCATATTCAAGTGGGCTAATTAAGCTTAGAGATGAAAGGTTTACCCACTTGAATGAAGGAATGGATGGTGATGGCTTTATGGGAGAGGTCTCCAACAACTTTGGCAAGGTAATTTCCAGCTCTATTCCCTTGAGCTCTTCCTTGACAACTTCCACCTCTTTGCAAGCTTCTTCAATTTCAACCTCTTCCTCTTGGTAGCTTTCTTCCAATTTAATCTCTTCTTCACTACTTACCAAGGGCATGGGAGGTTGTGCTTCTTCTTCTTTAATCTCCATCTATTGATTAACCTCTGCAAAGTCTTCAACCATGATATGCCTTGGAGGTTGTACACCCTCCTCAGCGTCAACATCAAACACCTTGGAAGGAGGCTCTATGACTGGACTTTCCCATGGAGGTTCCGCATCTCCCAAGTCTTCAACCACTCCCTTTAGGGCCTCCTCTAGCTTCTTATGAAGTATGAGATCCATTTCGTTCCTAAGACGATCCCTCTTCTCTTGTTCCATGTCAGTAGCATAATTGGGATCATGTTGCTCTTGGATTAATGGATGTGGGTGCTCTTCCATGGAGGGTGGTGATGGGATGGGGAGATCATTATGTGGTGGTTCAACACTCTCCATCTTTTTCACTTGTTGCTCAACACACTCATCTGTGGGAATGCTTTGTTCATTGCATGAGTCTCTTGGGCCAAACTTTTGATGGATGGTTGCTTGAAGTTGATCCATTGCTTCCTTGAGATGATCCCTTGACTCTTGTCTAGCTTGAATAACAGGATTAGGATCATATGGCTCTTGGATTGATGGATATGGACATGGTATATATAGAGGTGGTGGTTCTTGGGAATAGTTGGGTTGGAATTGGGGTGGATCTATGTACGGCTCATAAGGCTCATAGGGTGGTTGATATGGTGGATAAGGGTTAGGGTCATATGGAGGGAATGGTAAAAAGGGACTTGTGAGTGTGGTGGTTCAAAGTTATGTTAAGGAGGGGGTTCATAGGCATATGGTGGGGCTTGTTGGTAACCACAAGGGGGTCCACCATATTCATCATATTGGTATGCACCCTAGAATGGCTCTTGACCATAGTAATTTGGTGGAGGTTGGTTGTCACGAGAAGGTCCACCATAACTATTGTCTTGGTATGCATCATATAATGGTTGTTGGTTATAGCGCATTGGAGGGAGTTGTTGCCAAAAGGGTTGATCAAATCCTCGTGACTCCTCCCATCTTTGACTATTCCAACCTTGATGCTTGTTCTTATTATAGCGCCCATTCCCTACAACAACATTGGAACCAAATTCATAGCAACAGGGGTGAGAATTCATAGTAGCTAATAATAAAAAAAATTAAAAACAAAAACAAATAAACAAGCAAAAGAAAATATTTACAAAAACCAATAATAAGGCAAACATTTGCAATTCACCGGCAACGGCGCCATTTTTTGACAAACGGATTTCTGCTAGTAAAGAATTTCACAAATAAGTTCTCGTTGCTAGTATAGTTTCTAAACCAACAAAGAATCCTTTCGTACAAAAACTTGTTTGTCACTAAAGCAAACCCAATAAAAAAAGAAATCGAAATATTTAAATCTCTGGTCGTCTCTCAATGAATTGCAGGGAGGTGTATTTATTATTGGTTATGAGATAGTATATTTTTGGGTTTTTGAAATAAGGAACAAGGAAAAGTAAATTGCAAGAATTAAAGTAATAACTAATAAAGCTCTTAGCAAGGTATGAGAACTGGAAATCCTATCCTAGTTATCCTTATCATTTGTGATGAGAATTGTTCATTACTCCCACCTAGTTAACCCTTACTAAATAAAGGAAAGTCAAATGGACTAATCAATTTGATTCCTCAAGTCCTAGTTAACTCCTAAGGAAAGACTAGCTTTAGAGGAATCCAAATCAACCAACAAATTCCAATTATCAATCAACAAAGGAGTTTGATAACTCAAGTGTCACCAATTACTCTATTCAAGCTAAGAATGTAAAAAGATAAATAAAATCATAAATCTGAAATACCTCAAATTGAATTAAATAGAAATTCAAATCTAACATGAAGAATTTATAAACCAATTTGGGAACATAAGTAAATAACAAGAGAAATAGATAAACCAAAGTACTAGAATAAATAAAAGTAGAAGAGAAATTAAATTAAAGGAACATTGAACCTGGAATGGAGAAGAAGTGAACCTAACCTAAGAGAAATCCTAAATCCTAAAACCTAGAAATTATTGTCTGATGAATGAATGATTTGATTCTCCCACTATGTAGCCTCTAATTTTTGTTTTATGGGCCAAAAACTGGGTCAAAAACAGCCCAGAAATCGCCCCAGCACGCGGCACTATCACGCGTACGCGTGGATTGAATTTTCTCCAAGTTACGTGTGCGCGTGATCCACACGCGCGTGTCACCTAACAGCGTGGCAACTATGGAAAATTAAATATCATTTCGAAGCCCCGGATGTTAGCATTCCAACGCAACTGGAACCGCCTCATTTGGACCTTTGTAGCTCAAGTTATGGTCAGTTAAGTACGAAGAGGTCAGGCTGGACAGCTTAGGCAATTCCTTCAATTTCTTGTATTCCTTCCACTTTTGCATGCTTCCTTTCCATCCTCTAAGCCATTCCTGCCCTGTAATCTCTGAAAACACTTAACACACATATCATGACATCAAATGGTAATAAGAGAGGATTAAAATTAGCGAAATTACGACCAAAGAAACATGTTTTCAATCATAGCATAGAATTAGGAAGGAAAATGTAAAACATGCAAATTATATGAATAAGTGTGAATTTAGTGGATAAAATCCACTCAGTTAAGTACAAAATGTACCACGAAATAGTGTCACATCAGGCTCATAGGCATATGGTGGTGGTTCTTGAAAGTCACAATGGGATTCACCATAGCCATTTGATCGGTAAGCATCATAGAATGGCTCTTGTTCATAGTGCATTGGTGGAGGTTGTTGCCATGAAGATTGATCATATGCATATGGTTCGTCCCACCTTTGATCATCCCATCCTTGATACACATCTTCATTGTAGCCCTCATTTCCTACAACATAGTTAGAACCAAACTCATAGCCAAAATGAGAATTCATAATGAAAAGAGAAAATAAGAACAAAAGCTAAAAAGGAGTAATGAAACGAAATCCTAAAACTAGCAAAAACTAGCAAGAAATCCAAAAATTAAGCTATTCACAATATTCACATATATACAATAACCAATAACATAACACCATTGCAACTTCCCAGCAACGTCTCCATTTTGATGATTGGAATATTGATGGCATAGAAATTTACTAATGAAATCTCATTGCAAGTATAGTTTCTAAACCAATCAATAATCCTTTCATACAAAAATTTGTTTGTCAGAAGTACAAACCCCTAAAATCTATAAACCGAAGTATTTAAACCTCAGGTCGTTCTCCCTAGGAATTGCAATAAAGTGTCCTTATTATTGTTTATGAGTTATGTTTGGGGTTTTGATAAGAGACATGAAAGATAAATGGCAAGAAAGTAAACTAATAGCTAAAAAGGTCTTGGCAAGGTTTGGTGGTCAAGGATCTCTATCCCTATCACTAACCACAACATGAGAATTGGCAAGGATCAATCCCATTAAATCATCCTCTAACTAGTAGTAAAGGAAAATCAAATGAGCTATATTAATCCAAGTCCATAAGTCCTAACTCTTCACTAATTCAATTAGTGAGAATTTGAGTCAATGGCTCCCAATCATCAATTACTTGGACATTAGTAACTCAAGAGTTCCTAAGTTACCTTCCCAAGCCAAAAGCACTAAAATCTACTCTAACATCCTTCCAAGAATTTTATCAAACACTTGGAGAGCATAAAAGGAAAGCATAGTAAAATTGCAAGAAAAGTAAATCTACACTACTCAATTGCACGGAATTAAACAACAACAAAGCAATTCAACAATAAAGGAACATGAATCATAATTTGCATTAAAAGAGAAATAGAAGAAACAAAAATGCATCAACATAAAAGTAGAGAATTACATGAATTAAATGCTAAACTAGAGAGAGGAGAAGTAGAAGAAGAAGAATTACAAAAGGAAATGTAAATCTAAGCATGAAATTAACCTAGATCTAAGAAATTCTAATCTAGATCTAACCTAATCCTAATTCTAGAGAGAAGTGAGAACTTCTCTCTCTAGAAACTAATTTTCCCTCCAAAACTAAAACTAAAACTAATTGGTAACTAATTGTATCATCCCTCTTCAATCCTTGGGTTAAATAGCATCAGAAATGAGTTAGATTGGGCCCAAAATGCTTCAGAAATCGCTGGCCACGAGTTGCACTTTAGTGAGTCACGTGCAACATCGGTGCATATGCGTACAGTGCGCGTGCGCATCCCTAAACACGATGAAATTATAACAAACTTTATATCATTTTGAAGCCCTAGATGTTAGATTTCCAACGCAACTAGAACTGCCTCATTTGGACCTCTGTAGCTCAAGTTATGATCGATTAAGTGCGAAGAGGTCGGGCTTGACAGCTTTGCGATTCCTTCATTTCTTCATGACTTCTCCATTTCTACATGCTTTTTCTTCATTCCCTCAATCCAATCTTTGCCTCTTAAACCTGAAATCACTTAACAAACATATCAAGGCATCTAATGGAATCAAGGTGAATTAAATCTAACTATTTTAAGACCTAAAAAGCATGTTTTCACTCTTAAGCACAATTAAAGGAGAATTTACAAAACCATGCTATTTCATTGGATACACGGGAGAAAAGTTGACAAAGCCCTTTAAATTCAACACAAGATAAACCCTAAAAATGGGGTTTATCAGTCATAATCTCCTTTATAGGGCTTACCTTGATTGTCTTCACCACCATGAATTTAGGACTTGGTTGTTGTATGATAGGTGGTGTGTACCTATCATCAAGAACTTATTTAATTAGTGGTTCAAGAAACTTACCCTCTATGCCTTTTTCTGCTTCTTTTTCAGTGGACAAGCTCTTCACGAATGTAGCAGAGAGAGGTCTTTGCTTCGAAACCTCATCAAAAGGAATATTGATTTGCAACTACTTAGAGACTTCCAAGGGTTGTGAGTAGTGCTCGTCCTTGGTCTTCTTCTGGGTCTTCTAAGGGTGTGGTACTTCAGGCTTTCTTCCCATAAGAGGGGCGTGTAACAGTGTGCTTCTGGCCTCTTCTCGGGTCTTTTCTTCATTTAGTTCCTCAACAGTATGTACCACTTTAGGCTCAGCCTCCTTGGTCCTGATGAGGGCCTTACACACTTCTTCTGGATTCAACTCCATGTCACTAGGAAGAGTGTTAGGAGATCTTTGAAGTTTCTGAGGCTATGACAGTTTGGCTCTGTACTCTGGGGCCTTGGGTAATGCAGGATGAGTGTCCAGAGTAACTAGAAAGGGATTGTCAGGATGTCTAGGGGGGATGTCATCTGAACTGGCGCTTATGCCTCCCCCCTCTAGGCATTCAACGCCACTGCTGGTCCTTTCCTGGCATTGAACGCCAGGGCCAGTGCCATCCCTCTCTGGGTGTTCAATGCCCCTCATGGTGCCCTGGGTTACTGCTTGTTCATCTTCTAACGTTTCCTCTTGAGGAAAGTTATTGGTGCACGAAATTATGATCACACTTTTCACAACTCCGCACAATTAACCAGCAAGTGCACTGGGTCGTCCAAGTAATACCTTACGTGAGTAAGGGTCGATCCCATGGAGATTGTTGGCTTGAAGCAAGCTATGGTCATCCTGTAAATCTTAGTCAGGTGGATTCAAATGGTTATGAGGTTTTGATAATTAAAAGATAAATAAAACATAAAATAAAATAAAGATACTTATGTAATTCATTGGTGGAAATTTCAGATAAGCATTTGGAGATGATTTTTTGCTTCTGAACCTCTGCTTTCCTATAGTCTTCTTCCAATCATGTGTGCTCCCTTCCATGGCAAGCTGTACGATCCTCTCAGATGAAAAATACCAGGTACAGTTTCTGCACGGCTAATCAACTGTCAGATTTCTCGTCTCGGATGAAAAATACCAGGTACAGCTACTGCACGGCTAATCATCTGTCGGTTCTCACTAGCGTCGAAATAAGATCTCTCTATCCTTTTTGCACACTGTCACTGCACCCAACATTCGCGAGTTTGAAGCTCGTCACAATCATCCCTTCCCAAATCCTACTCGGAATACCACAATCAAGGTTTAGGCTTTCCGGATCTCAGGAATGCTGCCAATTGGTTCTAGCCTATACCACGAAGGTTCTAATCTCACGGACTCGGTCCATGGATTAGAGATCCAAGAGAATATACTCCAGCTGTCGTCCAATGACTACGTTGAACATCATGTAGACCGCTTGTGGTTGTCAGGTACGCGGATCTTGGCTAAGCGAGTAACGAAGATAGTGGGTGATTATCACGAGTCACCCCTTCATTCTGACTTAACTGAATTAAGTATGAGAGTATATCTTGGAGAAGAAGTAAGCGTGAATTGAAAGAGAAACAATAGTACTTGCATTAATTCATGAAGAACAGTAGAGCTCCACACCTTAATCTATGAGGTGTAGAAACTCCACCGTAGAAAATACATAAGAGAGAAAGGTCTAGGCATAGGCGAATGGCCAGCCTCCAAAAGTCTAAGGACTAAATGTCCAGATCTCCATATACAATAGTAAAAAGTGCTATTTATACTAAACTAGTTACTAGGGTTTACAGAAAATAAGTAACTAAGTGCAGATAGTGCTAAAATCCACTTCTGGGGCCCACTTGGTGTGTGCTTGGGATGAGCATTGAGCTTTACACGTACATAGGCTATTTCTAGAGTTAAACACCAGCTTGGATGCCAGTTTGGGCGTTTAACTCCAGTTCTGGTGCCAGTTCTGGCGTTTTACGCCAGAAAAGGGTCTCTGGTGGGCGTTTGAATGCCAGTTTGGGCCATCAAATCTCAGGCAAAGTATGGACTATTATACATTGCTGGAAAGCCCAAGATGTCTACTTTCCAACGCTATTAAGAGAGCGCTAATTAGGATTCTGTAGCTCCAGAAAATCCACTTCATGTGTAGGAGGTTCAGAATCCAACAGCATCTGCAGTCCTTTCTCAACCTCTAAATCAAATTTTTGCTCAGGTCTCTCAATTTCAGCCAGAAAATACCTAAAATCACAAAAAAAATACACAAAGTCGTAGTAAAGTCCAGAAATGTGATTTTTGCATAAAAACTAATAAAAATATAATAAAAAGTAACTAAAACATACTAAAAACTATGTAAAAATAATGCCAAAAAGGGTATAAATTATCCGCTCATCACAACACCAAACTTAAATTGTTGCTTGTCCCCAAGCAACTAAAAATAAAATAGGATAAAAAGAAGAGAATATACAATAAATTTCAAAAATATCAATGAAGATTAGTTTCAATTAGATGAGCGGGACTAGTAGCTTTTTGCTTATGAACAGTTTTGGCATCTCACTTTATCCTTTGAAGTTCAGAATGATTGGTATCCATAGGAACTCAGAATTCAGATAGTGTTATTGATTCTCCTAGTTCAGTATGTTGATTCTTGAACACAACTACTTTATGAGTCTTGGCCGTGACCCTAAGCATTTTGTTTTCCAGTATTACCACCGGATACATAAATGCCACAGGCACATAACTAGGTGAACCTTTTCAGATTGTGACTCAGCTTTGCTAGAGTCCCCAGTTAGAGGTTCCCAGAGTTCTTAAGCACACTCTTTTTTGCTTTGGACCACGACTTTAACCGCTCAGTCTCAAGCTTTTCACTTGACACCTTCACGCCACAAGCATATGGTTAGGGACAGCTTGATTTAGCCGCTTAGGCCAGGATTTTATTCCTTTGGGCCCTCCTATCCATTAATGCTCAAAACCTTGGATCCTTTTTACCCTTGCCTTTTTGTTTAAAGGGTTACTAGCTTTTTTTGCTTGCTTTTTCTTTTTCTTTCTTTTTTTTCTTTATTTTTTTGCCATTTTTTCCGCAAGCTTTGTGTTTTTCACTGCTTTTTCTTGCTTCAAGAATCAATTTTATAATTTTTCAGATTATCAATAACATTTCTCCTTTTTCATTATTCTTTCAAGAGCCAACAATTTTAACATTCATAAACTTCACTATCAAAAATATACACTATTCAAGCATTCATTCAGAAAACAAAAAGTATTGCCATCACATCAAAATAATTAAACTATTTTCATGATAGAATTCGAAATTCATGTACTTCTTTTTCTTTTTCAGAAAATATTTTCATTTAAGAAAGGTGAAAGATTCATGGAACATTCATAGCTTTAAGACATAGACACTAAACACTAATAATCATGTAATAAAGACACAAACATAGTCAAAACATAAAGCATAAAAACCGAAAACAGAAAAGAAAATAAACAAGGAGATTAAAGAACGGGTCCACCTTAGTGATGGCGGCTAGTTCTTCCTCTTGAAGATCCTATGGAGTGCTTGAGCTCCTCAATGTCTCTTCCTTGCCTTTGTTGCTTCTCTCTCGTGGCCTTTTGGTCCTCTCTGATTTCATGGAGGATAATTGAGTGCTCTTGTTGAGGTCCATGAGTGGGCTCTCTTGTTTGCTCCATCCTCTTTCTAGTGTTGGGCTTTTGAGACGAATCTCTCCATCTCCCATGACTCGAAGTTGGAAGTAACTGCCTTCCCTTTCCTCTTTCTAGAGGTTTCTCCGGCCTTAGGTGTCATTAATGGTTATGGAAAAACAAAAAGCAGAGCTTTTTCCACACCAAACTTAAAAGGTTTGCTCGTCCTCGAGCAAAATAGGATAGACGGGAGTAGAAGAAGAATGATGCAATTAATTTTGAAAACTTATTACTGTATGCAAGAGAAATTAAAAAGAGTTGAAAAGAATTTGAAAGGATATGTAAGTTTTTAAAATGTTTTTGGAAGGAATTGAAAAGAATTGAAAAAGAATTAAAAGGAATTGGAAAGATTATTAATTTTTTTTTGAAATAGAAATTGAAAGATGAACGTTTAAAATATGTTTGATTCAAAAAATTATGAATCAAAACATGAAAAATTGAAAAAAAAATTGAATTGGAAACAAAATTACCTCCCTTGTGTCATCCTGGCGTTAAACGCCCAGAATGCTATCCATTATGGCGTTTAACGTCCACTTGACTGCCTCTTTGGGCATTTAACGCCCAGCTAGATACCCTGGCTGGCGTTAAACGCCAGGAATCCTTCTTTACTGGGCATTTTTCTGAACGCCCAAAATGCTGCCATTTATGGCGTTAAACGCCCAGAATGCTGCCCATTCTGGCACTTAACGCCCAGAATACTGCCTGCATGGGCGTTAAACGCCCATTCTGCTATCCTTACTGGCGTTTAAATGCCAATAAGCCTATCCTCAAAGGTGTGCTATTTTTTATGCTATTTTTGATTTCGCTTTAATTCTGCAGCTGTTTTTATGATTCCGCATGATCATCAACCTAAAAAAAACATAACATGGCAATGGAAAATAAATGTCTATAAAAAAATAAATATAATTAAATAACATTGGGTTGCCTCGTAATAAGCGCTTCTTTAATGTCAATAGCTTGACAGTGAGCTCTTAGAGAGCTTCACAGATACTCAGAGCTTAATGGTAGCCTCCCAACACCAAACTTAAAAGTTGAGTGTGGGGGTTCTGTTTGACTCTGTATTGAGAGAAGCTTTTCATGCTTCCTCTCCATGGTTACAGAAGAAGATACTTGAAACTTAAACACAAGGTAGTCCTTATTCAATTGAAGGATAAACTCTCCTCTGTCCACATCAATCACAGCCCTTGCTGTGGCTAGGAAGGGTCTTCCAAGGATAATGGATTCATCCTCATCCTTCCCAGTGTCTAGGATTATGAAATCAACAGGGATGTACAAGCCTTCAACCTTCACTAAGACATCCTCTACAAGTCCATAAGCCTGTTTCATTGATTTGTCTGCCATCTCTAGTGAGATTCTTGCAGCTTGTACCTCAAAGATCCCTAGTTTCTCCATTACAGAGAGCGGCATGAGGTTTATTCTTGACCCAAGGTCATACAGAGCCTTCTCAAAGGTCATGGTGCCTATGGTACAAGGTACTAAGAACTTTCTGGGATCCGGTTTCTTCTGAGGTAATTTCAGTTGAACCAAGGGATTCAGTTCATTGATGAGCAATGGAGGTTCATCCTCCCAAGTCTCATTACCAAATAGCTTGGCATTCAGCTTCATGATTGCTCCTAGATACCAAGCAACTTGCTCTTCAGCAATATCTTCATCCTCTTCAGAGGAAGAATACTCATCAGAACTCATGAATAGCAACAGTAAGTTCAGTGGGATCTCTATAGTCTCTATATGAGCCTCGAATTCATTTGGTTCCTCATTAGGGAACTCCTTAGTGGTCAGTGGACGTCCATTGAGGTCTTCCTCACTGGAAATCACTGCCTCTTCCTCCTCTATAGGTTCGGCCACTTTGGATATAGTTATGGCCTTGCACTTTCTTTTGGGATTCTCTTCTATATTGCTTGGGAGAGTACTAGGAGGAGTTTCAGTAACTCTTTTACTCAACTGACCCACTTGTGCCTCCAGATTTCTAATGGAGGACCTTGTTTCAGTCATGAAACTGTGAGTGGTCTTCGTTAGATCAGAGACTATGGTTGCTAAGTCAGAGAGGCTCTGCTTAGAATTCTCTGTCTGTTGCTGAGAAGATGATGGAAAAGGCTTCCTATTGCCAAACCTATTTTTCCCACCATTGTTATTATTGAAGCCTTGATTAGGCTTTTGCTGATCCTTCCATGAGAAATTAGGATGATTCCTCCATGAAAGATTATAGGTGTTTCCATAGGATTCTCCCATGTAATTCACCTCTTCCATTGCAGGATTCTTAGGGTCATAAGCTTCTCCTTCAGAGGAGGCTTCTTTAGTACTGCCGGATGCAGCTTGCATTTCAGTTAGATTCTTAGAAATCATATTAACTTGCTGAGTCAATATTTTGTTCTGAGCCAGTATCGCATTTAGAGTATCAATCTCAAGAACTCCTTTCTTCTGAGTCATCCCATTATTCACAGGATTTCTTTCAGAAGTATACATGAACTGGTTATTTGCATCCATCTCAATGAGTTCCTAGGCTTCTACAGGGGTTTTCTTCAGATGAAGAGATCTACCAGCAAAGTGGTCCAATGACATCTTGGACAATTCAGACAGACCATCATAGAATATACATAAGATGCTCCATTCTGAAAGTATGTCAGAAGGACACCTTCTGATTAATTGCTTGTATCTTTCCCAATCTTCATAGAGGGATTCACCTTCCTTCTGTCTGAAGGTTTAGACTTCTACTCTAAGCTTGCTCATCTTTTGAGGTGGAAAGAATTCGGCCAAGAAAGCATTGACCAACTTTTCCCAAGAGTTCAGGCTTTCTTTAGGTTGTGAGTCCAACCATATCCTAGCTCTGTCTCTTACAGCAAAGGGGAAAAGCATAAGTCTGTAGACTTCGGGATCAACCCCATTAGTCTTAACAGTGTCACAGATTTGCAGGAATTCAGCTAAGAACTGATGAGGATCTTCCAATGGAAGTCCATGAAACTTCCAATTCTGCTGCATTAGAGAAACTAATTGAGGCTTAAACTCAAAGTTGTTTACTCCAATTATAGGAATTGAGATGCTTCTTCCATAGAAGTCGGAAGTTGGTGCAGTAAAGTCACCAAGCATATTCCTTGCATCTCCACCATTGTTGTTGGGTTCGGCTGATATGTCTTCTTCTCTTTCGAAAATTTCTGTAAAGTCCTCTCCAGAGTATTGTGCTTTAGCTTCTCTTAACTTCCTCTTCAGAGTCCTTTTAGGTTCAGGATCAGCTGCAACAAGAATGTCTTTATCCCTGTTCCTGCTCAAATGAAAAAAGAAGAGAACAGAAAAGAAGAGGAATCCTCTATGTCACAGTATAGAGATTCCTTTATGTGTCAGAGGAAGAGAAGAATAGAAGAGTGAGGTAGAGAGAGAATAAGAAGAATTCGAACACATCGAGATGGAGAGGGTTCGAATTATGAGTAGAAAAAAAGTGTTAGTAAATAAATAAAATAAATAGAAAGAGATGAGAGAGAGAGAGAGAGAGAGTATTTGAATATTAATTAAAAGAAAAGAAAAATATTTTTGTTTTTATTTTAATTGTAAGTTAGAATTTGAAATTTAAGAAAAGAAATAAAATAAAATTAGAATTTAAAATAATTAGTTAATTAAAAAGAATTTTGAAAAAGTGGTCAGTTGTTTTCGAAAATGAGAAGTGAAAAAGTAGTTAAGTAATTTTCAATTTGATTTTATTTTTTTTTGGGAAAAAAAAGATAAGAAATAGTAAACTTTTTAAAATTAAAACAAACAAGTCAAGTGGTTAATTGAAAAAGATTTGAAAATAAATTTGAAAAGATAAGAATTAGAAAAAGATTTTGAAATTAAATTTTGAAAAAGATATGATTGAAATTTATTTTGAAAAGGATTTGAAAAAGAAATTTAAAAAGATTTTATTTTTAAAATTAAGTTTGATGACTAGACTAACAAGAAACTAAAAGATATGATTCTAGAATTTAAAGATTGAACCTTTCTTAACAGGAAAGTAACAACATGAAATTTTTGAATCAAAACATTAACTATTAGTAAAGTTTTCAAAAATATGAAATAAAAATAAGAAAAAGATTTTGAAAATTTATTTTGAAGAATTTTCGAAAAACATGAAAGAAAAATGAAAAAGATTTGATTTTGAAAAAGATTTGAAAAGATAGAATTTTTAAATTGAAATTTTAGCTTGACTAACAAGAAACAACTAAATTTTAAAAATTTTTGACTAAGTCAACCTAAAATTTCAAAATTTATGAGTGAAATAAGGGAAAGATATTATTTTTTATGTTTTATTTTTTTGAATTAATGAAGAGAGAGAAAAACAACAAAATGACACTAGACATAAGAATTTAAGATCAAAACAAATTATGCATGCAAGAACACTTTGAATGTCAAGATGAACACCAAGAACACTTTGAAGATCATGATGAACATCAAGAACATATTTTTGAAAATTTTTAAGAAAAGAAACACATGCAAGATACCAAACTTAGAAACTTTTAATGTTTAGACACTATGAATTCGAAAATGCATATGAAAAACAGGAAAAGACATAAAACAAGAAAATATAAAGATCAAATAAAGAAAATCATCAAGAACACTTGAAGATCATGAAGAACATAATGCATGAATTTTCAAAAATTTTAAGAAAATAAAAAAAATGCAATTGACACCAAACTTAAAATTTAACACTAGACTCAAACAATAAACACAAAATTTTTTGGTTTTATGATTTTATTAAATATTTTTTTGTATTTTTTTGAAAATAAAAATAAAAAGCTTAAACATAAAATAAAATTACCCAATCTAAGCAACAAGATGAACCGTCAGTTGTCCAAACTCGAACAATCCCCGGCAACGGCGCCAAAAACTTGGTGCACGAAATTGTGATCACACTTTTCACAACTCCGCACAATTAACCAGCAAGTGCACTGGGTCGTCCAAGTAATACCTTACGTGAGTAAGAGTCGATCCCACGGAGATTGTCGGCTTGAAGTAAGCTATGGTCATCCTGTAAATCTTAGTCAGGCGGTTTCAAATGGTTATGAGGTTTTGATAATTAAAAGATAAATAAAACATAAAATAAAATAAAGATACCTATGTAATTCATTGGTGGGAATTTCAAATAAGCGTTTAGAGATGCTTTGTTGCTTCTGAACCTCTGCTTTCCTATAGTCTTCTACCAATCATGCGTGCTCCCTTCCATGGCAAGCTGTATGATCCTCTCGGATGAAAAATACCAGGTACGGTTTCTGCACGGCTAATCAACTGTCGGATTTCTCGTCTCGGATGAAAAATACCAGGTACAGCTACCGCACGGCTAATCATCTGTCGGTTCTCACTAGTGTCAGAATATGATCTCTCTATCCTTTTGCACACTGTCACTGCGCCCAACATTCGTGAGTTTGAAGCTCGTCACAGTCATCCCTTCCCAGATCCTAATCGGAATACCACAGACAAGGTTTAGACTTTCCGGATCTCAAGAATGCTGCCAATTGGTTCTAGCCTATACCATGAAGGTTCTAATCTCACGGACTCGGTCCGTGGATTAGAGACCTAAGAGAATATACTCCGGCTGTCGTCCAATGACTACGTTGAACATCATGTAGACCGCTTATGGTTGTTAGGCATGCGGATCTTGGCTAAGCGAGTAACGAAGATAGTGGGTGATTGTCACAGGTCACCCCTTCATTCTGACTTAACTGAATTAAGTACAAGAGTATATCTTGGAGAAGAAGTAAGCATGAATTGAAAGAAAAACAATAGTACTTGCATTAATTCATGAAGAACAGCAGAGCTCCGCACCTTAATCTTTGAGGTGTAGAAACTCCACCGTAGAAAATACATAAGAGAGAAAGGTATAGGCATGACCGAATGGCCAGCCTCCCAAAAGTCTAAGGACTAAACATCCAGAGCTCCATATACAATAGTAAAAAGTGCTATTTATACTAAACTAGTTACTAGGGTTTACAGAAAATAAGTAACTAAGTGCAGATAGTGCAGAAATCCACTTCTGGGGCCCACTTGGTGTGTGCTTGGACTGAGCATTGAGCTTTACACGTGCATAGGCCATTTCTAGAGTTAAACGCCAGCTTGGATGCTAGTTTAGGCGTTTAACTCCAGTTCTGGTGCCAGTTCTGGCGTTTTACGCCAAAAAAGGGTCTCTAGTGGGCGTTTGAACGCCAGTTTGGGCCATCAAATATGGAGAAAAGTATAGACTATTATACATTATTGGAAAGCCCAAGATGTCTACTTTCCAACACAATTAAGGGCGTGCCAATTGGACTTCTGTAGCTTCAGAAAATCCACTTCGCGTGCAGGACGGTCAGAATCCAACAGCATCTGCAGTCCTTTCTTAGCCTCTGAATCAGATTTTTGCTCAAGTCCCTCAATTTCAGCCAGAAAATACCTGAAATCATAGAAAAACACACAAACTCATAGTAAAGTCCAGAAATTTGATTTTTTCATAAAAACTAATAAAAAATATATTAAAAAGTAACTAAAACATACTAAAAACTATGTAAAAACAATGCCAAAAAGGGTATAAATTATCCGCTCATCAGTTACTACTCATATCACAAGGAGTATCTGGAGGAGCATTATGAACTTCAGCAACTTGACTCTGCATGCTACTTGATTGTTGAGTGCGAGTATACATTTGTTCCAATATAAGTTCGTACTCAGCAATCATTGTAGCTATAGTCTCCACTCCTTGAGCTTCTATCCAAAATAGAGTCACCTCAAATGAGTGTATGTACTGGTAAATTACAACCCTCTCAATGAGCTCCTGTGCCTCCTCAAGCGTCTTCTCCATGTGCAGAGAACCACCTGCAGAGTGATCCAGTGACCTTTTGGCCACCTCATACAGACCTTCATAGAAGATGTCTATCTTAACCCAATCTGAGAACATATCAGGGGGCAATTCCTTATCAACCACTTGTACCTCTCCCAAGCATCAAAGAGGGACTCGCTCTCTTCCTGCCTGAAAGTCTGAACATCTATCATTAACTTGATCAATCTTCCCGAGGGAGAGAATCTGTTCAGGAATTTGTTAACAAGCTTATCCCAAGTGTTCAAACTTTCTCTGGGTTCAGCATGCCACCAATCCAGTGCTTGACCCCTCACAGCAAATGGGAAGAGTATTAGCCTAGAGACTTCAGGGTCTATTCCATTGGTCTCTACAGTGTCACAGAACTGCAAAAATTCAGAGATAAATTTATTGGGGTCTTCCTGTGGGTGTCCATGAAACTAGCGATTTTGTTGCATTAGCATGATCAGGTCTATGCTGACCTTAAATTCATAGAAGTCAGGAATGGGAGCTGTGTAAGAGCCCAGAGTACTCCTGATTTGTGTATTCCATTTCGGATCCATAGTGACTTTGGTGTTCCTGCATACACAATTAAGTGACAAAAAAGTAGGAGTCTCTATATCAAAGTCCAAAGAACTCCCAGTGAGATATCCAAAAGAAACAAAAATTTTTATTTTTATTTTTATTTTTTTTTAAGAAAAAAATCGAAAATAATTAAAAAAATTAGAAAGAAAGGGTTTAAAAATTTTCAAAATCCTAGAAAAGAAAGAGAAAACACTAAAGGAACACCAAACTTTAAAATTTGAATTTAATTGAAAATAAGATAAAATAACAAATTTTGAAAATCAAGAAAATTAGAAGAAAAAATTCAAATAAAGATTTTGAAATTCAAATTTGAAAGAAAGACTAAAGAAACACCAAACTTAAAACTTAAAACGAGATAAAACAAACAATTAATTAAAAAGATTTGAAAACAAAGATAGAAGATTTGGTTTTTAAATTATTTTTCAAAAATTAAAAAGAAAAAGGTCAAATAAAGATTTTAAATTTCAAAATTAGAAAAAAAATCAAGAGAAGGAAACAAGATATGATTTGAAAATTTAAAGATTTGGTAATTTGATTTTGAAAAGTTTTGAAAATTGGAAAGAGAAAGTCAAAGAGAGATTTTTGAATTCCAAAATTGTAAAAAAGAGAAAAACGAACACAACACTAAACGTTTAAAATTTGAATTTTGAAAGAAAGATAAGATAACAAAATTTTAAAACCAAAGAAAAAGATAAGATAAAGATCAAAGAAGAAAAGATAAGAAAGAAAATTAAATTTAAATAAAAAGGTTACTAACGGGACACCAAACTTTAAAATTTTAAAAGGAAATAAAGCAAAAATAGCAAACTTAAAATTTTGAAATTAAAAATAAGATAACTAACGTGAGATTGGAAAATCAAAAGATAAATAAGATAAAGATCAAGAATCAAGAAAGATACGATATGATTTGAAAATTTTAAAAATCACTAACAAGAAACACCAAACTTAAAATTTGAATTTAGATAAAGATAAGATAAAGATTCAATATTTTATTTCAAAATTTCAAAAATTAAAAAAAAGGATTTTAAAAATTTTTTAAATTCAAAAAGAAAAAGAAAGAAAAAGAAAACACTAAACTTAAAAATTTTGAAATCAAATCACACTAATTTTCGAAAATCTAAAAGAAAAATACTAAAAGACACCAAACTTAAAAATTTTAGGATCAAAGAAAAGAAAACACAAGGAAATTTCGAATAAGAGAAAAGAAACAAAGAACAATTTTCAAGAATCAAGAAAAGACAAATCAACAAAAATCAAAAGGACATCAAACTTAAAAATTATCACCGAACTCAAACAAAAAAAAGATGATAAAAACAATAAATTTTTGAAAAAGAATTTTTAAAGAGTTTTTGAAAAATAACAAGAAAAGAGATTAAAAGAAAAACTAGTAAAAAGTACCTGATTTAAGGAGCAAGATAACCGGTAGTTTGTCAATCTCGAACAATCCCTGGCAACGGCACCAAAAACTTGGTGCAGGAAAATCGAATTTCCCACAGCTGAACCGGCAAGTGCACCGGGTCATCCAAGTAATACCTCAGGTGAGTGAGGGTCGATCCCACAAGGATTGTCGAATTTAGCAAGCAATGGTTATCCTGCAGATCTTAGTCAGGCGAATAGAAAAGGTAGTTGTTGTTGAATGTGCATAAAATAATTAAAGAAAGCAATAAAGAAATAGCAGAGAAACAATGATGAGAAATAAGTTAAGGCTTTGAAGATGCTTTATCTATCTAGATTAACTTTTCTTACTGATTACATCAATAATGAATGATTCGTTCTATGGCAAATCTGTAAGTGATTAACTCATGTCCTCTCATCAAGTTAATCTCCCTTAAACCATGGCAAAACACCATAGTCGAGTAACTCATGTCCTCTCATCAAGTTAGCTCATGGTAATTCACTATAGCCGAAGATGAAGCCCATGCAATTCACTCTCCTTATGTTGATCCTACTCAAAATGCCACAGACAAGGTCGGATCTTCTGGATTGGAGAATGATGCTTTATGATTCTAGCCTTAGTGCCACAGAGACCTTATTTACCCATGACTAACGAGATTTTATGTCACGTATCCCAAGTAGCCCAGACACTCTCTTGGAACCTATGATGCACTCTCAAGCTATAGCTCAACACTATCCTGTCAGGGACTCGCGTGAACTCATGTAGAATAAGGGGTCATACTTCTGTTCCAACCCAGATTCATAAGGATGAAGGACGAAAATTCAACATAGAATAGAATCAAACATATATTGAAATAGAAACAGTAATATTATTAATCCATAGGAATCAGTAGAGCTCCTAACCTTAACTTAGGAGGTTTAGTTGCTCAAAATATACAACGAAAACTTAGGCATAATGTAATGTGTCTGTGATTCTCCCCTCCTGGGAAGCATAATCCTCAGGAGGAAGGAAGTCCCTTATTTATAATAAAAACTCTAAGACTAAACCTAAAAGATATTGTTTTTAATTAAAAATTATAAAAAGAAAATAAAATAAGCTAAGAAGTGCTAAAATCCACTTTGGGGCCCGCTTGGTGAGTGTTTGGGCTGATGCCTGGTGTCTAGCTTGAGTTCTGGGCATTCAACTTTGGTTCCTACTCTTTGGCTGGCGTTAAACGCCAGTTTGGGCGTTTAACCTGGGAGGTTGGTCTTGTTTGGACGTTGAATGCCAGAAAGAGGGTAAGTTGGGCGTTCAACGCCCGTTTTGGGCAGTCCTTTCCAAAGAAAAGTATGGTCTATTATATATTGCTGGAAAGCCCTAGAAGTTAGCCTTCCAACGCCATTAAGAGCATGTCAACTGAACCTATGTAGCTCCAAAAATGCTCATTTGAATGCACAAAGGTCAGGACTTAACAACATCTGCTATCCTTTCTTTGCCTCTGAATCAGACTTTGCCAAAACTTGCCATTTTTACCCAAAAATCACCTAAAATCATAAGAAAAATACAAAAGCTCAAAGTAGCATCCCAAATGTGAATTTTGCACTAAAACCTACTAAAACATACTAAAACTTGATAAAATATACTGAAAACACTAAGAAAATGAACCTAAAAAGTGTATAAAATATCTGCTCATCAGATCATGACTTTAACTGCTCAGTCTCAAGCTCTTTACTCGACACCTTTACACCACAAGCATTTAGTTAGGGATAGCAACTCATTTGAGCTTTTTAGGCCAATTTCTGACCCTCCTAACCATTGATGCTCAAAGCCTTGGATCCTTGTTCTTTTGATTTTTCTTTTGAGCTTTTTTTTCTTTTTCTTTTTATTTTTCTTTTTCTTTTTATTTTTCTTTTTCTTTTTCTTTTTCTTTTTTTCTTTTTGTGTTGCTTTTTCTTACTTCAAGAATCAATATTTTTATTTTTCAAAGAACCAATAATATTTCTCTAAGTCATTTGTTCTTTCAAGAGTCAATATACTCAACTTCAATATCAATCTTGCACTGTTAATTCATACATTCAGAAAGTAAATGCAAGACCATCACATCAAATTAATTGGAATAACTCATGATATACTTAAAACTTATGCAGCTCACTGTTTCTTTTTTCAAATAATTTTTTTTTAAGCATGGTGAGGATACAATGGATATCTTATAACCAAAATAAAACAAGAAAATAAAACTAGAAATGGATAAAAGACTAGATGTGATCATGAACTTAGAAAAGAAAATAGATATTGAATAAAAGTACAATGAAAACAGAAATAAAACAGATAGAGAGGTATTGGGACTCAACAACCTCAGTGATGGTGGCTGCTGCTCCTTTTGGAGAATCCAACGGAGCATTTGAGCTCCTCTATGTCACGCCCTTGCCTCAGTTGTTCCTCCATCAGCCTTCTCTGATCTTCTCTTATTCCATTGAGGATAGTGGCGTGCTCAGTGTTCTCCACTCTTAGCTACTCCACATTTGAGCTCAGCTCTCCTATTGAGGTATTCAGTTGATCCTAATAGTCTCAGGGAGGAAAATACATCCCTTGAGGCATCTCAGGAATTTCTGGTGGAGGCGGCTGCACAGGCTCTTGTGCCGGCTCTCTAACATTCTCCATCCTCTTTTTTATGGTGGGCTTATCCTTCTCAATGAGGGCGTCACCTGCAATGTTAATTCTAGCTGAATTACACATGCGATAGATGAGGTACGGGAAGGCTAGCCTTGCGTTGGTGGAGGCTTTTGTAGCTACCTTGTATATTTCTTGAGGGATTAACTCGTGCACCTCTATCTCATTTTCGAGCATGATGCAATGAACCATTATTTCTCGGTCAATAGTCACTTCAGACCGGTTACTAGTAGGGATAATGGAGTGTTGCACAAGCTCCAACCATCCTCTAGCCACTGGCTTGAGGTCAAGCCTACTCAGTTTATAAGGCTTGCCGTGTGCATCTAGCCTCCATTGGGCTCCCTCCACACAGATGTCTGTGAGCACTTGCTCCAACCTCTAATCGGAGTTGACCCTTCTTATGTAGGAGTGTGGGTCACCTTGCAATTGAGGTAGTTGTAATGCTAACCTTACACTTTTTGGGATGAAGTCCAAGAGTTTCTCTCGAACCATGGTGCGGAAGTTCTTAGGCTGTTGGTTCACACTAGTGTCATGCCCCTTTGTGACCCAAGCGTTGGCGTAGAATTCTTCCACCATTAGTGTGTCAATAGCTGAGATAGGATGGGCTAGAATTTCCCAGTCCCTTCTCTAGATTTCTTTGAGGATTTCCGGATACTCATCCTCCTTGAGCCTAAAGGGGACCTCAGGAATCACCCTTTTGTGCTTCACCACAGCACAGAAGTGATCTTGGTGGGATCTGGAAAGGAATCTCCCTGATTCCCATGGTTCAGAAGAGGAAGCAGGAGCCTTTCCCTTTCTTTTCCTTGAGACTTCACTGATCTTTGGTGCCATATAGATATGAATGGAAAGCAAAAAGCGGCACTTTTTCAACATCAAAGTTAAAAACTTAGCGCATCCTCGAGCCAAAGTAGAAAAAGAGAAAAAGTATAAGAAGAAGAAAGAAAGGAGAGGAGGAAGAAGGCTTTGGCCAAGTGGGAAGGGAATAGGGAAGAGAGGAAGTGTGGAAAGTAGAATATGTAGAGAGGGAAGAGGATTGTGTAGGTGGAAGGATAAGGGATGGAATGAAGGGTATTTATAAGGGTGGGAGGGTTAGTGTTCGGTTATGTAGGAGGGAAGAATGGGTGGGAAAGGTTTGTATTTGAAATGGGTGGGGTTGGTGGGGAATTAAAGTGATAGGATTGCTGATGACTGTGGGGAAGAGTGTTTATTGGGAAGAGGGAAAGTAGGGTGTGGGTTTCAAGGTTTAGAAAAAGTAGGAGAGAAAAAAAAGGTGGAGTAGGTGGAGATTCTGTGGGACCCACTGGCTGAGAACTTGAAACTGTGAGCTGCCTGCCCGCTACCTGGCATTCAATGCCAGGAATGGGTGTTGAACACCCATAAGGAGGTTAAGATGCAGGCTTGGCTTCTTCCTTTAGGGCGTTGAACGTCCAGCATTGCTCCCTGGCTGGCGTTCAATGCTGGGATATGCTCCCTCTAGGGCGTTGAACGCCCAGACTGCCCCCTGTCTAGCATTCAACGCCAGTAATTCCTCCTCAATGGGTGTTGAATGCCTAGATGGGATCATGGAGAGGGTTTTCTCAGCTCCTTAGTGGGCGTTGAATGCCCAGCTCTCTCCTTCTCTAGCGTTCAACGCCAGCAAGGGACTCTCCCCAGGATGTTCTGTTTTCAGTTCTGAGTGTTTCTGTCACTGTTCTAAGTGCTGCACATGATCACAAACATCAAAAAGCAAGAGAAAAACTAAAATATAAATTCAAACTAAAGTAAATGAAAAGGAATAGAAATTACTATACTAATAGTTGGGTTGCCTCCCAATAAGCACTTATTTACCTTCATTAGCTTGACGGACAGCTCCATTACGGAGGTAGGTAGGGGCTTAGATCTTCACCCCTTACAGTGAACTTTCTTCCTGTGCTTTCGTTAATGAGCTCCACATGCTCTAGAGATAGGATCCTACTTACTGTGTGTGGAATGATTGGACCCTTGGTGAAGACAACTCTCATGCCAGGTGAGAGGCCTTCAGTGGGAATCTTCTTGTCCCTCCAGCCTTTAGGTACCTTCTTCTCAGTTCCTTCCTTCCCTGTGCTTGATGATGGTTGCCCAATACCAAACTTAGAGTTGGTGTTTGGGGGTTTTGTAAAGCTCTGCACTGAGAGGGAAGGTTGAAACATTATGTGTTGCATAATGGTACCACCTCTGTCAGAGGGAGATTGAGGGTTGGGTATCTTGAACAAGATATAATTCTCATGTAGTCTCAAGACTAGCTCTCCTTTTTTCACATCAATAATGGCCTTAGCAGTGGCTAGGAAAGGCCTTCCAAGAATGATGGATTCATCTCTGTCCTCCCTATTTTCTAAGATTACAAAATCAGCAGGGATGTAAAGGTATTCAACCTTCACTATGACATTTTCCACCATGCCATATGCCATTTTCAAGGACTTGTCTGCCATCTCTAATGAGATCTTGGCATGCTGCACCTCTAAAATTCCTAGCCTCTTCATTACAGATAGAGGCATTAGATTGATGCTTGAGCCAAGGTCACATAGTGCCTTCTCAAAGGTGATGGTCCCTATAGTATAGGGAATTAGGAAGCTTCCGGGATCCGAAAGCGTTTGAGGAAATTTCTTCTTAACCAAGGCACTGCACTCCTTGGTCAGTACCACAGGCTCATCTTCCTCTTCTAACACCTCTGTATGAGAAGATTTTGCCTTCAGCATCCTGAGGATTGCCAGGTACAGAGCAATTTGCTCTTCCTTGGACTCTTCATCCTCTTATGAAGAAGAGTATTCTTCAAGTTCCTCTCTTAGCAAAGGGGCGTGCAAGGTAACATTATCAGTCTCCTCATGAGCTTTGATTTCTTTGAGCTTCTCAACAGCAAGCTCTTCTTTGGGTTCGGTCACAACGTCCACCATGATGGCCTTGCACTCTTCCTTTGGGTTTACCTTTGTGTTGCTTGGAAGAGTGATAGATAGGATCTCTGGGATCCTCTTGCTTAGCTGGCCAACCTGTATCTCCCAGTTTCGAATGGAGAACCTAGTTTCAGCCATGAAACTGTGCGTGGTCTTGGAGAGGTTAGAGACTATAGCAGCCAAGTCATAAAGGCTCTGCCTGGGTATCTCTATCTTTTGCTGAGATGGTTCGAATGGTGTGTTATTGAACCTATTCCGGTTCATTCCATTCTAATTGTTGCTGAAACCTTATTGAGGCTTTTGCTAATCTCTCCACCTAAGATTAGGGTGGTTCCTTCATCCCTGATTGAAAGTATTCGAATAGGAATTATTGTTGGAGTTTCTGGAGGAATTTCCCATGTATTTCACCTCATCCATGGTGGTCCAGGCGTTATCACCTGTGTCCACCTCATAGGTTGTCTCTGGACAGTAAGCCTCTGAGCTCTGCGTCCTACTCAAGTGCTGAGTGATCATGTTGATCTATTAGGACATGAGCTTGTTTTGAGCCAAGATGGTGTCTAAGGTGCCTTCTTCTAGGACGCCTCTCTTCTAAGTGGCCCCATTGTTCATAGGTTTCCTCTCAAAAGTGTACATGTACTGGTTGTTGGCAACCATGTCAATAAGCTCCTGCGCCTCTTCAGGTGTCTTCTTTAAGTGGAGGGATCCACTTGCTGAGTGGTCCAGTGCCATATTGGACATCTCAGATAGACTATCATATATCTAACATTGTCCAATCAGAGATCATGTCAGGAGGGCATCTCCTGATCAGTTGCTTGTATCTTTCCCAAGCTTCATAGAGGGACTCATCCTCTTTCTATCTGAAGGTTTGTACTTCCACCCTAAGCTTGCTCAGCTTTTGGGGTGGAAAGAACTTGGTTAAGAACCCATTGACCACCTTCTCCCAAGTGTCTAGGCTTTTCTTAGGCTGAGAATCCAGCCATAGCTTTGCTCTATCTCTTACTGCAAAGGGGAAGAGCATGAGCTTGTAAACATCTAGATTAACTCCATTGGGTTTGACAATGTCACATATCTGCAGGAAATTTGTTTGGATCTTCATGTGGAAGTCCATGAAACTGGCATCTCTGTTATACCAAAATGACCAGTTGAGGCTTCAACTCAAAGTTGTTTGCTCCAATGGCAGGAATGGAGATGCTGTGCCTATAGAAATCAGAATTGGGTGCACTGTAAGATCTTAGGACCTTTCTTCCATCACCCCCATTATCTGGGTTAGCTACCATTGTTGTATCTTCAGCTTCTTGTTCTAGAGCTCCTATAAGATTCCTCACGGCTCTGATAGCCTGAGCTTGTTGCAGACGCCTTCTTAGAGTCCTTTTAGGTTTAGAATCTGGATCAAAGAAAGGTTCTTTATCCCTACTCCTATTCATAAACAAGAAGAAAGAAACCAAGAAGAGAAGAGAAAAGAGTCTCTATGTCAGAGTATAGAGGTCCTTGTTAGAGAGTTAGAAGAAAAGAAAAGAAAAATGTCTTTTAATTTAAAATGAAATTTCAAAAATGGAGAGAGAATAAAGAAGAAAGTTTTCAAAAAAGATAGAGAGAAAAAGAATTAGAGATTTTCGAAAGTAGAAGAGAGAGAGAAGAATTACAAAGAATCAAACTTTTAAAATTAAAATGAAACAAACAAGTAACGAACTAAGAAATATTTGAAAGCAAAATAAAGATTTGAAAGAGATTTGATTTTTGAAAATATTTAAAATTTTAAAAAGTAGGAAGTTGGAAAAGAATCTTTGAAATTTTAAAAATTAAAAAGAGAAAGTTAAAAGAGAGAAACCAGATAAGATAAGATTTTAAAATTTAAGACAAAACATTTGATTTTAAAAAAAAGTATTGAAATCAAAGAGAGAAAATCAAAGAAAGATTTTAAATTTAAAAATTTGAAAAAGTCAAGAGGAAAGGGAGATAAGATAAGATAAGATTTTAAAAATTAAATGATTTTAAACTTCAAATGAAGAAGAAATGATAAAATAACAATGTTTTTGAAAATTAAAGGGAAGGATAAAATAGAGATTTGAAAAGTAGAGAAGACAACAAGAGAAATAAAATTATTAATCAAGACACCAAACTTAAAAATTTTTTTGAATTTAAATTAAAAATTTTCAAAAAATTAAAAAAGGAAAAAAAACCAACAAGACACCAAACTAAAAAAAATTTGAAATCAAAGATATTATTTTCGAAAATTTGGGGGAGAAACTAAAAGACACCTAATAAGCGAAAATTTTATATGCTTTTTGCCATCATTTTCATGTAGTTTTTAGTATGTTTTGTTTAAGTTTTATTAAGTTTTCATATGTTTTATTGCAAAATTCACATTTTTGGATTCTAATTTGAGTTTGTGTGTTTTTATGCAATTTTAAATATTTTCTGGCAGAAATTGAGGAGATAGAGCAAAAGTCTGATTCAGAGGCAGAGAAAGCACTGCAGATACTGTTAGGATCTGACCTCTTTGCACTCAAAAGAGATTTTTTAGAGCTACAGAAGTTTAAATGGAGTGTTATTAATGGCTATGGAAAGCTAACATCCAGAGCTTTCCAGCAATGTATAATAGTTTATACTTTGCTTCAGAATTGAAGGCCCAAAACTGGCGGCCAACGCCAGCCTCCAGCCCTATTCTGGCGTCCGACGCCCACAAGGAGGAGACCAGCGTCCAACGCCCACAAAGGACCCCCAAGTAGGCGTTCAACGCCCCAGGAGCCTCCTAGCACGTGAATCTCAATTAAGTTCAGCCCAAACACTCACCAAGTGGGCCCCAGAAGTGGATTTTCGCACTAAAAGACTGTTTTACCCTTCTAATGTAATCCTTAGTCATTAGTCTAGTATTTATTTGAGAACTTTTATACTTTTCAGATCTTCTTCCACCACTTTACACATTTACATTGTATTTTCTATCAATATGAGTTTCTAAACTTCCTAGGTTGAGGGGAGGAACTCTGCTGAGTTTTATGGATTGATAAAGTATTACTGTTTTATCTTCAATCCGTGTTTGATTCTCTATTCTAAGATGTATCTTTGTTCTTCATCATTATGAATGCGTTGAACTGGCATAAGCTTATCTCATTCTACATGGGTTCAGAGTGAGTCTTTCATCGGACAATGATGAACCACTAGCTTGATTATACATCTCTTAGATGGCTAATCCACAACTTTGTTGGGGACTTCCCGAGACACCAGTTCAGCCGAGGTATGGGGAGATTAGAGTCTTTGTGGTAAAGGCTAGAACCAAAGGCGCAGCATTCTCTGATCCGGAAGATTCGACCTTGTCTGTGGTATTTTGAGTAGGATCATCAAGGGGAATGGACTGCAGAAGCTTCACCCTAAATCATACTGGATTCGCACTAACCCTGGGGTTCAGATCTGGAGGAGCATTGGAGACCTCTCAAGAAAGGCGTTGATCACATACAGCCTGCCATAGAAGAAATCATTCACAGTTGGAGGAGGCACTAAAACCAAATTGATCCAAGAGAACAAAGCATCTCCAAGCCTTAACCATCTCCTTATCATTACTTTCACCATCAATTGAGTAACGTTTTCTTTATTTTACTTTTATGCACTTTAAACAACCAACCAACTTTTCTATCCGTCTGACTAAGATTTACAGAATAACCGTAGCTTACTTCAAATCACAATCCTCGTGGGATCGACCCTACTCACTCAAGTATTATTTGGACGACCCAGTGCACTTGCTGGTTTAGTTGTGCGAAGTTTAATTCCGCACACCAGCACTAAACTTCAAAATTTTGAAATCAATTAAAGAAAAACATAAAGAAAATTTTGAACACCAAGAAAGAAAAAAAAACAATTTTCAAAGAGACTCGGAAAAACCAATGAAAACCAAAGGGACACCAAATTTAAGACTTGACACAAGACTCAAACAAAATAAAAAAGATGACTAAAGATGGAGATATTTTTTTTTTGAAAAATTTTAAAAGGAAAACAAGAAACACAAAAAGAAAAATAGTAAAAGTACCTAATCTAAGCAGCAAGACAACCGTTAGTTTGTCAATCACGAACAATCCCCGACAATGGCGCCAAGAACTTGGTACACGAATTTGTGACTCGCACAACTTAACCGGTGATGAGGGAAAAACAATTCCACACAAACTCATCGGCAAGTGTACCGGGTCGAATCAAGTAGTAATAACTCACCAGAGTGAGGTCGATCCCACAGGAATTGATGGATTGAGCAACTTTAGTATGGTGATGAATTTAGTTAAGTGAATATTTGACGATTTGAGTGAAACTTGATTAACAGAAGTAAAATTGCAAGAAAATAAAAGGGAGAAGGTAAATTGACAAAATCTTAAAGTGCAGAAGAAGTAAATTGTAGAAACTTAAAGTGCAACAAAGTAAACAAGCTGAAACTTAAAGTGCAAGAAAGGTAAATAACTGAAACTTAGAGTGCAAGAAATTTAAATTGCTGAATCTAAATTGACAGGAAACTTAAATTGCATCAAGAATAAAGGGATTTGGTATTGGGATTCAAATTGAACTAGAAAATAAAAGTGCAGTGGATTAAAGAAGTATGAGATGAGGAGAATTGTAGAAGAACTAAAACAAAAATGAAAAATTGCAGAAGAATCAAAATAGCAAGAAAGCTTAGCTCAATTATGAAATCTGATGAGCAAGAATCGTGTTGGTTAGGAATTTCTCTTATAGAAAGGAATTACTTCATTGTAAGCATAGCTCCAAACCAACAAACAACTCTCACATCAAATTAAAATATGGTTTTGTCACATGTACAAACCCCAACGAAAATTAATCGAAGTACTTAGACTCCGGGTCTTCTCACAAGGAGTTGCAATGAAGTGTTCAATTATTGGCTATGAAAATGCAAGGGGTTTGATTTTGTATTTTTGCAAGAAAATAAATGTCAAGAAGAAATAAATGACAAGAAAAGTAAAGAGAGCAATTAAAGAAAGCAATTAATAAAGAAAGACATTCATGGCAAGGTTTGAGATCATAGGCTTTCTATCCTAGTCATGAATCATAACAATACTTAACAAAAGTTTATCTTATTACGTCATCTCCAACGATGGAAGAAGATATAGGTTATCTTCCATGAGAGAAAGTCTAACAAGACTAGCTAATCTCAAATAAAAATTCCTAATCAACTCACTAATTGAATTAGCAAGAGATTAGAGTCATTGAAAATGATATTAACTAACAACACTAGATCACCAATCTAAATTGGGTATTCATGACTCAAGAATGCCCAATTACTCTTTCCAAGCCAAGAATGCTCAAAATCTACTCTAAAGCCCAAGCAAGTATTTTATCAAACACTTGGTGGGTACAAATGGAAAGCATGGTAAATGTGCAAGAAATAGTAAAATCTACCAACTACCAATTGCAAGAAAAGTAAATTCACAACTCAAATCAACAATTAAAAGAACATCAAACATTAAATTTCATTCAATGTAAACTAAATCCAACATAAGCATCCATGAACATAAAAAAAGCATAAAAGTAAAATTAACATCACAAACTAAGAGAATGAAAGTGTAGAAGCAAGAAATCATAAAGGAAACAACATGAAAAGATGAGATTGCACCTAGATCTAGGAGAGATTAACCTAACCTAATTCTAGAGAGAAGAGGGAGCTTCTCTCTCTAGAAACAAACCTACATGATGCTATACTACCAAACAATTGCTCCCCCCTTTGACCAAGCATGAATTTTGCATGAAATAGCATCAGAAATGAGTTGGGTTGGGCCCAAAGTGCTTCAGAAATTGCCCCCAGCGATTTCACCTTTAGTGGGCCACGAGCAGCATCGGCCCGCACTCGTACAGTGCGCGTGCGCGCCCCTAAACGTGAAGCAACATATGGAAAATTTTATATCATTTTGAAGCCCCGGATGTTAGCTTTCCAACGCAACTAAAACCACCTTATTTGGACCTCTATAGCTCAAGTTATGGTTGATTGAGTGTGACGAGGTCAGGCTTGACAGCTTTACGGTTCCTTAATTTCTTCATGAGTTCTCCCACTTCGCATGCTTTTCTTTCACTCCTTCAATCCAATCTTTGCCTTCTAAACCTGAAATCACTTAACAAACATATCAAGGTATCGAATGAAATTAAAGTGGATTAAATTTAGCTATTTTAAGGCCTAAAAAGCATGTTTTCACACTTAAGCACAAATCAAGGGAGAATTGCAAAACCATGCTATTTCATTGAATAAATGTGAGAAAAGTTGATAAAATCCCCCAAATTAAGCACAAGATAAATCGCAAAATCGGGGTTTATCAAATCTCCCCAAACTTAAACCAAGCATGTCCTCATGCTAAGAATAAAGAAGGACAAGAAAAGGGATATGAACATTTATTCAATGCAAATAAACTATGTGCATCTATCTATATGAATGCAACTAAATGCAAAATGATTCTACCTACTTGGTTAAAAGTAAATCAATCCCCAAGAACACATATGCATATGTAGGGCTAAGTAGTATGATAATTCATGAATCCTACCAATTTGAATATCAAAATAAAGTACAAGTAGACTTGCAAGAAAAAAGCTCATGAAAGCCGGGAACAAGGAATTGAGCATCGAACCCTCACCGGAAGTGTATCCGCTCTAGTCGCTCAAGTGTATAGGGTCGATTCACTCAATTCTCTTCTACTCATGCTTTTCATGATTTATTTTTCATCTAACAATCAACAATTATTCAATGCATGCATACATTCATCATGAGGACTTATTCATAGGTTGTAATGGGGCTAGGGTAAAGGTAGGGATGCATATGGTCAAGTGAGCTTGAAATTTGTATCTTTGATTAACCTAAGCTCTCACCAAACACATACAACAACCTATACAATTCTAATACACAATCTAACTACCCATGAATCCCACTTTTTTTTTTCACATACTCATGCATTCTCTTTAATTAACGTTCCATATGCACTGATTTTTATTGAACTTTACTTTGGGGCATTTTTGTCCCCTTTTTATTGCATTTTTTTCTTTTTTTTTTTATATTTTTTTCCTTTATTACTTTTTTTTTTTACATTTTTTTCACATTTTTTTTCTTTTTTTCAAAGTATATACAAACATATCAATGCATATGGATTTACATATTTAATGCATAAGCATGTACCCAATTCTCAAAAATGTAAAAACACACTTTCCTCTCAACCAATGTCCCAAGTTTCCCATACCCAATTGATACACACCCTCACTAGCCTAAGCTAATCAAAGATCCAAATTAAGGACATTTATTATTTTTCACTTAGGGGTAGTGATGTGCTAACATTAAGAACAAAAGGGATTAAATAGGCTCAAAATTGGCTAACAATGGTTGATGAAAGGTAGGCTATTTGGGTAAGTGAGTTAAATGAAATGATGGCCTCAATCATATAAATGCATGTATACATGGAATAATGGACATAAAGAATCAAACAAATCAAAGATTACAATCATAGAAAGAGAATAATACACACAAGAATGGAAATAAGTGATTATAAGATGTAACCACACAATTTGGCTCAAAACTCACATGCTTGTGTTCTTAGCTCAAAAACCGTGTTCCAAAATAAATTCTTCAAGCAAGTTCACACAAAAAAATTTTTTCAAATTGGTAGGGTGCCCTAAAAACAGTTTTTTGGAAAAGAAATCATCACCCTAACCAAGTAGTCCTAACATAAAAAGGAAGTGGTAAAAATATGTACAAATTCTAACTAACATGCAATCTATCATGCAATGCAACAACTAATCTAACAAAGACAAAAATTAAAAATTGGTGTTGAAAAAGAAAATTGTTATCCATGGAGATCGGTCGGACGACCTCCCCACACTTAGAAATTTGCACCGTCCTCGGTGCATACAAAGAAGAGCAAGGTGGACGGGTTGCTATTGATGAACTCCTTCAAAAGGTTGTGCGGATGAACTTGTTTGTTGCCCCATTTAGAAGCCTTTCCATTCCTTTCCTTCTTTGTGGCCGACCCATGGAGATCGGTCGGACGACCTCCCCACACTTAGAAATTTTCACCGTCCTCGGTGCATGCAAAGAAGAGCAAGGTGGACGGGTTGCTACAATTGATGAACTCCTTCAAAAGGTTGTGCGGATGAACTTGTTTGTTGCCCCATTTAGAAGCCTTTCAATTCCTTTCCTTCTTGGTGGCCAACCTAAAAGGAAAGAAAAAGAAAGAAAATTAAGCCTACAACAAAGATATCAAAGCAAATAAAACATAGGCGGGGACTAATGCCAAATAAAAGTAAGGTTCTCACAGCATGTTAGCTACGCATGTAAGCGAGAGAGAAATATATGTAAAGGGCATATCAACTAATACTTGATGCAAGAGTAAAGTCAAAGCATAAAGAGCACTCAAAAGTATCAAGTTCAACTAGAAAGAGTGGGTCATGGAAGACATGCAAGCACATATCAGTGCACAAAGGATACAAGGATCATCAAGGGTTAAGCATTGAATTAGAAATTTCATTACCCATCAATATCAAACAAGTCAAGAAGCACCAAGATTAACCAAGAAATTCTCAACAATTGAGTAAGAAAATTCAACACCATTATTCGAATAAGAAGCTCAAAAAAAAGAAAGTAAAAAGAAGCTATAAAAACAGAATGAAAATGCAAAGAATAAAAAGTATGCGAATACAATGGACAAAAGAAAATGGATGATGAGAAAAAAACTTTTTTTTTGTGACGCGGACACGTCATGCACGCCCACGCGCCGATGCGCAGATTGGCAGAAGGAACAAGCGACGCGGACGCGCACAGTACGCGTACGCGTGCTTGATGAAGTTGGCGACCGACGCGGACGCATCACGTACGCTTGCGTGTCAGGTTGCGGGAACAGAGTAGGCACAACTTTGGCATAACTCTCTGGTTTTTGTACCAGGAGTGTGAAATGCACCACCGACGCGCGTGTTCACAGCACGCTCGTGCGCGGATGCCCTTTTTTTTTAAAGGTGCTTAGAACAAAAACATGGCACTCTCCTAATCTACAAGCATTCTAAAACAATGAAAAATCAAATTTAACAACAAATCTTTTTAGTTTTTGAAAAATTTTTAAATATACTAAAAATAAAACTTATACTATAAGTAAAACACTACTCAACAACAACTAAGCTACAACTTAAGGCACAAATCTAATCAAACAAACCAACAACTAAAATATTAAAAAACAAGAGTATGCAAAGAAGAAAACTACCTAACAATGGCAACCCAATTCATCCATTGATTATATTTACAAGAGAATGGAAAGAGTTTACCATGGTGGGGTGTCTCCCACCTAGAACTTTTATTTTAAGTCCTTAAGTTGGACATTTGGGAAGCTCCTTGTCATAGTGGCTTATGCTTGAACTCATCTTGAAACTTCCACCAATGCTTGGACTTCAAGTAAGCTCCAAAATTCAAGATCAATGGCACCAAGCTTTGATGAAGTTCCACAAAAGCTAAGGGCTTCCAAAATTGGTCTTCATATATTCCCGAATCCCAAATCTTATTTCTACACACATCTTCAAGTTGATCATCACAATTCCAATTGGGTGAGAAGTGATCCGAATTCTCAAGTAAACACCAAAGCATCTTCCTAGACCCCTTTAGTTGAGAACTATACCAACCATTGTACTTAGACTTAAAGCTTCCAACCATAAGGAACCTTGATTGGAATTTCCACCCACTACTCAATTTCCTTTTGTTCTTAACCCCACAAAGAGCTCTAAGTTGCCCATCATTTTCAATCAAACCATATTCAAGTGGGAAAGTAAGGATTAGAGATAATAATTTTACCCACTTGAATGTTATGTTAGATGGCGACTTAGGAAGGGACGTCTCCAATGGTCTTGTAAGTTCCATTCCCTTGTGCTCTTCTTTGAATACTTCCACCTCTTGGCAAGCTTCTTCAACTTCAACCTCTTCCTCTTGACAAAGTTCTTCACATTCAACCACCTCTTCACCAACTTCTTCTAGCTCTTTCCCACTCTTCACGTCATAACATGGAGGTAATGTGGAACTTATCTCAATATTTACCTCAATATCAATAGGGGAAGATTCCTCAAATACCAAAGGATCATGTGTTGGTGTGGGCTCATCTCCAAGAGGAAGATTTGTTATTTGCTCACCTTCTTCCAATTCTTCATCATTCATTATATGCTTAGGAAGTTGCACACTATCCTCTTCAACACCAAATTCAAGCTCATTGGAGGAAGGTTCAACAACTTCCACAAAATCATCAACAATGTCACTTGGTGTGGAAGTATTCTCAAGCTTGAAATCCACCTCTTGTTCAACTTTGCCTAGGCTTTCAACCACTTCTTCTTCATTAACAATCTCTTCACTCCCCACTTGTTGCAAGACATACCCCATCTCCTTATCCTCATGTTGAGATTCTAAAATCTCCTTCATGCTCCTTTCTTCGGTTGATTTCTCACATTCATCCGTGGAGATGCTTTGCTTGTTGCATGAGTCCCATGAGTCTAAGTTGGCTTTAATTTTGGCAAGGTTAGCCTCGATAACTTCATAATTCTTTTGGGCCTTCTCTTGCTCCTTTTGACGGATTATTGCTTGAAGTCAATCCATTGCTTCCTTGAAGCGATCCATTGACTCTTGGATGGATGGATATGGGTGTTCTTCCATGAAAGGTTGTGGTGGAAAGGGAAATTCATTATGTGGTTGAAAGTTGTCATACAGGGGAGGTGATTCATCTTGGTAATAGTATGGAGGTGGTGGTTCTTGAGGGTATTGGTGGTGGAATTGGGGTGGTTCTTCATATGGTTCATATGGTTCACAAGGTGATTGGTATGGTGGATATGGGTTGGGGTCGTATGGAGATGGTTGGTGAAAAGGGGCTTGTGAGTAAGGTGGTTCAAAATTATGTTGAGGAGGTGGTTCATAGGCATATGGTGGTGGTTGTTGACAATCACAATAAGGGTCACCACATCCATTAGATTGATATGCATTAGGATTAGGGTTATACCCATAAGAATCCGGAGGTTGTTGTTGCCAAGAAGGTTGATCAATCCCTTGAGGCTCCTCCCATCTTTGATTGTTCCATCCTTGATGCACATCCTCATTGTAGCTCCCATTTCCTACAACATAATTTGAACCAAACTCATAGCCAAAGTGAGGATGAGAATTCATAATAGCAAATAAAAACAAAAGCTAACAATATTAAGCAACAAAGTCCTAAGCCTAACAAAAACTAACAAATAAGCAAAAGGCAAACATATTCACAATATTCACAATAGCCAATAACATAGCACCACTGCAACTCCCCGCCAACGGCGCCATTAATTTGATGATCAAGAATCGTGTTGGTTAGGAATTTCTCTTATAGAAAGGAATTACTTCGTTGTAAGCACAGCTCCAAACCAACAAACAACTCTCACATCAAATTAAAATATGGTTTTGTCACATGTACAAACCCTAATGAAAATTAAACGAAGTACTTAGACTCCGAGTCATCTCACAAGGAATTGCAATGAAGTGCTCAATTATTGGCTATGAAAATGCAAGGGGTTTGGTTTTGTATTTTTGCAAGAAAATAAATGGCAAAAAGAAATAAATGACAAGAAAAGTAAAGAGAGCAATTAAAGAAAGTAATTAATAAAGAGAGACATTCATGGCAAGGTTTGAAATCATAGGCTTTCTATCCTAGTCATTAATAATAACAATACTTAACAAGAATTTATCTTATTATGTCATCTCCAACGATGGAAGAAGATATAGGTTTTCTTACATGAGAGAAAGTCTAACAAGACTAGCTAATCTCAAATCAAAATTCCTAATCAACTCACTAATTGAATTAGCAAGAGATTAGAGTCATTGAATATAATATTAACTAACAACTCTAGATCACCAATCTAAATTGGGTATTCATGACTCAAGATTGCCCAATTACTCTTCCCAAGCTAAGAATGCTCAAAATCTACTCTAAAGCCCAAGCAAGCATTTTATCAAACACTTGGTGGGTACAAATGGAAAGCATGGTAAATGTGCAAGAAATAGTAAAATCTACCAACTACCAATTGTAAGAAAAGTAAATTCACAACTCAAATCAACAATTAAAAGAACATCAAACATTAAATTTCATTAAATGTAAACTAAATCCAACATGAGCATCCATGAACAAAAAAGAAGCATAAAAGTAAAATTAACATCACAAACTAAGAGAATGAAAGTGTAGAAGCAAGAAATCATAAAGGAAACAAGATGAAAAGATGAGATAGCACCTAGATCTAGGAGAAATTAACCTAACCTAATTCTAGAGAGAAGAGGGAGCTTCTCTCTCTAGAAACTAACCTACATGATGCTATACTACCAAATAATTGCTCCCCCCCTTTGCCCAAGCTTGAATTCTACATGAAATAGCATCAGAAATGAGTTGGGTTGGGCCCAAAGTGCTTCAGAAAGAGCCCCCAGCAATTTCACCTTTAGTGGGCCACGAGTAGCATCAGCATGCACGCGTACAGTGCACGTGCGCGCCCCTAAACACGAAGCAACATATGGCAAATTTTATATCATTTCGAAGCCCCGGATGTTAGCTTTCCAACGCAACTAGAACTGCCTCATTTAGACCTATGTAGCTCAAGTTATGGTCGATTGAGTGTGAAGAGGTCAGGCTTGATAGCTTTACGGTTCCTTCATTTCTTCATGAGTTCTCCCACTTCGCATGCTTTTCCTTCACTCCTTCAATCCAATCTTTGCCTTCTAAACCTGAAATCACTTAACAAACATATCAAGGTATCAAATGAAATTAAAGTGGATTAAATTTAGCTATTTTAAGGCCTAAAAAGCATGTTTTCTCACTTAAGCACAAATCAAGAGAGAATTGCAAAACCATGCTATTTCATTGAATAAATGTGAGAAAAGTTGATAAAATTCCCCAAATTAAGCACAAGATAAACCGTAAAATTGGGGTTTATCAAAATCCTAAAAGAGAAATTTGACAATTGCAAGAGAGTAACAAGAACAGCAAGCAAATCTAGATCTCAATTATTCTCTTGACCAAAAAGTAAAGAAGAAATTGCAGTAGAAATAAAGTGAAAACAGAAAAGAAGATTGAGATCCAATTTCCGATTCTTAGAACTATATAAAGGAAAAGTAAAAGATGATTCTCAGATGAAGAATTTCAGTGGAGTACTTCAATCTGAGTTCAAAACCCAAAACAGAAAATAGAAGTTGCAGAAGAAAAGAAAAAAAAATGAACACAGAAAGCAAACTTAGATCTGATCCCCAATTTCCCAAATTCTCCAATTCTAACAAGGAAATTAAAAGAGAGCAAAAGGTAAAAAGAAGGTCCCCCTCAAATCCATTCTATTTTCAGTCATCAAAACTTGGAGTGGGCTTTTTGATTTGGCCTTGAATGAAAGTGGATCCAGATGGTGTTGGCTCCCAGGGAAGCGCTAAGTTGAATAAGTGTGTGCCCCATTTACTCCCTCAGCGTGCACCTCTCGTGCGTATGTTGCCTCACTTAGCGCTCCCTTTGTGAGCACTGCGCTCCTTTATTGAGCGCTGGCTTTTTGGTTGAGCGCTACACCATTTGGTGCACAATTTCCTTCCTTGGCGCTCTCCTAGTGACCGCTACGCTCTGATTTTGAGCACTGCACTATAAGTGCTCCTCACGTGCGCACTTTTTCTTCATTGGCGCTCTTTTAATGAGCCCTACGTTAAGAGGTTGAGCACTGGCTATGCGTACGGATGGCACGAGCTTCCTCCCCCAAGTTCGAAAGTCACAAAAAAGGTGACAAAGTGAGCGCCACGCTCACTTTACAAGTGAACGCTAGCCATGTTTGCTAGTGAACATGGCGTTCTTCTTCTTAACGCAACGCTTCCCTTATTACTTCCCCTTTCTCTTCATTTCTTCACCTACAAGCAACCAAACAAGCAATCAAAATCTCACCAAAATTATAAGGTCTTTTGCATCATTCATTAAAATCAATTAATTCTAGCATAAACCTTGTGATTTTGTGTAAAATAAATGATGTTTGATTGATTCAAAATGATCATGAAATTCCACTCCAATCACTTACTTATTGTGTAAGAAAGTGCATAAAACCTAATTAAACAAGTGAAAAATGCTTGTAAAACTAGCATAAGATGACTTGTCATCACAACACCAAACTTAAATCTTGCTTGTCCCCAAGCAAGCACTAAACATGAGAAGAAATGAGATAAAACAGAGAAGCATTTATGTCCTTATTTAGCAGGTAATTGAATTTGGACTATGTTATGCAGACAAGATGCAGCTCAATTATTCTTAGCTTACAGATATGAAATGTCTCTTTGAGGATTTACTAGAGTTGCTGTTATAATGCCTTGTTCTTTTATTGATCCCTATTAGATTTTCCCTTCTTTCTTTTTCTTAGAAGCTTATTTCTTACTGACAGATCAGTATCAAGTGTTGCAGCAGCCTTTTGGCTCAATTTTTCTCAGCACATCTTCACTACAGGCACTTGGCTCACAATTCTTCTTAGGAACATTGATGCCCAGCACCTCTTTGGGTTACTAAATACTTTGTAACTAGGTTGCTCTTGATAATGGACTTTCGGTTGGTAATCTTGGATTAGTTAATCCAAGTTACCAAGTTTTAAAAGACTCCTCAGAACCTAATTATCCAAGCATATCCTAGTACAAGAAGCACCACAGGCATATGTCCTAAGGTATAAGCTATTGGTGTCTAGCCTTATTATTTGTTTCTTTCATTCTTGTTGCCAATCCTTGGCTTTTCTTTTCTTTTTCCTTCTTACCTTTCTTCATTTTTCAGGGATGTTCATTAATTGGAGGTTTTATAACAGCCACTTAGTTCTCACTACAAAAGATATTCTATTCTACAGCTTTTATTATTGAGCTTATCATCTAATCAAGCAATTACCACCATAAGTCTTTATTCTAATTCCTACTACATTGGACAATCACTTTCTATTTCAAATATTTTCTCTTATTGATGCAAAAGGAAAACAAGACAGAATTTAATGCAGATGAGTGATAACAAGTATAATGCAGATCCTAATAAGAAATCTACTAAAGATAAGAAAGTGCAGAATATAAAATATTTGGAGGCATATCAAGTTTCAGATATGCAACATCCTTATTTAATTAAAACTTTAAAAGGGACTCCACCACCTCTAGTTGTTGTGCTCTTTTCCTCTGCTGGATTCTCCTTTTTTCTTTGGCTCCTGCTTCCGCTTCTTGTTTGTTTCTTGGGGTTCTTCAACAGCGCATCTACGATCCCGAACGTGGTCTACCTGATCCCAGAGCCCAGCATCCTTCAATCCTTGTTGCATGTGTGCTACATTTTTCTTGGCTTTTGCTCTCGGATGGTCTACCAATTCTCGGCATTGAACATATGGCTTGATCTCTCGGTTTAATATTGGAATGCCACTGACTACATAGTCTAACTTTTCTTGAGTTTCTATATCATACTCCATTCTGTCCAAGTTCCTATGCTCTCCAATTGTATGATATATATTCTTCCATTGGTAAAGATTTTGGATGTACTCTCCTTGCTTGGCTTGTTGTAGGGACAATTTATTAAATGATTCTTGAGAGTATGCCGATTGTTTCCTTTGCCAATCAAGAGTTCTTGCTTGAAATTCTCTCTGTTGATCCAAAATCTTGAACTGGAAGTTTTCTTGCTTCTCCATCATTTGCTGTTGCCAATGCTCTTGTTGCTCTTGGGCTTTCAAGTACTGCTCTTGTTGCTTCAAATATTGCTCCTATTGTTGCTCCTGTGCCCTCATATATTATTGAGACATTTCTTCAATGGCTCTTTGCATTTGGCTTAAGTCCATTGCACCAGAAGCTTGTTCTCGCTCCATTTGTGGTCACCTCCTTCTTCCTTGAGCTCTTCTCTCCTCCTGGGTTTCAATGATACCATCCATTTTTTGCTTAGTGATTCCTCTGCCTCCTTTTTCCCGATCTGTATCTGCATCCTCAAAGAGTATCCCTACTCTATTGCACAGCCTCAGAATGGTACCTGGGTGACCAATTCTGCTTGATTTGCCAGTATTCTCAGCCATCTCTAGAATGCTATCTGCTATGAGCTGTGGGACATTGATTTATCCTTCCCTAAGTATGCAATATATTAGAATTGCCCTCTTTATTGTGACTTCAGATGTATTTCCAGTTGGGAGTATAGACCTTCTCACTATCTCATACCACCTTTTGGCCTCAGGTATGAGATCAATTCTCTTCAAGCGGCTTGGAGCTCCCTCTGAGTCCCTTTTCCAGTCTTTGCCTTCAAAGCATAAACCATGTAATATCTCATCAGGATCACTCTCACCTGTCATTCTTTCATCAAAGCTGGGTTCTTCATAGGTATCACTCTTATCTGTAAAACTTTCATGATGGATGGTGGGCTGAAATCTACCTCAACCCCCCTAACATAGCTCTTGTAAGGAGGACTGGTCTTGCTTGACCTCACAGCATTTGTATAGAACTCCCTTATCATGGTTGCACTTATGTCTGTGAGAGGTTTACATAGGAGTTCCCATCTCCACTCTACAGTTATTCTTCTCATGATGAGGTATTCTCCATCTTTCAATCTGAAACCCATCTCTGGAATTACTTCTTTTGATTCCATTAACCTGTGATATCTTAATTCATAAAATTAAGACTTAAATCTCTTGGTATCATAAGTTGGTGGTTCGGCTATAGCTTGTTCCTTTCCTTTCCTTCTTTTGGAACTTGATGAAGCCAAGAATTAGAATGAAGGAAGGGAGAAGAAAGGATGAACTTTGGTTAAGGCACGGTTTAGGATGGAGGGGAGAAGAAGTTGGATATTGTGTGATGTCTTTGGGTAAGAGAATAATGATGTAACTATTATGAAGGACTTTTATGAAGAAAGCAATGGTATGTGGGCTTAAGAAGTGTTACTGCCCATTTATAGAAGGGACATGAACTATTGAAGCAGAACAATGGGTTGGAGGATTCGGTTAAGTTGCAATGAAGGGTGAGGATTGAGCATGCCTTTATTAAAACTTTATGGAATGAACGGTTTGCATGTAGAGATGGATGAAGACAAGGATTACTCTTTCATTGGGCATATGGTTCGGCCTCTTAGGTGCTTAACCTTGCAGATTTTGTTTCCAAGAGAACACAATTTCCTAAGCACATGTGACTCACTTTTCCCCCTTGTGACAACTGTACATGATGTAGTTTTGTCCTTTCCACTCAATTTTCTTCATACCTATCCAATTAAATCAAGGTAATGGTAAGCCAAAAATTGAATTTGGTACGGTGGTGTTTATCAAGTGAAAAGTAATAAAGAAAAACAAAATTTTCTATATGTTCCTTATTTATGAAAAACTAACTATGCCCCTTAGGAATTGAACAAAATTTTGGTGAACACCAAACTTGTTTTTTGCTAAGTGATTCATGTGAGACCTAATGAATGTCTATCATAATTAGTGTATTCATTATAAGAAACATTTTATTTTCTACCTTAATGCAATAAACTCATAAAATTATGCAATATATGGTTTATCTATTGAGAAAATTCTACTCCCCTCTCCTGCGAGATGCTAAAATAACACTTCCCTCCCTCTATTTTATAAATATACATTTTCCTCCCTTTTAACTTTTAAAAAACCTCCACTTTAATCCATTTTAAACTTTTTGTGTTAACTAATGTTAACTTTATCCATTTTTTAAAAAAAATTTAAAAAAAATACCCATTAGCAAAAATTTTATTTTTTATCATTAAATTTTGTTTATCAAAATATCCTTTAATAAATTATTCTTTTATTGATTAAATTATATTTTTTAAAAAATTTAATAATTATATTATTTTTTTCTAAAATACTCTTCAATAATTTTTTAATTATTAAATTATAATTTTACCAAAATTTTCGTTAACAATTTTTTTATATTTTATTATTAAATTTTCGACATCTATATATATTATTTTAACATTAAATAAAAAAATTAGTAAGATTATTTTTAAATATCAATATATATTAATTGTTACACATATTAACAGTGGTAAGATTTTTTTATTTAATGTTAAAATAATTTATATTGATATCCAAAAATTAATAGTAAATATAAAAATAATTGTTAAAAATTTTTTAGTAAAATCACAATTTAATAATTAAAAAATTATTGAAGAGTAGGTATCTTAGAAAAAAATAATTTAGTTATTAATTATTTTAAAAATATTTTGATAAAAATACAATTTAATCAATAAAAGAATAATTTATTAAAGGGTATTTTAGTAAGCAAAATTTAATGATAAAAAATAAATTTTTTGTTAATGGGTATTTTTTTCAAAAAATAATTTATTTTTTCTTAAAAATGGATAAAGTTAACATTAGTTAACACAAAAAATTTAAAATAGATTAAAGAGGAGGTTTTTTAAAAGTTAGAAGGGAGGGGAATGTATATTTATAAAATAGAGGAGAAGGGAGTGTCATTTTAGCATCTCGCAGGGGAGGGGAGTGAAATTTTCTCTTATCTATTTATGAATTTGAGCCTTTTGAGCAAAAGTGATTTTCTTGAAATTCATAGCATATGTAGACACCAAACTAAATGTTTGACTATATACTTCAATGGAATGAATGAGTATATATCCTAAAATGGTTATATGATTAGCATGCTTAAAAAGCTATTTTAAAGTGCCTTTAGGCACACCAAACTTAGGAATCAAACATATGCTTTAAAACTATGTGTGCAGTTATCAAATCTGCTCATGAGAGCTCAAATTTATGCTAGAAGAACCATTAATTATTAAAATTGAAACAAAAGCAAGAATATTAAATCATGGGCTACCTCCCATGGAGCGCTCTTTTATTGTCACTAGCTTGACATTGGGTCCTTGTTAGGGTGGCTGATGACTATGGTGCCTCAGCTTGTCCCCTCTCACTGTGAGCCTTCTTCCTGTTCGTTGATGATCAATCTCCATATGCTCCAGTGAGAGTATCTTATTGACGACGTAATAATCATCAGTTTGTGGATCTGCCTCCAGCTGCTGGTAGATCAATCTTACTCTGTCCCCTTTTGAGAATCCTTCAGTTGGTACCCTTTTGTTCTTCCACCCTTTTGGAATCCTTTTCTTGCTCTTCTTTCCTTTCTTTGGTGGTTCTTCTATCCTTACAGCAGGCTTTATATCAGGGTCTGTCTTCCTTATGATCAACTCCTCACTTTCTTCCTACCTTCTCTTCTCATTCTTTACATCTTCCTTTCCCTTTTGTTCTTCTCCATTGTTTGTCTTTTGCTTCAGAGGTGAGCTGATAAGTGCTTCATTGGGTTTTTCTTTACAATGTAAATCTTCTTCTTCAACCCTCATGCATCTTTTCTCTTCAACAGTATGATGTATTTCTTGGAAGATATTTAGAGTGATCTTCTCATCATTTACCCTCAAAGTCATTTCTCCTTGTTCCACATCAATGATAGCCCTTGTTGTGGCCAGGAAAGGTCTTCCCAATATAATAGAGTCATTCCCCTCTTCACCTAAGTCCAGGATTACAAAATCTGCTAGAAATATAAATTTCCCTATTCTGACCAAGAGATTTTCAATCACCCCCTTGGAAATTAGCAGAGATCTATCCACTAGCTCCAATGACATCTGTGTAAGCTTCACTTCTTCTATAGATAGCCTTCTCATCATAGACAAAGGCATCAGGTTGATACTGGATCCTAAATCACACAGTGCCTTGTCAATGATTATGTTACCAATGGTACAAGTCAAGAAGAAGCTCCCAGGGTCTTTGAGTTTTGGTGGAAGGCCTTCTTGGATCACTGCACTGCATTCTTGTGTCAAGATTACTGTCTCTTTGTCATTCCAGCTCCTCTTCTTGTTGATCAGCTCTTTGAGAAACTTAGCATATAGAGGCATCTGCTCCAATGCTTCAGCAAGTGGGATGTTGATCTCTAGTTTCTTAAAAACTTCCAGAAATTTGGGAAACTGTTGATCCTTGAGCTCCTTTTGCAATCTTTGAGGGTATGGCAGAGGAGGGGTGTAAGTCTTCACTATCTTCCTCTGTTCTTGTGATTGCTCCTCCATGATTTGCTTTCCCTTATTTGAAGCTTGTGGATGTTCCTCTTTCTCCCTGAGCTTTTCTTGGTCCTTCTCCTTAAGTGTCACTTCTTCCTTGCTGCTGGCCTCATCATTCTCAGCTGGCCTCTTGTTAGTTTCTTTGTCATTTACCAAGGTTCTTCCACTCCTTAATTTTATTGCATTGCATTCTTCTTTGGGATTGGGAATGGTGTCACTTGGTAATGTATTGGGTGCTCTTTCAGACACTGTTTGCTTGGACAATTGGCCAATTTGCCTCTCTAGATTTTGCAGTGAGGCTTCATGGTTCTTATGGGCCAATTCTTGATGCTTGATCATATTTTCCATTATTATCTCCAAGTTGGAGATCCTTTAAGATTTTTTGGGTGGTTGTGGTTGATTATGGGATGTTGAGGGTGGATAATAGTTATTTTGGTTAGTGGATGGGTTGTTGGATGGATAGTAGTTGGGTTGGGGTTGATTGTTTTGTGGTTTTCTGTATTGGTTTTGGTTAGTGTTTTCATGGTCTTGATGGTTTTGATGGTTTGTATTTCTGGAATTATTTTGGTTTGAGTTTCTCTGCCAAGGCTGCTGGTTTTGGTTGTCTCCCCACCTCAAATTGGGGTAGTTCCTCCAGGATGAGTTGTAGGTATCTCCATGAAATTCATTCTGACCAGCACCTTGATTGTGCATATAGTTAACTTGCTCTTGCTGTTGCTCTTCATAGTTTTCCTCATTTTTCCCCCACCCAGCTGGTAGTTGATTTGTAGTGTTCACTGTAGCTACTTGAAGACCATCAATCCTCTTGGCCATCATCTTCATTTGCTGCTAAATTTGTTGATGCATCACCTTGTTTTGTGCCAGAATAGTATCCACACCTTCCAGCTCCAATACACCCTTCCTTTGAGCTAGTTGGCGTTGCCTTTGATGAGCATAGAAGTATTGATTATTTTTCATAGTGTCTACGAGATTTTAGGCTTCCTCAACTGTCTTCATGAGCTGCACCGAACCTCCAGCAGAATAATCCAATGCCTCTTGAGCTCTCAGTGTCAATCCTTCATAGAAATTCTAAAGTTTATCCCATTCATTGAACATCTCTGGGGGGGCAGTTCCTGATCAAGGCTTTGTATCTTTTTCAGGCCTCATAAAGTGACTCTCCATCCATTTGGATGAAGGTTTGTACATCTGTCTTCAATCTTATGATCTTCTGAGGTGGGTAGAATTTAGCTAGAAATTTGCTCACTAGATCCTCCCAATTGTTGATGCTTTGTTTTGGAAATGCCTCCAACCATTGGGCAGCTTTGTCCCTTAATGAAGGAATAGCAGCAACTTATAGATGTCGGGATGTACACCATTTGTCTTCACTGTGTCACATATCCTCAGAAAGGTGGATAGGTGCTGGTTTGGATCTTCAAGTGGACCTCCTCCATAGGAACAATTATTCTGCACCAGAGTAATGAGTTGAGGCTTCAATTCAAAATTGTTTGCATTAACATTTGGAGTAAGTATGCTACTCCCACAGTGTCTCGCATTGGGGAAGGTGTAGGAGGCTAGAACTCTCCTTTGAAGCTGGCCATTATTATTAGCCACCTCTTCTAGTGGATTAGGGGCATTCCCTTCCATTTCTTGATTTTCTTCCTCTGATTCCTTTTCTCTAACAACTCTCTTCTCTCTTGCTTCTCTTCTCAATCTCAAGAGTATTCTCTCTGGCTCAGGATCAAAAGATGTGGATCCACCTCTTCTTCCTCCTGACATAAAACACACACAAAACCAGAAATCAAAAGCAATTCACTCTACTGCTAGAGTGAGGTTAATGTTAGCTTAAACAAAAACTCAAACAGTAGTAATAACTCACCGGAGTGAGGTCGATCCCACACAAACTCACCGGTAAGTATACCAGGTCGCATCAAGTAGTAATAACTCACCAGAGTGAGGTCGATCCCACAGGGATTGATGGATTGAGCAACTTTAGTATGGTGATGAATTTAGTTACGCGAATATTTGATTATATGAGTGAAACTTGATTAACAGAAGTAAAATTGGAAGAAAATAAAAGGGAGAAGGTAAATTGACAAAATCTTAAAGTGCAGAAGAAGTAAATTACAGAAACTTGAAGTGCAAGAAAATAAACAAGCTGAAACTTAAAGTGCAAAAAAGGTAAATAACTGAAACTTAGAGTGCAAAAAATTTAAATTGCTGAATCTAAATTGACAGAAAACTTAAATTGCATCAAGAATAAAGGGATTTGGGTATTGGGATTCAAATTGAACTAGAAAATAAAAGTGCAGTGGATTAAAGAAGTATGAGATGAAGAGAAATTGTAGAAGAACTAAAACAGAAATGAAAAATTGCAGAAGAATCAAAACAGCAAGAAAGCTTAGCTCAATTATGAAATCCTAAAAGAGAAATTTGACAATTTCAAGAGAGTAACAAGAACAGCAAGCAAATCTAGATCTCAATTACTCTCTTGACCAAAACGTAAAGAAGAAATTGCAGTAGAAATAAAGTGAAAATAATAAAGAAGATTGAGATCCAATTTCCAATTCTTAGAACTATATAAAGGAAAAGTAAAAGATGATTCTCAGATGAAGAATTTTAGTGGAGTTCTTCAATCTGAGTTCAAAACCCAAAACCGAAAATAGAAGTTGCAGAAGAAAAGAAAAAAATGAACACAGAAAGCAAACTTAGATCTGATCCCCAATTCCCCAAATTCTCCAATTCTAAAAAGAAAATTAAAAGAGAGCAAAAAGTAAAAAGAAGGTCCTCCTCAAATCAAATTTATTCCTATTTATACACTTTCTATTTTCAGTCATCAAAACTTGGAGTGGGATTTTTGATTTGGCCTTGAATGAAAGTGGATCCGGATGTGTTGGCTCCCAGGGAAGTGCTCAGTTGACTAAGTGAGCGCCCTATTTACTCCCTCAGCGTGCACCTCTCATGTGCATGTTGCCTCACTTAGCGCTCCCTTTGTGAGCGCTGTGCTCCTTTATTGAGCGCTGGCTTTTTTGGTTGAGCGCTGCACCATTTGGTGCACAATTTCCTTCCTTGGCGTTCTCCTAGTGAGCGCAACGCTCTGATTTTGAATGCTGCACTATAAGTGCTCCTCACGTGTGCACTTTTTCTTCATTGGCGCTCTTTTAATGAGCACTACGTTAAAAGGTTGAGCGTTGGCTATGCGTACGGATGGCACGAGCTTCTTCCCCCAAGTTCGAAAGTCACAAAAAAGGTGACAAAGTGAGCGCCACGCTCACTGTAGAAGTGAACGCTAGCCATGTTTGCTAGTGAACGTGGCGTTCTTCTTCTTAACACAACGCTTCCTTGATTGCTTCCCCTTTCTCTTCATTTCTTCACCTACAAGCAACCAAACAAGCAATCAAAGTCTCACCAAAATTATAAGGTCTTTTGCATTATTCATAAAATCAATTAATTCTAGCATAAACCTTGTGATTTTGTGTAAAATAAATGATGTTTGATTGATTCAAAATGATCATAAAATTCCACTCCAATCACTTACTTATTGTCCAAGAAAGTGCATAAAACCTAATTAAACAAGTGAAAAATGCTTGTAAAACTTGCATAAGATGACTTGTCATCAACCGGCAAGTGCACCGGGTTGTCCAAGTAATATCTCAGGTGGGTGAGGGTCGAATTCCACGAGGATTGCTAGATTGAGCAAGTTGTGGTTACCCTACAGATCTTAGTCAGGCAAATAGAAAGATTGTTATTGTTGGTTGTAGGTGCATAAATGTGCAATAATAATAAAATGTAGAAACAGTAATGAGAGATCAGTTAAGGTTTCGGAGATGCTTATTCTTCTGGATCAACACGCCATACTAACTACTCCATTGTCATGGTCATTAATCTCCTCAGGTCCAAACCAAACACCCGAACAGGATAGATCAATCTGGGAGAGGGTGAAGTGCTTGCAATTCAATCTCTTGATGATCCTACTTAAAATGCCACAGACAAGGTCGGATCTTCCGGATCAGAGAACGATACTCTATGATTCTAGCCCTTAGAGCCACAGGAACCTCAATTACCCCTTAATAACGGGATTTCATGTCACATATCCCAATTAGTCCAAGTAACTTGTTGGAACCCGTGATGCACTCTCAAGCTATAGCTCAATACTATCCGGGTCAGGACTCGTAAAGAACTCATGTAGAACAGGGAGTCATACTTCAGTCCACCCCAAGTTCATAAGGATAAAGAGCGACAATGCATCCTAGAATAGAATCAAACATAGATTGAAGTAGAACAGTAATTGTATTAATCCATAGGAATCAGCAGAGCTCCTAACCTCAACCTAGGAGGTTTAGTTGCTCATACTATATAGAAAGTAACTTGTGATATGTTTTGAGGGGCTGAAGATCCTAAACATGGGTGATCTTTGCCTATATATACTAATCTAATAATTAAAAATTACAAAAGTAAACTAGACTAAGCATAAAGGTGCGAAAATCCACTTCTGGGCCCAATTGGTGAGTGTTTTGGGCTGAGCTTGGCGTCTAACTTGAAGCAGTAGGCTTTAGACACCTACTGGGGAGTAAATATGCTGCTTCCTTGCTCCCCTTATGGCATTGAACGCTGGGTTTGGGCGTTCAACGCTGGCTTCATTCCTCTTGGGGCGTTGAACACCAAAAAGGGGGTAGTTTGGGCGTTCAATGCCCATTTTGGGCAGTCCAATCCAAAGAAAAGTATAGACCATTATATATTTCTGGAAAGACCTAGAATTTAGCTTTCTAAAGCCGTTGAGAACATGTAATGTGGACATCTGTAGCTCCAGAAATTCTCGTTTGAATGTATGGAGGTCAGAATCTGACAACATCTGCTATGCTTTCCTTGCCTCTGAATCAGACTTTTGCCAAAACTTGCCAAATTTATCCAAAATTCACCTAAAATCATAAGAAAAATATAAAAGCTCAAAGTAGTGTCCAAAAAGTGAATTTTGCATTAAAACCTACTAAAACCTAATAAAACTTAACAAAATATACTAAAAACACTAGGAAAATAGCATCAAAAAGCGTATAAAATATCCGCTCATCAAAAATGGATGGAAAATATTTTAAAATGAGAAAGTTATGCGCGTCGGAAGTTTGGTGTGCAAAACTGAAATTCTGCAGCACTTAGCATTTTTACCCATTCTGCAGAACCTGCATATGCGACCACCTGCACGCGATGCGACCAATCCTTTCAGGTTGGGCATCTTGCGTACGCAAGCAAGGAAAAATACGCACCCACGCGTATGCGTAGCCCACGCATACGCGGGACCCCTATTTTCAGCAAAGTAAATTTTGTGTTTTTATATCATTCCTCTAGATTTTAAAACCCTTTTAACTCTTGTTTAAAGCCTAGTAGGTGGATTTTGGGTAATGAAGTATGATTAGGGATGCGAGGAAGATAACTTGTTGATGAAGAAAGAGGTAAAGTAAATGATGATAAATGAGGAAGTGCTGTAATGTTATATATGCTGTAAGTGGTGGCTAAGTTCATGATGTTTAATAATGTGATGATGAATGAATGAATCTATGTTTGTGATACCTGGGCGGTAGCAAGGATTGTGGTTCATCCCGCTTGTTCGAATTCAGTGATTGTGATACCTGGGCAGTAGCAAGGATTGTGGTTCATCTCACTTGCTCTAGGTCAGTGTTTGTAACGTCTGGGTAGTAGCAGCAGTACTGGATTATTCTACTTGCTCCAGGTTAAGCTTTTAAACACCTGCCTAGGTAGTGGCGGTAGTAGTGGTTTTTCACTCGCTCTAAGTTAAGCGGGTAGTCGTAAGGGGGTTGTAGCTCAAACTCACTTGCTCTGCAATTGGTGTTACTGTCCATGGTTAGCTACCAGGATGTGTCCGGTTGGCTATATAACCGACAGATGACATCATCAGCCATAGGACAGGCATGCATCATATGCATTTGTGTGTCTTGCTTGATTCTTCATTAATTGGGCTTGCCTATGTGATTATTATGCCTACTTGCTAAATTTGCTACCTGCTGTAATTATATTCTACTTGTGCTTGTTTTGTCTGTATTTTGGTTATCTGTGCTATGGAGTTCTAGAAGAACGGAGGAAAGGTGAGAGGCTAAAGGATCAAGTTAGGGTTAGTTAGAATTTTGAACCCTTAGCTATCCCCACTTTGTTTATGGCTTATTTATGGTTGTAAAGAATAGTTTTAAGTTTGAATTTATTGTCGGAAGTTCTAGGATCGCCTTCGGCTTTTCCGGAACATTACATGTTAGTTATATGGGCATTGTTACCATGGTGAGAACCTCTGGTTCTCACTCCATACATATTTTGTGGTTTTCAGATGTAGGTCAAGTGGCACCTCGCTGAGGCATTATGGGAGCATCTGTCAGCGAAGGATTCTTGTGTTTTGGGTTTAGTTATGTTGTATATATGGATACACTTATCTCTCTACTATGTATATATTATGTTTTGTCCCTCCTGGAGGTTGACTTGGAGAAACAGGTTTTGTAAACAGTATTTTGGGTAGTGTTTAGGGTTATCCTTGTATATATGTATGTATATATGTGCTCTGATTGGTTTTAACTTCTCTAACAGAGTTAGAAGCTTTGTTATCTGTATCCCTGGAAGTCACCTCTTGTATATATATATTTTGTTTTACTCTTATCACATCTGATTTACATCGTCGTATTCGTGAGTGCTGCGCTTTTCAGTTTAACACTCTTATTTTTAACGTCACTGTTTTGGATTAGGTGTATTTTACAAGTGCGGGTTACCAGGGCATGTATCTAGAAATTGTCAACAAGAAGAAAGTCAGGATGCAGGCCAGTCGCGACAGTAAGGTTGAGGTAATTGCAATAACCATGTTTAAAGAACGGTGCATGATTTTACAATACCATATTTATTCATAGCCTAAGATAAGGATGAAAACCTACAACTTGAAATGTCAAAATTAGTATTATACTTAGAACCTAACCGAATCGTTCTGAGTAGGGTATTGCCATTAGAGCTTGTAGAGTTCAGTGAGACTGTTGGTTGGCGTTGGACGAATGATTAAGACTCTAAGAGATAAACAAATTAGAGTGCGACAGTGAAAGCGCGTAGATTAGGAAGACCATAGGGCTACCATGCGTCGAGTTAAAAGAAGGATTATGCTCATGAACTTGTGTTGCGGACGATATTTTTGAGGGCGAAAATTCCTGTTAGGGGGGTAGGATGTAAAACCGACATATTTGTAAATAATTAGCTAATAAACTAAGCATTAATCAGAAAAAAATTGGAAAATAAAATTTTATAGTTTAATGAGATACAGTTAATTAAAATAAAAAATTTTACACTAATTTTAAAAGATTTGGCCGGAGATTGGGTCAACCAGACCAAACCAGACCCATATTGGGCCCAAAGCCCAACCTAAGACTCATTAAAAATAAAACACTCAGCATCTTCTTCCTCCCTTCTTATAATATTCACGCTGCACCAAGAAGGGGAGCAGAAAGGAGTTTCCAAAAGAAACTAGCTTGATTTCAAATCAAGATAACTTTTGATCCGGAGCTCTGATCGTCACAACGTTTGCAGCTACACGACTGCAGCGTCGAGCTATACAAAGCCCAGTACCTAATTAGGTAAGGAAGCAACATTTTCTTCCTCAAACTTCTTCTTCCCAATTTTAAAATTTGATGAACAACTATGTTGAAAATTGTTTAATTCCAGTGTTTATGTTTGAATTAGCTTGTGGGTTTTGTTGGGTTTAGCTCACTTAAGCTATGGGTAAGGTAAGAAACCTAACCTTCTTGTGGATTTTTGATATTTTGAGTTTGAGGATTAATTATAGTGATATATGTGTATTAAATTGAATACTGTTGGTGTAAAATCAAATTGGAGGTCGAACTTGTGAAATTGGAACTCATTTGAGGATGATAGAAGCTTGAGATCAATTTTGGAAGCTAGGGTTCGTTGGTGAAGGGCTGTGGTTGATAGCTTGTAGTGTGGGGAACGCTTAAGGTGTTCTGGGTTTATCAGGGAATTGGCCAAGGTATGGTTTCGGTTTCTCGTAATTAAAATATAATGTGTTGTGAAAACTTAGGCTAGATAACCTAGGATACATTGAACCATTTATTGTTGCATATTATGTTAATTTGGTGTGGAATAGTTGAGTTGATGATTATTGGTATGAGTAATGTTGATGGTGGTAGAATAATGTGTTTGTCGTGTTTGATGATGTATGTTTGGGGAAGTTGATGATTATGTATGTGTTGTATTAAATTAGAATTAATGGTGTTTGAGTGACTATAATTGTGGATTAATGTGTTGAGAGGTGTTATGATGTTGTTGAGGCTGGTTTTGAGCTTTTTTGGTAACGTTTAAAAAGTTTTAAAAGGGTGGAAAATTGAATTGTTTTGAAAGTTGAGGTTTGATAATTATTGTGAAAATCTTATTTTTGGCAAAAAATGGGCGATCTATAACTTAGCTTCAAGACATCCATATCCTTTCAAATTTATTTCATATGAAAATTAAGTCCATGAAGTTTATGCCATTCGAAGAATGGAGGGAAATGTTTTAAAATGAGAAAGTTATGCGCGTCGGAAGTTTGGTGTGCAAAATTGAAATTCTGCAGCACTTAGTATTTTTACCCATTCTGCAGAACTTGCGTACGCGACACCTGCACGCAACGCGACCAACCCTTTTGGGTTGGTGGTGCACAAAATTGTGATCTCTGGTAATAGCTCCAAAAACTTGGTGCTCTAATCTCAATTCATAATTTGTCACAAATTCGATACAACTAACCAGCAAGTGCACTGGGTCGTCCATGTAATAAACCTTACGTGAGTAAGAGTCGATCCCACGGAGATTATTGGTATGAAGCAAGCTATGGTCACCTTGTAAATCTCAGTCAGGCGGATAATAATTGATTATGGAGTTTTCAAAAATAATACTAATTAAACAGAAAATAAGGATAGAAACACTTATGTAATTCATTGGTGAGAATTTCAGATAAGCGTGTAGAGATGCTTTCGTTCCTCTGAATTTCTGCTTTCCCGCTGTCTTCATCCAATTAGTCTTACTCCTTTTCATGGCTGGCTTTATGCAAGGGCATCACCGTTGTCAATGGTTACATCCCCTCCTCTTGTGAAAATGGTCCAAATGCTCTGTCACAGCACGGCTAATCATCTGAGGTTCCCGATCATGCTGGAATAGGATTCACCCTCCTTTTGCGTCTGTCACTACTCCCAGCAATCGCGAGTTTGAAGCTCGTCACAGTCATTCAATCCCAGAATCTTACTCGGAATACCACAGACAAGGTTTAGACTTTCCGGACTCTCATGAATGCCGCCATCAATCTAACTTATACCACGAAGATTCTGATTAAGAGATCCAAGAGATACTCATTCAATCTAAGGTAGAACGGAAGTGGTTGTCAGGCACGCGTTCATAGGGAATGATGATGATTGTCACGTTCATCACATTCAGGTTGAAGTGCGAATGAATATCTTAGAAGCGGAATAAGTTGAGTTGAATAGAAAAACAGTAGTACTTTGCATTAATCTCTGAGGAACAGCAGAGCTCCACACCTTAATCTATGGAGTGCAGAAACTCTACCGTTGAAAAATACATAAGTGAAAGGTCCAGGCATGGCCAAATGGCCAGCCCCCAAAACGTGATCACAGGATCAAAAATACAATCCAGAATGTCTAATACAATAGTAAAAGGTCCTATTTATAATAAACTAGCTACTAGGGTTTACAGAAGTAAGTAATTGATGCATAAATCCACTTCCGGGGCCCACTTGGTGTGTGCTTGGGCTGAGCTTGATGTCTACACGTGGAGAGGTCATTCTTGGAGTTGAACGCCAGCTTTTGTGCCAGTTTGGGCGTTGAACTCCACTTTTCAACTTGTTTCTGGCGCTGGACGCCAGAATTGGGCAGAGAGCTGGCATTGAATGCCAGTTTGCATCGTCTAAACTTGAGAAAAGTATGGACTATTATATATTTCTGAAAAGCCCTGGATGTCTACTTTCCAACGCAATTAAAAGCGTGCCTTTTTGAGTTCTGTAGCTCCAGAAAATCAACTTTGAGTGCAGGGAGGTCAGAATCCAACAGCATCAGCAGTCCTTCTTCAACCTCTGAATCTGATTTTTGCTCAAGTCCCTCAATTTCAGCCAGAAAATACCTGAAATCATAGAAAAACACACAAACTCATAGTAAAGTCTAGAAATGTGAATTTAACATAAAAACTAATGAAAACATCCCTAAAAGTAACTAGATTCTACTAAAAACATACTGAAAACAAGGCCAAAAAGCGTATAAATTATCCGCTCATCACAACACCAAACTTAAATTGTTGCTTGTCCCCAAGCAACTGAAAATCAAATAGGATAAAAAGAAGAGAATATACTATAAATTCCAAACTATCAATGAAACATAGCTCCAATCAGATGAGCGGGACTTGTAGCTTTTTGCCTCTTGAATAGTTTTGGTATCTCACGTTATCCATTGAAGTTCAGAATGATTGGCATCTATAGGAACTCAGAGTTCAGATAGTGTTATTGATTCTCCTAGTTCAGTATGATGATTCTTGAACACAGCTATTTTATGAGTCTTGGCCGTGGCCCTAAGCACTTTGTTTTCCCGTATTACCACCGGATACATAAATGCCACAGACACATAATTGGGTGAACCTTTTCAGATTGTGACTCAGCTTTGCTAAAGTCCCCAATTAGAGGTGTCCAGGGTTCTTAAGCACACTCTTTTTTTGCTTTGGACCTTGACTTTAACCGCTCAGTCTCAAGTTTTTACTTGACACCTTCACGCCACAAGCACATGGTTAGGGACAGCTTGGTTTAGCCGCTTAGACCAGGATTTTATTCCTTTAGGCCCTCCTATCCACTGATGCTCAAAGCCTTGGGATCCTTTTTATTTACCCTTGCCTTTTGGTTTTAAGGGTTATTGGATTTTTGCTCTTGCCTCTTGGTTTTAAGAGCTTTTGGCTTTTTCTGCTTGCTTTTTCTTTTTCTTTCTAAATTTTTTTTTCGCCTATTATTTTTTTTTTCTGCAAGCTTTGTTCTTTGCTGCTTTTTCTTACTTCAAGAATCATTTTTTTATTTTTCAGATTATCAAATAACATGTCTCCTTGTCATCATTCTTTCAAGAGCCAACATATTTAACATTCTTAAACAACAACTTCAAAAGACATATACACTGTTCAAGCATACATTCAGAAAATAAGAAGCATTGTCACCACATCAATATAATTAAACTAAGTTCAAGGATAAATTCGAAACTCATGTACTTCTTGTTCTTTTGAATTAAAACAGTTTTCATTTAAGAGAGGTGATGGATTCATAGGACATTCATAACTTTAAGACAAAGTTACTAAATACTAATGATCATGTAATGAAGACACAAACATAGGTAAGCACTTAACACAGAAAACGAAAAACAGAGAATGTAAGAACAAGGAATGAGTCCACCTTAGTGATGGTGGCGTTTCCTTCTTGAGGAACCAATGATGTCCTTGAGCTCTTTTATGTCTCTTCCTTGTCTTTGTTGCTCCTCCCTCATTGCTTTTTGATCTTCTCTAATTTCATGAAGGATGATGGAGTGCTCTTGATGTTCCACCCTTAATTGTCCCATGTTGGAACTCAATTCTCCTAGGGAGGTGTTGATTTGCTCCCAATAATTTGGTGGAGGAAAGTGCATCTGAGGCATCTCCGGGATCTCATGGTGATGAGCTTCCTGTGCCTCTTGAGCTCCATGAATGGGCTCTCTTGCTTGCTCCATCTTTTTCTTAGTGATGGGCTTCTCTTCCTCAATGTGAATGTCTCCTTCTATGAAAGCTCCAGCTGAGTAACATAGATGGCAAATAAGATGAGGAAAAGCTAGCCTTGCCCCAGGGGAGGGCTTTTCGGCTATTTTGTAGAGTTCAAGAGAGATGACTTCATGAACTTCTACTTCCTCTCCAATCATGATGCTATGGATCATGATGGCCCAATCCACAGTAACTTCAGATCGATTGCTAGTGGGGATGATAGAGCGTTGGATGAACTCCAACCATCCTCTAGCCACAGGCTTGAGGTCTAGTCTTCTTAGTTGAACCGGCTTGCCTTTGGAGTCAATCTTCCATTGAGCTCCTTCCACACATATGTCCATGAGGACTTGGTCTAACCTTTGATTAAAGTTGACCCTTCTAGTGTAGGGGCGCTCATCTCCTTGCATCATAGGCAAGTTAAACGCCAGCCTCACATTCTCCGGACTAAAATCTAAGTATTTTCCCCGAACCATTGTAACATAATTCTTTGAATTCAGGTTCTTACTTTGATCATGGTTCCTAGTGATCCATGCATTGGCATAGAACTCTTGAACCATTAGGATACCGACTTGTTGGATGGGGTTTGTTAGAACTTCCCAACCTCTTCTTTGGATTTCATGTCGGATCTCCAGATACTCATTTCTTTTGAGTTTGAAAGGGACCTCGGGGATCACCTTCTTCTTGGCCACAACATCATAGAAGTGGTCTTGATAAGCTTTGGAGATGAATCTTTCCATCTCTCATGACTCGGAGGTGGAAGCTTTTGTCTTCCCCTTCCCTTTTCTAGAGGATTCTCCGGTCTTAGGTGCCATTAATGGTAATGGAAAAACAAAAAGCTTATGCTTTTACCACACCAAACTTAGAATTTTGCTCGCCCTCGAGCAAGAGAAGAAAGAATAGATGAAGAAAAAGAAGAAAATATGGAGAGGATGGGGGAGGTGTGGTTCGGCCAAGAAGAGAAAGGAGGGTTGTGTTGTGAGAAAATGAGGAAGAATGGAGGGGTATATAAAGGGAAGGGAGAGGGGTAAGTTCGGCCATTTAGGGTGGGTTTGGGTGGGAAATTGATTTTGAATTTTGAAGGTAGGTGGAGTTTATGAGGTAGGTTTATGGGGAAGAGTGGATGGATGTGAGTGGTGAAGAGGTGATGGGGAAGAGAGATTGAGGTGATTGGTGAAGGGTTTTCGGGAAGAGTGTTTATGGGATTGTGTGAAAGAGGGGTGAGAAGAAGTAAGTGGAGGTAAGTGGGGATCCTGTGGGGTCCACAGATCCTGAGGTGATCCTGTGGGGTCCACAGATCCTGAGGTGTTCAAGGATTTACAACCTTGCACCAAATTAGGCATGCAAAATGCCCTTGCACACAACTCTGGGCGTTCAGCGCCAGATTGGTGCTTGTTCTGGGCGTTCGACGCCCATTTGTTGCCCATTTCTGGCGTTGAACGCCAGAACCATGCTTGTTCTGGGCGTTCAGTGCCAGCTCTTCTCCAGGGTGCATTTCTGGCGTTCAAACGCCCAGATGCTGCCCATTTCTGGCATTCAGCGCCAGAACCATGCTCTGTTCTGGCGTTGAACGCCCAAAACATGCTTCTTACTGGCGTTTAAATGCCAGTAAGGTCTTTCTCCAGGGTGTGATTTTTCTTCTGCTGTTTTTGATTCCGTTTTCAATTTTTATATTTATTTTGTGACTCCACATGATCATGAACCTAATAAAACATGAAAAATAATGAAAATTCGATAAATAAACATTGGGTTGCCTCCCAACAAGCGCTTCTTTAATGTCAATAGCTTGACAGTGGGCTCTCATGGAGCCTCACAGATGTGCAGAGCTTTGTTGAGACCTCCTAACACCAAACTTAGAGTTTGGATATGGGGGTTTGACACCAAACTTAGAGTTTGGTTGTGGCCTCCCAACACCAAACTTAGAGTTTGACTGTGGGGGCTTTGTTTGACTCTGCTTTGAGAGAAGCTCTTTATGCTTCCTCTCCATGGATGCAGAGAGAGATCCTTGAGTTGTAAACACAAGGTTGTCCTCATTTATTTGAAGGATCAATTCTCCTCTGTCCACATCAATCACAGCTCTTGCTGTGGCTAGGAAGGGTCTTCGAAGGATGATGAATTCATCCTCATCCTTCCCAGTATCTAGGACTATAAAATCAGCAGGGATGTAAAGGCCTTCAACCTTTACTAACACGTCCTCTACTTGTCCATAAGCCTGTTTTCTTGAATTGTCTGCCATCTCTAATGAGATTTTAGCAGCTTGCACCCCATAGATTCCCAGTTTCTCTATTACAGAGAGGGGCATGAGGTTTATCCCTGAACCAAGGTCACACAGAGCCTTAAAGATCATGGTGCCTATGGTACAAGGTATTATGAACTTTCCAGAATCCTGTCTCTTCTGAGGCAATGTCAGTTGATCCAGATCACTTAGTTCATTGGTGAACAAGGGAGGTTCATCTTCTCAAGTTTCAATACCAAATAATTTGGCATTTAGCTTCATGATTGCACCAAGGAACTTGGCAGCTTGCTCTTCAGTAACATCCTCATTCTCTTCAGAAGAGGAATACTCATCAGAGCTCATGAATGGCATAAGGAGGTTCAATGGAATCTCTATGGTCTCTAGATGAGCCTCAGAGTCCTTTGGTTCCTCAGAGGGAAGCTCCTTATTGGTCACTGGACGTCCCAGGAGGTCTTCCTCCTTGGGATTCACGTCCTTCTCTCCCTCTTTGGGTTCGGCCATTTTGGTTATGTCAATGGCCTTGCACTCTCCTTTTGGATTTTCTTCTGTATTGCTTGGGAGAGTACTAGGAGGGATTTCAGTGATCCTTTAACTCAGCTGGCCCACTTGTGCTTCCAAATTTCTAATGGAAGACCTTGTTTCATTCATGAAACTTACAGTGGCCTTAGATAGATCAGAGACTAAATTTGCTAATTTAGAAGTATTTTGTTCAGAGTTCTCTATCAGTTGCTGAGTGGATGATGGAAAAGATTTACTATTGTTAAACCTGTATCTTCCACCATTATTAAAGCCTTGTTGAGGCTTTTGTTGATCCTTCCATGAGAGATTTGGATGATTTCTCCATGCTGGATTATAAGTGTTTCCATAAGGTTCACCTAAGTAATTTACCTCTGCTATTGTAGGGTTTTCAGGATCATAGGCCTCTTCTTCAGAAGGTGCCTCTTGAGTACTGTTGGATGCAGCTTGCATTCCATTCAGACTCTGAGAAATCATATTGACTTTCTGAGTCAATATTTTATTCTGAGCCAATATGGCATTCAGAGTATCAATTTCAAGAACTCCCTTCTTCATAGGTGTCCCATTACTTACAGGATTCCTCTCAGAAGTGTACATGAACTGGTTATTAGCAACCATGTCAATGAGTTCTTGAGCTTCTGCAGGTGTTTTCTTTAGGTGAATGGATCCACCTGCAGAAGTATCCAATGACATCTTTGATAATTCAGATAAACCATCATAGAATATATCCAGGATGGTCCATTCTGAAAGTATGTCAGAAGGACACTTTTTGGTCAGCTGCTTGTATCTTTTCCAAGCTTCATAGAGGGATTCACCTTCTTTCTGTCTGAAGGTTTGAACATCAGCTCTAAGCTTGCTCAGCTTTTGAGGAGGAAAGAACTTGGCTAAGAAAGCCGTGACCAGCTTATCCCAAGAGTTCAGGCTGTCTTTGGGTTGAGAGTCCAACCACACTCTAGCTCTGTCTCTTACAGCAAAAGGGAAAAACATGAGCCTGTAGACTTCAGAATCTACTCCATTAGTCTTAACAGTATCACAGATCTGCAAGAATTCAGTTAAGAACTGAAAGGAATCTTCAGATGGAAGTCCATGGAACTTGCAGTTCTGTTGCATCAGAGAAACTAGCTGAGGTTTCAGCTCAAAGTTGTTTGCTCCAATGGTAGGAATGGAGATGCTCCTTCCATGTAAATTGGAATTAGGTGCAGTAAAGTCACCAAGCATTCTCCTTGCATTATTGTTGTTGGGTTCGGCTGCCATCTCCTTCACTTGTTCGAAATTTTCAATAAGGTTGTCTCTGGATTGTTGTAATTTAGCTTCTCTTAGTTTCCTCTTCAGAGTCCTTTCAGGTTCTGGATCAGCTTCAACAAGAATGCCTTTTTCTTTGTTCCTGCTCATAAGAAAGAGAAGAGAACAAGAAAAGAAGAGGAATCCTCTATGTCACAGTAAAGAGGTTCCTTATTGTTAGTAGAAGAAGAAAAGGAATAGGGGTGAAGAAGAATGAAGAATCCAAACACAAGGGTAAGGATAGGAGCAGTGATGTGAGATGAAGAGAAGTGTTAGTAGATGAATAAATAATTAGAATGAGATGAGGGAGAAGGATTTTCGAAAATAATTTTTGAAAAAGGGTTAGTGATTTTCGAAAATAATTTTTGAAAAGTGTTAGTAATTTTTGAAAATTAAAATAAAAAATTTGAATAATTAGTTAATTAAAAAGAAATTTTTGAAAAAAGGGGAAGATATTTTCGAAAATTAGAGAGAGAGAGTTAGTTAGGTAGTTTTGAAAAAGATAAGAAACAAACAACAAGTGAGTTAGTTAGTTGAAACAAATTTGAAAATCAATTTTGAAAAGATAAGAAGATAAGAAGTTAGAGAAGATATTTTAAAATCAAATTTTGAAAAAGATAAGATAAGAAGATATTTTTGAAAAGATGTGATTGAAATTAGTTTTTGAAAAAGATTTGATTTTTTTAAAATTACAATTAATGACTTGATTCACAAGAAATCACAAGATATGATTCTAGAACTTAAAGTTTGAATCTTTCTTAACAAGCAAGTAACAAACTTGAAATTTTTGAATCAAAACATTAATTGATGATGTTATTTTCGAAAATATGATGTAAAATTAAGAAAAAGATTTTTTTGAAAAATATTTTTATAATTTTCGAAAATAACTAAGAAAAAATGAAAAAGAATTGATTTTTGAAAAAGATTTTGAAAAAGATAAGATTTTTAAATTGAAAATTTGATTTGACTCATGAAAACAACTAGATTTTAAAATTTTTTGAAAAAGTCAATCCAAATTTTTGAAATTTATGAGAGAAAAAGGGGGAGATATTTTTTTATTTTTGAATTTTTAATGATGAGAGAGAAAAACATGAAAATGATGCAATGCATGAAAATTTTGGATCAAAACAAGGAATGCATGCAAGAATGCTATGAATGTCAAGATGAACACCAAGAACACTTTGAATGTCAAGATGAACATCAAGAACTTATTTTTGAAAAATTTTTAATGCAAAGAAAACATGCAAGACACCAAACTTAGAAATCTTTCATGTTTAGACTCTATGGATTCAAAAATGCACATGAAAAACAAGAAAAGACACAAAACATGAAAACATCAAGATCAAACAAGAAGACTTACCAAGAACAACTTGAAGATCATGAAGAACACTATGAATGCATGAATTTTCGAAAAATGCAAAATGAATATGCAATTGACACCAAACTTATAACATGACACATGACTCAAACAAGAAACATGAAAAATATTTTTGATTTTTATGATTTTCTAATTTTTTTGTATTTTTTTCGAAAATTATTTGAAAAAGAAAAATAAGGATTCCAAAATTTTTAATATGAATTCCAGGAATCTTATGCTCTTTAATCTAAAGCTCCAATCAAAGGGTCAGGCATGGCTTAATAGCCAGCCAAGCTTTAGTATGCTATTACATGCATCAACTAATTTGCTAACAAAGACAAAGAAGTTCTTCTCTTGAGTATAAGTGAAACCTCAGTCCAAAAGAATTTAGACATGGTTTTACAGCCAGTCAGGCTTCAACATGCTTCATGAAACACTAGAATTCATTCTTAAAAATTCTGAAGAGAGAAATATATTTTTGAAAACATTTTTACTTTAAATTTTTTTTTCGAAAACAAAGGAGAAATTTTTGAAAGAAATTTTTAAAAATTTTTGAAAAGAAAACGAAAAGAAAGTTACCCAATCTGAGCAACAAGATGAACCGTCAGTTGTCCAAACTCGAACAATCCCCGGCAACGGTGCCAAAAACTTGGTGCAAGAAATTGTGATCTCTGGTAATGGCTCCAAAAACTTGGTGCTCTAATCTCAATTCATAATTTGTCACAAATTCGATACAACTAACCAGCAAGTGCACTGGGTCGTCCAAGTAATAAACCTTACGTGAGTAAGGGTCGATCCCACGGAGATTGTTGGTATGAAGCAAGCTATGGTCACCTTGTAAATCTCAGTCAGGCGGATAATAATTGATTATGGAGTTTTCGAACATAATACTAATTAAACAGAAAATAAGGATAGAAACACTTATGTAATTCATTGGTGAGAATTTCAGATAAGCGTGTAGAGATGCTTTCGTTCCTCTGAATCTCTGCTTTCCCGCTGTCTTCATCCAATTAGTCTTACTCCTTTCCATGGCTGGCTTTATGCAAGGGCATCACCGTTGTCAATGGTTATGTCCCCTCCTCTTGTGAAAATGGTCCAAATGCTCTGTCACAGCACGGCTAATCATCTGAGGTTCCCGATCATGCTGGAATAGGATTCACCCTCCTTTTGCGTCTGTCACTACGCCCAGCAATTGCGAGTTTGAAGCTCGTCACAGTCATTCAATCCCAGAATCCTACTCGGAATACCACAGACAAGGTTTAGACTTTCTGGACTCTCATGAATGCCGCCATCAATCTAGCTTATACCACGAAGATTCTGATTAAGAGATCCAAGAGATACTCATTCAATCTAAGGTAGAACAGAAGTGGTTGTCAGGCACGCGTTCATAGGGAATGATGATGATTGTCACGTTCATCACATTCAGGTTAAAGTGCGAATGAATATCTTAGAAGCGGAATAAGTTGAATTGAATAGAAAAACATTAGTACTTTGCATTAATCTCTGAGGAACAGCAGAGCTCCACACCTTAATCTATGGAGTGCAGAAACTCTACCGTTGAAAAATACATAAGTGAAAGGTCCAAATATGGCCGAATGGCCAGCCCCCAAAACGTGATCACAGGATCAAAAATACAATCCAGGATGTCTAATACAATAGTAAAAGGTCCTATTTATAATAAACTAGCTACTAGGGTTTACAGAAGTAAGTAATTGATGCATAAATCCACTTCCGGGGCCCACTTGGTGTGTGCTTGGGCTGAGCTTGAAGTCTACACGTGGAGAGGTCATTCTTGGAGTTGAACGCTAGCTTTTGTGCCAGTTTTGGCGTTGAACTCCAATTTGCAACTTGTTTCTGGCGCTGGACGCCAGAATTGGGCAGAGAGCTGGCATTGAACACCAGTTTGCGTCGTCTAAACTTGGGCAAAGTATGGACTATTATATATTTCTGGAAATCCTGGATGTCTATTTTCCAACGCAATTAAAAGCGCGCCATTTTGAGTTCTGTAGCTCCAGAAAATCCACTTTGAGTGCAGGGAGGTCAGAATCCAACAGCATCAGCAGTCCTTCTTCAACCTCTGAATCTGATTTTTGCTTAAGTCCCTCAATTTCAGCCAGAAAATACCTGAAATCAAAGAAAAACACACAAACTTATAGTAAAGTCCAGAAATGTGAATTTAACATAAAAACTAATAAAAACATCCCTAAAAGTAACTAGATTCTACTAAAAACATACTAAAAACAAGGCCAAAAAGCGTATAAATTATCCGCTCATCAGTTGGGCATCTCGCGTACGCAATCAAGGTGCTTGCGCATGCGAGCAAAGAAAAATACGCACCCACGCGTACATGGGACCCCTGTTTTTAGCAAAGTGAATTTTGTGTTTTTAAACCATTCCTCTAGCTTTTAAAACCCTTTAAACTCTTGTTTAAATCCTAGTAGGTGGATTTTGGGTAGTAAGGAAGATAACTTGCTGACGAAGAAAGAGGTAAAGTAAATGATGATGAATGAGGAAGTGTTGTAATGTAATATATGCTGTAAGTGGTGGCTAAGTTCATGATGTTTAATGATGTGATGATGAATGAATGAATGTATATTTGTGATACTTGGGCAATAGCAAGGATTGTGGTTCGTCCCGCTTACTCCTGGTCAGTGTTTGTGACGCCTGGGTAGTAGCAGTAGTAGTGGATTATTCCACTTGTACCAGGTTGAGCTTTTAAACACCCGCCTGGGTAGTAGCAGTAGTAGTGGTTCTTCCACTCGCTCTGGGTTAAGCGGGTAGAAGGAAGGGGGTTGTAGCTCAAACTCACTTGCTCCACAATGGGTGTTTCTGTCCATGGTTAGCTACCAGGATGTGCCGGGTTGGCTATATAATCGATAAATGATATCATCAGCCACAGGACAGGCATGTATCATATGCATTTGTGTGTCTTGCTTGATTTTGCATTAATTGGGCTTGCCTATGTGATTATTATGCCTACTTGCTAAATTTGCTACCTGCTATAATTGTATTCTACTTGTGCTTGCTTTGTCTATATTTTGGTTGTCTGTGCTTTGGAGTTTTGGAGGAACAGAGGAAAGGTGAGAGGCTAAAGGATCAAGTTAGGTTGAATTAGAATTTTGAACCCTTAGCTACCCCCACTTTGTTTATGGCTTATTTATGGTTGTAAAGAATAGTTTTAACTTTGAATCTGTTGTCGAAAGTTCTAGGATTGCCTTTAGCTTTTTCGGGATATTGTATGTTAGTTATGTGGGCACTGGTACCATGCTGAGAACCTCTGGTTCTCACCCCATACATATTTTGTGATTTTCAGATGCAGGTCAAGTGGCACCTCACTGAGGCATTCTGGGAGCATCTATCAGCGGAGGATTCGTGTGTTTGGGTTTATGTTTTAGTTATGTTGTATATATGGATACACTTATCTCTCCAGTATGTATATATTATGTTTTGTCCTTCTTGGAGGTTGACTTGGAGAAACAGGTTTTGTAAACAGTATTTTGGGTTATCCTTGTATATATGTATATATATATATGCTCTAATCGATTTTAACTTCGCTAATCGAGTCAGAAGTTTTGATATCTCTATCCTTGGAAGTCACCTCTTGTACATATATATATATATATATATATATATATATATATATATATATATATATATATATATATATATATATATATATATTATTTTACTCTTATCCTATCTAATTTACGTCATCGTATTCGTGAGTGCTGTCCTTTTCGGTTTAACGCTCTTATTTTTAACTTTCTTTCAAAGGCTCCTAGATAAAGCAATTTTTTACCTATATTATATTATATAATTTTACTTTTAGAGGTCGTAATACCTCACCACCTCTATCTTATGACTTAAGCATAAGATTTTGTGTGGTAGAGTGTTACAAATCTAACGCTAGATCACCCCTAAACAACCAAAATCAAAGAATATACTCAATAACTAAAGACAAAATGCGAAATCTATTAAGGCAGAGGAAAGGAGTATGAAATTCGAGTTCTTACCGACTTTGTTTGGTTATAAATGACGGGCTCAGCAGGAGCTTTGCGTAGTTGCAAACGGCATGCGAATTAGAGCACCGTAGCTCAAGTTATGAGCAATTGACGTAGAAGATGAACAGTAAATGTTAGGGTTCTCTTCTCCCTTCTCAACCTCAACTGTTACGTGTGTGTGTTTAATGAGGTTGAACGCTTCATTTTAGTGTATTTATATGTTAGGCTTGGGCACAACTTGGGCCCGGTCCAATCACATAGCTTTTTAGGTTCGTTTGACCCAACATTGGGCCAAAACTTTTAGAATTAGCACCTGTTTTCAATTCTAAATATTTTTCTAAATTTTCTACAGTTTTTATTACTCTTACGCAGTACCGGACAGACTTAAGCCGATACTACTGGCTAATATCCCGGTACACATTTTTACGTATTTTTTCGAAGAAAAATATATTTTTTCACTCAAAAAAATCTACTGAATTCAAATCTTACCTTTAAAATTTTTGAATAAGATGTCTAAATTTTTGAACCTATTTCAGGCTATTAAATTATTATTTAACTTTAAATTAATCAGTTAATAATCACTGGTTCTTACATTACACGTGAAAGATTATTTTCTATGGAGAAAAATGTCATGATGTTAGTAGGTTTGTAAGCCTTGGGGTGTACTTTTGTTAATTGAAATCAACATTTTAGATGTACTTTGATATTTAAGAACTTTGATATGTACATTTATCCCCCCTCCCCACGCTTTAATGTCTACTTTTGCGTTTTATTATCAATGAACAGTCGCCATTGTCCTCGCATCAACACCAAGCGGATCAAGTGGGTCTTTAAGAACCAGTACAAGTGGTTTATCCCCAAGTTCAACATGGCTCCTGATCATGCACAAGACATGTGGTGGGACCTATTTAGGGTAAGTGATTTTATCAAACTTACAATTTTACAATGTTTACTATCTTAAAACTACTCTAAAGTAACTTTAAGAATCACATTGTTGTTTTCCTCATTGAAACATTTTAGGTTTTGATCCAGTCACGAATAGTACATGCATAATGCTTGAAACACCGAGGTTGCTAAATGCTTTTGGGAGATGTTGTCTAACATTTGTCACAAGAGTGCCTCAAAAGATTCGATTTCATACAATATTCTTGCCCAATTGAAAGAGTATTAGACCATAGAGGACTACTGCCAGACGAGGGCCAAGGCCAAGTCCATTAGGGCATTTGCCACAGGTGGATCGCTGTACATTAGCGACTCCATTTCATACGTTGCTACTGCTAAGAAGATGGTATGCAACATTTTATACATGTTACTCTAAATTTTTAAAATTCTTGCGTTTATTTACTTGTTTAAAATCTCTTTATTTTAAATGTAATTTTAAATACACTTCAGAACAGTGAACTAGGTCGCACACCTTACAAGAGAGAGCTCTTCAAGCAATTCCACATACATGAAGAAAGAGGATCGTAACAGGTATGTTGATCGTCGCTCTGAATTTTCATAAACTTTGCAATTCTCGCATTTTAATTTTATATTTATTTTAACTAAGTTATATATATGTGCGCATAGAAATGTTTTTAGGAGGCCTTAACAAAGGCCGAGGAAGACTGTGCCACCTAGCTCTTTTCAGGGGCATCAAACTTCCTTCTTGTTACACATGATGATGAGGTTTGGACACAAAAGGTTGGTCGCGAAAGGGAAAGGATGTATAGCGTAGATCGCATCAACACTATCACCATACCTCACTTTGTAGAAGGAGGGACATCTGAGAAGCATTCTACCACTAGTGGGCTAGATTTGAGGGTGCAGATCACTCTTCTCAACAGGGAGCTTACCTAGAAGTTCGAGCAGTAGACGAAGTACGGGACATAGTACGCTGGGTTAGAGGCTTAATACCACGCTAAGCATGATGAGTGGAGGTGGACTTGATAGAGACAGCAGAAGGAGATCACCCGACTCTAGTAGACTGTCTCCACTCACGACTCCACATTACCGTGATGAGGAGCTCATTTAGCTAGATCTAGAGTTTCATGTATCCTATGCAGAGCGGCTCATCTAACGATGTTCAGATGCCTCCTACACCTTCCTTCCTAATGCTATGTAGTGTTCTGTTGATTACTACCTCTACGAGACCACCCACTCCCCGCGACCCTATTCCTGCCCTTGATGGTAATGAGGAGGACGGTGTGTTTCTTGATAAAGGTTACGACTGATGATTTTTATATACTTTGTTTTTATTTTTGTTACTTTTTATATTATTTTAAATTGCGTTCAATACATTATTTTTGTTATTTGAGTATGATTTTTGAGTAATTTTGGGTGTATATTATTATTATTATTTTGATATAACATGTTTAATTTTAAAAAAAAAAATATTTTTACCAATGACTAGGCTGTTAGTATTACTTAAAAATTAAAAAAATGTTATCATTGACACCTCAACCATTGGTAATAATAATAAATAAATTCAACGACACATAGATTTTATCAACAGCTATAACTGTCGGCATTATTAATCATTATTACCGGCATTCACAAAATGGCAGAAAAATTAGTTGAAAATTACCAAGAAATACTTATCCAATAGACATTTATTGACGTCCTAACCGTTGCTAAAATAAGGTACTGATACTTTAATCATTAGAGATAGCGTTAATAATAGTGAATTTTATGGTAGTGATTTTTTTTTTGTAGAATTGTAAAATGGGCTCATATTATCCTAAAATATTTTTTAGAAACAAATTTAAAGCATGTATTGAAAAATATTTTTAATCACTTACTTTTATTTTTTTAATATAAATTTTATAGATATCATTAGAAATTGATAAAATAATAAAATATTATCCAAAATTTTATACTGTTGACAAAATGAATTTAAAAAGACATAAAAGATAAATAAGTTTCTAAATATTTAAAAACATGAAAAAAATATTTTTTTTAATAAATGACTTATGCATTTGATCTGAATTTTTGCAAAAATATTTAGATAATAATTTAAAAAATAAATATAAAAATCAAAACAAAATTTAATTTCTAGAGTTTTTTAATTTTTCAAAAATATTTTGATCATTCACAAAATAACCAAAAAAGCATTCATTTAATTTGACCGAAATTATTTTTAACATGGAGATGAAGATAATATTTTGGTTGAATATATTGATATTTGAAGTGTATTATAGTATTATGAAAGTGCAAAAAAGGTATTCAACATGCATCCTATGTGTTGTCAGGATGATGACATGTGTCTAACACATACCCTGCATGTTGTTAGAACTATGACACATGTCTAACACGCATCCATCATGTTGCAACACTGATGAGCGGATAATTTATACCCTTTTTGGAATCGTTTTTACATAGTTTTTAGTATGATTTAGCTACTTTTTATTATATTTTTATTAGTTTTTATTTAAAAATTATATTTCTAGACTTTACTATGAGTTTGTGTGTTTTTCTGTGATTTTAGGTATTTTCTGGCTGAAATTGAGGGACCTGAGCAAAAATCTGATTCAGAGACTGAAAAATGACTGCGGATGCTGTTGGATTCTGACCTCCCTGATTTCGAAGTAGATTTTCTGGAGCTACAGAAGCCCAATTGGCGCATTCTCAATTTCGTTGGAAAGTAAACATCCTGGGCTTTTCAGCAATATATAATAGTCCATACTTTGTCCGAGATTTGATGGCCTAAACTAGCGTTCAAAGTTAGCCTAAAACATCTTGGCGTAAAACTCCCAAACTGGAACTAGAATTGGAGTTAAACGTCCAACCTGGCACCAAAGCTGGCGTTTAACTCCAAGAATAGCCTAAGCACCAAAAAGCTTCAATGCTCAGCCCAAGCACACACCAAGTAGGCCCCGAAAATAGATTTCTGCACTATCTGTACTTAGTTACTCATTTTCTGTAAACCTAGGCTACTAGTTTAGTATAAAAACTACTTTTAGAGATTTATTTTAAGTCTTCTTTTTGGTCTTTGATCTTTGGAACTTGTATGTACACGTTTGGAGGATGGCCTCACGGCCATGCCTAGACCTTTCACTTATGTATTTTCTACGGTGGAGTTTCTACACCCCATAGATTAAGGTGTGGAGCTCTGCTGTTCTTCATGAATTAATGCAAGTACTATTGTTTTTCCTTCAACTCACGCCTACTTCATCTCCAAGATATACTCTTGTTCTTAATTCAGTTAAGTCAGAATGAAGGGGTGACCCGTGACAATCACCCAATCTTCGTTACTCACTTAGCCAAGATCGCGTGCCTGACAACCACAAAGCGATCTACATGATGTTCAACGTAGTCATTGGACGACAGCTGGAGTATACTCTCTTGGATATCTAATACACAGACCGATTCCGTGAGATTAGTATCTTCGTGGTATAGGCTAGAACCATTGGTAGCATTCCTGAGATCCGGAAAGTCTAAACCTTGTCTGTGGTATTTCGAGTAGGATTTGGAAAGGGATGACTGTGACGAGCTTCAAACTTGCGAATGTTGGGCACAGTGACAGTGTGCAAAAGGAAAATGGTCCTATTCTGACGCTAGCAGGAACCGACAGATGATTAGCCGTGCGGTGACAGCGCATATGGATTTGTTTTTATCTGAGAGGATCATACAGCTTGCCATGGAAGGAGGTAACGCATGGTTGGAAGAAGGCAATAGGAAAGCAGAGGTTCAGAAGCAACAAAGCATCTCCATACGCTTATCTGAAATTCCTACCAGTGAATTACATAAGTAACTTTATCTTATTTTAAATTTTTTTTATATTTTAATTATCAAAACCTCATAACCATTTGAATCCGCCTGACTGAGATTTACAAAGATGACCATAGCTTGCTTCAAGCCGACAATCTCCGTGGGATCAACCCTTACTCACGTAAGGTATTACATGGACAACCCAGTGCACTTGCTGGTTAGTTACGCGGAGTTGTGAAGAAGTGTTGAGATCACGTTCATGATTTCGTCGCGCACCAAGTTTTTGGCGCCGTTGCCGGGGATTGTTCGAGTTTGGACAACTGACGGTTCATCTTGTTGCTTAGATTAGGTAATTTTATTTTATGTTTAAGCATTTTATTTTTAATTTTATTTTCGAAAAAATAATACAAAAGTCAAAAAAAAATATTGGTTCTTCAGAATTCTTAAGAATGAATTCTAGAGTTTCATCATGATCTGTTGAAGCCTGGCTAGCTGTCAAGCCATGTCTAAATTCTTTTGGACCGAGGCTTCTACTTATCATTGCAGGAGCTTTTTGATTCCCATCAATTTGGCTGTTGTATGTAATGCTCTGCAGAAGCTTGGCTGGCCATTGGCCATGTCTAATCTTTTGGACCAAAGCTTTCACATAAAGCTTGGCTGGCTATTAAGCCATGTCTAAATTTTTGGACCGAAGCTTTAGACTAACATTACATGATTCCTGGAATTCTTATTAAAAATTTTGAATTTCTTTATTTTATTTTTTCCTGAATAATTTTCAAAAAATCCAAAAAAAATTATTTTAATAAAATCATAAAACCAAAAATATTTTATATTTCTTGTTTGAGTCTTGTGTCAAGTTTTAAGTTTGGTGTCAATTGCATCTTTTTAATTCTCTTAAAATTTTCGAAAATTCATGCATGTGTTCTTCATGATCTTCAAGTTGTTCTTGATGAGTGTCTCTGTTTGATCTTGTGTTTTTCTTGTTTTATGTCTTTTCTTGTTTTTCACATGCATTTTTGAATTCTTATTGTCTAAAGTTTAAAATTTTTTAAGTTTGGTGTCTTGCATGTGTTTCTTTTCTTAAAAATTTTTTCAAAAATAAGTTCTTGGTGTTCATCTTGACATTCAAAGTGTTGTTGGTGTTCATCTTGACATTCAAAGTGTTCTTGCATGCATTACATGTTTTAATCTTAAATTTTTATGTCTGGTGTCTTTTTGATGTTTTTCTCTCTCCTCGTTAAAAATTCAAAAACCAAAAAAATATCTTTCCCTTATTCTTCTCATAAATTTCGAAATTTTGGATTGACTTAGTCAAAAAATTTTAAAATTTAGTTGTTTCTTGTTAGTCAAGTCAAAATTTCAAATTAAAAATTCTATCTTTTTCAAATCTTTTTCATTTTTTTATTTATTTTTGAAAATTTTCAAAATCAATTTTCAAAATCTTTTTCTTAATTTTGTTTCATATTTTCGAAATTAATACTAACATTTAATATTTTGATTCAAAAATCTCAAGTTGTTACTTGCCTATTAAGAAAGGTTCAATCTTTAAATTCTAAAATCATATCTTTTAGTTTCTTGTTAGTCAAGTAGTCAACTTTAATTTTCAAAATCAAATCTTTTTTTATTTCTTTTTCAATCTTCTTCAAAATAAATTTCAATCATTTTTTTTTGAAAGAGAAGCTCAACACAACAAGTGGAGCATAGATGATAATAACATAGAAGCCGACACTAGAAGACACATGTAAAACAACTTAGAAATCCCTTCTGTCATCTTCGGCATTGCCATCAACAACAGAAAGGATCTGCTCCTAACCACTCCTTGTAGTTCAGGAAGGACATGTTGATAATCTCCTCAACTCCTCTTCCTTTGTTGTGAAAAATCCTCCGGTTACGTTCTAACCATATGTTCCAAATGATCGCACAAAAACAAATCATCCATCTCTTGCACTCCTCTTTTCTATTTGAGATCTCAGTCCAACTTTGAAAATGCTCTTTTATCGCACCCGAACAGGTCCATTGCACACCAACATATGATAGCCAAGCACACCACACCTGCCAAGAGAAGCTACAACCAAGAAACAAGTGATGGCCATATTCAATACCATTATTACATAAAACACATATATTATCTTCTTGGTGAATGACCCCAAACCGACTCAGTCTCTCCTTCGTGTTGACCTTGCCAATTAGGACAAACCAGACAAACAACTCCACTGTAGGTGGGACAAGACCTTTCCAAATAGTCCTAGTGAAGCTGTAGCTTGATATACCCTCCGGGACCATTTCCACCTGCAACACCTGCACAAATGAGTTAGTAGAGAAAATTCCTTGTTTATCATATTTCCAGACAACTTTATCCTCTCTTCCAAATTCAATTTTCACCAGCCTCAAAGTGTGGTGAAGCTGGTTCACTAGATTCAACTCCCATTGGAATAATTCTCTCCTCCACTGGAAATTCCATATCCACACTAGCCCATCCCAAAACCCACAATCCCCTATCACCGATCCTGTTTGGTTTGAAACTGAGAAGAGCCTTGGAAAATGATCTTTCAAAGAACCTCCATGAATCCATACATCCTCCCAAAACCAAGTTCGTCTCCCGTCGCCCACCTCCATGGACAACCCAGTAATCATCTTCTGTTTGATTTCCTGATTCTTGAACTGTATCTGACAAATGTCCTTCCACGGACCCCCTCGAATAGGTAATTCCTGTGAGGACAGGAGCTCATTTGGATTCAGGTTGTTACAGGAACAGACCACCTTTTTCCACAACGGACACTCCTCTTTAGAGAACCGCCACCACCATTTAAACAGAAGAGCAGTGTTACGTATCATAGCATCCCCAACTCCCAAACCACCTAGCTTTTTCGGAGCTTGAACCATTTCCCACTTAGCCAGAGCCATACCACTCCTCCCATCCTCCTTACTCCATAGAAATCTCCTCTGCAAGGAAATCAGTTTCTCTGCTACAGCCTTTGGCATCTTATACAAACTCAAATAATAAATCGGGAGGCTATTCAACACAGATTTGATAAGCACCAACTTACCAGCCTTATTGAGGACCTTGGCCTTCCAGATGCTGAGCTTCTCCTCCACTTTGTCTATCACTGGCTTCCACGTCTTAACCAACCTTGGGTTTGCTCCTAGTGAGATGCCCAGATATTTAACTGGAAGAGTGGCTTTCTTACATCCCAACACACTGCACATACGTTGTACCCACCCTTCATGACAGTTGATAGGGATCAAGCTAGATTTATCAAAATTAATGCTTAAACCTGACATCAGCTCAAAGCACCGAAGCAGCCTCCTATAATTCTTAATCGTCTCTTCCTCGGGAGGGCAGAATAAAATAGTATCATCTGCAAACTGGAGATGCGACAACTCAATATGATCTCTCCCCACTAACAAAGGCGATATGCGACCGTTCCGAACAGCCTCTCCAATCATCCGATGTAAGACGTCAACAACAAGTACAAACAGAAATGGGGACAAAGGATCCCCTTGTCGCAGGCCCCTTTCCATCTTAAACGGCTTGGACGGCGAACCATTTATCAAAACTGACATGGAGCACGTGCTGACACACTCCATAACCCATCCCCTCCATCGTCTACTAAAACCCATCTGCTGCAGTACATGGTCTACAAAACTCCATTTGACTCTGTCATATGCTTTCTGGAAGTCTAGTTTTATTATTGCCGCTTCCTTCTTCCTCTGCTTGAGCCACTGAACCGTTTCACATGCAATAAGTGCCCCGTCATGAATCTTCCGACCCCTTACAAACGCACTCTGTGTCTCGCCTACTAATCCTGCCATAACATGTCTCATTCTCCTAACCAGAACCTTCGAGATTACCTTATATACACACCCCACCATGCTAATTGGCCGCAAATCTTTGATTTCCTTAGCACCAGTAAACTTAGGGGCTAGTGCCACCCAAGTGATATTGGTTTCAGGCGGCAACCTTGAGGATTGGAAGAAGCCCAATACCGCAGCCGTGAAATCCGAGCCAATATCATTCCAACATTTCTTGATGAAATTCATGTTGTAACTGTCACTTCCTAGAGCCTTGGATGAATCACAATCCTACACTGCCTCTTTAACCTCCTCAGGTGACGGTGGCCTCTCTAAAGCAAGAGCATCCTCCTCACTAATCCTTTTCACCAGCCCATCTCTAAAACCCACCATAGGGGATCTCTCTTGATGATATAAGCCCTTATAAAACTCCCTAATGGCAATCTTTATCCTCGCTTGATTCCTTACCAATCTTCCATTAATAAGCAGAGAGTCAATCCTATTATTTCTCCTTCTCGCAGAAGCCAAGTTGTGGAAATATCTCGTATTTTTATCCATGTCCCTCACATGCCTCGACCTCGACATCTGCTTCCAATGTAGCTCTTTCCTCACATACCATTTTTCGCAGCAGGTAACTAGCGCCTTCCGTCTTGCTTCCACTGTCCCATCATAGTTCCCATTACTAACCATGTCATCAATCTTCCGAATCTCTTCCTCCAACCTCATAATTTTGTTGTCCATATCACCAAAGTTGTCTCTATGCCATCTTCGCAGAGGAACCGTCAACGCCTTCAGTTTATCGGTGAACTGTAGCTCTCCCAACCCTCTCCATTCCTCCTTGACCATTCTTAAGAATCCTTGATGTGTAAACCACGAATCTAGACTTCGGAACGGTCTCGGTCCGTCTCTTAGCCTCTTTTCTTCCACTATAATAGGGCAGTGATCTGACAGACCCCGTGGACCACCCCTCAAGCGAGTCTCTGAGAATGCCTCCAGCCATTCTAAGCTAACCAAAGCTCTATCAATACGGCTACAGGACTGTCCTCTGAACCATGTAAACTTTCGGTCAGTAATCGGCAGGTCCACCAAGCCCATGTCATTTTTCCAATTTTTACAGTCTTGCGCCGACAAAGGTAAACTATCTGAGCCTCGTCTTTCTTCCACTTGTGTAATCTCGTTAAAGTCTCCTAAGAAACAACAGGTTCCTGGGCACAAACCAGCCATGTAACTCAACTCCTCCCACACAACAAGTTTCTCATCTCTATTATGAGCACCATAAATCAAGAAGACAGCACAGTTAATAGAGTTCTCCAACAGGATCCCTTCAACACATAACCATCGCTCACCTTTATAGCAATTTCTCATTTTAAAGAACCCATCATCCCACATTAACAACAACCCGCCAGATGCACCGTCAGACCCCACATACTCCCACCCTGCACAACCATTCCCCCAGATTTTCATAACATCGTACTTTGTCACTAACTGTCTTTTAGTCTCTACCAAACCTAACATATTCAACCTATGCCTCCTCTTAAGTTCTTTTACCATTCTAATCTTTCCATCATCCCTTAACCCCCTGACATTCCAAGAGCTAATGATCATTTGAAATTATTATTACACACCTTGTTGTGATTTTTGGGTCTGCTCCGTCTTGCTTTAGCCTTCTGTTTTGCCAATCTTCTTTTTCGCGCAATTTCTTCATTCTGTTCTTGTAGAATAGCCATAATGTCCTCTTCTTCATTGACCAGCATTGCTCCTGATTCTTTTGCTAACTTCCAGGTCTTTTGGTTTTCCATCAGTTGCTCATCCAAATTTCCACCATCACTATTACTGTCCTTTTCATCATCGGCATGTCCTTGTTCCCCTTCATGGTTGTCTTTGTCAGTGCATCCCTCCTCCACATTTTGAGCTCTCAATCTTCTATCACTGGACGGGTCAATTCCCTGGCCTGCCTTCTCAACATCAGTGTTCACACCACCAATAATTTGCTCATCGGCATGTTTGCTGTAAACTTCATTAGCCTCTACATCCTCGTTAACGTGCGTGTACGTATTCCTTTGATCCTCCTCTAATGGCAACACTGCCCCCTCCACCATGCCAGCATTTTTTGCCCTCCGATAGACCCCCACAACCACCGATACAGGCCCTCTTTCATCCTTCCTCGCGACAACAGCGCCGCCTGACCCCGATCTACTGCCAGCAGGCCCTGGGGCTACGTCACCATCAGTCAGTCTCCTCCTCGGTTTGTCTCCACCGTCGGAGGCATCACTTCCGTCTACTTCGTCTCGGCTTCCATCTTTGCCGCGTTCCAATTCCATAGCCTCCAACCTGCACAAGCGGCGCCCTGCTCCAGCCCATGCATCGTGTATGACTCGACCAGCTCCACCTTCTTCCTTGACGAAATTGGTTCCATGAAACTCAGCAACGCATGGCCTCCGTAACGGCGCAGACTGAGGTGCGCCCAGCATTCCTTTCCTCTGGATCTGTCCAACCCGGCCCACATACTCTTGGTCCAGCCCATGGTAGCAGCAAACGAAAGTCCTGTTCCCATTAGGCAATGAATTTGGGCCTTGACCCATCAACCTGTTTTTGAGGTGATAATCATTTGTGGGCCTATTAGTAACACCCATGCAGTTTCCAATAATTTGCTTACTCATCAGCCCATCATGACTATAGCTATAACACCAAGGAATGGTCAGTTCCGAGTCCCCCTCGTTGCTCTCTTCCAATCCCACAGAATCTGTCACTCCTACATTATCGCCATTAATTTGCTGAGACGTTACCATTTTCAATTGATTGAGCTTTAAATTTTCATTACTCCATTCGTTTAAATTTGTTTCTGAAATTACTAATCTGTCCTCGTCTTCAACCTCCTGCCGTATCTCCCCAGTAACTATTAACGCTGCCTGATCTTCGTAACCGATAAAATTTGGAGAACTATTCACCGTTGCAGCATCAGCAGCAAGACTTTTAGTTGTTTGATTAATTTGGTGAATGCAATCCACTATGTCATCCACCCTTTTTTCCAAATTACATTGTGAACTATAGACCTCCTGCCCCACCTCTTTTACCAAGACGTCGAATCCACTTGTACCTAGTGTGATATGAATCCATTCATTGATCTTATCCATGCTACAAGTATCAATTAGAACACGACCAACACTAAAAGAGGCGCACGATTCTGTCCCCTTGTCACAGCCAACCACCTCTCCCCATTGGCTACCTATCTTCGTGAAAATTTCCACTGTCCAAACATGTAATGGAACCCCGAAGCACTCTAGCCATACTCTTCGGGATTCACTTCTCTCCGATTCGTCCCACCTCCATACACTATGAAATATCTGTAGTAGACTATTCATTTTAAACGTGTACGTCTCTTCAGCATTCAAAAGGGTGTCAAAAGTCAACAGAGCTTTATATGCTCCCATCTCACGTACCTGAATGACTTGCGGAAAATTCTTAGCAATCATATCCTGTAAAGATCTCAAGTCAATTGCCGTTGTTGTTCCACCTATTAAACTTTTCTGCAGCCAGTTTAAATTTTCTTTCGCCATTGCCACTTCTAATTTCTTCGTCCACCCATTCCCATGTGGATCTTGGATCTTCTTATCTTTTCTCACATCCTTAGAACTACTAGCTGGAATGACTGGGCCACTCTCACATTCTCGTTGTGGCTGACGTGCGCGTTCATTTTGGATGTCGCCTCCTTCCTGTATCTTCTTTGTGGTGTTAACGACCGACAGTCTCTGGTATTTTGCTCCTCCAACAGACATAATCTTGCCTCTCAGTCTCATACGATTCATCTCTGTTATGGCCTTCAAAGCTCCTCCCCTCGTAGTGTACCGTATGAACGCAAAGATGTATAAGCTCCCATTTTTTTGCTTACGAGATAGGTAGATGTCGTTTATGCGTCCAGTCCAACTGAAAAGCTGGAATAATTCTCTCTTTGAAATGTCCTCTGGAAGGTTATCTACGAAGATCGAGAATGATTCCTTTTCCAATCACTGATACTCTTCTCGGTTCCAAACCCTAGGATCTCTGATCTGATTCCTAAGACTACCACTCACCGTGTTTCCCACCCACACTCGCTCTCTCTCGTTCTCTCTCATCTCTGAACCCCTATTAGCCAATAAATTTCAATCATATCTTTTTCAAAATCAATTTCAAAATCTTCTCTAACTTCTTATCTTTTCAAAATTGATTTTCAAATCTTTTGTAATTAACCACTTAACTTTTTGTTTGATTTTAAAACTTTACTATTTCTTATCTTTTTCAAAACTACCTAACTACTTTTCTCTCTCTTATTTTCGAAAACTCCTCACCACTTTTTCAAAATTCCTTTTTAATTAACTAATTATTTTAAATTTTAATTTTATTTTATTCCTTTTAATAATTTCGAATACTAACCAATAATTAAAATAAAAACAAAAATATTATCCTTTTATTTTAATTTAAAATTTGAATTCTCTCTCTCTCTCATCTCTTTCTATTTATTTATTTACTAATACTTCTCTTCTCTTATAATTCAAACCCTTTCTCCCTCTCTGTGTTCGAATTCTTCATTTTCTCTCTTCTTCATTCTACTCTTCTATTCTTCTACTCACATAAAGGAATCTCTATACTATGACATAGAGGATTCCTATTCCTTTCTGTTCTCTTCTTTTTCATATGAGCAGGAGCAAGGATAAGAACATTCTTGTTGAAGCTGATCCGAAACCTGAAAGGACTCTAAAGAGGAAGCTAAGAGAAGCTAAAGCATAACACTCTGAAGAGGACCTGACAGAATTTTTTGAAAAAAAAAAAAAGAAGAGATGGCAGAACCCAACAACAATGGTGGAGATGCAAGGAAGATGCTTGGTGACTTTATTGCACCCTCTTCTGACTTCTGTGGAAGGAGCATCTCAATTCCTGCAATTGGAGCAAACAACTTTGAGCTTAAGCCTCAATTAGTTTCTCTAATGCAGCAGAACTGCAAGTTTCATGGACTTCCATTGGAAGATCCTCATCAGTTTTTAGCTGAATTCTTGCAAATCTGTGACACTGTTAAGACCAATGGGGTTAATCCTGAGGTCTACAGACTTATGCTTTTCCCCTTTGCTGTAAGAGACAAAGCCAGGACATGGTTGGACTCACAACCTAAAGATAGCCTGAACTCTTGGGAAAAGTTGGTCAATGCTTTCTTGGCCAAATTCTTTCCACCTCAGAAGTTGAGCAAGCTTAGAGTGGAAGTCCAAACCTTCAAACAGAAGGAAGGTGAATCCCTCTATGAAGCTTGGGAAAGATACAAGCAATTGATCAGAAGGTGTCCTTCTGACATGTTTTCAGAATGGAGCATCATATGTATATTCTATGATGGTCTGTCTGAATTGTCCAAGATGTCATTGGACCACTCTGTTGGAGGATCTCTTCATCTGAAGAAGACGCCTGTAGAAGCCCAGGAACTCATTGAAATGGTTCCAAATAACCAGTTCATGTACACTTCTGAAAGGAATCCTATGAATAATGGGACAACTCAGAAGGAAAGAGTTCTTGAGATTGATACTCTGAATGCAATATTGGCTCAGAACAAAATATTGACTCAACAAGTCAATATGATTTCTCAGAGTCTGTCTGGAATGCAAGCTGCATCATGCAGTACTAAAGAAGCTTCCTCTGAAGAAGAAGCCTATGACCCTGAGAACCCTGGAATGGAAGAGGTGAATTACATGGGAGAATCCTATGGAAACACCTATAATCCTTCATGGAGGAATCATCCAAATTTCTCATGGAAGGATCAACAGAAGCCTAATCAAGGCTTCAGTAACAATAATGATCGGAGAAATAGGTTTGGCAATAGCAAACCTTTTCTATCATCTTCTTAGCAACAGACAAAGAATTCTAAGCAGAGCCACTCTGACTTAGCAACTGTAGTCTCTGATCTATCTAAGACCACTCTCAGTTTTATGACTGAAGCAAGGTCCTCCATTAGAAATTTGGAGGCACAAGTGGGTCAGCTGAGTAAAAGAGTTACTGAACTCCCTCCTAGTACTCTCCCAAGCAATACAGAAGAAAATCCAAAGAGAGAGTGCAAGGCCATAAATATAACCAACATGGCCGAACCTATGGAGGAAGAAGAGGCAGTGATTTCCAGTGAGGAAGACCTCAATGGACGTCCACTGGCCACTAAAGAGTTCCCCAATGAGGAACCAAAGGAATCTGAGGCTCATATAGAGACCATAAAGATTCCACTGAACTTACTGTTGCCATTCATGAGCTCTGATGAGTATTCTTCCTCTGAAGAGGATGAAGATACTATTGAAGAGCAAGTTGCTCAATATCTAGGAGCAATCATGAAGCTGAATGCCAAGTTATTTGGTAATGAGACTTGGGAGGATGAACCCCCATTGCTCATCAATGAACTAAATGATCTGGTTCAACTAAAATTATCTCAGAAGAAATAGGATCCTGGAAAGTTCTTAATACCTTGTACCATAGGCACCATGACCTTTGAGAAGGCTCTGTGTGACCTGGAGTCAGGGATAAACCTCATGCCCCTCTCTGTAATGGAGAAACTAGGGATCTTTGAGGTGCAAGCTGCAAGAATCTCACTAGAGATGGCAGACAATTCAAGGAAACAGGCTTATGGACTTGTAGAGGATATCTTGGTAAAGGTTGAAGGCCTGTACATCCCTGCTGATTTCATAATCCTAGATACTAGGAAGGAAGAGGATGAATCCATCATCCTTGGAAGATCCTTGCTAGCCACAGCAAGAGCTGTGATTGATGTGGACAGAGGAGAGTTAGTCCTTCAATTGAATGAGGACTACCTTGTGTTTAAGGCTCAAGGATCTTCTTCTGTAACCATGGAGAGGAAGCATGAAAAGCTTCTCTCAACACAGAGTCAAACAGAGCCCCCACACTCAAATTCCAAGTTTGGTGTTGGGAGGCCAACATCAAGGTCTGAGTCTCTGTGAAGCTCTCTCTAAGAGCTTCACTGTCAAGCTATTGACATTAAAGAAGCGCTTATTGAGAGACAACCCAATGTTATTTAATCATATTTATTTTTTTCCATTGTTATTTTATGTTTTCTTTAGGTTGATGATCATGTGGAGTCACAAAAACAACTGAAAAGTGAAAAACAGAATGAAAAATAGCATTAAAAATAGCACACCCTGGAGGAAATGCCAGAATGGGCAGCACTCTAGGCATTTAACGCCAGAAAGGGCTGTCTGGCATCTGGCTGGCGTTAAACGCCAGAAATGGGCAGCAGAGTAGCGTTTAACACCAGGAAAGGTAGCAGAGCTGGCGTTAAACGCCAGAATTAGCACAGATGGGCATTTGAACGCCAGAATGGTGCAGGGACTCAAATTTCTTGACATCTCAAGATCTATGGACCCCACAAGATCCCCACCTACCCCACCTCTTCTTCTCTCCTCTTCACACCTTTCCATAACACTCTTCCCCAAATACCATCACCTATCAAATCCTACCTTCTTCCCCACAACCTCTTCACCACTCACATCCATCCATCATTAAACCCCACCTACCTCACCATTCAAATTCAAACCATTTCCCTCCCAAACCCACCCACACATGGCCGAATACCCTCTCTCCCTTACCCTATAAATACCCCTCTTTACCACCTTCTTCTTCACACAACATACACCCTACTACCCTCTTGGCCAAATTCACACCCCCCTCCATCTCCTCCATTTCTTCTTCTTCTACTCCCTTCTTTCTTCTTTTTTGCTCGAGGACGAGCAAACCTTTTAAGTTTGGTGTGGAAAAATCTCTGCTTTTTTTTATTTTTCCATAACTATTAATGGCACCTAAAGCCGGAGAAACCTCTAGAAAGAGGAAAGGGAAGGCAATTGCTTCCAACTCCGAGTCATGGGAGATGGAGAGATTCATCTCAAAAGCCCATTACTAGAAAAAGGATGGAGCAAACAAGAGAGCCCACTCATGGACCTCAACAAGAGCATGAGAAAATTTCTCATCATGAAATCCCTGAGATGCCTCAAGGGATGCACTTTCCTCCACAAAACTATTGGGAGCAAATCAACACCTCCCTAGGAGAATTAAGTTCCAAGATGGGACAACTAAGGATGGAGCACCAAGAGCATTCCATCCTCCTCCATGAAATTAGAGAAGAACAAAGAGCCATGAGGGAGGAGCAACAAAGGCAAGGAGCTCAAGCACTCCATAAGATCTTCAAGAGGAAGAACTAGCCGCCATCACTAAGGTGGACCCGTTCTTTAATTCCCTTGTTCTTTTTTTTTTTCTATTTTTCGAATTATATGCTCTATGTTTTATCTATGTTTGTGTCTTTATTACATGATCATTAGTGTCTAGTGTCTATGCCTTAAAGCTATGAATATTCTATGAATCCATCACCTTTCTTAAATGAAAAATGTTTTAATTGCAAAAGAACAAGAAGTGCATGGTTTCGAATTCTATCTTGAAATTAGTTTAATTATTTTGATGTGGTGGAAATAATTTTTGTTTTCTGAATGAATGCTTGAACAGTGCATATTTTTGAATTTGTTGTTTATGAATGTTAAAATTGTTGGCTCTTAAAAGAATAATGAAAAAGAAGAAATGTTATTTGATAATCTGAAAAATCATAAAATTGATTCTTGAAGCAAGAAAAAGCAGTGAATAGAAAAAGCTTGCAGAAAAAAAAAGTGGCAAAAAAAATAAAAAAAATAAAGAAAAAAAAGAAAGAAAAAGAAAAAGCAAGCAGAAAAAGCCAATAGCCCTTTAAACCAAAAGGCAGGGGTAAAAATGATCCAAGGCTTTAAGCATTAATGGATAGGAGGGCCCACAGGAATAAAATCCTGGCCTAAGCGGCTAAACCAAGCTATCCCTAACCATGTGCTTGTGGCGTGAAGGTGTCAAGTGAAAACTTGAGACTGAGCGGTTAAAGTCGTGGTCCAAAGCAAAAAGAGTGTGCTTAAGAGCTCTGGACACCTCTAACTGGGGACTCTAGCAAAGCTGAGTCACAATCTAAAAAGTTCACCCAGTTATGTGTCTGTGGCATTTATGTATCCGGTGGTAATACTGGAAAACAAAATGCTTAGGGTCACGGCCAAGACTCATAAAGTAGCTGTGTTAAAGAATCAAAATATTGAACTAAGAGAATCAATAACACTATCTGAATTCTTAGTTCCTATAGATGTCAATCATTCTGAACTTCCAAGGATAAAGTGAGATGCCAAAACTGTTCAGAGGCAAAAAGGCTACAAGTCCCGCTCATCTAATTGAAACTAATTTTCATTGATAAGTTTGGAATTCATTGTATATTCTCTTCTTTTTATCCTATTTTATTTTTAGTTTCTTGGGAACAAGCAACAATTTAAATTTGGTGTTGTGATGAGCGGATAATTTATACCCTTTTTGGCATTGTTTTTACATAGTTTTTAGTATGATTTAGCTACTTTTTATTATATTTTTATTAGTTTTTATTTAAAAATCACATTTCTAGACTTTACTATGAGTTTGTGTGTTTTTTTGTAATTTCAGTTATTTTTTGGCTGAAATTGAGGGACCTGAGAAAAATCTGATTCAGAGGCTGAAAAAGGACTAAAGATGCTGTTGGATTCTGACCTCCCTGCACTCGAAGTGGATTTTCTGGAGCTACAGAAGCCCAATTGGCGCGCTCTCAGTTTCGTTGGAAAGTAGACATCCTGGACTTTCCAGAAATATATAATAGTTCATACTTTGCTCGAGATTTGATGGCCCAAACTGGCGTTCAAAGTTAGCCTAAAACATCTTGGCGTAAAATGCCCAAACTGGCACCAGAATTGGAGTTAAACACCCAAACTGGCACCAAAGTTGGCGTTTAACTCCAGGAACAGCCTAAGCACAAAAAAGCTTCAATGCTCAGTCCAAGCACACACCAAGTGGTCTCCGGAATGGATTTCTGCACTATCTGTACTTAGTTATTCATTTTCTATAACCCTAGGCTACTAATTTAGTATAAAACCTACTTTTAGAGATTTATTTTAATTCTTCTTTTTGGTCTTTGATCTTTGGAACTTGTATGTACACGTTTGGAGGCTGGCCTCATGGCCATGCCTAGACCTTTCACTTATATATTTTCTACGTTGGAGTTTCTACACCCTATAGATATTAAGGTGTGGAGCTCTGCTGTTCTTCATGAATTAATGCAAGTACTATTGTTTTTCCTTCAATTCTCGCCTACTTCTTCTCCAAGATATACTCTTGTTCTTAATTCAGTTAAGTCAGAATGAAGGGGTGACTCGTGACAATCACCCAATCTTCGTTACTCGCTTAGCCAAGATCGCGTGCCTGACAACCCCAAAGCAATCTACATGATGTTCAACGTAGTCATTGGACGACAGCTGGAGTATACTCTCTTGGATATCTAATACACGGACCGAGTCCGTGATTTAGTATCTTCGTGGTATAGGCTAGAACCATTGGCAGCATTCCTGAGATCCGAAAAGTCTAAACCTTGTCTGTGGTATTCCGAGTAGGATTTGGGAAGGGATGACTGTGACGAGCTTCAAACTTACGAATGTTGGGCGCAGTGACAGTGTGCAAAAGGACAATGGTCCTATTCCGACGCTAGCAGGAACCGACAGATGATTAGCCGTGCGATGACAGCGCATGTGGATTTGTTTTCATCTGAGAGGATCATACAGCTTGCCATGGAAGGAGGTAACGCATGGTTGGAAGAAGGCAATAGGAAAGTAGAGGTTCAGAAGCAACAAAGCATCTCCATACGCTTATCTGAAATTCCTACCAATGAATTACATAAGTAACTTTATCTTATTTTGTATTTTATTTATATTTTAATTGTCAAAACCTCATAACCATTTGAATCCGCCTGACTGAGATTTACAAAGATGACCATAACTTGCTTCAAGCCGACAATCTCCGTGGGATCGATCCTTACTCACGTAAGGTATTACTTGGACGACCCAGTGCACTTGCTGGTTAGTTACGCGGAGTTGTGAAGAAGTATTGAGATCACGTTCACGATTTCGTCGCGCACCAAACATGCACCCTATATGTCCACATATAATTACACCAAATAATTTTATTTTCAACAAAAACATAAATATTTTTTTCATATAAAAAAAATTAGTCTTCATTTGACGTAGACTTACTTACCATTAATAATTTTTATAATTATTTTTGTTGATCACAAAATTTTCAACTATTATTTTAATAATTTATCCTTAAAAAATCACCATTATGAATTCTTTTATATGCATATTAAACATGTTTTGAAACATCTAATTATTTTTCTTTTCTCATCTCCAAGCTTCATATGCTCTTTAGGAAAAAGTTTCCTCCAATAATTATTTTGCCCTTGGATTAATACATATATACTATTTAAGGAAGTTTGTACCAAGTACAATCAATTATGCAGAACGAGCAAATGCATACAAGACGGAAATTTGATACAGACAAAGTATACGGAATTAAGCGTATTTTAGCAAATGGAAGATTAAAATGGGAGAGAAAATAAGAAACTCATAAACTGCTTCAACTTCAGGTATCAAATTAAAATTGAGAACTCGTCATCAAATGTGGATGAGGTAAAATACTCATGCCCCTTCCAAAAAATATAAAACCCTCAAAAACTCAGAAAAAATTTAAATAAACTATTAGTTTAGTGTAGAAGAGTAGTTAATTTATCTGTCCCTCAGTTTGAACATAAACAAGATACATTAATACTTTAGCTAACGATAGCATAACGGACACTCTCTCCGAGTCTCTACATAGATGTACGGGCATCATTTTTTTTTTTTTTTGGACCACTCCCAAATTATGTGAAATTATGAAACCCTCTGAACATGAAAAAATGTTCTTACCTTGCTCTACTACGTACGTACTGGCTGATCCCCGGTGGGATGCACTGGAGCCTTCTCTTGCCGACATTTTGAATACCAAAAGTGAAAATAAAATAAAATAATTTCTTATTACCTTAAATTAAACATGACTAGAAGCACTATCTACTGTTACAAGCAATAGAGAGTCATCCTGTTCTTTCTCAACCATTATTTCTTCATATCTTGTCTTCCTTTCATTATTATTCTTCCTGGTTCTCTTGCTTCTTGTGTAAATCTTCTTATCATTACCATGATGATGATCATCTCTTCTTTTCTCACTGTTTATCCACACACCAAGTTGAAGAAGGTGACTTGGACCAGAGGATGCATCAGAAGCCATGGAATCATTATCATCATCATCTTCTATATTTCTTTTATCTCTGCTGTTCCCACCTTTGCCGCCGTCAACAGCAACAACATTATTCTTGTAAAAATTATTCTCGTTTCCATATTCTTCCATATCTACACCACTTCCCCGATTATCATCGTCATCACCATTATCATTATTGTAGATTGGAGAACCGATATAAGTGGTCCATCCAGACTCACTGGTGGTGTTGAATTCTTCAGCTGGTGCTAAATCTTGGGAAGGCTCCATGGAGAAAAAAGCTTTAGTTAGGTATGTATTATTGGATATTGAATGGAAGTGAATCTTAGAGAAACAAGGGGGAAATTAAAATAACTCCAACAAGTTTGGAACTAGAGTTTTCTTATTCTATCATTAATTTTCAATTCTTTAATTTATTTATTTATTTTTTGGCGGCTTCTTCTTTTTTCTATCTATCACAGCTTGGAGTGGCATTATATTCTAAAATAGACACTAACATTAACTGATATTAGACATGGTAGTAATTATATATATAAATATTTAATATAAATATATCTTTTAAGAGAAATGTGCTACTATTAGAATTTATTATTTTTGACAATTAATTAGTTATTAATATTTAATAGTATAGGATAAATCTATAAAATATGTTATTGGATTATTAGACTAAAAAATTAAGTTAATAGTTAAGTAATAGCTAAAAATACTAAATTCTGATGGATTTATATTCTTTTTATAAAATATAACAATATTATTTTTATGAAATTATATTTAAAAATGTTAACAAATATAAAGATAATAAATTAAAATAATTTATATTTTTTAAATTAAAATATTCATATTATTAACAATAATTAATCTCATCAATATGGGAACCCTAGATAAAAATAATGTTCCATGAAAATTAAAGAATAATGGCTATAATATCGAGTAATTTATCTTAATTTTATTTTATAATTTATATTCGGTCATCACAATGCATGTTCGAAATGCAAACTTGCAGTTTTACAGAAAGGACAAAAAGCCTATCTCAACAGTAGTGCAGGTTTTAACCCTCATTATTGAGTCGACAGTGTACGAATTTTGGTTACTTAGCAATTCTATCGCCAAGACTTATTCCATTGCTACAATCACTACAAGACAATCAAAATTAAAGGCGTATAACAAAAACAGATAGCACCCCAAACCAAAGAGAAGGGTTAGGTTTTGTGATTTGTAATTATTAATTAGTTATTATTAATATTTTTAATGATGTGAGATTATATTTAATGATTTAAAATTTTTTTTAGTTAAGTGTAGGTCAAATTTTAATATGTTTTTTAATTTTTTTTAATAAAAAAATGGAAAAACTTTTGGGTATTTTTTCTTTCAATGATCAATCAACCTTTTGGGTCTACTCACATAGTATCCCATTTTATTAAATTATAGAAAAGTAATGTCTAATTTGGTCTCTAAATTTTTAGTGTTCGTTAAAATAGTTTTTAATTTTTAAAAATAATTAAATTAGTTTATAAATTCATAAATTATGAATCTCTTTTATCTTTAATTAACTGTCTTTAATAAAGTATTAATATAAGACATGAAATATTAATATGACTTACTTAATAGTAAAATGATATGACTAAAACGTTATTAGTATGATTAAATATATATTTTAAATGGATTAACTTGATTTATTTTAGTTAATTTTTTTATATTGGTAAAAAAAATAAAATGAGTCTAATTAACCAATTTTTGATACTTATTTTATTATTCTAAAATTTTAACTGTTATTTTACTGTTAAAACTTAAAAATATCATATTGATATGGTATCATTTTATATCAATACTGTGTTACTGACATTTAAATTAAAAATGATTGGAAATTCATAATCTATAAATTCAAATATTAATCTAATTATTTTCAAAAATTCACTATAAAAAATACCTATTTAGCAATATTTTTTTTAGATTATATTTAAAAAGATAGCTTATTCATAGAATAAACTATATTTTTTTCTGTGATATTTTTTTATAGTAAAATAAAAAATACAGTTATAACATCATTTAAAAAATAACTCTTTAAATAATAAAAAATTACTTATAAAATATAATCTAATTTTAATATCAAAAACTAATTTAATAAACGTTCGAAATTCCAAAAAACAAATTGAATATTACCTCAACTTATATTACAAGTTTGAAATCTCCACATATATGCTAAATGGAGGGTAGATTTTATTAGGAAAACGGCATATGGGTGGTACTATTCTTACAGATGTTTCAACTAGAAAGGACACCTAACTCGCAGTCAAATTTCTTATGGTGATTTATAAATGTGCCCAATTAATAGGGATGGTAATACCACCCAAATTTGCGGGTATCTACCCCACCCCTACTCATTCGGGGCGGGTAATTATCCGTTCTGTACTGGGGCGGGTTTTTAGCGGGACGAATTTTTGGAGGAGCGGGGCGAGGTGGGGTCGGGTTTAAGTAATACCCGCCTCTACCCGCCCCGCATATATATAATATATATAATTTTAATATATAATATGTATAATATATGTAAAATAATTAGTAAATGATTAATAATATTGTATCATATTTAAATTTTTATTTTAATTTATGTTATGTATGTGATGATGGTTATATAAATTTTGAATTTTGATTTTATTTATTGGATTTTAATAATTATAGGGGCGGATAGGAGCGGGGCGGGTACTCGCAGGAACGAGTTAGAGTTCAACGTTTTACTACCTGCGAGTAGAAATAGGACGGATTCTATGTGAGTTGTTGTACGATGGGCGGATCGAGTAGAATATAAACCCACCCCATTGCCACCCCTACCAACTAATTAAAATCATGCATACAATGTGAAAATTTTATAGTCATATTTTTTGAGTATATGAATATATAACATAGGGTTGAGAACGTATAGACAATTTTTTAAAAACACGTTTTTTTTTAATAAATAATCTTGAATTAAAAGTGTTTATCAAAGACAGAAGAGAATTAAAACAGCTCCCCTAAAGTTATTAACAAAGTTTTGATTTTTCTTTTTATTTTGACGACTCTAAATTTTACATTTTGAGATAATAGAAAATTAATCCAACACAATCTAAAGTTATTTTATTTTATATTTTTTAATTATTGTTATAATAATTAAGTAATTTTATATATAATAAATAAATAATTATAGATATTATATATATATAAAATTATAAATATTAAATTAAATAAAACAATTTTAAATTATTAGTTTTCAAATATTATTTTTTTTAAATTATTATTTTTCTAATATATATATATATATATATATATATATATATATATATATATATGTATATGAAAGTAATAATTTTGAGTCCCTTAAGAAATGTCTAGCTCTTCGCATGATTCTAGGTATAAAATAACTGATTCGGATAAAATTAGAGAAATAATATTTATTGTATAATTTTTATATATTTTTTTAGAGTATAAAAGATAAATATTTTATTTTCTTTTATTCTTTATGAAGTATTTTAATATTAAAATAATAAACTACTATTTTTATCCACGAATATTTAAAATGTTAATAAATTTATCCATAAAAAAATGACAATAACTTCATACTCATGAAAAATGAGTTTTAGTTGATAAAAATACGCAAATCATAAAACGTTATCCAAAGTTCGTAAAATGCCTCTTCCTAACCTAACCTATCATATTATATGCCTAACACTACAAGAAAAACGTTGAATATTGTCGAATTTATTGTCGCATATTAGTGTCGGCTTTACTGGCAGATTTATTGATAGTTTAGGTGTTAAATTCGTCAGTTCAAATTATTACTGGCGGATTTTCGTTTTCGACGGTAAATTCACTAGTAATAATTTGAGGAAAATGGAAAAAATAGGCGCGAAATGTAGCGTGAGATTTACCGGCGGATTTTTCCACGAGTAAACCCAATTAGTGGAATGCTGCATTTTGGTAATGAGCCCTAAAACTCGAAGTGCAAACCCTCTCTCCCTTCATTTTGAATTTCCCTCTCCCGCTCTCTAACCTCTTTTCTCCCACTCTCTCTCTAACCCTCTCCTCTCCCCACCGCTCCGTCAATCCCGCCGCCGCCGGCAACACCTATGCAACCTCCTTTCGCCGCATCTTCTCCGCCCCATCGAAACCAGCCCCTTCTTTCATTCTCTCCCCTTCGCAACCCAACGTCAGTCGCGAATCCTTCTCTCCCTCTCTGTTCGTCTTGCCGTCCAGCACCGTCGCGACGCTCTACCAGCAACAGCTATCGCTGCCACTGCATCTCCTTCCCCTAAGTTCTTATTCCTCTGTTGTGAAGCTCAGGTCCCATGATCACTCTTTTTATCTGTTTAAGTTAATTTAAGATTTAGTTATATATTAATTTCTAATTAGTAAGTGAAATTGGTTATCATTATTTTCTGATGGTTAGATGAGTTAGATTAGTGATGAATCCACATTTGATGATAAAGTTTGGATTGAATTGAGTGGATTTTATCATATAAACTCACATTTATTCACCTAAATAGCATGCTTTTGTGTTTCCTCTCTAAATTTTACCTAATTATGAAAACATGTTATTCTGTGTTTAATTTAATCAATTTTATTCTACTTTCATTCCATTCGATGCCATGATGCTTTTGATGAGTGATTTCAGGTGCAATAGGTAGGAATAGTTTGATAAGAGTGGAAAATGCAATTGGGAGAGAATATGAAAAAACCAAAGGAGAAGCACACAGCCAAGTGTGTGTACGCACAACTCTCTGTGCGTACACATAAGATGGAAATCAGCAAGTGTGCGAACGCACAACATCCTGTGCGTACGCACAAGAGGAAAATTCAGCATGTGTGTACGCACACATCTGTACGCACAGGGTGCGTACGCACAAGTCCCTACGCGTGACTTCATTAAAAGGTCACGTGGCTCGCGATTTGGGGGCTTTTTGGCCCATTTCTGATGGCTTTGGAGCATATATGACGAGGCTAGCAACACCCACTCATACGATACAATACAATACTTCATACAATACACTTAGGGTAGTTTTAAAGTAGTTTAGGTTAGGTTTTCTCTCAACTTTCTTAGGGTTTTTAATTAGGGTTTAATAGCAATTTCAATTCCCAATTTTGATCTTGGATCCTAGCTGGTTTCTATTGTAAGTATTTCTTTAATTTTCTCTTTTATTGCACTACTTGTTCTACACTTTCTTATATTTTAGTTTTCTTTGTCAATATATACATAGTCTTGCAATTTTGAGTTTTAGTTAATGAATTTGATATTTGATGGTTATTTCATGTTTTTTGAGTTGCCTTTGTTGATTTTGATCATTTGGTTGTTTATAGTTTTTATCATTTTTCTAATTTTGCCATATTTTATGATTATGCCCACCATATGTTTGATGAAATGCCAATTTTGATTATGGGATAAATTTTCACCCCTTGGCTTGGGGATTGAGTGCATGGAGTACTAGAGTCATAATGTCCGACATTTAGTGATAATTCTTGGGTTGTTAGTTGTTATTGTTTTCACTAATGCTAGCTTTTTACTAAGGTAATTAGTAAGTTAGCTAGGATTTATGGATTAATAACAATTATGCTCATTTGACTTACTCTTCGATGTTAACGGTTGACTAGGTGAGATTAATCCATCATAATTATCATAGTTATGGTTATGGCAAGGAATGGATTCCATAACTCATCCCAAGTCAAGGTTCCGTTTATGTTTTGAACCACTTTTCCATCATTTTTGAATCTTACTTGTCTATATTACATAGATAGTTCTTTTATTCCTTTATTAGTTTATTAATTGCAATTTTGATTGTTCTTTTATTTCTTAATTGTTTGCTTTCATCATTGAAAATTCCATTGATTTTCACAACCAATTTTATGCACTTATTGGCACTAGTTCCTAGGGAAGACGACCCGAGGTTTAATTACTCTCGATTATTTTAATTTGAATTTAAACTTTGATTGGGGGGGTTACTTGTTGGTTTGGACTATGCTACTAATGAAGAAATTATTTTGCTAAATTTCAGAACCGTTGTAATCCTCTCCATCAAGTTTTTGGCGCCATTGCCGGGGAGCTAGTGCAATGAGTGCTATACTTTTGGTTGTTGTGAATATATGAATAGTGTGAATAGATACTTTTTGGATTGTTTGTTTGATTTTGTTGGTAATTAGGATTTTTGTTTCTTTTGTTAATTGATGTTTTTTGTTCTTATTTTCTATTTTCCTCTATGATCTATCACCCTCTTGGCTTGGAGTTTAGTTATTACAATGTTGTAGGGAATGATGATCTTAATGATGGTGTGCACCAAGGTTTGAGCTATCACTTGATCGTACTTCATCTATAGTGCATACCAACCACCATATTCCTATGAAGCTGGTGCGTGGAATTACACTTCACACAACTGAACCAGCAAGTGCATTGGGACATCCAAGTAATACCTGAGTGAGTCAGGGTCGATTCCACGAGGATTGTTGGCTTGAATCAAGCTATGGTTATCTTGTAGATCTTAGTCAGGTGGATAGAAAAGTTGTTTGTTTGTTTAAAGCGCATAAAAGTAAAATAAAGATAACGATACTCAATTGAAGGTGAATGCAATGATTAAAAGATGGTTAAGGCTTCAGAGATGCTTTATTCTTCTAGATTAATTCGGTCTCACTGTCTGCGCCAACTGTGAATGATTTCTTCTATGGTAGGTTATATGTGATCAATGCCTTTCTTGAGAGGTCCCCAATTCTCCTCTAGGCTAAACAGTAGGGTAGTGCGCATCCAGTCTGAATGAGGGTGAAGCTCCTGCAGTCCATTCTCCTTCATGATCCTACTCAAAACATCACAGACAAGGTCGAATCTTCCGAATCAGAGAATCTTGCGCCTTTGGTTCTAGCCTTTACCACAAAGACCCTAATCTCCCCATACCTCAGCTGAACTGGTGTCTCGAGAAGTCCCCAACGAAGTCATGGATTAGCCGTCTAAGAGATGTATAATCAAGCTAGTGGTTCATTGATATCTGATGAAAGACGCTCGCTAAACCCATGTAGAATAGTGATAACCTTGTGCCAATTCAACTCATTCATAAGGTTGAAGAACGAAGATACATCTTAGAATAGAGAATCAAACACGAATTGAGATAGAACAGTAATACTTTTATTAATCCATAGAACTAAGCAGAGCTCCTCCCCTTAACCTAGGAGGTTTAGAGACTCGGACTGATAGAAAATACAATGAAAGGTTTGAAAATTCCAAGAGAGATTGAATATGTCTAACAAAAGGGTGATCTTCTCCTTTAAATACTAAACTAATGACTAAGGATTATAGAAATATGATAGGCTTAGGCTTGTAGTGAGAAAATCTACTTCCGGAGCCCACTTGGTGAGTGTTTGGGCTGAGCTTAATTGTCTCCCACGTGCTAGGATGCTCCTTGGGCGTTGAACGCTGGCTAGGGATACCTTTATGGGCGTTGGACGCTGGCCACTTCACTGTAGGTGTTGGACGCCTAGACTAGGGTAGATGGCTGGCATTGAATGCCAGTTTTGGGCCTTCAATTCCGAAGAAAAATATGAACTATTATACATTGCTGGAAACCCGTGGATGTTAGCTTTCCATAGCCGTTGAAAACGCTCCATTTGGATTTCTTTAGCTCCAGAAAAGCTCCGTTGAATGTACATAGGTCAGATCCTAACAACATTTGCAGTGCTTTCTCTCCCTCTGAATCAGACTTTTGCTCTAGCTCCTCAATTTCAGCAAGAAAATAACTGAAATTGCATAAAAAAATAGAAACTCATAGTAGAATCTAAAAAATGTGAATTTACATGAAAACCTATGAAAATATAATAAACTTAAATAAAATATGCTAGAAACTATATAAAAAAGATGCCAAAAAGCGTATAAAATATCCGCTCATCACAACACCAAACTTAAACTGTTGCTTGTCCCCAAGCAACTAAACACAAAGTAGGATAAAAAGAAGAGTAAAATACAATAAATCTTAGAGTTTTCAATGAAGCTCAGTCTCAATTAGATGAGTGATAAACCCCAATTTTGTGGTTCATCTTGTACTTAATTTGAGGGATTTTATCAACTTTTCTTACATTTATTCAATGAAATAGCATGGTTTTGTAATTCTCCCTTGATTTGTGCTTAAATGTGAAAACATACTTTTTAGGCCCTTAAATTGGTAATTTTAACTCACCTTAATTCTATTTGATGCCTTGATATGTTTGTTAAGTGATTTCAGGTTCATAAGGCAAGTATTGGATGGAAGAAGTAAGGAGAAAAGCATGCAAAGCAGGAGAACTCATGAAGAAATAAAGGAACCGCAAAGTTGTCAAGCCTGACCTCTTCGCACTCAATCAACCATAACTTGAGCTACAGAGGTCTAAATGAGGCGGTTCCAGTTGCGTTAGAAAGCTAACATCCGGGGCTTCAAAATAATATAAAATTTGCCATAGCTGCTTCATGTTTAGGGGTGCACACATGCACTGTATGCGTGCGCACCGATGCTACACATGGCCCACTAAAGATGAAATCGCTGGGGGCGATTTCTGAAGCACTTTGGGCCCAATCCAACTCATTTCTAATGCTATTTCATGCAGAATTCAAGCTTGGGCAAGGGGGGAAGCAATTGTTTGGTAGTATAGCATCATGTAGGTTAGTTTCTAGAGAGAGAAGCTCCCTCTTCTCTCTAGAATTAGGTTAGGTTAATTTCTCTTAGATCTAGGTCCAATTTCATGTTTTCATCTTGTTTCCTTTATGAATTTGTGCTTCTACTCTTTCATTCTCATTATTTATAGTGTTCATTTTACTTTTATACCTCTTTTATGTTCATGAACTCTTGTTGGATTTGGATCTTTTCTTTAATGCAATTTAAGGTTTGATGTTCTTTTATGGTTGATTTGAGTTGTGATCTTACTTTCATTGCAATTGGTAATTGATAGATTTTATTGATTTTTGCATTTTATGATGTTTACTTTTCTTGCATACTAGGTGTTTGATAAAATGTTTACACTAGTTATTGAGTAGCTTTCTTTGCTCTTGGCCTAGGCTATGGGAATTGAGTGACCTTGAGTCATTGGGTCTCAATGATTTGGTGATTGAGAACCCTTGGTGATCAATTTGATACTCATTGACACCAACCCACTACTAATCTAATTAGTAGATAGGTTGGGACTTATAAGTTGATGTGATCAAAGCCTATTTGACATACTCCAAGCTTAGGAGTAGATATTACGTACTTAAAGCTTTTAGAAGTAGACTTAATGAGCTTGGTTCCTCATAATTGTCAATATATGGTTTGTAGACAAGGATGATGATCTCAATTTACCTATGTCTAGCCAAGAGTTTTTTTTCTTTCATTTTATTAGTTATTGCCCATTTACTTTTCTTACCATTTAATTTCTTGCAAAAACATAAAACCAACCCTCTTACCCCCTTTATAGCCAATAATTAAGCATTTCATTGCAATTCCTTGTGAGACGACCCAGAGTTTAAATACTTCGGTTAATTCTTATTTGGGATTTGTTATTTGTGACAACCAAATTTTTTATTGGGAGGATTGTTTGTTGGTGTAGAATTATACTTACAACGAGAATTCATTCAATTGAGGAAATTCTATTCCTTCAAAGAATTCGCTCATCAAAATGGCGCAGTTGCCGGGGAGTTGCAATGGTGTTATGTTATTGGTTATTGTATATATGTTAATAGGCTTCTTTGTCAGTTTTGCTTGCTTTAGGAGTTAGTTTTTATTAATTCTTATTAGTACTTGTTTTTATTCTCTTTTGCTATTATGAATTCTCATCCTCACTTTGGTTATGAGTTTGGCTCAAATTATGTTGTAGGGAATGGGAACTATAATGACAATATGCATCAATGATGGAATAATCAAAGGTGGAGGGAGCCTCAAAGGATTGATCACACTTCTTGGCAACAACCTCCTCCGATTTCTTATGGGTATAATTCTAATCCTAATGCATATCAATCTAATGGATGTGGTGACCCTTATTGTGATTGTCAACAACCACCACCATATGCCTATGAACCACCCCCTCAACATGGTTTTGAACCACCTTACTCACAAGCCCCATACTACCAAATACCCCTATATGACCCTAATCCTTATCCACCCTACCAACCACCTTATGAGCCATATGAACCATACATAGAACCACCACAATTTCAACACAACTACTCTCAAGAACCACCTCAATATACACCAACTCCATATCCTTACCAAAATGAACCACCTTCCAACTATAATGCCTTCCCCTCAAACAATGAACCCTCTCTTCCACCACCATCCCTCGATGAAGCCCTCACGCTAAAACTAAGAGATCTTGACTCTCAACTCCAAAGACAACAAAAGGGGATAGAAAAGGAGTTTAAAGAGCTAGGAGCCAAGATGGATATCCTAGTGGAAGCTGTTAGCAATATGGCCTCCTCCCAACTAAGCCTAAGCAACCAAGGCACTCCCATTGACGAATGTGGAGAAGTAATTAAGGAGCATAGTGAGGGAGTGAGTTTAGAGCTTCAAGGTGAAGAAAAGGAGTTGAAGCAATAATTTCCACAAGGGGAGGAAGTTAAGACAATTGAGCCGGAAGGAGTGGTTAAAAACCTAGGAGATGTTGGAAGTCTATGGGAATGTAGCATTAGAGAGCCCTCTTTCAAGGAGCTTGACATTAATGTTGAGGAGGGTGTACAACCTCCAAAGCATATCATGATTGAAAACTTTGAAGAGGTTGATCAAGAGATGGATTCAATCATTGATGAATTCTTATGTACAATTGAATCCTCTCCCATTGGGCTTGACATGGAGATTGAAGAAGAAGATACCTCACCTTCCATATCCTTGGTGAGCAATGAAGAAGAGATTGAATTGGAAGAGAGCCACCAAGAGGAAGAGGTTGAAGTTGAGGAAAGTTGTAAAGAGGTGGAGATAGTCAAGGAAGAGCACAATGGAGTGGAGCTTGCAAGATCATTGGGACCACAACTTCCTAAGTCACCATCCTACACAACATTCAAGTGGGTAAAATTCTTATCTCTAATCTTTACTTTCCCACTTGAATATGGTTTGTTTGAAAATGATGGTCAACTTAGAGCTCTTTGTGGAGTTAAGAGTAGGAGAGAGTTGTGTAGTCGTTGGAAACACCATTCTAAGTTCATGATGGTTGCATGCTCAAAGTTGAATGGCAATGGTTGGTGTAAAACCAAATTGCATGGGTCTAGGGGAATGTTTGGATGCTTGATTGAGAATTCGCAAGCCTTGTCACCCAAATTTAACTATGGTAGTCCACGAGAAGATGGGTGCAAGAACAAGGTTTAGGACCCCGGAATCCATTTCAACATTCAACACTCTTGGGGCCTTGCAATCTACCTAAGCTTACTTGAAGTCCTTGTGCGCCTAATTTGGGATCCCGGTGGACATTGGAGATACAAACAATGGTGGGATTCAAGGATGAATTCAAGCATAAACCACCCTAGCAAGGACCCCCACCAAATGTCCAAATTAAGGACTTAAACTAAAAGTGCTAGGTGGGAGACACCCCACCATGGTACTCTTTTTATTTTTCTCTTTTGTAAATATTGGTAGAATAGGTTTAATTCCATGTTTTGTTTTGTTTGTTGAGTATAATTGGTAGTTTAGTAGATTAAATAAAGTCTTAGGATATTTTAGTAGCTGTTCGGAGGTTCAGAAGGCTTGGTTTGGTGCAAGAACTTGGAAAAATTTTGCAAAATAGAGCACCAACCCGCGCGTGCGTGCACCTGGCACGTACACGCGCCTCAAGCATTTTCGACCATCCACGCGGACGCGCCATGTACGCGTACGCGTGGATGCAAAAAAATTCCACCCCCAGCCAAAAACCCGAGAGTTAGGCCTGCACTGTGCGAACATTGGGCCTGAGGCACAAACCAACCCGTGCGTACGCGCACCTGGCGCGTACGCGCCGTTGACTTTAATTGCGCAATGCACGCGTACGCACGCTCTGCGTGCACGCGTCGATTGCGCTACCTACCCTCCTGGTACATTTTCCAGAGAGTTGGGCCAATCCTGAGCTGACATTATGCCCTGCGCCCAACCTAGGTGCGCGCACGCGCCCTTCGGCCAAAATGCACATCGGTGCGTAAGCGTGCATGACGCGTCCGCGCCGGTAAAAAAAAAAAGAGAAGAGTTTTTTTTCTCATCTTCCATTTTTTTGTCCATTTTGTTCGCATACTTTTATTCTTTGCATTTTCATTTTGTTTTTATAGCTTGTTTTTACCTTCTTTTTTTTGAGCTTCTTGTTTGAATAATGGTGTTGAATTTTCTTACTCAATTGTTGAGAATTTCTTGGTTAATCTTGGTGCTTCTTAACTTGTTTGATATTGTTGGGTGATGAAACTTTTAAATCAATACTTAATCTTGTATGACTCTTATATTCTTTGTGCATTGATATGAACTTGCATGTCTTTCTTGACCCACTCTTTCTAGTCGAACTTGATGCTTTTGAGTGCTCTTCATGCTTTGACTTTACTCTTGCATCAAGTGTTAGTTGATATGCCTTAGTTTTTATTGTTTTCTCACTCACATGTTGTAGCTACCATGTAGTGAGAACCTTACTCTTATTTGGCATTAGTCATCGCCTATGTTCTATTTGCTTTGATATCTTTGTTGTAGGCTTAATTTTCCTTCTTTTTCTTTCCTTTTAGGTTGGCCACCAAGAAGGAAAGGAATGAGAAAGCTTCTAAATAGGGCAACAAACAAGTCCTTTCGCACAACCTTTTGGAGGAGCTCATCAATTGTAGCAACCCGTCCACCTTGCTCTTCTTTGCATGCACCGAGGACGGTGCAAATTTTTAAGTGTGGGGAGGTCGTCCGACCGATCTCCATGGTAATAATTTCCTTTTTCAACACCAATTTTTCAATTTTTGCCTTTGTTAGTTAGTTGTTGCATTGCATGATAGGTTGCATGCTAGTTAGAATTTGTACATATTTTACCATTTCTTTTTATGTTAGGACTACTTGGTTAGAGTGATAACTTCTTTTCCAAGAAACTATTTTTAGGGCACCCTACCAATTCGGAAAAAAAATTTTTTTTGTGTGAACTTGCTTGAAAAATTTATTTTGGAACATGGTTTTTGAGCTAAGAACACAAGCATGTGAGTTTTGAGCCTAATTGTGTGGTTACATCTTATAACCACTTATTTCCATTCTTGTGTGCATTGCTCTCTTTCTATGATTGTAATCTTTGATTTGTTTGATTCTATATGTCCATTATTCCATGTATACATGGATTTATATGATTGAGGCCATCATTTCATTTAGCTCACTTACCCAAATAGCCTATCTTTCATCAACTATTGTTAGCCAAATTTGAGCCTATTTAATCCCTTTTGTTCTTAATCTTAGCACATCACTACCCCTAAGTAAAAAATAATAAATGCCCTTAATTTGGATCTTTGATTAGCTTAGGCTAGTGAGAGTGTGTATTATTTGGGTATGGGAAACTTGGGACATTGGTTGAGGTAAAAGTGTAATTTTTATTTTTGTTGAAAATATTGGGAATTGGATACATATTCATGCACAAGATGTAAAACCATATGCATTGATATGTTTGTATATACTTTAGAAAAAAAATTTGATAAAGAAAAAGAAAAAGAATATATATATATATATATATAAAAGAAAAAAATATATAGAAAAAAAAAGAGAGAAAAAGAAATAAAAAGGGGACAAAAATGTCTCAAAGTAAAGTTCAATAAAAATCAATGCATATGGAATGTTAATTAAAGAGAATGCATGAGTATGTGAAAAAGTGGGAATCATGGGTAGCTAGGTTGTGTATTAGAATTGTATAGGTTGTCATGTGTATTTGGTGAGAGATTAGGTTAATCAAAGATTCAAATTTCAAGCTCACTTAACCATATGCATTCCTACCTTTACCCTAGCCCCATTACAACCTATGAATAAGTCCTCATGATGAATGTATGCATGCATTGAATAATTGTTGATTGTTAGATGAAAAATAAATCTTAGAAAGCATGATTAGAACAGAATTGGGGATTGACTTACTTTTAATCAAGTAGGTAGAATCATTTTGCATTTAGTTGCATTCATAAAGATAGGTGCATATAGTTTATTTGCATTGAATAAATGTTCATACCCCTTTTCTTGTCCTTCTTTATTCTTAGCATGAGGACATGCTTGTTTAAGTGTGGGGAGATTTGATAAACCCCAATTTTGTGGTTCATCTTGTGCTTAATTTGAGGGATTTTATCAACTTTTCTCACATTTATTGGCATGATTTTGCAATTCTCCCTTGATTTGTGCTTAAATGTGAAAATATGTTTTTTAGGCCCTTAAATTGGTGATTTTAACTCACCTTAATTCCATTCGATGCCTTGATGTGTTTGTTAAGTGATTTCAAGTTCATAAGGCAAGTATTCGATAGAAGAAGTGAGGAGAAAAGCATGCAAAGTGGGAGAACTCATGAAGAAATGAAGAAACTGCAAAGCTGTCAAGCCTGACCTCTTCGCACTCAATCGACCATAACTTGAGTTACAAAGGTCCAAATGAGGCGATTCTGGTTGCGTTGGAAAGCTAACATCCGGGCTTCGAAATGATATAAAATTTGCCATAGCTGCTTTGTGTTTAGGGGTGCGCACGCGCACTGTACACGTGCATGCCGATGCTGCACATGGCCCACTAAAGATGAAATCACTGGGGGCAATTTCTAAAGCACTTTGGGCCCAATCCAACTCATTTTTAATGCTATTTCATACAGAATTTTTGCTTGGGCAAGGGGGAGCAATTGTTTGGTAGTATAGCATCATGTAGGTTATTTTCTAGAGAGAGAAGCTCCCTCTTCTCTCTAGAATTAGGTTAGGTTAATTTTTCTTAGATCTAGGTCCAATTTCATGTTTTCATCTTGTTTCCTTTATGAATTCGTGCTTCTACTCTTTCATTCTCATGATTTATAGTGTTAATTTTACTTTTATACCTCTTTTATTTTCATGAACTCTTGTTAGATTTGGATCTTTTCTTTAATGCAATTTAAGGTTTGATGTTCTTTTGTGGTTGATTTGAGTTGTGATCTTACTTTCCTTGCAATTGGTAGTTGATAGATTTTATTGATTCTTGTATTTTGTGATGTTTACTTTTCTTGCATACTAGGAGTTTGATAAAATGTTTATACTAGTTATTGAGTAGCTTTCTTTGCTCTTGGCCTAGGCTAAAGGAATTGAGTGACCTTGAGTCATTGGGTCTCAATGATTTGGTAATTTGAAAACCCTTGGTGATCAATTTGATACTCATTGACACCAACCCACTACTAATCTAATTAGTAGATAGGTTGGGACTTATGAGTTGATGTGATCAAAGCCTATTTGACGTACTCCAAGCTTAGGAGTAGATATTACGTACTTAAAGCTTTTAGAAGTAGACTTAATGTGCTTGGTTCCTCATAATTGTCAATATATGGTTTGTAGACAAGGATGTTGATCTCAATTTACCTATGTCTAGCCAAGAGTTCTTTTCCCTTCATTTTATTAGTTATTGCCCATTTACTTTTCTTACCGTTTAATTTCTTGCAAAAACATAAAACCAACCCCCTTACCCCCTTTATAGCCAAAATTGAGCTTTTCATTGCAATTTCTTGTGAGACGACCTGGAGTTTAAATACTTCGGTTAATTCTTATTTGGGGTTTGTTATTTGTGACAACTAATTTTTTGATTGGGAGGATTGTTTGTTGGTGTAGAACTATACTTGCAACGAGAATTCATTCAATTGAGGAAATTCTATACCTTCAAAGAATTCGCTCATCAATGAGCAGGACTTAGTAGCTTTTTGCTTTTGAATAGTTTTAGCATCTCACTATCGATTGAAACTCAGAAGTGTTGGTCTCTTTAGGGACTTAAAGTCCAGATGATATTATTGACTCTCCTAGTTTACTTGTTTTTTATTCTTGAACATAGCTTTTTAGAGTCTTGTCGGTGGCCCTAAGCACTTTGTTTTCCAGTATTACCACTGGATACATAAATGCTATAGACACTTAACTGGGTGAATCCTTTCAGATTATGATTCAGCTTTGCTAGAATCCCCAGATAAAGGTGTCCAGAGTTCTTAAGCACACTCTTTTTGCTTTGGATAATGACTTTAACTGCTCAGTCTCAAGCTTTTTACTTGACACCTTTACACCACAAGTATATAGTCAGGGACACTATTCATTTGAAGTGCTTAGGCCAAGATTTTGTTTCTTTTAGTCCCTCCTAACCATTGATACTCAAAGCCTTGGATCCTTTTACCCTTTCCTTTTAGTTTAAAGGGTTATTGGCTTTTTGCTCTTGCCTTTTAGTTTACATAGCTATTGGTTTTTTCTGCTTTTTGTTTCTCTCTCTTTTTTTTTTCAGCTTGCTTTTTCTTTTTTTTTCACAAGCATATAGATTTTTTTTCTTTTATTGCTTTCTTTGTTGGTTTTTCTTGCTTCAAGAATCAATTTCTGGATTTTTCAGATTACCAATAATACTTCTCCTTTTTCATCATTCTTTCAAGAGCCAACATTCTTAATTCCAATTTCACATATGCACTATTTATTCATACATTCAGAAAACAAAAACAATGCCACCACATCAAGATAATTGAACTATTCTTAAGATAAACTTGAAATTTATGCAACTTAATTTTCTTTTTCAAATAAAATTTTCTTTTAAGTAAGGTGAGAGATATATGGAACATTTTATAACTTTAAGACATAGATAGAAATGATCATGCAATATGAACACGAGAAAAGATAACAAAACATAACGAAAAACAGAAAAATGACATAAAAGCAAGGGGTGATAGAACGGGACCACCTTAGTGATGGCGACTACCACTTCCTTTAGGGAATCCAATTGAGAACTTGATATCTTCAATGTCACGCCCTTGTCTCTGTTGTTCTTCCCTCATAGCTCTTTGATCTTCTCTAATTTCATTGAGAATGGTGGAATGTTCTTGATGCTTTATCCTCAGCTGATTCATGTTAGAGCTTAATTCTCCCACAGAAGTATGCCATTGATCCTAATAGCTTTGAGAAGGAAAATACATCCCTTAAGGCATCTCAGGGATCTCATGTTGAGGTGACTCCACATGCTCATGTTGTGCTTTATGTGCCGGCTCTCTAGTATGCTCCATCATTCTTTTAGTGATGGGCTTATCCTCCTCAATTGGAAGGTCACCTTCTATGATAATCCCAGCTGAATTGCATAGGTGACAGATAAGATGAGGGAAAGATAACCTTGCTTGGGTGGAGGGCTTGTCTGCCACTTTGTACAACTCTTGAGGTATCACCTCATGTACTTCCACCTCATCTTTGAGTATGATGCAATGGATCATAATGGCTCGGTCTATGGTCACTTCGAACCGATTGCTAGTGGGGATGATAGAGTGTTGGATGAATTCCAACCATCCTCTAGCTATGGGCTTGAGGTCAGGCCTTCTTAGTTGGACAGGCTTTCCTTGGGAATCCCTTTTCCACTGTGCTCTTTCCACACAAATGTGTGAGAGCACTTGATCCAGCCTTTGATCATGGTTAACTCTTCTAGTGGAAGGATGTGGATCTCCTTGCATGAAAGGCAAGTTGAACGCCAACCTCACACTTTCCGGACTGAAGTCCAAGATTCTCCCTCGGACCATGAGGCTCTAATTTTTAGGATGATAGTTCACACTAATGTCATGGTTTTTCGTGACCCATGCATTGGCATAGAACTCTTGCACCATTAGAATACCAACCTCCTGGATGGGATTGGTTAGGACTCATCAACCTCTTCTCCGGATTTTATGTCGGATCTCCCGATACTCATTCTTCTTAAGCTTAAATGGGACCTCAGGGATCAATTTCTTCTTTGCCACTACATCATAGAAGTGGTCTTGGTGGGTTTTGGTGATGAATCTCTCCATCTCTTAAGATTCAGAGGTGGCGGCTACGGCCTTTCCTTTCCTCTTTCTACAGGGTTCTCCGGCCTTGGGTGCAATAAGTGGGAATGAAAAGCAAAAAGCAAGGATTTCCAACATCAAACTTAAAACTCTGCTCATTCTCGAGCAAAAATAAACAAAAAAAAAGAATGGAGTAGAGAAGAAGGGCTTGGCCAAGGGGTTTTGAGGGTGTACGGAGTGTGTGTATGAAGGCTTAGTAAGAGGGGGTATTTATAGGGTTGGGTTAGGGTAGGTTTTGGTCATGGGAGGGAGATTTGAATTTGAAGTGGGTGGGGGTTGGTGGGAGTTATGATGGTTTTGAGAAGTGATATGGATGTGATTAGGCTAGGGTTTATAGGGAAGAGTGTGTGGGGAAGTGTAAAAAGAATAGAGAAGAAGGTGGCGTAGGTGAAGATGCTGTGGAACCCACTAGTCCTAAGAGGCTAGGAAATTTAGATTCCCTACTCTCCTTATAGGCGTTGAACGCCCAGCTTATGCTCCATAGTGGGCATTCAATGCCAGCTTCCATCTCCATTAGGGCGTTGAACGCCCAAGAGGGACCTCCTTCCTGGCGTTCAACGCCAGGTCTTCTGCAATTTTGGGCGTTGAACGCCCAGCCTTTGCTCCATGGCTGGCGTTCAATGCCAACTTGCTGGTCTTATTGGGTGTTGAACGCCCATCAAGGGCACTCTGTGTGCTGTTCAATGCCAGGTTAGCTGCTCTTGGTGGGCGTTGCACACCCATTCTGCCTTCTTTGTCTGGCGTTTAATGCCAGCATGACACTCCATCAAGAATGGTCTATTTTCATCTCTGAACCTTTCTGTCTCTACTCTGACTACTGCACATGACCATGAAACTAAGAAAATAACTAAAGAAAAATGAACTTAAGGAATTAAAATAAATAGAAATAACTAACTAGGGTTGGGTTACCTCCCAACAAGTGCTTCTTTAACGTTACTAGCTTGACGGTTAGCTCCTTACGGAGATTGATATGGGCTTAGAATTTTGCCCCTTACAGTGAACTTTCTTCCTGTCTTCTCATGGATGACCTCCATATGCTCTAGAGACAGGATACGACTCATTGTATGTGGTATGACTGGCTTCTTGGTAAAGACAACCCTCATGCCAGGTGAGAGGCCTTCAGTGGGGACTTTCTTGTCTCTCCAACCTTTAGGTACTTTCTTCTTAGTACCTTTGTTCTTAGTGCTTGTTGATGGTCGCCTAACACCAAACTTAGAATTGGTGTTTGGGGGCTTAGTAAAGCTCTGCACTGAAAGAGATGGTTGGAATACTAAGTGTTGCATAGTTATCTCTTTTTTCTCAGAAGGAGAGTTGGGGTGAGCCATCTTGAACAAGATGTGATCCTCCCCAAGTTGTAAAATCAGTTCTCCCTTAGCTACATCAATGATAGCATTGGCAGTGGCTAGGAAAGGTCTTTCAAGGATGATGGATTCATCCTCATCTTCTCCGGTATCTAGGATTATGAAGTTTGCAGGGATGTAAAGGTCTTCAACCTTCACCAAGACATCCTCCACAAGGCCATATGCTTTCTTCATTGACTTATCTGCCATCTCTAATGAGATATTTGCATCTTGTACCTCAAAGATTCCCAACTTCTCCATCACGAAGAGTAGCATGAGGTTTATACTTAACCCTAGGTCTCACAAAGCCTTCTCAAAGGTCATGGTACCTATGGTACAAGGAATTAGGAAGCATCCGGGATTCGGAAGTTTTTGAGGCAGCTTCTGCTGAACTAAAGCATTGAGTTCTTTAGTAAGCACTGGAGGTTCTTCCTTCAATGTCTTTACTCCAAATAATTTGGCATTTACCTTCATGAGAGCTTCTAGGTACCAAGCAACTTGCTCTTTCCTATTTTCCTCATCCTCATCAGAGAATGAGTATTCATCAGAACTCATGCATTGTAGGAGTGCTTGCAAGGGAACCTCTATGGTCTCTATATGAGCCTTGGCTTTCTTTAATTCTTGGATAGGGACTTTCTTGGTGGGTGTTGAACACTCAGTAGGAACATCCTTGCTGGCATTCAACTCCACCTCTTGTGGCCTTTTAGGCATTGAACGCCCAATGGGGATATCTTCACTGGCGTTCAACGCCAGCTTCTATGCCAATTTGGGCGTTGAATGCCCAGTGAGGTCTGCCTTACTAGTGTAAAATGCCAGCTTTGATGCCATTTTGGGTGTTGAACACCCAGTGAGATCCTCTTCACTAGCATTCAACGCCAAGCTCTTAGCCAGTGTGGGCGTTGAACACCCAGTAAGGTATTCCTTACTGGCGTTCAACGCCATCTTAGTCTCTCCAGATTTGGCCTCAGCCTTTATGGTGATGGCCTTGCAGTCTTCTCTTGGGTTTACTTCAGTGTTATTAGGAAGAGTTTCAGGAGGAGTCTCAGGGATTCTTTTGCTCAGTTGACCAACTTGTACCTCTAGATTTCTAATGGAGGACCTTGTTTAAGTTATAAAACTATCAGTGGTCTTAGAGAGGTTGGAGACTATAGTGACTAAGTCAGAAAGGCTCTGCCTAGGAGTCTTCATATGTTCCTGAGAAGATAGGAATGGTGGCCTGTTGTTGAACCTATTATGGGTTTTTCCACCTTGATTATTATTGAAGCCTTGCCGAGGCTTCTGTTGATCTTTTCATGAAAGGTTTGGATGATTCCTCCATGAGGGGTTGTAGGTATTTTTATAAGGTTCTCCCATGTAATTCACTTCCTCCATCATGGGTTATTTAGGATCATAAGCTTGTCCTTTAGAGGAAGCTTCTTGAGTACTGCCAGTTGCAGCTTGCATTCCAGTCAAATGCTGAGAGATCATATTGACCTGCTGGGTTAAGATCTTGTTCTGAGCCAATATGGCATTCAGAATGTCTACTTCAAGAACTCCTTTCTTTTGAGCTACCCCATTATTCAGAGGGTTTCTTTCATAAGTGTACATAAATTGATTATTTGCAACCATCTCAATGAGTTCTCTTGCTTCTGCAGGTATTTTTTTCAAGTGGAGTGATCCACCTGCAGAACTGTCCAATGATATTTTGGACATCTCAGAAAGGCCATCATAGAAGATGCCTAAGATAGACCATTTTGAGAGCATGTCAGAAGGACATCTCCTAATCACTTGCTTGTATCTTTCCAAAGCTTCATAGAGGGATTCACCTTCTTTTTGTCTGAAGGTTTAAACTTCCACTCTGGTTTTGCTCATCTTTTGAGGATGAAAGAACTTGGCCAAGAAAGCATTGACCAATTTTTCCCAAGAGTCTAGGCTTTTCTTAGGTTGAGAGTCCAACCATATCCTAGCTCTGTCTCTAACCGCAAAGGGAAAGAGCATAAGTCTGTAGACCTCAGGATCCACTCTATTGGTCTTAATAGTATCACAGATTTGCACGAATTCAAATAGAAACTGATGTGGATCTTCCAGTGGAAGTCCATGGAATTTTCAATTCTATTATATTAGAGAGACCAATTGAAGCTTAAGCTCAAAGTTATTTGCTCTAATGGCAGGTATAGAGATACTTCTTCCATAGAAATCAGAAGTTGGTATCGTGTAGTCACCAAGACCCTTTCTTGCATCTCCTTCATTATTAGGCTCGGCTGCCATGTTTTTAGCTTCTTGTTTGAAAATCTCTGTGAGGTTTCTTCCAGAGTGTTGTGCTTTAGCTTATTGTAAACGCCTCCTTAGAGTCCTCTCAGGTTCAGGATCAAGATTAAAGAGAGGTTCTTTATCTCTGTTCCTGCTCATAAATAAAAAAAAAGAAAATAAGAAAGAAGAAGAATGGGAGCTCTATGTTCAAGAACAGAGAGGACTCCCTGTGAGATGTGAAGAAGAAAGAAGAATGAAGATAGAGAAGAGAGAAGAATTCGAATAACAGGGAAGAAGAATTCGAAAATTAGAAGAAAAAGAGAAAATATTTTTGTTTTTATTTTTATTTATTAAGTAAATTCAAAAATAAAACTAATTAACTAAAAGAATTTGAAAATTAAGTAATAAATTTCGAAAAAGAAGAGGGGGAATAGAGAAGATATTTTTGAAATTAGAAGAGAGAAGAATTAGTTAGAAAGTTTTGAAAAAGAAGAAAGAGAAAACAAGTAACTAATTAAAAAAGATTTGAAAACAAGATAAGATAGAAGATTAGAAAAGATTTGAGTTTAAAATTTAAAATTAGAAAAGATAAGATAGAAGTTGAAAAGATTTGAAAAGGATTTGATTTTGAAATTTGAAATTAGAAAAGATAAGATAAGAATTTGAAAAGATTTGAAAAAGATAAGATTTGAAATTTGATTTTTGAAAAATATTTGATTTTGAAATTTGAATTTGAAACAAGATAAGATAAGATTTTTGAATTTTAAAGAAAGATAAAAAGATAAGATAGTAATTTGAAAAAGATATGATTTTTGAAAAGATTTGATTTTGAAAAGATTTGATTTTGAAATTTAAAACTAAGATAAGATAAGATAATGATTTTGAAATTAAAATTTGAAATCTTTTTTATGATTTTCGAAAATTAAAGTAAAAAGATAGAAAAGATATTTTTTATTTTTTTGAATTAATGAAGAAAGAGAAAAACAACTAAAAGACACCAAACTTAAAATTTTTTAGATCTAAAGACACAAGATTTCGAAAATTTCGAAGATAAACACCTAAAGACACCAAACTTAAAATTTTAAAGATCAAAACAAAAAGAAAAACAAGAACAATTTGAAGATCAAGAAGAACACCAAGAACAAAACTCAAAGAATTCCAAGAAAACAAAGAACATGCAAAAGACACCAAACTTAAAAATTTTGAAAACCAAAAACACCAATTTCAAAAATTTTAAAGAAAAATACTTAAAGACACCAAACTTAAGAATTGACACAAGACTCAAACAAAAGACACTATTTTTAAAAATTTTTGGAAAAAGGACTCAAGGAATTCGAACTCTAACAAGAACAAAAACAAAAGACTCAAACAAAAGATAAAGATTAATAAATAAAAGAAAAGGTTTTTGAAAATTTTTTTATTTTTTCGAAAAAAAGAAAATAAAAAAAACTCAAACAAAATTAAATACAATACCTAATCTAAGCAACAAAATAATTCGTTAGTTTGTTCAAACTCGAACAATCCCCGGCAACAGCGCCAAAAACTTGGTGCGCAGAATTACACATCGCACAACTGAACCAACAAGTGCACTGGGTTGTCCAAGTAATACCTGAGTGAGTCAGGGTCGATCCCACGAGGATTGTTGGCTTGAATCAAGCTGTGGTTATCTTGTAGATCTTAGTCAGGCGGATAGAAAAGTTGTTTGTTTGTTTAAAGCACACAAAAGAAAAATAAAGATAACGTTACTCAATTGAAGGGGAATGCAATGATTAGAACATGGTTAAGGCTTCAGAGAAGCTTTATTTTTCTGGATTAATTCGGTCTCACTGTCTATGCCAACTGTGAATGATTTTTTCTATGGCAAGCTGTATGTGATCAACGCCTTTCTTGAGAGGTCGCTGATTCTCCTCTAGGCTGAACACTAGGGTTAGTGCGCATCCAGTCTGAATGAGGGTGAAGCTCTTGCAGTCCATTCCCCTTGATGATCCTACTGAAAATGCCACAGATAAGGTCGAATCTTCTGGATCAGAGAATTCTGCACCTTTGGTTCTAACCTTTACCACAAAGACCCTAATCTCCCCATACCTCGGCTAAACTGGTGTTTCGAGAAGTCCCCAACAAAGTCATAGATTAGCCGTCTAAGAGATGTGATAAACCCCGATTTTGTGGTTTATCTTGTACTTATTTTGGGGGATTTTATCAATATTTCTCACACTTATTCACAAGAAATGCATGGTTTTGTGTTCACTTCCCAATGTTGCTCTATGATGAAAAACATGCTTATTTTGCCTTGAAATTGCCATATTTTAATCCTCTTCTATTGCCATTCAATGCCATGATATTTTTGTTGAGTAATTTCAGGAATTATAGGGTAGGAATGACTTAGGAGAGAGGGAGAAAGCATGTACAAAAAGGGAGGAACATGAAGTATTGAAGTCTTGGGAGCAGCAGCATCGGCGCGTCCGCACACTCCACGCGCATGCGTGGATGGGATTGGCTGGAAGCGGCGCGAAAGAATGGACGCATCCGCGCAGATTGGAAGATTCCTATCGACGCGCACGCGCAACTGGCGCGCACGCGTGGATCATAAAAGTAATCGGCGCACATGCGTGGGAAGCTACACGTGACCTCATTAAGAGAAATCGTGCCTGGCAATTTCTGAGGCCAAGGAGGCCCAAATTCAAGCTGTTTCTGCATGGAAAAGACCCAAGGATGCTAAGGGAAAAGAGAGAGATGACTCATTTTTACACTAGGACACAATTTTAGCTAGTTTTTGGTTCTTTGGTTATTCTAGAGAGAGAAACCCTTGTTCCTCTCTAGTTCTAGTTTCCATTTTGATCTTCCCTTGTTGATTTGTGAATTGGATTTTGTTAATTACAGTTTTAATTGTTCAATTTGAATTCCTTGTTACAATCTTGCTTACATTTAGTGATAGTTTTATGATTCTTGTCAATTGTCATTTTATACCCATTTTATGAATGTTGTGAATCTTGACTTGTTGATGTTACATTGATGATTTTTATGTTTAATCTTGTTGATTACTTGATTGTATGTTGATAATTGTTAGTGGGTATTTGTGAAATTCAATTTAATTGCTATTTTGAACATGTCTTTTATTAATGCTTACCAAGTGTTTGATGAATTATTTACTTTGATTATGGAGTAATCTTTTCCAGTCTTGGCCTAGGTCAAGGGAATTGGGTAAACTTGAGTCATTGGGTCTAATAGATTTGATGATTTCGGAGCCCTTGGTGGTCAATTTGATACTCATTGACGCCAACCCACTACTAATTTAATTAGTAGGTAGGTTGGGACTTATGGGTTGATGTGGCCAAAGTCATTTGACATACCTCAAGTCTAGGGGTAGATATCACGTACTTAAGACTTTGGGGGTAGACTTAACGAGCTTGGTTCCTCATAATTGTCAAGATATAGTTGTTGGACAAGGATTGTGATCCCAATTCCCATGCCTAGTCAAGAGTTGCTTTTGTCATTCATATTTGAAAACCAATTTCCAATTTCAATTGCCTTAGTTATAGTTAGTTGTTTGGTTTAAAGTAGAATTAAGTAGAATATTGCTTGTTCATTGGAATTGCTCAAGTTTTGCGTAGGTAGTTGAATTAGTTTATTGCAATTTAAGATTACTTGCTTGTTAAGATTTCCATTTATTTTCCTGCTCATAACTCACAACCCCGGATTTCTAACCAATGTCGAAGCACATGTTTGCCCATTCCTTGTGAGACGACCCGAGGTTTGAATACTTCGGTTATTTCTATTGGGGTTGAACTTGTAACAACCAAATCCCTCTTCTAAATTTGACCCCCCAAGGATTGTTGTTGGTAGAGCTATACTCACAATGAGGTGTTATTAAAGAGAAATCTACCAACACACCGCTGGGGCGTTGTCAAATTTTTGGCACCGTTGCCGGGGAATGGTTGCAACATATGCCTTGATATTGGTTATGTGAATATGTGAATATTGTAGATATTTTGCTTTGTCAATACTTAGCTGTAGTTTAAAATTCTTTTGCATTTGTACTATGACTTTCAAGTTTGATGACTCGGTCTCAACCGAATTCTAGCTTAGCCAACTTTGATCCCGAGATTGAAAGAACTTTGTTACACACTCGGCAAGCTAGAAGGCGATTGGACTACACGCCTAGTACTTCGGCCTCTCTTGAGGAAAACACCGAATCACTAAACGTTACCGAGAGTGACTTGGAGTCCGCTACTTCCTATTCTTCTGTTGGCACTACTAATACATTTTTGCATCCTACAGGTGAGCCACACATGGCGGAGCCACGCCGGATCACTTTGCATGAGCAAGGAGCTCCGGATATCATACTTCAACCGTTACAAGCAAGGTATCCTAACCTTGATCCAAACTTTGAGTTGAAGAGTAGCTTGATAAATCTACTTCCTAAGTATCATGGGTTGCCGGGTCAAGACCCCATCCGACATTTGAAGGATTTTCATGTTGCTTGTTCTACGGCTCGAAGGCATGGAGCCGATGAGGTAGCCATCATGGTTTTTGCCTTTCCTTTTTCTCTTGAAGCACAAGCAAAAACATGGTTCTATTCGCTACCGGATGATATTGTGACCAATTGGAATTTCTTGAGAAGAGAGTTTCTTGACAAGTTCTTCCCACCGGAGAAGACCGAGTACATCCGGAAAGAGATTTCGGGCATAATGCAAAGAGACCAAGAGAGCATGTATGAGTATTGGTCTCGGTTCAAGAGGCTATTGGAGTCTTGTCCACACCACGGAATGACCACTCGCTTGCTCATTAGCTACTTTACCGGAGGTCTTTGTGCGGAAGATAGAAGATTGCTTATCGTCTCTAGTGGCGGATCCCTTTCGAAAAATAAGACGGAAGGAGAAGCTTGGGATTTGATAAAGGATGTCACCGAATCTACACAACACACAAGAGTGAGGAGTAACCCCCTTAAGGGTGTGGTAGAACCGCCCCCCTCCGAAGCAAGTCTAACCAAGGCACTTGGGGATATGACCACCATCCTTACACAAATTCAAAGAGATCAAAGGGAGTACTGCTCCATCAAAGCCATCCAAGCCCCTCCTCCGGTTGCTCAACTTGAAGGCCCTCCTAGGATTTGTGGTTTGTGCTCTAGCGCCACATATTACACCGACCAATGCCATCAAATCTAAGAGGAACATGCCCTTGTGGTAGCCAATGTGAATTACAACAACCGCCCACCATACCCTCCTCAAGGTCAAAACAACTACCATCAAGGTAGTAATCAACATCAAGGGTGGAGAGACAATGCGCAAGGAAGCAATCAGAACCAAAGATGGAACAACTCTTCTTCTCATCACAACAACAACCAGTCTTCATCCCAATACCACCATAATAACACCAACTACCAAGCCAACCAAAACCAAAACAACTACACCAAGTACCAAACACCACACCATAGACAACAAAACCAAACTCCTACATCTTCCAACAATCAAGTTGATAAGCTTAGAGCCGCTATGAAAAAACGAGATGAGATCAACAAGGCTCAATTCGAGGCCTTGAACACTCAATTGGCCAATCTCACCAACATGCTCTCAAAGATGAACATGTCAAGCCAACCACCGACTCCCAATAACAACACCACTCAACCCTCAAGTTCCTCCAACCTTCCATCACAACCCCAACCAAACCCAAGAGGCGGGCTCAATGCCATTACTCTACGGTCGGGAACTACATTGGAGGAAATACCCCCAAGAGTCATGGGAGAAATGCATGAGGAAGAGGTAGTTGTTGGAACTCCACATGAAGAAGAGGTGGTAGACAAAAGGCATGAGGAAGAAGGAGTAAACCTCAAGGAACCCAAGAGGAAAGCTATAGTTGATGAATCAATTCCTATTCCATTTCCTTCCATGGTGAAGAAAGCAAAGAAGACACCCGAATTTGATTTAGACATGCTCCAAGTGTTCAAAAAGGTCGAGGTAACCATACCACTCCTTGACGCTATTCAACAAATCTCCAAGTATGCAAAATTTTTGAAAGACTTGTGTACACACAATGATAGAATAGGGGAATTGTGACCCTGGACCGTGCTTAGTGTCTTGTTGTATTGGTGGATACACTTTTCATGATTGTATGTGTGACTTGGGAGCTTGTGTTAGCATCATGCCGCTTTCCATCTATGTGCGGTTGAATTTAGCTCCATTGAAGAAATTGGCGGCGAGGTTTGCCTTAGCCGATAAAAGTGTGATCACAGTAATGGGGATAGCTGAAGATGTACTTGTGGCAATTAAGGATTTGGTTTTTCCGGTTGACTTTTACATCCTTGAGATGCCTCCAACGGAAGGTAGAAGCTCATCCTCCGTCCTACTTGGTAGACCCTTCCTCAAAACCTCCAAGTTCAAGCTATATGCCTTCACCGGTATATATTCCTTTGGGGTTGGAGACAAGACTATCAAGTTCAATTTAGAGGAAGCCATGAAACATCCTCCCGAAGAACACTCTATGCTCCGATGCGATATAATTGATGAAGTGGTAGCAGAAGTACAAGAAGAAGATCATGACAAATTGTGCTACCACACTGTTGAGGAGATGGATGACCAAGAGGATGAACCTAAAGAAGTTGTCAAGAATGAGTCCCATGAGCTTGATGAAAAGGAACCTCATCTTGAGGTAACAAGTGAACTAAAGCCCCTTCCCTCCCATCTGAAATATGCGTTCTTAGAAGACAATTGTGGGTTTCCAGTTATTATTGCTAGCGAGCTCTCAAGTGAAGAAGAGGAAAAGCTCCTAGACGTTCTAAGAAAGTACAAGAAAGCAATAGGATGGAGCCTTGCGGATATTGTGGGAATTGACCCGCGTAAGTGCATGCATAGGATATTTCTCCAAGATGGAGCCAAGCCGGTTCGGCAACCGCAAAGGAGGCTCAACCCAACCATCCTCGACGTAGTGAAGAAAGAGGTCACCTGACTACTGGATGCGGATATCATATACCCTATTTCCGACAGTGAGTGGGTGAGCCCGGTTCAAGTTGTCCCCAAGAAGTCGGGCATCACAACGGTCAAGAAGGAAGACGGAGAAATGGTCACAAAAAGAGTACAAAATGCGTGGCGAGTATGTATTGACTACAGAAGATTGAACGCCGTCACACGGAAGGACCATTACCCCTTACCCTTCATCAATCAGATGCTAGACCGCTTGGCAGGTAAATCTCACTACTGTTTTCTTAATGGATTTACTGGATATTTTCAGATACATATTGCTCCTGAAGATCAGGAGAAGACCACGTTTACATGTCTGTTTGGCACCTTTGCCTATAAAAGGATGCCATTTGGACTATGTAACGCACCCGCTACTTTTCAGAGGTGCATGATGAGTGTCTTCTCCGATCTAATGGAGAATTGTCTAGAAGTTTTTATGGACGACTTCAGCGTTTATGGTATCTCATTTGATTGTTGTTTAGAGAGCTTGGCCAAGGTCCTAGCTAGATGTGTTGACACCAACCTTGTCTTAAATTTTGAAAAATTTCATTTTATGGTACGACAAGGCATAGTGTTAGGACATGTAGTCTCTAGTGAAGGCATTTCTGTGGACCCGGCCAAGGTCAATGTTATCACTACTTTGCCTCACCCCTCATCCGTGAGGGAGGTCCGCTCGTTTTTGGGACATGCAGGATTTTACAGGCGCTTTATCAAGGACTTCAGCAAGATTGCTTTGCCATTGTCGCGCCTACTCCAAAAAGATGTGGATTTTGAGTTTGACAGTGAATGTGTAAAAGCTTTTGAAGAGTTGAGGAAAGTTCCCACCATAGCACCGATTGTGCGAGGCCCCAACTGGACGTTGCCGTTTGAGATAATGTGCGATGCATCAAACTATGCTGTGGGTGCCGCGCTTGCACAGCGCGAGGGTAAACTTCCTTATGTCATTGCTTATTCTTCTAAGACACTAGATGCCGCACAATCCAACTATACCACTACCGAAAAAGAACTCTTAGCCATTGTTCATGCTTTAGATAAATTCAGATCTTATTTGCTAGGTTCAAAGATAGTAGTATACACGGATCATGCAGCTTTGAAGTATTTATTGACAAAGAATGAGTCAAAGCCTAGACTCATACATTGGATCTTGCTTTTGCAAGAATTCGACATTGAGATTAGGGACCGGAGTGGATCTCAAAACCTGGTTGCGAATCACTTAAGCCGCATTGAGAATTTAAAAACTGATCCATTTCCGATCAATGACTCATTCCCATTGGATAGTTTGCATGCTGTGTCGGCTAGTTTTCCTTGGTTTGCCCCAATGGAGAACTACTTAGTTGCAAGAATCTTCCCTCCCGACTTTTCGAAAAACCAAAGGGACAAGTTGAGGAGTCATTCCGAATACTATATTTGGGATGACCCTCACTTGTGGAAGAGAGGTGAAGACCAAGTAATCCGAAGGTGTGTCCCGGAATCCGAATTTCAACCAATTCTAGAAGCTTGTCATTCGTCCAACTGTGGTGGTCACTTTGGCCCACAAAGGACTGCTAAAAAGGTGTTGGATTGTGGATTCTGGTGGCCAACCTTATTCAAGGATGCTAACCGGTTATGTGTGTCTTGCCATCAGTGTCAGAAGTCAGGAAACACATCCCAAAAGGATGAAATGCCTCAGCAACCTATGTTGTTCTGTGAGATATTTGATGTATGGGGCATTGACTTTATGGGACCGTTTCCTAACTCTAGTAGGTATCTCTACATTCTGTTAGCGGTTGACTACGTGTCAAAGTGGGTGGAGGCCGTGCCTACCCGCCTTGACGATGCCAATACCGTTGTTTCTTTCATTAGGAAACACATTGTATGCCGTTATGAGTCGCCACGAGCAATCGTGAGCGACCAAGGATCCCACTTTTGTAACAGGAAAGTAGAAGCATTGCTCAAGCGCTATGGAGTGTCGCATAAGGTTGCTACTGCTTATCATCCGCAAATAAATGGGCAAGCGGAAGTGTTCAACCGGGAAATCAAAAGAATCTTGGAAAAAGTGGTCAATCCACAAAGAAAGGATTGGAGCCTCCGGTTAGGAGATGCACTATGGGCATACAGAACGGCCTACAAGACTCCGATAGGGATGAGTCCCTTCCGGATCGTCTATGGTAAGGCATTGTATCTTCCGGTGGAGATTGAGCATCGAGCATATTGGGAGGTAAAGCAGTGCAACATGGATTTAGCCAAGGCAGGTGAAACTAGGAAGTTACAACTAGAAGAGCTTGAGTGTTTGAGGAACGAGTCATATGAGAATGCCCGAATTCACAAGGAAAAGACTAAAGCATTCCATGACCATCACATTCGGAAGAAGGACTTTAAAAAAGGAGATGAAGTCCTCCTCTACAACTCAAGGCTCCGATTTATGCCTGGCAAGCTCCGTTCTAGATGGGAAGGACCTTTTAAGGTGAAAGAAATGAAGCCCTACGGAGTGGTGGAATTGTTTGATCCCAAAAGTGAAGCAACTTTCAAGGTGAATGGGCATAGAGTGAAGAAATATCATGGTTGCAAACCTCCAAGGGAGCTAGAGGTGTACATATTAGAAGATGCACCAGGTAGAGATGAAGCTTAAGAAGAGGACCGTCCAACTTAAGGACGTTAAAAAAAAAGTGCTTAGTGGGAGGTACCCCACCGTGGTAAGATCTTCCTTGTTTATACCATCTTTAGTATCTTTAGTTCTTTGAATTTTATGATCTTTTGATGATTGATTGAGTGCTTAGAAATGCTAGCTTTGTTGATTCTGTGAAATAGATAGAATGTTCATATAGATAGGTTGTGAAAAGAGATAAAGAAAACAAAATTTTTTTTGAAAAGGGCACCGACGCGCAGGCGCACAATGCGCGCGCGCGCCGGTTGCGAATTCCCATTTTCAGGCCAAAAACCCGAGAGTCAGGCCAACTTTGTGCCCAACTCGCGCCAGGCACCCACGCGTTCGCGTACATGCCGCCTGCGCGCACCATTGCTAGTTGACCATCGACGCGTAAGCGCACAGTGCGCGCACACGCCGATGGGGCTATGTGAAGTCTCTGGTACAAAAACCAGAGAGTTGTGCCACGATTGGGCCAACTTTGTGCCAAAACTGACGCGTCCGCACGTAGTGCGCGCCCGCGCCAGCTGTAGGATACCACAAGCGCGCGGACACGCACCATGCCTCCCTGGGTCACCCTGGTACAGAAACCATAGACTAGAGCCAGGTTTATGCCACTTTTGTGCCTAGGGCACAACTCCTCTCGCGCGCGCGCGCCACTGACGCGCACGCGCACTCAGCTCATAGCTTCACCGATGTGTCAGCGCACCTTGCGTGCGCGCGCCGGTTGCGCGAGTCAGTTTTATACTTCGCGCCGTTTCACTTCCTGTCTCACTCACACTTCTTTTTCTTTCTTAGTCCATTCTCCCACTTTCTTCATCATTTCTCTTCTCTTCTTCTTCTTCCACAAACCACCACCATTGTCTCCGGCCACTCACCGGTGACAACCACCCTTTTCCGGTGGCGCTACACTTCTCCTATTTCCTCTCTCATCTTCACAAAAAAAGATTTAACCTTGCTTTTTCATACTCTTCAAGGTTTAACTTCTTCCTTTCCTTTACTCCCACTTTTCCTTATGCTATTTCTTCTAAGTAGATGCTTCTTGTTACCTTACTTAGTTTCTCTTTTACTTGATGCTGATGTTTCTTGTTTTTGTTTGCTTATTTTCCCTCTCTTTTCTTTATTTCTCCATGGATGTTGAACTTGAACTTAATTTGCATCACTAGATCTTTTGTCACTCTTTTACCATTGTGTGATGTTTATGCGATGATTGATGTTCCATTATGGGCTTTGAATTGGTTTGGTGTCTCATAATTGCTCATTGCTTGATTATTGCACGCCAAGTGTTCGAGGAAATGCACACATACCATTTTGGCTCAATTTAGCCATGTACTTTCAATTGGGTGCTCCCTCCTCATTCACTTGTTTCTTCTTGAATGCATTGAGTCTAATTTGTGTGTTTTAAGTTTATACTTGCCAATTCCATATTAATTAAACATGACTTGCTTTTTATTAAGGATGCTTGAGATTACACTTCTCATGCCTTTTCATGTCTTACTTTCTCTTGTATCCCATAACAAGTGACATACCCCTTGCTTTCATATTCATCATGGGCATTACAAGTCACTTGCATGTTTTCATCGAATTGTTTCTTGGGTTTAATATTTTTCTTCTTTCTCTTCCTTTTTAGGATGACCACCAAGAAGGGCAAAGAGATAGCTCCAAGGAAACCGGCTGCAAAGAGGGCACCCCAAAAATCAAATTCTAAGGCGCATTCTTCAATAGGAGCCAAACCCTTATCAAGGAACGGAAAGACACCCGCTCCTATTGATGAGAATGACAAGGGCAAACCGGCAAGAGACTCTTCAAAGTTCCCCAACCGCTTCTGTGAACTTAAGTTCCCTTCCATAGCCGTAAGGAACTATCATCCTAAGCATCTACTAGCTCCGCCAGACAAGGTTGCGCCTTATATTCTGCCCTGAATTGAACAGCGAGGATGGGAGTTTCTCTTGAGGAAACCAAGAGAAATCAACCTCTCTTGGGTGGAAGAATTTTATACTAACTACCACCTTCCCTCTCTTCAATCGGTATACGTGCGCTGTAAGCAAGTCTCAGTTTCAGAAGAGGCTATTCAGCAAGTACTTAATGTTTTACCAGTGCTAGGTGCCATGGATGGCTACCAAAAAGTCCTACGTCAGTGAGAAGAGTATGGATTCGATTGGGACTCGATCCTCTGAGTCATTACTGAGCCAGAATCTTTTTGAATCCAAGGTCGACTACGGATGAGGCCCAAGAGTATTGACGCTCGCTTCCTCACTGTGGAAGCTAGAGCTTGGGCCCAGATCCTATCTCATGATGTGCTACCTAGCACTCACAAGTCATCCATCACGGCGGACCTTGCCTTGCTTGTTTAGTGTATTCTCACGGAGAAGCCGGTGAACATCCCACCTCTTGTCAAGCAAGCAATGAGTCAAGTTCACGACCGGAGTAACCTGCCATTTCTAGCTTTGGTATCTCACTTAGTCGCTGCTGCGGGTGTTTCTTGGGAAGCCAAGGATAAGAAGATTATGGTTCCGGCTAAGGGCGATGTGGTCCCAAGCGAAAAATACCTATATCTTCCCATGAACAAACCAAGCCTCGACATGGCCCCGCCACTTCTTTTTCCTTCTAGCTCATCACCACCACCACTGAGATCCACACATCAAAAGATAGAAGATCTTCACCGGAAGCTTGATAGATATGAGAGGCGTAACCACCGCCGATATACTTACATCAAGAAACTTCTGCATTGTGTTGCCCTTAGCATGGAGGAACCTGAGATATTCACATCCACCTCGAACCCAAGCGATGAAAGTTCTGATGGAGGGGATAGTGAAGACTCCGGTCCCGACCGTCCCTTGCGTATCATTCGCAGCACAGAGGACCGTGCTAATTTCTAAAGTGTGGGGAGGTCATTCGACCGATCTCCATAGGTAACACTCTCTTCTCCTCAATACCCATGGATTTATCTTTCTTCTTTTTTTTTTATATATTGCATGTGTAGTTAGCCTTGCTTGTAAATACTTTTTGCATGATGGTTAGTTTCTATAGAGTTACTTTGTCAAAACAATAACTTTCTCTCCAAGAAACTGTGTTCTAGGTGACCTACCAAAATTTTGAAAATTTCTGCAGTAAACTTGCTTTAAGAATGTATTTTGGAACATAATGATTGAGTTAAGAACACAAGCATGAAAGTTTTGAGCCTATTGCATGGTTACATCTTTTAACCATTATTTCCATTCTTGTGTGCATATCTCTCTCTCTATGAGTGTGATCCTTGCTTTGTCTAATTCTATATGTCCATTGCTTTGTGTATGAATGCATTTGCATGATTGAGGCCATCATTTCAACAGTCACTTTTCCCAAATAGCCTTAACCCTTACATCTACCATTGCTAACCAATTTTGAGCCTTTGATAAACCCTCTTGTTCTTAAACAGAGCACATCAACAATCCTAAGTGAAAAACCATGAATGTCCCTGAATTTGAATCCTTGATTAGCTTAGGTGAGTTAGGATGTGTATCATTCAAATAGGAGGGGTATACTTTGGAAATTCGGGTAGGTATATAGGCATGTAATTGTAGTGTAATTGAAAATTCTAGGATCTTGGGAACATACTCATGTGCTAAATGATTACACTGTATGCATTGACACTTTGGTTCACAAAGAAACCCCAAAGAAAAGGGGATGATGATAATGTCAAATAAAAAAAATAAAAAAAAAAGAGAGAAAGAAAGCAATGAAAGGGGACAAAAATGCCCCAAGATAAAGTAATAAAAACAATGCATATAGTAGGTGGATTGAAAAGGATGCATGAGTACGCAAAAAAGGTAAAATTCAAGGGTAGCTAGGAATGTATTATAGTTGTATAGGTTGTTTTAGGTGTCTAGTGGGATCCGAGGTTGATCAAGGACTCAAATTTTAAGCCCACTTAGCCATATACATCCTTACCTTCACCCTAGCCCCATTACAACCCATGAATAAGACCTCATGATACTTGTAAGCATGCATTAAGTAATTGTTGATTGATTAGATGAAAGAAAAAGCTTGGAAAGCATGATTAAGAGAAGATTTAGTGATAAACCCTAGACACTTGAGCGAATAGAGCGGATACATTTCCGGTGAGGGTTCGAGGCTCAATGCTTGTTCCCGGCTTTCACAAGTGTTTGTTTAGCAAGTTATATGCACTCTTTAGTGATATTCAATTTGGTAGGATTCATGAATCGCATACTATCTTCACCCTATATGCTCACATGTATTCTTGAAGGATGGATTCACTTTTGACCAAGTAGGTAGATGATTTTACATTAGTTGCATGCATCCGTTTAGGTACTTAGCATTTCATAAATCCTTTCCCATCATAATCTTTGGTTTTTTTTATTTTAAGCATGAGGACATGCTTGGTTTAAGTGTGGGGAGATTTGATAAACCCCGATTTCATGGATTATCTTGTGCTCTATGATGAAAAACATGCTTATTTTGCCTTGAAATTGCCATATTTTAATCCTCTTCTATTGCCATTTGATGTCGTGATGTTTTTGTTGAGTAATTTCAGGAATTATAAGGTAGGAATGACTTAGGAGAGAGGGAGAAAGCATGTACAAAAAGGGAGGAACATGAAGAATTGAAGTCTTGGGAGCAGCAGCATCGGCGCGTCCGCGCACTCCACGCGCACGTGTGGATGGGATTGGCTGGAAGCGGTGCGAAAGGATGGACGCATCCTCGCAGATTGGAAGATTCCTATCGACGCGCACGTGCAACTGGCGCGCACGCGTGGATCATAAAAGCAATCGGCGCGCGCACGCATGGGGCGCACGCGTGGGAAGCTGCACATGACCTCATTAAGAGAAATCGTGCCTGGCGATTTCTGAGGCCAAGGAGGCCCAAATTCAAGCTGTTTCTGCATGGAAAAGACCCAAGGATGCTAGGGGGAAAGAGAGATGACTCATTTTTACACTAGGACACAATTTTAGCTAGTTTTTGGTTCTTTGGTTATTCTAGAGAGAGAAACCCTTGTTCCTCTCTAGATCTAGTTTCCATTTTGATCTTCCCTTGTTGATTTGTGAATTGGATTTTGTTAATTACAGTTTTAATTGTTCAATTTGAATTCCTTGTTACAATCTTGCTTACATTTAGTGATAGTTTTATGATTCTTGTCAATTGTCATTTTATACCCATTTCATGAATGTTGTGAATCTTGACTTGTTGATGTTACATTGATGATTTCTATGTTTAATCTTGTTGATTACTTGATTGTATGTTGATAATTGTTAGTGGGTATTTGTGGAATTCAATTTAATTGCTATTTTGAACATGTCTTTTATTAATGCTTACCAAGTGTTTGATGAATTGTTTACTTTGATTATGGAGTAGTCTTTTCCACTCTTGGCCTAGGTCAAGGGAATTGGGTAAACTTAAGTCATTGGGTCTAATAGATTTGATGATTTTGGAGCCCTTGGTGGTCAATTTGATACTCATTGACGCCAATCCACTACTAATTTAATTAGTAGGTAGGTTGGGACTTATGGTTGATGTGGCCAAAGCCATTTGACATACCTCAAGTCTAGGGGTAGATATCACGTACTTAAGACTTTGGGGGTAGACTTAATGAGCTTGGTTCCTCATAATTGTCAAGATATAGTTGTTGGACAAGGATTGTGATCCCAATTCCCATGCCTAGTCAAGAGTTGCTTTTGTCATTCATATTTGAAAACCAATTTCCAATTTCAATTGCCTTAGTTATAGTTACTTGTTTGGTTTAAAGTAGAATTAAGTAGAATATTGCTTGTTCATTGGAATTGCTCAAGTTTTGCGTAGGTAGTTGAATTAGTTTATTGCAATTTAAGATTACTTGCTTATTAAGATTTCCATTTATTTTCATGCTCATAACTCACAACCCCGGATTTCTAAACAATGTCGAAGCACATGTTTGCCCATTCCTTGTGAGACGACCCGAGGTTTGAATACTTCGGTTATTTCTATTGGGGTTGAACTTGTGATAACCAAATCCCTCTTCTAAATTTGACCCCCCGAGCAATTTTGTTGGTAGAGCTATACTCACAACGAGGTGTTATTAAAGAGAAATCTACCAACACACTGCTGGGGCGTTGTCAAGATGTATAATCAAGCTAGTGGTTCATTAATATCCGATGAAAGACGCTCGTTGAACCCATGTAGAATAGAGATAACCTTGTTCCAGTTCAACTCATTCATAAGGTTGAAGAACGAAGATACATCTTAGAATAGAGAATCAAACACGAATTGAGATAGAATAGTAATACTTTTATTAATCCATAGATCTTAGCAGAGCTCCTCTCCTTAACCTAGGAGGTTTAGAGACTCATACTGATAGAAAATATAATGAAAGGTCCAAAAATGCCAGGAGAGATCGAATGTGTCTAACAAAAGGGTGATATTCTCCTTTAAATACTAAACTAATGACTAAGGATTATAGAAATATAATAGGCTTAGGCTTGTAGTGTGAAAATCCACTTCCAGAGCCCACTTGGTGAGTGTTTGGGCTGAGATTTAGTGTCTCCCACGTGCTAGAATGCTCCTTGGGCGTTGAATACTGGCTAGGGACACCTTTATGGGCGTTGGACGCTGGCCACTTCTCTGTGGGCGTTGGACGCCTGGACTGGGGTAGATGGCTGGTGTTGAACGCCAGTTTTGGCCTTTAATTCCGAAGCAAAGTATAGACTATTAATCATTTCTGGAAAGCCGTAGATGTTACCTTTCTATAGCCGTTGAAATCGCTCCATTTGGACTTCTGTAGCTCCAGAAAATTGCCTCTGAGTGCACAGAGGTCAGATCCTAACAGCATCTGTAGTGCTTTCTCTGCCTCTGAATCAGACTTTTGCTCCAGCTCCTCAATTTCAGCCAGAAAATACCTGAATTTGTATCAAAACACACAAAGTCATAGTAGAATCCAAAAATGTGAATTTTACACTCAAACCTTTGAAAATATAATAAAACTTAAATAAAACATGCTAGAAAATATATGAAAATGATGCCAAAAAGCGTATAAAATAGAAGCCTACCCTCAACATTCTCGTCAACCATAACACCCTCAAGCCTCACTACATCACCAAATACCTCCTTGGGATCCACTTCCATACCCATCTCACAACCCACCTTATGAACCACCATCACTCCAACATCACTATTCCCATAATCACCTTGACCAACTACCTCTATATTCACCACTTCAATATCCTCACCCTTATAAACCAACCCCCATTTATGAAGATTTTCTCCCATATGATGAGCCTTTTATTCCACCTCAACCTCCCTTGTATGATAATGAGCAACAAGAATCCATCAAGCGTTATGAAGCCATCATGGCTTCCTTGACCGAAGTCTTAGCCCGCTTAAACTTGCCACATTTATGCCACAACCAAAGTAATTTTGTGGATGAATGTGATGAACCAACCTCAATTGAAGAGTGTGGGATGAGGGAAGGTTTGGAACCCCAAGTGGAAGAGGAAGAATTGAAGCATGATTTGCCACAAGTGGATGAAGTTGAGCTTATTGAAGTTGAAGTAGTAGTTGAAGAATTGGGGATGATTGAACAAGAGGTGGAGGTGATCAAAGAGGAAAGCAAGGGAGCAGAAATTTCAAGCCTATTGGAAGTCTTCCTTCCTAAGCAACCATCCGACACACCGTTTAAGTGGGTAAAAATCTCCTCATTTGTTGGAAACGGACGGTCAACTTTGAATCTTTTGTGGAGTTCTAAGTGAGAAAGGGATCAACGTTGGGGGACATAGTGGACTAAGGTTAACTAGGGTTACACCCTTAATATTTGAGCCCTAAGGGTGGTGCAAGGAACAATTGACCAAATTTTAAAGGAGGATTTCGAGTCTTGGTGAGAATTCAAGAGTTTGCTCACCCCATGGGAAGCTTGAAGATCAATAAGGAGGGGTGTCAACAAGCAAAGTGTGGGATCCCGGAGGACAATTGAAGACCAAGCATGGGTGGAAGATCAAGGAGGAACGGAAGCACAAGCCTCCTTGATGTGGGCTCCTTAAAATGTCCAAATTAAGGACAATAAACCAAAGTGTTAGGTGGGAGACACCCGACCATGGGTAACATTGTTCTAACCCCCTTTCTTTGTTTATAGTTTTGGTTTATTGCATTTTTACTTATCTTAGCTAGCTTAGGATTAGTTTGATTTTGAGTTTAGTAGGTTGATTTTGGTATGGGTCATGATTTTCTGAAGTTTTGAATGTTTTGGGGTTGAAATTTTGTTGAGCTAAGGTTTAATACCTTAGATTTTGAAAGAAAAATTTTTGGGAAAAACAGGGTATTGTGCGTGCGCACACCGTTGTGCATATGCACACACTCACTAAAATTCGCGCTCTGTGCGTGCACACCCAGCTGTGCGTATGCACACTAGCCTGTGCACCCTCTGTTGAGAGTGCTCGCACGCCTTGTGCGCGTGCATCTCCCTTTGTTTTGTGTTCTGTGCGTGCGCACCGTGTTGTGCGTATGCACACCAACCCTTTTTCGCACACTGCACGCGTACTCACCTGCATGTGCGTATGCAAACTCCCTTACGCTCCCTCTGCTGGAAACGCTAGCACGCCCATGTGCGTATGAACCCCTGTCAATTTTTGCGCTTGTGCGTATGCACACATGCGTTCGCATGCACACATGTCCTTTTTCCTTAAAAAAAAGAGTCTTTCTGTGCGTGCGCAGACGTCTGTGCATATGCACACTTCTTAATTCCCTCTCTGTTCAGAGCATTTGCACACCCTTGTGCTGATGCACACCTTCCCTTTTTCACCTAGTGTGCATACGCACACATGTTTGTGCGTACGCACAAGTGCTGTTTTGGGCAAACTTTTGATTGCTCGTTGAATTAAGCCCTAACGCACTTCCGCCCCCTCCATCCCTTTCTTCTCTTATTTTTGCCCTATTTTAACTTATTTTAGTTAGTTTTAATTGCATCTCATTTTCATTTTAGTAATTATATTTGTTTTGGTTTAGTCGCTTGTTAATTAAATAAATTGTAAGTATTTTATTGATGTTGATTGGGTTGCTTCTTGCTTTAAATTTTGGCTTAATTTTGGATGAATATGTGCTCTAAGTATTAAGTCTTTGTTTGATTGCCTAAATAAATTTTGAGTTTGATTCATATATTGTAGCTACCATATGCATTAAACTATATCCTTGTTTGGCAACTTAATCATGAATTGTGCACTTTTAGTTTAGTGAGTTGAATTGAATTACTTGTTCATCATGACTTTCATATCAAATTAATCACGTGACCGGTACTTGTTTCTTGTTAATGCCTTGCATTTGTTTGAGTGACTTGACTTGATTCTTATCTAGCTACCTTTACCATATGACTATTCCATTATGTTTCATGATGAATAAGTAGCTTTCTTTTCATCATTGGATTGGTTATTGTTTATTGTGCTTCTATATCCATTTCGTGCTTTCACTTGCACAATTTTAATATCCAATATCTCAAAAAATTCAATTCACTTTAGTTGTGTTTACCTAAGTTTGCTTGTGCTTTAATCCTTTGCTTCTCTTTACTTGCAATCTAGGCCACTTAATTGAGGAACACATGCTTTTTCTTTTGATTGTGTGGTTGCCGTTTTTACCCGGTCAATGTGTGTGTTCTAAATTATGCGCACATTTAGAATACACACATTGTCATTTATCATACCACACTCATATAAACTCTTCCTCTATTCCTATTTCTTTGTTTTATACAGCGGCTCGAGCCCCAGTGCCCACCAGTTGACGGTGGAGCCTCACATCTCTTCACCCCCTGATGCGTAGACTTTTGTGTGGTCTAGAATTCACAATAAATTCTCGTTGCAATATAGTTTCTAAACCAACAATAGTCCTTTCATACAAAAATTTTGTTTGTCACTAGAACAAACCCCTAAAATTTATAAACCGAAGTATTGGAACCTCGGGTCGTTCTCCCAAGGAAATGCAAACAAGTGTTCTTGTTATTGGTTATGGTGTATGTTTGGAGTTTTTGAGATTTTTGACAAGAAACATAAATGGTAAAGAAAATTAACTAACAACTAACAAAGCTCTTGGCAAGGTATGAGAACTAGAAGTCTTATCCTAGTTATCCTCCTCAATTGTGACCACAATTCTCCATTACTACCATTTAGTTAACCTCTAATCATGGAGGAAAGTCAAGTGGATGAATCAACTTGATTCCACAAGTCCTAGCCAACTCCCAAGGGAAAGACTAGCTTTAATGGTATCCAAATCAATTAGCAACTTCTAATTATCAATCAACAAAGGAATTAGATAACTCAAGCGTCACTAATTACTCCACCTAGGCCAAGAGGAACAAAATCTACACTAAAATCCAACCAAGCATTTCATCAAACACTTGGAAGGCATTAAAGAAAAGCATAGTAAATGGATAACAACAATAGAATCTAACAACAATTATTGTAAGAAATCAATAACAACAATCAAAAGGAACACAATTATTATGAATTACCTCTAATTGAATTGAAAGAGAAGAGAATGAACAAAAGTAAATCTACAATAAAGCATAGAAATAACATAAAGGAAATTACAAAAAAAGAATGGAGGAAGATGAATGTAACAACAAGAATTGAGAATCAAAAGTAGAAGAAGGCATGAATTAAAACCTAGATCTAAGAACTAATCCTAATCCTAATTCTAATCCTAGAGAGAAGTGAGAGCTTCTCTCTCTAAAACTAACTTTCCCTCCAAAAATTAAACTAAACTAAACTAATTTGTGAAAGTATGTTAATTCCCCTTCAATCCTTGGCTTAAATAGCATCAGAAATGAGTTGGATTGGGCCCAGAAGGCTTTAGAATTTGTTGGCCACAAGTTGCATTAAGTGAATTGTGTGCATCCATCGACGCGTACGCGTACCGTGCGCGTGCGCATCCCTATGCCAAATGCAACCATAACAAATCTTATATCATTTTGAAGCCTCAGATGTTATCTTTCTAACGCAACTGGAACCGCATCATTTGGACTTCTGTAGCTCAAGTTATGGCCGATTAATTGCGAAGAGGTCGGCTTGACAACTTTTGCGATTCCTTCATTTCTTCATGAGTTCTCCATTTTTACATGCTTTTCGTTCATTCCCTTGATCCAATCTTTGCCTCTTAAATCTGAAATCACTTAACAAACATATCAAGGCATCTAATGGAATCAAGGTGATTTAAATTTAGCTATTCTAAGTCCTAAAAAGTATGTTCTCACTCTTAAGCACAATTAAAGGAGAAGTTATAAAACCATGCTATTTTATTGAATAAATGTGAGGAATGGTTATCAAAATGCTCTAAATTCAACACAATATAAACCCTCCAAATCAGGTTTATCAACCTCCCCACACTTAAACCAAGCATGTCCTCATGCTTAAACCAAGAGAGAGCAAAGGGTATCAACATTTATTCAAAGCAAATAACCTAAATGCATCTATCTATATGAAAGCAACAAAATGTAAAATGATTCTACCTACTTGGTTAAAAATAAATCAATCTCCAAGACATACATGCACAAGTAGGGCTAAGGTCCCATGACGACTCATGAATCCTACCAATTTAAATATCAAAATGAAGTTCAAGTAGACTTGCAAGAAGAATGCTCATGAAAGCCGGGAATCAAGGAATTGAGCATCGAACCCTCACCGGAAGTGTTTGCACTCTAGTCGCTCAAGTGTGTAGGGTCAATTCTCTCAATTCTCCCCTAATCATGCTTTCTAAGATTTGTTTTTCTTCTAACAATCAACATATATTTCATGCATGCATACAAGTATCATGAGGTCTTTTCATAGGTTGTAATGGGGCTAGGGTCAAGGTAGGATGCATATATGGTTAAGTGAGCTTGAAATTTGAATCTTTGATAAGCTTAAACTTCCCACCTAACCTATCACATCCTATATAATTTCAAAGCTAACCTAACTACCCATTTTTCTCACTTTTTCACATACTCATGTATTCCTTTTCATTTCACAACACTTATGCATTGACCCTTATTGAGCTTTGCTTTGGGACATTTTGTCCCCTTTTATTTGTTTCTTTTTCTTTGTTTCTTTCTTTTTCTATTTTTTTTTCTTTTCTTTTCCATAATGTTTTTTCTTTTTATTTTTCTCATTTTTCTTTCTATATACAAGATCATCAATGCATAAGGTTTTACATTCATTACACATGAGCATGTACCCAATTCCCAATATTTACAACAAAAATACAAAACTACCCTTTTATTCACCCAATGTCCCAAGATTTCCCACACTTAAATGACACACACACACTAGCCTAAGCTAATCAAAGATCCAAATTAAGGACTTTTATTGTTTTCCGCTTTAAGGCTTGTACTGTGCTAAAATAAAAAATAATTGGGTTAAGCATAGGCTCAAAAATGGTTAACAATGGAAGATAAAAGGTAAGGTCATTTGGGTAAGTGAGCTAATTAAAACGATGGTCTCAATCATATAAATGCATGAATACACAAAATAATGGACATAAAGAATCAAACAAATCAAAGATTACAATCATAGAAAGAGAACAATGCACATAAGAAGGGAAAATAAGTGGTTATAAGATGTAACCACACCATTAGGCTCAAATCTCACAAGCTTGTGTTCTTAGCCCAAAACCATGTTCCAAAATAAATTCTTTCAAGCAAGTTCAATAAAGAGTTTTCAAATTGGTAGGTTGCCCTAAAAACAATTTCTTGGAAAAGAAATCATCACCCTAACCAAGTAGTCCTAATATGAAAAAAGTGGTAAAAATATGTACAAATTCTAACTAACATGCAACCTATCATGCAATTCAACAACTATCTAACGAAGAAAATAAGAAGAAATTAGTGTTGAACAAGAAAATTGTTACCTATGGAGATCGGTCGAACGACCTCCCCACACTTGAAGATTGCACCATCCTCAGTGCATGCAAAGAAGAGTAAGGTGGATGGGTAGCTACAATTGATGAGCTTCCTCAAAAAGTTGTGCGGATGACTTGTTTGTTGCCCCATTTCGAAGCTTTCCCTTTTCTTTTTTTCTTGGTGGCCAGCCTAAAAAGAGCAAAAAAGAAAGAAAATTAAACCTACAACAAAGATATCAAAGCGAATAGAGCATAGGCGGAGGCGAATGCCAAATAAAAATAGGGTTCTCACTACATGTTAGCTATGCATATAAATGAGAAAGCAATATAGACAAAGGGCATATCAACTAATACTTGATGCAGGAGTAAAGTCAAAGCATGAAGAGCATATTGAGCATCAAGAGTAAACAAGAAAGAGTAGGTCATGAAAAACAATATTAGGTTATATCAATGCACAAAGATACAAGAGTCATACAAGGTTAAGCATTGATGTAAAAGTTTCATCACCCAAAAATATCAAACAAGTCAAGAGGCACTAAAATAATGCAAGAAATTCTCAACGATTGAATAGAAAAAATTCAACGCCATTATTAAAATAAGAAACTTAAAAAAAAGAAAATTATAACAAGCTATAAAATCAAAATTAAAATTCAATGAATGAAAGAAAGCAAATGCAACAAAAGAAAAGAGAAAAAAGAGAAAAAAAAAATTTTTAGTATTTTATTTATTTATTTATTCATTTTTTTTATTTTTATTTATTTTTTTTATTAAAAAATATTTTTTTAAGAGAGGAAGAAGAAAGGTAGAAAGAAAGAAGAAGAAAAGAAGAAAGAAGAAGAAAGGAGAAAGGAGAAAGGAGAAAGGAGAAAAATAGGGTGCAAATCGACGCGTACGCGCGCATGGCGCGCGCGTGTCGATGGTTTGTTTGTTTGTTTTTTTTTGAGAGTGACGCGTATGCGTCATGTACGCATACGCGTCAGTGGTTTTGTGCCAAAAGCACAATGCGTGCGCAGCGTTCGCACAACTCTCGGGTTTTTGGCTTGGGGGTGAAATTTCTCAATCCACGCGTACGCGTACATGGCGCGTGAGCACGGATAGGCAAAAATGCTTGATGCACGCATACGCGCGCAGTGCGCGTACGCGCGCAGTGCGCGTACGCGCGCAGTGCGCATACGCGCGGATGGCGCTTTGTTTTTTTCAAAATTTTTCTATGTTTTTGCATCAATCCAAGCATTCCAAGCCTCCAAACAACTACCAAAACACCATAAAAAATCTTATTTAACATACTAAACTACCAAACAAACTCAACAAATCAATCAAAACATGAAATTAAGCTAATTCTACCAATATGTACAAAAAATGAGAAAATGAAAAAAGGTTACCATGGTGGGGAGTCTCCCACCTAGCACTTTTGTTTATTGTCCTTAAGTTGGACTTATAGGGAGCTTCTTATCAAGGAGGCTTGTGCTTGAAGCTATCTTTGAACATCCACCAACGCTTGAATCTCCAATAAGCTCCATTCTTCAAAGTTAATATCTTCAAGCCTTGATGGAGTTCCGCACAAGCTATGAGCTCCCAAATTTGATTTTCCTTGTGCGATACGGGATCCCACACTTTCTTTTCACACCCGTCTTGAAGTTGATCATTATTAGTCCATCTGGTGCACGGAAAACTTGTCTCATAACAAATTTTCTTCGGCAAGTGTACCGAATTTGTCGTCAAGTAAAAACTCACAATAGAGTGAGGTCGAATCCCACAGGGATTGATTGATCAAGCAACTTTAATTAGAGGAATGTTCTAGTTGAGAGAATTAGAATTTGAGTTGAGAATTTGCAGAAAATTAAATGGCGGGAAAGTAAATAACAGAAAAGTAAATGCTAGAAATAAGAGCTGAATGTAAATGACGGAAAGTAAATTACAGAATCTTAAATGGGAATGGGGTAATTTCTCATAAAAGTAAATAACAGAAATTAAAGAGAATGGGTAAGATCAGAAATGGGGAGTTCATTGGGCTCAAGAGATGTTGCATTCTCCGGATCAATTTCATTTTCATCTCTTCCTCAATCAATGCACTCATTGATCTTCTTGGCAATCTTAAGTGATTGAATTACAATTCCTTGTAATTCAATCTCTCAAATCTTGATCAATAGCCAATTCCTTGGTCAATTGCTCATGAGAAGAGATGAAGTATGGTCACTGATTATACCACATGCATTTTCCAAATCAAGTGTTGAGAGGATTATAGTCACATATCCATCCAAACCCAATTTGGTCCAGTATGAGAAAGCATTTCTACCATGATCTCTTCATTCCTCTTTCAAGGTTCAGAAGAGATCCAAGTATGAATAGCTTCTTTTCCAAGATAACTACCCAATTGGATGAAGATCAAAAGCTTTCAAGTAAAATCAAGAGAAAAGATAGAAGAAGAATAATGAAAACTAGTATTGATCCATCAAATTACAACAGAGCTCCCTAACCCAATGAAAGGGGTTTAGTTGTTCATAGCTCTGGAAAATGAAAACAAAGATGGAGAATACATGATGAAACTAGAAGTGCAGAGAAGGTAAAATACAGAGAGTAGTTCTATGCCAAGAGGCTCCCTATAATTTCCAACTCCAATTTAATTCAAAGCTACTCCTATGTATACTACTCTTCTGTTCTTCTAGTTGGCTCTTCAAGTCTTGGGTATGGGCCTTTGGATCTTGAGTTTGAAGCAGTTCTTTTCTTCATTGGGCTTGGCTTTACTTGCAGAGAGAAAGTGTGAAGTGGGCAGAGACTTTAGCTCAGGACGTTAGTGGCGTTAACGTTCAGTGAAAATATGAGTTCGAGAACGTTAGTGACATTCAACTTTTTCACTAACGTTCCTCACCCAAGTAAGAGCCACGTTAACCTCAAAGTTAGTGGCACAAACGTTGCCACTAACGTTGCCTCTTTGTCCTTCGCGCACGTTATTGGGACTCAACTTTCCCAATAACGTTGAGAAGCCTCCCCCTTCCCTATGTTAGAGTCCACGTTAATTTAGTTAACGTGGCTCTTGTAACGTAGGCTTGCCAACCTTCGAGAACGTTAGTGACACTTAACATTGTCACTAACGTTCCAATGTGCTCCTTAGCTCCCACGTTAGAGTCCATGTTAACTAGGTTAACGTGGCTTCTAACATGGCTGTGCTAGCCATCTCCAACGTTAGTGACAATGTTGAATGTCACTAACGTTGGCTCATCATCCTTCTCCTCACGTCAACTTCCACGTTAACTAAGTTAACGTGGGAGTTAACGTGGCTCATTGTGGCTTGTGTTGGCTCCTTCTAACGTTAGTGACAATGTTTGGTGTCACTAACGTTGTCGACAACCTTTCTTCTTCACGTTAACTTCCACGTTAACTAGGTTAACGTGGGAGTTAACGTGACTTCTTGGGGATAGTGTGTGTTCATCCCAACGTTAGTGACAATGTTTGGTGTCACTAACGTTGTCGACCACCTAGTTTCTTTACGTTAGCTTCCACGTTAACTAGGTTAATGTGGGAGTTAACGTGGCTTCTTGTGACTTGGCCAACGTTAGTGAGAAAGTTGAATGACACTAACGTTGGCTTCCCCTTTTCTTCTTAACGTTAGAGGCCACGTTAACTAAGTTAACGTGGCCACTTATGAGCTTGGTCCAACGTTAGTGATAATGTTAAGTGTCACTAATGTTGGCTCCATTTCTTTTCTTCCACGTTAGAGTTCACATTAGCTTAGTTAACGTGACTCTTAACGTGGGCAATGACGACTTCTAGAGCATTATTGGCAATGACTTTTCTCATTAACTTTGCAAGTTACTCCCATTCCACGTTAGTGTCAACGTTAGTGTAACTAACGTTGCCACTAATGTGGTTCTTCTTTGCTTCCTTTGTCCTGAAATCAAGCAATAAAGTGCATCAAAGTTCTAGTCCAAGTCATGGGAAATGCAACATCCAATTTGTCATTAAATTCATGCAAAATCCTCATGAAATCATGTAAAGTGCACAATGTATGCTTGAATCAAGATGTAAGTGAATATCTACCCAAAACTAGCTTATTTCCTAAGTAAATACATGAAACTACCCTAAAAACAGTAGAGAAAAGGTCAGTGAAACTGGCTAAAATGCCCTGGCATCACCATCCGGGTGGCATGACTTTAGAATTCTCATGTAAGCGACCAAACAACTTCCTAGACTCATGCAATTTGGTTCTCCACCAATTATTACTATACAACTTTGAGCATGCAACCATCATGAACTTAGAGTGATGTTTCCAACCACTACACAACTCTCGTCTACTTTTAACTCCACAAAGAGCTCTAAGTTGACCATCATTTTCAATCAAACCATATTCAAGTGAGAAAGTAAAGCTTAGGGATAAGAATTTTACCCACTTGAATGTTGTGTTGGATGGTGACTTGGGGAGGGAGACCTCCCCACACTTAGACAATGCGAGGTATACTTATTTAGGCTCTTCTTTAGTTGTTTCCACCTCATCGCAAGCTTCTTCAATTTCAACCTTTTTCCCTTTATCACTTGGCTTGGTGTTGTCTTCAAGAACTTCGATTTCTTGCCCAATGGGAGGTGATTCAATTTTGGATAGGAATTTATTGATGAATGAATTCATCTCTTGATCAACCCCTTCATATTCTTCAATTTTGATATACACCATGCCAACTTTTTTCCTTTGGTAGCTCTCTTCCGATTTACTCTCTTCTTCATTGCTCACCAAGGGTATGGGAGGTTGTACACATTCTTCTATAATTTTAACTTCATGTCCAACGGGAAAGGATTCAATTGTAGATAGAAATTCATCTATGATTGAATCCATCTCTTGATAAACCTCTTTCAAGTCTCCAACTATGATATGCTTTGGAGGTTTCGCACCCTCCTCAACATCAATATCAACCTTCTTGGAAGAGTGCTCCATGATGTTACATTCCCATGGACTTTCAACATCTCCTAAATCTTCAACCACTTCTTCCTTTTCTTCAATGATCATAGGCTCCTCCAATTGTTCTAACATAAAGTGGCATCCCTTATTTTCCCCCGGAGTTTCCAATCTCTCCTTCATGCTATGCTCTTCAATTGATTCTTCACATGTGGCCATGGAAGCACCTTGAGTGTTCAAGCATTGGTAGGCTAAAGTATGCACTACCTTGGTTAAGTGAGTTACAAACTCTAAGGTGTTCCTTTGCATATCCGCTTGGCCTTGAAGTAGCAAGGTGAGAGAATCATCTATTGGGGCTTGGGGTGGATAAGAGGATTCATCATTTTGGAGAGAGAGTTCATAGTAGAAAGGTGGTTCTTCTTAGTAAGGGTATGGAGATGGTGTGCATTGAGGTGGTTCTTCATAGTAGTCATGATAAGGTTGTGGTGGTTCCAAAGGTTCTTGCTCATAATGGTCATAAGAATATGGTATGGGTAATTGGTCATGTGATAGATATGGATCATAGGAAGGTGTTTGGTGATGAGAGGCTTGTGAGAATGGTTGAGGTTCGTGTTGAGGATAAGAGTCATAGGCATATGATGGTGGTAATTGATTGTCATAAAAAGATTCATCATAGCCATTGAATTGACATGCATTAGGATGATGATTATACCTATAGGTATCCGGAGGTTGTTGCCAATAGGAGTGATCAATTCCTTGAGGCTCCTCCCATCTTGAAGTGTTCCATCCTTGACACATGTTGTCATTAAAGTCCACATTTCCTACAACACAATGAGAACCAAAATCATAGCCAAAATGAGAATTCATGATAGCAAAAACAAAAATAGAAGGCACAAAAACAAGGAGATAAAATCTAACTACTAAAGCAAACAAGCAACCTATTCACAATATTCACATATGTACAATAACCAATAACACAACACCATTGTAATTCCCCAGCAACGGCGCCATTTTGATGAGTAGACTTTTGTGTGGTTTAGAATTCACAATAAATTCTTGTTGCAATATAGTTTCTAAACCAACAATAGTCCTTTCATACAAAAATTTTGTTTGTCACTAGAACAAACCACTAAAATTTATAAACTGAAGTATTGGAACCTCGTGTCGTTCTCCCTAGGAATTGCAAACAAGTGTTCTTGTTATTGGTTATGGGGTATGTTTGGGGTTTTTGAGATTTTTGATAAGAAACATAAATGGCAAAGAAAATTAACTAACAACTAACAAAGCTCTTGGCAAGGTATGAGAACTAGAAGTCCTATCCTAGTTATCCTCCTCAATTATGACCACAATTCTCCATTACTACCACTTAGTTAACCTCTAATCATGGAGGAAAGTCAAGTTGATGAATAAACTTGATTCCACAAGTCCTAGCCAACTCCCAAGGGAAAGACTAGCTTTAGTGGTATCCAAATCAATTAGCAACTTCTAATTATCAATCAACAAAGGAATTAGATAACTCAAGCGTCACTAATTACTCCACCTAGGCCAAGAGGAACAAAATCTACACTAAAATCCAACCAAGCATTTCATCAAACACTTGGAAGGCATTAAAGAAAAGCATAGTAAATGGATAACAACAATAGAATCTAACAACAATTATTGTAAGAAATCAATAACAACAATCAAAAGGAACACAATTATTATGAATTACCTCTAATTGAATTGAAAGAGAAGAGAATGAAAAAAAGTAGATCTACAATAAAGCATAGAAACAACATAAAGGAAATTACAACAAAAGAATGGAAGAAGATGAATGTAACAACAAGAATTGAGAATCAAAAGTAGAAGAAGGCATGAATTGTGATGACAAGTCATCCTAGCCTATTTTAACTAGTCTTTTTCTTTTGTTTTCATTAGAATTATGCACTTTCTTGAGCTACAAGCAAGCTAATTGAGTAGATTTTCATGTTTCCCTTGATTGAACCAACCATATATGAATTCATGCCATTTCATGAGGTTTTATGCTATATTTGTTGCATATTATGAAAGATTGAATATCTCATGATTTTGAGCATAGCTTTGATGAGTTTGGTTGATTAATGATAGGTGAAGAAAGCTTGGAGAAAGGTTGAAGCAAGAAGGAATAGCTAGGAGTAAAGAGAAGACAATGGAATAAGTGAAATTGAACCAGGAAGCAAGAAGCTGGACCTAAAGTTAGCATCAAACTTTTGCACAAACTTTTGGTTGAAAAGTTAGCCCCAACGTTAGCCCCCTAACTTGGAGGCTAACGTTGGAACTTGAAAATTCTCCCCTGGGCTCCAAAAGTTTGCGCCAACGTTAGCCCCCTAACTTTGAGGCTAACGTTGGCACATGAATTTCTCCCCTGGGCACCAACGTTTATGCCAACGTTAGACCCCTAACTTGGAGGCTAACGTTGGCACATGAATTACAATGGGGAAGGAGCAAAAGTTTGCGCCAACGTTAGCCCCCTAACTTGGTGGCTAACATTGGCGCCACTAGCACACAAGGCATTGCCAACGTTAGGGTCAAAGTTAGACCCCTAACGTTGGCACCAACGTTCATACCAGCAAAATGTGCTGGCTGCTATGAAAAGTTGGAGCCAAAGTTAGACCCCTAACTTTGGCTCAAACTTTTGGTCCAACTTTTGCTAACCTCAAAACCGGTTCAATTGGTTCACTTCGGTTCTTCTCCAAACTTCAAGAGCAATCAACCAAGGCCTCTTTCAACCCAATTCCACCAAGAGCAAAGGCCCAACTCAAGGCTTGAAGATCATTTGAAGAAAGTGTATAAATAGGATAGAATTCAAGTTCTTCGAGGGAGCTTTCCTTTTGGAATTTTCATAAGAGTTTTCAGAGAGTTTTTGTTATTGAGTGACTTTAATTTCTTTGTCTTGGGGAAGGAGAATTCACTTCTCTTTCTCTCAGTTTTATTGCTTTCAATTTCAATTACAATTGTCTTGGATTTTGGGTTGGAGAATTGAAGAAATTCTGTTTCAATCTCAACCTTGGATCTCTCTGTTTATTTACTGAATTTGAATTTCTGTTTCCATCACTTGCTTCTCATCTAATTTCTTTGCAATTTACAATTTCCTTGCAACTGTTCTTGTTGGATCTAGGAAGGCATTGAGATCTAGACTTGGTTTTCTAGTCTCTGGGTTCTGAGATCCAAATCTCCAATTTACATTCTGTTTTTTTTTGCTTTCCATGTTCATTTACTTTTCTGCTATAAGATCCGATCCAATCCCAATTCCCTTTTACTCTTTTGTTTGATGCAAGTTACTTTTCTTTGTTTAATTTCTGCAAATCCACTTCCCAATCCCCTTTTACATTCCGAGTCATTTACATTTCTTACACTTTAAGTTTCTGCCATTTAATTTCTTGTCCTTTACGTTTCAGTAATTTATTTCTTGTTCTCTTTACTTCAATGTAATTTAATTCTGCAAGTCACAAAACCATCAACCAAATCTTGATTCGCTTGACTAAATCAACCACTAAGCTAAAATTGCTCAATCCTTCAATCCCTGTGGGATCGACCTCACTCCCGTGAGTTTTTATTACTTGATACGACCCGGTACACTTGCCGGTTCGATTTGTGTGTTTTGGGAGAAATTTATTTTCCTCCAAAATATCTCATCAAATTGAAACCTAGATCTAAGAACTAATCCTAATCCTAATTCTAATCCTAGAGAGAAGTGAGAGCTTCTCTCTCTAAAACTAACTTTCCCTCCAAAAATTAAACTAAGCTAAAATAATGTGTGAAAGTATGTTAATTCCCCTTCAATCCTTGGCTTAAATAGCATTAGAAATGAGTTGAATTGGGCCCAAAAGGCTTTAGAATTCGCTGGCCACAAGTTGCATTAAGTGAATTATGTGCATCCATCGATGCGTACGCGTACCGTTCGTGTGCGCATCCCTATGCAAAATGCAACTATAACAAATCTTATGTCATTTCGAAGCATCGGATGTTATCTTTCCAATGCAACTGGAACCGCATCATTTGGACCTCTGTAGCTCAAGTTATGGCCGATTAAGTGCGAAGAGGTCGGCTTGACAGCTTTTGCAATTCCTTCATTTCTTCATGAGTTCTCCATTTTTACATGCTTTTCGTTCATTCCCTTAATCCAATCTTTGCCTCTTAAATCTGAAATCACTTAACAAACATATCAAGGCATCTAATGGAATCAAGGTGATTTAAATTTAGCTATTCTAAGTCCTAAAAAGCATGTTCTCACTCTTAAGCACAATTAAAGGAGAAATTATAAAACCATGCTATTTTATTGAATAAATGTGAGGAAATGTTATCAAAATACTCTAAATTCAACACAAGATAAACCCTCCAAATAGGGTTTATCACCCCCAAATTGTGTGCATGCACGAAGGATCGTGCAACGTTTAAGTATGGGGAGGATCCGCAATTTTGGGGCGTAAATTTCTCTTTTCGAGCACCTTGCACTATTTTCTTGTTTTGATAGTTATGTTTTTGTGAATATTTGTTTAGTATTTCATTACATTGCACTTTGTTTAATTGCTATATATATATATATATATATATATATATATATATATATATATATATATATATATATATCTTAGCTTGTTTATAGTTTTATGGTAGTAAATATTTGTATTTGCATGGTATAGGAAATAAGTTTGGTAAAAACAAGAAGGAATTTTCAAGAAATCTCTTTTAGGGCGTTTCATTGATTATATTTGAAAACTTGTTTTTTAACTTGCTTGAAATAATTTTTATGGAATATAGAAAAGAGCTAGAACAAAACACCAAGTAAGATTTGAGCTTTAATTGTGTGGTTGCACATTTTCAACCACAAATTTTGTTCTTGTGTGCTATACTCCTTTATGATTGTGATATTAGATTTGCTTGAGTCTTTACGTCCTATATTTGATGTTTTAAATGCATTTAGTATGATTGAGGCCATTGTTGAAATTTAACTCACTAACCCATATGGCCATACCCTTACATTTACCTTTGTAACCCACTTTTGAGCCTTTTTCCCCCTTTTGTTCTAATATTAAGCACATTATTTGCCCTAAGCGAAAGACCATTAATGTCCATGAATTATATCTTTGATTAGCTTGGGTTGGGGAGTGTGTGTTAATCAAGTGTGGGGGAACTTTTGGGGAAACATTGGTAGTAAGTTTACTTTGGGTTTTCATTGTGAAATTTTGGAAAAATGGATAAACACTCATGCATTCATTACTTAAAACATATGCATCTCTTTTTTATGATAGAAGAAAAGAGAAATTTTAGCATATATACTTTTTGAAAGAAAAAAAAAAGAGAGAGAGAGAAAAAGGAATGAATGATAATAATAAATGTAAATAAAGAATGCATATGTGTGTGAATTAGAAAGAAGATGCATGAGTGAATGTGAGAAAGAAGATGAATGAGAAGTTTGGTTATTTTCTCTTGTGTACATAGGTTGATATAGGATTAGGTGGGATACTTGAGCTAATCAAAGATCCAATCTACTAGTCCATCTAACCATATTAATCCTACCCTTACCCTAGCCCCACTACAACCCTCCAAAGACCTCATGATATTTGCATTCATACATCAAATGTTGTTGATTGTTAAATGACTAGCAAATCCTAGAAAACATGATTAAAGGAGAATTGAGTAATTAAGCCCTAAACACTGAGCAACTAAAGTGTATACACATCCGGTGAGGGGTTCAATTGCTCAATTCTATGTTTTCATCCCTTATTTTGTATTTTCTTGCAAGTTGTGGAATTGATTTTTGAAAACTTCAAATCAAATCTTTGGACATTGATCACATTGCATGCATGTAAGTAGTTGCATTGAATAAGTTGCTTGCCCTTTTACCCTTCTCCTTTGATTGTGATTAGCTTGAGGACATGCTATTGTTTAAGTGTGGAAAAATTGATGAATCCATATTTGATGATAAATTTTGGATTGAATTGAGTAAATTTTATCATATAAACCCACATTTATTCACCTAAATAGCATGCTTTTGTGTTTCCTCTCTAAATTGTGCCTAATTATGAAAACATGCTATTTTGGGCTTAATTTAATCAATTTTATTCTACTTTCATTCCATTCGATGCCTTGATGCTTTTGATGAGTGATTTCAGCTGTAATAGGTGGGAATGGTTTGATAAGAGTGGATGAGAAGCATACAATTGGGAGAGAACATAAAGAAACTAAAGGAGAAGCATACAGCCAAGTGTGCGTACGCACAACATCCTGTGCGTATGCACAAGAGGAAAATTCAGCATATGTGCGTACGCACAAGTCCCTGCACGTGACTTCATTAAAAAGTCACGTGGCTCGCGATTTGGGGGACTTTTTGGCCCATTTCTGATGGCTTTAGAGCATATATAAAGAGGCTAGCAACACCCACTCATACCATACAATACAATACTTCATACAACACACTTAGGGTAGTTTTAGGATAGCTTAGGTTGGGTTTTCTCTCAACTTTCTTAGGATTTTTAATTAGGGTTTAGTAGCAATTTCAATTCCTAATTTTGATCTTGGATCCTAGCTGGTTTCTATTGTAAGTATTTCTTTAATTTTCTCTTTTATTGCACTACTTGTTCTACACTTTCTTATATTTTAGTTTCCTTTGTGAATATATACATAGTCTTGCAATTTTGAGTTTTGGTTAATGAAATTGATTTTCGATGGTTATTTCATGTTTGTTGAGTTGCCTTTATTGATTTTGATCATTTGGTTATTCATAGTTTTTATCATTTTTCCAATTTTGCCATATTTTATGATTATACTTACCATGTATTTGATGAAATGCCAATTTTGATTATGGAGTAAATTTTCACCCCTTGGCTTGGGGGATTGAGTGTATGGAGTACTAGAGTCATAATGTTCGACATTTAGTGATAACTATTGGGTTGTTAGTTGTTATTGTTTCCACTAACGCTAGCTTTTTACTAAGGTAATTAGTTAGTTAGCTAGGATTTGTGGATTAATAACAATTATGCTCACTTGGCTTACTCTTCAATGTTAAGGGTTGACTAGGTGAGATTAATCCATCATAATTATCATAGTTGTGGTTATGGCAAGGAAGGGATTCCATAACTCTTCCCAAGTCAAGGTTCCATTTATGTTTTGAACCACTTTTCCATCATTTTTGAGTCTTACTTGTCTATATTACATAGATAGTTTTTTTTATTCCTTTATTAGTTTATTAATTGTAATTTTGATTGTTCTTTTGTTTCTTAATTGTTTGCTTTCATCATTGAAAACCCCCTTGCTTTTCACAACCAATTTTATGCACTTATTGGCACTAGTTCCTAAGGAAGACGATCCGAGATTTAATTACTCTCGGTTATTTTAATTTGAATTTAAACTTTGATTGGGAGGGTTACTTGTTGGTTTGGACTATGCTACTAACGAAGAAATTATTTTGCTAAATTTCCGAACCGTCGTAATCCTCTCCATCAATTAGGATTAGGATTTTTTATTAGAATTGTTGTTTGTTTATATATAGTTCAATATGTTGTTATGTTTCTTGAATTTGAATTTGAATTTGAATTTGAATTTGTTTGGACTGGATTAATTGATTTCTTATGAATTTCTGCAATCTGTTATTGATTGTTGTGTCATTGATGCTAATTTGTGTGAGTTGATGTTGAAGGAATACTTGGTTATACTATTTCTTGTTGTTTGATACTTTTGCATGTCAAGTACTCGATTATATGCCTCTGTGTCTAATTTATATTTTAGTTGATAATTAGTATTATCCTTGAGTTAAATTTAAATTTTAGTTTTAGCTAAAAGATTTAAGTTGTTAAAATAGGTTAGATTTAAAGTATTAGGTTGTACTGATTTACTATGTCAATGTAAGTGCATTATTTGTAGGATTATTCTAATTCATATCTATAGTTATTGAAGAAATCATTTATTTTAAAGCAACAATTAACATTTAGTTTTTAAATCTTGGTAAAATTTAACTTAATTTCCTATATTTTTAAATAAATGTAATGATTAACGTTACATATAATGATATTCTTTGAAATTTAAATATCAATATATATGATACCCTGATAATTGTATATAATAGTATAAACAAGTCAATGTATTCTGCTGGAAATGTTGTGAATTTTATTGAGTTTTGCATGATTGATGTTGTGGATTGAGGTTGGTTGGATTTGTGAAAACTGTAAAAGTGGATATATGTCCAATTTTAGGGAAGGTTATGTCAAAAGTTTTTTGAAATAATATAAATATTGAAGGATTTGTATTGTATATATGCTTATTAGTGTTAATTGGTATTATCTTTGCAGACATGACAATAAGTAGCAGAGGTGTCATGAGTCGGTCTCGTGGTCGTGGTAGAGGGAGGGTTTCCATCGGTACCCCAGGGACTTCTCAGTCATCGCCCTCTACCCTGACTACCCCGTCGACCCTTGTGACGTCACAGGCAGGTTGTCTACCAGACTAGTAGTTCATTATAGTCCTGAACCCCAACTATGTGCCTCCTTCTGCTATGCTCCCCTCCAACTCTAACGACAGAGACCGCGGTGGGTGATTCCTCTAATGCGTCCCAGCTAGATGCCCCTCCACCACCACCCGTCATACAGATGAGGATTTGACCTGATGACATGTAGGCGTAAGTACTATTTTAATGTCTTTTATGCGCAATCTATTTTGAATTTATTAAGTTTTATGTCTTTGCTAATCTTAAGTTTTTTATTGATAGGTTTGCACCAAACAACAATGCATATACACAGGAGATCTCCAATGTGATTAAGTCCATGTACGACAACCCATGACCGAGCTCCATGAAGATCCCTAATGAGACTAGAGAGCGATGGTTTCAGAAGTGGGAGGTAAGAACCCAATGTTGTTGAACTAACTGTATTTTATTTTAACTAACTAATGTTCTTGAATTACTTTCTGTAGGAGAAATTTATATGGGATAGGGAACATGATATCTTGATTAGGAAGATCTACGACCACCGGATAGCTAGGCAACTTTAGCAGATGATGCAAGAAGTTTGTGAAGGGCACAACCACCTCATGATTTGGCTCCGTCCAGATATTAAGAAGGAACTAGACGTCCATTTAGTACTGATGAGGGGTTCAAGCGTCGCCATCTGATGAACATAACTAATAGGGCTTTGCCGATGTCGTCAAATGAAGTATACTGGTAGGTCAGCGACTTTCATGAAGACGAAGAGCATGCTAGTAGGTAGTTTGCTAATATTTGTTAATTATTACTTAAATTAATTGTTACTTGATTTATTTTATTAGTTGGTTTCAATATGTGTAGTCTAAGTCGCTGGAGCGTGAGGTGACATTAGCGGAGACCTTCAAGTATACCCATACGTTGAAGGCCAACAAGGAAAAATTTGTTGATGAGCGGTCTACGACTCATTATGTAAGTTTCAATTAACTGTCATCCTAATCACAACGTGTATTACACAGGAGGACTACACACAGAGATTGGAGGCCGCGACCCAGCAATCTCAACCTAGTGGGGACGACTCTGGCTCCGATGCCTCAGTCGTTGATCCTGATAGAGTTTGGCGCGAGACCGCTTCTGAGTCCTACAAGAATCGGGCCTATGGGTTGGGGTCGTTCTTTACCAGCGGCCTCCACACCTCCACATTGGCGGCTTCATCTGCCTCTGCCTCTGCCACCAGCACTGCCCATCCCGAGGAAGTTATTGATTTGAGGGAGGAGGTGTAGAAAATCACATAGGAGATTTACCAACAAGCTCAGCAATCTAAGCAAAGGTATAAGAAGCTTCTTGTATGCATAGAAGACACTATTGCCATTAGGTCGGAGCTGATGGAGAAGCTAGAGCGGCTAGAGCATTTGCGAGACCAAATGGCGGTGTACAACGAGCAAATATGCGCTGGAGGCAGCGGCGCTGCTGGTGGGACACCGACATCAGCACCTAGTTCACTGCCTCAGTAGGAGAAAGACGATGACGACGAGGGATTTAATTTATTTTATGTCTATTTCATTGTATTTGACTTCTTTGAATTTTTATTATATTCATACCCTTAATAAAATCATTAGTTGATTTCTGATATTTAAAATTTGGGCCCTAATTTTGTAAACACAAATTTTAATTTGACTACTAATTGTGTGCTAATTGTGAAAAAAATTTGCATACCATCGGATTTACTGGCGAAATAATCCAACGGTAAATGGACGTCACAAAATATAGTATGGCGCCAAAGTTACCGTCGAAAAATCCGACAATAACCAATGCTTATTTTTGTCGTATTAATTGAAAAATCCGACGCAAAATCCGCTAATAATTAGTGTCGGATGAAATAATCCTCCGGTAAATATTTTCCGGCGCCGTTTATACCGTCAAATGCATTCCAATGGTAAACTAATTACCCGTGAATTTACTCAATATTTTTCTTATAGTGTAACTCAAATCTTCTCGCTGTCACTACCCAAATCCTTCTTCATTTAACTTTTATCTCAACTACCACCACAATTACTGTCACCATTACCATCGCCGCCACTATCACTAGTACCACCACTGCCCGAAGCTACTCGTTTGGGAAGCCAATTTCACATAAAATATTTTATTTTGATTTTCTCATATTCTTGTACTCTTTCTGCAAACACACGCGGCCTTTCATGACCAAACATCTCTTCTTGTCCTTATTCTCTCTTACGAGTGGCAAATTGAATTGTTTATTTAGTCGTGTCAAGACTTGTCCTGTTAAAATAAAATAAATTTAAAATGTTAGTCCATCTTATTTTATGATGGATTGACAAATATGCGAATTAGTTTATATTTTTAAAATATTTAATAAAATTAAATAAAATAATTCTGAAAAATGATAACTAAAATAGAAATTTAATTTTGTGATAAAAAATAAAAATATCTTTATTTTAAAAAATAAATCACATCACTTGAGAACATATATAAGAGCATAAAAAGAATAAGAAACAAAATAAATAAAATTAATAAAAAATAAAAAAATATTTAAAATTTGTATAATTATTAATTTTTATTCAAAAAAAACTTTAGCCATCCCATCAATACCTGTGGGTTTAGCAATGCCGGTTTGGCCAATTCTTTAATTTGCCATATTTTAAATCCTAACTTCACCCGTTTTTTTGCAGGTTAGTCCGACAAGTCGGCTCATTACACCATCCTTATTTCTTGGATTAACCGGGTGAGCTTCTTCATATTAGTACATTACATTTATTTCACATGTTTTCGATTACATTGGGGTGTTGTTTTGTTTTGTTAATGCATATTGTGATTTGATTCTGGATTCATATATACATATATGTTCCGGATATTTGGAAACGATATTTGTTTCTTATTGGTTTAAGCTATCCTAAATCCATGACCACAAAAGAGCTATACTAATCCAGCTCATGCGGCTGCAATTCGGTCTTTACATTTCTCTTCGCCGTAATCATGGGGTTAATTTAATTTCCCCTCTTACTAATTTACTTGTTTTAATTTCGGATGCAAATGTATGGATACATCGATGAAATTATTATTCATGCATTACAGAAAGAGTGAATTTGTTAAGTGGTGGTGGCGGGATAAATGAGATAAAAATTGGATCAGAAAGAATTTGAAAGGTATAGTAAAAAAAATTAGAAATTAGGTTACGTTTGTATACAGAGACAGCACATTGAGATAGGAATATAGAGACACAAAATTATATTTGACAGATTAGATATGGATAGAGACATTGTGTCTAAAGACACTCAATTAGTGTATTTTGTGTCCATCCTAACAAGAAGGGCACAGAGATACTAACAAGAGACACAAATTATTTTTTATTTTTTTATTATTTTTATTAATTTTTTATAATTATATTTTTTTTATTATTATATTTTTTTTAAATTTTTTGAATAAAAAAATAAAAATAAATTAGATTTTCATAATTTGTTTTAATTCATCACCAAACAAAATATAACACAAAATTGTATCTCTGTCTTTTATGTCTTGTTCTTAATATCTTGTGTTCTCAAAAACAAACGCAGCTTAGATAAAGTAGGGTCGGTTAAGAAGAATAATTTAAAAATTTTAGATTATTTTTTAAGATTAGAGTATTTTTGTCAATCAAAATTCGATCTTTCATGAATATATACAAAGTTATTTTCTTTTATTATAGATAAATTTTTAGTATTTTAAATAGAAGAGTGCTAGGGGCCAGCAGAATTTGTGATGTTTAGCCATCAATTAGCCATCATCAATATTTTTAATGGTATGAGATGATATCTAATGATGTAAGATTAATTATTTTTCTTTTAATGATTAAGTGTTGGCCAGATTTTAACAAAAGTGTTAGTCTCCTAGACTTTTTCTTTTAAATATTTGTAGATAGAAATGATAATTTATTTATATTAAAAATAAAAATATATAAAAAAAAATTATACAAAAGTGATGTACGTAAGATTATCCGTTAGAAAAATTATATCCATTATTATATCCATCATTTCTAACATTTGAGATAGACAAACAATCAAACATCCACTTAAAATTAAGATGATGTGTGGATTTCAACCATTTTTTTAACCTTCATATTTCAGCAATGTCGTCAAATAGGACAGCTTTTTTCTGCCATGGTAACAGTGAAGCCAACTGGTTTTTGGCATTTTGCTCATAGGTGGCTCAGATGAGAAAGGCATTTATATGCTGCACTTTCTATGTCCCTCGTTTTATGCTTTCCTTTTATTTATTATCCCCCCAAAATTTCATTGTTCTCTCCGAAGGGGACCGTGCTTTTTACGGTCTTTGTTTTCTAGCTACTTGTTTTATTTTGATCGATATGCGTTCTTATTTTTTTGGTAGTGCCAGATTGTCATAAATTATTTTTAATATCGAGATAAAGATAGTGCTTTAATTAAATATTAATATTTAAAGTATATTATAGTATTATAAAAAAAACTGAAAATACAAAAAAAGATACAACACGCATTCTACGTGTTTAATATTATGTGTTTTTAGGATGATAACACATATCTAACACGCATTTTATATATTACTAGAATGATGATATGTGTTTAATACCCAGATCCTGTGTATTGTTAGAATAATGATACGTGTCCAACACACATCCTACGTATTGTAATACGCATTCTGTTAACTCTCTATCTATAAAATTTACTCACATGTAATTACACTAAATAATCTCATTTTAACAAAAACATTAATATTTTTTCTATATATAAAAAAATTAGCCCCAGTTTGTAAGTAGAAAATAATATTTTTGCAAAAAATAATATGATTTTATTCTGATCCAACTCCTAAATTGACTCTAAAAATAGTAACAGACTTAAATATGGTCTTTTTTCGAGGCATTCTGAAGACAATTTGAACTTAATTCATACAAAATTTAACCAAATTTAATATTATATTAAGTAAGGTTTTGAAAATTTGATTGATTATCAAATTATTTTAGTTACTGATTTACTGATTTATTAATCTAATCGGTTCAACTATGGTTCAATAAAAAAAATTATTTTATAATAAAATAATAAATAAAATATAAATAAATGCATTAAGACATAATTATAGTCCAATTTAAACATTAAAATGTCATCTAAAAATAATATAAAAAAAATGCAGTACCCTCACTAAAGCACCAACATGACATCAAGGCTCTTTGTCTTTTGTATACTCTAAAACCAAAAGTTTTATCTTATATTTAAGGTTAATAGTCAAATTCGCTTTTGAAAGGTCACTCATTTTTCAAATTAGTCCTGAAAAGATATTTTTAGTCATATTAGTCCTTAAAAGATAAAACATAAGTCAAATTGGTCATTCCGTTAATTAGATAATGATGTGGTAGGTTAATGTCACGTGTTACAAAATGATTGGTTGACATGTTAGATAAGTGACACCTAACACGCCACGTATCACTTAACATGTAAAAAAGTTATTTATAATCAAAATAGTCCCTAACAGTCCAAATATAAGTTATTTTCATTTCTAAAATTTTAAAAATTAATCAAATTAGTCCTTATATAAATTTATTTTATTTTTTCTTCATAATATTAAATTTAAAATATTTTTTGATAGTACTAATTTTAATATTACTTTTTAGACCTTAATAAATAAAATTTTCTTTACATAAAAAATTAAAAATAATTAAATTATTATAATATTATTTTGTCATTTGTATTTTAAAATTTTACATTTTCAAATTATAATTATTTTATAATGAATCTATTTTATTTAAACGAATTTATCAAATTATTGTTTATTATATATTTAAAAATTTAATATTTTAAATTTCACTAAATAATATAGTAGTTATTTTAAAATTTAAATCTTTAAAATTTTTAAGATTATAATTTTTATTATTGTTTAATTTGTATGGTAGAACTCAGTAATTGAAAAATCGATTTGTCGGATCACTCGTTGAATCTTAATATTTTAATATAATTTTTTTAAATAACTACTATATTTATTTAGTGAGATCTAAAAAATTAAAATATTTTACTAAATAAATATAGTAGTTATTTTAAATATTTTAATCTTTTAGATCTCACTAAATAAATATAATAGTTATTTTAAAAAACTACATTAAAATATTAAGATTCAACAAGCGATCCTATAAATTAATTTTTCAATTATTGAGTTCTACCATATAAATTAAATAATAATAAAAATTATAATTTTAAAATATTTAATTAAAAAATTTAAATTTTAAATAATTATTATATTATTTAGTAAGATTTAAAATATTTTTAAATATATAATCAAAAATAATTTGATAAACTTATTTAAATAAAAAAATTTCATTATAAAAAAATTATAATTTAAAATATAAAATTTTAAAATATAAATGAAAAAATAATTTTATAATAATTTAATTATTTTTATTATTTTATGTAAAGAGAATTTTGTTTATTAAGGCCTAAAAAATAATATTAAAATTAATACTATCAAAAAATATTTTAAATTTAATATTATGAAAAAAATAAAAAAATTTATATATGGACTAATTTGATTAATTTTTAAAATTTTAGGGAAGAAAATGACTTACGTCTGAACTTTCAAGGACTATTTTGTTTATAAATAACTTTTTTGCATGTCAAGTGACACGTGGCGTGTTAAGTGTCAATGACCTAACACGTCAACCAATTATCTTGTGACACGTGGCATTAATCTAACCGCGCCATCATGCCACGTGACACTTAACGTGACAAGTCATCATCTAGCTAACGGAAGGACCAATTTGACTTACGTTCATCTTTCAAGGACTAATATGACTAAAAAAAATCTTTTAAGGACTAATTTGAAGAATGGATAATTTTTTAGGGACGAATTTGACATTAACCCCTTATATTTGATTGAAAATAGACTAGGAATTACAAACAAATATGTTAAACAGTGAAAAATAATAAAATATTAAGACATTACCATTAAGGAATAGCATCTTTGTATTAGGGTGAGACGCCACACACTACATCAAAACCACAGAAAACGAAAAGAAAATCTTAACAACATGGCATGAAAATAAGAAACATCGGCATAGAAAATATTCATCTAATGAGTACAAGATACAAAACTTCATACTACATTACTACAATCTCATCTCACCTAAAGAAGAACAAGAGCATTGCACACTCGATTTGATTGTGCTGGAGTAAGATTTGGAGGGAAAGAATAGGGTATATAGAAACTTTTTTCTGGAAGCAAAAACTAATGAAATAAAAATTTTTAATTTTAGTAAATCACCATTTATTGAGAAAACAAATTGAAAAAACCATAAGCAAAGAACAAACATTACAACCTTGATAGAAAACAATTCAATGCAAGTAGCAGAATCCTAAACCAATATGAGTAGTACTAGTAGAATCCTAATCCAATATGAGTAGCATCCATTATCACCACCAACCGTCATCATGAGAAGAAACATCGATGCTTTTTTCTATTTTTATATCAAACCACGTCATCTTCTTTATCATAATCATCAAATTGATGATGATAATGATGATGATGATAATGATGATGCTGATGAAGAATCCACCACTGAGCTCAGTATTTTCGATGCACACAAGTACTTCAATAGCAAAGATAATAATAACAATAATAATGAGATCCCAAAAGTTACCATCATCAGCAACAACAGAGTCTCCCCTCTTTCCAACGTCCACTCCCATAAGACCACCATTGCTCCAGAGAAGGCCAGTAACACAATAGAAACTACCGCAGAGGAAAAAACTTAGTGCAAGTTAAAGTATTCACAACAAATGTTGAACGCAACGGATGATGAAAACATGGCGACGACCACGACAACGAACGACGGGCGATGAGCGGCAGAACAGGGCCCGTGGATGCAGACGCTGGCGATTGGTGAATCTGGGGAGCACTATAAGAAAAACGCTGAGTACTGTCGGATTTATCGTCATAATTATTATCGACATGTACTGGTGGATTTAGCGTCGAATTTTCTAACGAAAAGGAGAAGAAATTTGTTGCCATAAAAGGTTACCGTCGATACATATTTTTTGTCACTAAATCCGACGGTAATTGTTGGCGTAAAGATGGAAGTCACGCGCGCGCCAATTTTACCATTGGATTTAGCGACAGAAGAATCTGACGGTATCTTCATTTAATAAAACGCGTCGTTTTGGTGAGTTACCGTTGGATTAATCTGACGATAAAATTGGGGTTAAATTCAAATGTGAAGCCCTTCTCTATCACTTGTATGACATTGTTTTCTCTCTCTCTCTCTCTCTCTCTCTCTTCTCGTCTGCTCTCACTGCCGCCGACCAGCGCTCACTCTGGCCACTGCTGGAGCTTGCCATTGACGTCGCCACCACGCCTGGAGCACTCGCTGTCACTGCCGCTGCACGTGCTTGTCAAATCTGCTGCTGCTGTTGTACCTGTCGCATCCTCTGCCGCGATTGCTGTTCACGTTGATGTGCCTCTATCACCACGAAATATATATAAGACTACAGCCACTATCATCAGATTGGTTTGTTGGTATGCTTATTATATTTTTTTCATGTTATTTTGTGAGTTTAACATTTTTCTAGGGTTATTGTTAATTCAGTGGTTAAATTTGTTTAATGAAGTATGTTATTAGGAGTTGTGTTAATTTAATATAAGTAAAATTAAATTTGTCATTCTTCTTGTTAGTTTGCTTAAATTAAGAATTAGGTTTTAATTAGTTGAAATAATAAGTTTTACTTATTCTTTTAAATTAGTTTTCAAATTAGTTTCAACTTGTGAATTTAATAAGTAATCTTTTTTTATTAGGACGGTGTTATTTCCTTTGAGCTCAATTGAAGTTTCCTTCTTTTTTTTTTCTGTGAAGTAATATTCCAAGTTGGTTTTCTATTTCTGAATATAATGAATTATTTAGATTTTATGTTAGACTTACTTTTCCTAGGATAGAGTTTTAGGACGAAAGTGGGAGAAGGTCGCATAGTGGCACCTTCTCGAAACCATTGTTTGCTGAAAAAATGTGGAGTTATAAGGGGTTGTGTACTAGAATGGTTAGGATTTGATATTTTATTGAATGCCTGTATGATATTAATTTATGCCTACAGCTGTTTCCTATATGAAAACTGTTGTATTTATTTAATGGATGTCACTCAATTAAGGAGAAGTTCTGCCAGATTATTGTTTAAATTGTTTAAAATGTGTTCGGTTTTGTCAGAAAATGATAATTGTATTCGATGGGAGATTCTAACAATAGAGGACACTCTGCCAAATTTTTTAAAACAATTAATACTTTCTGTTATTCGTTAAATTCTAGGGTGTGTGTTTCAATAAGATTCCAAGTCATTGTCTATGGATGTATGAGAGGGATAATGATGGCCATGGGGTGATGTGTGGAAATCATATTCCCACACAAAATTCACCGGCAAGTGTACCGGGTCGCATCAAGTAGTAATTACTCACAAGAGTGAGGTCAATCCCACAGGGATTGATAGATTGAGCAATTTTAGTTAGGTGATGAATTTAGTTAAGCAAACAGTTGATGAATTGAGTGACTTTGATTGACAGAAGTTAAATGGTAAGTAAATAAAGGTGCAGAAGATAAATTGAGTAGAAGAATAAAGTGCAGAAGAGATAAATTGTATGTTACTTAAAGAACAAGAAAGTAAAAGAGCTGAAACTTAAATTGCAAGAAAAGTAAATTGCAGAAACTTAAAGTGCAAGAAATGTAAATTGCTGAATCTAAATAGATGGAAAATATAAATTGCTTGAAGAATAAAAGGATTTGGGTGCTGGGACTTGGAATTGAACAAGAAATTGTAAGTTAAAGTAAATCAGAAAGCTCTGAGATACAAGACTTCAGATCTGGATCTCAGTAGCAAGAACAGAAATGGAAAATTTCTTCAAGAAACCAAATAGCAAGAGAACTTGAGTCAATTATGAAATCCTAAAGAGACATTGAAGATCAAAGAAGAGCAATGAGATTAGAAAGCAGATCTAAATCTCAATTACTCTCTTGATCAAGCAGAAAATAAATTGCAGAAGAAAATGAAATTGAAAATAGCAAAAGAAATTTAAATCCAATTATCCAATTCCCAAAACTATACGAAAGCAAAGCAAAGATGATTCTCAGATCCAGATTCAATGGAATTCTTCAATCTCAATTTAAAAACCCAAAACAGAAAAGTAGAAGTTGCAGATGAAAGAAATTGAAAACAGAAAACTAAACTCAGATCCAATTCTTAGAACAATTGAGAAGAGAGGTAAAAGATGATTCTCAAACATAGAATCAATGGAGCTCTTCAATCTCAATTCAAATTCCAAGAATAGATAGTGAAAGTTGCAGAAGAAAAGAAAATGCAGAAAGAAAACCAGATCCAATTCCCAAATCCCAAATAAAAATTCCAAAGTGAAAATTAAAAAGTGAACTAAAGGTAAAACTAAAAATTGAGCAAAAGGTCCTTTACAAATCAAACTTAATCCTATTTATACACTTTCTATTTTGGTCTTCAAAGCTTGGAGTGGGCTTTTCAAAGTTGGCCTTGAATGAAAAATGGATCCGGGTGGCTTTTGGTTTAAGTGGCATGGGTTGGAGGCCAGCTCCATTGGAGCGCTCCGTTTGATTTTGTGAACTTAGCGTTCACTCTTTGTTGGTGAGCCTTGATTGCAATTTGTCCTTGCCCATAGCGTTCACTAAGTGAGTGCTGCGCTCAAATTGTGAGAGCTACTGATAAACCCATATTTTATGATATATTTCATGCTTAATCTGAGTGATTTATTCAATCCTTCACCCACTTATTCATATTAACTGCATGGTTTTACTTTCCCTTCCTTATTATGTGATGTATGTGAAAAACATGTTTCCTATGCTTTAAAATTAATTATTTTAATTACCTTTATTTCCATTCGATGCGGTGATTAGTGTGTTGAGTAGTTTCAGATCTTCTAAGGCAGGAATGACTCAAAGGATGGAAAGGAAACATACAAAAATGGAAGGAAAGCATAAAACGGAGTTTGTGAAGAAACTGGCAGCCACGCGATCGCATGGACGACGCGGCCGCATGCCAGTGCGAAGAGAGCGCGACGCGAACGCGTGACTGATGCTATCGCGCGCCTCGAGTGAAACACATATGACGCGGTCGCATGACTGACGCGACCGCGTGCCAAGAAAAACTCCGAATGACGCGACCGCGTGACCCACGCGGACGCGTGACAGAGGCCACGCACCAGAAATTGCAGAAAACGCTTCCAGCAAATTCTAAAGCCCTTTTTGGCCCAAATCCAAGTCCAGAAGGCATAGACCAGAGGTTATGAAGTGGGGGAATGGATCCATTCAAAGAGAGTCTCCACTTTAGTTAGTTTTCATGATTTGAATTTAGTTTAGAGAGAGGTTCTCTCCTCTCTCTTCTCTCTTTAGGATTAGGATTTAGAATTAGGACTTTATTCGCTTTCAGGATTATCTCTTTATCAGGTTCAATATTCCCTTTTATTTACTTTTGTAATTTGATTTATGAATTCTTCCATGTTACAGATTACTCTTTTGAATTAATGTTAATTGAGGTATTTCAGTTTATTATTGCTTTCTTTTATTTATATTATTGTTATTCCCATCTGAAGACATTTTTTTTCTAGTAGATTTACTTTTCTCCTTTTGGTCTTGGTTAAGAAATCAGTAACTCAGGAGTTATCAAACTCAAACATGATTGATAATTGTTATCTTTGTTAATTAAATTGAACTTAAATAATCCCAATCTTTTCCTAGGAAATAAATAGGATTCGAAGATCAACCCAATTAATCCCTTGACCTTCCTTTATCTTAGTAAAGGTTAACAAAGTGGAATTAAGATTTAATTCTCATCATCATTGATAAGGATAAGTAGGATAGGACCTCCAATTTCTCATATCTTGCCAAAAGTTTATTTACAGTCATTTATTTATTTTACTTACCATTTAAATTTCTTGTTCTTCATTTACTTTATTTGCTAATTAAACCATTCGCTCCTCATTATCAAAACCTCAATTTACAATCTCCATAACCAATAATAAGAACATACTTCCCTGCAGTTCCTTGAGAAGACGACCCGAGGTTTGAATACTTCGGTTATCAATTTATTTAGGGGTTTGTTACTTGTGACAACCAAAATGTTTGTACGAAGGGATTTCTGTTGGTTTAGAGACTATATCTACAACGCGACTGTTTTTATAAAATTCTTTACTGGAAAAAATTCTAACGTCAAAATGGCGCCGTTGCCGGGGAACTGCAATCATGTGCCTTATTATTGGTTATTGTAAATATTTTTCTTTTACTTGTTATTTGTCTTTATTTTCCTCATTTATTTTTATTAGCCACTATGAATTCTCACCCTTTTCGCTTCGAGTTTGGTTCTAATGTTATTGAAAGGAATGGAAGTTATAATAGGAACATGCATCAAGGTCAGACCAATCAAAGATGGATGGAGCCAAGAGGATCTGATCAACCCTTTAGGCAACAACACCCTCCAAGATATCAAGGACAAAGACCATTCTACAATGCATACCAAGCAAATAGACGTGGTGGACAACCTTGTAATTACCAACAAGCCCCACCCTGTGCTTATAGACCATCCTCTCAACATAACTCCGAACCACCACACTCACAAGCTCCTTTTCACCATTCACCACCGTATGATCCTCATTTACCCCGATTCCAATCAAATTACTCCCAAACATCACCACTTCCCCATGCACCATATCCAAATCTATCACCCCAAGAATCAGAGGTTCGCCTCAAGGAAACAGTGGCTCGACTTCAAACAACCCTTCATCAACTGGAGCAAGCAGTAAGTCAATTATCTTCTAGGCGTTCGAACATTCAAGAACCTCCCACAGCCCCATGTGGACAATCTAACGAAGAGCGTAGCATGAAGGAGATACTAGAAACCCCAGTGGACAAGACAGAGCATGGCTTCGTACTGGAATAAGTAGAAGAAGCTGTCATTGTTAAAGAAGAAGAGTTGGTTGAAGACTTAGGAGACGCTGAACTTCCATGGGAATCTAGAGTTGTGGAGCATTCTGTCAAGGATGTTATAATTGATGCTAAGGAGGATTGTTCGCAATCCCCAGAGTAAGTCCTTCATGAAGAACTAGACAGAATAACCCAAGAAGCAAGTTTCCTTGATGATGATAATCTCAAGTCAAGTTCTTCTAGTAATGAACTTGCATCCGCAAGTGAATTCTCTGAGATTAAAGGATCTTCCCCAAGTGACTACGAAGATGATACGGAGGTATATTTCTCTCAACCTCCAGTCTATGACTTAAGTGATGAGGAAGACGTAGATGGCTTTGATCAGGACATGGATACATTTGAAGAATCTTGCAAGGAAGTGGAGAAATTCACAGAAGAGCACAAAAGAGTAGAACTCATAGAACCACTGGAACCACCTATCCCAAGGCCATTACCACCCAATACAAGCTTCAAGTGGGTATAATCCTTAACCTTTAACTGTATTTTTCCACTTGAATATGGTTTGCTTGAAACAGATGGCCAGCTTAGAGCTCTCTGCGGCTTTAAGAGTAAGTGGGACATGGCTCGTACTCAGAGCTGGTGCACAAGGTTCAATAAGGTTCCACGCTTCAACTCGAAGTGTAAGGATTGGTTTCATATTCAATCAAATGGATCTCGGAAAGCGTTTGGTCATCTTGGTGGGAATCCAATTTTTAAACCGCCGGAATGGAAAAGTATAGATAAAGACGAAGGTGAATTTAAAAGCAAAGTTTGGGATCCTGGAATCTATTCTGACATTCGTCACCCCGGGAGCCTGACAATCTGTTTGAAGCTGCTCAGAAGCTTCACATGCCTAGTTTGGGACCCCGGAGGCTATTGGCATTCCAAGCATTGGTGGAGATTTCTGGATGAATTTAAGCATAAGCCGCCATAACAGGAAGCTCATCCAATGTCCAACTTAAGGACTTTAAAAGTGCTAGGTGGGAGACAACCCACCATGGTATGATCGTTCCTTTTTCAATTTTTTTCTATTTAGTTTTATTTGTTTTCAAGTCTTATTTCATTTTATTATATTGAACCTGGAGTTTTGCATCGCATTCATATTAATCATTGCATTCTGCATACTGCATATAAAAAAAAAGAGGGTGCGTGACGCGACCGCATCATTCATGCGATCGCGTCAAGTTGCGAAAAATACTTCCCATGCGACTGCGTCATTCACGCGGCCGCGTGACCTGGAGATCGGCATAAACATCCAACGTCCAGAAAGTTAGGCTGGAATCGTACGGCCATTGTGCGTTTTGCACAAAATGCCCACGTGATCGCGTCCCTGACGCGATCGCGTCACTTGCACAACATCAATCCCACGCAATCGCGTGAGCGACGCGAACGCGTCGCATGGATTGCACAACACCCCAAAAGGAGACAGAGAGTTGCGCTGAAACGACGCTGGATTCGTGCGTTTAGCACAATTTCCAGCGACGCGATCGCATGCCCCAGGCGAGCGCGTCATTTACTCTTTAGCTATTCTATGCGATCGCGCCACTCACGCGATCGCGTCAACCACCATTTCAGCCCAACCACGCGACCGCGTGCCCCACGCGATCGCGTGGATTCAAATTTATAACCCCCCCAGTCACGCGAACCCTAACATTCGCCCCCCCAAACCCCTCTCCTCCCTCTCTTCTTCTCCGATCACACCACCACCTCCCAGCCACCATCACCGAACGACCGCCACCCCGCCGACCACCCAGATACCGCCGCTACCCACCCCCTTCCTTCCCCCCCTCTTTCTTCTTCTTCCTTCTTCTTCCTCCCTCCACCGCTATGTCCCCTCCGCGATCACCACCCCACCGCGCCGCCGTCACCACCGCACCCCCGTCCGCCACCCACGCCCCCTCCCTCCCTTCCCTTTCTCCCCTACCCCCATTGCCCTTCCCGAAGCCCCTGCCTCCGAACAGCAACCGCCGCCGCGCCAGACACCACCGCCACCATCCCCAGCCACCTCTCTGCCCCACTCTCCTTAATTCGCCTACCAGGTTTCGACGAACGCCGCCCTTCTATCCATTCGTAGTTAATTCATACTTTTCTGTTTATGTTCATATTTAGGCTAGTTAGATATGCATGTTGTAGTAGATTCTAGGTTGTTAGGTAGCCTAGGATGTGGTTAGTGGATTTAGGCCTGTTTAATTGCGCTGTTCATGTTTTTTGTTTTATTATTTTCGTAATTCTGCTATTGCTGTGATGTTAGTTTTGTTCATATGCTGTAATTTCTTGTTTCATGCTGCTCTTTACTCTGATTTTTCATGATTCTTATTCCTTATATGTAATTGCAGCTTTATTTTTGATTCATATGAACTATTCTGTTGCTGTTTATTTTCCGGGACAATCCAATTTTAGCCGGAATGCTGCCCAAATTTCTGTAAAATGTTTCCATTCATGTCTTGGTTTTGGCATTTTCAACTGTGGTTTCCTTAGATTTAACCAAACCAAATGCCAGGGCAAGCTTTCTCCTTCTCTTTGATTTCCTGGTTCTTAATCTGCATTTTTGATGTTTAGATTCCAATTTTTGCTATTTCTATATCTATCTGAATCATCATCAACTTAATTTCCTTGTTTGGATATGAGTTACCTATAGCTTCTATTTGTGAATGCCTGTTACTTGGAATATGCTCATTATGCCACTTACTTTACCCACTTTTTACTAACTCACTAATTTTAACTTCTTAAACTCTTTTTCAATTCTAACTAACCTAACCTTTCATACTCTCTGTTCTTGGTTTTTCACTTTCTTTTTAACCTTCTAACCATGGCATACTGCTTATTTCTCCTAATTAACATGCCTTCTATCACATTTTGGATTGTGAATTCTTCTTTTCAGACTTTTAACTCCTATACAATCCTTAATGCACATTTACTTAACTCATTTCCCTTATCCTATTGCTCCTTTGCCACTTCGTGTTTCTTTTGACTATTTGCCTACTTGTTTTCCTATTTTTATTATACCTTGGTTTTCTGTTTTTCAGGATGTCTGCCACCCAGAGAAAGGGAAAAGCAAAGGCAACTACTGGCAAACGTAAAAGAGGAGAATCCGCTATGGCTATCATGGACATCATGCACGATGACTCCTGGCGGGAGAAAAATTTTACCCCGCAGGAGAAGGCTGACCAGCTACTCCCTGCTAATGATCCAGTAAAGTTTGCAAATCGATACTGTGAGCTGAAGTATCCGGTGTTTGCAACCTCCAGGAACCTATACCTGGAGAGAACTTTGAAGATCCCAGAAGAACTCCAGCAATACACCTCCGATCAGATCAAACAAAGAGGCTGGTTCTTCCTGGAAAGAAACCTGATTGAGGTCAATGCATCCTGGGTTAGGGAATTCTACTGCAATTACTTCAAAACTTCCCTAGATGCAGTGAACCATAGAGGAAAGCAAATTCTGGTCACTGAAGAGGCCATTGAAGATGTTCAGAAACTTCTGCCTAAAACTGATCAGCTGGATGGTTATCAAAGAGCTGAGGAGGATATGCGCTTCATGAAGTTTGATTGGGATGCAGTCAAGGCCCGGATAGCCCTTGACCCGACCGTTCCTTGGATTATGGGTCAGAACACTACCATGCCAAAGGGAATCAAGTGGATTTACTTGAATGATGAGGCTCGGCTATGGCATCAGATACTTAGCAACTTCATTATGCCGAGTACTCACGAGACTGAGATACCAGCCGCTATGCTCACCCTCCTATGGTGTGCGATGGAGGGTAAGGACCTGTACCTGCCACGCTTTATCCGGTACTATATGGCTAGGGTCCACGTCCGAGGCACTCTTCCCTTTTCTTATCTGATTACACAGCTAGGCCGTCGAGCTGACGTGCCTTGGGAGGATGCTGATGAAAAGCCACCTGCTGCAGAATGCAAGAAGATTATCCCTCACAGCAGGAACTTTCTAGCTTTGGGCTACAGACCTCCTTTCCTCACTGCTCCTGGTGCCACAGCCACACCATCTGCCGGCCCCTCTTCCTCTACAGCTGCCCCAGCTACCCCTGCCACCACCACTGCACCTCCACATGCCCCAGAGCCCGTCTATCATCTAGTGCACCTCCTATTTTGACGGCTTGACCAGATGGAGCGTCGCAACAAGTGACGCTATGAGCACCTGAAGCTGATGATACGATCTGGCGACATCTCCTCCGAGCCTGACACACCATCCGAGGCATCTGAGGAGGAGGCGGATGCGCCCGAGGCTGCAACTCATCCACAGCAGGAGGCAGAGCAGGAAGGCACCCAGCAGACAGCACACCAGCAGGAGACCCAGCATCAGATTCAGGCTGTAGACTCCGAGATCCCTATCCAGTCAGCACCTCCTCTGCCACAGGCAGCTCCTCAGACCACCACCACAAAGACTCCAGCTACCCGTCCTTCCAGTGATGACACCCCTTCACACCCTGCTTGAGTGAGCATCAGGGACGATGCTACATTTTAAGTGTGGGGAGGTCGCCATCTCTGCCATTCTTTTTTTTGGTGAACCACTACATACTCTTTTTATTTATTTTGCTACTTTTCTGTATTTTTATTTTTATTTTCTCAGTACTTATATATATTGCTATTTTTATGTATTTATTCTATGTTGCACTTTAGTTCATACTTTAGCCATTTAGTTTTAGTTGCAATTCTAACTTATTAGTTATAGAAATTGTGGATTAATTAGTATAGTTTACCCTTTTTTTAGCATAAGATAGCTTAGTTTAAATTGAAAAATATAAAAAGGAAGTAAACTAGGGACTTGAACATAATAGAAACAATCCACACACCTTGTATATATAGCATTACATGTTAGTTAGTTAACAACATTTCATCAAGGAGAAACACTAGAACTTTAAAGCCACCTTAAGTTTTACATTGAGAATAATGGGAATTTTTAACTAAACCTGCATGACATACATAACTGATAAATGATTTTTGAGCTAGAGAACACACAGCCTGTGAGTTTTGAGCTTAATTGTATGGTTACATTCAAACCATAATATTTTATTCCTGTGTGTTCCGCCCTTCTTTTTTATTCTGATGTTCTTTACTTTGTTTTAATCTATATGTCCAATTATAGAATATAACTACATACCAAGAGAGTGATTGAGGCCATTGTTTGATTTTTAGCTCACTTATCCCAAAATAGCTTACCTTTTACATCACCCTTGTTAGCCCCCTTGAGCCTTTAAATCCCCTTTTATTCTATAAACCACATTACTAGCCTTAAGCAGAAAAATAAAATAAAAATCCCAAGTTGAATCTTTGATTAGCTTAAGATAGAAATTGTGTATGATTTACATGTGGGAAACCTATTGGGAACATGGATAATAAAAACAAAAAGGTAGAAAAGTTGAAAAGAATAAAATAATTCAAATAAAAATTTTGGGAAGCATGTTCATGTGAAATCAAAATAATTGAATTACCATGTGCATTAAAAAAAAGTATTATTTTTCGGTAGTTGAATAAAGGGGACACGAAAGAATTCCCCAAATGTGAAATAAAGCAATGCACATGGGATAAAAATAATAAACATTAAGGCATGAGCATGCAACATCAAAAGTGGAAAAATATGGGAAAATAGGTAAAGAAGCTTTGCTTTAGAAAGTATGTATGTTAGGTGAGATCTTAGACTAATTAAGGATTCACTTATTAGCTCACTTAGCCTTATACATATACCCTTACCTTTACCTTGGCCCCATTACAACCTTAATTCAAGACCTCATGATTTTTGGTATGTTTATATTCTATAATTGTTGATTGGTTAGATGAAGAACAAAGTTATAGAAAGAAAGAATAAAAAGAAGAATAAAGTGATTAACCCAATAAACACTAAGTGATTAGAGAGTAAACACAAAATCCAGTGAGGAATCAATAGCTCATTAACATATATCTCTGCTTAAATTATTAATTGTCTTGCAAGTTTATAAAATGTTTTTTTCTCTCCCATCTCAATTGTAAAGGCACTTTATCACTATCTAAGGCTTGGCTATATATATATATATATATTGTAACACCCTAACTACCAAAGTTCACACTTCCGGCTGTGCGACTCTGATAGCTCGGACATTACGACGACTTTTATACTATTTAATACTAAAATATGAGCCTGTTTAAAAACTTTAAACCGCAATACCGATCCAAAAATACTTTCGTCCGATATCATACATCCATAAATACCATACAACTTACAAAACTCATAAAGAGTACATCCATATATATATATATATATATATATATATATATATATATATACATACATAATATTACAGGCATTAACCAATACAATTCATATCCCTCTTACAGAATATATCAAGATAAAGGCGAGGGTACAATAAATAATAACTAAGGCAATACAAAGCATCTCAACAACAATACAAGTAAACTCTTCGTGACTTCTGCGCCATATCCTGAAAGGGGAAAAATGTAGGGGGGTGAGAACATCATCCTCGAAAGGGTTCTCAGTAGAGGGTTTTTGGGAATTACTGTAATAGGATACGTGAAGATAAACCGTACCAGTGATTAATAACCGTCTTATGCCTCTTTTCAAAAACAACGGTTTACAATAAAAGTAAATTCGGAAATCTTTTCTGAAAGAGGAACCATTCAATTCTCAAAAACTCAAAAGCCTTTCAAAACGGTTTATCTATACTGAACAAAATAGCCTTTCATATTTTATTCCAAACCAGAAACACAAAACCGAAATCAACCATCGGTTCATCTCATTCCAACCACGGCCCTAGGCCCAAACAATCCAACCATCAACAAATCACCACAGTCCAACAGAGTCCCAGTAGCAAACACAAATAGGAAGATGCAAGCACAAACAAACAGTTATTGCAAGTAGAACAATTAGCAATTAATCACATAGGCAAACCAAGTATAATATGCACACTCAAGCAATGTCACATAGATGCATATGATGTATGCCTGTCCCTAGTGGCTGATGATATCATCTGTCGGTTATAGAGCCAATCCGACAAGTCCTGGTAGCTAACCATGGATAGAAACACCCCTCGCGGAGCAAGTAGGTTTGAGCTACAACCCCCTTGCTACTACCCGCTCAACCCAGAGCCAGTGGAATAACCACTACTGCGGCTACTACCCAGGCGGGTGTTTAAAAGCTCAACCTGGAGCGAGTGGAATCACCACTACTACCGCTACTACCCAGGCGTCACAATCTCTGACCTGGAGCAAGTGGGACAAACCACAACCCTTGCTACTACCCAGGTGTCTCAAGCATATATTCATTCAGTCCCAGCCATAGATCAACATCCATCTCAGCCATCCGGCTTAAATTCATAATTCATAATCAGCCATACGGCCCATAACTCAGTCGGCAATCTGCCATAAATCAATATCATACACAGCCATTTCGGCTCATAGCAAAATGGCACCTCCAGCATTCAACCTCATCAAATTCATAAAACCGGCATTTAAGCCACAAATCACTTTTTCTCAAATCGTTTCACTTTGAAATCAAGTTTCAACTCTTTTCAGCCTTGGCTTTTAGAAATCTCGTTTCTCAAATCATCTCAGGCTCATAAGCCAAATTTACTCAAAGTGAGTTCCCTTTTTAAAACAAAGCCGCTCTCGGCATCCTCTTTCCGAAACTTCCAAAACCATGGAAAGTTAAAGATTCATTTTGGGAACATTCAAAATCACCCATCCCACAATGGGATTTTATAACAAAGTTTCTCGGCAGAGTCCCAAGTCTTTAGGGGAGAATAGCATAACTCATTTCGCCGAATTCATTTAAAATCATTAAAACCTTGGCTTTCCGATTTGAGTAATAAAATAGGATCTAAGCCAAACCGAGTCACGTAATCATTTACTTCTTTCAAAGCCGTTTCCTTTACTTAAGCAAAACCAACTTCAACCCCCATGATAAATTCTAAAGCGTTTCAACTGTTCAAAATTATTTTAGTCTTGCAAAAGTTCAGAGTTCAAAGAGTACTTAAAACCTTTCTTAAAATATTTCAAAATAAAACTTGTCAATAGACATTCAGGTTCTTTCAAAGTCATTGAAACTTCTTTAATTGAAACCCCCAAGTCAAATTCAAAGGCATAAACCCTTTTCGCATTCAAACAGCTTTAAAACACAAGTTTCATCTAAATAACTTTCTCTTGAAAGAGATACAATGCCTTTCTTAAGAAGCAGGACTAAATCACAATTTCCTCTTTACTAACTCATTTCGAAAGCATGAATCATCCCTTTCTTGATAATTCAAATAAAATAGCAGAAGTCTTTAACTCATCATTTTCCAGACAACATTTCAATAAAGACTCGGATTTTATAGAAATTTCGGCAGCACCTCCCCTAAAACTTGGACTTTTGCCACCCGGTTCGGGTCCCAACTAAACCGTTTCTCATTCCTTTCAATAGCTCGAATCCAGAAATCAATTCAAAAGCAAGCTAAATCCAACAGTCGCCTCAGTGGCATATCTCAAGGAAACCATTTCAAAAATCAACTCAATATCAACCGATTTAACTCATTTCTAAAGCTTTAAAGAAACGGTTCAGTAACAAATCATTTGTCCAAGATCAAGTCAATTAAAGTAAACCAGGCTGAATTCAAAAGTGCATTCGACTTTTCACATCATCAAATAATTGACTCAAATCAAATCAATCCTCAACGGATTAAACTCAGATTTCAAATCTTTAAAGAATCACTTCAAAACATTACATTTCACAAAGCCGCACAACCATTCAACCAAACCAACATCCATAATCACTCGAGTCAATCAAATAACACATAAGGCAGATACAATCACCAAATACACAATATCTCACAACAGTATCCATATGTAATAATTCCAATAATAACTATAGTTTTCGGAAAGCGCCCCTACCTCAAAACGCAAAACCATAGCCCAAACGCGTCACAGAATCCTTTCCGCCTCGACCCGAAATCAACAATCAAAATCCCGGCAGCCAAAACCTCGGTTCCAAGCCACTTTCGCAACAATCTCAACAACTCTATTTGCAACATACAACAACCGAAACTCAATCGTATAGCAATTAACGCCACAAACCTCAGCGTATGATAACAGAACAGTAACTAAGGGGCTTTAAAATCGAAAATGCTTACCGAACCAAAGAAGGAATGGCTGAACCGAAACAGCGGCGGTCTCCGAACTGGTTCGGCGGCAGCCTAGCAGCCACCTCAAGTGGTAGCGGCGACGAATTCCGATCACGACAACTGAAACCAACATGCAGTGACCATAATATTCTCGGAATTCAAAAGGACGGAGGCTAATGACAAGACCTTTACTGGAAGAATTTTCCGGCGACGGCAGCAGGGGCATTTTCCGGCCGCAAAGGCTTACCGGCGCAACTCAACACAGAACCACAAAGAGCGGTGACAACCTCCACGACTCCGGTGAGTTCCCTCAACGACAGTGATGGCCGAAACCCCGGTGGCACTAACGACGGCAGGAACAGCGCCGTTGGCTTCGCACAGCACGGATCAGCAGCGGTCCTTGGGCAGTGACACGCGCGACGGGACGCACGGCCTCCCTCTCCCCGCCGCTCTCTCTCCCGTCTCGTGAACGTGTCCCTGGGGATTCAGTTGCTGCAACGCTTCCTCTCTGGACTCACGGTGGCGATAGCAGCGCCGTTGGAAGACATGGAAGCAGTGGCGGCGACAAGGACGGCGCAACGAGCAGCGGCTCTGAGGTCTCCAGCGACAGAATGGGTTGATGGGTGGCAGAACCACGACTGGTAGGGATGAACAGGGAAGCTTCGATGGCGGCGCTCCTCGCGTCTCTGGCCCGCGTCCCCTTCCTTCATTGTCGCGCAGTCTCTCCTTCTCCTCGGCGCCAGCAACGGTGACAACACTCCTTGCCGGCACCGCACAGTCCCACGTCTCCGGTTCCCCCTCCTCAGTGCAACACAGCGGCGCGGCGGTAGTAACGCCCGCCGGCGCCGCCCTTCCTCCTTCTCCCTTCCGGATCTCTCTTTCTTTCACAAATCTGTGTGTTGCTTTCTGCTGGGAAGAAGAGAGGGCTGCTGCGTTCTATTGTGGCAAAGGAAGGGTTGGGGTGTGGCAGCTGAGAGTTAGGAATTAGGGTTTCGTTTTCAAAAATTAGGGTTAAGGGCATTTTAGTAATTTTACTTAAAAATAAGGATAATATAGTAATTAGAAATAAATTCTAACCCAACAATAATAATGTATAAAAATACTATTTACTCATCAATCTCACACTTTATTTTCAATAAAATGTCCAAATCAAAATAATTAGAAATAATATAATTAAACCCTTTATTTTCCAAAGTAACAGTATTAATATTTAAAATATTAATTATTTAATCCGAATCATATAAAAATCCTTATTATTTCACAACTACCAACTATATGATTTAAATATAGAAAATAATCCAATAATTGTAAAATTGGATAATAACCATAACTTATCTCAAATTCAATAAATCAAAACTTGCCTTAATCATCTTTAATAAAATGATCTCTTAAATTAAGGCTATAAATAACTATAGGATTTGAGACTTGATCATAATAAGACTTTTCAAAGATTCTGGGTCTTACATTCTACCCACCTTATAAAAATTTTCGCCCTCGAAAATTGATACAAAATGAAAGAAATTCCATAACAGTTCACCCTTGAACACATTTAAGGAAAAAGTAAAAATATCTCAAAATATAATCATATATACGATTTTCAAATACTTTGATTGTCATATGCACAAGGGTGCAAAGGTAGTAGTGTGATTGCAAAGCAAACGTTACAAGATAGGCTCAATGTACAAGGTCATATGATCTCAAAGCTTTACAAAAACTTGAGGTACCAAATAGGTTGCAAATCAAGATGGGCGTTCACAAAGCAATGATGACATGGTTCAAACATGTGATAGTAGGGCAAGGCATTGAAGGTTATAAAACATGATAGGGTTAAAACGACGTGCTTATCATCCGCACACTAATCTCATATCAACCTCAAGGCTTCAACTTTCTAACCTCATCAGGCACTTTTCAACCTCATAGCCAATCATAAGCCTAACACCCGCAAGCTCGTTTGCAAGGGACAAAACACCCACAACTCATCATAACGTTACACACCTACCGCTTCACCTTCCATATACACATATCACATCTTAAAGAACTAACTCATCGCATTACGTATACGTCTACAAGTCGCACGTGATATCAAAACAATTCTCGAGTCTACTCAGAAGGATACAAGATTTAGAAAGGAGAGTCAAATGTCAAGGATAGCAATAATAGATTTGAGAGAATATATCCAATCCCAGATAACCAAGGATACTCAAGCAATGAAGTTTACTAGACACAATTCAATTGACAACCTCAAAGATAACCCTTGAATCAAAGAAATCCAATAGGATCAACAAGGAGAAGGATCAGCGCATTAGTTTGAAACAAATTCAAGGTGAGTCGAAGAAGTATGAAGTTTATAGAGAAGAATCTCTCAAACCCAAGACAAAGCTCACAGAACTCAAGAGCATAATTGAAATACTTCCGAATACATTGTTCTTAATAGAATCGAAAACTTGTAAAAATATCACTTCACAGTCTGAAAGAGAAGTTAAACAACAAACATCCTTCAAGGGAGTAACAAAAGCATAAACGTGGCTTTACTTCAATACAATTTCATGTTGAAGTAGATTTTGTAGAGTTCCAAAAACAAAATGCACACAACTTTGGCTAAGAGCAAAAATATTTTCTCAAATATTTTAGAAAGATAATTAGAGCACAACTTAACCAAAAGCAGTTCATAAAAACTCGGAAGTGATCAAATGCTTGTTCAAAAATTCTAAAAATTCATATTCAAACAAGCGTGTATAACACTTATAGCAAGTACGAAAGAGGAAGTTAAACTCTTTTTAGAAAAGAAACTCCGAAGTAAAAATTTGCTTACAATTTGGTAAAGGAAATAAGTAGTGCGTTACAAACGAACCGATTTCCACTAAACAAGGAAGCTTTTCAAAACTTCATTTAAAATAGTGCATGTCAACTTTAAAACAATTTTGTCAAAAATTGAACAATGGTTTCAATTATAACCAAGCAACTGAAAAATAAGTTCGATTTGGAACTTCTTCAAAGAGAATTCAAAACTTCTTTAAAAGGTTCAAAACAAGACTCCAAAAGTGTTCTTGAAATCACCATCTCAGAAGAACATTCAAGAAGTTTAAGATGTACTAAATAGGAGTCAAGCCATACTATAAAAGGTCTTAAATCAAGGTAGTTAAAACAAGATCCACTAGGCACGCGACATCAAACAAGCTTTCAATTGATCCAAGAGAACACAAAAGTCATAGGAAAAGACAACCCAATCATTAGTAATTTTCCAAGGATAAATCTTTGACTAAAACTCTTGTAGAGATAATGAAAGGATAGACAATGCACGAAATTGAAACAAATCAAGCTGACTCACATAAGAGTGAGATTCACAAGAGAGGATAGACCAAGATCAATGGAAATGTTCACAAAATGTGAAAGATTAGTTAAAAACAAAGTCAAGTATGACATTCATAGAGATGGAAGATTTAATAGAGAATTTAGTCCGTTCATAGGAAGAAAGCTATGAGTCCAACATTTTCAAAAGAACAACAATGGCATAAACCATATAGCATGCTAAATCAAACTCAATTCAAAATAAGTTAAGTAAAGCTTATCAAACGAAACTCAACCGAGACAAAAGTGGTAAATCCTTTTTTTTCAAAATTTTTAAAAAAACATTCAAATACATAATCAAATGAAGATGTGCATTGGAACTATAGTAAAATTACTAGAAAGTCAATTTACCTTTAAAGTAAGTGCAATTCCGCACACCAGTAAAAATACAGCCGATGTATTAGGAGTAAATAGTTGTTAAACTATATAAGAAATCTTCAAAGTTCCACATATAGATAAGTGTATATCTAGTCAACAGCAATTTATAAAACCTCAAGATTGGCTGTGATCACTGTCAAGTAAGAGAAAAACTGAATCAACAATTTCTCAAAGAATGGACTCAGAACCCGGAGTTAAAAGTCATAGCACATTAAGACAAGTTCAAGGTTATATCAAAGAATACTTGAATCCAGAAGAACTCAAACAGAGGAAGATAGATGCAACAGGGATCTTAAACCAGCATATGCACTTAAGGTCAAACAAGAATGCATATCGATAGAGGAATAGAGTTGAAAAATCAAACTACTTTTCAAAAGGACTAGCAAACAAGAACTTCACGTTAGGATATAAAGAACAGTTCGACTCGAACAAAAATTCAAGACACACAACTGAATGCCTCGAGAAATAGTTTCTAACGTTCCCAAAACCCGCGATTCGCTTTACTCAAAACTCGTATATCATCTATGATAACCCATCAGTACCTTCATGTACATAATTCACTAGTATTAAGCCGGCCAAACTTAATATCAGGAAGTATGCAATGCAAGACTAACAGCGTTAATCGATAGACCGTCATGTGCATAAAGCTCTAATTCTCGTCATTCGACAAGGCCTAATACATGACAAACACTCAGAGTATGCAATTGAAGCATAGTCAGTCCATTCCTCAGGCTTTACAGGAAGAACTGCTCTGATACCATAATGTAACACCCTAACTACCAAAGTTCACACTTCCGGCTGTGCGACTCTGATAGCTCGGACATTACGACGACTTTTATACTATTTAATACTAAAATATGAGCCTGTTTAAAAACTTTAAACCACAATACCGATCCAAAAATACTTTCGTCCGATATCATACATCCATAAATACCATACAACTTACAAAACTCATAAAGAGTACATCCATATATATATATAAATATATACATACATAATATTACAGGCATTAACCAATACAATTCATATCCCTCTTACAGAATATATCAAGATAAAGGCGAGGGTACAATAAATAATAACTAAGGCAATACAAAGCATCTCAACAACAATACAAGTAAACTCTTCGTGACTTCTGCACCATATCCTGAAAGGGGAAAAATGTAGGGGGGTGAGAACATCATCCTCGAAAGGGTTCTCAGTAGAGGGTTTTTGGGAATTACTGTAATAGGATACGTGAAGATAAACCGTACCAGTGATTAATAACCGTCTTATGCCTCTTTTCAAAAACAACGGTTTACAATAAAAGTAAATTCGGAAATCTTTTCTGAAAGAGGAACCATTCAATTCTCAAAAACTCAAAAGCCTTTCAAAACGGTTTATCTATACTGAACAAAATAGCCTTTCATATTTTATTCCAAACCAGAAACACAAAACCGAAATCAACCATCGGTTCATCTCATTCCAACCACGGCCCTAGGCCCAAACAATCCAACCATCAACAAATCACCACAGTCCAACAGAGTCCCAGTAGCAAACACAAATAGGAAGATGCAAGCACAAACAAACAGTTATTGCAAGTAGAACAATTAGCAATTAATCACATAGGCAAACCAAGTATAATATGCACACTCAAGCAATGTCACATAGATGCATATGATGTATGCCTGTCCCTAGTGGCTGATGATATCATCTGTCGGTTATAGAGCCAACCCGACAAGTCCTGGTAGCTAACCATGGATAGAAACACCCCTCGCGGAGCAAGTAGGTTTGAGCTACAACCCCCTTGCTACTGCCCGCTCAACCCAGAGCCAGTGGAATAACCACTACTGCGGCTACTACCCAGGCGGGTGTTTAAAAGCTCAACCTGGAGCGAGTGGAATCACCACTACTACCGCTACTACCCAGGCGTCACAATCTCTGACCTGGAGCAAGTGGGACAAACCACAACCCTTGCTACTACCCAGGTGTCTCAAGCATATATTCATTCAGTCCCAGCCATAGATCAACATCCATCTCAGCCATCCGGCTTAAATTCATAATTCATAATCAGCCATACGGCCCATAACTCAGTCGGCAATCTGCCATAAATCAATATCATACACAGCCATTTCGGCTCATAGCAAAATGGCACCTCCACCATTCAACCTCATCAAATTCATAAAACCGGCATTTAAGCCACAAATCACTTTTTCTCAAATCGTTTCACTTTGAAATCAAGTTTCAACTCTTTTCAGCCTTGGCTTTTAGAAATCTCATTTCTCAAATCATCTCAGGCTCATAAGCCAAATTTACTCAAAGTGAGTTCCCTTTTTAAAACAAAGACGCTCTCGGCATCCTCTTTCCGAAACTTCCAAAACCATGGAAAGTTAAAGATTCATTTTGGGAACATTCAAAATCACCTATCCCACAATGGGATTTTATAACAAAGTTTCTCGGCAGAGTCCCAAGTCTTTAGGGGAGAATAGCATAACTCATTTCGCCGAATTCATTTAAAATCATTAAAACCTTGGCTTTCCGATTTGAGTAATAAAATAGGATCTAAGCTAAACCGAGTCACGTAATCATTTATTTCTTTCAAAGCCGTTTCCTTTACTTAGGCAAAACTAGCTTCAACCCCCATGATAAATTCTAAAGCGTTTCAACTGTTCAAAATTATTTTAGTCTTGCAAAAGTTCAGAGTTCAAAGAGTACTTAAAACCTTTCTCAAAACATTTCAAAATAAAACTTGTCAATAGACATTCAGGTTCTTTCAAAGTCATTGAAACTTCTTTAATTGAAACCCCCAAGTCAAATTCAAAGGCATAAACCCTTTTCGCATTCAAACAGCTTTAAAACACAAGTTTCATCTAAATAACTTTCTCTTGAAAGAGATACAATGCCTTTCTTAAGAAGCAGGACTAAATCACAATTTCCTCTTTACTAACTCATTTCGAAAGCATGAATCATCCTTTTCTTGATAATTCAAATAAAATAGCAGAAGTCTTTAACTCATCATTTTCCAGACAACATTTCAATAAAGACTCGGATTTTATAGAAATTTCGGCAGCACCTCCCCTAAAACTTGGACTTTTGCCACCCGGTTTGGGTCCCAACTAAACCGTTTCTCATTCCTTTCAACAACTCGAATCCAGAAATCAATTCAAAAGCAAGCTAAATCCAACAGTCGCCTCAGTGGCATATCTCAAGGAAACCATTTCAAAAATCAACTCAATATCAACCGATTTAACTCATTTCTAAAGCTTTAAAGAAACGGTTTAGTAACAAATCATTTGTCCAAGATCAAGTCAATTAAAGTAAACCAGGCTGAATTCAAAAGTGCATTCGACTTTTCACATCATCAAATAATTGACTCAAATCAAATCAATCCTCAACGGATTAAACTCAGATTTCAAATCTTTAAAGAATCACTTCAAAACATTACATTTCACAAAGCCGCACAACCATTCAACCAAACCAACATCCATAATCACTCGAGTCAATCAAATAACACATAAGGCAGATACAATCACCAAATACACAATATCTCACAACAGTATCCATATGTAATAATTCCAATAATAACTATAGTTTTCGGAAAGCGCCCCTACCTCAAAACGCAAAACCATAGCCCAAACGCGTCACATAATCCTTTCCGCCTCGACCCGAAATCAACAATCAAAATCCCGACAGCCAAAACCTCGGTTCCAAGCCACTTTCGCAACAATCTCAACAACTCTATTTGCAACATACAACAACCGAAACTCAATCGTATAGCAATTAACGCCACAAACCTCAGCGTATGATAACAGAACAGTAACTAAGGGGCTTTAAAATCGAAAATGCTTACCGAACCAAAGAAGGAATGGCTGAACCGAAACAGCGGCGGTCTCCGAACCGGTTCGGCGGTAGCCTGGCAGCCACCTCAAGCGGCAGCGGCGACGAATTCCGATCACGACAACTGAAACCAACATGCAGTGACCATAATATTCTCGGAATTCAAAAGGACGGAGGCTAATGACAAGACCTTTACTGGAAGAATTTTCCGGCGACGGCAGCAGGGGCATTTTCTGGCCGCAAAGGCTTACCGGCGCAACTCAACACAGAACCACAAAGAGCGGTGACAACCTCCACGACTCCGGTGAGTTCCCTCAACGACAGTGATGGCCGGAACCCCGGTGGCACTAATGACGGCAGGAACAGCGCCGTTGGCTTTGTACAGCATGGATCAGCAGCGGTCCTTGGGCAGTGACACGCGCGACGGGACGCACGGCCTCCCTCTCCCCGCCGCTCTCTCTCCCGTCTCGTGAACGTGTCCCTGGGGATTTAGTTGCTGCAACGCTTCCTCTCTGGACTCACGGTGGCGATAGCAGCGCCGTTGGAAGACATGGAAGCAGTGGCGGCGACAAGGACGGCGCAACGAGCAGCGGCTCTGAGGTCTCCAGCGACAGAATGGGTTGATGGGTGGCAGAACCACGACTGGCAGGGATGAACAGGGCAGCTTCGATGGCGGCACTCCTCGCATCTCTGGCCCGCGTCCCCTTCCTTCATTGTCGCGCAGTCTCTCCTTCTCCTCGGCGCCAGCAACGGTGACAACACTCCTTGCCGGCACTGCACAGTCCCACGTCTCCGGTTCCCCCTCCTCAGTGCAACACAGCGGCGTGGCGGTAGTGACGCCCGCCGGCGCCGCCCTTCCTCCTTCTCCCTTCCGGATCTCTTTTTCTTTCACAAATCTGTGTGTTGCTTTCTGCTGGGAAGAAGAGAGGGCTGCTGCGTTCTATTGTGGCAAAGGAAGGGTTGGGGTGTGGCAGCTGAGAGTTAGGAATTAGGGTTTCGTTTTCAAAAATTAGGGTTAAGGGCATTTTAGTAATTTTACTTAAAAATAAGGATAATATAGTAATTAGAAATAAATTCTAACCCAACAATAATAATGTATAAAAATACTATTTACTCATCAATCTCACACTTTATTTTCAATAAAATGTCCAAATCAAAATAATTAGAAATAATGTAATTAAACCCTTTATTTTCCAAAGTAACAGTATTAATATTTAAAATATTAATTATTTAATCCGAATCATATAAAAATCCTTATTATTTCACAACTACCAACTATATGATTTAAATATAGAAAATAATCCAATAATTGTAAAATTGGATAATAACCATAACTTATCTCAAATTCAATAAATCAAAACTTGCCTTAATCATCTTTAATAAAATGATCTCTTAAATTAAGGCTATAAATAACTGTAGGATTTGAGACTTGATCATAATAAGACTTTTCAAAGATTCTGGGTCTTACATATATATATATATATATATATATATATATGACTCCTTGAGAATGTGAATTAATTCAACTACATGCAAGCTTTATATTCAAGTGAATAAAAATTAGAATTGCATGATCCATTATTCATTTAGGTAGTTGCATTTAGATTAGATTGCATTGCATGACATTCCACCACTTTAACCTTACCTTACTCTTTATCTTGGACTTAGCATGAGGACATGCTATTGTTTAAGTGTGGGGAGGTTGATAAACCCATATTTTATGATATATTTCGTGCTTAATCTGAGTGATTTATTCAATCCTTCACCCACTTATTCATATTAACTGCATGGTTTTACTTTTCCTTCCTTATTATGTGATGTATGTGAAAAACATGTTTCCTATGTTTTAAAATTAATTATTTTAATTACCTTTATTTCCATTCGATGCCGTGATTAGTGTGTTGAGTAGTTTCAGATCTTCTAAGGCAGGAATGACTCAAAGGATGGAAAGAAAACATACAAAAATGGAAGGAAAGCATAAAACGGAGTTTGTGAAAAAACTGGCAGCCACGCGATCGCATGGACGACGCGGCCGCATGCCAGTGCGAAGAGAGCGCGACGCGAACGCGTGACTGACGCTATCGCGCGCCTCGAGCGAAACACATATGACGCGGTCGCATGATTGACGCGACTGCGTGCCAAGGAAAATTCCGAATGACGCGACCGCGTGACCCACGCGGACGCGTGACAGAGCCACGCACCAGAAATTGCAGAAAACGCTCCCAGCGAATTCTGAAGCCCTTTTTGGCCCAAATCCAAGTCCAGAAGGCATAGACCAGAGGTTATGAAGTGGGGGAACACATCCATTCAAAGAGAGTCTCCACTTTAGTTAGTTTTCATGATTTAGATTTAGTTTAGAGAGAGGTTCTCTCCTATCTCTTCTCTCTTTAGGATTAGGATTTAGAATTAGGATTTTATTCGCTTTCAGGATTATCTCTTTATCAGGTTCAATATTCCCTTTTATTTACTTTTGCAATTTGATTTATGAATTCTTCCATGTTACAGATTACTCTTTTGAATTAATGTTAATTGAGGTATTTCAGTTTATTATTACTTTCTTTTATTTATATTATTGTTATTCCCATCTGAAGACATTTTTTTTCTAGTAGATTTACTTTTCTACTTTTGGTCTTAGTTAAGAAATCAGTAATTCAGGAGTTATCAAACTCAAACATGATTGATAATTGTTATCTTTGTTAATTAAATTGAACTTCAATAATCCCAATCTTTTCCTAGGAAATAAATAGGATTCGAAGATCAACCCAATTAATCCCTTGACCTTCCTTTATCTTAGTAAAGGTTAACAAAGTGGAATTAAGATTTAATTCTCATCATCATTGATAAGGATACCTAGGATAGGACCTCCAATTTCTCATACCTTGCCAAAAGTTTATTTACAGTCATTTATTTATTTTACTTACCATTTAAATTGCTTGTTCTTCATTTACTTTATTTGCTAATTAAACCATTCGCTCCTCATTCTCAAAATCCCAATTTACAATTTCCATAACCAATAATAAGAACATACTTCCCTGCAGTTCCTTGAGAAGACGACTCGAGGTTTGAATACTTCGGTTATCAATTTATTTAGGGGTTTGTTACTTGTGACAACCAAAACGTTTGTACGAAGGGATTTCTGTTGGTTTAGAGACTATATCTACAACGCGACTATTTTTATAAAATTCTTTACTGGCAAAAATCTTAACGTCAGCTACTCCTGGCCTTTGCTTGGTTCCCCTCTTCGAGCCTTTGTGAGAGCGCTTCGCTTCCTTAAATTTCTTGGGCAAGAGCCTTGCTCTCCTTGGCCAAGAGCACGAGAAAGTGAGAGAAAGTGAGCGCCACGCTCGAATTCTTGAGCGCTACTCTTTAGTATGCTTGGTTGTGTGCCTTGGTTTCTTGGACTAGAGGCACGAGAAAGTGAAGAAGAGGGAGCGCTATGCTTGAATGTTTGAGCGCTACTCCTCCTTGGCTTAGCAAATTTGGTGCGCATGGGGCAGCTCCAGGGTAGCGCTACGTTGCACCTTTGGAGCACTGGCCTTGCTCCATTGTTTCCTTGCCAAGAGTGTCACGAAAAAAGTGGCAAAAGGGAGCGCTGGGCTTGAAGTTTTGAGTGTTACCTTTCATTGTGCATGCTTCCTCTTTGCTTTGGCCTTGCTTGAGCGCTCCCTTGGTTGAGCGCTGGCCTTCCTGGAGTGTCATGGGCACGCTTTATTTTCAAGGACCATGCTTTAAAAGTACAAAGCGTGCTCAAACTTCAAAAGTGTGCCAAAATTTCCTCTTTCCACCATTTTTTCACCTACAAGCAACCAAACAACTAATCAAAGTCCCACCAAAATCACTAGATCTTTGCATCATTTATAAAATTAATTAATTCTAGCATAAAACCTATGATTTTGTGCAAAATACATGATGTTTGATTGGTTCAACAAAATCATGAAAATCCACTGCAAGTACTTACTTATGGTGCAAGAAAGTGCATAAAACCTAATAAAACTAATGAAAAATGCTTGTAAAACTAGCATAAGATGACTTGTCATCACAACACCAAACTTAAACCTTGCTTGTCCCCAAGCAAGCATTAAACATTGAGAAGAAATGAAATGAAACAGAGAAGCATACATGTCTTTATTTAGCAGATAATAGAATTTGAACTATGGGGTTTTATGCAGACAAACATGCAGCTCATTTATTCTTTGCTGATAGATAAGAATTGCTTCTTTGAGGATTCACTAGAGTTGCTGTCATAATGCCTTGCTTTTTGATTGATCCCTTTTGGTTTTTCCTTCTTTCTTTTGCTTAGAAAGATTATTCCTTAATGATAACTCAGTGTCAAGTGTTGCAGCAGCCTTTTGGCTCAATTTTGCTCAACACTTCTTCACCACAGACACTTGGCTCACAAATTCTCTTAGAAACATTGATGCCCAGCCTCTCTTTGGATAACTTAATGCTTTGTAGCTAGGTTGCTCTTGATAATGGACTTTCGGTTGATAATCCCGGATTAGTTAATTCAAGTTACCAAGTTTTAAAAGACTCCTCAAAACCTAATTGTCCAAGCATATCCTAGACAAAAAGCACCACAGACATATGTCCTAAGGTCCAAGCTATTGGTGTCTAGCCTTATTGTTTGTTTCTTTGCCAATTCTTGGCTTTTCTTTTCTTTTTCTTCCTTACTTTGCTTTGTTTTCCAGGGAATTTCATTGATAAAAGGTTTTATGACTGCAATCAAGTTCACACTACAAAGAACACTCTATTATGCAGCTTTTATTCTTGAGCTTTTCATCTTAATCAAGCAATTACCACCACAAATTTCAATCTAACTCTTACAACATTGGACAATCACTTTCTTTTTCAAACATTTTCTCTTATTGATGCATAAAGGGAGACAAAACATGAATTTAAAGCAGATGAGTGATAACAAGCATAATGCAAATCCTAACAAGAAAACTACTCAAGATATGAAAATGCAGAACATAAAATATTTGGAGGCATATCATGTTTCAGATATGCATCATCCTTATTTAATAAAAGACTATGAAAAGAACTCCACCACCTCTAGTTGTCTTGCTCTTTTCCTATGCTGCTTTCTCCTTTCTTCTTCTTCTTCTTCTTCTTCTTCTTCTTCTTCTTCTTCTTCTTCTTCTTCTTCTTCTTCTTTCTTTCTTTCTTTCTTTCTTTCTTTCTTTCTTTCTTTCTTTCTTGGGGTTCTTCAACAGGGCACCTTCTATCCCAAATTTGGTCTACCTGATCCTAGAGCCCAGCATCATTCAATCCTTGTTGCATGTGTGCTGTTTGTTTATTGGCTAGTGCTCTCTGATGATCAATCAACTCTTGGCATTGCTCAAATGGCTTGATCTGTTGGTTCAATGCTGGCATGCTATGGACTACATAGTCCAACTTTTCTTGAGTTGCTATATCATACTCTATTCTATCCACATACCTGTGCTCTCCAATTGTATGATATATGTTCTTCCATTGGTAGAGATTTTGGGTGTACTCCCCATACTTGGCTTGTCGTAGGGACAATCTGTTGAATGATTCTTGAAAGTTTGTTGATTGTTCCCTTTGCCCCTCAAGAATTCTTGCTTGAAACTCCCTTTGTTGTTCCAACATCTGGAGCTGGAAGTTGTCTTGCTTGTCCATCATTTGCTGCTGCCAATGTTGTTGTTGCTCACGATCATTCAAATACTAATCTTTGCATTTGGCTCAGATCTATTGCACCAGGAGCTTATTCCCCCTCAGCTTGTGGTCTTCTCCCTCTTCCTTGAGCTCTCCTCTCTTTCTGATTATCAGTGTCATCAGTGACACCCTCCATGCTTTGCTTGGTGATCTCTCTACTCCCTTTTACCTTCTCAGTATTTTCATCCTCAAAGAGTACTCCAACTCTTTTGCATAGCCTCAAAATAGTGCTTGGGTGACCAAGTCTACTTTTACCAGTATCTTCAGCTATTTCTTGAATACTATCCGTGATGAGTTGTGGGACATTGACCTCTCCTCCCCTAAGTATGCAATAGGTCAGAATTGCTCTCTTGATTGTGACCTCAGATGTATTTACAGTAGGGAGGATGGATCTTCTCACTATCTCATACCAACCTTTGGCTTCTGGTGTGAGATCTATTCTTTTCAAGTGGCTTAGAGCTCCCTCTGAGTCCCTTTTCCAATCCTTGCCTTCAAGACACAACCTATTTAATATCTCATCAGGGTCATTCTCACCCTGTAATCTTCCTCAAAAATGAGTTCTCCATATGATATCACCCTTATCTGTAGTACTCTCATAATAAATGGTGGACTAAAATCTACCTCAATCCCCTAACATAACTCTTATAGGGAGGATTGTATTTGCTTGTCCTCACAGCATTTGCATAAAATTTCCTTATCATGACTGTACTGATGTCTGTGATAGGTTCACAAAGAAGTTCCCATCTCCTTTCTACCTCTATTCTCCTCATGATGGGATATTCTCCATCTTTCAACCTAAACCCTGTCTCTGGAATGACTTTCTTTGATTCCATTAGCCTATAATACCTTGATTCATGAAATGAGACTTAAACCTCTTGGTATCATAGGTTGGTGGTTCAGCCACTATTGGTTCCTTTCCTTTCCTTCTTCTAGAACTTGAGGAAGCCATATATTAAGAAGGAAAGAAAGAAGAAGAGAAGATAGACTTTGATTAAGGCACGGTTGTGAGGGAGGAAATGGAAGGTAAGGTGTTGTGTGGTGTCTTTGGGTGAGTAAAGAACAATGTAGGTCTTGTGGGGGATTTACACGAAGAAAGCAAAAGTGTGTGGGATGAATATATGAAGAGAACAATGGTTATGTGAGCTTAAGAAGTGCTACTACCAATTTGTAGCCAAGGCATAAAACAAAGCAAAGAGTTGGAGGATTTATGCTAAGAAAATAAAGGTGTGTGGCTTAAGGGATGTTGCTTCCAATTTATAGAAGGGGAGGTGTTGTTGGAGGGAAGCCTTGGCTCGGTCATGTGGCAAGGAGTAGTGAGGATTGAGCAGTTCCTTGTTGAGGATCCATGAGATGGACGGCTTGTATGTGTAGATGGATGAAGACAAAGATTGCTCCATCATTGGTCACACATGGTTCAGCTTTGTGGCAATGAAGGGTGAAGATTGAGCTAATTATTGTAGAAAGTTCATGGCATGGACGGCTTGCATGCAAGGATGGAGGAGGACAAGGATTGCTTCCTCATTGGGCACATTTGGTTCGGCCTCCTAGATGCAAAGCCATGCATATTCTGTTTTCAAGAGAGCACACTTCCCTAGGCACATGTGACTCTCTTTTGATCTTGTGACAACCGTACATGCCCCCTTTTGTCTTCTTCTCAATCTTCCTTTGTACCTATACAATTAAATCAAGGCAATTAAATCATGCCTTGTACCTCTACATGTTCCTTATTTATACATAACCAATTATGCTCTTTAGATTTTGAACATAATTTGGTGAACACCAAACTTGTTCTCTGCTAAAGGATCCATATAAAACTCAATGAGTATCCGCCATAATTGGTACATTCATTATAAGGAACATTTTATTTTCTATTATAATACCATAAACTCAAAAATCGATGCAATGCATGGTTTATCTATTCATGAATTTGAGCCTTTAAGTAAAAATTGACTTTCTTGGAATTCATAACATATACAGACACCAAATTTAAGGTTTGGCTATATACTTAAAGAGAAAGAATGAGTATATATCCTAGAATGGTTCTATGATCAATCATGCTTGAAAAGATATTTTAAAGTGTCTTTAGGCACACCAAACTTAGGACTCAAACATATGCTCTAAAATGATATGTGCAATTATTTAATCCACTTATGAGAGCTCAAATTTATGCTAGAAAAACCAGTAATTATTGAAATTAAAATAACAGCAAGAACATTAAATCATGGGCTGCCTCCCATGGAGTGCTCTTTTATTGTCACTAGCTTGACATTGGTCCCTTGTTAGGGTGGTTGATGATTGTGGTGCCTCAATTTGTCTCCTCTCACTGTGAGCCTTCTTCTTGTACGTTGATGGTCAATCTCCACATGCTCCAGTGAGAGTATCTTGTTGATGGTGTAGTAATCATCAATTTGTGGATTTGTCTCCAACTACTGGTATATCAATCTCAGTCTGTCCCCTTTTGAGAATCCTTCAGTTGGTATCTTCTTGTTCTTCCACCCTTTTGGAGCTCTTCTCTTGCTCTTGTTTCTTTTCTTTAGTGGCTCTTCTGTTTTTACATCAGATTTAATGTCAGGAACCTCCTTCTCAAGAATCAATTCTTCAATCCCTTCCTGCCTTCTCTTCTCAGCCTTCACATGTTTCTTACCCTCTTTTTCTTTTCTACTGTCCATCTCTTGCTTTGCAGATGAGCTGATGAGCTCTTCATTGGGTTTTTCCTTCCACTGTAAATCTTCTTCTTCAACCCTCACGCAGCTTTTCTTCTTAACAGTATGTTGTACTTCTTGGAAGACATTCAAGGTGATCTTCTCATCATTTACCCTCAGAATCAATTCTCCTTGTTCCACATCAATAATGGCCCTTGTTATGGCCAGGAAAGGTCTTCCTAATATCAGAGAGTCATTCTCCTCTTCTCCTAAGTCCAAGATTACAAAATCTGCTGGAAATATGAATTTTCCCACTCTAACCAAGAGATTTTCAATCACCCCCTCATGAATTACCAAAGATCTATCTACTAGCTCCAATGACATCTGTGTTGGCTTCACTTCTTCTATAGATAGCCTTCTCATCATAGACAGAGGCATGAGGTTAATACTGGAGCCCAAATCACAGAGTGCTTTGTTAATGACTGTGTCTCCAATGGTACAAGGCAAGTAGAAACTCCCAGGGTCTTTGAGTTTTGGTGGAATGCCTTCTTGGACTAATGCATTGCATTCCTGGGTTAGGATCACTGTCTCTCTCTCATTCCAACTCCTTTTCTTGTTGACGAGCTCTTTGAGGAATTTTGCAAGTGGGATGTTGATCTCTAGATTCTTGAATACTTCTAGAAACTTAGGGAACTGTTGGTCTTTGATCTCCTTGTTGAACCTTTGAGGATATGGAATGGAGGGAGTGTGAGTCTTCACCATTGTCCTCTGTTCTTATGACTGTTCCTCCATGACCTCCTTTCCTTTCTTTGGGGCTTGAGGTTCCTCTTTCTCCTTGAGCCTTTCTTGGTTCTTTTCTTTAATTGTCACTTGCTCTTTGCTGCTGCTGGCCTTGTCATCCTCTATTGGCTTCTTGGTGGCTTCTTTCTCAACTGGCTTCTTGTCATTTACCAAGGTTCTTCCACTCTTTAATTGGATGGCTTTGCATTCTTCCTTCGGGTTGGGAATGGTGTCACTTGGTAGTGTATTAGGTGCTCTTTCAGCCACTATTTGCTTTGATAATTGGCCAATCTGCCTTTCTAAGTTCCTCAGTAAAGCTTCATGGTTCTTGTTAGCCAATTCTTGGTGCTTCATCATCTTCTCCATCAAAATCTCTAAGTTGGAGATCCTTTGAGATTCCTGGGGTGGTTGTGGTTTATTATGGGATGTTGAGGGTGCATGATTGTTTTGGTTAGTGGATGAGTTGTTGGGTGGATAATAGTTGGATTGGGGTTGATTATTTTATGATTTTCTGTATGGATTTTGGTTAGTGTTTTGATGGTTTTGATGGTTTGTGTTTCTAGAGTTGTTTTGGTTTTGAATTTCTTTGCCAAGGTTGCTGGTTTTGGTTTTCTCCCCATTTCAGATTGGGGTGGTTTCTCCAGGACGAATTGTAACTGTCTCCATGGAAGTCATTTGATCCAGAGCTCTAAATATGCATGTATTGCACTTGTTCAGGCTACTGCTCCTCATAATTTTCCTCTTGCTATCCCCAAACCACTGATGGTTGGTTGGTTGTGCTCACTGCTGCAAGTTGCAATCCATCCATCCTCTTTGACATTGTTTCAATTTGTTGTTGGAGCTGCTGGTGCATGAGCTTATTCTGAGCTAGTATAGTATCAACTCCTTCAAGCTCAAATATCCCTTTCTTTGGAGCTGCTTGCCTTTCAGAGGAATAGAAATACTCATTGTTGGCTACCATATCTATGAGATCATGTGCCTCTTGAGCAGTTTTCATCATTTGCAAAAATTCTCCTGAGGAATAATCCAAAGCTTTCCTTGAAGGTAAGGACAAGCCTTCATAGAAGTTCTGCAACTCCACCCATTCACTAAACATTCCCTCTGGACACTTTCTAATTAGAGCCTTATACCTCTCCCAAGATTCATATAATAACTCTCCTTCTTGCTGTCTGAAGGTTTGCACATCAGTTTTTAGCTTGATTACTCTTTGAGGTGGATAAAATTTGGCTAGAAACTTGCTAAACAAATCATCCCAGCTGGTAATGCTCTCCTTAGGGAAGGTTTCTAACCAATGTGTGGCTTTGTCTCTTAGTGAAAATGGGAATAAAAGAAGCTTATAGATATTAGGATTGACTCCATTAGTTTTAACAGTGTCACAAATTCTCAAAAACACAGAGAGATGCTGGTTTGGATCCTCAGCAGCACTTCCTCTATATTGACAGTCGTTTTGAACCAGAGTGATCAATTGAGACTTGAGTTCAAAGTTATTGGCATTGACATTGGGGGTTAGGATGCTACTCCCCCAATTCTTTGGGTTCGGGATAGTGTAGGAGGCTAGGACTCTTCTTTGAGGTTGGCCATGGTTGTTGGCCACACCCTCATTGTGAACTGGGATGTTCTCCTCCATCACTTGATCCTCTCCTTTTGATTCCTCTTCACCAATAATCCCCTTTCCTCTTGCCTCTCTTCTTAACCTTCGAAGAGTTTTCTCGTCCAAGTTAAGATATGTGGATTCACCTCCTCTCCCTCCTGACATACAAACACAACCAGAAACCAAAATGAAAACACTCTACTGCTAGAGTGAAGTTAGTGCTAACTTAAGCAAAAATTCAAACAGTTAGTATGCTTAGTAAAAATGAAAAGAAAATGCTTAATCTAGACTATCACCTTACTTAATCATTGTCAATCTAAATCAATCCCCGGCAACGGCGCCAAAAACTTGATGTGTGAAAATCATATTCCCACACAAAATTCACCGGCAAGTGTACCGGGTCACATCAAGTAGTAATTACTCACAAGAGTGAGGTCGATCCCACAGGGATTGATGGATTGAGCAATTTTAGTTAGGTGATGAATTTAGTTAAGCAAACAGTTGATAAATTGAGTGACTTTGATTGACAGAAGCTAAATGGCAAGTAAATAAAGGTGCAGAAGATAAATTGAGCAGAAGAATAAAGTGCAGAAGAGATAAATTGCATGTAACTTGAAGAACAAGAAAGTAAGAGAGTTGAAACTTAAATTGCAAGAAAAGTAAATTATAGAAACTTAAAGTGCAAGAAATATAAATTGCTTAATCTAAATTGCTGAGAAATGTAAATTGCTTGAAGAATAAAAGGATTTGGGTGCTAGGAATTGGAATTGAACAAGAAATTGCAAGTTATAGTAAATCAGAAAGCTCTGAGATACAAGACTTCAGATCTGGATCTCAGTAGCAAGAACAGAAATGGAAAATTTCTTCAAGAAACCAAACAGCAAGAGAACTTGAGTTAATTATGAAATCCTAAAGATACATTGAAGATCGAAGAAGAGCAATGAGATTAGAAAGCAGATCTAAATCTCAATTACTCTCTTGATCAAGCAGAAAATAAATTGCAGAATAAAATGAAATTGAAAATAGCAAAAGAAACTTAAATCCAATTCTCCAATTCCCAAAACTATATGAAAGCAAAGCAAAGATGATTCTCAGATCTAGATTCAATGGAATTCTTCAATCTCAATTTAAAAACCCAAAACAGAAAAGTAGAAGTTGTAGATGAAAGAAATTGAAAACAGAAAACTAAACTCAGATCCAATTCTTAGAACAATTGAGAAGAGAGGTAAAAGATGATTCTCAAACTTAGAATCAATGGAGCTCTTCAATCTCAATTCAAATTCCAAGAACAGATAGTGAAAGTTGCAGAAGAAAAGAAAATGCAGAAAGAAAACCAGATCCAATTCCCAAATCTCAAATGAAAATTCCAAAGTGAAAATTAAAAAGTGAACTAAAGGTAAAACTAAAAATTGAGCAAAAGGTCCTTTACAAATCAAACTTAATTCTATTTATACACTTTCTATTTTGGTCTTCAAAGCTTGGAGTGGCCTTTTCAAAGTTGGCCTTGAATGAAAAATAGATCCGGGTGGCTTTTGGTTTAGGTGGCATGGGTTGGAGGCCAGCTCCAGTGGAGCGCTCCGTTTTATTTTGTGAACTTAGCGTTCACTCTGTTGGTGAGCCTTGGTTGCAATTTGTCCTTGCCCATAGCATTCACTAAGTGAGTGCTGCGCTCAAATTGTGAGCGCTACTTCTGGCCTTTGCTTGGTTCCCCTTTTTGAGCCTTGGTGAGAGCACTTCGCTTCCTTAAATTTCTTGGGCAAGAGCCTTGTTCTCCTTGGCCAATAGCACGAGAAAGTGAGAGAAAGCGAGCGCCACACTCGAATTCTTGAGCGCTACTCTTCAGTATGCTTGGTTGTGTGCCTTGGTTTCTTGGACTAGAGGCACGAAAAAGTGAAGAAGACGGAGCTCTATGCTTGAATGTTTGAGCGCTACTCCTCCTTGGCTTAGCAAATTTGGTGCGCATGGGGCAGCTCCAGGGTAGCGCTACGTTGCACCTTTGGAGCGCTGGCCTTGCTCCCTTGTTTCCTTGCCAAGAGTGTCACGAAAAAGGTGGCAAAAAGGAGCGCTGCGCTTGAAGTTTTGAGTGCTACCCTTCATTGTGCATGCTTCCTCTTTGCTTTGGCCTTGCTTGAGCGCTCCTTTGGTTGAGCGCTCCCTTGGTTGAGCGCTGGCCTTCCTGGAGTGTCATGAGCCACGCTTTATTTTCATGGGCCACACTTTTTAAAGCGTGGCCTAAGGTACAAAGCGTGCTCAAACTTCAAAAGTGTGCTAAAATTTCCTCTTTCCACCATTTCTTCACCTACAAGCAACCAAACAACTAATCAAAGTCCCACCAAAATCACTAGTTCTTTGCATCATTTATAAAATCAATTAATTCTAGCATAAAATTTATGATTTTGTGCAAAATACATGATGTTTGATTGGTTCAACAAAATCAGGAAAATCCACTCGAAGTACTTACTTATGGTGCAAGAAAGTGCATAAAACCTAATGAAACTAATGAAAAATGCTTGTAAAACTAGCATAAAATGACTTGTCATCAGGGGGTTTAAAACCAGAATTCTTTGAAGGAGTTGATGCGTTTGTCGTGCATGTCTTCAGCATGGAGCCGTTAATGTCTGAAGGGATATCTAGGTGTTTGTGTCAAAAGTGTCAGCTAACTAAGTGGTTAGGACCTACAGATATAACGCTTCACCTATACCATAACAGATTCAAGGATGGGTATTGGCTGTAGACGGAACACAGAGAAGTAGATGAACAGGGAATTAACCGGTCTGCGTCTAATTTGAATAGGTTCGGTTGCCAATCAACGAGAGTATGGGTGGTGAAAGACCTAAATATGGATGAAATGACTTGGGAGGCTACCCAAGAGAGATACAATGAGATGGTGTGTGATGCAAGAGGTGTTACGGAATTGAAAGAGGCCAAAGAAAAGCCTAACCTGGAAGTAAATGGATTTTATCATCTGCTAGAATCTGCTGCAAAACCTTGTACAAGGGGTGCGTTCATTTGAAGTTGTTTGTATGTTTTAGAATGAAGAGTTTTAAGTCAGAGTCAAATCACACCTAAAAGTCTTTTGATAAGTAAGCCACCCTTTGCAACGAACTAGTACTTGTAGGGTCAACTGGCATCTACCGAAACCACTATGAATCAAAGAAGCTAGTTTCGAAATTGGGTCTAAATACGGTGAAAATTTATTATTGTTTGAATGATTGTATGCTATACTACAAGACGAATGCAGATTTTGTAGATCATCGAGGTTCCAAGTCAAGAGAGAACATATTGGTAAATGCTGGTTAAAGAGAATTTTGATGAAACGGATGCACTACTTGCCCTTAATCCTTAGGTTGAAACGATTGGATGCATCGATGAGTTCGACCCCTTACATAACCTGGTATAGTAGCAACAAGAGAGATGATGTAATCATGATGCATCCATCACACGAACAAGCTTGGAAGCATTTTGATCGGGTGCATCCTACATTTGTGAGTGAGCCAAGAACGTTAGACAAGCTTTATGCTCTGATGGTTCGCACCGAATTTCAATTTTGGTAACGTGTACTCTTGTTGGCCTTAGTCATGACACCTTATAACCTGAGTCCTGAAATGTGCATGAAGGACCCATACATGTTCTTAACTTACATCATATCTGGTCCCAACAATCCAAAGGACAAAATAGATGTCTTTTTACAGTTCTTAGTGGACGAGTTATAGGAGTTGTGGATCCATGGTGTACAAACGTATGATATTTCAAACCATTAACAACTTTCTTGCATACGGCATGTTGTCAGGTTGGTCCACTCAGGGAAGAATGGCATGTCCCAGTTATATGGAGGATACAAAGGCATTTTGGTTAATGAATGGCGGTAAGAATTCGTGGTTTGATTACCATCGAAGATTCCTTGACATGGATCATCCTTTTTGGGGCACAAGGACTCATTAAAAAGAATAAAAATAAACAAGAAGAGGCACCTGTGAGGTTGGGTGGTAGGCAAGTTTGGCAGTGTGTGCGAAGAATCCCACAGATCATCGATAAGGGGTAGGTTTGAGACCTTTGGGATATGGCAGGGAGCAAAATTGGACTAAATAGAGTACATTTTAGAAGTTTTCTTATTGGAAAGATAATTTGATTCGACATTGTCTTGATGTGATGCACATTAAAAAATGTGTTTAATAACATCATGCACACAGTAATGGATGATGAGCGAACAAAGGACAATGATAAGGCTAGATCTGAAATTAAATAGACTTGATAACAGGCGGTGGGCTAAACTAAAGGTGGTGTTCGCTCTAACGAAGGAGCAGAGATAAAATATTTGTACGTGAATTAGAGAATTAAGGTTTCCTGATGGTTACACCTCTAACATGGCAGGTATGCAAATGTGTTACAAGGTAGGCTTGCTGGGTTAAAAAGCTATGATTGTCACGCCTTCATGAAGTCCTTACTTCCTATTGCATTCAGAGAACTTCCAACTAACATCTGGAAACTCCTCACAGAAATAAGTGAGTTCTTTATGTAGTTATGTGCTACAAAACTTGGCATTAATCATGTCATAGTCTAGACAAAAACATTCCCATCATATTTTGTAAGTTAGAGAGGATATTCCTTCCATCTTTTTTTGACGTTATAGAACATTTAGCAGTCCACCTACTGTACGAAGTAATACTATGTGGGCCAGTCCAATTTTGGTAGATGTACCCATTTGAGAGGATGATTGGTTCATTCAAGTGCACTGTGAAGCATTCCTAGCTAAGGAAATTTTCGCATTTTGCTCATTCTATTTTTAGTCTCATAATCAGTCATATAGAACAAGGGTTGCAAGTAATGATGAGAGGGGAGAATCCTCATCAAGTGGAACAACATACCTAGTCTTTTTGCCAGAAGGAGCTGCAATAGGTGCGGACGGTGACTACTAGTTAGAGCAGAAGGAAATCAACGCTGCACATCTGCATATGTTGGTTAACTGTGGCCAAATTTTACCATACCTCATGTCAATTTTTAAGTCTTTGTAAATATTGCAACAGTAATATACAAGCTTCTGAATCTAATTAAAACTCCGTTATCCTATTCTATCATAAGGTTATTTCAAGAGGCAAATCCTGAGATCTCATTGAACAATTTTTCATGGTGGTTCAGAGAATACGCCAGCGTGTAGCTAACTGACTCAACAGATTCGGAACTAGTTGCACTTAGTTGGAGCCCAATGAATAAGGCCACTAGCTACCCGATATACAATGTTAACGGATATCGGTTCCATACCTTACAGTGATCGATTGAAAAGAAAATAGATAACACCAGATTTCAGGTTTGTCAGGATTTAAGCAGGGGTCCTCCTGACTAGTTTGGTGTGTTGCAAAATATAATTGAATTACAGTATTTCTGCCGCACTATGTACAAGGTGTGCGTGTTTAAAGATGAATGGGATGATCCAAATTAGTGACAAGGAATACGAAAGCACAAGGACTACGATATCACTGAAGTTAACGTAACCAGGAAATATAGGCACTACGATCCTTTTATAGTGCCTCAAAATGCATGACAGGTATACTATTTGCCTTATCTGGGTTCATGCAAGTCTAGTTGGGTGGTTGTAGTTAAGACTAAGCCAAGAGGCCGCATCGAGTCTGATGATAGAATAGAGGGTCAGGAACCTTACCAGATTGAGGACCCAACTCCTTCAAAAATGGTGGTTGATACTAGTGAGCCAATCATTGATGCACCACTATTTCGTGGTATATCTTGTACTTAATTGAGTGGATTTTATCCACTATTCTCATACTTATTCATATAAATTGCATGTTTTACATTTTCCTTCCTGATTTTGTGCTATGATTGAAAATATGTATCTTTGGTCGTAATTTAGCTAATTTAAATCCTCTCTTATTACCATTCGATGTCATGATATGTGTGTTAAGTGTTTTCAGAGATTATAGGACAGGAATGGTATAGAGGATGGAAAGAAAGCATGCAAAAGTGGAAGGAATACAAAAAAATGAAGGAACCGCAAAGCTGTCAGCCCTGACCTCTTTGCATTCAATCGATCATAACTTGAGCTACAGAGGTTCAATTGAGGTGGTTCTAGTTGCGTTGGAAAGCTAACATCCGGGGCTTCGAAATGATAGATAATTTATTATAGTGGCCATGCAGCTAGGTGACACGCACACGCACTTGGCGCGTACGCGCGACATGCACGACGTACTACAACTGCAGAAATCACTGGGGGCGATTTCTGGGCTGTTTTCAACCCAGTTTTTGGCCCAAAAAATACAGATTAGAGGCTACAGAGTGCGGAAATTCCTTCATTCACTCAGACAACTTTTCATTATTCACAATTTAGGTTTTAGATATAGTTTCTAGAGAGAGAGAGAGGCTCTCTCCTCTCTCTAGGTTTTAGGATTTAGGATTTCTTCTTTCAATTTCTTCTCAATTCCAGGTTCAATGTTCCTTTAATTTAATTTCTCTTCTACTTTTATTTGTTCTAGCTTTCTAGTTTATTTATTCCCTTTGTTGATTACTTTATGTTGCTATTTGGTTTATGAACTCCATGTTAGATTTGATTTCTTTATTTAATGCAATTTGAGGTATTTCATATTTATGATTTTAATTTAGCATTTTACATTCTTAGCTTTGGTTGATTAATTGGAGACTCTTGAGTTATCAAACTACTTTGTTGATTGATAATTGAGAATTGCTAATTGACTTGAATTCCACTAACTCTAGTCTTTCCTTGGGAGTTGACTAGGACTTGAGGATTCATATTGATTCATCCACTTGACCTTCCTTCATAGTTAGAGGATAACCAAGTGGGAGCAATGAACAATTCTCATCACAATTGATAAGGATAACTAGGATAGGATGTCCAATTTTCATACACCTTGCCAAGAGTTTTCTTAGTTATTAATTTAATTTCCTTGTTATTTACATTCTTTGTTCCATATTTCAAAACCCCAAAAATATACTTTTCCATAACCAATAATAAATTATACCTCCCTGCAATTCCTTGAGAGACGACCCAAGTTTAAATACTTCGGTTTATTTTTATTGGGTTTGCTTAAGTGACAACCAAATTTATTTGTACAAAAGGATTTTTTGTTGGTTTAAAAACTATACTTTCAACGAGAATATATTTGTGAAATTATTTACCGACAAAAATTTGTTCGTCAATCATCCTTAGGTTTACTGTTATGGATGATGACATCATTGACCTTAGACTAGATACCGACGCACTTCCACTAGAAGACGACGATCTTCAAGAAGAAGATGGGGTCGATGGCTACGAAGAAGAGGAAGACGAGTTCGATGATAATCAAGAAACTACCTCGGAAGAGGAGGATGGTGAATCAGAAGAAGAAGATGATGAATCTGATTAAGGTTAATGTAAACATAGTTCTGTGATATGAATTTTTTTAAGAAACTTTACGTATTTGTAATATATATTTCAATAAATATAAACATAGTTTTGTGAATGTAACATAGTTAGCATTATTTCAGATATTTCAGTTACCATCATTTCGTATTTGTAATTTATATTTTTCGTACTTCACATAAGGTTTCATGCTCTATTTCAATTGTTAATTATTTGGGTATATTAGAGATGGATGGAAAAATAAAGATAATTAAAAAAAATTCTATCGTCAAAATTACCGATAGAATATTCCAACGGCAATAGGCTAGTCAAATGTTTTAAAAAAAATTTAAAAACATTTTTGTCGGCAAAACCGTCAGTTTAATTCGCCGGTAATATGGCAGGAGATGGATGATGTAGCACCAATATTACCATCAGAAAATTTCTGATGGTAACACCCAACATATTCTGCTTTCATGCTAACTATATTCCGTCACTAAATCTGACGGTAATTACCGTCGAACAAAAAATTCTGACGGTAAACATTTTTCCTGTAGTGGAGGGGTTTGGGAACGATGATACGAACGATGAGACGCGAAAGCTAGCAATTGGCGATTTTGACTACAACAGATGGCGATGGTGAGACAAACGGTAGCACGATAGAAGCTAGGGTTTCTAGTCTTAGAGAATGAATTGGAGCCTTGGTGGTTTGCGTGACAGTGTGAGTGAGAGGTGAGATAGAGATCGCGTGGAGACTGGAGACTAATGTTAAACAGTTTCGTTTTGTGAAAATCAATTAGTTTTTGGTTTGGTCTGACCGGCTGATTCAGTAATTCTTTGATGGTTTTGAAAAGACGGTTTCTCAGTATGGACTGAACCGTAGAGTCTTTCAATTTTTGGTCAGATCAGTTCGAATGGATGGTCCAATTTTCAAAATCATAGTATTAAGTATAAAATTTACCACATATTTTTATTATTTACAATAAATAGACATGAAATTTCATTAACATATGCAATTTTTCTAGTCTTTACCTTTTAAATTTCTACAAACTTGATTGTCAACGCTATTCATTTTTTAGATCAAACTTGACGAAAAAGTTCACTCCATTAATGGGAGGAGATAACCCAGTGATGCCAAGGCATCTTAGCCTAGTTTTACTAGCCCTTCTTCTTTGTTTTTAATAGATTTTATACACTTTCTTGAGTTACAAGTAAGCCATTTGGGTAGAAATTCATGTGTATTTGGATTCAATCAACCATGAGTGAATTGATGCATTTTCATGAGGTTTTATGCTATAATTGCTTATATGTCAAGGATGAGAAGAAGTCTCATGATTTTAGCATAGCTTTGATGCATTTGTTGATTGATGACAGGTGACCAAAAGGCTTGGAGGAAGGTTGAAGAAAGGGGATGGCAGCAATGGAAATGAAGGCAGCAAAACCACCCTGGGAAGAGCTTAAGTTTGTGCCAACGTTTGCCTCAAACTTGAGGTCAAACGTTGGCTCAAAAATATGCCCAGGAAATGCCAAAGTTTGCGCCAACGTTTGCCTCAAACTTGAGGTCAAACGTTGGCTCAAAAATTCACCCAGGGGAGACCAACGTTCACGCCAACGTTTGCCTCAAACTTGAGGTCAAACGTTGGCACAATTACTACACCAGGGGAGGCCAACGTTCACGCCAACTTTTGCCTCAAACTTGAGGTCAAACATTGGCACCATTCCTACACCAGGGGAGCTTAACGTTTGCACCAACGTTTGCCTCAAACTTGAGGCCAAACGTTGACTGCAAAATAGCCTTGGAGGGAGCATGTTTAAGCTCACGTTTGACCTCAAATGTGAACTCAAATGTGAGTGACAGAAAAGCACCATTTTGCATAATTTTAACACGCAAACGTTTGAGTTAAAGTTTGCCTCAAACGTTAACTCAAACTTAAAGGCTCCAAAGTCCAAATTGCAAACAAATTTTTTCTCAAGTCCAAGAGCAACCAACTGAGGCTATCTTCAATCCAATACCATCAAGGCCAAGGGCCCAAATTCAAGGCTTCAAGACCATTAGAAGAAAGTGTATAAATAGAAGTTAGTTTGATTTAGAAGGGACGGAACTTTTACTTTTGAACTTTTACCTCTTTTAGAATTTTTCTTTCTGTAACTTTGATTTTGGGATCTTGGAGGAGAATTGAATTCTCTTCCTCTCTGGGTTTTCTTGTTTTCTTTTCGGCAAAGCTTTATTTGAGTCTTGGGTGTTGAGAATTGAGGAAATTCTGTCTCAATCTCACCTTGAGATCTCTTTGTTTCTTTCACTGCACCATTTGAGGAATTGAAATTTAAATTTACTTTCCTTACTGTTTTGATTTTTAATTTGTTTGCAATTGCTTTCTGAATTAGATCAAGGAAGGTAGTGAGATCTAGACTTAGTTTTCTAGTCTCTTGACCCCTAAGATCTGGAATTTCCTTTCTGTTCATCTGCTGAATGCTTCTTGAAGCTGATTTACTTTTCTATTTGAAATCAATCTCAATTCACTTCATCGTCTACTCTTCTTCTTGTTGCAATTTATTTTTGCTTGTTTAAATTTCTGCAATCCCAATTCCCAATTCCTTTTATAATTCAAGCAATTTACATTTCTTGCACTTTAAGTTTTGGTCATTTACATTTCTTGCAATCTAAGTTTCTGCAATTTATATTACTTGCACTTTAAGATTCAACTTCTTTACTTTCTTTGCCCTTTAATTTACAGCCAATTACCCCTCTCCTTTTACAATTCATGCAATTTAGCTTCTGTCAAATACAAATCACTCAAATCAACTCTTGTTCGCTTGACTAAATCAACCACTAAACTAAAATTGCTCAATCCTTCAATCCCTGTGGGATCGACCTCACTCACGTGAGTTATTATTACTTGATGCGACCCGTGTAAGACCCGGTTAATTAACAGCTAATTAACCCATAAATGAGAATTTATTCTAGAAAGCCAAAAATGTTATTTTTATGGCTAAATGTGATAGAGGAGATTGAGATGAGAATTTCGGTACCAATTTTGTAGAAATCGGACCAAGATTAGACCGAACGGGCCGAACCGGGCCAACCGGACCCAAAGTGGGCCCTTGGCCCAACTAAACTAAACCAAAACCCTAGTTTTCAGCACTCTCTCTCCTCACTTATCACTCAAACACGCTGAAATGGAGTAAGGGAGGGAAAGAACACTCTCTCAAACTTCTATCTCTCACTTGATCTTCAAACCACCATAACTTTTGATCTAGAGCTCCGATTGCCGCACCGTTTACGGCCACGTGTTCACTGCGGAGAGCTCTACAAAACCCATACAATCAATCTTGAGGTAAGCCACGTTTTTCTCTTCGAAATTCCAGCCCTTGTTTTTGAGTTTCATGGGTGAAATGTTGAGATTTTGGGTTCTTTGATGTTATAGGACCCAACTCTCTTGAAGGAGAAGGTTAATCTTGTCTCCTTGGACCTTGGGTGTGGTAAAATCTGTTCTTGGAGGTGTTGATACCTTGAGAGCTTGTGGACAAGTGGTTTGGAAGTGCTCTGGTTGAGCGTGGGAAATTGGCTAAGGTATGGTTTCGGTTTCCCGTATCTAATATGTAATGTGGTAGGAAATACTTAGGCTAGAGGCCCTAAGATAGGCATTGAATTAATGATGCTATTGATTGGTTGAGATATATGATGTGATCATATATGTGATTATGAATATTCATGCCTTGGTTGTGTGATGTATGAGAAAATGCATGTTGTGATATATGCTTGATGAATGATTAAGGTTGAATTGGTGGGTGGTACCATGTTAATGGTGAGTATGATGATGATTATGTATAATGATGGTTGATTGGAAATGATATTATTGGAAATTGGGATGAGAAGGATGTATGACATGATATTGTGTTTGTCCTTTAGCCATTTGATTGAGAAGTGTTAAAATGGTTGGACGTGGTTTTGGGAATTTTGGTAAAGTGTCAAATGTGTGAGTTGAGGATGGCTTGATGTTGATTTTGGTACATTTTGATTGATTTCAAAAAGGGTTGAAAATTGGCATGTTTTGGTTGATTTTGAAAATAGTTGAAAATGGCTTGTTTTGAAAATGGCACCTTGTGGTTTTGTATGAAAACATAGTTTTTGGGCATACTTTGACGGGACACAACTTGGACTACGGATCTCTGATTTATGCCAAATCGGTTTAGAAATGAAATTGGATTCGGGATGTCCATGCCGTTCGAAGAACGGGTGAAAAACGATTTAAAATGAGAAAGTTATGTTCGAGAAAGCACCATCCACACGTGCGCGTGGTGTGCGCGAGCGCGTCGATGCGCTACACCAAATGCCTAGCCATTTTCTAGAGAGTTGTGCCAGAGTTGTGCCAGAGTTTTGCCAGTTTTGTGCCTGGGGCGCAAGAGCACCCACGCGTACGCGTGGCTGACGCTTGCGCGTCGTTTGGCTAATTTTCAATCCGCGCGTTCGCGCGTATGACGCTTGCGCGTCGATGAGTTTTAAGGCCATCCACGCATGCGTGTAGAGTGCGCGTACGCGTGGCCCTGTTTTCATCCCAAAGTTGATTTTTGAGTTTTAAAAGCCAAATTTCATACTTCTAAGCCTTCGATCTCACCACTTATGTCTTGAATTATTATGATATGCCTAGCATGAGAAAAAGGGCTAGTGAATGTGGTAACTTGCGAGTGAAGCAAGGGAAAAAAATGAATGATCATTGAGGATCAAAGATGATTATGTGAGATGCGGAGGATGGCGGTGGAAGTGCTTGTTGTGCCATGGGCCGAAGGGCCGTAATTGTTAATGAATTGGCTGTTTATGGATTTAACCGTGAGCCGGATGGCTAGATTATTGCCGTGTTACGGCGGAGCCATGATTATGGCTAAGTATAAATGCATATATGTTGTTGAATAAATTGTGAATGTTTGCACTTCCACCATCGGAGATGAGGGTTTCCCTGGGAGGAAGCAGTGGCTAGCCACCACGTGCTCCAGGTTGAGACTCGAAGCTCTTTTGACCCTATGTCGTAAGTGTGGCCAGGCACTGTGAAAGGCCTGGATGAGCTCGGCCCCGTAAATATTCACCAGTGAGGGTGATGGATATGGATCATGATTATGATCAAGTTTATGATGAGTATAACTCGAGTTGGGGATGCGCGACAGAGGGACAGTCCAATGGTTAGCTACCAGGACTTGTCGGGTTGGCTCTATAACCGACAGATGATATCATCAGCCACTAGGGACAGGCATGCATCATGAGCATACTACATGAATTGTTTCAGATTGCCTATTTGACTGCATATTACTTGCTAATTGTCTAAATGTCTTATCTGTTCCTATTTGTAAATCTCTTGTCTGATATGACTGTGTTTGCTTTATTATACTTCTGCTGGTGGTTGGGAGGTTTGAAGGAATTGGAAAGGGTAGTATTAGTTAGACTGAAGAATCTTTAGTCAGTTGCTACTTACGGTTTAGCTTGTTTATAAGCTTTGATATTATCTGGAGGAAGTTCTAGGATTGCCTTCGGCTTTCCTCTATTATTATGTATTATATATGTGGAAGCTGTTACCGTGCTGGGGACCTCTGGTTCTCACCCATGTGGATTTTGTGGTTTTCAGATGCAGGACGCGAGGCTTCTCGTTAAGGCATACTAGAGACTTCCGGATTAGCGAAGATCTTTGTTCTCGGGGCTCTGTTTTGGTTTATATATCTTGTTTAGATACTTTTATCTCCATTAAATAATACAAACTGTGATGACTCCTCTTATAGGAGATTTTTGGAGAATAGATTTCTGTATTTGTGTCCCTTTGGGTTTCCTTTGGGGTTTTCCTCATGTTATCATATGTATATATTGCTATGCTCGGACCGGTTATCTTCGCAGCCAGGTTTTGAGTCTTGATATTCCTGTTTTTGATACTCCTTTGTATATATATGATCTCGCGTTAGCTTATCCCTGTTCGTTACGTTATCGATCGGAGTGTTGCGCTTTCGAGTTACGATTTTTGTTTACCCCTTTTTCTACAAAGGCTCCTAGTTATAATCAATTATTCATACTACTATACGTACTAAATTTTGGTTTTAGAGGTCGTAATACCTTGCCATCTCTGAATTATGACTTAAGCATAAGACTCTGTATGGTAGGGTGTTACATTATAGTATCAGAGCAGTTCATTCCTGTAGAGCCTGAGGAATGGACTGACTATGCTTCTATGCATTCTCTGTATGTGTTATGTGCTGTTAGTATATCTACTTGATATAATTGGCATAAACGTTCATGAGCATACATTTGGGACATTGAAGCACTAGACTTCCGATATTGAGACTGATCAACTTAATATCGATTGTTTGGTGTGTATAGGAACCAGATGGCGCCTCGTGGACGCGGTAGAGGTCGTGGGAGGAGTCGTAATAATGCTCGTGCGCCGGAGAATAACCCTAATGACCCGGTGAACTTTATAACTGCGTTGGAGAACATGGCTGCTGCTATGCAAGCCACTGCTGAGGCTCTTGGTCAACAGATGAACAACCATGGTAATGACGGAGGTGGAGTTCAGGGCCCGATGACACTGGCGAACTTTTTGTAGGTTAATCCCCCAAAGTTCAAGGGAACTACTAGCCCGACTGAAGCCGATACATGGTTTCAGGCTATGGAACGAGCACTGCAAGCGTAGGTAGTACCTGAAGGGCAGCGTGTGGAGTTCGCTACCTATTTGCTCACTGGTGAAGCGTCGCATTGGTGGCAGGGTATCTGACGCTTCCTGCAGCAGGGTGATGATTACATCACCTGGGATGTCTTCCAAGAGGAGTTCTATAAGAAGTACTTTCCGACTTCTGCTAGGACGGGCAAAGAGCTTGAATTGTTGCAGCTGAAGCAAGGTACTATGTCCGTATTTGAGTATACTGACAAGTTTGAGGAGCTATTCAGATTCTCTCGTACGTGTCAATGGACTCCGGTGGAATATGAGGAATGGAAGTGTGTTAAGTACGAAGGAGGACTCCGGAGCGATATTTTCGGTTCGGTGGGGCCAATGGAGATTAGGACTTTCTCCGAGTTGGTGAACAAGTGTAGGGTTGCTGAAGAGTGTGTGAAGAGGGCAGCCGCTGAGAAAGGAAGTCACAAAGGATCATTCCCACAGAACCGAGGGAAGAGCTTTGCACCTAGAGGTCCACCCTTCAAGAGGGGAGGTTCTTTTAGGAGGCCCAACAACAACAACTCCCAAGGGAAAAGGTTTGGGAAGCAGCCTCAGAATGATCAAGCTTGTACTAGGTGTGGAAGTCATCATCCGGGAGTACCATGCAAGGCCGGATGGGGTTTGTGCTACAATTGTGGAAAGGCGGAGCATAAAGCCGCAAGTTGTCCGGAGCGGCAGAAGCAAGGTGCTGGGAAAGCACAACAAACTGGTCAGGTGTTCACCACCTCAGCTGTGGGTGCAGAGGGATCTGAGACACTCATTCGAGGTAACTGTGAAATGGCTAGTCAAATTTTAAATGCTTTATTTAATTCGGGAGCATCGCATTCATTCATTGCATTTGAGAAAGCCCATGAGTTAGGATTGAAGATCGTAACCTTAGGTTATGACCTAAAAGTGTATAATGCTACCCATGAAGCCATGGTAACTAGGCTAGGATGCCCAAAAGTTTCGTATAGGTTCAAGCAGCGCGATTTTGTCCATAATTTAATCTGCTTACCGATGATCGGTCTTGATCTTATCTTGGGATTAGACTGGTTATCTGAGAACCATGTCCTGCTTGATTGTTCTACAAAGTCGGTGTACTTTATGCCGGAGGATACAGAAGGGCCGGTCGTGGTGAATAATTATTACTTGAATTCGATGATGGTGAACTATTCCGGAATCGAATGTCAGGGTATCTTATTGTTAACCGCGGGTGTTTCGGGTGATGACCAAAGGTTGGATCAGATTCCGGTAGTGTGTGAGTTTCTGGAAGTGTTTCCCGATGATATTGAGGAATTTCTACCTAACCGAGAGGTCGAGTTTGCTATTGAATTGGTGCCTGGGGCGGGACCAATCTCAAGTGCTCCTTATAGAATATCACCGTTAGAGATGGCCGAGCTAAAGTCTCAGTTAGAGGAATTGTTGGGTAAGAACTTTATCCGACCAAGTGTTTCCCCGTGGGGTGCTCCAGTGTTACTGGTAAAGAAGAAAGATGGAAGTATACGACTCTGTGTGGATTACAAGCAGCTGAACAAGATCACCATAAAGAATAAGTACCCATTGCCGAGGATTGATGATCTCATGGATCAGTTACAAGGAGCTGGGGTTTTCTCCAAGATCGATTTGCGATCCAGTTATCACCAGATAAGGGTGAGGGGTGAGGATATCCCTAAGACCGCTTTCAGGACTCGTTATGGTCATTACGAGTATACTATAATGTCTTTTAGGTTGACGAACGCTCCTGCAGTGTTTATGGATTACATGAATAGAGTGTTCCGTCCGTTTCTGGATAAATTCGTTGTTGTCTTTATTGACGATATACTAATTTACTCCAAGACTGAAGAGGAGCATGCGGAACACTTGCGGACCGTGTTGCAGATTTTAAAGGAGAAGAAACTCTATGCGAAACTGTCTAAGTGTGAGTTCTGGAAGAGTGAGGTGAAGTTTTTGGGTCACGTGGTGAGTAAGAAGGGAATAGCCGTAGATCCAACTAAGGTGGAAGCTGTGATGGATTGGAGACAACCAACCACAGTAACCTAGATAAGGAGTTTTCTGGGTTTAGCTGGCTATTACCGAAGGTTCATCAAAGGCTTTTCGCAATTAGCGTTGCCGTTGACAAAGTTGACCCGCAAGGACACTCCGTTTGTTTGGACTCCTGAGTGCGAGGAGAGCTTTCAGGCATTGAAGAAAAAGTTGACCACTGTACCTGTGTTAGTGTTACCTGAGCCAAACGAACCATTTGAGGTGTACCGTGATGCCTCATTAAAGGGTCTAGGATGCGTGCTGATGCAGCATCATAATATGGTGGCGTATGCCTCACGACAGTTGAGACCTCATGAAGTTAGTTACCCTACGCACGATCTGGAACTCGCTGCGGTCGTGTTTGCCTTGAAGGTGTGGAGGCATTATCTCTATGGGGTTAAGTTTTAAGTCTTCTCCGATCATAAGAGCTTGAAATATCTCTTTGATCAGAAAGAGCTTAATATGAGGTAGAGAAGGTGGATGAAATTATTGAAGGACTACGACTTTGAGTTGAATTACCATCCGGGAAAGGCGAATGTAATGGCGGATGCGTTAAGTCGGAAGTCGTTATATGCGGCTTGGATGATGCTTCAAGAGGAGAAGTTGCTCAAGGGATTCGAGAGCCTAAAAATTGGTGCTCGAGAAGCATCTGGAACCTTGTGTTTGAGCCCATTAGAAATCTCGAGTGATTTTAAATCCGAGTTCCTAAAGGCTCATGAAAATGATGAAGCGTTATGGAAGGTGTTACCGGCTATCGAACAAGGAAAACAGTGGAGAGTGTCGGAAGAAAAAGATGGGTTATGGAGATTCAAGGGTAGGATCATTGTGCCGGATATTGGTACCTTGAGGCAAGATATCTTAAAGGAGGCACACAAGAGCAGATTCTCCATTCACCCAGGAAGTACTAAGATGTACCATGATTTAAAGGCGATGTTTTGGTGGCCGGGTATGAAGAATGATGTGGCGGAATATGTTTCAAAGTGCTTAACTTGCCAAAAGGTAAAGATTGAACATCAAAGACCTTCTGGGATGTTGCAACCTTTAGAGGTTCCGCAATGGAAGTGGGAAAGTATTGCAATGGACTTTGTGTCGGGATTGCCAAGGACTAGGACCGGTTTTGATGCTATCTGGGTGATTGTGGACCGACTAACGAAGTCAGCTCACTTTTTGCCCATTCGGATGACTTACACCCTTGAGGATCTAGCACGGTTAAACATAAAGGAGATTGTGAGACTTCATGGTGTACCTGCTACTATAATCTCTGATAGAGATCCTTGTTTCACTTCAAGGTTTTGGGGTGCATTTCAGAAAGCTTTTGGAACCCGATTAAGCTTGAGTACAGCTTACCATCCTCAAACAGATGGTCAATCTGAGAGGACGATCCAAACCCTAGAGGATATGTTGAGAGCTTGTGTTTTGGACCAACCAGTGAGTTGGGATCGGTATATGCCGTTAGTGGAGTTTGCATACAATAATAGTTACCATGCGAGCATCGAAATGGCTCCGTATGAGGCATTGTATGGGAGGAAATGTCAAATGTGTGAGTTGAGGATGGCTTGATGTTGATTTTGGTACATTTTGATTGATTTCAAAAAGGGTTGAAATTGGCATGTTTTGGTTGATTTTGAAAATAGCTGAAAATGGCTTGTTTTGAAAATGGCACCTTGTGGTTTTGTATGAAAATATGGTTTTTGGGCATACTTTGATGGGACATAACTTAGACTATGGATCTCTGATTTATGCCAAATCTGTTTAGAAATGAAATTGGATCCGAGATGTCCATGCCGTTCGAATAACGGGTGAAAAAGTATTTAAAATGAGAAAGTTATGTCCATCAGAAGATTGGGGGTTGAATCTGTGAATTCTGCAGCTTTTAACTTAGAAAATTTTTAGCAGAATGACCTCCCGCGCGTAGGCGCACTTGGCGCGTATGCGCCGTTCTTCGAGAAAGCACCATCCACTCGTGTGCGTGGTGTGCGCGAGCGCGTCGATGCGCTGCATCAAATGCCCAGCCATTTTCCAGAGAGTTGTGCCAGAGTTGTGCCAGTTTTGTGCCTGGGGCGCAAGAGCACCCACGCGTACGCGTGGCTGACGCTTGCGCGTCGTTTGGCTAATTTTCAATCCGCGCGTTTGCGCGTATGACGCTTGCGCGTCGATGAGTTTTAAGGCCATCCACGCGTGCGCGTGGAGTGCGCGTACGCGTGGCCCTGTTTTCATCCCAAAGTTGATTTTTGAGTTTTGAAAGCTAAATTTCATACTTCTAAGCCTCCGATCTCACCACTTATGTCTTGAATTATTATGATATGCCTAGCATGAGAAAAAGGGCTAGTGAATGTGGTAACTTGCGAGTGAAGCAAGGAAAAAAAATGAATGATCATTGAGGATCAAAGATGATTATCTGAGATGCAGAGGATGGCGGTGGAAGTGCTTGTTGTGCCATGGGCCGAAGGGCCGTAATTGTTAATGAATTGGCTGGTTATGGATTTAACCGTGAGCCGGATGGCTAGATTATTGCCGTGTTACGGCGGAGCCATGATTATGGCTAAGTATAAATGCATATATGCTGTTGAATGAATTGTGAATGTTTGCACTTCCACCATCGGGGATGAGGGTTTCCCTGGGAGGAAGCAGTGGCTAGCCACCACGTGCTCCAGGTTAAGACTCGAAGCTCTTTTGACCCTATGTCGTAAGTGTGGCTGGGCACTGTGAAAGGCCCAGATGAGCTCGCCCCCGTAAATATTCACCAGTGAGGGTGATGGATATGGATCATGATTATGATCAAGTTTATGATGAGTATAACTCGAGTTGGGGATGCGCGACAGAGGGACAGTCCAATGGTTAACTACCAGGACTTGTCGGGTTGGCTCTATAACCGACAGATGATATCATCAGCCACTAGGGACAGGCATGCATCATGAGCATACTACATGAATTGTTTGAGATTACCTATTTGACTGCATATTACTTGCTAATTGTCTAAATGTTTTATCTGTTCCTATTTGTAAATCTCTTGTCTGATATGACTGTGTTTGCTTTATTATACTTCTGCTGGTGGTTGGGAGGTCTGAAAGAATTGGAAAGGGTAGTATTTGTTACCGTGCTGGGGACCTCTGGTTCTCACGCATGCGAATTTTGTGGTTTTCAGATGCAGGACGCGAGGCTTCTCGTTAAGGCATGCTGGAGACTTCCAGATTAGCGAAGATCTTTGTTCTCGGTGCTCTGTTTTGGTTTATATATCTTGTTGAGATACTTTTATCTCCATTAAATAATACAAACTGTGATGACTCCTCTTATAGGAGATTTTTGGAGAATAGATTTCTGTATTTGTGTCCCTTTGGGTTTCCTTTGGGGTTTTCCTCATGTTATCATATGTATATATTGCTATGCTCGGACCGGTTATCTTCACAGCCGGGTTTTGAGTCTTGATATTCCTGTTTTTGACACTCCTTTGTATATATATGATCTTGCGTTAGCTTATCCTTGTTCGTTACGTTATCGATCGGAGTGTTGCGCTTTCGAGTTACGGTTTTTGTTTACCCCTTTTTCTACAAAGGCTCCTAGTTATAATCAATTATTCATACTACTATACGTACTAAATTTTAGTTTTAGAGGTCGTAATACCTTGCCATCTCTGAATTATGACTTAAGCATAAGACTCTGTATGGTAGGGTGTTACAACCCGGTACACTTGCCGGTGAGTTTTGTGTTGGATCGTTTTCCACACATCACCCAGCTTATTAACTCGTTAGTGCCTCCATAACAATTTTGGACTAAATTTTATGTAAAGTTAATAAGGTTTGATTAATATTCAATTTGGCTCCTAAAATTTAAAGTTGGATTTAATTTGATCCTTAAAATTTTAATGGACTCAAACTGGTTTTGAAATTTATAATCACAACTCACATTAATTCTTGAGCTAATCTCCGTTAGTCACGTGTTAATTTGGTATATTAACTTGTTGTGATTTGGATTTCTCGCCTAGGTTTCATATGATCAAGATTTATTAGAGCTCTAGAGGCTTGATTGGTGCTCTTAGAGGTGCAAAAATTTTAAATTGAACTTGTTATTATCGTCTTCGTGAGGATATTGGGCAGCCAATCAAACTTTTAGGAGATCTAGCTTAGTAGATCTTAATCACATGAAATCTAGGCGAGGAGTCCAAATTTTAGCAAGTTAACGTGCAAAATCAATATGCCATTTAGGGAAATTAACTCAGGGGCTAACGTAAGTTATTATTGTAAATTTTGGGAGTCGAATTGAGTCAATTATAATTTTAAGGAATCGATTTGAATTTAACTCCGAATTTCAAGGGTCAAATTGAGTATTAACTCAGAAAAGTTTAACACATTTATTCAATTACCTATTGTTAATAATTTTTTTATGGTCTAGAGTCATCCAAAATAGAGTAATTTATTGGAAAATTATTTAATTTTCTAATTTATTTGTAGGCAATACATATATTAATTATAATCACAAATTATGCTATTTCAAATTAAATGACCTATATAATGATGATCTCATTTATTGTTATAAATACTAAATTGAATAACTTATAATTATTTTTTATTTAGAATTAAATGAGAATAAAATCAGATACTATCTTTTAGACTTTAGATACTATTTTTATTTGAGCTTTAGGGTTTAATGGTGCTATGCTCAAATATAAATAATGACTTTAGGGTTTCGGTCTCCAACATACCAAAGCTACCTCAGCAACTATTTTTCCATCAGATGAGTTGCAATTTAGCCGCACTAGAAATACAGAAGATTTTGGTTGAAGAAGACTGAGACAAATCTTCCATTAATTTCTAATTTCTAATTTCTATGAGTAAAGGTACGCTTCCGCACTATGATATATATTTTTGATAATTCAATATGGATGATTTGAATTAATAAAATAATTTATTCTAATAAGTGGTATCAGAGCCATCTATAATTTAGTCATTAAAAATATTCAGTTTTGTTATTTTTTCTATGTGTGTGTTGTTTATGTTATGAAATTGTTGAACGCAATATGAACATGTTTGCGTTGTGTGTGTGTCAATGCATGTATATATATATATATATACTGTCGGCCATTTATAGATACATATATATTATTGTTTGTTCGATTATATACATTGTTGTGTGCTTATAATGTAATATAAGCATGTTCTATATATATATATATATATATATATATATATATATATATATATATATATAATTGATAATTTATTCTGAAATATTAATGGAGTATGATTGAATCATGATTGTCTAGTTTTAATTGTGTGTGCTATTAATTTGGTATAATTGATTATCCATTTTGGGATATAAGGATTATTGTGTATGTAACTTATGTGAATATTAATCGATTCAAAAGGCGATTTATATTTGACCAAGTTATATGTACACATTAATAATATTTGAATAATAGAAAATTAAGAATAAATCGATGTTCATTATTTATGCGAATAATAATCGGCCCAAAAGACGTTTATTATTTGGCCAAATAATAAGCATTGCATACTTTTTGTTTATTTTCTTTTAGTTATGCAATCAATAATTGGCTCAAAGGAAGGTTATTATTTTGGCCAATTAATGAAAAATATATGCGGTAATAAATAGGTTGCAAAGTTTAAGTTTCCATATATGCATTTAGTCGGTCCAAAGAAAGACTTAATGTGTGATAGAAATTTTTGATAATATTTGATTACTGCAATGAGAGTATCATTTATAGTTAATTTTTCTATCCAAATATTAAAAATTAATGTTGTTCTACATATTTCAATATGGATTCTTTTTTCCATTATTTAGCCAATATTTACTACATGTTTTTGTTCTAATCCAAAAACTATGGCTTCAGCTACCAATATTTCTAGCAGTATTCCTAGGCTGAATGGTTCAAACTTTAAGGCTTGGAAGGATACCGTGGAGATTGTCCTTGGTTGTATGGATCTGGATATAGCTATTTGAGAGGAAAAATTCAATTCCACTCTAGAAAATCCCAATGAGGTTAAAATAGAGAAGTGGGAGCGATTCAATCGAATGTGCATTGTGATTATAAAACGCTCAATTCCTGAGTCGTTTCGGGGCTCAATTACTAAGGATAAAGATGCTAAAAAATTTCTGAAAGATGTTGAAAAATTCTTTGCTAAGAATGAAAAGGCAAAGCCAAGTAAACTTTTGAGCAAACTTGTCTCCATGAGGTATAAAGGTAAAGGGAACATAAGGGAGTACATTACGGAAATGTCTCATCTTACTTCTAAATTGAAAGTATTAAAATTAAAGTTGTCTGAGGATTTACTCGTACATTTCATTTTGATCTCTCTTCCTGCACACTTTGGGCAATTCAAAGTGAGTTATAACACTCTGAAGGACACTTGGTCCCTAAATGAGCTTATATATCACTATGTGCAAGAAGAAGAGTGGTTACAGCGAGATAAGATTAAAAGTGCTCATATGGTTTCTTCTCCTCAATATAAAAGAAAGTGTGATACTACTGCGGATGCGCCTTCTCAGCAAAAAAAGGGTAAGAAACAGGATTAAGTTTCAACCTGTTTCTTCTGTAAGAAAGTGGAACACATGAAGAAGGATTGTACCAAATATGCTACTTGGCGTGCAAAAAGGGTATGATTCTTACTTTTGTTTGTTTTGAAACTAGTTTAAGTTATCCACCTGTTGATACTTGGTGGGTAGATTCTGCTGTTACTACTCATGTAAGTGTTACTATGCAGGGTTGCTTGTGGAGCGATCGCCAAGTGATGATGAAAGATACATTTATATGGCAGACGGCAATATAGTTGCAGTCGAGCTATAGGAACCTTTAGATTATGTTGCACAAGTGGATTTTACTTTGATTTATTTGAGAAATTTTATGTACCGTCATTTAGGCAGAATTTAGTTTTTGTTTCTCGTTTGGACAAATCGGGTTATTTTTGTTCGTTCAGAAATAATAAAGTTAGTCTCTTTTACAATTCGAATAATATTTGTGCTGGTCGTTTGATGGATAATCTATATAGGCTTGATTTGAATTCCTATAATAATGAAATACTACAAATTATTACAAAACAAAAACTAAATGATAATTTGGCATCATTATGGCTCAAATGCCTAGGTCATATCTCTAAACAGAGAATTCAGAGGCTCGTGTCAGATGGAATTCTTGGACCTCTAAATTTGGTAGACTTTTGAAGTCTGCATTAAGTCCATAAAGGGGGAAGGACAAACAAAAAGAAATTAGGTGCCGAGAGAGCCAAAGATGTCTTAGAAATGATACATACCGATATATGTGGCCCATTTGCTACTGTCTCTTAGAATGGATAACGGTATTTTATTATGTTCATAGAGATTACTCTCGTTATAGGTATCTATATTTAATTCATGAAAAGTCCCAAATCTTTGATGTTTTCAAGTCTTTCAAAGCTAAAGTTGAACTTTACCTTGGAAAGAAAATTAAAATTGTCAAATCTAATCGTGGTGGTGAATACTACGGAAGATATGACAATTCAGATGAACAACGTCCCAGGCCTTTTGCTCTTTTCCTAAGGAGTGCAGTATTGTTTCGCAATACACCATGTCAAATAAACTTAGCATGAATGGTGTTGCAGAGCGAAGGAACCAAACTCTTAAGGACATGGTGAGAAGTATGATTAGTCATTCTTCCTTTCCTGAATCACTCTGGAGAGAAGCTTTAAAGACCACAGTGTACATTGTTAATAGGGTGCCAAGCAAAGCAGTTAACAAAACTCTTTATGAAATTTGGACTAGGAAAAGGCCCAGTATAAAGAATTTGCACATTTGGAGATGTTGCTTTTGATGAGAATTTTGTAACTGATAATGATCAGGTCTTTGTACCTATATTATTGTTTAAAATGCAGTTATAGTACAAGAACACAATGAGAATCCTACTGTAGATCCAGTTACAGTACAAGAGAACAATGAGAATATTGTTGTTGCTCAAGATACTGCTACAATACAGGAGAGAATGAGAATCCTCCGCAATTCTAACCCATACAGCAAGCTCAACAACCTCAAGAAGTGCCATTAAGGAGATCCAACAGAAAAAGCAGAAGTGCAATTTTGGATGAATATGTAGTCCATCTCCAAGAACATGAGGATGATATTGGTTTGACATGAAATAACCCAATCAATTTTCTTGAAACCATGCAAAATTCTAACTCTAAAAAGTGGATTGATGTCATGAAAGAAGAGATGAAGTCTATGAAAGACAATGACATTTGGGAGCTTGTAGAATTACCTGAAGGTGTAAAAGCAATTAGTTGTAAATGAATATTTAAAACCAAAAAAAATTCTACGGGTAATGTTGAGAGATATAAAGCTCGTCTAGTCGCTAAAGGCTTTACTCAAAGGAAAGGCATAGACTATAAAGAGACTTTCTCTTCGTTATCATCGAAAGACTCTTTTCGAATCATAATGTGATACTAGTAGCTCATTTTGACTTGGAGCTACATCAGATGGATCTAAAGACTGTGTTTCTCAATGGTGACATTCATAAAACAATGTATATGACACAATCAGAAAATTTTGTATCAGGCGATTCAAAATCTATGGTCTCAAACAAGCTTCCCGTCAATGGTATCACAAGTTTCATCAAATCATTACCTCATATAGTTTTGAGATAAATATCATAGATGAATGTGTATACGATAAGTTCAGTGGTAGTAAATACATATTTTTGGTCATATATGTTGATAACATTCTACTTGCCAGTAATGATATAGGCTTGTTGCATGAAACTAAGAAATTTTTATTGAACAAATTCGAAATAAAAGATCTTGGTGATGCCTCTTTTGTATTAAAAATCGAGATACTAATAGATCACTCTCAAGGTATTCTTGGATTGTCACAAAAGAACTATATCAAAAAGATTTTAAGTATATATGGCATGGAAAGTTGTAGACCAATGGACGCACCCGTAACTAAAGGAGACAAGTTTAGTCTCAAGGAATTCCCCAAAAATGATCTTGAGAGAACAATAATGCATGATAAACCTTATGCATCAGCACTATGGAGCTTAATGTACGCTCAAGTCTGCACACGTCCCGATATATCATTCATAGCGGGAGTGTTAAGTAGATACTTGAGCAATCCGGGCATGGATAATTGGATAGCTGTTAAACGCATAATGCGTTATCTAAAGAGAACAAAGGATTACATATTTACTTATCAGAGATCAGATAATTTGGAGATCATTGGGTAATCTGATTCCAATTTTGTGGGATACCGAGATAGTAGATGCTCTACTTCAGGTTGTGTCTTCATATTGGTTGGAGGAGCTATTGGATGGAAGTCTAACAAACAGATTCTTGTAGCTTCCTCATCAATGGAGACAGAGTACGTTGCTTACTTTGAGGCATCCAAACATAGCATATGATTGCAAAACTTTGTCATTGAGTTTCGTATAGTAGATAACATTAAAAGGCCATTGAAGATATTTTGTGACAATAAGTCAATAATACTATACTCTAACAACAATAAGAGCTTGACAAAATCAAAAGTTCTTAGTTGTCAAGGAGAAAGTTTAAGAAAAACAAATTTCCATAGAATATATAGGAACAAAGTATATGCTAGTAGACCCATTAACCAAGAGATTGATCCCTAAAGTCTTTCATGAGCACACTGCTCGGATGGATGTCAATATTTGTGAAGCTTTGGTTTAATGGGAGTTTATTTTATGCTATATATCCTATGACAGATATTGAATTATCTTTCTGCAAAATTAAGTTGATTATTGATTTCATATTATGTGCAACATTTATTTTACAATATTTATTTTGTGTTTGATCTCAATAAAGTTTTAAAGTTAGACCAGCTGGAAATAGACATGCATGAGATCACTTGACATGTAATTTCCATATTAGTCATCCAAATTTGATCTTTGTCATTAAATATATTAGTATGGTGATCATCGTGGTTTTGTCATGACACTAATATGATAGAAGTTGCAGTAATTCCATAACTAATATATGAGACAGACCAGATTGTTAAGGTAATAAGGAAATAGCATTCAAATGCTCGCATAAAGTTTATAAGATGTGATTGTCTTAGGTAAGAATATATGTATAGCCCAAGTGGGAGATTATTGGGAAATTATTTAATTTTCTAATTTGTTTTTGAGCAATACATATATTAATTATAATAACAAATTATGCTATTTTAAATTAAATAACTTATATAACGGTGATCTCATTTATTGTTATAAATGCTAAATTGAATAAGTCATAATTACTTTTGATTTGGAATTAAATGAGAATAAAACAAAATACTATCTTTCGGGCTTTAGATACTATTTTTATTATTTGGATTTTAGGTTTTAATAGGTGCCTTACTCAAATATAAATTGTGGCTTTAGAGTTTCGATCCCTAACATATTAAAGCCGCCTCAGTAACTCTTTTCTCATAAGAGGAGTTACAATTCAGCCGCCTTAAAAATACAGAAGATTTTGATTGAGAAAGACTGAGACAACTCTTTCATTAATTTATAATTTCTAATTTCTATAAATAAAGATACGCTTCTACACTATGATATATATTTTTAGTGATTCAATATGGATGATATGAATTAATAAAATAATTTATTCTAACATAATTGATTAATAGTATAAAATACTGTCACAGTGTCATTATATATCGCTATAAAAAAATTTTGTTGTACCACTTTTTTTAATTTAATATCTTGCAGATTTATTTTGAACAACCTTTTATTCTTATCTTTTAAGAATACCTTTAGGTATATTTTTATATGTCATAATAATTAAAATATTCTACTAAATAAATTATTTTTTATTAACCGTAAAAATATTAAATTTTTTCTTGAGGTGATATAGAAGATGAAACATACAAGTAAAAAGAAAATAAAATCCCTTCTGGAGTGACTAATTTTAAACGTGAGTTATTATTGAAAATATTGTAAAAATATAAAAGTGTGATCTTAATTATAATAATATTTTTTTAAATGTTACCAAAATTGTATAACCATTATCGACACTATGATAATAGCCATTATAAAATCCAAGAAGAAACTACAGGCTGAACATCGGAACAGGTTAAACATCAAAATATGAAGTTTCTTGAATGCTGATGACGATGCGAAAATGGTTATCAAAGAGTAGGTCGAGTTGCTGGCACCCGACCTAAATGTCTAACGTATGGGCTTTTTGTTGGATTATTGACGGCAAGATCGAAGATATCTGGCCGAATAGTTTCTCAGGTTCCGTAATCCTCTACTTTTTTTACACTTCAACTAGTGTATGTCTTCGTATCCTATACGGGGTAATACATAAAATTATATAAAGTTTTTTTATTAAAATTTAAATAAAAAATATATATAGTAATTATTATTATAAATATTTTATAACTTAAAAATATTAAAAATAATTAATATTTATTTTAATTAATTTGGATTGGTTGAATGATTATCTTATTTGTTCGGTTAAGCAAGTATTTGGAGTTCGAATATCGTCTTGTGTGTATAAATAATCCATTAGTTAGCGACAGACCCTTAATAAATAGAGCATCAATATGTGGTCGATTAGTCGTCCTCAACTTGCTGAGTTAGGAATCCATAGAAAAAAATTGTATGTCTTTAAAATAGATTAATTTTTCATTAATAGCAATACTTATGGACTTTTGTCTTTGTTGAAATTTACTTGGAACAATTTTATTCGTTGGTATCATATTCATTTTTGAAGTCAAAACAATATGATGAACATTGTTACTCGTTAAAACTTCACATTTTATGAAATGATTTTTAAATTTTCAAATTCATAAACTTATATCATTACAAAAGTTATTAGATCGATTAATATTTCTTGGTAACATGGTGTACCGAAACACCATCGTTGAGTATTAGTTAGTGTGAAGAGAAACAAATAATAACTTTTGTTATTCAATATATAATTTATTCTATTGAAAAATAAATTAATATTTCCTAAACTTGTAAATACATTTTCTTCTAATTTCTTATACCATTATTTACCATTAAAAAATAGTAAATGACCATACTATCTTACAATATATGCGATCTACAAAGTAATTTCTTATCTTAAAATTAATTCTGGTTAGCAAGATAAAATTTAAAATATTTTTTTATTTTCTTACTCAAATTTAAATTTAAATTTAGAATTGATTAACAACTCATCCTTTTTTAATTTCAATAAAAAAAATAAATTGGTTAGATGCAAAATATTTAACATTTAATAATTTCAATCATTTAAATTTTAATTACCAAAAAATGGGTTAAAAATTAATTATAAACTTAATAATCGATAATATATATTATATTAGTACGTAAATAATAATATCCAATGTATTGATTATTTTTTTTTGACAGAATTAATGTATAATTTATTGAGGATTGATTTATTATCTAAAATTTTTTTCATAAACTTTGTAATATGTGAAAATAGTGATCTTATTTTTTATTATTATTTAAGAAATTCTTCATAATTTTTTAATTATGTAATTAATTTTTATTATTGCTTTTATACTAAAAAATATCAATTTATACTATTTACATATTTTTCACTACTAATAAATAAATAAGTATTTACACTATTATGCTTATTGTCTTAGATGATAATTTAAATTACTTATTTTATATGTTAAATAATATTTTGTATGTTAAATTTATTAAATATTAAGATGAAAAAATTGTTGAATAAATTATATAAATATTCATTATAGAAAAGAAAAAAAATTATATATCATATATAATAATTCTTGATATATATAGTGTCATGTATATATTAAGATTATCTATTTTAATTATGTGAGTAATTATTGTTATTTTCATTTTTTTTGTTACATTAGAAAATAATATTTAAAACTAAAAAAGAGATAATTAATTTTTTAATTTGAATTAAAAAATATCTTGTAAATATATCCAACTTTTATATATACTAAATGTTATAATGTTAAATAGTATAGTATTTGCTATAACAATGACTCAAAATATTAATCCAAGATATATTTGGGCCTAGTAAGACCTCAATGCAAGCAAGATCAACTAAAATTCATTGTTAGGGTCCCAAATCTAACTTAGGTTCATTACCTTAAAGGCCCAATGTAGATAAAGTCCATGCGTCCCCTCTTAAATTGACTCAAATTGGATCTCCATTGCTAGTTAGATATGGTAATGAGTACTTAGGGGAGCGTGAGAAGCCCCTTCCCAATTCCTATCCCTCATTCTTATTTAAAAAAAAATGCCTGCGTTCCTTCTTCGTCATTGCAAGTTTCTGTTTAATTATCCCTTAGGGAACGCAGATCTTCTCGGGTATCTATGAATATTCTTTAAAAACTTTTGAAAAAAATTAACACAAAAAGACATAATATAATAATCATAAAATAATCAATTTAATATAATTTAACACAATTTATAACATATTCGTTATGAAAAATAACATTTTAAAAAGAGAAAACATAAAAACATGTTCCAACATAATAACATAACATAATTTTTTAAAACGATATTCAGTGACGGACTTGAGAGGCAGAGAAAGTGAGTTAGAGAGAGGATCGAGGCTGAGAATGAGTCTAGAAAAAAAAGAAAAAATTTGAATTGAAAGCAGAAATTAGGGTTACTAAATTCAAGAAATGTATTTATATATATATATATATATATATATATATATATATATATATATATATATATTAGGATAAATTAATAATTTTATATTTGTATATATTTAATAGGTTCCATGGAGCGGGTACTTATGTCGTGTCCTCATTAGGGGTGGCAAATGGAAAAACCCGTCCTGTCTCGCCCAAAGTCCACCATCTAGTGGGCTAGTCCGCCCTGCCCCGCCTAGTAAGGCGGTCTTGAATTTCTCCCCCGTTCTGCCTAATGGTAGGCTGGCGGATTGGCAGGATCTCCTTTTTTTTCTATACCATTAAATATTAAACAATATATATAATTTCACAACAATTTCAATAAATTTATAATTTCTAAAAACATAAAAAAATTATAATTTTTAAAGTCACATACATTAAAATTTTATTAATTATAAATATGTAATAAACATAATTATAAACCAAATTTGTTGAAACAAAATAATAAAACCAACATTGTTCAAACCAAAACAAATATTATCCAAAATATATAATTAAACATCTTCAAGTTTATAATTAATCAAACATAAAACATAATCCAAAATATAACTTAGAACATCTTCAATCATCATCTTCTTCCTCTCATAGATCAATAACATCATAGAAATTTGTAAAAAAATGGCCCTAATAAAATAAAAGTTTGGCCCAACGGAAAAGCCTGTTCCAGCCCGCTGGTGCACGAAAATTACTTCACACTATGTAACTCCGCACAATTAACCAGCAAGTGCAATGGGTCGTCCAAGTAATACCTTACGTGAGTAAGGGTCGATCCCACGGAGATTGTTGGCTTGAAGCAAGCTATGGTTATCTTGCAACTCTTAGTCAGGATATTAATTAGTGGATATCAATTGACTTGCAAATGAACAAGAGAGCATGAATTAACGGTTACTTGTTATGCAGCAAATGAGAATATGTTGGAGTTTTGGAGATGCTTTGCCTTTTGAATCTCTGCTTTCTCTCTATCTTCTTCTTCACGCACGCACGTCCCTCCTATGGCAAGCTGTGTGTTGGAGTATCACCGTTGTCAATGGCTACCATCATTCCTTTCAGTGAAAATGGTCCAGGTGCGCTGTCACCGCACGACTAATCATCTGTAGGTTTTCGATCATACCGGAATAGGATTCGCTATCCTTTTGTGTCTGTCACTACGCCCAGCACTCGCGAGTTTGAAGCTCGTCACAGTCATCCAATCCCAGAATCCTACTAGGAATACCACAGACAAGGTTTAGACTTTCCGAATTCTCAAGTATGCTGCCAATGGATTCTAGCTTATACCACGGAGATTCCGATTAAGGAATCTAAGAGATACTCATTCAATCTAATGTAGAATGGAGGTGGTTGTCAGGCACACGTTCATAGGTTGAGAATAGTGATGAGTGTCATGGATCATCACATTCATCATAATAAGGCGCAAATGAATATCTTAGATAGGAACAAACATGATTGAATAGAAAACAGAAATACTGGCATTAACTCATCGAGGCACAGCAGAGCTCCTCACCCCCAACAATGGAGTTTAGAGACTCATGCCATCAAAAGGTACAAAGTTTAGATCTAAAACGTCATGAGATACAAAACAAGTCTCTAAAAGTTGTTTAAATACTAAACTAGTAACCTAGGTTTACAGAAAATGAGTAGACTATGATAGATAGTGCAGAAATCCACTTCTGGGGCCCACCTGGTGTGTGCTGGGGCTGAGACTAAAGCTTCTCACGTGCCTGGGCTGTTTTGGGCGCTCAACGCCAGGTTGTAACCTGTTTCTGGCGTTGAACTCCACTTTGTAACTTGTTTCTGGCGCTGGACGCCAGACAGTAGCATGAAACTGGCGTTGAACGCCAGTTTACGTCGTCTATCCTTGAGCAAAGTATGGACTATTATATATTGCTGGAAAGCCCTGGATGTCTACTTTCCAACGCAATTGGAAGCGTGTCATTTGGAGTTCTGTAGCTCCAGAAAAACCATTTTGAGTGCAGGGAGATCAGAATCCAACAGCATCAGCAATCCTTTTTCAGCCTGAATCAGATTTTTGCTCAGCTCCCTCAATTTCAGCCAGAAAATACCTGAAATCACAGAAAAACACACAAACTCATAGTAAAGTCCAGAAATATAAATTTTGCCTAGAAACTACTAAAAATAAACTAAAAACTAACTAAAAGACACTAAAAGCTATATGAAATTAACCCCAAAAAGTGTATAAAATATCCGCTCATCACAACACCAAACTTAAACTGTTGCTTGTCCTCAAGCAACTAGATAAATAAAATAGAATACAGATAAATGAAGAAGCAATAATATCTCAGAGTTTTTGAGTGAAGCTCAGATTCTAATTAGATGAGCGGGACTAGTAGCTTTTTGCTTCTGAACAGTTTTGGCATCTCACTTTATCCATTGAAGCTCAGAGTGATTGGCATCTATAGGAACTTAGAATTTAGATAGTGATATTGATTCTCCTAGTTCAATATGTTGATTCTTGAACACAGCTACTTTATGAGTCTTGGCCGTGGCCCTAAGCACTTTGTTTTCTAGTATTACCACTGGATACATAAATGCCACAGACACATAATTGGGTGAACCTTTTCATATTGTGACTCAACTTTGCTAAAGTCCCCAATTAGAGGTGTCCAGGGTTCTTAACCACACTCTTCTTTTTGCTTTGGACCTTGACTTTAACCGCTCAGTCTCAAGTTTTCACTTGACACCTTCTCGCCACAAGCACATGGTTAGGGACAGCTTGGTTTAGCCGCTTAGGCCGGGATTTTATTCCTTTAGGCCCTCCTATCCACTGATGCTCAAAGCCTTGGGACCCTTTTTATTTACCCTTGCCTTTTGGTTTTAAGGGTTATTGGCTTTTTCTGATTGCTTTTTCTTTTTTTCTTTCTTTCTATATATATATATTATATTTTTTTTTTCTGCAAGCTTTGTTCTTTGCTGCTTTTTCTTGCTTCAAGAATCATTCTTATGATTTTTCAGATTATCAATAACATGTCTCATGTTCATCATTCTTTCAAGAGCCAACATATTTAACAGTCTTAAACATCAAATTCAAAAGACCTATGCACTGTTCAAGCATTCATTCAGAAGACAGAAAGCATTGCCACCACATGTAAATAATTAGAATGTTCTTATTAAAAACTCGAAAATTATTGCCTCTTATTCTAAAGAAATTCTTCTATTTTATTCATGTTTGATGATGATGAGAAAATTAAATTATAGCTTAATTGGAGATAAAATCAAAAATATAGATACTAATTACTACTATATGACTCCTAAGGTAAAACTAGAGTTATCACAGAGTTAAGGCTAAGATTAGAATTTAACAACCTTTATTCTGGGGAGTGGATGTTCCTCTAATCTGTGGGGTGCTTGGTCCTTCAAGAGATAATTTCTGGCGCTTCAATTCCCTTAAGTCGCGCCCTTGATCCTCCTGTTCTTTAATCAAATAGCAAAGAATGCTACTTTGTTCCTTCTGTTCTTTTATTATTTGTTCCATAGCTTATTGCATCTTGGTAACTGATGTTTCAAGATACTCCCAGTATTCAGATTGAGGAATTTCTGGGAGAAATTCCTGTGTTTTCTTCTTGATGGGGTCATCCTGTGCTTGTTGTTTTTCCATTGATGCTTTGGTGATTGGTCGCTCAATTGAGATATACTCAGTTATTCCCATCCTTACTCCAGCGTCCTTGCAGAGCATAGAAATCAAGCTTGGATAAGCCAGCCTTGCATCTTTGGAATTTTTATTTGCAATTTTGTAAAATTCAGTTGAAATCAGTTGATGAACTTCCACTTCTTTTCCCATCATGATGCAATGGATCATCACTGCTCTTCTAATAGTGACTTCAGAACGGTTGCTAGTAGGCAGCAGAGAATGCCCAATGAAGTCCAGCCATCCTCTGGCGACTGGTTTGAGATCTTCTCTTTTGAGTTGATTAGGAACACCCTTCGTGCTGGTGGTCCACCTGGCTCCAGGGATACATATATCCTCTAGAATCTTATCAAGGCCCTTGTCTGTTCTCATCATTCTCCTATTGAAGGAGTCTAGATCATCTTTCAGCTGAGGTAGCTTTAAGATCACTCTGATCTTGTCAGGATGGGTATGAATAATCTTTCCTCTGACCACGGTCCGATAGTCGTAGATATCAGATCTAGATAGTCTTTGCCTGTCTGTATGCCACATATTAGCATAGAACTCCTGGACCATATTCCTTCCCACTTTCGTTTTAGGATTGGCTAGGATCTCCCAGTTCCTAATTCGAATTTGCTCCTGGATCTCCGGATATTCGTCTTCTTTCAGATCGAATCTGACTTCCGGGATCACTGATCTTAGACCCATTATTTTGTAATAATGGTCTGAATGTTCTTTAGTTAAGAACTTCCCTTGATTCCAAAGTGGTTTTGGAACACTCTCTTTCTTGCCTCTTGGAGTGGGTTGTTTTCCTTTAGGAGCCATGATCTTAGTGATCACGGATAAGCACACCAAACTTAGAGGTTTGCTTGTCCTCAAGCAAAAGAAAAGAAAGGAGAGGGAGAGAAGGAGAGCTAGGTGCAATGGTGGATGGGAGGGGAGGGAGGCCGAACCCATATTTAAAGGGAGAGGGGGGGTGGGTTTTCGAAAAAATAGGGAGAAAGATAAGATAGAAGATATGATTTTTAGAAAAAATATGATGAGAAAAGATATGATTTAAAATTGGAAAGATAAGAAAGATATTTGAAAAAGATAGATTTGGAATTTTGAAAAAGATAGTGTGGAGATTTGAAAAAGATATTGCTTAGTTGAAGAGATTTTTGAATGAAAAGAGAGAGAGAATTTTTTTTTTTTTGAAAAAGAGTTGAGTTGGATTAAAAAAGGATTTGTGCTTATGGATTAAGATACATTTAATATTTTTAAAGAAGGGTTTTTAGAAATTAGGGATTTTAGAAATCAGGGTTCTTAACATGTTTATGCAAGAAATCATGAATTGGAACATGAAAATTAGGATTAAAATAAAAAATATGAAGAAAAAATGAATTTACCTCCTCCCCACCATCCTGGCGTTTGAACGCCCAAACGCTGCATGTTTTAGGCGTTCAACACCCAAATGCTGCTTCTCCTGGGCGTTCAACGCCCAGCTGCTGCTTATTTCTGGCGTTGAACGCCAGGAAGTCCTTTGTTACTGGGCATTTTTCTGAATGCCCAGAACGCTGTAAATCTGGCGTTAAACGCCCAGAAAGAGCTTCTTTCTGGCGTTAAACGCCCAGAAAGAGCTTCTTTCTGGCGTTCAATGCCCAGATGGCTATCCTTACTGGCGTTCAACGCCCAGTGGATGCTTCTGTTGGGCGTTGAACGCCTAAAACAGACTTTTACTGGCGTTTTCTTGCCAGTGAGCTCTTTTTCTCTGTTTTGCGTGCAGAATCCTTCTGTAATCCTGTGAACTCATACAATTGACTCTTTACCTTAGGATCAATGAACTTTATATAAACAAATAAAATCAAGAATAGGGCAAAATGCTTAGAGGAAGTGATGCCCCATGGCTGGGTTGCCTCCCAACAAGCGCTTCTTTATTGTCTTTAGCTGGACCTTGCTGAGCTTTTAATCTAGCTTCAGCCTTGAGCACTCTTGCTCAACATTGCCTTCAAGATAGTGCTTGATTCTCTGTCCATTAACAATGAACTTCTTATCAGAATCACTATCTTGAAGCTCCACATAACCATATGGTGATACACTTGTAATCACATATGGTCCCCTCCACCGGGACTTCAATTTTCCGGGGAATAGCCTGAGCCTAGAGTTAAACAACAGAACCTTTTGTCCTGGTTCAAAGATTCTAGATGACAGCTTTCTGTCATGCCACTTTTTTTATTTTTCTTTATAAAGCTTGGCATTTTCGAAGGCAGTGAATCTGAATTCTTCTAGCTCATTTAGCTGAAGCAATCTTTTTTCTCCAGCTAATTTGGCATCAAAGTTTAAGAATCTGGTTGTCCAGTAGGCTTTATGTTCCAGTTCCACGGGCAGGTGGCATGCCTTACCATACACAAGTTGGTATGGAGAGGTCCCTATAGGGGTCTTGAATGATGTTCTGTATGCCCACAAAGCATCATCCAAGCTTCTTGCCCAATCCTTTCTACGGGTACTTACAGTCCATTCTAGGATTCGTTTTAGCTCTCTGTTAGTGACTTCAGCTTGTCCATTAGTCTGTGGATGATATGGAGTCGCCACCTTGTGGCGAATCCCATACCGGACCATGGCAGAGTAAAGCTGTTTGTTGCAGAAGTGAGTGACCCCATCACTGATTAGTACTCTAGGGACCCCGAACCTGCTGAAGATATATTTCTGGAGGAACTTCAGCACTGTTTTAGTATCATTGGTGGGTGTGGCAATGGCCTCTACCCATTTTGATACGTAGTCAACAGCCACCAGAATATAAGTGTTTGAGTATGATGGTGGAAAAGGTCCCATGAAGTCAATTCCCCATACGTCAAACAACTCAATCTCCAAGATTCCTTGTTGAGGCATGGCATAACCATGAGGCAGATTACCAGCTCTTTGGCAACTGTCACAGTTACGTACAAACTCTCGGGAATCTTTATAGAGTGTGGGCCAATAGAAGCCACATTGGAGGACCTTGGTGGCTGTTCGCTCACCTCCGAAATGGCCTCCATATTGTGATCCATGGCAATGCCATAGGATTCTCTGTACTTCTTCTCTAGGCACACATCTCCGGATTATTCCGTCTGCACATCTCTTAAAGAGATAGGGTTCATCCCACAAGTAGTACTTTGCATCAGTAATTAATTTTTTCTTTTGTTGCCTGCTGTACTCCTTGGGAATGAACCTTGCAGCTTTGTAGTTTGCAATGTCTGCAAACTATGATGTTTCCTGAATGGCAAACAAATGCTCATCCGGAAAGATCTCAGAGATTTCAAGAGAGGGGAATGACGCCCCTTCTATTGGCTCTATCCGGGACAGATGATCAGCCACTTGGTTCTCTGTCCCTTTTCTGTCTCTTATTTCTATATCAAACTCTTGCAGAAGCAACACCCATCTTATGAGCCTGGGTTTTGAATCCTGCTTTGTGAGTAGATATTTAAGAGCAGCATGGTCAGTGTACACAATCACTTTTGATCCCACTAAGTAGGATCTAAACTTGTCAATGGCATAAACCACTGCAAGTAATTCTTTTTCTGTGGTTGTGTAATTTTTTTGGACATCATTCAAAACACGGCTAGCATAATAAATGACATGCAGAAGCTTGTTATGCCTCTGCCCCAATACTGCACCAATGGCGTGATCACTGGCATCACACATTAGCTCAAATGGGAATGTCCAATCTGGTGCAGAAATGACTGGTGCTGTGACCAGTTTGGCTTTCAGTGTTTCAAACGCCTGCAGACACTCTGTGTCAAACACAAATGGCGTGTTAGCAGCTAGCAGATTGCTCAGAGGTTTTGCGATTTTTGAAAAATCCTTTATAAACCTCCTATAGAATCCTGCATGCCCCAGAAAGCTTCTAATTGCCTTAACATTGGCAGGTGGTGGCAATTTTTCAATTACCTCTATTTTTGCTTGATCCACTTCTATTCCCTTGTTTGAAATTTTATGCCCAAGGACAATCCCTTCAGTCACCATAAAGTGACATTTTTCCCAGTTTAAAACTAGGTTGGTCTCTTGGCATCTTTTCAGAACTAGTTTCAAGTGATCAAGACAGGAGCTGCATGAGTCTCCATATACTGAGAAGTCATCCATGAAGACTTCCAGAAATTTTTCCACCATATCAGAGAAAATAGAGAGCATGCATCTCTGGAAGGCTGCAGGCGCATTACACAGCCCAAATGGCATCCTTCTGTAAGCAAACACTCCAGATGGACATGTGAATATTGAACCACTAGTTTAGCATTATCCTCCAATAAGATTTTATGCATGCATCTAGCTGGGCTTATGCCCTTAAGGTCACCTATGGACCACCCAAGAGTTGTCTTGTGTGTCCTTAGCACTTGAATAAGTGCTTCCTCTTCCTGTGGATTTAAGGCAGAGCTTATGATCACTGAAAAAGTGTCACCTTCTCCCAGAAATGCATATTTCAGGGATGGTGGTAATGGTTTGAGCTCGAGTTTAGGAGGTTTTTCCTCTTCCAGAGGAAATTTTAGAGGCTCTTTCATTTCCTCTGAATCCTCCAAATCAGGCTGGACATCTTTAAAGATGTCTTCCAACTCTGATTCGAGACTCGCAGCTATGTTGATCTCTTCTACCAAAGAGTCAATAAGATCAACTTTCATGCAGACTTTTGATGTGTCTGGATGCTGCATGGCTTTGACAGCATTCAACTTAAACTCATCCTCATTGACTCTCAGGGTTATTTCCCCCTGTTGGACATCAATGAGAGTTCATCCCGTTGCTAGGAAGGGTCTTCCTAGAATGAGAGTAGCACTCTTGTGCTCCTCCATTTCCAACACTACAAAGTCAGTGGGAAAGGCGAATGGCCCAACTCTGACAATCATGTCTTCAATCACGCTTGATGGGTATTTAATGGAGCCATCAGCAAGTTGGAGACATATCCGGGTTAGTTTAACTTCTTCAGTTAAACCAAGCTTTCTGATAGTGGATGCAGGCATTAGGTTGATGCTTGCCCCAAGATCACATAAAGCTGTCTTGGTGCAATTACCTTCTAATGTGCATGGTATCAGAAAACTCCCAGGGTCTTTAAGCTTTTCAGGAAAGCTTTTCAGAATGACTGCACTGCATTCTTCAGTGAGGAGAACTCTTTCAGTTTCTCTCCAATCCTTCTTATGACTCAAGATCTCTTTCATGAACTTGGCATAAGAAGGTATTTGCTCTAGTGCCTCTGCAAATGGAATCTTTATTTCAAGAGTCCTGAGATAATCTGCAAAGCGAGCAAATTGCTTATCCTGCTCCTCTTGGCGGAGTTTTTGAGGATAAGGTATCTTGGCTTTATATTCCTCAACCTTAGTTGCTGTAAGTTTATTTCCTACAGAAGTGGTTGAGGAAGCCTTTTTAGATGAGTTATCATCAGCACTTGTGTGTGTCTGATCCCTCACTGGCAATTGAATACCAGAGTTAGGAGCTAGAGTGGCGTTAGACGCCAGCTTCCCAGTTCTTCCTGTCGTCTGAACGCCAGAACTATGCTTCTTTTGGGCGTTCAATGCCAGATCCTTGCTTGTTTCTGGCGTTGAACGCCAGTCCTGAGCATGGTCTGGGCGTTCAGCGCCAGCCTTCCACCAAATTTCTGGCGTTTTAGCGCCATAATTATTTTTTCCTGGGCTCTTACTGTCCTCTGGTGGATTTTGGATGGTTTGCTCATTTCTTGGCTTCTTGCTGCCTTGTGGTGGGGTATTTAATGTTTTTCCACTTCTTAATTGGACTGCTTGGCATTCTTCTGTTATTTGTCTTGACAGCTGCTGCTTTGTTTGCTTCAATTGTTCTTCCATGTTTATATTAGCCATCCTTGTCTCTTGTAGTTTATCCTTGAATTCAGCTAACTGCTTTGTTAGAAAATCCAATTGTTGATTGAATTCAGCAGCTTGCTTTGCAGGACTGGGTTCAGCAGTTACTGTTTTAGCCTCTTCTTTCATGGAAGAGTCACTGCTTAGGTACAGATGGTGATTTCTGGCAACTGTATCAATGAGCTCTTGAGCTTCTTCAATTGTCTTTCTCATGTGGATAGACCCACCAGCTGAGCAATCTAAAGAGATCTAAGCTCTTTCTGTAAGCCCATAATAGAAGATGTCTAACTGAACCCACTCTGAAAATATTTCAGAGGGGCATTTTCGTAGCATCTCTCTATATCTCTCCCAAGCGTCATAAAGAGATTCATTATCTTCTTGTTTAAAGCCTTGGATGTCCAGCCTTAGCTGTGCCATCCGTTTTGGAGGAAAGTATTGATTCAGAAATTTTTCTGTCAGCTGTTTCCATGTCCTTATGCTAGCCTTAGGTTGGTTATTTAACCACCTCTTGGCTTGGTCTTTTACAGCAAATGGAAACAGTAATAATCTGTATACATCCTGATCTACTTTCTTATCATGTACTGTGTCAGCAATTTGTAAAAACTGTGCCAGAAACTCTGTAGGTTCTTCCTGTGGAAGACCGAAATACTGGCAGTTTTGCTGCACCATGATAATGAGCTGAGGATTCAACTCAAAGCTACTGACTCCAATGTAAGGTATGCAGATACTACTTCCATATGAAGAAGTAGAAGGGTTAGCATATGACCCCAGAGTCCACCTGGACTGTTCATTTCCACTTAGATCCATGATGGAGAAAGGGAGATGATAAAAAAAATAAAAAAATTATTTTTATTTATTTATTTATTTATTTATTTCGAAAATGAAATAAATTAAAATAAAATAAATAAAAATGGTTGAAAATTTTCGAAAAAATGAGGAGAGAGAAAGTGGTTAGGAAGTTTTGAAAAGGATATGATGATTTTTGAAAAAGGTTTTAAATTTTGAAATAAAAATCTGAATTTTAAAGGTAAATTTCGAAAATTTACTTTAAAATAGAGAGAAAAGATATTTTTGAATTTAAAGAGGAGAGAGACAAACAATAAGATAGCACAAGATTTAAAATTTTTAGATCTAATGCTCCTTGTTTTTGAAAATTTTGGAGGGAAAACACCAAGGAACACCAAACTTAAAAATTTTAAGATCAAGACACAAGGAAAACTCAAGAACACTTTGAAGACTCACAAGAACACAAGAACATGAAGAAAGAACACCAAACTTAAAATTTTTAGAAAACCCAACTAAAATTTTCGAAAACCAAAGGGAAATCAACAAGAAAACACCAAACTTAAAGTTTGGCACAAAATTTAATAGAGAAATTATTATTTTTGAAAAAGAATATTTTGAAAAGAGTATACCAAATTGCCACGAACTTAGACCAACGCTCTAGCCAATTGGGCAGTAAATATAACTCTTGTTTTGAAGAAGTATTTTTAAATAACTAAGAAAAAAAAATTTTTTTTTTGAAAGAGAAAATAAGGATTCTAAAGTTTTAAACAGAAACAATAATAAGAGACTCTAAACCAAAAAGAAAAGTTTTTCCTAATCTAAGCAACAAAATAAACCGTCAGTTGTCCAAACACGAACAATCCCTGGCAACGGCGCCAAAAACTTGGTGCACGAAAATTACTTCACACTATGTAACTCCGCACAACTAACCAGCAAGTGCACTTGGTCGTCCAAGTAATACCTTATGTGAGTAAGGGTCGATCCCATGGAGATTGTTGGCTTGAAGCAAGCTATGGTTATCTTGCAACTCTTAGTCAGGATATTAATTAGTGGATATCAATTGACTTGCAAATGAACAAGAGAGCATGAATTAACGGTTACTTGTTATGCAGCAAATGAGAATATGTTGGAGTTTTGGAGATGCTTTGCCTTTTGAATCTCTGCTTTCTCTCTATCTTCTTCTTCACGCACGCACGTCCCTCCTATGGCAAGCTGTGTGTTGGAGTATCACTATTGTCAATGGCTACCATCCTTCCTTTCAGTGAAAATGGTCCAGGTGCGCTGTCACCGCACGGCTAATCATCTGTAGGTTCTCGATCATACCGGAATAGGATTCGCTATCCTTTTGTGTCTGTCACTACGCCCAGCACTCGCGAGTTTGAAGCTCGTCACAGTCATCCAATCCCAGAATCCTACTAGGAATACCACAGAAAAGGTTTAGACTTTCTGGATTCTCAAGTATGCTGCCAATGGATTCTAGCTTATACCACGGAGATTCCGATTAATGAATCTAAGAGATACTCATTCAATCTAATGTAGAATGGAGGTGGTTGTCAGGCACACGTTCATAGGTTGAGAATGGTGATGAGTGTCATGGATCATCACATTCATCATAATAAGGCGCAAATGAATATCTTAGATAGGAACAAACATGATTGAATAGAAAACAGAAATACTGGCATTAACTCATCGAGGCACAGCAGAGCTCCTCACCCCCAACAATGGAGTTTAGAGACTCATGCCGTCAAAAGGTACAAAGTTTAGATCTAAAACGTCATGAGATACAAAATAAGTGTCTAAAAGTTGTTTAAATACTAAACTAGTAACCTAGGTTTACAGAAAATGAGTAGACTATGATAGATAGTGCAGAAATCCACTTTTGAGGCCCACTTGGTGTGTGCTGGGGCTGAGACTAAAGCTTCTCACGTGCCTGGGCTGTTTTGGGCGTTCAACGCCAGGTTGTAACCTGTTTCTGGCGTTGAACTCCACTTTGTAACTTGTTTCTGGCGCTGGACGCCAGACAGTAGCATGGAACTGGCGTTAAACGCCAGTTTACGTCATCTATCCTTGAGCAAAGTATGGACTATTATATATTGCTGGAAAGCCCTGGATGTCTACTTTCCAACGCAATTAAAAGCGCGCCATTTGGAGTTCTGTAGCTCCAGAAAATCCATTTTGAGTGCAGGGAGGTCAGAATCCAACAGCATCAGCAGTCCTTTTTCAGCCTGAATCAGATTTTTGCTCAGCTCCCTCAATTTCAGCCAGAAAATACCTGAAATCACAGAAAAATATACAAACTCATAGTAAAGTCCAGAAATATGAATTTTTCCTAGAAACTACTAAAAATAAACTAAAAACTAACTAAAACACACTAAAAGCTATATGAAATTAACCCCAAAAAGCGTATAAAATATCCGCTCATCACCCGCCCCCGCCCTGCCGAAACCCATGGATTAAGCGGTGCGGAATAGGCAGGATTTTTAAGTTTGGCGGTCTCAAAATTCCAGCCCAACCCGTCTTTTGGCGGGTTTTGCGGGCCAGCCCAACGGGTTTCGACCCGTTTGCCACCCCTAGTCCCTATCCTTTTTCGCGTGGCAAGTCGTGAGGATTTCACGAGTCCCATCTAGCCTCAAAACGCGAGTGATTCCTGCAAATATCCATTTTGACTGTTTTTGTGATAATCAGAGTTTAGGTTATATCATTTTTATAAAGTCACACATATCCTTGTTATAACAATATTAATAGAAGATAAATGGATAAACACTAAGCTATTGTTTGGATATAAAATGGAAAATAAGAGGAAAGAAAATGCAAACAAAGAAAATGAGAGGAAAGAAAAGTATATTTTTTTGTGTGTGTGTTGTTTAAATAAAGTAAAAATGAATGGAAAGAAAATAGAGGAAAATTTTTCTTTTGCTCGGATGAAAGGAAAAGTAAGAAGAGAAAAAATTATAATAGAGTAAAATTATATTAATATTTTTATATATTATATATAAATTATAATTCAAATGGTAACTCTATATTTTTACCCATGTTTGCACTTCTGCATCAGTTTTCTTCGCAATTTTGAAGAGAAAAAATTTACATGACCTCCACATACACTTTTATATTTTTTATTCAATTTCTTTGTTGATCCAAACAATGAAAAATTGATTTTTTCATCCATTTTCTTCTCCAACATTTTATTTTCCTACAAATTCTTCTAATACAAATAATGCATAAATAAGTCACGTTTTTCATATATATAACAATAACTAATATCACATATTAGGTTAATTTACGTTGATAAACTAAAGCCACCCCAAAATTACCTGAATCCTCCAAATCCAAAAATATTGCCTAGTTGTCTCCTTTTACATTTCTATATAAATCGAATTTAATAAATTCGAATTAGGGTAATAAGTAGTAAATCGAATCTATAGGATTCGAATTACTTGACATTGTGATTCGAAAGTAAATTGAATTCAAAGAATTCGAATTATGTCATCCCCTACTAAATTGAATTTATAAATTTCGATTTATGTGGTCTATGCTAAATCGAAACAATAAGGTTCGATTTATACTCACTTAGTAGCAATCCAGTTCATTTTAAATTGAATCTCCTTCGTTTGATTTAGTAGCACAAATAGTATTCGAGTAATTCGAATCTTATAGATACGATTTACTACGAAAACACATAATTCGAACTTCATAAATTTGATTTACATAGATATGTAAATTAAGACATGCACGTAGCCTTTTTTAATTTGGGGGATATACGTAAAATTGGTATGCAAATGGTTTATAAAGGTGATTTATCCCACATATTATATCTTGTGAAATCATAATATTTTGAAAAGTGATGTATAGACAACTTAAAGGTTAATAAGTCTTAAAAATTTTAGAAAAAAATATAAAAAAATTACATATTGATCCATAAATTTTTAAAAAAAAAAAATTTGTCCATAGTCTATGATTAATAACTTTAAAATTATATATATGTTATTTATTTTATATATTTTTTATTTTATAGAGACTTATAATTTTGTTATCGGCAATGTTAGTGGTTATAGAGAGATTTTTACCTTTAAATAAATTATAGAGAAATTAAAAACAAAATTAGTTGCTATTTTTTTGACAATTCGTTTAGTTTTTAGTTTAAATTAAAATTAAATTATATATTCAATTTATATTTATTTGTTTATCCTAATGATTGTATATAATAGATAATATATTTAACCATGTTTTGAAAGAAACTATTGATTTTTATATAATTGAAAGTTAACTATGAAATTAAAAATAAAATGAAGTGAAATACAACAAACATATGAGGAGTGAAAATAAAATAAATAATTAAAAATAAGGTAATAAATAATTTAAAAAAAAGTAAAAAAGACAAAAAATAATGTATGTAGTTGATAAAAATACACTGCAAAAAAATTAGTATAATAAATAAATATAAAAGATGAAAGAAAAAAAATTAATATATATTTTTATTAAAAAATTCATGAAAAACATTGTGAAGAAGAACCTATTAATCAAGTTTTATGAAAATATTATAAAAAATGTAAAATATTAATGAAGAAAATAGTAACTCCTTTGAGAACTATTAATCAAAATACATAAAAGGACGTTAAGATTTCTAGATATAGAAAATAATAAGAAAATAATTCAAATTAAATTCATTTATTTTTTTTATTTATTATTTATTAAATAATTTAATATTTATTTAATTTTGGTCAAATCAGATAATATAATTGATTAGTTATAATTAATATTGTTTACTCTAATGGTATAATTGAAACATATTAAAACTCTAAAGGTAAAAATTAAAACTAAATGTTAAGGATAAAATTAAAATAAAATTGTATTTACTATCTTGTAAATTTTTTTTAACAAAAATCTCATTTATACTTCTTTAAAATACATCACTTTAATACAATGATATTTTTATTAAAAATAAAAATTATGATAAATATCTCATATATTTGTTAGTAAATTATATACAAATATTTTTTGAAGCATATCATTTTAATTATATGAAAATAACTTAAATACCTTTAAATGTGATTATGATAATTCATTAAGTATTATATTTTTTTTGCTAATTTATATTTAATAATTTACGTCTAACTTTTAATTATAGTAAAAATATAAGATATGATGCCAAAAAAAAAGTTAGAGTGACATAAATTTTTTACTAACAAAATTTTTTTTTTTTATTTTTTAGACACGTATCTATTTTTTAAAGTTATACATTTTAATTTATATAAATTAATGATAATTAAATGTACAAAAAAAACTAATTAATAAAGAAATAAAATTTAAGATAAACATGTCCTGAACAAATTAAAATAAAATAAAGACTTTTAATTATGATAATTAATTATAATTACATATATTTACTTCAAAATTTATACTTTAAAAACTTAATATATTAATATTTTGTATTTTGTATTTTTTAATTTTAGACTATCACAAACATTAGTTATTCTCCAATAATAACAATGCTTTTAAAAAAATAAACATAACTAAATGATCTTAAAATTATATAATAATTTTCAAAATAACATAAAAAATATACAATTACCTAAAATATAATATTTGTGTATTAACTTAAAAAATATGATGATTTTTATAATTTTGTGTGGCTATCTTTATATAGAAAGACCAAAAGACCATGATTATCTAACAAAATTAATTTTATTTATTGCGTTCAATTTGAATGAGTAAAAAATAATCTTATTTTAGTTTAGTCCTTAATTCACATGATTTAAATTTAGCTCTATAAATATAATTTGATTTGATTTAATTATTAGTAAAAAATATCTCGAGAACCTATTTTATTCATAAATTTATTATTTTAATGATTAATTAATTAATCTAATTAGTTAATTAATACAGATAATTAGTATAATTAATTTGGTTTAATAAATTAAAAAATACTCACAGAATATTAAAAGAAATAAATTAAAAAATAATACCAAATCAAATTGATATAAATTATAATAAATTATGTGATATTTAAATATCTAATCAAATAAGTTAATTGATATAGTTAATTTATCATAATAAATTGTATTGAATGAGTTAAAAGAAACAAATCGTTAAACATTCTCATAAGCATGTCACGTTAACTCCATCATTAAGTGCAGAAACCTAATTTTTATATAATAGAATAGATAATAAATAGAATATATGAGAATATGATATGTGACATATTTTAATTATGAAATTGGTATTATATAATCGATTTTTTCTGAATTCTTATTGCTTGTTCATTGCTAATTTTTACGTAATTTCTTAATAATTTCTGCCTATAAAACTATCAACTACATAATATTATAATTTAATTAATAAAAATGATGACATTAATATTTTTTCATAAGTCTTGTTATTATTTATAATTAGAAAATAGCCATAAATAAATTTATTTCCTTAATGAATGCTAATTTTGTTGTCAAATTCTATATTACCTTTAAAATTTTAGCGTAATTGTGCCTAACTTCTACAGTTAATTTTGAAATGAATTTACTCAAAAAAATTAATATGTAAATCACATTATTATTATAAAATTACTATTTTAACATAATTAGTGGTGCTTATTTGAACTATTAAATTTAGCTTCTAATGATATTAAAGTTAACTTATTTTATTACCTTGTGCCTTCAAAGAATTTACATGATTGACATAAAAATATAACAATTGAAAAAACTTAATTACAATGGGTATATTCATTTTAACAAATATTCTTCTATCAATACTATAAAAAAATACATTGGCCATTTCGAATTGCTACAGGTCAACTTCCATTCATAGTAGTAGAATGCCTAAATTGAGATATATTCATCAAAGAAACAATCAATAAAATACTCATCCGTACTTTCTCATTTTGGGTACATTTATACATAAAAGAAATTATACATAAAGAAAAAAAAAAGAAGAAGAAAAGAAGAGTTGAAATAGTAAGAGCGAGAAAAATCACGATTCTTATAATTTTGTGTGGCCATCTATATATAGTAGACCAGACAACTACGACTATCTAACAAAATTAATTTGTATTTATTGCACTCAACTTGAATAAGTAAGAAATTATCTCATTTTAATTTAGTCCTTAATTTACATGATTTGAATTTAGCTCATTATATATATGATATGATTTGATTTGATTCAATTATTAGTTGAAAATATTTTAATTATCTATTTTATTCATAGATTTATTATTTTAATGACTAATAAATTAATCAAATTAATTAATTAGTACACACAATAAATTTGGTTTAATAAATTAAAAGAAATATATTAAAAAATATTAACAAAATATTAAAATAAATAAATTAAAAAATACTACCAAATTAAATTGATATAAATTATAATAAATTAAATGATATTTAAATAACTAATCAAATCAATTAATTGATATAGTTAGTTTATCGTAATAACTTGCATTTAATGAGTTAAAAGAAATAAATAGAGAAACACTCTCAAAAACATGCCACGTCAGCTCCATCATTAAGTGCAAAAATCTGATTTTTATATAATAGAATAGATTTAGTTTTCATTTTGAAGAACATTGGCCATGGGATGTTTGTATTTTTAAGAGTAAACTACCATTTTTACCCACGAAAATTGAAAATGCTGACATATCTACCCATAGAAAACGGAAATTACCATTTGTACCCATGAAATATGGATTTCGCATAACAAAATTATCCAAATACTAAAAAATGACCAAAAATCCCTAAATTACCCTTATCTTCACCACCACACCACCTCCTTCACCCAATCACCTTTCTAACCCTAACCCTCTTCACCAAACCACCACCCCTCTTTCCCTTTCTAATCTCAAATTCCACCACCACCTCCTTCACCTAGCCACCACCTCTTTTTTCTCCAAAACTCACACACGGAAACATTACACACACCCCCACCCGAGGAAGAAGAAGAGAAGATGAGGGGGAGGGAGACCGCACTGGCAACGTGGGGACTCGCTGCCGCTATCGCATCATCGTCGCCGTTGTTGAGGGAGTCCGAAGAGGAGATGCGAGCCAGAATCAAGGAAGGGGGAGCTGTTGCCGCCGTCGCGCCCTGCTGCTGCTGGCTCCGTCACGTCTGTCGCCGCCATTGATTGAGTCCGTCGCTGTCGTTGTCGCTGGTCTGGAAGGAAGAGAGCGTGCCAGAGATCGGAGAAGGAGGAGAGGGCAACGGTGTCGGTGGGTGTCACTGCCATCGTTGTCGTCGACGCCATTCAGTGAGGGAGGAAGAACCGTTTTTTCTCTTTGCTTTTTCTATTGTTGTTGTTGTTGCTGCTGCTGCTTTATGTGAAGAAGATGATGATGGAGGTATAGTGGTGGTGGTGGTGATGGTAGTGATAAAGGAGATGAGATGGTAGTGGAATTTGAGATTAGAAAGGAAAAGGGGGGTGGTGGCTGGGTGAAGAGGGTTAGAGTTAGAAAGGTGATTGGGTGAAGGAGGTGGTGTGGTGGTGAAGATAAGGGTAATTTAGGAATTTTAGGTAATTTTTTAGTGTTTGGATAATTTTGTTATGCAAAATCTATATTTCATGGGTACAAATGGTAATTTTCTTTTTCTATGAATAGATATATCAGCGTTTTCAACTTTCGTGAGTAGAAATGATAGTTTACTCTATTTTTAATTCTGATGAACACTGGCCATAAATCGTTTGTAAATGAGTTGCGGAAATACAATGGTTTTTAAATCAAATTTAAATTTCTAGTTTTCATACAATTAAACAATCTTAACTAATCGTTTAAATGATGTTAGTCTTTTTAAAAGTAATGCTAAATGGGTATTTTCATTTCTTAAAATAAACTAAATGGGTATTTTTGTTTTTTCAAAATAAGATTTTAATTTCTAATAAAATTAAACAATGTTAATTAATCCTAAAATAGTATCTTAGTCTTTTTAAAATTAATGCTACAAAAAATATTTTTCTTTAAAATCAATTTATTAGATATTTTAATTTTTTAAAAGTCAATTTCTAATTTCTAATAAAATAAATCCATTAGCCTACTTTTAAAATTGTCTGTGTGTCATAGATTCAATTATTGTACGGTAAGACTATTATGAACAACTACAGAACAAGTATAAATTTAAAGTATAATCGATCTAGTTGTCACCATACTCTTAACTAAATATTGATACGATAAAATTTGCCATAATATAATATATATATATATATATTAAAAGAATGTTAAATGTTACAGACTAATACTTTTAGTAAAATAATAAGAAATTAATTGATAACTCAAATACAAGATAAATACCAAAAAAAAAAAAAATGTTCATCTTCTAACCCTATTTTTGGGTAAATCAAGGTAATTAAATAAACTTTAAGGAACATAATATTTAAAGCAACGTTATTATTAGTAGATTGAATTAAATATTCCTATTTTTCCACTTGAAGAGCGTGATAGGGACCCTTCAGCAATAAAATCCACTGGGAAATATTTTCTTCTTTTAACTCCATCATGTTTCCAGAAAGCCTTCAAAGCTCATCATCTATATCTATAATCTATCTATCTATCTATCGCGGTGGCTTCTCGTGTTTCATTGTTTCATTGTTTCTGTGTCTTCTTCCTTGTCCCTTCTAAAAATTAACACACTACTGTCTACTGGCCTACAACACGTGGATGAGTAATAAGTTTCACATCACAAGTGTGTGTAAATGACTAAATGTGCATATTTGAAGACAGATCAGAACAATGGTGGGGTTATGTTTTATGTGCAAACAAAAGAGACTTCAATTCATTCCCAACTATATGTGCTTCTTTCAGTGCTACCTGGCCCAACCCCTCTATCATTCAATATAAGGAAAAAAAGGGGAAAAAAAACATTATAAAGTAAATAAATGTGGGTAAAAAGTGATTTGCCCCCCAAAACTAGTGCAAAACCGCGAGTGTTGGGTGTTGCACAGTATAGGAATAAATATGACAAATAAATAACTAATTTGGATTGGTTTAGAGGTGAATTTATTTTAAATAAGTATAGAAAACATTATGCTTTGTGTATACAGCAATTTACTAACTAATGATAAATTTTTAAATAGAATTCAAATAATTTATAATTAATTTATCCTTAATCTGTCGTCGGACTAAACAATAACTTGAAAAAATATAACTAATGAATGATATTAGGTAAACAAATTATTGTTAAATTAGTATGCTCTCAGTTAAATGTCAAACAGAATCCAAATAATAACTTCTTTGTTTTTTGTTAACTCTTTTTCTTTTTTTTTCTTCTTTTGCATTTTTATTTTCTTCTCTTTCGTTCTTTATTTTTCCATTTTGTTCCTTTTTTTTCTTAAGAGAGAAAAATAGAAAAAATGCAAAAAAATAAAAATACAAAATTTTAGTATTTTTTTCTAAATATTTTTTGTATAATCAATTCTATAACTGACAACTCAAACTTATTATAGTACTCTATGTTTTATATCTTTAATTTTTCAAGGATTGACAAAAATGGTTTTACTTAAGCAAAGAAAAGTATCATAGATTTTATTGCACTATTCACTGTGTTTCTTATTTTTTTTTCAACTTTTCAATTAATTCTAAAACAAAATATATTATATTCTTAAAAAATTCTACCATTCCACTACTTTTAAACATTTTGAAAACCAAGTCCTTTTGAAACAAAAATAAAAATTTTTAACCCATGAGAATAGATAATTTTTTTTCTTCACTAATGAATAGTTCCAAAACTTAGTTTCTTTCTTTAAAGCATTTATCCAATGAAAAAAAGAAGAGAGAATTTGATTTGATTTTGGTTCAATTAAGCTTTAAAATCTGATCGAGTTGTATGATGTAACTAATTTTTTTGATTTTTTTGAGAGTGAAATGTTGATCGGTGCTATGATCCATGAGCATCTTAAGTACTTTTGTTAGGTAATTTTTATAGAAAATTTATTAGTTTTGTTTGGTAATTATATGATTTTTAAGGCTATTTTATTAGTACTTTGATTTTCTTGATTTCATGATTCTTGTACGAAAATAATAGAAAAAGAGAAGCAAAAGCACAAGGAGAAACCAAGAATTGAAGACAAGTACAAAGACAATTCGGGGATGCTATCAACCCTGACCTTTTCATACTCTAACGAGCATAACTTGAGTTATAGAGGTCCAAATAACGCGGTTTTAGAAAGCTAACTTCCAAAACTTTCCAACAATATATAATAGTCTATGCTTACTCTCTAGACTCACGACGCTAAATGCCAAACCGCGTCCCACTTATGAAGAATCATTTATCAAGACCAAGAAAACTTCAATGTTCTATATTTCGTTTATTAAGAACCATCATCTCCTTACTCATCCAAGAACCATCATCTCTCTATTCATATTAAGAACCGTCCTTTCTTTATTATTATCAAGAACCATCATCTCTAGAACTGGCCTTAGAAACAGCCTTAGCAGAACTCTCCAAAAATACAATTAGCTTCATGCAGAAAACCAAGGCCTCCATTAGAAACTTGAAAGTTCAAAAGGGTCATTTAGCCAGACAAGCCGAGAGGCCTACCAATACCTTCTCCAGTGACATAATTCCAAATCCAAGAGAAGAATGCAATGCAATAAACTTGAGGAGTGGAATAGTGCTTAGCAAGAACAATGAAGATCAAACTGGCTACAAAGGAGGAGCTAGAAGTGCAAAAGCAAGACCAAGAGACCCATGTACTAAGTGAAATTCTAATGAAGAAGGAGGTATTGGAGGAATACAAGTGGTGCACGAAATTGTGATGTCCAGGCTTGAACAATCCCTGGCAACGTGAGCAACTTGGTACGCGTAATCGTGATTACACTTTAATTATGTAAAATTCATGGCTCTTTCTTTCCCTGGCAATGGCGCCAAGAACATGGTGCCAATACCATGGTTCACAACTTCGATACAACTAACCAGCAAGTGCACTGGGTCGTCCAAGTAATACCTTACGTGAGTAAGGGTCGAATCCCACGGAGATTGTTGGTATGAAGCAAGCTATGGTCACCTTGCAAATCTCAGTTAGGCAGATATAAATTGATAATGGTGTTTTCGAATTTAATATAACAAAATAGAATAGGGATAGAGGTACTTATGTAAATCATTGGTAGGAATTTCAGATAAGCGAATGGAGATGCTTTTCGTTCCTCTGAACCTCTGCTTTCCTGCTATCTTCATCCAATCAATCTTACTCCTTTCCATGGCTGGCTTTATGTGATACATCACCACTGTCAATGGCTACTTTCGGTCATCTCTCGGGAAAATGATCCAATGCCCTGTCACGGCACGGCTAATCGTCTGGAGGCATCACCCTTGTCAATGGCTTCATCTTATCCTCTCAGTGAATAATATGCTCACGCACCCTGTCACGGCACGACTATTCATCTGTCGGTTCTCGATCATGCTGGAATAGGATTTACTATCCTTTTGCGTCTGTCACTAACGCCCTGAAATCGCGAGTTAGGAGCTCGTCACAGTCATTCAATCATTGAATCCTACTCGGAATACCACAGACAAGGTTTAGACTTTCCGGATTCTCTTGAATGCCGCCATCATTCTAGCTTACGCCACGAAGATTCCGTTTAGGAGATCTAAGAGATATTCATTCCAGCTTATTTCATGTAGAACAGAAGTGTTTGTCAGGCACGTGTTCATAGGGGAGATGGTGATGAGCGTCAGACATAATCATCACCTTCATCACGTTCTTGGGTGCGAATGGATATCTTAGAAGCGAAATAAGAAGAATTGAATAGAAAACAGTAGTACTTTGCATTAATCTTTGAGGAACAGCAGAGCTCCACACCTTAATCTATGGAGTGTAGAAACTCTACCGTTGAAAATACATAAGTGAAGGGTCCAGGCATGGCCGAATGGCCAGCCCCTCTGATCTAAGAACCAGGCGTCCCAAGATGATCCTAAGATCCTAAGATGATCAAAAGATGCCTAATACAATAGTAAAAGGTCCTATTTATAATAAACTAGCTACTAGGGTTTACATGAGTAAGTAATTGATGCATAAATCCACTTTCTGGGCCTACTTGGTGTGTGTTTGGGCTGAGCCTGAGTGTTGCATGTGTAGAGGTCCTTCTTGGAGTTGAACGCCAGCTTTTGTGCCAGTTTGGGCGTTCAACTCTGGTTTTGACTCCTTTTCTGGCGCTGGACGCTAGATTTGGGTAGAAAGCTGGCGTTGAACGCCAGTTTACGTCGTCTATTCTTGGCCAAAGTATGGACTATTATATATTGATGGAAAGCCCTGGATGTCTACTTTCCAACGCAATTAGAAGCGCGCCATTTCGACTTCTGTAGCTCCAGAAAATCCACTTTGAGTGCAGGGAGGTCAGAATCCAACAGCATCAGCAGTCCTTCTTCAACCTCTGAATCTGATTTTTGCTCAAGTCCCTCAATTTCAACCAGAAAATACCTGAAATCACAGAAAAACACACAAACTCATAGTAAAGTCCAGAAATGTGAATTTAACATAAAAACTAATGAAAATATCCCTAAAAGTAACTAGATCCTACTAAAAACATACTAAAAACAATGTCAAAAAGCGTATAATTTATCCGCTCATCACAACACCAAACATAAATTGTTGCTTGTCCCCAAGCAACTGAAAATCAAATAGGATAAAAAGAAGAGAATATACTATAAATTCCAAACTATCAATGAAACAGAGCTTCAATCATATGAGTGGGACTTATAGCTTTTTGCCTCTTGAATAGTTTTGGCATCTCACTTTATCCATTGAGGTTCAGAATGATTGGCATCTATAGGAACTTCAGATTTCGAATAGTGTTATTGACTCTCCTAGTTCAGTATGATGATTCTTGAACACAGCTTCTTTATGAGTCTTGGCCGTGGCCCTAAGCACTTTGTTTTCCAGTATTACCACCGGATACATAAATGCCACAGACACATAATTGGGTGAACCTTTTCAGATTGTGACTCAGCTTTGCTAAAGTCCCCAAATAGAGGTGTCCAGGGTTCTTAAGCACACTCTTTTTTTGCTTTGGACCTTGACTTTAACCGCTCAGTCTCAAGTTTTCACTTGACACCTACACGCCACAAGCACATGGTTAGGGACAGCTTGGTTTAGCTGCTTAGACCAGGATTTTATTCCTTTTGGCCCTCCTATCCACTGATGCTCAAAGCCTTGGGATCCTTTTTATTTGCCCTTGCCTTTTGGTTTTAAGGGTTATTGGCTTTTTCTGCTTGCTTTTTCTTTCTATTTTTTTTCTATTTTTTTTCGCCCCTTTCTTTTTTTTTTTTTCTGCAAGCTTTGTTCTTTGCTGCTTTTTCTTGCTTCAAGAATCATTTTTATGATTTTTCAGATTATCAAATAACATGTCTCCTAGTCATCATTCTTTCAAGAGCCAACATATTTAACATTCTTAAACAACAACTTCAAAAGACATATGCACTGTTCACGCATACATTCAGAAAACAAGAAGCATTGTCACCACATCAATATAATTAAACTAAGTTCAAGGATAAATTCGAAACTTATGTACTTCTTGTTCTTTTGAATTAAAACATTTTTCATTTAAGAGAGGTGATGGATTCATAGGACATTCATAACTTTAAGACATAGTTACTACTACTAATGATCATGTAATGAAGACACAAACATAGATAAGCACATAACATAGAAAACGAAAAACAGAAGAAAGAAGAACAAGGAATGAATCCACCTTAGTGATGGTGGCGTTTCCTTCTTGAGGAACCAATGATGTCCTTGAGCTCTTCTATGTCTCTTCCTTGTCTTTGTTGCTCCTCCCTCATTGCTTTTTGATCTTCTCTTATTTCATGAAGCATGATGGAGTGCTCTTGATGTTCCACCCTTAGTTGTCCCATATTGGAACTCAATTCTCCTAGGGAGGTGTTCATTTGCTCCCAATAGTTTTGTAGAGGAAAGTGCATTTGAGGCATCTCCGGGATCTCATGGTGATGAGCTTCATATGCCTCTTGAGCTCCATGAATGGGCTCTCTTGCTTGCTCCATCTTTTTCTTAGTGATGGGCTTGTCCTCTTTAATGAGGATATCTCCCTCTATGTCAATCCCAGCTGAATTGCATAGATGGCAAATGAGGTGAGGGAAGGCTAACCTTGCCATAGTGGAGGACTTGTCAGCCACCTTGTAGAGTTCTTGAGGTATAATCTCATGAACTTCCACCTTTTCTCCAATCATGATGCTATGGATCATGATGGCCCGGTCTATAGTAACTTCAGACCGGTTGCTAGTGGGAATGATTGAGCATTGAATGAACTCCAACCATCCTCTAGCTACAGGCTTGAGGTCCAATCTTCTTAGTTGAACCGGCTTGCCTTTGGAGTCAACCTTCCATTGAGCTCCTTCTACACATGTGTCCATAAGGACTTGGTCCAACCTTTGATCAAAGTTGACTCTCCTTGTGTAGGGGCGTGCGTTCTCTTCCATGTATGGCAAGTTGAACGCCAACCTCACATTTTCCGGACTAAAATCTAAGTATTTCCCCCGAACCATTGTAACATAGTTCTTTGGATCCGGGTTCTTACTTTGATCATGGTTCTTGGTGATCCATGCATTGGCATAGAATTCTTGAACCATTAGGATGCCGACTTGTTGGATGGAATTTGTTAGAACTTCCCAACCTCTTCTTTGAATTTCATGTCGGATTTCCGGATACTCATTTCTTTTGAGTTTGAAAGGGACCTCAGGGATCACCTTCTTCTTGGCCACAACATTATAGAATTGGTCTTGATGGGCTTTGGAGATGAACCTTTCCATCTCCCATGACTCGGATGTGGAAGCTTTTGTCTTCCCTTTCCCTCTTCTAGAGGATTCTCCGGTCTTAGATGCCATCAATGGTAATGGAAAAACAAAAAAGCTATGCTTTTACCACACCAAACTTAGAATATTGCTCGCCCTCGAGCAATAAACAAAAGAATAGACGAAGAAGAAGAAGAAATATGGAGAGGGAGAGGGAGATGTGGTTTCGGCCAAGAGTAGTGTAGAGGGGTGTGTTGTGTGAATTTGATGAAGAATGGAGGTCTTTATATAGGGAAGGGAGGGGGGGTTAAGATTCGGCCATATGGGTGGGTTTGGGTGGGAAATTGGTTTTGAATTTTGAAGGTAGGTGGAGTTTATAAGGTAGGTTTATGGGGAAGAGTGGATGGATGTGAGTGGTGAAGAGGTGATGGGGAAGAGAGTTTATGGGGTTGTGTGAAAGAGAGTGGTGAGAAGAAGTGAGTGGAGGTAGGTGGGGATCCTGTGGGGTCCACAGATCCTGAGTGGATCCTGTGGGGTCCACAGATCCTGAGGTGTTCAAGGATTTACATCCCTGCACCCATTAGGCATGTAAAAATGCCTTTGTACCCAACTCTGGGCGTTCAGCGCCAGGTTGGTGGCCATTTTGGGCGTTCAATGCCCATTTGTGTGCCATTTCTGGCGTTGAACGCCAGAACCATGCCTTTTCTGGCGTTCAGTGCCCAGAAGCTGCCCATTTTGGGCATTCAGCGCTAGAACCATGCTCTGTTCTGGCGCTGAACGCCAGACAGATGCTCCTCCAGGGTGTGATTTTTCTTCTGCTGTTTTTGATTCCGTTTTCAATTTTTATATTTATTTTGTGACTCCACATGATCATGAACCTAAGAAAATATGAAAAACAATAAGAATTAGATAAACATTGGGTTGCCTCCCAACAAGCGCTTCTTTAATGTCAATAGCTTGACAGTGGGCTCTCATGGAGTCTCACAGCTGTGCAGAGCTTTGTTGAGACTCTCCAACACCAAACTTAGAGTTTGGATATGGGAGTTCAACACCAAACTTAGAGTTTGGTTGTGGCCTCCCAACACCAAACTTAGAGTTTGACTGTGGGGGCTCTGGTTGACTCTGCTTTGAGAGAAGCTTTTCATGCTTCCTCTCCATGGTTGCAGAGGGAGATCCTTGAGTTCTAAACACAAGGGAGTCCTCATTCCATTGAAGGACTATTTCACCTCTGTCAACATCAATCACAGCTCTTGCTGTGGCCAGGAAAGGTCTTCCTAGGATGATGGATTCATCCTCTTCCTTTCCAGTATCCAGGACTATGAAATCAGTAGGTATGTAAAGGCCCTCAACCTTTACTAATACATCTTCTACTTGTCCATAAGCCTGTTTTCTTGAGCTGTCTGCCATCTCTAGTGAGATTTTAGCAGCTTGCACCCCATAGATTCCCAGTTTCTCTATTACAGAGAGGGGCATGAGGTTTATTCCTGAACCAAGGTCACACAGAGCCTTAAAGATCATGGTGCCTATGGTACAGGGTATTATGAACTTTCCAGGATCCTGTCTCTTCTGAGGCAATGTCAGTTGATCCAGATCACTTAGTTCATTGATGAACAAGGGAAGTTCAACTTTCCAAGTATCAATGCCAAATAATTTGGCATTCAGCTTCATGATTGCACCAAGAAACTTGGCAGTTTGCTCTTCAGTGACATCCTCATTCTCTTCAGAAGATGAATACTCATCAGAGCTCATGAAGGGCATAAGGAGGTTCAATGGAATCTCTATGGTCTCTAGATGAGCCTCAGAGTCCTTTGGTTCCTCAGAGGGAAGCTCCTTATTGATCACTGGACGTCCCAGGAGGTCTTCCTCCTTGGGATTCACGTCCTCTCCTTCCCTTACAGGTTCGGCCATGGTGCTTATGTCAATGGCCTTGCACTCTCCTTTCGGGTTCTCTTCTGTATTGCTTGGGAGAGTACTAGGAGGGATTTCAGTGATCCTTTTACTCAGCTGGCCCACTTGTGCTTCCAGATTTCTAATGGAAGACCTTGTTTCATTCATGAAGCTTACAGTGGCCTTGGATAGATCAGAGACTAGATTTGCTAAATTAAAAGCATTTTGTTCAGAGTTCTCTATCTGTTGCTGAGTGGATGATGGAAAAGGTTTATTATTGTTAAACCTGTTTCTTCCACCATTGTTAAAGCCTTGTTGGGGCTTTTGATCCTTCCATGAGAAATTTGGATGATTTCTCCATGTTGAGTTATAGGTGTTTCCATAAGGTTCACCTAAGTAATTTACCTCTGCTATTGCAGGGTTCTCAGGATCATAAGCTTCTTCTTCAGAAGATGCCTCTTGAGTACTGTTGGATGCAGCTTGCATTCCATGCAGACTCTGAGAGATCATATTGACTTGCTGAGTCAATATTTTATTCTGAGCCAATATGGCATTCAGAGTATCAACTTCAAGAACTCCCTTCTTCATAGGCGTCCCATTACTCACAGGATTCCTTTCAGAAGTGTACATGAACTGGTTATTAGCTACCATGTCAATGAGTTCTTGAGCTTCTGCAGGTGTTTTCTTTAGGTGAATGGATCCACCTGCAGAAGTGTCCAGTGACATCTTTGATAGCTCAGATAAACCATCATAGAATATATCCAGGATGGTCCATTCTGAAAGCATGTCAGAAGGACACTTTTTGGTCAACTGTTTGTATCTTTCCCAAGCTTCATAGAGGGATTCACCTTCTTTCTGTCTGAAGGTTTGAACATCATCTCTAAGCTTGCTCAGCTTTTGAGGAGGAAAGTACTTGGCTAAGAAAGCCGTGACCAGCTTATCCCAAGAGTTCAGGCTGTCTTTGGGTTGAGAATCCAACCATAATCTAGCTTTGTCTCTTACAGCAAAAGGGAAAAGCATGAGCCTGTAGACTTCAGGATCTATTCCATTAGTCTTAATAGTATCACATATCTGCAAGAATTCAGTTAAGAACTGAAAAGGATCTTCAGATGGAAGTCCATGAAACTTGCAGTTCTGCTGCATCAGAGAAACTAATTGAGGTTTCAGCTCAAAGTTGTTTGCTCCAATGGCAGGAACGGAGATGCTTCTTCCATGTAAATTGGAATTAGGTGCAGTAAAGTCACCAAGCATTCTCCTTGCATTGTTGTTGGGTTCGGCTGCCATCTCCTTTACTTGTTCGAAATTTTCAATCAAGTTGTCTCTGGATTGTTGTAATTTAGCTTCTCTTAATTTTCTCTTCAGAGTCCTTTCAGGTTCTGGATCAGCTTCAACAAGAATGCCTTTTTCTCTGTCCCTGCTCATAAGAAAGAGGAGAGAAAAAAAAAAGAAGAGGAATCCTCTATGTCACAGTAAAGAGGTTCCTTATTGTTAGTAGAAGAAAAGAAGAAGAAATTCGAACACAGATAGAGGAGGGGGTTCGAATTTGGTGATGATGTGAGGAAGAGATGTTAGTAGATGAATAAATAAATAGAATAAGATGAGAGAGAAGGAGGGAATTTTCGAAAATTATTTTTGAAAAGGAGTTAGTGATTTTTGAAAATAGTTTTTGAAAAATGTTAGTATTTTTTTTGAAAATTAAGATTTAAAAATTAAAAATTAAAATAATTAATAAATTAAAAAGAAATTTTGAAAAAGGGGGAAGATATTTTCGAAAATGAGAGAGAGAGAGTTAGTTAGGTGGTTTTGAAAAAGATAAGAAACAAACAAAAAGTTAGTTAGTTAGTTGAAACAAATTTTGAAAAGATAGGAAGTTAGGAAGTTAGAGAAGATATTTTGAAATCAAATTTTTGAAAAAGATAAGATAAGAAGATATTTTTGAAAAGATATGATAGAAATTGTTTTTGAAAAAGATTTGATTTTAAAATCACAATTAATGACTTGATTCACAAGAAATCACAAGATATGATTCTAGAACTTAAAGTTTGAATCTTTCTTAACAAGCAAGTAACAAACTTCAAATTTTTGAATCAAAACATTAATTGATTATGTTATTTTCGAAAATTTGATATAAAAATAAGAAAAAGATTTTTGAAAAAGATTTTTGGAATTTTCGAAAATAACTAAAAATTTTGAAAAAGATTTGATTTTTGAAAAAGATAAGATTTTCAAATTGAAAATTTGATTTGACTCATGAGAAACAATTTGATTTTAAAATTTTTTGAAAAAGTCAACTCAAATTTTCGAATTTGATGAGAGAAAAAAAGGAAAGATATTTTTTTGATTTTTGAATTTTTATGATGAGAGAGAAAAACAACAAAAAGACTCAATGCATGAAAATTTTGAATCAAAACAATGAATGCATGCATGAATGATATGAATGTCAAGATGAACACGAATAACACTTTGAATGTCAAGATGAACATCATAGACATAATTTTGAAAAATTTTTAATGCAAGGAAACATGCAAGACACCAAACTTAGAATTCTTTAATGCTTACGCACTAAGAATTCAAGAATGCATATGATAAACATGAAAAGACACAAAACAAAAAATCATCAAGATCAAACAAGAAGACTTACCAAGAACAACTTGAAGATCATGAAGAACATATGAATGCATGATATTTTCGAAAAATGCAAGATGCATATGCAAGTGACACCAAACTTATGACATGACTCAAGACTCAAACAAGAAATACAAAAATATTTTTGATTTTTATGATTTTCTAATTTTTTTGGATCTTTTTTTTTTTCGAAAATTATATGAAAAAGGAAAATAAGGATTCCAAAATTTTTAATATGAATTCCAGGAATCTTGCATTCTCAGTCTAAAGCTTCAGTCCAGGAATTAGACATGGCTCACTAGCCAGCCAAGCTTTCAAAGAAAGCTCCAGTCCAAAACACTAGACATGGCCAATGGCCAGCCAAGCTTCAGCATGTAACACCAGAGTATATTGCTCTTGATAACAAATTGCTGCTCATCATTTATCAAGTATGTGACTTACCTCTGATGGTTTGGAAGCCTCAGTCCAAAAGAATTTAGACATAGCTTTACAGCCAGCCAGGCTTTACATGCTTCATGAAACACTAGAATTCATTCTTAAAAATCTTGAATTAAATTTTTGAAAACATTTTTATTTTTTTTCGAAAACAGATAAGAGATTTTTGAAAATATTTTTGAAAGATTTTTTTTGAAAACAAAACGAAAAGAAAATTACCTAATCTGAGCAACAAGATGAGCCGTCAGTTGTCCAAACTCGAACAATCCCTGGCAATGTGAGCAACTTGGTACGCGTAATCGTGATTACACTTTAATTATGTAAAATTCATGGCTCTTTCTTTCCCTGGCAATGGCGCCAAGAACATGGTGCCAATACCATGGTTCACAACTTCGATACAACTAACCAGCAAGTGCACTGGGTCGTCCAAGTAATACCTTACGTGAGTAAGGGTCGAATCCCACGGAGATTGTTGGTATGAAGCAAGCTATGGTCACCTTGCAAATCTCAGTTAGGCAGATATAAATTGATAATGGTGTTTTTGAATTTAATATAACAAAATAGAATAGGGATAGAGGTACTTATGTAAATCATTGGTAGGAATTTCAGATAAGCGAATGGAGATGCTTTTCGTTCCTCTGAACCTCTGCTTTCCTACTATCTTCATCCAATCAATCTTACTCCTTTCCATGGCTGGCTTTATGTGATACATCACCACTGTCAATGGCTACTTTCGGTCATCTCTCGGGAAAATGATCCAATGCCCTGTCACGGCACGGCTAATCGTCTGGAGGCATCACCCTTGTCAATGGCTTCATCTTATCCTCTCAGTGAATAATATGCTCACGCACCCTGTCACGGCACGGCTATTCATCTGTCGGTTCTCGATCATGCTGGAATAGGATTTACTATCCTTTTGCATCTGTCACTAACGCCCTGCAATCGCGAGTTAGGAGCTCGTCACAGTCATTCAATCATTGAATCCTACTCGGAATACCACAGACAAGGCTTAGACTTTCCGGATTCTCTTGAATGCCGCCATCATTCTAGCTTACGCCATGAAGATTCCGTTTAGGAGATCTAAGAGATATTCATTCCAGCTTATTTCATGTAGAACAGAAGTGTTTGTCAGGCACGTGTTCATAGGGGAGATGGTGATGAGCGTCAGACATAATCATCACCTTCATCACGTTCTTGGGTGCGAATGGATATCTTAGAAGCGAAATAAGAAGAATTGAATAGAAAACAGTAGTACTTTGCATTAATCTTTGAGGAACAGCAGAGCTCCACACCTTAATCTATGGAGTGTAGAAACACTACCGTTGAAAATACATAAGTGAAGGGTCCAGGCATGGCCGAATGGCCAGCCCCTCTGATCTAAGAACCAGGCATCCCAAGATGATCCTAAGATCCTAAGATGATCAAAAGATGCCTAATACAATAGTAAAAGGTCCTATTTATAATAAACTAGCTACTAGGGTTTACATGAGTAAGTAATTGATGCATAAATCCACTTCCTGGGCCCACTTGGTGTGTGTTTGGGCTGAGCCTGAGTGTTGCACGTGTAGAGGTCCTTCTTGGAGTTGAACGCCAGCTTTTGTGCCAGTTTGGGCGTTCAACTCTGGTTTTGGCTCCTTTTCTGGCGCTGGACGCCAGATTTGTGTAGAAAGCTGGCGTGGAACGCCAGTTTACGTCATCTATTCTTGGCCAAAGTATGGACTATTATATATTGATGGAAAGCCCTGGATGTCTACTTTCCAACGCAATTGGAAGCGCGCCATTTCGAGTTCGGTAGCTCCAGAAAATCCACTTTGAGTGCAGGGAGGTCAGAATCCAACAGCATCAGCAGTCCTTCTTCAACCTCTGAATCTGATTTTTGCTCAAGTCCCTCAATTTCAGCCAGAAAATACCTGAAATCACAGAAAAACATACAAACTCATAGTAAAGTCCAGAAATGTGAATTTAACATAAAAACTAATGAAAACATCCCTAAAAGTAACTAGATCCTACTAAAAACATACTAAAAACAATGTCAAAAAGCGTATAATTTATCCGCTCATCAACAAGCTTAGGATTCGATATCCTCAGAAGCTACAAGAGGTGACCAAGGAACATGCAACTTCTTTCCCAAGAGAAGCAATGCAAGATCCTACGGAAGAATGTAAAAAAATCAAACAAAGGAGTTCATACTCCAGTGAATTAGAAAATTCCTCACCCTCATACATGGAAGAAGAGGAAGATGTACAAACAAAGGAGGAAGCCATACACACTCCATGCTTGCACATTCTAATAATTAAGGAGGAAGCCATATAAGTCCCTTTAAATCTATGCATACAAGCTTCCGAGAAGAAAAATCTAAATGCACCACCAACATTTGACAAGAGGTCTTTTCCCCCAACACTTGAATATGCTTTCCTTGGTCCTAGTGAATCAAAGAGTTGTATGGGCGTTGATTTTTGGAAGGTATCTTTTTTCTCCTCATGTCCACTGAAGTCATTTCTCTTAACCAACTAGAAGAAGAGGAAGAAAATTCAAAAACTAACCATCAAGCTAGTGACTTAAAGTAGTGCTTGTTGGGAGGCAACCCAATGTTAGGTAATTTCTTTTCATTTTTCTTTTTGTTTTGCTTCATGTTACATATGTATTTCATGGATTAAGTTTAGTGTTGCTACACCAACATGATGCTTGCATTTCTCATTGATTGTGTGACACTAAGTTTGGTATTCTCACACCAAATTTGGTGTTGCCACACTTCATCCATGCAAGGTCCACTCCTCCCGTGCCAATATATTAGCAACGTATTTATTTTGCTTTATTTTGTCTTTCTCTTTGTTTTGTTTTTAATTTTTGTTTATTTTATTTGAATGAGCTTCTGCCTTGTTCCTTATTTCCACTAGACAATCATGATTATTCTAATTTCCATCAGCACTATTTTTCTTTATTGTTTGAGGACAAGCAGCCATTCTAAGTTTGGTATTGGAGACTATGCTGTACATAGCCTAAAAGGATGATGAAGAGGAAGATATTGAGAACTAAGGTTGTTGACTTCTATTTGCTTCCTTCCTTTTTAATTATATGCATATGTTATCTTGTTCTATCCTGTGTAATACATTTATGAGTCCTGTTAGTCAAGTGCATATCATTAATTGTCCATCACAACCTACAATTATAATTGTGATTGCTCGTAAATGTAGGCACAAATTATGTGCCAAGAAAGAAGAAAAAAGATAAAAAGGAATTGATCATAAAGAGTATGATAATATGAGTTTGGAAGGGTAAAATAACTAAGAATGTTCAACACAAGTTGAGCTAAATTGCTTGCGGCCTTAGTCTAGAGGACTATTATGCGATCTTTACACTTGACAAAGCCTTGAAGGAGCAACATGTAATGAAAAAAAATGGGTTGAAAGAGAAGCCAAAGGCTTTGGTGTTTATGCATCAAGCAAAATCTTGAAAACAAAGCATTTAGAGTCACGACTAGGCTAAAGTGCAAAGCACCCCCTAAAAGAAAAGAAAGCCAAAGGCTCTGAGAACTAATGATGAGAAATGTTAAAAAGATATTGTAAGCTCAAGTGCTTGTAGTATTTCTGTGTCGAAAAAAATTTGAGACAAAACATTTAGAGTCACGGCTAGGCTCAAGGTGCAAAGCACCCGATGAAAATAAACTATGAAAAAAAGTAAATAAGCTTGCTTCAAGATGATAATGATTCAAGGAAGGGTTTTATAATCTAATCTGGATAGAAGTCTTGAAAGATTATAACCAATTATGTTGAATTATGCATAAGTGAAATGGCTAACCAAATTAATTTGAATTGTAACCATTCACCTTTGCATTTTAAGGTTGAAAAGTTTGATGACAAAGCCATGATTCTTTGCTTGCTTGAGGACAAGCAAGAGCTTAATTTTGGTGTTGTGATGCATGAGCATCTTAAGTACTTTTATTGAGCAACTCTTATAGAAAATTTATAACTTTTGCTTGGTAATTATATGATTTTCAAGGATATTTTATTAGTGCTTTGATTTTCTTGGTTTCATGATTCTTGTAGGAAAATGTTAGGAAAAGAGAAGCAAAAGCACAAGGAGGAACCAAGAATTGAAGACAAGTGCAGAGGGAATTCGTGGATGCTCTCAACTCTAACCTCTTTACACTCCAACGAGCATAACTTGAGCTATAGAGGTCTAATTAATGTGATTTTAGCGGCATTAGAAAGCCAACTTCTAGAGATTTCTAACGATATATAATGGTTTATGCTTACTCTCTGGACTCATGGCGCTAAATGCCAAACCGCGTCCCACTCATCATTCCATGTCGGAGTCTTGGTGCTAAACACCAGGAAACCGGCATTAAATGCCAGAGGGCAGCAAGGAGTGTGCGAGCATCAAAAGTAGCACCAAACACCACCAAAGTGACATTAAATGCCAGACTCGCAGCCTAGGACCCGAAAAATCATTATTAATGATAAGATTTGATTGCCAAAAAAGGGGAGATATGTTTGGATGCTAGGAATAAAGATTTCACTCTAAAAAGGGGAAGGAAGCAATGCACAAGGGACTCTCTGTTTTGGTTTTCATTCTTCTTTAGTTTTAGGTTTTACACATTAGATTAGGATTTGAATTTTCTGCACTATGGGCAACTAAACCTCCACTGTTAAGGTTAGGAGCTCTATTTATTTTGATGGATTAATACTACTACTTTTCTATTTTTGATTAATGTATTGATTTCTATTCAAGAAGTGGTTTCATTCTTCATCCTAAGGATTAGAATATATTCGAAAATAACCCTAATCTAAATTGAATCCCTTTGAATGTTGGAAAAGTTAAATCATTGGAATTAAATCTTGAAACCCTTTTCTCATATATAATTCTTCAATTATCTAGATTTAATGTGATACGTGACATATAATCGGATTATTTCTGGGTTCTTAATAATTGTGTGGTCTTTAAACCAGAGTTCGAACATAATCTTTTAACACAATTAATTGATCAAGAAATTGACGGTTAATTAAGTTAGAAGGGATTGAATTGGCAAGGAATTGGAATTCAATCACCTAAGGTTTGCCATGAATTAAATCTTTGCATGATCAAAGTAGATAGCAATAATTGTTAATCCTGAAATTTAAATATCTCTGACACCTTAACTATCTTTATCATATTACTTTCTTAACAAGTTTTAGTTTGTTCTTTTTTAATTTTCTATTTTCATGTTATTTACTATTGAAACCCTTATTTTTTATTGTCTGACTAGAATAATCAATTGACCATTGCTTGCTTAATCCGTTAATCCTCATGGGAATGATAATCCACTCCCGTGATATTACCTGATATGATCTGCTGCACTTGCCGGTAGTTTGTGGTTGTAAAATTCGCCTCATGCTGTTAGTACAAAATTTTGACTGATTGAAAACTTGACCATGATAGAGTAGAATGTCGACTATGAGACGAGTCAAGTCGAAAATAACCTAGGATGAAATTTGATAATCGCACGTGTTTTTATTTGGTAGCACTATATAGAACGTGGGGCTTGGAGACCAAGGTAAAAACGAATACATGGGGTGTCCACCTTAGAGAACAAGGTCCTTCACAGTCAAGGCAAGGTCGTAAGTTGTGAGAGCCTGAGAAAAAGGAAAAGCTAGATCGTGGAAAGAGAGAAGCATTCTACAGTCCACCCTTGTGATCTATAAATACAAAAGGTTTAGAAGGGCTAATGGACTTCAATCTGAACACTTTATCATCACATAAAACTCTACAAAATCCAAGTCACACTGCCAACAAGGAGAACCATGGAGTGCAAGCGTATATGAATGTATGGAGTTAACTTTTAATTTAGTTCCTTTGTTTTCTTTTTTTCTTTGAGTTTTTTTCTTCTCTTCTTCAAGTATTTTGTTTTCCTATCAGTTGCTATTTCACTTTTCTATTTGTTCAAAACTTTCATTTATTTTATATATAATTTTTATTGTAATTCTTTACAATATTTGTCACAATTTTACTAAGTCTTTTCATATAGTTTTTGCACAAGTAATTGTTTGACACATACATTAAGTAAATCTCGAGTCGAGTCTACTCTTTTAAGAGGAGTCATATCTACTTCCTGAATTGAAAAAGTGGACTCGGCCTGAGATTTACTTAGTGTATGTGTCGAATGATTACTTGTGCAAGAAATATCTGAAAAGACTTAAAAATTGTGACAAATAATGTAAAGAATTGTAATAAAAGAAAATATATAAAATAAATGAAAGCTTTAAACATATAGAAAAGTGAAATAGCAACTGAAAGGAAAATAAAATTCTTGAAGAAAAAACAAAAATACTCAATGAAAAGAAAACAAAGGAACTAAATTAAAAACTGACTTCAATCTAAACACTTCATCATCACATAAAACTCTGCAAAGTCCAAGTCACACTGACGTCAAGGAGAACCAACCCCAATATGGGATATATAGGAGGTACAACCACTACAAAGAATAACCCTTGTATAACCCTAGACCTCCACCAGGTTACTCTCCAATGGGTATACCAACTAATCCTAATATGGCAAATTATAATGCTTATCAATAATTGATGAATAATCCACCATATGTAGGGTCAGTTCCCATGTCCTCGCAAGCTTCCTTAATGATGCCAAACGTGTTTCCAACACAAGGTACAACGAAAACCACCACAAGGCCGCCAACTTGAATAGGGCGAGGGTTCATATTTCCTGAGATGTTGAGACAGGTTTCTTTCGGGACATCTCTAAATACAGTCGTATCCATGGCTATGTTTAGGCAACAAATAGAAGATAGCCATCATGATCTAGTAAATATGCTCATTTAGTAGATGGCTACAGTTTTAAATCCAATGGTGAAAAATAAAAATGCAAGAATAGAGCAAATAGCTCGACGTGTCAATAACATTGCAGGGACAAATAATCGACTGTTTGCACCACCCATAGGTGGAATTCATGGACTACATGCAAATAATCCTCCATTAATTCTAAATAGAAGAGAAGATCCAAATAGGGTTTTAAACGGGGCGAGGGCAAACAACATTGCTCAAGCGTATAGTCAAAACATAACCCAAGCTGTCGAACAAATTTTGAATAGGACAGGATTTAACATGGGTGACAAATCAATCCTATTTTTATCACTATCTTTCCAGATTATGTTTTGCAAGCTAAACTCATAGGGGAGTCAAAACCACCAATTCCCTCCTAAATTTGCCGGTAAGAGTAGAAAATTGACTGTCGAGCATGTAACTCGTTATACAGTCGAAATTGGAGAACTAACTGGTATTGAACATTTGAAAATGAGATATTTTCTCTCTTATCTGACAAAGAATGCATTTACATGGTTTTCAAATTTGTAACCTAACTCAATCTATAGCTGGGTTTAGTTAAAAAGAAGTTTTCATGGTCAATTCTTTAGAGGTGAAATGGAAGTAACTTTGTCTGATTTACTCTTAGTGAAAAGAAAAAAGTATAAGTTGATCGATGACTATTTAATACGATTTAAGAATATGAGAAACAAATATTTCACTCCTATTTCTGAACCTAAAATAGTCAAAATGGCGATCAATGGTCTCGACTTTAGTATTTGAAAGAAATTAGTAAACTAGCAATTCTTAGACTTGGTTCAGTTAGCCGATAAGGTTCAACAAATTGAAAAGTTAAATAAAGTAAAAGAAGAACATGAGTCGAGCAAAAAAAGAATTTCTTCAACAAAAAAGTGTATTATGTTAATTGTATGAGTGAATAAAAGTCGAATAATTAGTCTGCTTTCGCTGCAGAATTAAAAGATGGACCTCTTTATGTATGTCGATTTTTTAATCCAGCAACAGACAAAACTCCTTTGTCAGGAGAAACAAGTTATTCTTTTGACTTGACAAAAGCAGAACAAATGTTCAACATACTTTTAAAAGATAAACAACTCGTACTTCCTAAAGGGAAAATAATGTCACCTATTTTTGAAATTAGAAATAAAAAATTTTGTAAATTTTGTCAAGCTCTTGGTCACTATACTAATAATTGTGTATGTTTCAGGGACTTGATACAGAAGGCAATCGAAGATGGTCGACTAAAATTTGCAGAGAAACTTGAGATGAAAGTGGATTTTGATCCTTTCTAGGTCACGTCGAACTTTGCTGAAACTGAGGAAATGGTTTTCTCAATCAACATGGCCTCTGTTGAGCCTATGGGAAAGGATGATCAATTCAAACTTGATATGTTCAAAGCTAAAAGGCCTGTTTACCCAAAGGCAAGGGAGGACCTATTGGATTTTTTGCTAAGGTAAAGAGAAGAAGAAGGCAACATTGCTATATGCCCTTGGTGTATTGCTTTATTCGACACCTCAGCTGCTAAGGCCTTTGACTCCTACAAAAAGAGTAAAGAGCATGTACATCAAGAAGGGCTGAGGCAAGCTCGACTAAAACAGGGTTGTAAGAATAAGACTTTGCAAGCACCCCTGTTAAGCAGCAAATGTGCACGATGGTAATTGTTGATTAGAAACCCCAAGGGGTGCCAAATCAAACTAGAGTGCCTCTGGCTAATGTGTCAAATAATAAGTACAAAATAATGCTCCAAACTACTCAAGGAATTATAACTTTAACGTTACTAGAGCAAGTTTTGAAAATTAGGCTGGAAACCAGAAGAAAGGTGTTTCTTGACGAGGGGCAAGCAGAAGAGGTAGCGGTCGAACTAGATCTCGACGCAATTTTCAAGACAGAGCTCCCTTCATTCCAAGAATTTTGGCTCCAGCACAAGGGGTTTATGTCAGCGCAGAGGGTCTGTATCCATAATTGAATAAGGAGAGAAAGTCACCTATTAAGTAAGAATGAAAGGAGGATAAAACATCCTCGATTAAGGGCCAGGAACCAAAAGGATGTGTTGAAAGATACATCGACAACCATCCAATTCCCAAGGGTAAAGAAGAGGAACATGCATTGACATAAACTTTTGATTCTGGATTCGAGGATGACTTGGGATGTCATGTTTCGTGAAACTGGTTTTGGATATGTGACCACAGTGTCAGTACTCCCTTTCGACTTCTAGGGTAACCTTGAAGGCCCTTGGAATGGTCTCGAAGGAGATCGCGATGATGTTGTCCCAAGAGACAAGTGCAGATTTGTTGAAAATGAGTTGATTAAAGAATAGTTGTTTGATAGGCCTAATGAGATAACCAAAGGTCATCTTCGACATTTGCATATCAAAGACAAAGTGAAAATATTGGTAATCAATCACATCCTAGTGGATAGGGGAGCATCGGTTAATTTGCTTCCGAAAATTATGCTGCCATTGTTTCAAAAGATAGTCAAAGATTTGATAAAGACAAACTTGGATGTTATTGGATTCAATGGTAAGTCGACAACTGCCTTGGGTATGATCCTACTCAGGTTGAAGGTGGGAAGTGTCAAAAGACTGATGGTATTCATAGTGGTGCCTACCAAGACTACTTTTAATATGCTATTGGAAAGAGATCAGATCCATGGAGTAGGGCAATCCCTTCGACCCTATATCAGAAGTTGGTGATTTAGGATGGAGATGGCAAGATTGAGGATATTGAAGCTAATGACAACCCTTGTTATGTTGAACAGATGAATGTCAGTTTCAAGGAATATCATGCTAGTGTTCGACCACTAGACATTGATATGAGCACCTTTGACCCAAATCTTATCAAAGGTTGCTATGTTGGGCTCATGGTAAGAAGTTGGTCCCTAAGGCCAAGGAAATCTCGGCCACACAACCCATTTAATGGATATATCGAGCCACTAGGCACGACTCTCAGTCTATATGGTTGAGAAGGAGTGCACATGTAAGTGTGCACTAGATTATATATATGATCTCAATACCTTAGGGTTTGAGAAGTCTGATTTATTTTCAGAAGATTTGCACAATAAAAAAAATTAAAGTACAAGACCTTCTCGAGAAAGTCGATATTGGTGGAGAAGTTCGAGTCACTTATGTAAGCAAGTACTTGGACCTTGACTTCGAAGAGGAGTTAATAAAGGTGATGAAGAAATATCAAGATTGTTTTGCCTGTCAATATGAGGAAATACCTGGGTTGGATAGATCTTTGGTCGAGCACAAGCTCCCTATCATTCCTAATGCTTGACCCATCAATCAAGCTCCCAAACAGTTTGCACCTGAAATCATGGTTAAGATTAAAATGGAGGTCGAGTGCTTGTTGAAAGAAGGATTTATTCGAACGACCAGGTACATCGAATGTATTTCTAACATTGTCCTTTTTATTAAAAAGGATGGTAAATTAAGAGTGTGTGTTGATTTCAGGGATTTGAATAAAGTAACACCAAAAGATGAGTATCACATGCCAATTGCAGAGATGTTGATCGACTCTGCAGCAGGAAGCAAACTTCTGAGTTTCATGGATGGATACTTGGGATACAATCAGATATTCATATCTTAAGATGTGTCAAAAACGGCATTTCGATGCCCGGGAGCTATTGGCACCTATGAATGGCTAGTCATGCCATTTGGATTAAAGAATGCGAGGCCACTTACCAAAGAGCGATGAACTCTATTTTTCATGATTTTGTTAGTAAATTTATAAAAATTTACATTGTTGATGTGGTTGTGAAGTCGAAATTGAAACAGTCTCATCTAAGTAACTTACAAACTGCTTTTAAATTAATGAAACATCATCGACTTAAGATGAATCCATTAAAATTTGCTTTTGGTATATCTGCAGGAAACTTCCTAGGATTCATTGTGTAGAAAAAAGAGTAGCTGTCAACACCAACAAATGCAAGGCTATTTTCATTTCAGTACCTCCCAAGAATAAGAAAGAACTTCAATCTTTCTTAGGTAAAGTAAATTTTCTTTGACATTTTATTTCAAACCGTTTAGGTAAAAAAAGATATTTTCTCCTTTGTTAAAATTGAAACAGGGAAAAGAATTCAAATGAGAGGATGAACACTAAAAGGCATTCAACCAGATAAAGCAATACCTGACTTCACCACTAATCCTAGCGCCTGTCAAGCAAGGTCGACGATTTAAGTTATACATAGCTGCATTGGAAAGAACCTTAGGGAGGATGCTGGCCAAAGAAGATGAAGATGGTAACGAGAGAGTAGTTTACTATCTAAGTCGAATGTTGACTGATGTAGAAACTAGATATACTGTAATCGAAAAGTGATAAACCCCAATTTTGTGGTTTATCTTGTGCTTAATTTTGGGGGTTTTATCAACTTATCTCACATTTATTCAATGAAATAGCATGCTTTTGTAATTCTCCCTAATTTGTACTTAAGAGTGAAAACATGCTTTTTAAGCCTTAAAATAGCTAAATTTAATCCACTTTGATTCTACTCGATGCCTTGATATGTTTGTTGAGTAATCTCAGGGTTTATAAGACAAGGATTGGATGGAAGAATTGAAGAAAAAGCATACAAAGTGAAGAACTCATAAAGAAATGAGCATTTGGACGATTCAAGGCCACACGCACGCGTCATCCATGCGTACGCGTGAGGAGGGAATTTGCCGGCAATACGCACGCATCACCCACGCGTACGCGTGAAAGAGAACTTTGCCAATCGACGTGCACGCGTCAACCACGCGCACGCGTGACGCTAGTCACGTGACCTCATTAAAGTGAATATGTTGAGGGCGATTTTTGACCTTTTCAGTCCCAAATCCAACTCATTTTTAAAACTATTTGATGTAGAATTCAAGAGAGAACAAGGGGGGAGCAATTAGATAGTGTAGGAAATATGCTTTAGGTTAGTTCTAGAGAGAGAAGCTCCCTCTTCTCTCTAGAAATTAGAGTTCTTAGTTTAATTTTCTTCTAGATTTAGGTTTTGATTCTTGTTTTCAATTAGTTTTTCTTGCAATTTCTTTTTATTACATCTCTGTTCTCTTAGTTCTTCTTGTTAATTTTCCTTTTATGTCACTTTAGTTTTATGAACACTCTTCGTACTTTTAATTTCAATTAATGCAATTTGATGTTTTATGTTTCTTTCTTACTTGTTTGAGTTGTTATTTGTTGATTTCTTGCATTGGGTAGTTGTAGATTTTATCTTTCTTGTCATTTTATTATGCTTTCCTTTTGTGCCTTTCAAGGGTTTGACAAAATGCTTGGTTGGATTTTAGAGTAGATTTTGAGCATTCTTGGCTTGGAAAGAGAAATTGGGCAATCTTGAGTCATTAATACCCAATTTAGATTGGTAATCTAGAATGATTAGTTAGTCTTGTATCCATTAACATTACTTATGGATTGGGATCAACTAGTCCTATTTGACTTTCTCTCAATGTGAAAATAACATTATACTTTCTTCTGATGTTGGAGATGACGAAATAGGATTAGCTTTTGTTAATTATTATATTATGGTTAATGATTAGGATAGAAAACCTTAATTCTCAATCCTTGCCATGAATGCCTCTTTTTAGTATTTGTTATCTTTAGTTGTTTGATTTATTTTCTTGTCATTTAATTTCTAGTCTTATTATATGCAAACCACCCTTTGAACCTCATAACCAATAATGTGCATACCTCATTGTAATTCCTTTGAGAGATGACCTGAGATCTAATACTCTTGGTATTTTTATTGGTTTACACTTATGACAAAAAAAATTAAACTTTGATTGAGTGTTATCTGTCGGTTTGAAACTATACTTGCAACAAAGTTATTTCTCTTACCGAGAAGAAATTCTAAGCCGACGGTTTCACTCTTTCAAGTTTTTGGCACCGTTGCTGGGGAATTGTAATGTGTGCTTGTTATTGGTTATTGTATATATGTTAATAGTGTGAATAGGTTTGCTCTTTGTTTGTTTGCTTGTTTGAGTCACTAGTTAGGTTCTTGTTTCTTTATCTCTTAATAGTTTTGTTTTTATTTTTCCTTTTCACTATGAATTCTCAGCTATGAGTTTGGTTCAAACTATATTGTAGGAAATGGAAGCTTCAATGAGGATTTGCATCAAGAATTTGGAAATCAAAGGTGGGAGGAGCCTCAAGCATATAGACAACCTTCTTGGAAACAACCTCCTCCGATTACTTATGGATACAATCCAACTCCTAATACTTACCAATCTAATGGACGTGGTGACCCTCATTGTGGTTGTCAACCACAATCACCACATGTATATAATCCCTTCCCTCAACATAGTCCTCAACAACCTTACTCACAAGCCCCACACCACCATTCACCTCCATACAATCCTAACCCATACCCACCATACAAATAACCATATGAGCCATACTTAGAACCACCACCATTCCAATATCAATATTCTCAAGAACCATCAATCCCATATACATCACCTTCATACCCTTACCAAGGTGAACCGCCTTCCAATTATGAACCCTTTCTCCCAAACAATGAACCCTCTCTCCCACCACCTCCTTCAATGGATGAAGCTCTCCATACCTTCTTGCAAGAATAACAAAGAGATATTAGCTCTTATATCCAAAAGCAAGAAGAACAGCAAAAGGAGCTAAAGAAGTTAGAAACCATATTGGTTACCATGGCTGAAGCCGCTAACTGCATGGCCTCCCACCTAAGCTCATGCATTCAAGACACTCCCATTGACGAATGTAGAGGATCAACCAAAGAGCATAGTGAGGGAGTGAATTTGGAGCTTCAAGGTCAAGAAGAGGAGTTGAAGCAAGAATCGCAACCAATGGAGGAAGTTGAGACAATTAAGCCGGAAGGTGTCTGACGTTAGGATTTTTGCCAGTAAAGAATGTCATAAAAACAGTCGCGTTGTAGATATAGTCTCTAAACCGACAAAAATCCCTTCGTACAAACGTTTTGGTTGTCACAAGTAACAAACCCCTTTGAAATTGATAACCGAGTATTCAAACCTCGGGTCGTCTTCTCAAGGAATTGCAGGGAAGTATGTTCTTATTATTGGTTATGAGATTGTAAATTGGGGGTTTTGGAAGTTTGGGCAATGCGCACAGGTATATTTTCGAGCAATAAAAATAAATAAATAACTGTAAAATAAACTTTTAACAAGGTATGAGAACCGAAAATCCTGTCCTTATTATCCTTATCAGATGTGATGAGAATTGGATTTTAATCCCACTTAGTTAAGTCAAGTGGACTAATTAGCTTGATTCTCAAGTCCTAGTCAACTCCTGTGGAGAGACTAGTGTTAGAGCAATCCTAGCTAAAGCAAAATCAGCCAATTTCAACCACTCCTGAGTTTGACAACTCAAGTGTTACCAATTACCTAACCAAAGCCAAAAGGGAAGAGAATCTACTTGAATGAAAATAATTTGGATACACACAGAGCATTAATAAATTAAAGAGAACAATCATAAGTCTGAAATACCTCAAATAACATTAATTAAGAAAATTATATGTAACACGGAAGAGTTCATAAGTTAAATAAAAATAAATAAAAATAAAGAACCTGGGATTGAGAGTCACTCCTAAAACTAAGAGAAGTCCTAAATCCTAAATCCTAATCCTAAGAGAGAAGAGAGAACCTCTCTCTCTAAAAACTACATCTACTCCTAAAAAATATGAATTATGAGAGCCTCCCTATGAATGGATGCATTTCTCCACTTTATAGCCTCTAATCTGTGTTTTCTGGGCCGAGAACTGGGTCAAAATAGCCCAGAATTCGCTGGTTGCGAATTCATTTGCGCTGATTTCCGTCACTTGCGACGCGGCCGCATGGATCACGCGGTCGCGTCGCCTAGCGTCAGGAGAACTATAGCATATTATATATCAAATCGAAGCTCCGGACGTTAGCTTTCCAACGCAACTGGAACCGCGTCGTTTGGACCTCTGTAGCTAAAGTTATAGCCGTTTGAGTGCAGAGAGGTCAGGCTGCACAGCTTAGCAATTTCTCCAACTTCTTGCATTCCTTCCACTTTTGCATGCTTTCTTTCCATCCTCCAAGCCATTCCTGCCTTATAATATCTGAAAACACTTAACACACATATCAAGGCATCTAATGGTAATAAGAGAGGATTAATAATAAGCAAATATAAGATCAGAGAAGCATGTTTTCAATCAAAGCACATAATTAGGAAGGCAAATGTAAAACCATGCAAATAATATGAATAAGTGGGTAAAGAGTAGATAAAAACCACTCAATTGAGCACAAGATAAACCATAAAATAGTGGTTTATCAATCTCCCCACACTTAAACACTAGCATGTCCTCATGCTAAGCTCAAGAGAAGCTATAAAGGTGAAGAGGAATGATAGAATGTATGAAATGCAATCCTATCTATATGAATGCAACTAAATGTGAAATGATTCTACCTACTTGGTTAAAAAGTAAATAAGCTCTTCAAGACAAACATAAATCAGATTTCACTAATTCAAATTATACAGTAAAAGATAAGTAAACTTGTAAGAAGATAGCTTATGAAAGCAGGGAACATAGAATTAAGCACTGAACCCTCACTGGTAGTGTATATCACTCTAATCTCTCAAGTGTATAGGGTTATTCACTCAATTTTCTGCTAACCTTGCTTTCTAAGGCTTGCTCTTCATCTAACAATCAACATAAATTTAATGCACAAATACACAAATCAAGAGGTCTTTTAAGGGTTGTAATGGGGTTAGGGTCAAGGTCTTTTAAGGGTTGTAATGGGGTTAGGGTCAAGGTAGGATTGTATTTGGTCAAGTGGACTAAAATCTGAATCCTTAGTTAACTTAAACTTTCCACCTAACTTAAACAATCCATGTAATCACAGTACAAAATCCTTAACATTTATATATATATTATTTTTTTTTTATTTTTCTCAATGCATATGATTAAGATATTGAATGTATGAATCATGTTCTAAACATTTCTTTCACATAAAGATATATAATACCCAATTCTTAAGCCAAATATTTCCAAACCTGCTTTTCCCACACTTAAATCATAAGCACTCTCACTAGTCTAAGCTAACCAAGGATTCAAATTTAAGGACATTATTGTTTTCCGCTTAGAGTTAATGATGTGCTAAAGTAAGGAACAAAGGGGTATAATAGGCTCAAATTGGTTTGCAAAGGATAATGAAAGGTAAGGCCATATGGGTATGTAAGCTCAGTGAAACAAAGGCCTCAATCATGTAAGTGCATGCATACATCAAACCATGGAAATATAGAATTAAGCAAGACAAAGATCACAATTTTAGAGAGAAAAACACACATCAAAAAAATAAAATATTGGTTGTAAAATGCAACCAATTCAAATAGGCTCAAAAATCTCACAGGTTTTGTGTGTTCGAGCTCTAAATCATGTTCCAAAATAATATCTCTTCAAACAAGTGTAACATAAAATTTTATTCAAATTAGTGAAATACTCTAAAAAGTTTCTTGAAAAAGAAAATATTACTTTAACCAGGTGGTAAAATATGCAAAAAAATCAAACAAATATGCAATCAAACATGCAAATGCAACAATGAACAAAAAAATAAAATAAAAATTTTTTGTGTTGAGTCAGGAAATAACTAACCCATGGAGATCGGTATCGACCTCCCCACACTTAAAGATTGCACCGTCCTCGGTGCATGCTAAGATGTGCAGGTGGACGGGTTGTGGTTTCTCAGCTGGGCTCTTTTTTTTGTTCCTTTCCTTGCCGGTGGTTTGGGAGTAGCTTTCTCCTTTCCTTCCTTGGTGGCCATCCTGAAGAAGGGAAGAGAAAGTAAATTAAATTCAAATAGATATATAGCAAGGAAGAGAATGGAAGAGTGGTGATGGATGCACATTAGGATATAATTGACATTAACACATGCTCTCGAGTACATGTGAAAAGCCAGCAATGAAAAAGAGCCAGTGCATCGAAAGATAAGTGGATGCAAGGTGTTTATTGGCATGCCAGAAAAGGGCATGAGTAGCATAGACCAAGCATTACTTGTAATAAATTACCATGTTTGTATTGACAATTAAATTCAATTAATAAAATAAGAAGGAGAATTTGTGAAAAGCAAGCATTGAATAGTAGAGTAAAGTAATGTAGAAAAGTGCATAGTACTATATGGGCTTTTTCACAAACACATGGCATGCATGGTAAATAAGATATAAAAAGTATAAAATTGAACATGCAAGCAATCCCTTAAAAATAATAATAATTGTCAAATAAATTGTAACAAGTCACAAGCATATAATGAGGGATAATGACTCAAAGAATTTCTAGCACCAATGAAAATAATGCAATGAATGAAAGTATGCAAATAAATGAAATAAAATAGAATGGAAGTGAAAGAAAATAAGAGAGGAAGAAGAAAGAAATAAGAAAAGAGAAGAAAAATAAGGATTAGGGAAGAAAAGATAAGAAAATTGGCTGATCTGGATATTCTGTGCGCCGCCTGTGACGTGGACGCGTAAGTGACGCGGTCGCGTGGTGCGTGATAAGGTCAAGTGACGCGGACGCGTGGGTCACGCGATCGCATGGCCTGTTTTATGCGATTGGCGCGAGTGCAGCCTCGTGGTTGCGCAACTCTCTGTTCGAAACTCTTTTTGCCAAAATTCTGGGTGACGCGATCGCGTGGGGCATGCGATCGCGTGAGTGGTCATCATGGGGATATGACGCGGACGCGTGAGGCACGCGTTCGCGTGGTGAGGCTTGGGCTACCAGCACGAGTCCAGCCCAACTCCAGCTCAACTTTCGGCCATGCACCTGGTTGACGTCGATTTTCAGGTCATGCGGCCGCGTGGGGCACGCGGTTGCGTGGGAGGCCATTATTCCCATATGACGCGGTCGAGTCAGTGACGCGGTCGCGTGGGTCGATTTGTGCCATTGGCACGCCTCCAGCGCTGCTCCTGCGAAACTCTCTGTCCATATTAATATTGTCTCCCATCTCCTTGCGACGCGGATGCGTCGCTGATGCGGTCGCATCGCGTGCTTGCTTTTTTTTTTTTTTAAATCTGAAAAGATGCAGAATGCAGTGTTAATATGAATGTGATGCAAAACTCCAGGTTCAATATAATAAAATAAAATAAAATTTCAAAAACAAATAAAACTAAATAAAATTAAAATTGAGAAAGGAATGATTATACCATGGTGGGTTGTCTCCCACCTAGCACTTTTAGTTAGAGTCCTTAAGTTGGACATTTGATGAGCTTCCTGTTATGGTGGCTTATGCTTGTATTCATCCAGGAATCTCCACCAATGTTTGTATCTCCAGTAACCTCCGGGATCCCAAACTAAGCATGTAAAGCCCTTAAGAAGCTTCAAACAGATTCTTAGGCTCCCGGAGTGACAAATGTCATAGCAGATTCCAAGATCCCAAATCTTGCTTTTACACCCGTCTTTGTGTTGATCATTATGATTCCATCTGGGTGGCAAGCAATCTGAATTCTCACTGAAGTGTCCAAACAACTTCCTAGACCCATTCAGTTGAGCTTTATACCAACCTTTGCGTTTAAACTTAAAGCTTCCAACCTTGCAGGACAATTCTTACCACTGACCATCTTCCTCTTACTCTTAATGTCACAAAGAGCTCTAAGTTGACCATCCGTCTCCAGTAGCCCATATTCAAGTGGAATTAGAAAGCTATGGGATATGAATTTTACCCACTTGAATGTTGTGAAGGATGATGGCAACTTAGGGGGAGGTATTTTTAATGAAATTGCAAGTTCCACTCCCTTGTGCTCTTCTTTGATAATTACCACCTCTTTGCAAGCTCCTTCAATTTCAACCTCTTCCTCTTGGTAGCTCTCTTTCAATTCAATCTCCTCTGCATTGCTTTCCAAGGGTATGGGAGGTTGTGCTTCTTCTTCTTGAATCTCCATCTCTTGATCAACCTCTTCCAAGTCTTCAACTGTGATATGCCTTGGAGGTTGTACACCCTCCTTAGCATCAATTTCAAACGTCTTGGAAGGGGGTTCTATGACTGGACTTTCCCATGGAGGTTCTGCATCTTCTAAGTCTTCAACCACTTCTTCTTCTTCTTGAACAATGACAACATCTTCTACTTGTTCTAGTACGAATTCATTCTCTGTCTTGTCCACTGGGGTTTCTTGTATCTCCTTTATGCTACGCTCTTCACTAGACTGTCCACATGGAGCTGTGGCTGATCCTTGTGTATTTAAGCGTCTAGAAGCCCATTGAATTAATACTTGCCCCAGTTGTTGAACGGTTGCCTGACATCGATCCACTGTTTCCTTGAGATGATCGTTTGCCTCTTGATGCACTTGGATTTCATAAATAGGATCATAGTGCTCTTGGATTGATGGATATGGAGATGGTGAATATTGAAGTGGTGGTTCTTGTGAGTAATTGGGTTGGAATTGGGGTGGTTCTATATATGGTTCATATGGCTCATAAGGTGGTTGGTATGGTGGTTGAGGGTTAGGGTCATATGGAGGTGAATGGTGGAAAGAGGCTTGTGAGTTTGGTGGTCCAAAGTTATGTTGAGGAGAGGGTTCATAGGCATATGGTGGTGGTTGTTGATAATCAAAAGAGTGCTCACCATAGCCATTGCCTTGATATGCATCACAGAATGGTTGTTGATAGTCCATTGGAGGTGGTTGTTGCCATGAGGGTTGATTAAATCCTTGTGACTCCTCCCATCTTTGATTCTTCCAACCTTGATGCCTGTTCTCATTATAGTTTCCATTCCTAACAACAACATTGGAATCAAACTTGAAGCGAGAGGGGTGAGAATTCATAGTAGCTAATAAAAAATTAAAAATAAAAATAAAAATAAATTTAAATTAAAAGGTTATTTAAATTTTTGAATTTTGAAATTTTGAAATTTGAAATTTGAAAATTTTTAAATTTGAATTTTGAAAAAAATTTTAAATTTGAATTTTTAAATTTGATTTTTGAAATAAGATAAGATAAAATAAAAATTTTAAAATAAAAAAAACCAATAACCTCTTAACTTAAGAAAAAGTAAAAATAAAAATAAAAATAAAAACAAATAAACAAGCAAAAATAAAATATTTACAATAACAAAAAATAAGGCACACGTTTACAATTCCCCGGCAACGGCGCCATTTTGACGTTAGGATTTTTGCCAGTAAAGAATGTCATAAAAACAGTCGCGTTGTAGATATAGTCTCTAAACCGACAAAAATCTCTTCGTACAAACGTTTTGGTTGTCACAAGTAACAAACCCCTTTGAAATTGATAACCGAGTATTCAAACCTCGGGTCGTCTTCTCAAGGAATTGCAGGGAAGTATGTTCTTATTATTGGTTATGAGATTGTAAATTGGGGGTTTTGGAAGTTTGGGCAATGCGCACAGGTATATTTTTGAGCAATAAAAATAAATAAATAACTGTAAAATAAACTTTTGGCAAGGTATGAGAACCGAAAATCCTGTCCTTGTTATCCTTATAAGATGTGATGAGAATTGGATTTTAATCCCACTTAGTTAAGTCAAGTGGACTAATTAGCTTGATTCTCAAGTCCTAGTCAACTCCTGTGGAGAGACTAGTGTTAGAGCAATCCTAGCTAAAGCAAAATCAGCCAATTTCAACCACTCCTGAGTTTGACAACTCAAGTGTTACCAATTACCTAACCAAAGCCAAAAGGGAAGAGAATCTACTTGAATGAAAATAATTTGGATACACACAGAGCATTAATAAATTAAAGAGAGCAATCATAAGTCTGAAATACCTCAAATAACATTAATTAAGAAAATTATATGTAACACGGAAGAGTTCATAAGTTAAATAAAAATAAATAAAAATAAAGAACCTGGGATTGAGAGTCACTCCTAAAACTAAGAGAAGTCCTAAATCCTAAATCCTAATCCTAAGAGAGAGGAGAGAACCTCTCTCTCTAAAAACTACATCTACTCCTAAAAATTGTGAATTGTGAGAGCCTCCCTATGAATGGATGCATTCCTCCACTTTATAGCCTCTAATCTGTGTTTTCTGGGCCGAGAACTGGGTAAAAAATAGCCCAGAATTCGCTGGTTGCGAATTTATTTGCGCTGATTTCCGTCACTTGCGACGCGGCCGCATGGATCACGCGGTCGCGTCACCTAGCGTCAGAGGAACTATAGCATATTATATATCAAATCGAAGCCCCGGACGTTAACTTTCCAACGCAACTAGAACCGCATCGTTTTGACCTCTATAGCTAAAGTTATAGTCGTTTGAGTGCAGAGAGGTCAGGCTGGACAGCTTAGCAATTTCTCCAACTTCTTGCATTCCTTCCACTTTTGCATGCTTTCTTCCCATCCTCCAAGTCATTCCTGCCTTATAATATCTGAAAACACTTAACACACATATCAAGGCATCTAATGGTAATAAGAGAGGATTAATAATAAGCAATTATAAGATCAGAGAAGCATGTTTTCAATCAAAGCACATAATTAGGAAGGCAAATGTAAAACCATGCAAATAATATGAATAAGTGGGTAAAAAGTAGATAAAAACCACTCAATTGAGCACAAGATAAACTATAAAATAGTGGTTTATCAGTGTCATTGAAGAATTAGGAGAGGTTGATCAAGAATTGGACTCGATTATTGATGAGTTATTGTCTACACTAACAAATCACCTCGATGATCCTATTGAACCTTCTTCCATTGAGCTTGAAAGCAATGTTAAGGAGGGTGCGTAACTTCCAAAGCATATAATGAATGATGAAGAATTGGAAGAAGTTGAGTAAGCAATAAATCTTCCTCTTGAGGATGATTCCACACCAACACATGATCCTTTTGAGATTGAGGAGTCTTTTCTCATTAAATTGAGGTAGATATTGAGATAAGTTCCACATTACCTCCAAGTTGTGACATGAAAGATGGAGGAGAGTTAGAAGAGGTTGGTGAGGAAGTGATCAAATGTGAAGAACCTTGTCAAGGGGTGGACATGAAAGATGCTTGTTGTAACGACCCAACTCCCAGTATGCCATGGTCATACAAGAAGCCAAGTGTTACTAACTTGTTCTTCCTAATTATTAACTATTACTTAATATATGAGCCTGTTTCTTGTTAGAATGTTGCCAATTTTATGGGTAACTTTTTTTTTTACTTATATCGTTGCGAGCGAGGGAGTAAAATAAATAAGCACACACTGATAGAAATAATAAGGAAGCACAAAGAAACATATAACTCAACTAATATTATACATCATGTATACTATAACAAAACATATAGCGTTCACAAAAGATTAAGTCAGTTTACATCCTCGTCATCCTACGTAGCTAATATATACACGACACTCCCAGGACCTGGCCCTTACAAAAAGCCGCTAAGCTGGCGCCCAGGCTAGCTTAACCACTATATAGCTCCTAGCTCTCGGGTGTACTAACACAAATGAGAGACTAACTAACAGATAATGTTAGACTAGAGTGTCATCAAAAGAATTCCCCTACTGCTGTCAAGATATATCTACACGTGGTCGATTGGAAGATCGTCATGAGGCTCATCCATCTCCTCATCCTGCTCTATCTCTATCTCAGGATCCTCCTCCTCCTCATCGTCCGCAGCTGCAGCCATACCCTCAGATCAAACAGAAACACTACTGTCACTATGTATAAACCATTCGCGAGCACAGGTCCGTTCGTGTAAATAGGAGCTACCCCATCATCCGGTAGTGTCGGCTCAGCAGGCTGTGGAAAGTCTAGGATTGGCTCAGGGGAAAAGTCCCACTTTGGTGGAATCATAGGTACATAGTCACCAGCTAACTCGGGCTCATCAGGTATAATAGGCTCAGGTGCCACCTCATTCAAGGGTTGAGCTGGTATAGGGTGTCCGGTACTATCGAGAAAAGGATGCCCAGGAGCGTCAGGGTGTAACCAAGATAAGGGAAAGTCGTAAGGAGCATTAGGGTCAAAATACAGGATATACAGAGGAGGTTGGAAGGGACAGTTTTGTAACGCGTAATGTCTCATACGAGGCTTCGTACTCAAAATGTATTAACCATAGTACACTGGGTCCTCATAAATGTAAAGGTCTTTGACTTCATAGAATATCACGCTCATTTTCCATCTGATGGGGGAGAAGAGAGAAGGGGGTAAGAACTGGGGAGTTCTTAGTAGGACCGGGGTTATTAGTTAAGTTCATTAATTCCGTGTTGTTTAGCAGATAAATAGCAGAATACCGAGAAGCAGTGAACAGAAGAAACAGATAACTAGAGAAAACAGAGAAAACAGAAAGCAAAACACAAACAAGAGAATACAAGAAAATAAAACACAGACACAGTGAATAGAATACAAACAAAGAAAGCATACATTCAAACAACAACCATAACAGAGTAAATGCGCAACCAAGTATGATGCATGTCTAGCCCTAGTGCAGGTAATGAGCTCATCTGTCGGTTTCTACCCGCTCCCGACGTAACCCGAAGCAGCTGAAACAGGTATGGCTTTCCAGTTAGCTATACCCCTGTGTACAGGAAATAACCCCTCTGCCACCACAGGGTCCACTGCACGCAGGAAATAACACATCTGCCACTGCAGGGATGTATGCCGACACACCTTCTGTATACAGGAAATAACCCCTTTGCCACTACAGAAATGGAACAGGTGGTCACGGTACTTCTGTAGCAGGAAATAACCCCTCTGCCTTACAGAAATGAAATATGGATCTGTACCGCAGGAAAGCGTTCTCAGTGGTCGTACCACCATCTATCTGACTGCCTTCACGTAGCAGATCATCACATAATCATTCTCATTATTATCATTCATTATCATTCTCATTATTCATCATCACTTTCACATTCTTATGCAGTACCTCTTTCTTTCTCTGTTCAATCATACTATACAAACTTTACATCTTTCACTTTTACAATATCTTGGCTCAAACCATTTCTCTTTATCATATTACTCTTTTCTCTTTGTATCTCTTTACTCTATTCTGGTTTCTCTTTTCTCTGTATCTCTTTACTTTTCTCTGATTACTCTTTCTTCTGTATCTATATCACTCTTTTTCTCTTTATCTCTTTACTTTACTCTGGTTACTCTGTTCTCTGTGTTACTTTATTCTGCTCTGATTTCTCTGCTTAACGTATGTATTTAAAGCTTATGTAAATTTCGGTATGAATAGTTAGCTTGTCCCAAGTATAGGTTCATTAAGTCTATACTGAAATAGTTTAACTTTTCATATAATACCTAACCCTAGTCGCAACTGAAGGACTAACTATGTTGCCTTAGTTCGTTTACTAGTCTCTGTCTGTTTTTCTGTCATTAAAACTTTACAGACTTTTCTTTGTTTTTTTATCTTTTCTTCAGCTTTTTATATTTCTTTTATCTTTGCCTCAATGATATGTTCTTACCACTCCCTAAGTGTTTTATGAAGGTAATTATGAGATTCTGAGCTTAAAGTTGTCTTTCTAAAGCTTTTACAGAAAACTGCCTTTTCCGCATTATTTTATTATTTTTATTAAAATATTATTCTTAATTAAATATTATTATTTAATATTTTATTATTATTTATTATTTTATCATTAAATTTTCGAAAATTACCTTATCTTTACCTTTAACCTTTAAAATTCACTTTTTACCACCCGTAACTTTTAATATTTCTACTTTAACCACCCTAACTTTCAGAAATTACCAAATAACCCCTCAAACACCAAAATATTTACTTCCTTGCCCTTTGTAGGATCTAAAAGGTGTTCTTCAATGTTCTTCACCACACTCAAAGTGTTCTTCGTGTTCTTCGTATATTCTTCAAATTCTTTCTCTGTTTTTACCCGTTTTTCAGTCTTTTCAGCAACCGATTTTTACCAAAATTCAAAATAAATTCCCAGCCACAAAAACCCCATCTTTTCTACATGTTTTATACACAAATTGAACCCCAATTTAAGGATTAGGATTCGTTTTTCCAGCTGCACTCAAGAACATATTTCATAGCTTGAATATCATCAAATTTAATCAAATTTTTACCAAAGTTTCAGCAAGAATCACTCATATAAATCATCAATTTCAAGCACAGCCAAACCATATCATAATGACACAACTCAAACACAATCCATCAAGATTAAATTCATCAAACCCTACTTTGATTTGCTGCTCCAAATCCGGTTACTCTTTGAAGTGTTCTTAAAGCAATTTTTCCTCCTAAAACACATCAAGAACAACTTTAAAACTCTAAACCATCAACTAAACAAACTTCAGAAACATCTTAGGAAGGTTATCCTCACCTTAAACATGCAGGAAATCAATGATCTTTGGGCCACAAGTCAAGCTAAGCAAGAGGTCTAAGGAAGAATATCAAGAAAACACTTGTTTAAGTATGTTTCCTTGAAAACCGAATTCAAGTGGGAAAGGGACAGCCATCTAACCTTATTTCCAGCCTTGATAAGTTACATGGTTATGTAGAAAAAGAAGAGAGGATCATTTTGGTAAAATCGGAGTTTTGATTTGAGTTTTAGTTCAGAAGAAATCAAGCTTTGAAGATTAAGTGTTCATGAAAGTTTCTCTCTTTTCTCTCTTGTTATTTTTGTCCAAAATGAAGAAATGAGACAGCCTTGGAGTGTCTTGGGGGTGTAGGGTGAGTTGTGATTGGTTGGCTTGGAGGTGGATTAAAATAATATTAAAATATCTCAGGTGTATAACTACTAAAACTAGATGTATCGGAACACTTGTAAAAACATCTCTAAAAATTATTTTTTGAGCTACTAGCATAAATGACACTAGTAACATATTTATTATGAGAGAAAAACATGTATAATGAGGCCTTAGCATTGCTAAAGTCATCAGAGAGTGTTGGTGCTAAGCTACACCAGTAAACTGTGAACCCGGTTAAACCAATTTTCTGTTTTTGACTAAAACTGACCAGGTAACCTTATAATATCATTCAAGAAGCTTATGATACTAATATAATGATAATTTTATCCTATTACCTCTCTTCTCTCATGAATTGAGTTTGGTTCATTAAACTGAGACTATTTACGAAAAACAGAATCAAAACTCCTAACCGATACGGTTCAAAAACTAGGTTCTTCGTGACTACGTTATCGAGCTTGCCTCGGAAAAGGTTCTAGCTTAAAGATGACATAATGACAATGAGGATTGAGATACTTGATGATATATCAAAGGTTCTCCCCTTACTGATCTTCCGGGAAAATCCGTACTTTCAGAAAAGATCTCGCGTACTAAAAAATCAGGGTTGTTACACTTGTCAAGAAGTGGAGGTAGTCAAAGAAGAGCACAAGGGAGTGGAAATTACAATGCCATTGGAAGCTGATGAGCGGATAATATATACGCTTTTTGGCATTATTTTTAGTATATTTTTAGTATATTTTAGTTAGTTTTCATTATATTTTTATTAGTTTTTATGCAAAAATCATATTTCTGGACTTTACTATGAGTTTGTATGTTTTTCTGTGATTTCAGGTATTTTCTGGCTGAAATTGAGGGACCTGAGCAAAAATCTGATTCAGAGGCTGAAAAAGGACTGCAGATGCTGTTGGATTCTGACCTCCCTGCACTCAAAGTGGATTTTCTGGAGCAACAGAGGCCCAATTGGCGCGCTCTCAATTGCGTTAGAAAGTAGACATTCTGGGCTTTCCAGCAATATATAATAGTCCATACGTTTCCCGAGATTTGATGGCCCAAATTGGCGTTCCAAGTCAGCATAGAAATTCTAGCGTCAAAACGCCAGAACTGGCATAAAAGTTGGAGTTAAACGCCCAAACTGGCACAAAAGCTGGCGTTTAACTCCAAGAAAAGTCTCTATACATGAAAGCTTTAATGCTTAGTCCAAGCCCACACCAAGTGGGCCCGGAAGTGGATTCTGCATCATTCACTCATTTCTGTAAACCCTAGGATACTAGTTTTCTACAAATAGGACCTTTTGCTATTGTATTTCATAGATTTTTACACACTTGATCATACTTTTGATCTCTTGATCACATTTGGGGGCTGGCCATTCGGCCATGCCTGGACCTTTTGTTTTTATGTATTTTCAACGATGGAGTTTCTACACACCATAGATTAAGGTGTGGAGCTCTGCTGTTCTTCATGAATTAATGCAAAGTACTATTGTCTTTCTATTCAACTCAAGCCTATTTCTGTTCTAAGATATCCATTCGTTCTTCAACATGATGAATGTGATGATCCGTGACACTCATCACCATTCTCACCTATGAACGTGTGCCTGACAACCACTTCTGTTCTACATGCAATCAAGCTTGAATGTGTATCTCTTGGGTTTCTAATCTAAGATTAGAACCTTCGTGGTATAGGCTAGAATTATTAGCGGCCATTCCTGAGATCCGGAAAGTCTAAACCTTGTCTGTGATATTCCGAGTAGGATCTGGGAAGGGATGACTGTGACGAGCTTCAAACTCGCGAGTGTTGGGCGTAGTGACAGACGCAAAAGGATCAATGGATCCTATTCCAACATGATCGAGAACTGACAGATGATTAGCCGTGCGGTGACAGCTGGTATGCGAAATTGTTACTCAGGTTGTAAAATTTGTTGTTCGTTCTCTCCCTAGCAATGGTGCCAAAGACTGGTGCACAATACCATGGTCCAAACATAACTTCACAACTTCGCACAACTAACCAGCAAGTGCACTGAGTCGTCCAAGTAGTAAAACCATACGTGAGTAAGGGTCGATCCCACGGAGATTGTCGGCTTGAAGCAAGCTATGGTCACCTTGTAAATCTCAGTCAGGAGGATATCAAATGGTTATGGAGTTTTCGAATAATAATAATAAATAAAAAGAAAATAAAGATAGAAATACTTATGTAAATCATTGGTGAGAATTTCAGATAAGCGTATAGAGATGCTTTCGTTCCTCTGAACCTCTGCTTTCCTACTGTCTTCATCCAATCCTTCCTACTCCTTTCTATGGCAAGCTTTCTGTAAGGCATCACCGTTGTCAATGGCTACATCCCATCCTCTCTGTGAAAAAGGTCCAAATGCTCTGTCACGGCACGGCTAATCATCTGGAGGTTCACGATCATACTGGAATAGGATTCACCCTCCTTTTGCGTCAGTCACTACGCCCAGCACTCGCGAGTTTGAAGTTCGTCACAGCCATCCCTTCCCAGATCCTACTCGGAATACCACAGACAGGGTTTAGACTTTCCCGATCTCAGGAATGGCCATCCATGGGTTCTAACTTATACCACGAAGATACTAATAACTCGGACTCGGTCCCCTGTATTAGATATCTAAGAGATATTCATTCTAGCTTGGTTGCATGTGGAACGGAAGTGTTTGTCAGGCACGCATTCATAAGTGAGAATGATGATGAGTGTCATATAATCATCACATTCATCATGTTCTTGGGGTGCGAATGGATATCTTAGAAGCGGAATAAGTTGAATTGAATAGAAAATAGTAGTACTTTGCATTAAATCATGAGGAACAACAGAGCTCCACACCTTAATCTATGGAGTGTAGAAACTCTACCGTTGAAAATACATAAGTGATGAAGGTCCAGGCATGGCCGAATGGCCAGCCCCTAAACGTGATCAATATGATTCAAAGATGAACTAAAAATCATAAGATGTCTAAAAGACTAGTAAAAAGTTCTATTTATACTATTCTAGTTACTAGGGTTTACAGAAATAAGTAATTGATGCATAAATCCACTTCCGGAGCCCACTTGGTGTGTGCTTGGGCTGAGCTTGAAGTTTACACGTGCAGAGGCTTCTTCTGGAGTTGAACGCCAAGTTGTAACGTGTTTTTGGCATTCAACTCTGGTTCGTGACGTGTTTCTGGCGTTTAACTCCAGACTGCAGCGTAGAACAGTCGTTCAACGCCTTTTTGCGTCATCTAAACGCGGCCAAAGTATGGACTATTATATATTGCTGGGAAGCCCTGGATGTCTACTCTCCAACGCAATTGGAAGCGCGCCATTTTGAGTTCTGTAGCTCCAGAAAATCCACTTTGAGTGCAGGGAGGTCAGAATCCAATAGCATCAGCAGTCCTTCTTCAACCTCTGAATCTGATTTTTGCTCAAGTCCCTCAATTTCAGCCAGAAAAAACCTGAAATCACAGAAAAACACACAAACTCATAGTAAAGTCAAGAAATGTGAATTTAACATAAAAACTAATGAAAACATCCCTAAAAGTAACTAGATCCTACTAAAAACATACTAAAAACAATGCCAAAAAGCGTATAAATTATCCGCTCATCACAACACCAAACTTAAATTGTTGCTTGTCCCCAAGCAACTAAAAATCAAATAGGATAAAAAGAAGAGAATATACTCTAAATTCCAAACTATCAATGAAACATAGCTCCAATCAGATGAGCGGGACTTGTAGCTTTTTGCCTCTTGAATAGTTTTGGCATCTCACTTTATCCATTGAGGTTCAGAATGATTGGCATCTATAGGAACTCAGAGTTCAGATAGTGTTATTGATTCTCCTAGTTCAGTATGTTGATTCTTGAACACAGCTACTTTATGAGTCTTGGCCGTGGCCCTAAGCACTTTGTTTTCCAGTATTAGCACCGGATACATAAATGCCACAGACACATAACTGGGTGAACCTTTTCAGATTGTGACTCAGCTTTGCTAAAGTCCCCAATTAGAGGTGTCCAGGGTTCTTAAGCACACTCTTTTTTTGCTTTGGACTTGACTTTAACCGCTCAGTCTCAAGTTTTCACTTAACACCTTCACGCCACAAGCACATGGTTAGGGACGGCTTGGTTTAGCCGCTTAGGCCAGGATTTTATTCCTTTAGGCCCTCCTATCCACTGATGCTCAAAGCCTTGGGATCCTTTTTATTTACCCTTGCCTTTTGGTTTTAAGGGTTATTGGCTTTTTGCTCTTGCCTTTTGGTTTTAAGAGCTTTTGGCTTTTTCTGCTTGCTTTTTCTCTCTTTTTTTTCGCTATTTTTTTCTATTTTTTTCTGCAAGCTTTTGTATTCACTGCTTTTTCTTGCTTCAAGAATCATTTTTATGATTTTTCAGATTATCAAATAACATGTCTCCTTGTCATCATTCTTTCAAGAGCCAACATATTTAACATTCATGAACAACAACTTCAAAAGACATATGCACTGTTCAGGCATTCATTCAGAAAATAAGAAGCATTGTCACCACATCAATATAATTAAACTAAGTTCAAGGATAAGTTCGAAACTCATGTACTTCTTGTTCTTTTGAATTAAAACAGTTTTCATTTAAGAGAGGTGATTGATTCATAGGACATTCATAACTTTAAGACAAAGTTACTAAATACTAATGATCATGTAATAAGACACAAACATGGATAAGCACTTAACATAAAGAAAATGAAAAACAGAGAATGTAAGAATAAGGAATGAGTCCACCTTAGTGATGGTGGCGTTTTCTCCTTGAGGAACCTATGATGTCCTTGAGCTCTTCTATGTCTCTTCCTTGTCTTTGTTGCTCCTCCCTCATTGCTCTTTGATCTTCTCTAACTTCATGAAGGGTGATGGAGTGCTCTTGATGTTCCACCCTTAATCGTCCCATGTTGGAACTTAATTCTCCTAGAGAGGTGTTGATTTGCTCCCAAAAATTTGGTGGAGGAAAGTGCATCCCTTGAGGTATCTCAGGGATTTCTTGATGATGAGCTTCCTCACGTGTTTCTTGAGCTCTATGAGTGGGCTCTCTTGTTTGCTCCATCCTTTTCTTAGTGATGGGCTTCTCTTCCTCAATGAGAATGTCTCCTTCTATGAAAGCTCCAGCTGAGTAACATAGATGGCAAATAAGATGAGGGAAAGCTAGCCTTGCCAATGGGGAGGGCTTTTCGGCTATTTTGTAGAGTTCAAGGGAGATGACTTCATGAACTTCTACTTCCTCTCCAATCATGATGCTATGGATCATGATGGCCCGATTCACAGTAACTTCAGATCGGTTGCTAGTGGGGATGACGGAGCGTTGGATGAACTCCAACCATCCTCTAGCTACAGGCTTAAGTTCCAGTCTTCTCAGTTGAACCGGTTTACCTTTTGAGTCAATCTTCCATTGAGCTCCTTCCACACATATGTCCATGAGGACTTGGTCCAACCTTTAATGAAAGTTGACCCTTCTAGTGTAGGGGCGTGCATCTCCTTGCATCATAGGCAAGTTGAACGCCAACCTCACATTTTCTGGACTAAAATCTAAGTATTTCCTCCGAACCATTGTAATATAATTCTTTGGATTCGGGTTCTTACTTTGATCATGGTTCTTAGTGATCCATGCATTGACATAGAACTCTTGAACCATTAGGATGCCGACTTGTTGGATGGGGTTTGTTAGAACTTCCCAACCTCTTCTTTGGATTTCATGTCGGATCTCCGGATACTCATTTCTCTTGAGCTTGAAAGGGACCTCGGGGATCACCTTCTTCTTGGCCACGACATCATAGAAGTGGTCTTGATGGGCTTTGGAGATGAATCTTTCCATCTCCCATGATTCAGAGGTGGAAGCTTTTGTCTTCCCTTTCCCTTTTCTAGAGGATTCTCCGGTCTTAGGTGCCATCAATGGTAATGGAAAAACAAAAAGCTTATGCTTTTACCACACCAAACTTAGAATATTGCTCGCCTTCGAGCAAGAGAAGAAAGAATAGATGAAGAAGAAGAAGAAAATATGGAGGAGAGGAGGGAGAGGTGTATCCGGCCAAGAAGGGGAAGAGAGGGTTGTGTTGTGTGAAAATGAGGAAGAATGGAGGGCTTTATATAGGGAGGGGAGGGGGGTTTAGTTTCGGCCATATAGGGTGGGTTTGGGTGGAAAATTGATTTTGAATTTTGAAGGTAGGTGGAGTTTATGAGGTAGGTTTATGGGGAAAAGTGGATGGATGTGAGTGGTGAAGTAGTGATAGGGAAGAGAGATTGAGGTAATTGGTGAAGAGTTTTGGGGAAGAGTGTTTATTGGGAAGAGAAGATGAACATTGAGAAGAGGGAAGAGAGTGAGTAGAGGTAGGTGGGGTTCACAGATCCTGAGGTGTCAAAGATTTGCATCCCTGCACCCATTAGGCATGTGAAATGCCTTTGCATGCAATTCTGGTGTTTAAACGCCGAAATGATGCTTGTTCTGGGCATTCAGCGCCCAGATGCAGCATATTTCTGGCGTTGAACGCCAGTTCTATGCTTGTTTCTGGCGTTCAGCGCCAGCTTTCCTCACTGTGCATTTCTGGCGTCTGAACGCCAGGATGCTGCTTGTTTCTGGCGTTCAATGCCAGATCCATGCTCTGTTCTGGCGTTGAACGCCAGCCAGATGCTCCTTACTGGCGTTTAAACGCCAGTAAGATCCTCCTCCAGGGTGTGATTTTTCTTCTGCTGTTTTTTATTCTGTTTTTAATTTTTTGATTTATTTTGTGACTCCACATGATTATGAACCTAATAAAACATGAAATAACAATAAAAATAAATTAAAATTAGATAAATAAAAATTGGGTTGCCTCCCAACAAGCGCTTCTTTAATGTCAATAGCTTGACAGTGGGCTCTCATGGAGCCTCACAGATGTTCAGAGCATTGTTGAGACTCCCCAACACCAAACTTAGAGTTTGGATATGGGAGTTCAACACCAAACTTAGAGTTTGGTTGTGGCCTCCCAACACCAAACTTAGAGTTTGATTGTGGGGGCTCTGTATGACTCTGTTTTGAGAGAAGCTTACTGTGCCTCTTTTCCATGTTTACAGAAGGATGACCTTGAGTTTTAAACACAAGGGAGTCCTCATTCAATTGAAGGACTAGTTCACCTCTGTTAACATCAATCACAGCTCTTGCTGTGGCTAGGAAGGGTCTTCCAAGGATGATGGATTCATCCTCATCCTTCCCATTATCAAGGATTATGAAATCAGCAGCGATGTAAAGGCCTTCAACCTTTGCTAATATGTCCTCTACTTGTCCATAAGCCTATTTTCTGGAATTGTCTGCCATCTTTAATGAGATTTTAGTAGCTTGTACCTCAAAGATTCCCAGTTTCTCCATTACCGAGAGTGGCATGAGGTTTATTCCTGACCCAAGATCACATAGAGCCTTCTCAAAGATCATGGTGCCTATGGTACAAGGTATTAGGAACTTTCCAGGATCTTGTTTCTTCTGAGGCAATCTCAGTTGATCCAATACATTTAGTTCATTGGTGAACAGGGGAGGTTCATCTCCCCAAGTCTCTTTACCAAATAAATTGGCATTCAGCTTCATGATTGCACCAAGAAACTTGGCAACTTGATCTTCAGTAACATCCTCATTCTCTTCAGAAGAAGAATACTCATCAGAGCTCATGAAGGGCGTAAGGAGGTTCAATGGAATCTGTATGAGCCTCAGAGTCCTTTGGTTCCTCAGAGGGAAACTTCTTATTGATCACTAGACGTCCCAGGAGGTCTTCCTCCTTGGGATTCACGTCCTTCTCCTCTCTTGTGGGTTTGGCCATGATGGTCAATTCAATAGCCTTGCACTCTCCTTTTGGATTCTCTTCTGTATTGCTTGGGAGAGTACTAGGAGGGGTTTCAGTGATTCTTTTACTCAGCTGGCCCACTTGTGCTTCCAAATTTCTAATAGAGGACCTTGTTTCATTCATGAAAATCACATTGGCCTTAGATAGATTAGAGACTAAGTTTGCTAAATTAGAGGTATTTTGTTCAGAGTTCTCTATCTATTGCTAAGTGGATGATGGAAAAGGCTTGTTATTGCTAAACCTGCTTCTTCCACCATTATTAAAGCCTTGTTGAGGCTTTTGTTGATCCTTCCATGAGAGATTTGGGTGATTTCTCCATGAGGGGTTATAGGTATTTCCATAGGGTTCACCCATGTAATTCACCTCTGCTATTGCAGGGTTCTCAGGATCATAAGCCTCTTCTTCAGAAGATGCCTCTTGAGTACTGTTGGATGCAGCTTGCATTCCATTCAGACTCTGAGAAATCATATTGACTTGCTGAGTCAATATTTTATTCTGGGCCAATATGGCATTCAGAGTATCAATTTCAAGAACTCCCTTCTTCTGAGGCGTCCCATTACTCACAGGATTCCTCTCAGAAGTGTACATGAACTGGTTATTAGCAACCATGTCAATGAGTTCTTGAGCTTCTACAGGCGTTTTCTTTAGGTGAATGGATCTACCTGCAGAAGTATCCAATGACATCTTAGCTAATTCAGACAGACCATCATAGAATATATCCAGGATAGTCCATTCTGAAAGCATGTCAGAAGGACACTTTTTGGTCAGTTCCTTGTATCTCTCCCAAGCTTCATAGAGGGATTCACCTTCTTTCTGTCTGAAGTTTTGAACATCCACTCTAAGCTTACTCAGCTTTTGAGGAGGAAAGAACTTGGCTAAGAAAGCCTTGACCAGCTTATCCCAATAGTTCAGGCTATCCTTAGGTTGAGAGTCCAACCATATTCTAGCTCTGTCTCTCATAGCAAAAGGAAAAAGCATGAGCCTGTAGACTTCAGGATCTACTCCATTAGTCTTAACAGTATCACATATCTGCAAGAATTCATTTAAGAACTGAAAAGGATCTTCAGATGGAAGTCCATGAAACTTGCAGTTTTGTTGCATCAGAGAAACTAATTGAGGTTTAAGCTCAAAGTTGTTTGCTCCAATGGCAGGGATGGAGATGCTTCTTCCATGTAAATTGAAATTAGGTGCAGTGAAGTCACCAAGCATCCTCCTTGCATTATTATTATTTTCGGCTGCCATCTCCTCTTCTTGTTCGAAAATTCCTGTAAAGTTGTCTCTGGATTGTTGTATTTTAACTTCTCTTAGTTTCCTTTTTAGAGTCCTTTCAGGTTCAGGATCTGCTTCAATAAGAATGTTCTTGTCCTTGCTCCTGCTCATATGACAAAGAAGGGAATAACAAAGAAAATATGGAATCCTCTATGTCACAGTATAGAGATTCCTTTGTGTGAGTAGAAGAAGAAAGGGAATAGGAGTGAAGAAGAATGGATAATCCAAACACAAGGGTGAGGATAAGAGCAGTGATTTGAGATGAAGAGAAGTGTTAGTAAATGAATAAATAAATAGAAGGAGATGAGAGAGAGAATTTCGAAAATTGAATTTTGAAAAAGAGTTAATGATTTTCGAAAATTAAAGGAGAATTAAAATTGAAATTAAAATTTAAACAATTAATTAATTAAAAAGAAATTTTGAAAAAGGGGAGAGGTATTTTCGAAAATTAGAGAGGGGTAGTTAGTTAGGTAGTTTTGAAAAAGATAAGAAACAAACAAAAAGTCAATTAGTTAGTTGAAACAAATTTTGAAAATCAATTTTTAAAAGATAAGAAGATAAGAAGTTAGAAAAGATATTTGAAAAAGATAAGATAAAAAGATATTTTTGAAAAGATATGATTGAAATTAGTTTTGAAAAAGATTTGATTTTTAAAATCACAATTAATGACTTGATTCACAAGAAATCACAAGATATGATTCTAGAACTTAAAGTTTGAATCTTTCTTAACAAGTAAGTAACAACCTTGAAATTTTTGAATCAAAACATTAATTTTTGATGATATTTTCGAAAATTATGAAATAAAATTAAGAAAAAGATTTTTGAAAAATATTTTTAAAATTTTCGAAAATAAATAAGAAAAATGAAAAAGATATGATTTTTGAAAAAGATTTTGAAAAAGATAAGATTTTTAAATTGAAAATTTGATTTGACTCATAAGAAACAACTAAATTTTAAAAAGTTTTGAAAAAGTCAACTCAAATTTTCGAAAATTTATGAGTGAAAAAGGGAAAGATATTTTTTTGATATTTGAATTTTTAATGAAGAAAGAGAAAAACATGAAAAAGACTCAATGCATGAGAATTTTAGATCAAAACAATGAATGCATGCAAGAACACTATGAATGTCAAGATGAACACCAAGAACACTTTGAAGATCAAGATGAACATCAAGACTTATTTTTGAAAAATTTTCAAGAAAAGAAAACATGCAAGACACCAAACTTAGAAAATTTTCATGTATAGACACTATGAATGCAAGAATGCATATGAAAAACAAGAAAAGACACAAAACAAGAAAATATGAAGATCAAACAAGAAGACTGGCCAAGAACAACTTGAAGATCATGAAGAACACTATGAATGCATGAATTTTCGAAAAATGCATAAAATTTTTAGAAAAAAATGCAATTGACACCAAACAAAAAAAAATTGACTCAAGACTCAAACAAGAAACAAAAAATATTTTTGATTTTTATGATTTTATAAATTTTTTTTATTTTTTTCGAAAATTAATGTGAAAAAGAAAAATAAGGATTCCAAAATTTTTTAATATGAATTCCAGGAATCTTGCACTCTTAGTCTAAAGCTCCAATCTGAGGGTTAGACATGGCTTAATAGCCAGTCAAGCTTTAGTATGTAACTCAGATATACTGCTCATTAGTTATCAAATTAACTTGCCTCTATGCTGATGGTTTGGAAACCTTAGTCCAAAAGAATTTAGACATGGCTTTACAGCCAGCCAGGCTTCAACATGCTTCATGAAACACTAGAATTCATTCTTAAAAATTCTGAAGAGAAATGTAAAAATTTTTTTGAAAAGATTTATTTTTTTATATATATATATTTTTTCGAAAATTTATTTGAAGAAAAACGAAAACAAAGAAAAAAAAATTTTTTTTGAAAAAGTTTTTTGAAAACCAAATAAAAGTTGAAACAAGAAGAAAATTACCTAATCTGAGCAACAAGATGAACCGTCAGTTGTCCAAACTCGAACAATCCCCGGCAACGGAGCCAAAAACTTGGTATGCGAAATTGTTACTCAGGTTGTAAAATTTGTTGTTCGTTCTCTCCCTGGAAATGGCGCCAAAGACTGGTGCACAATACCATGGTCCAAACATAACTTAACAACTTCGCACAACTAACTAGCAAGTGCACTAGGTCGTCCAAGTAATAAAACCTTACGTGAGTAAGGGTCGATCCCACGGAGATTGTCGGCTTGAAGTAAGCTATGGTCACCTTGTAAATCTCAGTCAGGCGGATATCAAATGGTTATGGAGTTTTCGAATAATAATAATAAATAAACAGAAAATAAAGATAGAAATACTTATGTAAATCATTGGTGAGAATTTCAGATAAGCGTATAGAGATGCTTTCGTTCCTCTGAACCTCTGCTTTCCTGCTGTCTTCATCCAATCCTTCCTACTCCTTTCTATGGCAAGCTTTCTGTAAGGCATCACCGTTGTCAATGGCTACATCCCATCCTCCCTGTGAAAAAGGTCCAAATGCTCTGTCATGGCACGGCTAATCATCTGGAGGTTCTCGATCATACTGGAATAGGATTCACCCTCCTTTTGCGTCTGTCACTACGCCCAGCACTCGCGAGTTTAAAGTTCGTCACAGCCATCCCTTCCTAGATCCTACTCAGAATACCACAGACAAGGTTTAGACTTTCTGGATCTCAGGAATGGCCATCCATGGGTTCTAACTTATACCACAAAGATACTAATAACTCGGACTCGGTCCCCTGTATTAGATATCTAAGAGATATTCATTCTAGCTTGGTTGGATGTAGAACGGAAGTGTTTGTCAGGCACGCGTTCATAAGTGAGAATGATGATGAGCGTCACATAATCATCACATTGATCATGTTCTTGGGTGCGAATGGATATCTTAGAAGCGGAATAAGTTGAATTGAATAGAAAATAGTAGTACTTTGCATTAAATCATGAGGAACAGCAGAGCTCCACACCTTAATCTATGGAGTGTAGAAACTCTACCGTTGAAAATACATAAGTGATGAAGGTCCAGGCATGGCCAAATGGCCAGCCCCCAAACGTGATCAATATGATTCAAAGATGAACCAAAAATCATAAGATGTCTAAAAGACTAGTAAAAAGTTCTATTTATACTAAACTAGTTACTAGGGTTTACAGAAATAAGTAATTGATGCATAAATCCACTTCCGGGGCCCACTTGGTGTGTGCTTGGGCTGAGCTTGAAGTTTACACATGCAGAGGCTTCTTCTGGAGTTGAACGCCAAGTTGTAACGTGTTTTTGGCGTTCAACTCTGGTTCGTGACGTGTTTCTGGCGTTTAACTCCAGACTGTAACGTAGAATTGGCGTTCAACGCCCTTTTGCGTCATCTAAACTCGGCCAAAGTATGGACTATTATATATTTCTGGAAAGCCCTGGATGTCTAATTTCCAACGCAATTGGAAGCGCACTATTTTGAGTTCTGTAGCTCCAGAAAATCCACTTTGAGTGCAGGGAGGTCAGAATCCAACAGCATCAGCAGTCCTTCTTCAACCTATGAATCTGATTTTTGCTCAAGTCCCTCAATTTCAGCCAGAAAAAACCTGAAATCACAGAAAAACACACAAACTCATAGTAAAGTCTAGAAATGTGAATTTAACTTAAAAACTAATGAAAACATCCCTAAAAGTAACTAGATCCTACTAAAAACATACTAAAAACAATGCCAAAAAGCGTATAAATTATCCGCTCATCAACAGCGCATTTGGAACATTTTCACTGAGAGGACGGGAAGTAGCCATTGACAACGGTGATGCCCAACATAAAGCTTGCCATGGAAAGGAGTATGAATGATTGGAAGAAGGCAATAGGAAAGCAGAGGTTCAGAAGGAACAAAGCATCTTCATACGCTTATCTGAAATTCCTACCAATGAATTACATAAGTATCTCTATCCTTATTTTATGTTTTATTCATATTTTAATTATCAATTCTCCATAACCATTTGAATCTGCCTGATTGAGATTTACAAGATGACCATAGCTTGCTTCAAGCCGACAATCTCCGTGGGATCGACCCTTACTCATGTAAGGTTTATTACTTGGACGACCCAGTGCATTTGCTGGTTAGTTGTGCGGAGTTGTGAAAAAGAGTTGAGATTATAATTGTGCGTACCAAGTTGTTGGCGCCATTGATGATCACAATTTCGTGCACCAAGTTCTTGGCGCCGTTGCCGGGGATTGTTTGAGTTTGGACAACTGACGGTTCATCTTGTTGCTTAGATTAGGTAATTTTATTTTATGTTTAAGCTTTTTACTTTTTATTTTCGAAATTTTTTTTCTAAAAATACAAAAAATTTTCTATTATGTTCTTCAAAGTTTTTAAGAATGATGGTTTGTTGAAGTCTGGCTGGTTGTGAAACCATGTCTAAACTTTTGGATCGAGGTTTCAACTTATCATCACAAGAGCTTATTGATTTCTATCAATCTTGCTGTTGAAAGTAATGATCTGCTAAAGCTTGGCTGGCCATTGGCCATGTCTAGTGTTTTGGACCGAAGCTTTCACTGAAAGCTTGGTTGGCTAGTAAGCCATGTCTAATTTCTGGACCGGAGTTTTAGACTAACATTGCATGATTCCTGGAATTCTCATTAAAAATTTTGAATCTCTTTATTTTCTTTTCCATATAATTTTCGAAAAAAATAAAAAAAAATTTTAAAATTTATAAAATCAAAAATATTTTATGTTTCTTGTTTGAGTCTAGTGTCTAATTTTAAGGTTGGTGTCAATTGCATGTCTTTATTCTTCTTGCATTTTTTCGAATATATGCAATATGTTCTTCATTGATCTTCAAGTTGTTCTTGATGATTCCAGTGCTCTGATCTTTAATTTCTCTTATTTTGTGTCTTTTGTTGTTTCTTACATGCATTTTTAAATTGTTATAGTCCTTAGTATACAAACTTCTAAGTTTAGTGTCTTGCATGCCTTGTCTATTTGATCTTAGTTTTACATGATTAGTTTCATTTTTTTGTTTCTCATCATTAAAAATTCAAAAAAATGTTCAAAATTATGTCTTTTCAAGTCAATAATACAGAGGATTGAAGATTCAGAACATGCAGCAGAGGAATTACACAGAAAAAGTTGGGCGTTCAAAATACCTAGTGAAGAAGGAAAACTGGCGTTTAAACGCCAGTCAGGGTACCTGGCTGGGCGTTAAACGCCCAAAATGGTAGCATTTTGGGCCTTAAACGCCAGAATGGATGCCATTCTGGGCGTTTAATGCCAGGAGGACACTAGAGGAAAGATTTTATTTTTAATTCAAATCTTTTTCAAATTTTTATAATTTTTTAAAATCAAATTTTTTTTCAAATAATATATTTTCAATCATATCTTTTCAAAATCAATTTTTTTATTTATTACTATTTTCAAAAATCCTTGCTATAATTAGTGATTTAATTCAAAATTTTCAAGTTATTACTTGCCTATTAAGAAAGGATCAAAAGTTTTAATTTTAGAATCATATCTTTTAATTTCTTGTTGGTCAAGTAATCAACTTTAATTTTAAAAACTTTCTTCTTTTAAATTTGATTCTCAATCATATCTTCTCAATCATATCTTTTCAATCACATCTTTTTCAAAATTAAATTTCAATCATATCTTTTTGATTTCTAATTTTAAAATCTTTTTCAAAAATCACTTAATTTCTTTCCCAATCTTTGTTTTTGAAAATCATTTACCAAATTTTCAAAATTTTTCTTAATTATTTCAAAATCTTTTTACTTTATTTTCTAAAATTCTTCCCCTCTTCCTATATTCTTCTATTTAAGGACTAACACTCCTCCTCAATATACAATTCGAACTCTATCCCTCTTGATAAGTTCGAATTCTTTCTTCTCTACCTTCTCCTTCTATTCTTCTTTACCTCTGACACCTCAAAGAATCTCTATGATGTGACATAGAGGATTCCATATTTTCTTCTCCTCTCTTTTCATATGAGCAGGAGCAAGGACAAGGGCATTCTTGTTGAAGCTGATCCTGAACCTGAAAGGACCTTGAAGAGAAAGATAAAAGAAGCTAAAGTACAACTTTCTATAGAGGATCTAACAGAAACTTTCAAACAAGAAAATGTCATGGCAGCTGAAAACAACAACAATGCCAACAATGCAAGGAAGGTGCTTGGTGACTTTACTGCACCTACTCCTGACTTCTATGGGAGAAGCATCTCAATCCCTGCCATTGGAGCATCAGTTCTTAGTTGAATTCTTGCAAATCTGTGACACTGTCAAGACCAATGGGGTTGATCCCGAGGTCTATAGACTTATGCTTTTTCCCTTTGCTGTAAGAGAGAGAGCTAGAATATGGTTGGATTCACAACCTAAAGAAAGCCTGAACTCTTGGGAAAAGCTAGTCAATGCCTTCTTGGCAAAATTCTTTCCACCTCAAAAATTGAGCAAGCTTAGAGTGGAAGTCCAAACCTTCAGACAGAAGGAAGGTGAATCCCTCTATGAAGCCTGGGAAAGATACAAGTAATTGATCAGAAGGTGTCCTTCTGACATGCTTTCAGAATGGAGCATCATAGGTATTTTCTATGATGGTCTATCTGAATTGTCCAAGATGTCATTGGACAGCTCTGCTGGAGGATCTCTTCATCTGAAGAAGACGCCTGCAGAAGCTCAGGAACTCATTGAAATGGTTGTAAATAACAATTCATGTACACTTCTGAAAGGAATCATGTGAATAATGGAACAAATCAGAAGAAAGGAGTTCTTGAGATTGATACTCTGAATGCCATATTGGCTTAGAACAAAATATTGACTCATCAAGTCAATATGATTTCTCAGAGTCTGTCTGAAATGCAAGCAGCAACAGTCAGTACCAAAGAAGCTTCATCTGAAGAAGAAGCTTATGATCCTGAGAACCCAACAATGGAAGAGGTGAATTACATGGGAGAATCCTATGGAAATACCTATAATCCTTCATGGAGAAATCATCCAAACCTCTCATGGAAGGATCAACAGAGGCCTCAACAAGGCTTCAACAACAATAATGGTGGAAGAAATAGGTTTAGCAATGGCAAACCTTTTCCATCATCTTCTCAGCAACAAACAGAGAATTCTAAGTAGAACCACTCTGAATTAGCAACTGTAGTCTCTGATTTAATTAAGACCACTCAAAGTTTCATGACTGAAATAATGTCCTCCATTAGAAATTCGGAGGCACAAGTGGGTCATCTGAGTAAGAAAATTACTGAACTCCCTCCTAGTACTCTCCCAAGTAATACAGAAGAGAATCCAAAAAGAGAGTGCAAGGCCATCAATATTACCCACACGACTGAACTTGGAGAGGAGGAAGAGGCAGTGATCTCCACTGAGGAAGACCTCAATGGACATCCACTGGCCTCCAAGGAGTTTCCTAATGAGGAACCATGGGAATCTGAGGCTCACACTGAGACCATAGAGATTCCATTGAATTTACTTTTGCCATTCATGAGCTCTGATGAGTATTCTTCCTCTGAAGAGGATGAAGATGTTATTGAAGAACAAGTTGCTAAGTACCTTGGAGCAATCATGAAGTTAAATGCCAAGTTATTTGGTAATGAGACTTGAGAGGATGAACCCCCCTTGCTCACCAAAGAACTGGATGACATGATTAGGCAGAGATTACCTCAAAAGAGACAGGATCCTGGAAAGTTCTCAATACCTTGTACCATAGGCACCATGACCTTTGAGAAGGCTTTGTGTGACCTAGGGTCAAGCATAAACCTCATGCCTCTCTCTGTAATAGAGAAGCTAGGGATCCTTGAGGTACAAGCTGCAAGAATCTCACTAGAGATGGCAGACAATTCAAGGAAACAAGCTTATGGACTTGTAGAAGATATCTTGGTAAAGGTTGAAGAACACTACATCCCTGCTGATTTCATAGTCCTAGACACTGGGAAGTGTATGGATGAATCCATCATCCTTGGCAGACCTTTCTTAGCCATAGCAAAAACTGTGATTGATGTTGACAGAGGAGAATTGGTCCTTCAAGTGAATGAGGACTCCCTTGTGTTTAAAGCTCAAGGATCTCCCTCTGTAACCATGGAGAGGAAGCATGAAAAGCTTCTCTCAATGCAGAGTCAAACAAAATCCCCACATTCAAACTCTAAGTTTGGTGTTGGGAGGCCACAACCAAACTCTAAGTTTGGTGTTAAGAGGCCATCATCATGCTCTGAGTATCTGTGAGGCTCCATGAGAGCCCACTGTCAAGCTACTGACATTAAAGAAGCGCTTGTTGGGAGGCAACCCAATTTTACTTATCTATGTTATATTTCTATTTTCCATTGTTATTTTATGTTTTCTATAGGTTGATGATCATGTGAAGTCCCAAAAACAGTTGAAAAAGCAAAAACAAACTGAAAAATAGAATGAAAAATAGCACACCCTGGAGAAGAAGCCTACTGACGTTTAAACGCCAGTAAGGGCAGCAGAATGGGCGTTAAACGCCGAGTCTGGCACTATTCTGGGCGTTTAACGCCAGAAATGGTCACCAGACTGGCGTTTAATGCTAGAAAAGGGCAAGAAGCTGCGTTAAACGCCAGAAATGGGTAGCAACCTGGCGTTTAACGCCAGGATGGGCAGCAGAGGGCATTTTGCATGCCTAATTAGTGCAGGGATGAGAAATCCTTGACACCTCAGGATCTGTGGACCCCACAGGATCCCCACCAACCTCAACTCTCTCTCTCTCTCTTCTTCACACCTTTTCATAATACCCTCTTCTCCATAAACCCTTCACCAATCTACATCCATCCATCATAAACCCCACCTACCTCACCATTCAAATTCAAACCACTTTCCCTCCCAAACCCACCCATACATGGCCGAACCAAATCTCCCTCTCCACTCCTATATAAACCCATCTTCACTCCTTCATTTTCACACATCTTAAACACTAATTCACCCCCTTGGCCGAAACACTACCCCCTCCATCTCCTCTATTTCTTCTTCCTCTACTCTCTTCATTCTTCTTTTGCTTGAGGACGAGTAAACCTTCTAAGTTTGGTGTGGTAAAAGCATTGCTTTTTGTTTTTTCATAACCATTTATGGCACCAAAGGCTGGAGAAACCTCTAGAAAGAGGAAAGGAAAGGGAAAAGCTTCCACCTCCGAGTCATGAGAGATGGAGAGATTCATCTTAAGGGTGCATCAAGACCACTTCTATGAAGTTGTGGCTAAGAAGAAAGTGATTTCTGAGGTTCCTTTCAAGCTCAAAAAGGGTGAATATCCGGAGATCCAACATGAGATTCGAAGAAGAGGTTGGGAAGTTCTCACCAACCCCATTCAACAAGTCGAAATCTTAATGGTTCAAGAGTTCTATGCCAATGCATGGATCACCAAGAACCATGATCAAAGTGTGAACCTGGATCCAAAGAATTAGCTTACAATGGTTCGGGGGAAATACTTAGATTTCAGTCCGGAAAATGTAAGGTTGGCATTTAACTTGCCAATGATGCAAGGAGATGCACATCCTTACACTAGAAGGGTCAACTTTGATCAAAGGTTGGACCAAGTCCTCATAGATATTTGTGAAGAGGTCGCTCAATGGAAGAGAGATTCAAGAGGAAAGCCGGTTCAACTAAGAAGGCATGACCTCAAGTCCGTGGCTAGGGAATGGTTGGAGTTCATCCAACACTCAATCATTTCCACTAGCAACCGGTCTGAAGTTACTATAGACCGGGCTATCATGATGTGGAGAGAAAGTAGAAGTTCATGAGGTTATATCCCTAGAACTCTACAAGGTGGCGGACAAGTCTTCTACTTTGGCAAGGTTAGCCTTCCCTCATCTCATTTGTCATCTCTGCAATTCAGCTGGAATTGACATAGAGAAAGACATCCTCATTAATGAGGATAAGCCCATCATTAAGAAAAGGATGGAGCAAACAAGAGATCCCACTCATGGACAAGAGCATGAGGAAATCCCTCATCATGAAATTCCTGAGATACCTCAAGGGATGAATTTTCCTCCCCAAAACTATTGGGAGCAAATTAACACCTCCCTAGGAGAATTAAGTTCCAATATGGGATAACTAAGGGTGGAGCACCAAGAGCATTCCATCCTCCTTCATGAAATTAGAGAAGATCAAAGAATCATGAAAGAAGAGCAACAAAGGCAAGGAAGAGACATTGAGCAGCTCAAGCACTCCATAAGATCTTCAAGAGGAAAAACAAGCCGCCATCACTAAGGTGGACCCGTTCTTTAATTCCCTTGTTCTTTATTTTCTATTTTTCAAATTTTTATGCTTTATGTTTATTTATGTTTGTGTCTTTATTACATGATCACTAGTGTCTAAGTGTCTATGCCTTAAAGCTATGAATATGAATCCATCACCTTTCTTAAATGAAAAATATTTTTAATTGAAAAAGAAAAAGAAGTACATGAATTTCGAGTTTTAAAATAGTTTAATTATTTTGATGTGGTGGCAATACTCTTTGTTGCTATGAATGAATGCTTGAACAGTGCATATTTTTGAATTTGTTGTTCATGAATGTTAAAATTATTGGCTCTTGAAAGAATGATGGAAAAGGAGAAATGCTATTTGATAATCTAAAAAATCATAAAATTAATTCTTGAAGCAAGAAAAAGCAGTGAAGAGCTTGCAGAAAAAATATGCGAGAAAAAATGCGAAAAAAAGAGAAAGAAAGAAAAAGAAAAAGCAAGCAGAAAAAGCCAATAGCCCTTTAAACCAAAGACAAGGGTAAAATAAAAAGGATCCAAGGCTTTGAGCATCAGTGGATAGGAGGGCCCACAGGAATAAAATCCTGGCCTAAGCGGCTAAACCAAGCTGTCCCTAACCATGTGCTTGTGGCGTGAAGGTGTCAAGTGAAAACTTGAAACTGAGCGGTTAAAGTCGTGGTCCAAAGCAAAAAGAGTGTGCTTAAGAGCTCTGGACACCTCTAATTGGGGACTCTAGCAAAGCTGAGTCACAATCTGAAAAGGTTCACCCAGTTATGTGTCTGTGGCATTTATGTATCCGGTGGTAATACTGGAAAACAAAATGCTTTGGGTCACGGCCAAGACTCATAAAGTAGCTGTGTTCAAGAATCAACATACTGAACTAGGAGAATCAATAACACCATATGAATTCTGAGTTCCTATAGATGCCAACCATTCTGAACTTCAAAAGGATAAAGTGAGATGCCAAAACTGTTCAGAAGCAGAAAGCTAATAGCCCCGCTCATCTAATTAAAACTGATTTTCACAGATGTTTTTGGAATTCATTGTTGGTATGCAAAATTGTGATAATCAATAATGGCGCCAAAGGACTTGGAGCTCTCAAACGTAAATCACACTTTGTCACAATTCCGCACAACTAACCAGCAAGTGCACTGGGTCGTCCAAGTAATAAACCTTACGTGAGTAAGGGTCGATCCCACGGAGACTGTTGGCTTGAAGCAAGCTATGGTCATCTTGTAAATCTCAGTCAGGCGGATTCAAATGGTTATGGAGGATTGATCATTAAAAGATGAATAAAACATAAAATAAAGATAGAGATACTTATGTAATTCATTGGTGGATTTTAGATAAGCGTATGAAGATGCTTTGTTCCCCTTGAACCTCTGCTTTCCTATTGCCTTCTTCCAATCATTCATACTCCTTTCCATGGTAAGCTTTATGTTGGGCATCACCGTTGTCAATGGCTACATCCCGTTCTCTCAGTGAAAATGGTCCTGATGCTCTGTCACAACATCGGCTAATCAGCTGTCGGTTCTCGAATAGGATCCATTGATCCTTTTGCGTCTGTCACACGCCCCACAATCGCGAGTTTGAAGCTCGTCACAGTCATCCCTTCCCAGATCCTACTCAGAATACCACAGACAAGGTTTAGACGTTTTGGATCTCAGGAATGGCCGCCAATAATTCTAGCCTATACCACGAAGGTTCCAATCTTAGATTAGAAACCCAAGAGATACGCATTCAAGCCATTGCTAGTAGAATAGAGGTGGTTGTCAGGCACATGTTCATAGGTGAGAATGATGATGAGTGTCACGGATCATCACATTCATCAATTTGAAGAACGAATGAATATCTTGGAGAAGAAATAAACTTGAGTTGAATAGAAAAACAATAGTACTTGTATTAATTCATGAAGAACAGGAGAGCTCCACACCTTAATCTATGGTGTGTAGAAACTCCACCGTTGAAAATACATAAGAACAAGGTCTAGGCATGGCCGTGAGGCCAGCCTCCTAAACGTGTCTAAGACTTATCAAAGATCAAAAGTATTTCAAGTGTATCAAAAGTATATCGAGTGTGAAAATACAATAGCAAAAGGTCCTATTTATAGAGAACTAGTAGCCTAGGGTTTACAGAAATCAGTAATTAATGCAGAAATCTTCTTCCGGACCCACTTGGTGTGTGCTTGGGCTGAGCATTAAAGCTTCCATGTGTAGAGACTTTTCTTGGAGTTAAACGCCAGCTTTTGTGCCAGTTTGGGCGTTTAACTCCAGCTTTTGTGCTAGTTTTGGAGTTAAACGCTAGAATTCTTGAGCTGAATTGGAACGCCTGTTTGGGCCATCAAATATCAAGCAAAGTATGGACTATTATATATTTCTGGAAAGCCCAGGATGTCTACTTTCCAACACAATTGAGAGCGCGCCAATTGGGCTTCTATAACTCCAGAAAATCCACTTTGAATGCAGGGAGGTCAGAATCCAACAGCATCTGCAGTCCTTTTTCAGCCTCTAAATCAGATTTTTGCTCAGGTCCCTCAATTTCAGCCAGAAAATACCTGAAATTACATAAAAACACACAAACTCATAGTAAAGTCCAAAAGAGTGATTTTTAAATAAAAACTAATAAAAATATAATAAAAACTAATTAAAATATACTAAAAACATACTAAAAACAATGCCAAAAAGCGTATAAATTATCCGCTCATCACAACACCAAACTTAAATTGTTGCTTGTCCCCAAGCAACTGAAAATCAAATAGGATAAGAAAGGATAGAATATACAATGAATTCCAAAAACATCTATGAAGATCAGTATTAATTAGATGAGCGGGGCTTTTAGCTTTTTGCTTCTGAACAGTTTTGGCATCTCACTTTATCCCTTGAAGTTCAGAATGATTGGCATCTATAAGAACTCAGAATTCAGATAGTGTTACTGACTCTCCTAGTTAAGTATGTTGATTCTTGAACACAGCTACTTTATGAGTCTTGGCCGTGTCCCTAAGGACTTTGTTTTCCAGTATTACCACCGGATACATAAATGCCACAGACACATAACTGGGTGAACCTTTTCAGATTGTGACTCAGCTTTGCTAGAGTCCCCAATTAGAGATGTCCAGGGTTCGTAAGCACACTCTTCTTTTTGCTTTGGACCTCGACTTTAACCGCTCAGTCTCAAGTTTTCACTTGACACCTTCACGCCACAAGCACATGGTTAGGGACAGCTTGGTTTAGCCGCTTAGGCCAGGATTTTATTCCTGTGGGCCCTCCTATCCACTGATGCTCAAAGCCTTGGATCCTTTTTATCACCCTTGCCTTTTGGTTTAAAGGGGTATTGGTTTTTTCTGCTTGCTTTTCTTTTTCTTTCTTTTTCTTTTCTCTCTTTTTTTTTCGCCTCTCTTTTTTTTTCTGCAAGCTTTTCACTGCTTTTTCTTGCTTCAAGAATCAATTTTATGATTTTTCAGATCATCAGATAACATTTCTCCTTTTCCTTTCATTCTTTCAAGAGCCAACAATTTTAACATTCATAAACAATCAAATTAAAAAATATGCACTGTTCAAGCATTCATTCAGAAAAACAATAGTATTGCCACCACATCAAGATAATTAAACTGTTTTAAAATTTGAAATTCATGCACTTCTTTTTCTTTTTCAATTAAAAAAACATTTTTCATTTAAAAAAGGTGATGGATTCATTTTCATAGCTTTAAGGCATAGACACTTAGACACTAATGATCATGTAATAAAGACACAAACATAAATAACATAAGCATAAAAATTCGAAAAACAGGAAAATAAAGAACAAGGAAATTAAAGAACGGGTCCACCTTAGTGATAGCGGCTTGTTCTTCCTCTTGAAGATCTTATGGAGTGCTTGAGCTCCTCAATGTCTCTTCCTTGCCTTTGTTGCTCCTCTCTTATGGTTCTTTGGTCTTCTCTAATTTCATGGAGGAGGATGGAATGCTCTTGGTGCTCCACCCTTAGTTGTCCCATGTTGGAACTTAATTCTCCTAGGGAGGTGTTGATTTGCTCCCAATAGTTTTGTGGAGGAAGATGCATCCCTTGAGGTATCTCAAGGATTTAATGATGAGAAATTTCCTCATGCTCTTGATGAGGTTCTCTTGTTTTCTCCATCCTTTTCTTAGTGATGGGTTTGTCCTCATCAATGAGAATGTCTCCCTCTATGTCAATTCCAACCGAATTGCAAAGGTGACAAATGAGATGAGGGAAGGCTGACCTTGCCAAAGGAGAGGACTTGTCCGCCACCTTGTAGAGTTCTTGGGATATAACCTCATGGACTTCCACTTCCTTTCCAATCATGATGCTATGTATCATGATAGCCCGGTCTATAGTAGCTTCGGACCAGTTGCTAGTGGGAATGATTGAGCGTTGGATGAAGTCCAACCATCCCCTAGCCACGGGCTTGAGGTCATGCCTTCTTAGTTGAACCGGTTTCCCTCTTGAATCTCTCTTCCATTGAGCACCCTCTTCACATATGTCCATGAGGACTTGGTCCAACCTTTGATCAAAGTTGAACCTTCTTGTGTATGGGTGTGCATCTCCTTGCATCATAGGCAAGTTGAATGCCAACCTTACATTTTTCGGACTAAAATCCAAGTATTTCCCTCGGACCATTGTAAGCCAATTCTTAGGGTCCGGGTTCACATTTATATCATGGTTCTTGGTGATCCATGCATTGGCATAGAACTCTTGAACCATTAAGATTCCGACTTGTTGAATGGGGTTGGTGAGAACTTCCCAACCTCTTCTTTGGATCTCATGTCTGATCTCTGGATATTCGCCCTTTCTGAGCTTAAAAGGGACCTCGGGGATCACCTTCTTCTTGGCCACAACTTCATAGAAGTGGTCTTGATGCACCCTTGAGAGGAATCTCTCCATCTCCCATGACTCAGAGGTGGAAGCTTTTGCCTTCCCTTTCCTCTTTCTAGAGGTTTCTCCGGCCTTTGGTGCCATAAATGGTTATGGAAAAACAAAAAGCTTTAGCTTTTACCACACCAAACTTAGAAGCTTGCTCGTCCTCGAGGAAAAGAAGAAAGAAGAGAGTAGAAGAAGAAGAAATAGAGGAGATGGAGTGGGCTTTGTGTTTTGGCCAAGGGGGACAAGTGGTGTTTAGGTTGTGTGAAAATGAAGGAGTGAAGATGGGTTTATATAGGGGTGAGAGGGGTGTGTATGGTTCGGCTATAGAGGGTGGGTTTGTGAGGGAAGGTGGTTTGAATTTGAATGGTGAGGTAGGTGGGGTTTTATGAAGGATGGATGTGAGTGGTGAAGAGAATGGTGTGATTTGATAGGTGAGGGGTTTTTGGGGAAGAGGTATTGAGGTGATTGGTGAATGAGTGAAGAAGAGAGAGAGTGGTGGGGTAGTGATGAATGGATTTTTGATGGTTTAGAATTTCACAAATGAATTCTTGTTGCAAGTATAGTTCCTAAACCAAACAATAATCCTTTCATACAAAAGATTGTTTGTCACAAGTAACAAACCCCTAAAATTAATAACCGAAGTATTCAAACCTCGGGTCGTTCTCCCTAGGAATTGTAATGAAGTGTTTTGTTATTGGTTGTGAGTTATTTTTGGGGTTTTAATAAGAAACATGAAAGATAAATGGCAAGAAAGTAAACTAACAACTATAAAAGGCTCTTGGCAAGGTGTGAGAACTAGAAGTCCTCTCCTAGTTATCCTTCTCAATTGTGATGAGAATTGTTCCTTGCTACCACTTAGTTAACCCTTACTAATTAAAGGAAAGTCAAGTGGATGAATTGACTTGAGCCACAAGTCCTAGCCAACTCCCAAGGAAAGACTAGCTTTAGTGCACTCCAAACCAATTAGCAATCTCTCCAATTATCAATCAACAAAGGAATTAGATAACTCAAGTGTCACTAATTACTCTACCTAGGCCAAGAGGAACAAAATCTACACTAAGACTAAAAGAGACATTTCAACAAACACATAAAGTGCAAGAGGAGTAAACATTATTAAATGCAAGAATTAAAGGAATCTACAACTACAAAAACAAGAGATCAACAATAGAAAAGCAAAGAAGACACATTTATTATGAATTACCTCTTATTGAATTGGAAGGATGTAGAAGGAACAATACTAGATCTACAACAAAGTATAAGAACAACATAAAGGAAATTACAACAAAGGAATAGAAGAAGATTGAATGTAGCAACAAAGAATTGAGAGATAGAAGTGGAAGAAAGCAAAGATTAAAACCTAGATCTAAAAACTAAACCTAATTCTAATCCTAATTCTAGAGAGAAGTGAGAGCTTCTCTCTCTAGAAACTAACTCTCACTACTAAACTAAGCTAAAACTAAACTAATGGTAACTAACTTCTAAAGTATGAAAAGTATGTAAAAGTATCTTGATTCCCTTTCAATCCTTGGCTTAAATAGCATCATAAATGAGTTGGATTGGGCCCACAAGGCTTCTAAAATCGCTGGCCACGTTTGCATTAAATGGGTCATGTGCCACCATCGGCGCGTCCGCGTACCGTGCGCGTGCGCGCCCCTATGCGCGATGCAACTATGGCAAATCTTATATCATTTCGAAGCCCCGGATGTTAGCTTTCCAACCCAACTGGAATCGCATCAATTGGACTTCTGTAGCTCAAGTTATGGTCGTTTAAGTGCAAAGAGGTCGGCTTGACAGCTTTCCGGTTCTTTCATTTCTTCATGAGTTCTCCAACTTTTCATGCTTTCTTTCTTCATTCCCTTGATCCAATCTTTGCCTCCTAAACCTTAAATCACTTAACAAACATATCAAGGCATCTAATAGAATCAAGGTGAATTAAATTTAGCTATTTTGAGTCCTAAAAAGCATGTTTTCACATTCAAGCACAATTAAAGGAGAATATACAAAACCATGCTATTTCTTGAATAAATATGGGTAAAAGGTGATAAAATCCCCAAAAATCAATACAAGATAAACCCTACAAATGGGGTTTGTCAGGTAGGTAGGGATCTTGTGGGGTCCACAGATCCTCAGGTGTCAAGGATATCTCATCCCTGCACTAAGTGGCGTGCAAAATGCCCCTTTCTGCCAATCTTGGCGTTAAACGCCAGGCTGCTGCCCATTTCTGGCATTTAACACCAGCTTCTTGCCCATTCCTGGCGTTAAACGCCAGTCTGGTGCCCATTTCTGGCGTTAAACGCCCAGAATGGTGCTAGACTGGGCATTTAACGCCCATTCTGCTACCTTTACCGGTGTTTAAACGCCAGTAACTGTCTCCTCCAGGGTGTTCTATTTTTCATTCTATTTTTCACTTTGTTTTTGCTTTTTCAATTGTTTTTGAGACTTCACATGATCATCAACCTACAGAAAACATAAAATAACAATAGAAAATAGAAATTTAACATAGATAAGTAAAAATTGGGTTGCCTCCCAACAAGCGCTTCTTTAATGTCAATAGCTTGACAGTGGCTCTTATGGAGCCTCACAGATGTTCAGAGCAATGTTGGAACCTCCCAACACCAAACTTAGAGTTTGAATGTGGGGGTTCAACACCAAACTTAGAGTTTGGTTGTGGCCTTCCAACACCAAACTTAGAGTTTGACTGTGGGGGCTCTGTTTGACTCTGTATTGAGAGAAGCTCTTCATGCTTCCTCTCCATGGTTACAGAGGGATATCCTTGAGCTTTAAATACAAGGGAGTCTTCATTCACTTGAATGATCAATTCTCCTCTGTCAACATCAATCACAGCTTTTGCTGTGGCTAGGAAGGGTCTGCCAAGGATGATAGATTCATCCATACACTTCCCAGTTTCTTGGATTATGAAATCAGTAGGGATGTAATGGTCTTTAACCTTTACCAAGACATCCTCTACAAGTCCATAAGCCTGTTTCTTTGAATTGTCTGCCATCTCTAGTGAGATTCTTGCAGCTTGTACCTCAATGATCCCTCTCTCTCCATTACAGAGAGAGGCATAAGGTTTATGCTTGACCCTAGGTCACACAGAGCCTTCTCAAAGGTCATGGTGCCTATGGTACAAGGGATTGAGAACTTTCCAGGGTCCTGTCTCTTTTGAGGTAATCTCTGCCTAGTCAAGTCATTCAGTTCTTTGATGAGCAATGGAGGTTTATTCTCCCAAGTCTCATTACCAAATAACTTGGCATTTAGCTTCATGATTGCTCCAAGGTACTTAGCAACTTGCTCTTCAGTGACATCTTCATCCTCTTCAGAGAAAGAATACTCATCAGAGCTCATGAATGGCAAAAGTAAATTCAATGGAATCTCTATGGTCTCAGTGTGAGCCTCAGATTCCCATGGTTCCTCATTAGGGAACTCCATGGAGGTCAGTGGGCGTCCATTGAGGTCTTCCTCAGTGGAAATCACTGCCTCTTTCTCCTCTCCATGTTCGGCCCTGTGAGATGTGGTTATGGCCTTGCACTCTCTTTTTGGATTCTCTTCTGTATTGCTAGGGAGAGTGCTAGGAAGGAGTTCAGTAATTTTCTTACTCAGCTGACCCAATTGTGCCTCCAAATTTCTAATGGAAGACCTTATTTCAGTCATGAAACTTTGAGTAGTTTTGATTAGATCAGAGACAATGGCTGCTAAGTCAGAGTGGCTCTGCTTAGAATTCTCTGTTTGTTGCTGAGAAGATGATGGAAAAGGCTTGCTATTGCTAAACCTGTTTCTTCCACCATTATTGTTGTTGAAACCTTGTTGAGGTCTCTGTTGATCCTTCCATGAGAGATTTGGATGATTTCTCCATGAAGGATTATAGGTGTTTCCATAGGGTTCTCCCATGTAATTCACCTCTTCCATTGCTGGGTTCTCAGGATCATAAGCTTCTTTTTCAGAGGAAGCTTCCTTAGTACTGCCTGTTGCTGCTTGCATTTCAGATAGACTCTGAGAAATCATATTGACTTGTTGGGTCAATATTTTATTCTGAGCCAATATGGCATTCAGAGTATCAATCTCAAGAACTCCTTTCTTCTGAATTGATCCATTATTCACAGGATTCCTTTCAGAAGTGTACATAAATTGGTTATTTGCAACCATTTCAATGAGTTCCTGAGCTTCTGCAGGCGTCTTCTTCAGATGAAGAGATCCTCCAGCAGAGTTATCCAATGACATCTTGGATAGTTTAGACAGACCATCATAGAAAATACCTATGATGCTCCATTCTGAAAGCATGTCAGAAGGGCACCTTCTGATCAATTGCTTGTATCTTTCCCAAGCTTCATAGAGGGATTCACCTTCCTTCTGTCTGAAGGTTTAGACTTCCACTCTAAGCTTGCTCAATTTTTGAGGTGGAAAAAACTTTGCCAAGAAGGCATTGACTAGCTTTTCCCAAGAGTTCAGGCTTTCTTTAGGTTGTGAATCCAACCATGTCCTAGCTCTGTCTCTTACAGCAAAAGGAAAAAGCATAAGTCTGTAGACTTCAGGGTCAACCCCATTGGTCTTGACAGTGTCACAGATTTGCAAGAATTCAGCTAAGAACTGATGAGGATCTTCCAATGGAAGTCCATGAAACTTGCAATTCTGTTGCATTAAAGAAACTAATTGAGGCTTAAGCTCAAAGTTGTTTGCTCCAATGGCAGGGATTGAGATGCTTCTCCCATAGAAGTCGGGAGTAGGTGCAGTATAGTCACCAAGTACCTTCCTTGCATTGTTGGCATTGTTGTTTTCGGCTGCCATGGTTTCTTCTTCCTTGAAAAGATCTGTTAGGCCCTCTAAAGAGAATTGTTCTTTAGCTTCTCTTAGCTTTCTCTTCAAGGTCCTTTCAGGTTCAGGATCAGCTTGAACAAGTATGCCTTTATCTTTGTTCCTGCTCATATGAAAGAGAAGAGAACAAGAAAGTAGGGAATCCTCTATGTCACAGTATAGAGATTCCTTGAGGTATCAGAGGAAAAGAAGAATAGAAGGAAGAGGTGGAGAAGAGGGAATTCGAACTTATCAAGAGGGACAGAGTTCGAATTGCACCTTGATGAGGAGTCTTAGTCCCTTAAATAGAAGGATGTGAGAAGAGGGGAAGAAATTTTCGAAATTAAAGTAAGAGATTTTGAAAATTTGGTAATTGGTTTTCGAAAACTAAGATTGAGAAAGAAATCAAGTGATTTTTGAAAAAGTTTTTGAAATCAAAATTTAAAAAGATATGATTGAAAATTAATTTTGAAAAAGATGTGATTGAAAAGATATTATTGAAAAGATATGATTGAAAATCAATTTAGAAAAAGAAATTTTTTTAAAATTAAAGTTGATTACTTGACTAACAAGAAATTAAAAGATATGATTCTAAAATTTAAAGTTTGATCCTTTCTTAATAGGCAAGTAACAACTTGAAAATTTTGAAGTAAATCTTGAATTGAAGCAAGGATTTTTGAAAATAGTAAAAATAAATATAAAATGGAAAGAAATTGATTTTGAAAGAGATATGATTGAAAAGATATGATTTGAAAAAGATTTGATTTTGAAAAATTATGAAAACTTGAAAAAAATGTGAATTAAAAACAAAATCTTCCCTCTAGTGTCATCCTGGCGTTAAACGCCCAGAATGGGGCCCATTATGGCGTTTAACGCCCAAATCTCTACCTTTTTGGGTGTTAAACGCCCTGCCAGGTACCCTGGCTGGCGTTTAAACGCCAGTTTTCCTTCTTCACTGGGCGTTTTGAACGCCCAGCTTTTTCTATTTGATTCCTCTGCTGAATGTTCTGAATCTTCAATTCTCTGTATTATTGACTTGAAAAGACATAGTTTTTAAAAAATATTTTTGAATTTTTGATGATGGGAATCAATAAAAAATGCAACTAAGATCAAATAAACTATGCATGCAAGACACCAAACTTAAATGTTTGTATACTAAGGACTATAACAATGTAAAAATGCATATGAAAAAAAACAAAACACACTAAACAAGAGAAATTAAAGATCAGAGCAATGAAATCATCAAGAACAACTTGAAGATTAATGAAGAACATATTACATGTTTTCAAAAAATGCAAGAAGAATGCAATTGACACCAAACTTAAAAATTAGACAATAGACTCAAACAAGAAACATAAAATATTTTTGGTTTTATGATTTTAAAATTTTTTTGTATTTTTTTTTCGAAAATTATATAGAAAAGAAAATAAAGAGAATCAAAACTTTTAATAAGAATTCCAGGAATCATGCAATGTTAGTTTAAAGCTTCAGTCTAAAAAGGATTAGACATATTTGGCCAAGCTTCAGCGGAACATTACATTCAATAGCTAAATTGATAAGAATCAATCAGCTTTGTGATGGTGGGAACATCACCTTGAAACTCTAGAATTCATTCTTAAAAATTCTGAAGAAAAGATACCTAATCTAAGCAACAAGATGAAACGTCAGTTGTCCAAACTCGAACAATCCCCGGCAACGGCGCCAAAAACTTGGTGCGCGAAATTGTGATCATCAACAATGGCGCCAAAGGACTTGGAGCTCTCAAACGTAAATCACACTTTGTCACAATTTCGCACAAATAACCAGCAAATGCACTAGGTCATCCAAGTAATAAACCTTACGTGAGTAAGGGTCGATCCCACGGAGACTGTCGGCTTGAAGCAAGCTATGGTCATCTTGTAAATCTCAGTCAGGTGGATTCAAATGGTTATGGAGGATTGATAATTAAAAGATGAATAAAACATAAAATAAAGATAGAGATACTTATGTAATTCATTGGTGGATTTCAGATAAGCGTATGAAGATGCTTTGTTCCCCTTGAACCTCTGCTTTCCTATTGCCTTCTTCCGATCATTCATACTCCTTTCCATGGCAAGCTTTATGTTGGGCATCACCGTTGTCAATGGCTACATCCCGTCCTCTCAGTGAAAATGGTCCTGATGCTCTGTCACAACATCGGCTAATCAGCTGTCGGTTCTCGATCATGTCGGAATAGGATCCATTGATCTTTTTGCATCTGTCACACGCCCCACAATCGCGAGTTTGAAGCTCGTCACAGTCATCCCTTCCCAGATCCTACTCAGAATACCACAGACAAGGTTTAGACGTTCCGGATCTCAGGAATGGCCACCAATAATTCTAGCCTATACCACAAAGGTTCCAACCTTAGATTAGAAACCCAAGAGATACGCATTCAAGCCATTGCTAGTAGAACAGAGGTGGTTGTCAGGCACATGTTCATAGGTGAGAATGATGATGAGTGTCACGGATCATCACATTCATCAAGTTGAGGAACGAATGAATATCTTGGAGAAGAAATAGACTTGAGTTGAATAGAAAAACAATAGTACTTGTATTAATTCATGAAGAACAGCAGAGCTCCACACCTTAATCTATGGTGTGTAGAAACTCCACCGTTGAAAATACATAAGAACAAGGTCTAGGCATGGCCGTGAGGCCAGCCTCCCAAACGTGTCTAAGACTTATCAAAGATCAAAAGTATTTCAAGTGTATCAAAAGTATATCGAGTGTGAAAATACAATAGCAAAAGGTCCTATTTATAGAGAACTAGTAGCCTAGGGTTTACAGAAATCAGTAATTAATGCAGAAATCTTCTTCCGGGCCCACTTGGTGTGTGCTTGGGCTGAGCATTAAAGCTTCCATGTGTAGAGACTTTTCTTGGAGTTAAACGCCAGCTTTTGTGCCAGTTTGGGCGTTTAACTCCAGCTTTTGTGCCAGTTTTGGAGTTAAACGCCAAAATTCTTGAGCTGACTTGGAACGCCTGTTTGGGCCATCAAATCTCGAGCAAAGTATGGGCTATTATATATTGCTGGAAAGCCCAGGATGTCTACTTTCCAACGCAATTGAGAGCGTGCAAATTGGGCTTCTGTAGCTCCAGAAAATCCACTTTGACTGCAGGGAGGTTAGAATCCAACAGCATCTGCAGTCCTTTTTCAGCCTCTGAATCAGATTTTTGCTCAGGTCCCTCAATTTCAGCCAAAAAATACATAAAATTACAGAAAAATACACAAGCTCATAGTAAAGTCTAGAAGAGTGATTTTTAAATAAAAACTAATAAAAATATAATAAAAACTAATTAAAATATACTAAAAACATACTAAAAACAATGCCAAAAAGCGTATAAATTATCCGCTCATCAATTGTATATTCTATTCTTTTTATCCTACTTTGTTTTTAGTTGCTTGGGGACAAGCAACAATTTAAGTTTGGTGTTGTGATGAGCGGATAATATATACGCTTTTTGGCATTTTTTAGTATGTTTTTAGTATATTTTAGTTAGTTTTCATTATATTTTTATTGGTTTTTAAATAAAAATCACATTTCTGGACTTTACTACGAGTTTGTGTATTTTTCTGTGATTTTAGGTATTTTCTAGCTGAAATTGAGGGAGCTGAGCAAAAATCTGATTCAGAGGCTGAAAAAGGACTACAAATGCTGTTGGATTCTGACCTCCCTACACTCGAAGTGGATTTTCTGGAGCTATAGAAGCCCAATTGGCGCGCTCTCAATTGATTTGGAAAGTAGACATCCTGGGCTTTCCACAATATATAATAGTCCATACTTTTCTGGAGAGTTGATGGCCCAAATCGGCGTTCTAAGTCAGCATAGAAATTCTGGCATCAAAACGCCAGAACTGGCATAAAAGCTAGAGTTAAACGCCCAAACTGGCACAAAAGCTGGCATTTAACTCCAAGAAAAGTCTCTACACGTGAAAGCTTCAATGCTCAGCCCAAGCACATACCAAGTGGGCCCGGAAGTGGATTCTGCATCATTTACTTATTTCTGTAAACCCTAGGATACTAGTTTTCTACAAATAGGATCTTTTGCTATTGTACTTCATAGATTTTTACACACTTGATCATACTTTTGATCTCTTGATCATGTTTGGGGGCTGGCCATTCGGCCATGCCTGGACCTTTTGTTCTTATGTATTTTCAACGGTGGAGTTTCTACACACCATAGATTAAGGTGTGGAGCTTTGCTATTCTTCATGAATTAATACAAAGTACTATTGTTTTTCTATTCAACTCAAGCCTATTTCTATTCTAAGATATCCATTCGTTCTTCAACATGATGAATGTGATGATCTGTGACACTCATCACCATTCTCACCTATGAACGTGTGCCTGACAACCACTTCCATTCTACATGCAATCAAGCTTGAATGTGTATCTCTTGGGTTTCTAATCTAAGATTAGAACCTTCGTGGTATAGGCTAGAATTATTGGCGGCCATTCTTGAGATCCGAAAAGTCTAAACCTTGTCTGTGGTATTCTGAGTAGGATCTCGGAAGGGATGACTGTGACAAGCTTCAAACTCGTGAGTGTTGGGCGTAGTGACAGACGCAAAAGGATCAATGGATCCTATTCCAACATGATCGAGAACTGACAGATGATTAGCCGTGCGGTGACAGCGCATTTGGAACATTTTCACTGAGAGGACGGGAAGTAGCCATTAACAACGGTGATGCCCAACATAAACCTTGCCATGGAAAGGAGTATGAATGATTGGAAGAAGGCAATAGGAAAGTAGAGGTTCAGAAGGAACAAAGCATCTTCATACGCTTATCTAAAATTCCTACCAATGAATTACATAAGTATCTCTATCCTTATTTTATGTTTTATTCATATTTTAATTATCAATTCTCCATAACCATTTGAATATGCCTGACTGAGATTTACAAGATGACCATAGCTTGCTTCAAGCCGACAATCTCTGTGGGATCGACCCTTACTCACGTAAGGTTTATTACTTGGACGACCCAGTGCACTTGCTGGTTAGTTGTGCGGAGTTGTGATAAAGAGTTGAGATTACAATTGTGCGTACCAAGTTGTTGGCGCCATTGATGATCACAATTTCATGCACCAAGTTTTTGGCGCCGTTGTCGGGGATTGTTCGAGTTTGGACAACTGACGGTTCATCTTGTTGCTTAGATTAGGTAATTTTATTTTATGTTTAAGCTTTTTACTTTTTATTTTCAAAAATTTTTTTTTAAAAATACAAAAAATTTTCTATTATGTTCTTCAAAGTTTTTAAGAATGAATTCTAGAGTTTCATGATGATTTGTTGAAGTCTGGCTGGTTGTGAAACCATGTCTAAACTTTTGGACCGAGGTTTCAACTTATCATCACAAGAGCTTATTGATTTCTATCAATCTTGCTGTTGAAAGTAATGATCTGCTAAAGCTTGGCTGGCCATTGAACATGTCTAGTGTTTTGGACCGAAGCTTTCACTGAAAGCTTGGCTGGCTAGTAAGCCATGTCTAATTCCTGGACCGGAGTTTTAGACTAACATTGCATGATTCCTGGAATTCTCATTAAAAATTTTGAATCTCTTTATTTTCTTTCCATATAATTTTCGAAAAAAATAAAAAAAAATTTTAAAATTTATAAAATCAAAAATATTTTATGTTTCTTGTTTGAGTCTAGTGTCTAATTTTAAGTTTGGTGTCAATTGCATGTCTTTATTCTTCTTGCATTTTTTCGAATATATGCAATATGTTCTTCAATGATCTTCAAGTTGTTCTTGATGATTCTAGTGCTCTGATCTTGAATTTCTCTTATTGTGTCTTTTGTTGTTTCTTACATGCATTTTTAAATTGTTATAGTCCTTAGTATACAAACTTCTAAGTTTGGTGTCTTGCATGCCTTGTCTATTTGATCTTAGTTTTACATGATTAGTTTCATTTTGTTGTTTCTCATCATTAAAAATTCAAAAAAATTCTCAAAATTATGTCTTTTCAAGTCAATAATACAGAGGATTGAAGATTCAGAACATGCAGCAGAGGAATTACACAGAAAAAGCTGGGTGTTCAAAACGCCCAGTGAAGAAGGAAAACTGGCGTTTAAACGCTAGCCAGGGTACCTGGCTGGGCGTTAAACGCTCAAAAGAGTAGCATTTTGGGCGTTAAACGCCAGAATGGATGCCATTCTGGGCGTTTAACGCCAGGAGGACACTAGAGGGAAGATTTTGTTTTTAATTCAAATCTTTTTCAAATTTTCATAATTTTTTAAAATCAATTTTTTTTTCAAATCATATCTTTTCAATCATATCTTTTAAAAATCAATTTTTTTTATTTATTACTATTTTCGAAAATCCTTGCTACATTTAGTGATTTAATTCAAAATTTTCAAGTTATTACTTGCCTATTAAGAAAGGATCAAAAGTTTTAATTTTAGAATCATATCTTTTAATTTCTTGTTGGTCAAGTAATCAACTTTAATTTTAAAAACTTTCTTCTTTTAAATTTGATTCTCAATCATATCTTCTCAATCATATCTTTTCAATCACATCTTTTTCAAAATTAAATTTCAATCATATCTTTTTGATTTCTAATTTTAAAATCTTTTTCAAAAATCACTTAATTTCTTTCCCAATCTTTGTTTTTGAAAATCATTTACCAAATTTTCAAAATTTCTCTTAATTATTTCAAAATCTTTTTACTTTATTTTCTAAAATTCTTCCCCTCTTCCCATATTCTTCTATTTAAGGACTAACACTCCTCCTCAATATACAATTCGAACGCTATCCCTCTTGATAAGTTCGAATTCTTTCTTCTCTACCTTCTCCTTCTATTCTTCTTTACCTCTAACACCTCAAAGAATCTCTATGCTGACATAGAGGATTCCATATTTTCTTCTCCTTTCTTTTCATATGAACAGGAGCAAGGACAAGGACATTCTTGTTGAAGCTGATCCTGAACCTGAAAGGACCTTGAAGAGAAAGCTAAAAGAAGCCAAAGTACAACTCTCTATAGAGGACCTAATAGAAACTTTCAAACAAGAAGAAGTCATGGCAGCCGAAAATAACAACAATGCCAACAATGCAAGGAAGGTGCTTGGTGACTTTACTGCACCTACTCCCGACTTCTATGGGAGAAGCATCTCAATCCCTGCTGTTCATACCCTGGGTCGAGATATCCGACCTGGGATGATTGGCGACAAAGCGACTGACCTCTTCAGGTTAGGCTGCCCGACCTCTTCTCGAAGAGGTCGGCCAAATCGACAGAAAAGCCCAATAAATGGCCCAAATAGAGGAACACGACCCAAATCCAAAGGCAACCCAAGCCTATAGAGATAAAGGCGGTTCCCTTGAAGATAAGCTGACTTCACTTAAAATAAGATAAGATAAGATAAAATAACTAACTTATCTTATCGGAAAGGTCAGCCCACACTACTATAAATACACTGGATCACCCAAGTATAACTCATATGTTGATTCTACAATAAACCTGCTTAATACCCGTGCTAACTTAAGCATCGGAGTCTCTTGCAGGTACCCTCCACCCTCCGGTGAACAAGGATCAGAAGTGCAGCCAGTCCAACGAGTCGGACACAACAGCTCCGGCCGCCACCAGCCAGCCGGACACGTCATCTCCGACCAGTATAGAAGATCTCATCCGAGATCGACCTACAGTTTTAGGTAACCCTCGAAACATTGGCGCCATTGCCGGGGAACCTAGAAGTTATCCCAACACCATGGCGGACGGTCATGACAACGACCATGATTCAGATTTGGAAAACAGAACACCGCACAAAAACGCGGACACTTTGCTAAAGGATACTCCGGAATCCAACGGGGACAAAAACTCATCAAATTCAGGGGTAATAGAAGCACTTCAAGACCGCTTAAAGCAACTTGAAAAAGAAACCTAACAACAACGAGAGGTCGGGAAGGATCTACAAAGAGAGGTACGGCGGCGTCGAGAATTGGAAGATAAACTACGGCGATTAGAAGCCGATCTCAAATCAAAAGCTCCTCGGACCACTCCTGAGGAAAATTCACGCAAAGAACAAGATCCATTCACCAGGGAAATCATGAAAACCAAAATTCCAAAAGACTTCGAACTCTCAGATATGATTTTTATGATGGCACGACAGATCCCAACCATCATCTCAGCAATTTCAGAAGCAGAATGTACCTCACCGACGTCTTAGATGCCATTCGCTGCAAAGCTTTTCCAACAACTCTCACGAAGACAGCAATCAGATGGTTCGACAACCTACCTCCAAAGTCCGTCTCAAACTTTGATGACCTGGCCAAAAAATTCCTAGCCAGATTCTCCATCTAGAAAGATAAGGCCAAGCACGCCCCCAGTTTACTGGGGATCAATCAAGGAGATCGGGAGAGCCTCCGCAACTACATGGAAAGATTCAACAAAACATGCATGGACATACAAAGCTTGCCAACAGAGGCCGCCATCATGGGACTCATTAATGGCCTACAAGAAGGACCCTTTAGCCAATCCATATCAAAGAAGTACCCTACCTCCCTAGACGAAGTGCAGGAGCGAGCAGAAAAATACATCAACATGGAAGAAAACGCTCGGTTGGGAGAGACCTCAAAATCCGGGTCCCCTGCCGAGATAAAGACAAGGAATCCAAAAGGAAAGAAGATCGACAAGGGAAGAAAATAAAAAAATACCACAATTACACCCCTCTCAGGGCATACCTAGTCGACATATACAAAGAAGTCTGCCATACGGAGAAAATTCCCTCAGCTCGGCCACTCAAAGGCAAAAGAGGATGAGGAAACCGGAATGAATATTGAAAATATCATCGAGTGCGAGGGCACTCCACCAACGAGTGCTTCGATCCAAAGAACATCATAGAAAAATTGGTGAGGGAAGAAAAACTAGATTGGTTTCTAGCCACCCGAGATGATGACTAAAGAAAGAGACGAAGGGACGAAGATATTGGACGAACTGGGCGATCACCTCGTACACCGGAAAGACACGTCCACATGATACACGGCGGATTCGCAGGGGGAAGAATCTCCAAATCATCTCACAAAAGATATCTCAAAGAAGTATATCATGTCAAGGGAAAGGAGGAGGCACCCGACATCCCTGCAATCACATTCACTAAAGAGGACGCATCCGGTATCATCTCGGGACACGACGATCCCATGGTCATCACCATCATACTGGCAAACGCCAATCTCCACCACACATTAATAGACCAAGGGAGCTCCGCCGACATTTTGTTCAAAATTGCCTTCGACAAGCTTGGCCTAGAAGACAAGGAGCTTAGGGCATACCCGAACAGTCTGTTCGGATTGGAAGATACCCCGGTACAACCATTGGGATACGTATCACTACATACAACCTTTGAAAAAGGGAACCAATCCAGGACACTCAAAATAGACTACATTGTGGTCGACGTGAGTTCAGGCTACAATGCTCTAATAGGTCGGACAACACTAAATCAACTCGGTGCAATAGTCTCGACTCCACATCTATGCATGAAATTCCCAACTACAGAGGGAATAGCCACAATAAAAGCAGATCAAAAGATGGCACGCTGCTGTTATAACGAAAGTCTAAACCTTAGGGGCAGAGGAGAAGAGTTTCATACAATTGAGCTTGGCGGAGTTCAGAGACGAGAAGAACTCCATCCGCAGCTAGAAGGTGAGATAGAGAAGGTTCAGATTGGAGACACCTCGGACAAAACGACTAATATTGGCACGATCCTGAAAGGAGATGGAAAGGAATTATTAGTACAGTTCTTACGAGATAATGTCGATCTCTTTGCATGGAAAGCTGCAGACATGCCATGCATAGATCCCAAGCTAATATGTCACAAATTGGCGGTCTACCCAGGATCTCGGCCGGTACAGTAGAGACGAAAAAAACTTGGGCCAGAGCGATCCCAAGCTGTGGAAGAACAGGTACAAGCACTACTGGAGGCAGGATTCATAAGAGAAGTCAAGTACCCACTATGGCTAGCTAACGTCGTCTTGGTGAAAAAATCAAATGGGAAGTGGCGAATGTGCACCGACTACACAGACCTCAACAAAGTCTGCCCAAAAGATCCTTACCCACTCCCAAGTATCGACGCTCTAGTAGATGCTTCCTCCGGATATAGATACCTCTCATTCATGGATGCATATTCTGGATACAACCAAATCCCCATGTATCCACCAGATCAAGAAAAGACCTCGTTTTTGATGCCAAAAGCAAATTACTGCTACATTGTGATGCCTTTCGGTCTCAAGAATGTGGGAGCTACTTATCAAAGGCTAATGAATAAAGTCTTCTCAGATCACATCAGGAAAATCATGGAAGTTTATGTGGACGACATGTTGATAAAGACACAAAGTGAAGAGACATTAGTATCCGACCTGGCTCAAGTGTTTGACACTATAAGGAAGCATGACATGCGACTCAATCCCGCAAAATGCACCTTTGTAGTAGAAGCGGGCAAATTTTTAGGTTTCATGCTCACACAAAGAGGAATTGAAGCAAATCCGGATAAATGTCAAGCCATACTCAACATGAAAAGCCCAACCTATGTCAAAGAAGTACAGCAACTCAACGGAAGATTGGCCGCCCTATCCAGGTTCTTAGTAGGATCAGCGATAAGATCTCTCCCCTTCTATGCTACTTTAAGGAAGGGAAAGCAGTTCGAATGGACAACAGAATGTGAACAAGCCTTCCAAGACTTCAAGAAATTCTTAGGACGGCCACCTATCCTATCTCGGCCACGAAAAGGAGAACCGCTTATATTATATCTCGCAGTAGGAAGTCGGGCAATAGCCTCAGCACTAGTCAGAGAAGACGAAAGTGGGCAACAACCCGTCTACTTCATTAGTAAAGCGCTACAGGGATCCGAGTTGAACTACCAGAAAATAGAAAAGTTTGCCTATACTCTCGTTCTAACATCTCGACGACTTCGCCCGTACTTCCAGGCTCACACAATTAAGGTTCAAACTAACCAGCCCATAAAAGAAATATTACAGAAAATAGATTTAGCAGGCAGAATTTTACAATGGACAGTCGAGTTATCCGAGTTTGACCTCCAATATGAAGTTCAGACGGCCATCAAATCACAGTATCTGGCCGACTTTATCGCAGAATTCACAGATGCCCCGGAAATCCCCACAGAATGGAATCTCTATGTGGACGGTTCTTCAAATAAGACTCGAAGCGGCGTAGGTGTGATAATAGAAAGAAACCAAGGAACCCAAGTTGAGCTCTCCCTCAAATTCGGGTTCTCGGCCTCAAACAATCAGGCGGAATATGAAGCGTTATTAACTGGTTTGAAGCTGGCTAAAGAGGTTGGAGCTCAAAAACTCAACATTTACAGTGATTCACAAGTAGTCATCTCACAGATAACAGGGAACTACCAAGCCAAAGATCCCACCATGAAAAAGTATTTGGATAAAACCAAGGAACAGCTCAGACAACTCGGGGAATATAAGATCCGCCACATACCCCGCGAACAAAATGCCCGAGCTGACGCACTCTCGAAACTAGCCAGCACCAAACCAGGGGACAACAATAGAAGCCTCATCCAGGAAATGCTACAGAAGCCGTCAATCTTGGAAGAGGAAAAAGTCCTAGCCATAACAAGTCAGGACCAAGGATGGATGACCCCCATAATTAACTACCTCAAAGCAGAAATACTCCCCACAGAAGAAAAGAAGGCAAATAGGTTAAAAAGGGAGGCACAGTACTACACTATCATAAACAACATCCTGTACAAAAGAAGGATCTCAATACCATTACTAAAATGTGTGCCGACCAACACAAAGGAAGTGCTAGAGGAAGTACACGGTGGCATTTGCGGCAATCATCTCGGAGCACGAGCTCTCGCCAAAAAAGTACTCCGGGCGGCATTTTATTGGCCAACTCTATAGAAAGAAGCTACATAATTTGTAAAGACATGTCCACCATGTCAGAAACATGCCAACTTTCACATCGCCCCGCCAAAAGAGCTCATCAGCGTAACTTCGCCTTGGCTGTTTGCAAAATGGGGACTTGATCTTCTCGGACCCTTCCCCCAGGGATCAGGACAAGTTAAATTCCTCATAGTAGGGGTAGACTATTTCACAAAGTGGATCGAGGCAGAGCCCCTAGCCAACGCCACTGCTCAAAGAAGCCGGAAATTCCTATATAGAAACATTGTCACAAGGTTCGGGGTTCCACACTCCATCACTACAGATAATGGCACTCAATTCACAGATGTAGGCTTCAGAAAATTAGTAGCCGACTTGAACATAAAGCACCAGTACACCTCCGTGGAACATCCGCAAGCCAATGGACAGGCTGAAGCTGCCAACAAATTCATATTGGCCGAGTTAAAATGGAGATTACAAGACGCAAAGGGAGCCTGGGCAGAAGAGCTTTCACAAGTTCTATGGGCATATCGAATGACGACACACTCCACCACAAAGGAATCCCCCTTCCAGTTAGCATACGGAATAGAGGCGATGATTCTAGTAGAGATTGAGGAAGGATCGCCCAGAGTGGTTCATTACAATGAGGGAGCAAACTCCCAACTTCAGAGGGTAGAGCTCGACCTACTACCTGAAATCCAAGAAAGAGCTCGGATCAAGGAAGAAGCACTAAAACGTCGAATGGCTTCCAGATATAATCAAAGGGTAGTGCCGAAAAGTTTCGCAGAGAATGATCTCATCCTAATCCGAAATGATATTGGAACAACTCGACCAGGAGAAGGAAAGTTGGCAGCAAACTGGAAAGGACCCTATCGAGTTGTAGAAGTACTTGGGAAGGGCTACTACAGACTGTCCAAACTCAATGGACGAGAGCTTCCCAGATCATGGCACGCCTGCAACCTAAGAAGGTAATACAGCTAGAAAAAGTAAAAGATCTCACTATTGGATGCACTCTTTTTCCTGAAAGGGTTTTTTAATGAGGCACCAGGTTGAGACTCAGACACTATCCGACTTAAAGGGATGAAAAATTCTCACATGTATATATTTGCACTTTCCTTTGAATAAAATATATATTTTAGATATTCTACAAGTTTCTAAGACGCATTAATCTGAAGCATTCATCGTCCGATTATAAAGCAACAGATCAGCATAAAGTGAAAAATAATTTCGCTGCACGATCACGATAAAGACAATCGTCCGATAAAGGTGAAAATGCGATTCACCTAAAAGACGATCTAAAGATAGCAACCACCTTCTACAAATCGGCAAAGATGAACACAGAATAATGTAAGAAGTTATCGAAAGTGATCCGAAAAAGAACCTGACGAGGTCTTATGAATTGCTAAATAATAACTTAAAGACTGGCCGACGTTAAGAAGTCGGACCAAGTCAACCCAAGTTATAAGTAAACCCTGAAAGAGATCTGGCAAAGATCCAAGAAAGAGGATTACAAAAATAACTTAGAAGAGATCGACATAATGAAGTCGGTCTCCTACAACAAACAAGTTATAAAAGTAATCCCTGAAAGAGATTTGACAAAGATCCAAGAAAGAAGATTACAAAAATAACTTAGAAGAGATCAACATAATGAAGTCAGTCTCCTACAACAAACGAGTTATAAAAGTAATCCCAGAAAGAGATCCGACAAAGATCCAAGAAAGAGGATTACAAAAATAACTTAGAAGAGATCGACATAACGAAGTCGGTTTCCTACAACAAATAAGTTATAAAAGTAATCTCTGAAAGAGACCTGACTGAGGTCCAAAAAAGAAGATTACTAAAAATAACCGAGAAAAGATCGACATGACGACGTCGGTCAACTACTTGGAAAAGGACAAAGAAGTCGGTCATGGATTGCTAATTGGATCCACGCATCTACGACCTCCAAGTACAAAGCAGTTCAAAGAGGCTGAGCAACAAGGCTTCAACATTCTCGAAACATATAAAAACTAAGACAGGCGAAAGCAAGCATGACATAAAATAACAAAGCTTCAGGGTCAGACCCAAAAGCTTAGAAGCTACTTGTTGTGTTTTTCAAAATAATGGGTTGCTAAACAAGTAACCAGAAAGAGTGTCAGCAAAATAAACTAACTATGAAATAAAGAGTTTTAAAGCCCATAAGCTAGGCCAACTACACAAATATCCAAAATAAATCAGCTAAGGATTAGAAGACTTTTTAGCAGCATCAGCCTGAGGAGAAGAAGGGCGAGCCTGGAGAGGAACAACATCCACAGTACCATCGTCCCGGTTTAAGATCTGGCAGTCAGGATCAGAAGCGGGAGGGCCGACCTCGGCAGGAGGAACAGCAGGAGCTGACACCTTGGCAGAAGACACAGGGAGGGGATCAACATCATCATCATCCTCGTCATCAGGGACAATCTTACCATCCCTAACAACATTATCCAGGCTGAAGAGAGTAAGGTCGGCCTCGGGAGCAATAATCCGAATTTGCTTTTTCAGGTTCTCATAGGCAGCAGTTACGCTGCCAACAAGATGACCCTGGAGCTCGGAGTAATCAGCTCGGGCATTCTCCAACTCCGCCTTCAGACGCATTTCCTCCCGATAGGATGTAACATAGCTGTTTTTATGCCTCAGCGCCGTGTCCTCGGCCAGCCTCACAGAAGCCGCCAGAGAAAGTGAACTCGCCTTCTCGTTCTCCAGATCCTTCTCCAACTTGGCTACCTTTACTTCAAGCTCCTCCTTCAGGCCCTTCATCCGATCAAACTCCTGTTTAGCCTCCTCCATAAAGGCTTTGGTGGCTTGGAGAGGAAGATTTTGAGCAGTCCGGTATAGGGCAGCCCCCATATACGCCATTCTAACACTACTTCGAGTTATAAAGTCCGGATGGCGAAGGAGCGACACATCGTCCATAGGAAGGGCACCGTAGGGACCTATTTGTTGATCCACAAATTCAATTGCATTAAAGTCAGGAGCATCAAGGTTGAAAGGCTCAGCTGTTTTTTGTTTCTTGTTGGGAGGAGCACCAGAACTAGAGGCAGAAGTCAGTGGAGGGTCAGCCAGACGAACCCGAGGAGTAGGGATCACCTTCCTAGGTCTGGGAGAACTCGGCATAGGTGGCTTTACTTGCACTTGGGAAGATCCCTCCCCGGCCGCCTTGGCCGAGATGTTCTGAGCAGCAGTTGCCTTTTTTGCCCTTTTGAAGGCCTTCATAGATTCATTATTTTTTGACATCTCTGCAAACACAAAATCAGCCACAATAAAGGGTTACAATCACAAGATAAGGAAGCCAAACTAAGAAACAAGTATAGAAACAAGTCAGGCAAATACCAAAAACAGCCCGGACCAGGGATGAGTCATTCAAAAACCTTTTTGTATCAAGATGGGGTGGTGCTCCCCATAAATCCTCAAGAACAACAACAAAGGCACGCTCAACATCGTCAAGCATATCCCAGGAATAGCGAGACACTCTCACCTCCTTCTGCCACTTTAGAAAAAAGGGGTGGGCCCCCTCGACAGCATGAACTTTAAAGAAGTAATTCTTGAAATCCTTAAAGGACTCATCATACATAGCTAACACTTTATGGCCCTGGGCATACTTGAAAGAAACCCAGGAAGCTTTCTTTTTTGAAGAGCCACCAGGCTTGGCGGAAACAAACAGGTAAAGAAAGAGAGCCTAAGAAGGTGTTACACCTAACTCTTGGCAAAGTAGCTGCAAAATTTTGATAAAACCCCAGGAATTCAGGTGAAGCTGGGACGGGGCAATATTACACGACCACAACAGGTCGGTCTCAAAAGCAGTAAAAGGAAAAATAATGTCCAGTTGACTGAAGAAATATTCGTAGGCATAGAAGAAGGGACACTCCCCTTCGATGAAAGTCGAAAAACAAACCCTTTCATCAGAATCAGGAGCAACAAGCTCATAATCCCTCTCCCAGGCACTGTTACCACAAATCCTATGACGCTTCCTCAGCTCTATGCAAAATTCATCATCCACAACAGAAACACACATCAAGACAAGGGAGTCCAGCCAATCGGACATCCCCTCGGAAACTCTGGAAGACATCTCTACAATGTTATTACGAGAAAACATGAGGCCAACTAATCCTACAATAAGAAAAGAAGATTGGATTACCAAAAAGCATCTCGGGCAAAGGGCGAAACAACTCGACCAATATGATACAAAAGAACAAACAGAAAAGGAAAACCCCAAGACTCAAACCAAAGTCCTGGGGCATCCTTTGGAGGCAGTAACAAAGTAGGGTTTCTGGAAAAATCTACAGCTTACGTCTCGGCTTCCCCCGAACAAGAAAAGAAGATTTTCAAACAGCAAACATTTTTCGTAGGAGAAAACACGAAAAAGTTTAAAAAGTCATCAAAGCCACTATCTTTTTACACTCTACCAGCAAAAAAGCTTTGACAACATCAAACACGCCAAACAGAAACTATCAAAGGCGCAACCTTTTTCAAAGTCAGACAAAAAGCATTCTTCAAACAGAGCGAGGAAAAGATGCAGATTTTCTGGGTATTGGTATTAGATAGAAACAACAGAACATGCAAAAGCCCTAAAAAGTATCAAGCAACAGGAAAAAAGGATCATGCAGAAGATAAAGAAACTCCTAGAACACACATTTCAACAACAATTAGGTGCGATAAAAACAGAAAGATCCAAACTTTCTCTAAAACAAAATCAAAACTTCATCACAAAGCCAAAGCAACAAAAGAAAAAGAAAATACGGATGGAACTCACCTGGAGAAGGAAGAAGCTTCAAAAAAGAGACTTAAAAATGAAAGCTGCCCAGAAAATCACCAAGCGATGCCGCAACGCAAGAAAGACAGAGAGCGAGAGAACAAAGGAAGAAATTGAGAAGAAGAGAAACCGTTTCTGGGCTTTCGAAAATCAAAATAAAGAGCCAACGGAAAACAGGGCAATTAATTCTAATTAATGAAAGTATTAAACCCTCACACGTTCCCAAAAGCGCTGATAATCAAGCACGCGCTTTTAGAGGAAAACGTTCTACATTCAAAAGCTGCTACAAAGGAATCGACGAAATGCTTGAGTTCGGCTTCATTAGAGAAGGACCGAAGTCAAAGACTCACCCCCAAAACAAAGAAGACCGAGCTCAAGCAGGGGCACTGTTCATACCCTGGGTCGAGATATCCGACCTGAGATGATTGGCGACAAAGCGACCGACCTCTTCAGGTCAGGCTGCCCGACCTCTTCTCGAAGAGGTCAGCCAAATCGACAGGAAAGCCCAATAAAGGGTCCAAATAGAGGAACACGACCCAAATCCAAAGGCAACCCAAGCCTATAGAGATAAAGGTGGTTCCCTTGAAGATACGCTGACTTCACTTAAAATAAGATAAGATAAGATAAGATAAGATAACTAACTTATCTTATCAGAAAGGTAAGCCAACACTACTATAAATACACTGGAGGATCCAGGTATAACTCATACGCTAATTCTACAATAAACCTGCTTAATACCCGTGCTAACTTAAGCATCGGAGTCTCTTGCAGGTACCCTCCACCGTCCAGTGACCAAGGATCAGAAGTGCAGCCAGTCCAATGAGTCGGACACAACAGCTCCAGCCGCCACTGGCCAGCCAGACACGTCATCTCCGACCAGTACAGAAGATCTCATCCGAGATCGACCTATAGTTTCAGGTAACCCTCGGAACACCTGCCATTGGAGCAAACAACTTTGAGCTTAAGCCTCAATTAGCTTCTCTGATGCAACAAAATTGCAAGTTTCATGGACTTCCATTGGACGATCCTCATCAGTTCTTAGCTGAATTCTTGCAAATCTGTGACAATGTCAAGACCAATGGGGTTGATCCCGAGGTCTATAGACTTATGCTTTTTCCCTTTGCTGTAAGAGACAGAGCTAGAACATGGTTGGATTCAAAACCTAAAGAAAGCCTGAACTCTTGGGAAAAGCTAGTCAATGCCTTCTTAGCAAAATTCTTTCCACCTCAAAAATTGAGCAAGCTTAGAGTGGAAGTCCAAACCTTCAGACAGAAGGAAGGTGAATCCCTCTATGAAGCCTGGGAAAGATACAAGCAATTGATCAGAAGGGGTCCTTCTGACATGCTTTCAGAATGGAGCATCATAGGTATTTTCTATGATGGTCTATCTGAATTGTCCAAGATGTCATTGGACAGCTCTGCTGGAGGATCTCTTCATCTGAAGAAGACGCCTGCAGAAGCTCAGGAACTCATTGAAATGGTTGCAAATAACCAATTCATGTACACTTCTAAAAGGAATCCTGTGAATAATGGAACAAATCAGAAGAAAGGAGTTCTTGAGATTGATACTCTGAATGCCATATTGGCTCAGAACAAAATATTGACTCAGCAAGTCAATATGATTTCTCAGAGTCTGTCTGAAATACAAGCAGCAACAGTCAGTACCAAAGAAGCTTCATCTGAAGAAGAAGCTTATGATCCTGAGAACCCAGCAATGGAAGAGGTGAATTACATGGGAGAATCCTATGGAAATACCTATAATCCTTCATGGAGAAATTATCCAAACCTCTCATGGAAGGATCAACAGAGGCCTCAACAAGGCTTCAACAACAATAATGGTGGAAGAAATAGGTTTAGCAATGGCAAACCTTTTCCATCATCTTCTCAGCAACAAACAGAGAATTCTAAGCAGAACCACTCTGAATTAGCAACTGTAGTCTCTGATTTAATTAAGACCACTCAAAGTTTCATGACTGAAACAATGTCCTCCATTAGAAATTTGGAGGCACAAGTGGGTCAGCTAAGTAAGAAAATTACTGAACTCCCTCCTAGTACTCTCCCAATTAATACAGAAGAGAATCCAAAAAGAGAGTACAAGGCCATCACCATTACCCACACGGCCGAACCTGGAGAGGAGGAAGAGGCAGTGATCTCCACTGAGGAAGACCTCAATGGACGTCCACTGGCCTCCAAGGAGTTTCCTAATGAGGAACCATAGGAATCTGAGGCTCACACTGAGACCATAGAAATTCCATTGAATTTACTTTTGCCATTCATGAGCTCTAATGAGTATTCTTCCTCTGAAGAGGATGAAGATGTTACTGAAGAACAAGTTGCTAAGTACCTTGGAGAAATCATTAAGTTAAATGCCAAGTTATTTGGTAATGAGACTTGGGAGGATGAACCCCCCTTGCTCACCAAAGAACTAGATGACTTGACTAGGCAGAGATTACCTCAAAAGAGACAGGATCCTGGAAAGTTCTCAATACCTTGTACCATAGGCACCATGACCTTTGAGAAGGCTTTGTGTGGCCTAGGGTCAAGCATAAACCTCATGCCTCTCTCTGTAATGGAGAAGCTAGGGATCTTTGAGGTACAAGCTGCAAGAATCTCACTAGAGATGGCAGACAATTCAAGGAAACAGGCTTATGGACTTGTAGAGGATGTTTTGGTAAAGGTTGAAGAACACTACATCCCTGCTGATTTTATAGTCCTATATACTGGGAAGTGTATTGATGAATCCATCATCCTTGACAGACCCTTCCTAGCCACAGCAAAAGCTGTGATTGATGTTGACAGAGGAGAATTGGTCCTTCAAGTGAATGAGGACTCCCTTGTGTTTAAAGCTTAAGGATCTCCCTCTGTAATCATGGAGAGGAAGCATGAAAAGCTTCTCTCAATGCAGAGTCAAACAAAATCCCCACATTCAAACTCTAAGTTTGGTGTTAAGAGGCCATCATCATGCTCTGAGTATCTGTGAGGCTCCATGAGAGCCCACTGTCAAGCTACTGACATTAAAGAAGCGCTTGTTGGGAGGCAACCCAATTTTACTTATCTATGTTATATTTCTATTTTCCATTGTTATTTTATGTTTTCTATAGGTTGATGATCATGTGAAGTCACAAAAACAGTTGAAAAAGCAAAAACAAACTGAAAAACAGAATGATAAATAGCACACCCTAGAGGAGAAGCCTACTGGCGTTTAAACGCCAGTAAGGGCAGCAGAATGGGCATTAAATGCCGAGTCTGGCACCATTCTGGGTGTTTAACACCAGAAATGGGCACCAGACTGGTGTTTAACACCAGAAAAGGCCAAGAAGCTGGCGTTAAACGCCAGAAATGGGTAGCAACCTGGCGTTTAACGCCAGGATGGGCAGCATAGGGCGTTTTGCACGCCTAATTGGTGCAGGGATGAGAAATTCTTGACACCCCAGGATCTGTCCCCACAGGATCCCCACCAACCTCAACTCACTCTCTCTCTTCTTCACACCTTTTCATAATACCCTCTTCTCCATAAATCCTTCACCAATCCACATCCATCCATCATAAACCCCACCTACCTCACCATTCAAATTCAAACCACTTTCCCTCCCAAACCCACCCATACATGGCCGAACCAAATCCCTCTCTTCACTCCTATATAAACCCATCTTCACTCCTTCATTTTCACATATCTTAAACACTAATTCACCCCCTTGGCCGAAACACTACCCCCTCCATCTCCTCTATTTCTTCTTTCTCTACTCTCTTCATTCTTTTTTTGCTCGAGGACGAGCAAACCTTCTAAGTTTTGTGTGGTAAAAGCGTTGCTTTTTGTTTTTCCATAACCATTTTTGGCACCAAAGGCCGGAGAAACCTCTAGAAAGAGGAAAGGAAAGGCAAAAGCTTCCACCTCTGAGTCATGGGAGATGGAGAGATTCATCTCAAGGGTGCATCAAGACCACTTCTATGAAGTTGTGGCCAAGAAGAAAGTGATTCCCGAGGTCCCTTTCAAGCTCAAAAAGGGTGAATATCCGGAAATCCGACATGAGATTCGAAGAAGAGGTTGGAAAGTTCTCACCAACCCCATTCAACAAGTCAGAGTCTTAATGGTTCAAGAGTTCTATGCCAATGCATGGATCACCAAGAACCATGATCAAAGTGTGAACCCGGATCCAAAGAATTGGCTTACAATGGTTCGGGAAAAATAATTAGATTTCAGACCGGAAAATGTAAGGTTGGCATTTAACTTGCCAATGATGCAAGGAGATGCACACCCCTACACTAGAAGGGTCAACTTTGATCAAAGGTTGGACCAAGTCCTCATAGACATTTGTGAAGAGGGTGCTCAATGGAAGAGAGATTCAATAGGAAAGCCGGTTCAACTAAGAAGGCATGACCTCAAGCCCGTGGCTAGGGGATGGTTAGAGTTCATCCAACGCTCAATCATTCCCACTAGCAATCGGTCTGAAGTTACTATAGACCGGGCTATCATGATGTGGAGAGGAAGTATAAGTTCATGAGGTTATATCCCTAGAACTCTACAAGGTGGTATACAAGTCTTCTACTTTGGCAAGGTTAGCCTTCCCTCATCTCATTTGTCATCTCTGCAATTCAGCTGGAATTGACATAGAGGAAGACATCCTCATTAATGAGGACAAGCCCATCACTAAGAAAAGGATGGAGCAAACAAGAGATCCCACTCATGGACAAGAGCATGAGGAAATCCCTCATCATGAAATTCCTGAGATACCTCAAGGGATGCATTTTCCTTCCCAAAACTATTGGGAGCAAATTAACATCTCCCTAGGAGAATTAAGTTCCAATATGGGACAACTAAGGGTGGAGCACCAAGAGCATTCCATCCTCCTTCATGAAATAAGAGAAGATTAAAGAATCATGAAAGAAGAGCAACAAAGGCAAGGAAGAGACATTGAGGAGCTCAAGCACTCCATAAGATCTTCAAGAGGAAGAACAAGCCGCCATCACTAAGGTGGACCCGTTCTTTAATTCCCTTGTTCTTTATTTTCTATTTTTCGAATTTTTATGCTTTATGTTTATTTATGTTTGTGTCTTTATTACATGATCACTAGTGTCTAAGTGTCTATGCCTTAAAGCTATGAATATGAATCCATCACCTTTCTTAAATGAAAAATATTTTTAATTGAAAAAGAAAAAGAAGTACATGAATTTCAAATTTTAAAATAGTTTAATTATTTTGATGTGGTGGCAATACTCTTTGTTGCTCTGAATGAATGCTTGAGCAGTGCATATTTTTTAATTTGTTGTTTATGAATGTTAAAATTGTTGGCTCTTGAAAGAATGATGGAAAGGAGAAATGTTATTTGATAATCTGAAAAATCATAAAATTGATTCTTGAAGCAAGAAAAAGCAGTGAAGAGTTTGCAGAAAAAAATATGTGAAAAAAATGCGAAAAAAAAGAGAAAGAAAGAAAAAGAAAAAGCAAGCAGAAAAAGCCAATAGCCCTTTAAACCAAAAGGCAAGGATAAAATAAAAAGGATTCAAGGCTTTGAGCATCAGTGGATAGGAGGGCCCACAGGAATAAAATCCTGGCCTAAGCGGCTAAACCAAGCTGTCCCTAACCATGTGCTTGTGGCGTGAAGGTGTCAAGTGAAAACTTGAGACTGAGCGGTTAAAGTCGTGGTCCAAAGCAAAAAGAGTGTGCTTAAGAGTTTTGGACACCTCTAATTGGGGACTCTAGCAAAGCTGAGTCACAATCTGAAAAGGTTCACCCAGTTATGTGTCTGTGGCATTTATGTATCCGGTGGTAATATTGGAAAACAAAATGCTTTGGGTCACGGCCAAGACTCATAAAGTAGCTGTGTTCAAGAATCAACATACTGAACTAGGAGAATCAATAACACCATCTAAATTCTGAGTTCCTATAGATGCCAATCATTCTGAACTTCAAAAGGATAAAGTGAGATGCCAAAACTGTTCAGAAGCAGAAAGCTAATAGCCCCGCTCATCTAATTAAAACTGATCTTCACAGATATTTTTGGAATTGATTGTATATTCTATTCTTTTTATCCTACTTTGTTTTTAGTTGCTTGGGGACAAGCAACAATTTAAGTTTGGTGTTGTGATGAGCAATAATATATACGCTTTTTGGCATTGTTTTTAGTATGTTTTTAGTATATTTTAGTTAGTTTTCATTATATTTTTATTGGTTTTTAAATAAAAATCACATTTCTGGACTTTACTATGAGTTTGTGTATTTTTCTGTGATTTTAGGTATTTTCTGGCTGAAATTGAGGGACTTGAGCAAAAATCTGATTCAGAGGCTGAAAAAGGATTGCAGATGTTGTTAGATTCTGACCTCCCTGCACTCAAAGTGGATTTTCTGGAGCTACAGAAGCCCAATTGGCACGCTCTCAAATGCGTTGGAAATTATACATCCTGGGCTTTCTAGAAATATATAATAGTCTATACTTTGTCCGAGATTTGATGGCCCAAATCGGCGTTCCAATTCAGCATAGAAATTCTGGCGTCAAAACGCCAGAACTGGCATAAAAGCTGGAGTTAAATGCCCAAACTGGCACAAAAGCTGGCGTTTAACTCCAAGAAAAGTCTCTACACGTGAAAGCTTCAATGCTCACCCCAAGCACACACCAAGTGGGCCCGGAAGTGGATTCTGCATCATTTACTCATTTCTGTAAACCCTAGGATACTAGTTTTCTACAAATAGGACCTTTTGCTATTGTATTTCATAGATTTTTACACACTTGATCATACTTTTGATCTCTTGATCACGTTTGGGGGCTGGCCATTCGGCCATTCCTGGACCTTTTGTTCTTATGTATTTTCAACGATGGAGTTTCTACACACCATAGATTAAGGTGTGGAGCTCTGCTGTTCTTCATGAATTAATGCAAAGTACTATTGTCTTTCTATTCAACTCAAGCCTATTTCTGTTCTAAGATATCCATTTGTTCTTCAACATGATGAATGTGATGATCTGTGACACTCATCACCATTCTCACCTATGAACGTGTGCCTGACAACCACTTCCGTTCTACATGAAATCAAGCTTGAATGTGTATCTCTTGGGTTTCTAATCTAAGATTAGAACCTTCGTGGTATAGGCTAGAATTATTGGTGGCCATTTCTGAGATCCGGAAAGTCTAAACCTTGTCTGTGGTATTTCGAGTAGAATCTGGGAAGGGATGACTGTGACGAGCTTCAAACTCGCGATTGTTGGGCGTAGTGACAGACGCAAAAGGATCAATGGATCCTATTCCAACATGATCGAGAACTGACATATGATTAGCCGTGCGGTGACAGCACATTTGGAACATTTTCATTGAGAGGACGGGAAGTAGCCATTGACAACGGTGATGCCCAACATAAAGCTTGCCATGGAAAGGAGTATGAATGATTGGAAGAAGGCAATAGGAAAGCAGAGGTTCAGAAGGAACAAAGCATTTTCATACGCCTATCTGAAATTCCTACCAATGAATTACATAAGTATCTCTATCCTTATTTTATGTTTTATTCATATTTTAATTATCAATTCTCCATAACCATTTGAATCTGCCTGACTGAGATTTACAAGATGACCATAGCTTGCTTCAAGCCGACAATCTCCGTGGGATCGACCCTTAACGTAAGGTTTATTACTTGGACGACCCAGTGCACTTGCTGGTTAGTTGTGTGGAGTTGTGATAAAGAGTTGAGATTTCAATTGTTTGTACCAAGTTGTTGGCGCCATTGAAGATCACAATTTCGTGCACCAGAAGCCTCCCTCACTAGGCAACCATCCATTATTTCATTCAAGTCAGTAAATCTCTTATCTCTAAGCTTTGTAATTCCACTTGAATATGGTTTACTTGAAATGGATGGTCAACTTAGAGCTCTTTGTGGAATGAAAAGCAAGAAAGAGTTGGTTAGTGGTAGGCATCACAATTCAAGGTTCACTATGGTTGAATCACCAAAATCTAAGTGCAAGGGATGGTGTAGTACTCAATTGAGAGGATCTAGGAGAGTTTGGTGCTTCAATGAGAATTCACAAATCTTGTCACTCGGATTGAACTATGGTAGTCAACAAGAAGACGGATGTAAAAACAAGGTTTGGGACCCTGGAATACAATTTGACAATCAACAACTTTGGGGCCCTGTCACTTGTTTCAACTCGCTTGAAGGCTTTATGTGCCTAATTTAGGATCCCGGTGGACATTGAATATACAAACATTGGTGGGGATTCAAGGAAGAGTTCAATCATAAGCCACCATAGTAAGGACCCCATCAATTGTCCAACTTAAGGACAATAAATAAAAGTGCTAGGTGGAAGATACCTCACCATGGTAAACTTTTTTCATCTTTTTCTCTTTTGTACATATTGGTAAATTAGTTTAATTTCATGTTTAATTTAGTTTGTTGAGTTTATTTGGGAGTCTAATATGTTAAATAAGGTTTGATAGTGTTTTGGTAGTTGTTTGGATGTTTGGAATGCTTGGTTTGGTGCTAGAACTTGGAAAATTTTGAAAAACAGAGCACCCAGCCACGCGCACGCATGACCCACGCATGCGCGTGACACCAAGTTTCCAACCCCTCACGCGTACGCCTCGCCCACGCGTACGCGTGACCCCCAAAATGCTGCTGCTACAGTACAAAAACTAGTGAGTTGTGCCCGTAGGGTGCAGGAATTGTGCATCTAGCACAAATTCCTCCCACGCGTACGCATGTTCCATGCGTGCGTGTCATCTTCTTTTCTCTCCCACTCATGCATGTGCATGGTGATGTGTATGCATCACACCCTCTTCTCTTCTCTCACGCTACGCGTGACCCACGCGTAGGTATCGCATCCCATTTCTGCCACGCACGCGTGCGCGTGGCACGACGCGTACACGTGACTCTCTACCCTGTTTCACCTACCTTCTTTTCTTCTTTCCATTTCTCTCCTTCTCTTCTCTTCTTTTCTTTCCCTCATTCAACCATCATTTACCACCACCATTCACCATAATTTTCTTTTGTTAGTTTGTTAGTTAGTTAGTTTAATTTTCTGTTTTGGTGTAAGATGTTGGATTATTAAGCTTGTTGATGTTTATTGCTGTTTATTAACATCATTGTGGTTAATTTTTATTGTTGGATTTCTTTTAATTGAGGTTATATTTTGTTACTTGGTTTTGAGTTTTTATGTTGAACATTTGTGCATATCAAGTACTTATGACATTGCCTTCAAAGCACTTTAAATCTTTTGAATTGCATGTTTAGCCACCATGTGATTCGAATTCTTTTCTTTGACTCGGCAACCTTTAATGTCGGACGTTGTGCATTTATCTTAATGCATTGTATTGCTTGATCATATGCATCCACATGTTATGCTTTTGCCTTAATGACATGTTAATCCTTAATTGTCTAACTATGTGCTCTACACATATTTGAAACTAGCCATTTTGGTATAATGCCTCGTTTGTGAATTGGATTGTAAGCTCAATTAGGGACATCCTTTTGCAATTCTCAAGCTACATGGACCATACTTGCTATGTGATTGATTTTCACCTCTAACTACATTGCATAGCAACCATGTTTCCTATTTTATGTCCACTAGGTGATGTGAGCTAAAATTCAAAGTGTGTCATTGATTGATGTGTAAGTTTCATATTTACTTTGGTTCATTAAATTCTCTTGCACATCAATCAATGTTCATTTATCATCCACTTCACAATCGCTTGATTCTTGCTTGAATGCTTTCATGCTTCTTTATGACTTGTTTGTTTGTCTTAACCTACAAGTTTTTCTTTGAAGTACTTCAAGCACACTAAAATAAGTGAAGTGCATATTTCTTTCATAGTTGTGACATAGCTCTTTATCCTAGTGTGTGTGTTCTAAACTGCGTGCAAACTTAGAACTCACACATTATTCTCCTTAATGTCACAAATTGAGTCACTCATTTCATTTTAGTAATTCTTACCTCATTCCAACAATCTATGCTTCCTTGCTTATGCATTTACTTGTCTTATTATATCTTGTTTCCTACTACTCAGAATGATTTGTCATAAGCAAAAATGGAAGCGGGAGAAAGAACACGCAGCAGCCGGTTGATCTACTAGCTGAAGGTGGCAATCCGAAAAGTCGCCGTACCCGATTGCTCATCTTTGAATGCACCGAGGACTGTGAAAAATTTAAGTGTGGGTAGGTCGTCCGGTCGATCGGCCGTTTTTGGGTGACAAATTTCTAATCCCAACACTTTTCATATTTCATTTTTTTCTTTTATTACTAGGTCTTGTAGGATTTTTAGTTGCATCTTCTTATTTTGCATAAATATAATAAGCTTAGTCAAAATAATGAAATTTTTCAAAAAATTTATCTATAGGGCACCCCAATTGATTTGAGTAAAAATTTTTCATTTTTCATGGGACTTTCTTGAATTATATATTGTAGAACATGTTTTGACCTAAGAACACATAAGCTTGTGAGTTTTGAGCCTAATTGTTTGATTCTTTATGTCCATTATTCTATGTATACATGCATTTATATGATTGAGGCCTTCATTTCATTGAACTCACTTACCCAAATGGCCTTACCTTTTATCTACCATTGTAAGCCAACTTTGAGCCTATGTTAATCCCCTTTTTTTCTTAATTTTATCACATTACAAGCCATAAGGCGATAAACAATAAATATCCCTTGTTTGGATCTTTGATTAGCTTAGGCTAGTGAGAGTTTTTATCATTCAAAAGTGGGAAATTTGGAAACATTGGTTGGGATAAAAGTGTATTTTTGTATTTTTGTTAAAAATTTTGGGAATTGGGTACATACTCATACATTAAATGTTTAAACCATATGCATTGGTACCTTTATATATAATTCATCAAAATAAAACGAGAAAAACAAAAGAAAAATAAAAGAAAAAAAAGTGTAAAAAAAGAAAAAAATATAAAAAAAAAAAATAAAAAAGAAGAAAAAGAAAAAGAAAGCAATAAAAAGGAGATAAAATGCCCCAAAGAAAAGTTCAATTATAAGCAATGCATATGGGATGTGAATTGAAAAGAATGCATGAGTGTGTGAAAAAGTGAAGAATGGGTAGTTAGGTTTGCTTTGAATTGTATAGGTTGTCATAGGTTATGTGAAAAGTTTAAGTTAATCAAAGATTCAAATTCTAATCCACTTGACCAAATACAATCTTACCTTAACCCTAGACCTATTACAACCTTATGAAAAGTCCTCATGATATTTGTATGCATGCATTGAATAATTATTGATTGTTAGATGAAAAACAAATCTTAGAAAGCATGATTAGAGGGGAATTGAGTGAATCAACCCTATACACTTGAGCGACTAGAGTGGATACACATCCGGTAAGAGTTCGATTGCTCAATTACATGTTTTCACCTATGATCATCTCTCTTCTTGCAAGTTGTTAAATTATTTTCTAATAACTCAACTCAATTGTGGATTTGATTTGATTATGATTGCCTTAGCCCTTGTGTTCATATATGTTTTCTTGGGAATTGACTTATTTTGATCAAGTAGTTGCATGCATGTAGATAGATTGCATGTAGATAGGTTGCATTTAGATAGTTTGCATTGAATAAATATTGATACCTCTTGTATCTTTCTCGGTTTAGCATGAGGACATGCTTGGTTTAAGTGTGGGGAGGTTTGATAAACCCCAATTTTGTGGTTTATCTTGTGCTTAATTTAGGAGGTTTCATCAACTTATCTCACATTTATTCAATGAAATAACATGTTTTTGTAATTCTCCCTAATTTGTACTTAAGAGTGAAAATGTGCTTTTTAAACCTTAAAATAGCTAAATTTAATCCACTTTGATTCTGCTCGATGCCTTGATATGTTTGTTGAGTAATCTCAGGGTTTATAAGACAAGGATTGGATGGAAGAATTGAAGAAAAAGCATGCAAAGTGGAGAACTTATGAAGAAATGAGCATTTGGACGATTCAAGGCCATGCGCACGCGTCATCCACGTGTACGTGTGAAGAGGGAATTTGCCAGCGACGCGCACGCGTCACCCACGCGTACGCGTGAAAGAGAACTTTGCCAATGGACCGGGTCTAAATCGGGCCCAAGGTCCAACATATATATGCTCATTAAATGAGCATTTTAGCTCATTTCCACCCCAAAATAAGAAAAGGGGCGCAGCATAGAGAAGAGAGGAGAAGAGGGTGATGTTACTATTCATCATCACCATCCGAAAAGCCATATCTTGAGCTACGGAGCTCCAATTGACGAGCCGTTTGTGGCCACGCAAATTTCTTGCCAAGTTCTTTATTTCTATTTAATCAAACCTGGTAAGAAATTGCATCTCAAGCTCCAGTTTCTTGCCCTAGTTTCTATGCATTTTTTGTTATTTTTTTAAGTAGATTTTGTGGTTTTGGTTGTTTAGGTGATCTCTAGTAGCGGGTAATTATTGGAATTTACCCCTATCCTCTTTGAACAAGGTAAAGTTCATCATAAACCCTTTTAGTGTTGTATGTTTTGGTTTCTAGGTTTTGATTTTGGTGATATACGTGATGTTAGTTTGAGCTTTGGTGCTTTTTGGAGTAGTCTTAACTTTTTGGTGGTTTCGTGCATGAAGGATAATCGGCCAAGGTATGATTTCGGTTTTCTTTACGTAATATATAATGTTTCGTGAACCTTAGGCTAGTTGGCCTTAAGATAGGATTGGATGTTTGGGTATGTTTAATTGTATGTGATTTTGATGTTTAAAGATAAGTTGTATGGTGGTGATAATGATATAGAGTTTTGGAATGTGGAATATATGAAATTTTGATGTTGAATGTTGGTATGTAATGACTATGAAGGTTGATGATGAATGTTCTGAATTATTATTGTTGATGCGGGTTTGTTGATATGGTTGATGAGTAATGGTGAATATTGATGTTGACTAGTAATGTTGATTATTGATATTGAGAATGAATAAAGTTGATGTTAAAGATTGATGATGATAGAATAACTATTGATGAGTTTATTGGATGAGAAGGGGTTTAGTGTGAAATCAAGGATAATTGAGAGTTGAGAATTATATGATATGAGTAGTGGATTGTGATAAAAATGGTAAAAATCTGATGTGGGATGGAGTTGATATGGTTTTAGTTTGGTTTTGGCTGTAAAAATAGAAAATTGAGAACCTTGTGAATTTTTGGTAAAAACAGATTTTTGGTAAACTTTGACGGATCATAACTTGAGCCTCAGTTAACGAAATTTGTTGAAATTTGCTTTAAATTAAATTTATTGAAAAATCTTTAAATAGATATAAAGTTTGTAGGAAATGGATTTTTGTAGAGGAAGTTATGATCATTCACAGATTAGTGTCAAAATATGAATTCTGTGCATGTTGTAGAATTTGTGATTTCTCGTTTGTGTGCGCACGCACACCCCAGTGAGTTTTTGAACTTGTGCGCACGCACACACAGGGAAAAGCTTGATGTTGAGAGCGCTAGCATGATCTGTGCGCACACACAACCAACGAAGTTTTGCAAGCTGTGCGCACGCACAGCCCTGTGCGCACGCACACGTTGGAAGGTATATTCTATTGAGGGCGTTCGCACGCCTTGTGCGAGCGAACGGAATTGGAAAATTTTACACTTGTGTGTGTACGCACATCTCTATGCATACGCACACATTTTGAAAATTCTCCTGGGCGTGCGCACGCACACCCTTGTGCGTACGCACATGCCCTGGTTTTCAACTAAAATTTTATTTTTAACTGTTTCACCTTCCCAACAAGCTTCTAAACTTCTGTGACACCTATTTAAGAATTTTTGGCTTGTTTTTGGATGTTAAACATAGAGAAGGTCTTGGGTGGAATTATTTGGGTATTACTTTGAAAAGTTAGAGCACAAAGGTTTAGATTTCTGGTGCATTGAGGATGAGTTTGGTTGAGAGAGAAGGAAGAGTAGTGAACTTGGTGATTACTGATAATGAATTGAGAAACTGATGAACTAACGAGTTCGGAATGGAAATTATGAATTGATGATGGTTGTGATCAGTTGAGGAATCTAAAAGGAATGATGATATTGATGAATGTTGAGAGTGTGCCAAGCACCATATCCTTGGGTTAAGTATGATAGTGTGTAGGGTATTATGTCCCTAAGATTGAATTATGATTAATTACCTTTTCTGCTGCAAGAGTATGCCAGGCACTATACCCTTGGGTTATGCATGGGAGTGTGCCCGGCACTATTTCCGTGGGTCAATAGAGTGTGCCCAGCACTATATCCGTGGGCATGGCAGAAAAGCTACATCTGAAAGGATGTGTCGGATTGGCATTTATAGACCGACAAGTGATATCACGAGCCTATAGGACAGGCATTCAACATATGCATCTCTTATGTGTTTGTTTGCTTTGATTACTTGAGTTTGCCAATTGTATAATATGCCTACTTGCTTCTTGAATTTCTTATTATATATGAATACTATCTGTGTTTTACTTGCTTGCATTATCTGTGATTATTTGCTGCTGAGGAGGTTAGGTAGGCGGTGGCGATGGGGTTGCATGGAGGGTAGGTTGGTGATGGCTGTGGGATATAGCGCTGTGGTTTAGCAATAGTGAGAAATTCCCTAAGTTTAGATAACCCTGTTTATGGTTTATGGTTTAAGTTATTTATTTTGTTAATACTTGAATATTCTGTATCGATATGAAGTTCTAGGATTGACTTTGGCATCCCGGAACCTTATATCTTATATTTTTGGGCACTGTTATCATACTGAGAATCTCCGGTTCTCATACCATATTCTGTTGTTATTTTTCAGATGCAGGTCGCAACCCACCTCAGTGAGTTGCTTGATGGTGACAGGGTGGATGATCTTTATCATGTTTTGAAGTCCTTTAATTTATTTTTATTAGTACTCTCACTTTTGTATTTATTTTGTCTAGAGGATTACTGTGAGAGAAAGTTTGTATAAGCTGTTTTATCTGTTTAAATTCTGTGTGTCTGTATATAACTAGCTGGCTTAAACTCCGCGAGTGGTGACTAGATCCCTATGATTATTATCTTTTGATATATCTATTCATATGTCTCGGTATCTGTAAGTATATCTTGTGCTTCGTTTAGTGTAGCTTCGTGTGAACATTGTGCGCCTTTCGAACTCTGTTTTTGAGCTTAATCCTTTATTGGGCTTCTGGAATACATTATTTCTTTCTACATAATATATATAAGCCTTAGAATTGTCGTAACCTTTGATTAACCTTTGCTTTACGGCATGAGGTAAGGCTTAGGGTAATTAGGGTGTTACATTTAGTGGTATCAGAGCGGTTTGTCCTTGTGAGCCTGAGGGATGGACCGATTGTGCTTTATTGTATACTCTGTGTCTTTTTTTTCATGCTATTTAGGTTATCTATTTGATATATGTATAGCATGATTGTTTGTGAGTGCCTTTTAGGGATAATTGAAACACTAGGCTTTTGATATTGAGGCTGATCACCTTGATATCGATTGTTTGGTGTAGACAGGAACCCTAATGGCTACTCGCGGACGAGGTCGTACTCGTTCACAGGGAGGAACTGAGAATGACCGACCGGCCGATAACCATGCTGAGTTCATGGTGGCGATCGCCAACTTGGCTAATACTATAGAGGCGAATGCTATCGCAACTTTGCAAGCTGTACAAAGGTTGGGTCAACCTGTAGGAAACAAAAACGGTAATGGAAATGGGAACAAAAATGGGGAAGGAGACGGTAATGACTTGGGAGGTGCTCCGATGACTTGGCTTTGTTTCTAAAGGTTCATCCACCAACTTTTAGAGGTTCAACCAACTCAACTGAAGCGGACAATTGGTTCTGAGCTATGGAGCGCGCACTACAGGCTCAACATGTCCCAGCTAACCAATACGTGGAGTTTGTGACCTATCAACTGTTAGGAGAGGCATAACATTGGTGGCAAGGAGAGTGCCAGTTGCTGTGACTTCCAAATGCAGAAATCTCTTGGGATGTATTTCAAACGGCGTTTTATAAGAAGTATTTCCCGGAGTCAGTGAGAGGAGCAAAAGAGTTAGAGCTTATGCAGCTAAAGTAAGGCTCAATGTCAGTAGCAGAGTACACAAACAAATTTGAAGAGCTCTGTAGGTTCTCAAGAGTATGTCAGGGATCCCCTGAGACCTATGAGAGTTGGAAATGTATTAGGTACCAAGGAGGTCTCAAGGACGACATCATGACTGTTGTAGCTCCCTTAGAAATAAGGATGTTCTCGGAACTAGTGAACAAGGCACGAGTTGTGGAGGACTATACCAAGAAGGTAGCTGAGGCGAGAGGAAATCATGATTATACTGACAACCGAGCTCATGGTGATTAGCTTGGACTAAGGGGACAGAACTTTAAGAGAAATGGACACACTCCTCAGCATCTTCGAGGTCAAGGGGATTTTAGAAGAAGCAACAATGCTCAGTTCTACATGGCAAAGGGAAATGGTCGATGCTATACTTGCGGATTGCCAGGGCACCTTGCTAAGGATTGCCGTCGAGGCAGGAACCGAGATGTGGGTAGGAGTCAACCACCAGGCCGAGATTTCACTATGGATGCAGGAAAGGCAACGGAATCGGATTCGCTGGTAAGAGGTAAGCACATAAAGTTGTTGTGATATGTTATTAGGACCCAGTTGGCTTAGTTTTATCTTATGGAAGGTTGTCGTAAGTTTGGTCGAACTTAGAGATTAGTTATAGGGACCGATGGAGAAGGGGGCTTTTGATGCATGTAGCTGAGTAATCCGGATTCTTAATGACGATAAATCAGAGTGGACGTGCCAGAATGGTTATCGGACATGACTAGAAATTTTGTGGGCTCCCTGTATGGGTGATGGGTGCAGTTCAGCACTAGTGGCAACAGAAGTACCGATTGACGCTTTTGCGGTTTTTTTTTACTATGACTTTCCAGTTTTAAGGTTTAGAATGATTTTCAAATCTGGTTTGGAACTTTGGTTTAAATGAATTGGTTTTCAAACTAAGTCGAAACTCTTAGTTTGAATAACATGGTTTACAGAAAAAATGAGTTCCAAGATTTTCTTAATTTGTGAATTTGATTTGACATTTGACTTATCAAAAAGGGATTCAAATTGAAAAGTTATGATTTAAGGATTTTAATGAATTTAAGAAAAATCATGATTTAAACTAGTTGATTTAAGAAGAATTAATTTTGAATCTTTTGAAAATGCTTTGACATTGAAAAGGTTTAGATTGAACTTGTTTTGAAGCTTTTGAAAAATTTCACAAAAGTGGTATTTGATTTAAAAGAAAATCTCTGTTCGAGGTAATGGAGTGAGTCGGACTCTTAGTGACAAATAATCAGAGTGACGCAGCGGAAGACGAGAGGGAACATCGACACGGTAGGACGCTTCGAGGAAGATAAATCGCGTGATTCGAATTTTCGAGGGCAAAAATTTTATTAGGAGGGGAGAATGTAAGAATCGGCATAACCGTTTTAATAAAATAATAATTTTAAGTTCCTGGAGTAGATTTAAAATTTAGAAGTTTTAATTTGGAAATTTAAAAGTGAAATTTGGATTCAGTGAATTTTTCTAAGTTGAAAAATGTGTCTTTTGTGAAAGATTTTTGTAAAAATGTGTACCGGTGCTTAAGCTGGCAGTACTGGCTCTAGACTGTCCGGTACCGTATTTTTAGAAAAAAATAAGATTTTTGAAAAAAAAATTAATTTATCGTTTTGAAAAGGCAAACAATAATTCAGAATCGAAAAACGGATACTAATCTTAAAGGTTTTGGCCCAAAGTGGGCCAAACGGACCAAAAATGCTAACGGGTTTGACCGGGTCCAAATCAAGCTCAAGGCCCAACATATATATGCTCATTAAATGAGCATTTCAGCTTATTTCCACCACAAAATAAGAAAGGGGGCGCAGCATAGAGAAGAGAGGAGAAGAGGGTGATGTTACTATTCATCATCACTTTCCGGGAGCCATATCTTGAGCTACGGAGCTCCGATTGACGAACCGTTTGCGACCACACGAAGCTCTTGCCAAGCTCTTCGTTTATATTTAAGCAAACCTGGTAAGAAATCGCGTCTCAAGCTCCAGTTTCCTGCCCTAGTTTTTGTGCATTTTTTGTTATAGTGTTTTAGTAGATTTTGTGGTTTTGGTTGTTTAGGTGATCTCTAATAGTGAGTAATTGTTGGGATTTGCCCCAATACTCTTTGGACAAGGTAAAGTTCCTCATAAACCCTTGTAGTGTTGTATGTTGTGGTTTCTAGGTTTTGATTTTGGTGATATATGTGTTGTTAGTTTGAACTTTGGTGCTTCTTGGAGTTGTCTTTGCTTTTTGGTGGTTTCGTGCGTGGAGGATAATTGGCCAAGATATGATTTCGGTTTCTTTTATGTAACATGTAATGTTTCGTGAACCTTAGGCTAGTTGACCTTAAGATAGGATTGGAAGTTTAGGTATGTTTAATTGTATGTGATTTTGATGTTTGAAGATAAGTTATATGATGGTGACGATGATATAGAGTTTTGGAATGTGGAATATATGAAATTTTGATGTTGAATATTGGTATGTAATGACTATGAAGGTTGATGATGAATATTGTGAATTATTATTGTTGATGAGGGTTTGTTGATATGGTTGATGAGTAATGGTGAATATTGATGTTGATTAATAACGTTGATTATTGATATTGAGAATGAATGAGGTTGATGTTGAAGATTGATGATGATAGAATGACTATTGATGAGTTTGTTGGATGAGAAGGGGTTTAGTGTGAAATCATGGATAATTGGGAGTTGAGAATTATATGATATGAGTAGTGGATTGTGATACAAATGGTAAAATCCTTATGTGGGATGGAGTTGATATGGTTTTGGTTTGGTTTTGGTTGTGAAAATAGAAAATTGAGAACCATGTGAATTTTTGGTAAAAACAGATTTTTGGTGAATTTTGTCGGATCATAACTTGAGCCTGAGTTTTTGAAATTTCTTGAAATATCTTTATATTAAAGCTCATTGAAAAATCTTTAAATGGATATAAAGTTTGTAGGAAATGGATTTTTGTAGAGGAAGTTATGATCATTCACAGTTTGGTGTCAAAATCTGAATTTTGTGCATGCTGCAGAATTTGTGATTTCTGGTTTGTGTGTGCACGCACAGCCTTGTGCGCATGCACACCCCTGTGAGTTTTTGAACCTGTGCACATGCACACACAAGGGAAAGCTTACTATTGAGAGCCCTAGCACGATCTGTGCACACACACAACCAACGAAGTTTTGCAAGCTGTGCGCATGCACAGCCCTTTGCGCACGCACACGTTGGAAGGTGCATTTTGTTGAGGGCGTTCGCATGCCTTGTGCAAGCGAACAGAATTGGAAAATTTTACACTTGTGCGTACGCACACCTCTATGCATACGCACACATTTTGAAAATCCTTTTGGGTGTGCGCACGCACACCCTTGTGCGTACGCACATGCCCTGGTTTTCAACTAAAATCTTGTTTTTAACTGTTTCACCTTCCCAACAAGCTTGTAAACTTCTGTGACACCTATTTAAGTCTTTTTGGCTTGTTTTTAGATGTTAAACATAGAGAAGGTCTTGGGTGGAATTATTTGGGTATTACTTTGAAAAGTTAGAGAACGGAGGTTTAGGTTTCTGGTGTATTGAGGATGAGTTTAGTTGAGAGAGAAAGAAGAGTAATGAACTTGGTGATTACTAACAACGAATTGAGAAACTGATGAACTAACGAGTTCGGAATGGAAATTATGAATTGATGATGGTTGCGATGAGTTGAGGACTCAAAGAGGAATGATGATCTTGATGAATGTTGAGAGTGTGCTATATACTATATCCTTGGGTTAAGTATGATAGTGTGCAGGGTATAGTGTGACAGGCACTATACCCTTGGGTTATGCATGCGAGTGTGCCCAACACTATATCCGTGGGTGAATAGAGTGTGTCCGGCACTATATCCGTGGGTCAATAGAGTGTGCCCGATACTATATCCGTGGGCGTGGCAGAAAAGCTACATCTGAAAGGATGTGTCATATTGGCATTTATAGATCGACAAGTGAAATCACGAGCTAATAGAACAGGCATTCATCATATGCATTGATGAATCCATATTTGACGATATATTTTGGTTTGATTTGAGTGGATTTCATCATATAAAGCCACATTTATTCATCCAAATAGCATACTTTTGTGGGAAACATTGGTAGTTAGTTTTCTTTGGGTGTTTATTGAGAGAATTTGGAAAAAAAATGGGTGAACACTCATGCATCTATTACTTAAAACATATGCATCCTTTTTAATGCTTAAGAGAAAAAAAGAAAAAGAAAAAAAAGAAAAAAGAAAAGAAATGAATGATGATAATAATGAAAATAAAGGATGCATATGTGTGTGAATTAGAAAGGAAATGCGTGAGTGAGTGTGAGAAAGGGGATAAATAGGGAGTTAAGTTGGTTTCTTTTGTGTACATGGATTAATATAGGATTAGGTGGAATACTTGAGCTAATCAATGATCCAATTTTCTAGTCTACTTAACCATATTAATCCTACCCTTACCCTAGCCCCATTATATCCCTCCAAAGACCTCATGATATTTTCATTCATTCATCAAATATTTGTTGATTGTTAGATGACTAGCAAATCCTAGAAAGCATGAATAAAGGAGAATTGAGTGATTAAGCCCTACACACTGAGCAACTAGAGTGTAAACACATCCGGTGAGGGGTTCGATTGCTTAATTCTATGTTTCCATCCTTTATCTTGTATCTTCTTGGAAGTTGCTTTTTAGTTTGTGAAAATTTCAAATCAAATCTTTGGACAATGATTATATTGCTATATTTTCTTATCTTGGCCCTAAGTTCCTACTTTGGATTGATTGAGATTCTTTTGTTTGTTTCTGCAAAATTCAATAGGAACCATAGTGTAGATATAGATAGATAGTATTTAGTATAGTTGCATGCATATAAGTAGTTGCATTTAATAAATTGCTTCCCCCTTTATCCTTCTCCTTTGATTGTGATTAGCGTGAGGACATGCTATTGTTTAAGTGTGGGAGAATTGATGAATCCATATTTGACGATATATTTTGGTTTGATTTTAGTGGATTTCATCATATAAACCCACATTTATTCATCCAAATAGCATACTTTTATGTTCTCTCCCTAAATTGAACCTAATTGTGAAAACATGCTATTTTGTGCTTAATTTAATCATTTTTATTCCACTTTTATCCCATTCGATGCCTTGATAGTTTTGATGAGTGATTTTAGGTATAATAGGTTAGAATGGCTTGGTAAGAGTGGAAGAAGAGCATGCAAGAGGGAGGAAAAAAGAAGAAAACAAAGGAGAAGCACACATTGGAGTGTGCATGCGCACAACCTACTGTGCGTACGCACAAGAACCACACATCCATGTGTGCATGCGCACAACATCCTGTGCGTGCGCACAAGAAGAAAATCAGCATGTGTGCGTACGCACAAGTCCCAGCACGTGACTCACTTAATGCAAATTGCTGGGGGCAATTTCTGGGCCTCTAGAGTCTAGGTTTTGGACTTTCTGAAGCTGATTCTTCCTATATCAAAGAAGGCCTCACTCCATGTGGGGGGGGGGGAATTAGGGTTAGTTTAGCATTATGTAGGTTGTTTTCTAGAGAGAGAAGCTCACCCTTCTCTCTAGAACCTAGGGTTTTTAGTTTAATTTCTATATAATTTCTCTTTTTGATTCTTGTTTTCATCTAGTTTCTTCTACCTTTTATTTATTTTATTGTCTTAATTTTCTCATGTTATCTTATTAATTTCTCATTTTCCTTACTTTTATGTTTGAGCACACTCTTGTTATTTTAATTTATATTTAATGCAATTTATGTTTTCATGTCACTTATTGCTTAATTGAGTTGCTATCTTTACTTTCCTTACTTGGTAGTTGTAGCATTTATTATTTCTTGTCATTTTACCATGCTTTCTTTTCATGCCCTCCAAGTGTTTAACAACATGCTTGGTTGGGCTTTTGCCTAGTTTTTCATACTCTTGGTTAGAAAATTGGGTGATTGGGTGAAATTAAGCTGTGGATGTCCCTTCCACATTGTGTGAGGATTGTTAATTGATTTGGTTTCTACTAACACTAAGCCTTCCATTAATAGAGTTTGTAAGGACTTGTGGATTGGGATCAATTATGCCCTTTTGACTTATTCTCGATGTTAGGATTGACTAATTGGAATTAATTCCACACAATTACCATGTTTGTGGTCCATAACTAGGATAGGAATCCTTAATTCTCCAATTCCTACCAAGAGCTCTTTTTAGCATTCAATTTCTATTTCATTACCTTTACTTGCTTTCACTTAATTTCATGCATCTTTTTTTATTGCCATTTATATTTCTTGCATCTTTCAATCAAAAACCCAAAAATCCCCAGAGCCAATAATATGACATCTCATTTGGAACTCCTAGGGAAGACGACCCGGGAGTTTAAATACTCTCGGTTAATAATTGTTTTGCATTGTGACATCTTTTTAGAGAATTTAAATTTTGATTGTGAGAGTTTATTGTTGGTTTGGACTATGCTATTAATGAAGTGATTCCTATTTTGATCAATTCTAGATCAACGATGAATTCTCACTTATCAAATTGGCATCGTTGCCGGGGAGTTGCAATGGTGTTGTATTCTTGGCTATTGTGCATATTGTGAATGGTGTGAATAGCTTATTTTTGGTTGATTCTGAATATGTTAATATGTGAATATGTGAATATGTTAATATGTGCATGTGTGAATAAGTTGTTTTGATTGATTGCTTGTTTTTGCTAGTTTTAGGAGTTCATTTTATTTGTTCTTATTACCTTTGGTTTTTATTTTCTTATTATCCTATGAATTCTCACCTATTGCATTGTGAGTTTGGTTACTATTGTGTATAGGAATTGGAAATTTCAATTGCTTGTTGCTTAGATGGAATGAAAGGAAGTCATAAGAAGATTTGGGTGTACAAGCTTGGGAATCTCAATTGCCTTAGAGAACAAGCTTGGGTAAGAGCTTTGGTGCGCAGAAATCGTGATGGTTCCATTCCTTGGTAACGGCGCTGAAAACTTTATACGCACGTTCATAATCTTATTTCTTTGTCACAACTTCGCACAACTGACCAGCAAGTGCACTGGGTCATCCAAGTAATAAACCTTACGTGAGTAAGGGTCGATTCCACGGAGATTGTCAACTTGAAGCAAGCTATGGTCACCTTGTAAATCTCAGTCAGGCGGATTCAAATGGTTATAGAGTTTTAATAATTAAATAGATAATTAAAATATGAACTAGGATAGAGATACTTATGTAATTCATTGGTGAGAATTTCAGATAAGAGTATAGAGATGCTTTCGTTTCCTCTGAACCTCTGCTTTCCTGCTGTCTTCATCCAACCATTCCTACTCCTTTCCATGGCAAGCTTTATGTATGGCATCACTGTTGTCAATGGCTACATCCCATCCTCTCTGTGAAAATGGTCCAATGCGCTGTCACTGCATGGCTAATCATCTATCGGTTCTCGATCATACTGGAATAGGATTTACTATCCTTTTGCGTCTGTCACTACACCCAGCACTCGCGAGTTTGAAGCTCGTCACAGCCATCCCTTCCCAGATCCTACTCGGAATACCACAGACAAGGTTTAGACTTTTCGGATCTCAAGAATGGCCATCCATGGGTTCTAACTTATACCACAAAGATTCTAATATCTTGGACTTGGTCCTCTGTATTAGATATCTAAGAGATATTCATTCTAGCTTGTTTGCATGTAGAACGAAAGTGTTTGTCAGGCACGCGTTCATAAGTGAGAATGATGATGAGTGTCACATAATCATCACATTCATCATGTTCTTGGGTGCGAATGGATATCTTAGAATAGGAATAAGCTTGAATTGAATAGAAAAACAGTAGTACTTTGTATTAATTCATGAGGAACAGCAGAGCTCCACACCTTAATCTATGGTGTGTAGAAACTCTACCGTTTGAAAATATATAAGTGATAATGGTCCAGGCATGGCCGAATGGCCAGCCCCCATGAAAGTCTAAGATAGCATAAAACTAATCAAAAGATCCCCTCTACAGAGATAGTAAAAAGTCCTATTTATACTAAAGTAGTTACTAGGGTTTACAGAAATGAGTAAATGATGCAGAAATCCACTTTCGGGGCCCACTTGGTGTGTGCTTAGGCTGAGCATTGAGATTTACACGTGTAGAGGTCTTTCTTGGAGTTGAACGCCAGTTTGTAACCTGTTTCTGGCATTTAACTCCACTTTGCAACCTGTTTCTGGCGTTTGACTCCAGAATGCAGCATGGAACTGAAGTTCAACGGCAGTTTACGTCATCTATCCTTAATCAAAGTATAGACTATTATATATTGATGGAAAGCCCTGGATGTCTACTTTCCAACGCAATTGAGATTGAGCCATTTGAAGTTCTGTAGCTCCAGAAAATCCACTTTGAGTGCAGGGAGGTCAGAATCCAACAGCATTTGCAGTCCTTCTTCAACCTCTGAATCTGATTTTTGCTCAAGTCCCTCAATTTCAGCCAGAAAATACCTGAAATCATAGAAAAACACACAAACTCATAGTAAAGTCCAGAAATGTAAATTTTAATTAAAAACTAATAAAAATATACTAAAAACTAACTAAATTATACTGAAAACTATGTAAAAACAATGCCAAAAAGCGTATAAATTATCCGCTCATCACAACACCAAACTTAAATTGTTGCTTGTCCCCAAGCAACTGAAAATCAAATAGGATAAAAAGAAGAGAATATACTATAAATTCCAAAATATCAATGAAACTTAGCTCCAATCAAATGAGCGGGACTTGTAGCTTTTTGCCTCTTGAATAGTTTTGGCATCTCGCTTTATCCATTGAGGTTCAGAATGATTGGCATCTATAGGAACGTAGAATTCAGATAGTGTTATTGATTCTCCTAGTTCAGTATGTTGATTCTTGAACACAGCTACTTTATGAGTCTTGGCCGTGGCCCTAAGCACTTTGTTTTCCAGTATTACCACCAGATACATAAATGCCACAGACACATAACTGGGTGAACCTTTTCAGATTTTGACTCAGCTTTGCTAAAGTCCCCAATTAGAGGTGTCCAGGGTTCTTAAGCACACTCTTCTTTTTGCTTTGGACCTTGACTTTAACCGCTCAGTCTCAATTTTTCACTTGACACCTTCACACCACAAGCACATGGTTAGGGACAGCTTGGTTTAGCCGCTTAGGCCAGGATTTTATTCCTTTAGGCCCTCCTATCCACTGATGCTCAAAGCCTTGGATCCTTTTTATTACCCTTGCCTCTTGGTTTTAAGGGCTATTGGCTTTTTGCTCTTGCCTTTTGGTTTAAAGAGCTTTTGGCTTTTTCTGCTTGCTTTTTTTTTCTCTTTTTTTTTTGCCATTTTTTTCTGCAAGCTTTTGTATTCACTGCTTTTTCTTGCTTCAAGAATCATTTTTATGATTTTTCAGATTGTCAAATAACATTTCTCCTTTTTCCTTATTCTTCAAGAGCCAACATATTTAACATTCATAAACATCAAATTCAAAAGACATATGCACTGTTCAAGCATACATTCAGAAAACAAAAAGTATTGCCACCACATCAAAATAATTAAACTAGTTTCAAGGATGAATTCGAAACCATGTACTTCTTGTTCTTTTGTTTTTAAAACATTTTTCATTCAAGAGAGGTGATGGATTCATATTCATAACTTTAAGACATAGACACTTAGACACTAATGATCATGTAATAAGACACAAATATAAATAAACATAAAGCTCAAAAAATCGAAAAACAGGAAAATAAATAAAAAAGGTGATTAAGGAATGAGTCCACCTTAGTGAGGGTGGCGTCTTCCTCTTCTTGAAGAACCAATGGTGCTCTTGAGCTCCTCTATGTCTCTTCCTTGTCTTTCTTGCTCCTCCCTCATAGCTCTTTGATCTTCTCTAATTTCATGGAGGATGATGGAGTGCTCTTGGTGCTCCACCCTTAGTTGTCCCATGTTGGAACTTAATTCTCCTAGGAAAGTGTTGATTTGTTCCCAATAGTTTTATGGAGGGAAATGCATCCCTTGAGGCATCTCAGGGATTTCATGGTGAGGAATCTCCTCATGCTCATGTTGAGGTTCATGATCTCTTGTTTGCTCCATCCTTTTCTTAGTGATGGGCTTATCCTCTTCAATGAGGATATCTCCCTCTATGTCAATTCCAGCTGAATTGCAGAGGTGGCATATGAGGTGAGGAAAGGCTAACCTTGCCCAAGTGGAGGACTTGTCAGTCACCTTATAGAGTTCTTGAGGTATAATCTCATGAACTTCCACCTCTTCTCCAATCATGATACTATGGATCATGATGGCCCGGTCTATAGTAACTTCATACCGGTTACTAGTAGGAATGATTGAGCGTTGAATGAACTCTAGCCATCCCCTAGCCACTGGTTTGAGGTCATGCCTTCTTAATTGAACCGGCTTTCCTCTTGAGTCAATTTTCCATTGAGCTCCTTCCTCACATATATCTATGAGGACTTGGTCCAACCTTTGATCAAAGTTGACCCATCTTGTGTAGGGGCATGCGTTCTCTTCCATCATTAGCAAGTTGAACGCCAGCCTTACATTTTTCGGACTGAAGTCTAAGTATTTCCCCTAAACCATGGTAAGCCAATGCTTTGGATTCGGGTTCACACTTTGATCATGGTTTCTAGTGATCCATGCGTTTGCATAGAACTCTTGAACCATTAGGATCCCGACTTCTTGAATGGGGTTGGTGAGAACTTCCCAACCTCTTCTTTGAATCTCAAGTCGGATCTCCGGATACTCATTCCTTTTGAGCTTGAAAGAAACCTCAGGGATCACTTTCTTCTTGGCCACAACTTCATAGAAGTGGTCTTGATGGACATTTGAGATGAATCTCTCCATCTCCCATGACTCAGAGGTGGAATCAATTGCCTTCCCTTTCCTCTTTCTAGAGGTTTCTCTGGCCTTAGGTGCCATAAATGGTTATGGAAAAACAAAAAGCAATGCTTTTACCACACCAAAATTAAAATGTTTGCTCGTCCCCGAGCAAAAGAAGAAAGAAAGAAGTAGAAGAAGAAGAGAAATGGAGGAGACGGAGAGAGAGTAAGTTTCGGCCAAGTGGAAGAAAAGAGGGTTGTGTTGTGTGAAATAGAAGAAGGAATGAGGGGTTTATATAGAAGTGGGGAGGGTTTTAGGGTTCGGCCATTTTATGGTTGGGTTTGGGAGGGAAAATATTTTGAATTTGAAGGTAGTGGGGTTTATGGGGAAGAGAAGATGGATGTGAGTGGTGAGGGGGTGATGGGAAAGAGTGATTGAAGTGATTGGTGAAGGGCATTTGGGGAAGAGAGTTATGAAAAGGTGTGAAGAGGAGAAAATAGGGTTAGGTGGGGATCCTGTGGGGTCCACAGATCCTGAGGGGATCCTGTGGGGTCCACAGATCCTGAGGGGATCCTGTGGGGTCCACAGATCCTGAGGTATCAAGGATTTTTTATCCTTGTACCCTTTAGACGTGTAAAACGCCCTATACATGCAATCCTGGCATTTAACGCCAGACTGCTGCCTATTTCTGGCGTTAAACGCCACTTCCATGCTCTGTTCTGGCGTTTAACACCAGGTAGATGCTTGTTTCTGGCGTTAAACGCCAGCTTGGTGCCTGTTTCTGGCGTTAAACGCCAGACAGATGCTTGTTTCTGGCGTTTAAACGCCAAACTGTTCTTCTCCAGGGTGTGCTGTTTTTCATTCTATTTTTCATTCTGTTTTTGATTTTTCAGTAGTTTTTGTGACTTCACATGATCATCAACCTAAAGAACACATAAAATAACAATGGAAAATAAATAAATATAATTAGATAACATTGGGTTGCCTCCCAACAAGCGCTTCTTTAATGTCAATAGCTTGACAGTGAGCTCTCATGGAGCCTCACAGATAATCAGAGCAAGGTTGGAACCTCCTAACACCAAACTTAGAGTTTGACTGTGGGGGCTTTGGTTGACTCTGCAGTGAGAAAAACTTTTCATGCTTCCTCTCCATGGTTACAGAAGGAAATCCTTGGGTTTCAAACACAAGGTTGTCCTCATTTAGTTGAAGGATCAATTCTCCTCTGTCCACATCAATTACAGCTCTTGCTGTGGCTAGGAAGGGTCTTCCATGGATGATGGATTCATCCTCATCCTTCCCAGTGTCTAGGATTATGAAATCAGCAGGGATGTAAAGGCCTTTAACCTTTACTAGCACGTCCTCTACTTGTCCATAAGCCTGTTTTCTTGAGTTGTCTGCCATCTCTAATGAGATTCTGGCAGCTTGCACCTCAAAGATTCCCAGTTTCTCCATTACAGAGAGTGGCATGAGGTTTATCCCTGATCCAAGGTCACATAGAGCCTTCTCAAAGGTCATGGTGCCTATGATACAAGGTATTAAGAACTTTCCAGGATCCTGTTTCTTCTGAGGCAATCTCAGTTGATCCAGATCACTTAGTTCATTGATGAGCAAGGGAGGTTCATCTTCCCAAGTCTCATTACCAAATAATTTGGCATTCAGCTTCATGATTGCACCAAGGTACTTGGCAACTTGCTCTTCAGTAACATCTTCATTCTCTTCAGAAGAAGAATACTCATCAGAGCTCATGAATGGCATAAGGAGGCTCAAAGGAATCTCTATGGTCTCTAGATGAGCCTCAGATTCCTTTGGTTCCTCAGAGGGGAACTCCTTGTTGATCACTGGATGTCCCAGGAGGTCTTCCTCACTGGGATTCACGTCCTTTCCCTCCCTTGTAGGTTCGGCCATAATGGTTAAATCAATGGCCTTACACTCTCTTTTTGGATTCTCTTCTGTATTGCTTGGGAGAGTACTAGGAGGAGTTTCAGTGACTCTTTTACTCAGCTGGCCTACTTGTGCCTCCAAATTCCTAATGGAGGACCGTGTGTCATTCATGAAACTTACAGTGGCCTTAGATAGATCAGAGACTATATTTGCTAAGCTAGAAAGATTCTGCTCAGAACTCTCTGTCTGTTGCTGAGTGGATGATGGAAAAGGCTTGCTATTGCTAAATCTGTTTCTTCCACCATTATTAAAGCCTTGTTGAGGCTTTTGTTGATCCTTCCATGAGAAATTTGGATGATTTCTCTAGGAGGGATTATAGGTGTTTCCATAGGGTTCACCCATGTAATTCACCTCTGCTATTGCAGGGTTCTCAGGATCATAAGCTTCTTCTTCAGAAGATGCCTCTTTAGTACTGTTGGATGATTCCTTCAATCCATTCAGACTCTGAGAGATCATATTGACTTGTTGAGTCAATATTTTATTCTGAGCCAATATAGCATTCAGAGTATCAATTTCAAGGACTCCCTTCCTCATAGGCGTCCCATTATTCACAGGATTCCTTTCAGAAGTGTACATGAACTGGTTATTTGCAACCATGTCAATGAGTTGTTGAGCTTCTGCAGGCGTTTTCTTTAGGTGAATGAATCCACCTGCAGAATGGTCTAGTGACATCTTTGATAGCTCAGACAGACCATCATAGAATATATCCAGGATGGTCCATTCTGAAAGCATGTCAGAAGGACACTTTTTGGTCAGTTCCTTGTATCTCTCCCAAGCTTCATAGAGGGATTCACCTTCTTTCTGTCTGAAGGTTTGAACATCCACTCTAAGCTTGCTAAGCTTTTGAGGAGGAAAGAACTTGGCTAAGAAAGCCGTGACCAGCTTATCCCAAGAGTTCAGGCTATCTTTAGGTTGAGAGTCCAACCATACTCTAGCTCTGTCTCTTACAGTAAATGGGAAAAGCATAAGCCTGTAGACCTCGGGATCAACCCCATTGGTCTTAACAGTATCACAGATCTGCAAGAATTCCGTTAAGAACTGAAAAGGATCTTCGGATGGAAGTCCATGAAACTTGCAGTTCTGTTGCATCAAAGAAACTAATTGAGGTTTAAGCTCAAAATTGTTTGCTCCAATGGCAGGGATTGAGATGCTTCTTCCATGTAAATTTGAATTTGGTGCAGTAAAGTCACCAAGCATCTTCCTTGCATTGTCATTATTTTTGGCCATGTCTCCTTCCTTTTCGAAAATTTCTGTCAGATTTTCTCCAGAGAGTTGAGCTTTAGCTTCCCTTAGCTTCCTCTTCAGAGTCCTTTCAGGTTCAGGATCGGCTTCAACAAGAATGTTCTTATCCTTGTTCCTGCTCATATGAAAATGAAGAGAACACAAAAGAAAATATGGAATCCTCTATGTCACAGTATAGAGATTCCTTATGCAAGTATAAGAAGAGAAGAATGTAAGAAGAAGAGGAAAAAAATTCGAACACAGAGAAGGGGATGGGGTTCGAATTTTTGGGTGGAGGAGAAGTGTTAGTAGATGAATAAATAAATAGAAGGAGGTGAGGAAGAGAAGAATTCAAAAATTTAAATAAATAAAATAAAAAGATTTTAAAATTAAAGTTAAAATTCAAAAATTAAAATTGAAATCAAATTAAATTAAAATTAAAACAATTAGTTAGAAAAAAGGGAATTTTGAAGAAGAGGGAAGGAGATTTCGATAATTAGAGAGAGAGAATTAGTTAGGTAGTTTTGAAAAAGATAAGAATCAATCAAAAAGTTAAGTGGTTAATTGAAAAAGATTTGAAAATCAAATTTGAAAAGATAAGAAGTTACAAAAGATTTTGAAATTGATTTTGAAAAAGATGTGATTGAAATTTATTTTGAAAAAGATTTGAAAAAGAAATTTAAAGAGATTTGATTTTGAAAATTAAAGTTGATTACTTGACTAACAAGAAACAAAAAGATTTGATTTTAAAATTTAAAGATTGAACCTTTCTTACTAGGCAAGTAACAAACTTAATATTTTTGAATCAATCACATTAATTGTTAGCATTGAATTCGAAAATATGGAATAAAAATAAGAAAAAGATTTTGAAAATTAATTTGAAATTTTCAAAAATATGAAAGAAAAATTGAAAAAGATTTGATTTTTGAAAAAGAATTGAAAAAGATAGAATTTTTAAATTGAAAATTTGATTTGACTCATAAGAAACAACTAAATTTTAAAAAGTTTTGAAAAATTCAACTCAAATTTTCGAAAATTTATGAGTGAAAAAGGGAAAGATATTTTTTTGATTTTTAAATTTTAATAAAGAAAGAGAAAAACATCAAAAAGACTCAATGCATGAGAATTTTGGATCAAAACATGTGATGCATGCAAGAACACTATGAATGTCAAGATGAACTCCAAGAACACTTTGAAGATCAAGATGAACATCAAGACTTATTTTTGATAATTTTCAAGAAAAGAAAAACATACAAGATACCAAGCTTAGAAATTTTCAAACTTTAGACACTAACAAATTAAAAATGCATATGAAAAACAAGAAATGACACAAAACAAGAAAATATGAAGATCAAACAAGAAGACTGGCCAAGAACAACTTGAAGATCATGAAGAATGCAATGCATGAAATTTTTGAAAATAATTTTTTTAGAAAATTAAAAAGATGCAATTGACACCAAATTTAAAACTTGACTCTAGACTCAAACAAGAAACACAAAATATTTTTGGTTTTATGATTTTGTAAATTTTTTTTGTATTTTTCAAAAATTAATTGGGAAAAACGAAATTTTTTTTTCCGAAAATTAGAAATAAAAGAGCTTAAAAATAAAATAAAATTACCTAATCTGAGTAACAAGATGAACCGTCAGTTGTCCAAACTCGAACAATCCCCGACAACGGCACCAAAAACTTGGTGCGCAGAAATTGTGACGGTTCCATTCCTTGGTAACGGCGCTAAAACCTTTATACGCACGTTCATAATCTTAATTCTTTGTCACAACTTCGCACAACTGACCAGCAAGTGCACTGGGTCGTCCAAGTAATAAACCTTACGTGAGTAAGGGTCGATTCCACGGAGATTGTCGGCTTGAAGCAAGCTATGGTCACCTTGTAAATCTCAGTCAGGCGGATTCAAATGGTTATAGAGTTTTAATAATTAAATAGATAATTAAAATATGAACTAGGATAGAGATACTTATTTATTCATTGGTGAGAATTTCAGATAAGAGTATAGAGATGCTTTCGTTCCTCTGAACCTCTGCTTTCCTGCTGTCTTCATCCAACCATTCCTACTCCCTTCCATGGCAAGCTTTATGTAGGGCATCACCGTTGTCAATAGCTACATCCCATCCTCTCTGTGAAAATGGTCCAATGCACTGTCACTGCATGGCTAATCATCTGTCGGTTCTCGATCATACTGGAATAGGATTTACTATCCTTTTGCGTCTGTCACTATGCCCAGCACTCGCGAGTTTGAAGCTCGTCACAGCCATCCCTCCCAGATCCTACTCGGAATACCACAGACAAGGTTTAGACTTTTCGGATATCAAGAATGGCCATCCATGGGTTCTAACTTATACCACGAAGATTCTAATATCTCGGACTCGGTCCTCTGTATTAGATATCTAAGAGATATTCATTCTAGCATGTTTGCATGTAGAACGGAAGTGTTTGTCAGGCACACGTTCATAAGTGAGAATGATGATGAGCGTCACATAATCATCACATTCATCATGTTCATCGGTGCGAATGGATATCTTAGAATAGGAAAAGGTTGAATTGAATAGAAAAATAGTAGTACTTTGTATTAATTCATGAGAAACAGCAGAGCTCCACACCTTAATCTATGGTGTGTAGAAACTCTACCGTTTGAAAATACATAAGTGATAATGGTCCAGGCATGGCCGAATGGCCAGCCCCTATGAAAGTCTAAGATAGCATAAAACTAATCAAAAGATCTCCTCTACAAAGATAGTAGAAAGTCCTATTTATACTAAACTAGTTACTAGGGTTTACAGAAATGAGTAAATGATGCAGAAATCCACTTCCGGGGCCCACTTGGTGTGTGCTTGGGTTGAGCATTGAGCTTTACACGTGTAGAGGTCTTTCTTAGAGTTGAACGCCAGTTTGTAACCTGTTTCTGGCGTTTAACTCCACTTTGCAACCTGTTTCTGGCATTTGACTCCAGAATACAGCATGGAACTTGCGTTCAACGCCAGTTTACGTCATCTATCCTTAATCAAAGTATGGACTATTACATATTTCTAGAAAGCCCTAGATGTCTACTTTCCAACGCAATTGAGAGCGTACCATTTGGAGTTCTGTAGCTCTAGAAAATCTACTTTGAGTGCAGGGAGGTCAGAATCCAACAGCATCTACAGTCCTTCTTCAACCTCTGAATCTGATTTTCGCTCAAGTCCCTTAATTTCAGCCAAAAATACCTAAAATCACAGAAAAATACACAAACTCATAGTAAAGTCTAGAAGTGTGAATTTTAATTAAAAACTAATAAAAATATACTAAAAACAAACTAAATCATACTGAAAACTATGTAAAAATAATGCCAAAAAGCGTATAAATTATCTGGTCATCAAGCTTCTCAATAAAGTCCAACTTAAGGACTGTAAATAGAAGTGCTAGATGGGAGACACCCCACCATGGTAACATTGTTCTTACCCTTTCCTTGTTTATAATTTTGATTTATTGCATGTTTGCTTGTTTTGGTTAGCTTAGAATTAGTTTAATTTTGAGAATTGTTAGGTTAATTTCTGTATAGATCATGAATTTATGGGTTTTTGAATGTTTTGGGGTTGAGATTTTGCTGAGTTAAGGCTTATAGCCTTAGATTTTGAAGAAAAGGTTTTAGGAAAAACAGAGCATGTACGTGCGCACACACCTGTGCGGACGCACACACCTGTGCGGACACACACAACAACAGAATTTTGCATCCTGTGCGTACGCACCCAGCTGTGCGTACGCACCCAGCTGTGCGTACGCACCCAGCTGTGCGTACGCACACTAGCCTTTATGCCCTCTGTTCGCAGTGCCGCTCCCTTATTTTTCGTTGACCCGTGTGTGCGCACGGACTTGTGTGCGCACGGACCTATGTGTCCACACACATGATCCTTTACAAAAAAAAAATCGTCTGTGCGTGCGCACATGCTTGTGCGCACGTACACTCCTTAATTCCTCTTCTGCCCGGAGCGCTCGCATAGAGTGTGCGCTTACACACCTTCCTTTTTTCCACCTTGTGTGCGTACGCACACGTACCTGTGCGTACACACGCCCCTATTTTCTCAGCACTATACTTCTCTTTTCTCTATCTCTTCCTTTCTTTTCTCTTCCTCTCTCTTCTTCCCCTTTCACTCTATTTTCTGCTTGTTCTTGTTCATTTTGTTTGCATCTCATTTTTATTTTAGTAATTGTATTAGTTTTGGTTTAGTTGCTTGTTAATTAAATAAGTTACAAGTGTTTGATTGATGATTGATTGGATTGCTTCTTGCTTGAATCTTGGCTTTATTATGTTGATGAATATGTACACTGAGTATTAAGTCCTTGTTTAATTGCCTAGATGAATTGTGAGTTTGATTCATATGTTGTAGCTACTATATGCATTAGACTATATCCTTATTTGGAAACTTGATTATGAATTTGCACTTTTACTTTAGTGAATTGAGTTGAAATTACTTGTTCATCATGATTTCCATATCAACTTCATCACATTCCGGTACTTGTTTGTTTTTAATGCTTTGCATTTGTTTGAGTGACTTAACTTGATTCTTATCAAGCTTATCACTTTTTGCAACAAGTAACTTTATTATGTGATTATTGTGTGATGTTGGGGATGAACAAGTTGTTTGCTTTTCATCATTGAATTGGTTATTGTTGACTGTGCCATTTTCTATTCAATTTTGCGCTTTCACTTGCCCAACATCAATATCCAATATCTTTATATTCAATTCACTTTAGTTGTGGCTAACTAGGTTTGTTTTGTGTCCTATCTCTTGTTTTTCTTCACTTGTAACCTAGGCCACTTAATTGAGGAATACATGCTTTCTCTGTTGATTATGTGGTTGCCGTTTTTACCCGGCCAATGTGTGTGTTCTAAACCGTGTGCATTTAGAATACGTACATTGTCTTTGATCATACCACACTACTATGACTTTTTCCTCAATTCTTGTTTTTTACAGCATCCCAAGCCCCAGTGCCAACCAGCTAAAGGTGGAGCCTCATATCTGTTCACCTACAGATTGAGTGCATGCACGGAGGACTGTGCAACATTTAAGTGTGGGGGAGGATCCGCAATTTTGGAGCGTAAATTTTCCTTTCTCAACACTTTGCATTATTCTTTAGTTTTTTTTAGTAGTCATGTGTTATTGTGAATACTTATGAATATTTCATTACATTGCATTTTTCTTAGTTTGCTTGTATATATCATAGTTTGCTTATAATTTTATATTAGTAAATATTTGCATGTTACCTAGTATAGGAAATAAGTTTGGTAAAACAACAAAGAATTTTCAAGAAATCGCTTTTAGGGCGTTCCATTGATTAGATTTGAAAACTTATTTTTGAACTTGCATGAAGTATTCTTTGTTATGGAACATAGAAAAGAGCTTGAACAAAATACCTAGTGAGATTTGAGCTTTAATTGTGTGGTTGCACATTGTCAACCACAATTTTTGTTCTTGTGTGTTATACTCTTTTACGATTGTAATCTTAGATTTGCTTGAATCTTTATGTCCTATATTTGATGTTTTGAATGCATTTAGTATGACTGAGGCCATTTTTGAATTGAACTCACTAACCCATATGGCCAACCCTTACACCTACCTTTGTAAACACTTTTGAGCCTTTAATTCCCCTTTGTTCTAATTTTAAGCACATCTTTTGCCTTAAGCGGAAAACCATTATATCCATGAATTGTATCTTTGATTAGCTTGGGTTGAGGAGTGTGTGTTATTCAAGTATGGGGGAATTTGTGGGAAACATTTGTAGTTAGTTTTCTTTGGGTATTCATTGAGAGAATTTGGGAAAAAATAGGTAAACACTCATGCATCTATTACTTAAAACATATGCATCCTTTTTTAATGCTTAAGAGAAAAAAAAAGAAAAAAAAAAAGAAAGAAAAAAGAAAAGAAATGAATGATGATAATAATGAAAATAAAGGATGCATATGTGTTTGAATTAGAAAGGAAATGTGTGAGTGAGTGTGAGAAAGGGGATAAATAGGGAGTTAAGTTGGATTCTTTTGTGTACATGGATTGATATAGGATTAGGTGGAATACTTGAGCTAATCAAAGATCCAATTTTCTAGTCCACTTAACCATATTAATCCTACCCTTACCCTAGCCCCATTATAACCCTCCAAAGACCTCATGATATTTCCATTCATTCATCAAATATTTGTTGATTGTTAGATGACTAGCAAATCCTAGAAAGCATGACTAAAGGAGAATTGAGTGATTAAGCCCTACACACTGAGCGACTAGAGTGTAAACACATCCGGTGAAGGGTTCGATCGCTCAATTCTATATTTCCATCCCTTATCTTGTATCTTCTTGCAAGTTGCTTGTTAGTTTGTGAAAATTTCAAATCGAATCTTTGGACATTGACTATATTGCTATATTTTCTTGTCTTGGCCCTAAGTTCCTACTTTGGATTGATTGAGATTCTTTTGTTTGTTTCTACCAAACTCAATAGGAACCATAGTGTAGATATAGATAGATAGTATTTAGTATAGTTACATGCATATAAGTAGTTGCATTTAATAAATTGCTTCCCCCTTTATCCTTCTCCTTTGATTGTGATTAGCATGAGGACATGCTATTGTTTAAGTGTGGGAGAATTGATGAATCCATATTTGACGATATATGTTGCTTTGATTTGAGCGGATTTCATCATATAAACCCACATTTATTCATCCAAATAGCATACTTTTGTGTTCTCTCCCTAAATTAAACCTAATTGTGAAAACATGCTATTTTGTGCTTAATTTAATCATTTTTGTGCCACTTTTATCACATTCGATGCCTTGATGGTTTTGATGAGTGATTTCAGGTATAATAGGTTGGAATGGCTTGGTAAGAGTGGAAGAAGAGCATGCAAGAGGGAGAAAACATGAAGAAAACAAAGGAGAAGCACACACATTGGAGTGTGCGTACGCACAACCAACTATGCGTACGCACAAGAACCACACAGCCATGTGTGCGTGCGCACAACATCCTGTGCATGCACACAAGAAGAAAATCAGCATGTGTGCATACGCACAAGTCCCAGCACGTGACTCACTTAATTCAAATTGCTGGAGGCGATTTCTGGGCCTCCAGAGCCCAGTTTTTGGACTTTCTGAAGCTCATTCTTCCTATATCTAAGAAGGCCTCACTCCATGTGAAGGGGGGAGAAATTAGGGTTAATTTAGTATTATGTAGGTTATTTTCTAGAGAGAGAAGCTCCCCATTCTCTCCAGAACATAGGGTTTTTAGTTTAATTTCTATGTAACTTCTCTTTTTGATTCTTGTTTTTATCTAGTTTCTTCTACCTTTTTTTATTTTATTGTCTTAATTTTCTCATATTATCTTGTTAATTTCTCATTTTCCTTGCTTTTATGTTCGAGTACACTCTTGTTATTTTAATTTATATTTAATGCAATTTATGTTTTCATGTCATTTATTCCTTAATTGAGTTGCTATCTTTACTTTCCTTGCTTGGTAATTGTAGTATTTATTATTTCTTGTCATTTTACCATGCTTTCTTTTCATGCCCACTAAATGTTTGACAAAATGCTTGGTTGGGCCTTTGCCTAGTTTTTTCATACTCTTGGTTGGGAAATTGGGTGATTGGGTGAAATTGAGTTATGGATGTCTATTCCACATTGTGTGAGGATGGTTAATTGATTTGGTTTCCACTAACACTAAGCCTTCCATTAATAGAGTTGGTAAGGACTTGTGGATTGGGATCAATTATGCCCTTTCGACTTATTCTCGATGTTAGGATTGACTAATTGGGATTAATTCTACACAATTACCATGTTTGTGGTCCATAACTAGGATAGGAATTCTTAATTCTCCAATTCCTACCAAGAGCTCTTTTTAGCATTCAATTTCCATTTTCATTGCCTTTACTTGCTTTCATTTAATTTCATGCATCTTTTTTTATTTCCATTTACATTTCTTGCATCTTACAATCAAAAACCCAAAAATCCCCATAACCAATAATATGACATCTCATTTGCAGCTCCTAGGGAAGACGACCTGGGAGTTTAAATACTCTCGGTTAATAATTGTTTTGCATTGTGACATCTCTTTAGAGAATTTAAATTTTGATTGTGAGAGTTTATTGTTGGTTTGGACTATACTATTAACGAAGTGATTCCTATTTTGATCAATTCTAGATCAACGATGAATTCTCACTTATCATGCATCTCTTATGTGTTTGTTTTCTTTGATTACTTGAGTTTGCCTAATTGTATAATATGCCTACTTGCTTCTTGAATTACTTGTTATATATGAATACTATCTGTGTTTTACTTGCTTGCATTATCTGTGATTGTTTGGTGCTAAGGAGGTTAGGTAGGCGGTGGTGATGGGGTCGCATGGAGGGTAGGTTGGCGACGGCTGTGGGATATAGTGGTGTGGTTTAGCAATAGTTAGAAATTCCCTAAGTTTAGATAATCCTGTTTATGGTTTATGGTTTAAGTTTTTTATTTTGTTATGGCTTGAATATTCTGTATCGATATGAAGTTCTAGGATTGCCTTCAATGTCCCAGAACCTTATATCTTATATTATTGGGAACTGTTACCTTACTGAGAACCTCTGGTTCTCATACCATATTCTGTTGTTATTTTTCAGATGCAGGTCACAACCCACCTCGGTGAGTTGCTTGATGGTGACAGAGCGGAGGATCTTTATCATGTTTTGAAGTCCTTTGATTTGTTTTTATTAGTACTCTCACTTTTGTATTTATTTTGCCTAGAGGCTTACTTTGAGAGAATGTTTGTATAAGCTGTTTTATCTATTTAAATTTTGTGTGTTTGTATATAACTAGCCGGCTTAAACTCTGCAAGCGGCGGCTAGATCCCTATGATTATTATCTTTTGATATATCTATTCATATGTCTCGGTATCTGTATGTATATCTTGTGCTTCGTTTAGTGTAGCTTCGTGTGAACATTTTGCGCTTTTCGAACTCTATTTTTGAGCTTAATCCTTCATCGGGCATCTAGAATATATTATTTCTTTCTACATAATATGTATAAGCCTTAGAATTATCGTAATCTTTGATTAACCTTTGTTTTACGGCATGAGGTAAAGCTTAGGGTAATTAGGGTGTTACACTTGCCATGAATGTCTCTTTTTAGTATTTGTTATCTTTAGTTGTTTGATTTATTTTCTTGTTATTTAATTTCTAGTCTTATTATATGCAAACCACCCCTTGAACCTCATAACCAATAATGTGCATACCTCACTACAATTCCTTTGAGAGACAACCCGAGTTCTAATACTTTCGGTATTTTTATTGGTTTGCACTTGTGACAAACAAAAATTAAACTTTGATTGAGTGTTATCTGTCGGTTTGAAACTATACTTGCAATGAAGTTATTTCTCTTACCGAGAAGTAATTCTAAGCCGACAGTTTTACTCTTTCAAAAAGCTTTTGCTTAGTCCTCAATTTCTCTTGCACCAAACTTAAAGGTTATTTAATTGGAAAGAATGTTTATGTTGTTTTAAAATTTGATGTTATTAAATACATGCTTTCTCATCCAATTTCTATAGGTCAAATGGGAAAATGCATGTTAGGTTTAATTGAATATTTCTTATTTTATACTCCTGCTAAAGCTGTCAAAGGACAAGTATTTATTGATTTCTTAGCAATCTCTCTTGTGTCAACATTGATGATGACAAAATAATAAAAAAATATAATTTGATACTTATAGCTTAAGCCTTAGAAGTTATTCTTCGATGGGTCGAAGCATCAACATGGAGTAGGTGTTGGAATAGTAATAATCACTCCTGATGACATACCGACCAAATTTATGTTTTGACTAGAGTCAGGATTGTCAAATAATAAAGCAGAATATGAGGCCTTAATTATTGGTCTAGAATTAAATCAAAAAAGGAGTTTGAACAGTCAAAATCATAGGAGATTCACAATTAATAATTTAACAATTAGCTAGAAACTATTGAGTTATAAGTCAAAATTTAGCTAAATATTTTATGATAGCAGATCGACTGCTAGCCGAGTTCGTCTCTGTTTCTATAAAGCATATATTTAGAGAGTAAAATCAGAAAGTTAATAATTTGACTCAAATGGCTTGTAGCTATAAAATATTTCCCAATTTGATGAGAGATTTAGTAAAATTGAAACTAACTTACCCTCTTTAGAGTTCAGAGGTGTTTGCTGCACGAATACACTTGATCCAAATGATTGGAGATTCAAGATCATCGACTTTCTCAAAAATCTCAATCAAAGAACAGACCGAACAATTAAATACTTAGCATTGAGCTTTGTATTAGATGGAGGGGATTTATTTAAGAAAAGTATCGATGGCTCTCTACTCTAGTGCATAAGTGCACAAGATACTTATTTGGCTATGGCAGAGGTACATGAAGGTATTTGTGGAGATCATCAGTCAGGTCAAAAAATACATTGGATCCTATGTCGACATGATCTTTATTGGCCTTCAATGATGAAGTACTGTGTCGAGTTTATTCGACACTGTGATCAATGTTAGAGGCATTAGCCCATTCAAAGAGTTTCTTCCCCTGAGTCAAGTCAAAAATGACCTAGGTCGAAATTTAATAATCATACATGGTTTTATCTGGTAGCACTATACAAAACGTAGGGCTTAGAGACAAAGATAAAAGCAAAGATGTGGGGTTTCCACCTTGGAGAACAAGATCCCTCACAGTCAAGGCAAGGTTGTAAGTTTTGAGAGTCTGAGAAAAACGAAAAGTTAGATCGTGGAAAAAGAGAAGCATTTTGCAGTCCACCCTTTTGATCTATAAATAGAAAAAGTTTGGAAGAGTTAAGGGACTTCAATTTGGACACTTCAGCATCACACAGAACTTTACAAACTCCAAGTCACATTGACGCCAAAGAGAATCATGGAGTGCAAGTGCATGTGAGTGTCTGCAGTAAACTTTTAATTTAGTTCCTTTGTTTTCTTTCTCTTTGAGTATTTTTCTTCTTTTCTTCGAGTATTTTCGTTTTCCTTTCGATTGCTTTTTCACTTTTCTATATGTTTAAATTTTATTTGTTTTATATATTTTTTTATTGTAATTTTTTACATTCTTATTTATTTGTCACAATTTTTTAAGTCCTTTCATATATTTCTTGTATAAGTAATTGTTCGATATATACACTAAGTAAATTTCGAGTCGAATCCATTCTTTTAAGAGAAGTTGTATCTGCTCCCTGAGATTTTGATATAAGTTTAATTTGATATTCTGTCGTGTCGAGGTTATCAAAAATAAAGTGAAAGAGGTGCTATATTGATAATGTATAGTAGCTGCTAATATAGTTATATTGTCCTATGAAAGCCGTTTCCTGAGTTATGTAAAGTTGTAAACAACTTAATTATTTATTGGGTTCCTATCAAACCCAAAACACCATACAATAACTACATTAAAATAGTTACACCGCTCGTATTTATGTATATTTTTACATTTTTTAATATTAATCATTTATTAACATAATCAAAATTTTTTATAATCAAATATTTTGCAGCGGAATAATAAGACGTTTTCACAATAGAATTATCGAAATTTATATAAACATAAAAAATTAATCATTACATTTTTCTTACTTTTATATATTTTTGATAAATGCGAATATAATTTTATTGTGCTATTTATAAAACTATGCTATAAAAATAAATTAAGAATGATTATTATTTCGAGGGTTACCTAAAATGGGATTGTATTTGGGCCTGAATATAAGGTCCAAGCCCTAAACGGAGTAGTTTTTGACTTAGTCTGCGTTGAGCAGCCGTGGTCCGAGTGGTTTGTGAGAAGGTGGGGGGTGGCACCTGCAAAACACTCCAATGCCTAAGTCAGTAGGGTTCATAGTAGGTTAAGTGTATTGGAACTTAAATATATCTGAGGGTGTTAGTGTATTTATAGGTAATGAGCCAATAACTACCGTTGGAGTAGTTCCACTTCTGATGGTGGATAACCGTCCCTTTATCTTAGGGATCTCTCTTCTAGAAGTGGTTGAGAGATATTAGGAGTTAGTTATAACTCCTTTGGTAGTGAAGGGGTTGTCATACAGTGCTTCGGTCCGACCTGTGAAGAGGTCGGTTGTGGACAGCTGCATTTTGGGTTTTCTTTATTTTTGGGCCTGGTTTATGTTTTGGACCAGGTATGAACAGTGCCCCTACTTGAGTCCAATCTTTTTGCTTAAGTCGGATTCAAGTATGAATGAATTCGGATCTTTTTAGGTCGATTTCTGTGTTCAAGTCGGAAAACTGACGTGATTTCAGAATACCAACTGTTGCGCCTGTTGGTTCCCCCTTTGGACACGTAAGATGCGGTTACGTTTGTAACCTTGCACGTCATTTAATGAGGAGGGTTTTTACATTTTTCCCCTTGGGTCTTTTAAATACTCCTCCACTTTTCTCTTTCTTCGTTTTCGTATCTCCGTTCTTTCTGTGATACTCGCGCCCTTTCGTTCTTTCCAACCCTTTCCTTTTCCTTCAAACCTCCTTTGCTCTGGGATCTTGTTCTTTCTCTGAAGAGCTTTGAAGAACGTGGAGCATTCGAAGAAACTTGCTTATTGCTCCTACCACGCTGTTGACTTCCTTCAACTTCTTCAAAAAAAAAAAAGGTTAGTTTCCTTTTCTGTTTATGTAGTGCCTTCGCTGTTTTTGGTTTTCTCAAAGGTTAGCTTTTCTTATATTGTGTAGTATTTCTTGTGTAGTATTTCTTTGTCGCCTTGAAGGACCTTTGCTTGAATGTAGACTCTTTGGTGGTAAGTCTCTGTTTGTTGGTGAAACTATTTCTGTTTGACTTCTTTGTTGATTGGTTTATTGTTTTTGTTGTTATGATACTGCCATAATCTTCTTCATGTATGACGATGCTCCTAAATGATTTTTATTGTGACTGCTTCCAACACATTGTCATTTTCCAAAAATACTTCCCCGTTTCTGTTTGTTAAAAGAGATTTCTTTTATTTACAATTGGTAGTGACACTTCTTTTTCCATAATGTAGGTATATCGTTCTAAATGTCTCCCTCAACTATTTCAAAAATGTCTTCAAGGGTTCTTGAGGATCTGTTGAAATTGGTAGACTCTTCAGTTCTTGGTGCGATTCCTATGGTAGATAGTATTTTTGTAGATGAGTTTCACAAACACCATAGGATTTGTAGTTCTAAATATGATGAGGTGAACTATGAGTTAGTTGCCCCTAACCCTGAAGACCAAGTTTGCTTTGGTCGAGTTGCTGATTCGGAGTCACATTTTATTTTCATGTATAATTGTCTTTTTACCCGACTTGGGGTGGTATTTCCTTTTTCCGATCTTGAAACTGAAGTTTTTGTCTTACTATAAAGTCGTTCCTTCCCAACTGCACGCGAATTCCTGGGGTTTTATGAAGATCTACCAGCTCGTGAGCCGCGAGCTTGATTTTTCGATTTCTTTGAAGATATTTTTCTTTTTATTTTGTCTCACCAAACCCTTCAGCGCTACTTCAAATAAGAATAAAAAGCAGTGAGTTTCCTTCTGAGCTATCCAAGGTCGGAAAATTTTTTCCATTTTTGATGAGTCGTTTCACAATTTTAAGAACTTCTTTTTTAAAGTCTGTGCTGCTGAGGATAACTATCCCTTCTTTCTGAGTGAAAATAATGAGCCCCGTTTCCCACTGTACTGGGTAGAGGCAGTCCCTGTTGAGAAATATAATTTGATAGACTTGGATGAGGTCGAGGAGGTTGCAGTCGAGTTCTTCCGAGAGGCTTGGGGATGGGCTCCATACCTTGATACTAAAAAGTTCCTTCTCGTTTTCCTGACTTGTTTGTTGTTGTCTTTTATTCTTTTTTGTAGAAACAATGAAAAGTGGTTCCAAAGCTTACCAGAAGGTTCAGGAGGCCAAGAGGAACGCTTGAGCTCGAGCGGCTGAGCTGCAGGAGAGCGGCAAGTCAGATACCCCTTCTCCGACCAAGTCAGATTCGGGTACCTCGTTTCAAGGCAAGTCGATAAACCCTCTTTCTCCTCCTCCTCCTCCTCCTCTTCCTTCTCTAGTCCTACCCCTCCAGTTCCTCCCTTCTCTGAGCCAAGTTCTAAGAAGAGGAAGATCTCAGAATCCGGTACCCTCAATATCTTTGACACTGGGTTCGATGTGGTGAGGTTTTGCGAGAAACACATCCTTCCTCATAACTTTATTGTTATGGATGATGCTTCTATCAAAAACCAACTCCAGGTCTTGATTTGAGGGGGGATCCAAACTGTTGGGGTATACTCGCTGAAAGAGTTGGAAAGGACTATTTGAATGCTACTCAGCATTCTTTGGAGGCCCTTCTGGCCAAGGTGGCCACTCTTCGTGAAGCAGAGAAGGGGTTGGAGGAGGATAAGATAATTCTGGAAGCCGAGCTTTTTAAAGCTCGTGATCGGGAAAGGCAATCTTTGGCTTCCTGTGGTCTAGCTAAAGGATTACTAAAGAAAGCTGAGGAGAATAATGTCTGAAATTTTGGGGAGAATTTGGAGTTGAAGGAGAACATGGAGTGACTTAGGGAGGACTATGAAGACTTGCAGGAGTCAGTCACTGAGGGTACAGAGGAGGTGTTTGAGATTTTAAAGAAACAAGTTCAGGTTATTGCTCCCGACTTGGACTTGTCTCCTCCTCATCCCGACAAAATTGTAGTCGACGGGAAGATTGTGTCTCCGGCTTACCATGCTACTGACTCCGAGCTTAAGACTGCTGGACAATGCTTAGTTGAGTCTCCTCCTCAAGAAGTCGTGACTTCCGAGGAGGTAGCTCCAAGTTCTTCCAATCAACCAGAAACCGTCCCCCTTGAGGAAAACCTTCTGACTTCCTCCGCTGAACCCGAATCCTTTGCCACTGGAGATCAAAATCCCATTATTGGCCCTACTTAATACCTTGGTTAAAGCCCGGCTTGTGGGTCCTTTTAAGAATATTTCTTTGTGTTTTGTATATTTGCTTTGCGTATTATGGTTGACTCTGGTCCTTTGAAAAGGATCTTAACAACTTTATTTTGTTGTCTTTTTACGGATGTTGATCCTTTTGGATAGGATTTGACAACTTTCCTTTTGCTATTGGTTAGTTATGAAATGATTACATATATGAACTTTCCTTTTGTCTTACAATTTCAATATGTCTGCTTCCATAGTATAAGTCAGTCAGTTCACCTATTGATGAGCTATTTTAGTGACTGTATATGAGGCCCTTGTGGAAGCCTTTCAACAAATTATCCTTTATCTTAGGATTTACAAAACAGTTTTTTCCATTACTTAGTGCGAACGATCAGTTTATTGGGTTGTTCTCCTAACTTAAATTATTTTTGCGATGCATTTTATTCTGTTTGGATGGTTTCTGACTTATAAGTTGTTTGGTTCCGAGTTTATATGATCGTCATTTATAACTTCTTACACCGACTTGTACCTCATCGCTTTCTCTTGCTGACCATGTAGGTCGGGCAACAAATTTTTTGCTTTCTTGAGCTTAAGTCAATGCGTATCGTAGAAAACAGTAATGGAATAAATAGAAAGAGACATTATTATTGATCAAGTGTAGTTTACAAAAAGTTCTTTGCTACTAAAGGGGATAACTTGTTTGCCCTTAGTCCCCACTTTGATGCCTCGTTAAAACCCCCTTCAGGAAAAACCCTTCTCGGAAAAAAAATCATGAAGTCGGAAAAAGAGTACATCAGGGAGCGAGGTGCACTTTTAGCTATAATATCTCTTCAAATTGCATGCATGCCACAACCTTTGGAGCTCGGCTCTGTTCAAGTCGGACACTTTGTAATAGCCTTTTCCCAAGACTTCAGTTACCTTAAATGATCCCTTCCAATTTACAGCGAGCTTTCCTTCTCCCGACTTATTTACCCCGATGTCATTTCTTATCAGGACCAAGTCGTTTATGGTGAAGTTACTCCGTACGACTTTTTTGTTATATCTAGCCGGCATCCTTTGCTTCAGCGCTTCTTCTCTTATATGGGCTTGTTCTCGAACTTCTGGGAGGAGTTCGAGTTCTTCTTTTTGGGCTTGGATATTGTCGACCTCATCATAGAATCTTACCCTTGGACTTTGTTCATTAACCTCTACTGAGATCATAGCTTCTATTCCATATGCAAGCTGGAAGGATGTTTCCCCGGTCATTGAATGAGGTGTCGTTCGGTATGCCCATAGTACTTGTGGGAGATCCTTTACCCAAGCTCCCTTAGCATCCTGCAGCCTCTTCTTTAATCCAATTAATATGACTTTATTGGCTTCTTCGGTTTGTCCATTAGCCTGGGGATGTTTTACTGATGTGAACTGATGCCTAATCTTCACACTGGCTACTAAGTTCCTGAAGGTAGAGTCGATGAACTGTGTACCATTATCTGTGGTAATGGAGTGAGGGACTCCGAACTGAGTAATGATATTCTTGTATATGATTTTCTGACTTCTTTGAGCTGTGATAGTAGCCAGTGGTTCTGCTTCTATCTACTTGGTGAAGTAATCCACTCCCACAATAAGGCACTTAACCTGTCCAGGGGCTTGAGGAAAAGGTCTGAGTAGGTCCAATACCCATTTCGCAAAAGGCCATAGAGAGGTTATGCTAATGAGCTCTTCAGGGGGAGTGACGTGGAAGTTAGCATGCATCTCGCAAGGCTGACACTTTCTAACAAATTTGGTCGCGTCCTTTTGTAATGTCGACCAGAAGAATCCGGTTGGACCACCTTCCTACCTAGAGATCGGGCTCCGAGATGGTTTCCACAGATACCATTGTGCACTTCTTCTAAGACTTCTTCAGTTCTACAAGTCGGAACACATTTTAGCAAAGGTGTAGATACCCCCCTTCTGTAAAGGACATGTTGTACTAAGGTGTAGTTCTGGGCTTCCCTCAAAATTTTCCTGGCTTCCTTCTACTCATCGGGAAGGATGTCAAATTTTAAGTATTTGATAAGGGGAGTCTTCCATCCGAGGTTTAAGCCGGAGATAGGTAGGACGTCCAATTTGTTATTTGACTTCAAAACTGAGGGCTCCTTGAGGGTCTCTTGTATCAGACTTCAGTTATTTCCTCCAAGCTTGGTGCTTGCCAACATAGAAAGGGTATCTACTCTACTATAAAGTTCTCGAGTTATATGTCGGACCTTGGTATCAAAATATTGTTGAAGGTGTTCAAGCATTTTCTCCAAGTATCTCTTCATATTGGGATCTTTTGCTTGGTACTCTCCATTGATTTGTGAAGTTACTATCTGAGAATCACTGAAGACTATCACTTTGGTTGTCCCAACTTCTTTGGCAAGTTTCAGTCCTACAATCAGGGCTTCATACTTGGCTTGGTTGTTGGAAGTAGGGAATTCAAATTTCAAAGAAACCTCTATTTGAGTTCCTTCTTCATTGACCAGGATATTTTACTATGAAGAGTTCCTTCTTCATTGACTAGGATATAACACACGCACCACTTCTGACCTTATTGGAAGATCCATCTACATAGAGGTTCCAGGTCGTGGAAATTTCAGTCTTATCACCGGTATATTTTACTATGAAGTCGGTGAGGCATTGAGCTTTAATGGCTGTCTGAGTTTCATACTGATGAGCGGATAATTTATACGCTTTTTAGCATTGTTTTTAGTATGTTTTTAGTAGAATCTAGTTACTTTTAGGGATGTTTTCATTAGTTTTTATGCTAAATTCACATTTCTGGACTTTACTATGAGTTTGTGTGTTTTTCTGTGATTTCAGGTATTTTCTGGCTGAAATTGAGGGACTTGAGCAAAAATCAGATTCAGAGGTTGAAGAAGGACTGCTGATGCTGTTGGATTCTGACCTCCCTGCACTCAAAGTGGATATTCTGGAGCTACAGAACTCAAAATGGTGCGCTTCCAATTGCGTAGGAAAGTAGACATCCAGGGCTTTCCAGCAATATATAATAGTCCATACTTTGGCCGAGTTTAGACGACGTAAAAAGGCGTTGAACGCCAGTTCTATGCTGCTGTCTGGAGTTAAACGCCAGAAACACGTCACAAGCCAGAGTTGAACGCCAGAAATACGTTACAAACTGGAGTTCAACTCCAAGATTGACCTCTACACGTGTAACATTCAAGCTCAGCCCAAGCACACACCAAGTGGGCCCCGGAAGTGGATTTATGCATCAATTACTTACTTCTGTAAACCCTAGTAACTAGTTTAGTATAAATAGGACTTTTTACTATTGTATTAGACAACTTTGATCAGTTTTATACTATCTTAGACTTTCATGGGGGCTGGCCATTCGGCCATGCTTGAACCATTATCACTTATGTTTTTTCATACGGTAGAGTTTCTGCACTCCATAGATTAAGGTGTGGAGCTCTGCTGTTCCTCAAAGATTAATGCAAAGTACTACTGTTTTTCTATTCAACTTAACTTATTCCGCTTCTAAGATATTCATTCACACTTCAACATGAATGTGATAAACGTGACAATCATCATCATTCCCCCACGAACGCGTGCCTGACAACCACTTCCGTTCCACCTTAGATTGAATGAGTATCTCTTGGATCTCTTAATCAGAATCTTCGTGGTATAAGCTAGATTGATGGCGGCATTCATGAGAGTCCGGAAAGTCTAAACCTTGTCTGTGGTATTCCGAGTAGGACTCTGGGATTGAATGACTGTGACGAACTTCAAACTCGCGAGTGCTGGGCGTAGTGACAGACGCAAAAGGAGGGTGAATCCTATTCCAGTATGATCGAGAACCTCAGATGATTAGCCGTGCTGTGACAGAGCATTTGGACCATTTTTACAAGAGGATAGGATGCAGCCATTGACAACGGTGATGCCTCTAGAGGATTAGCCATGCAGTGACAGCGCATCGGACCATTTTCCAGAGAGGATTAAAAGTAGCCATTGACAACGGTGATGTCCTTACGTAAAGCCAGCCGTAGAAAGGAGTAAGACTGATTGGATGAAGACAGCGGGAAAGCAGAGATTCAGAGGAACGAAAGCATCTCTATACGCTTATCTGAAATTCTCACCAATGAATTACATAAGTGTTTCTATCCTTATTTTATGTTTACTTATTATTTAATTTCGAAAACTCCATAACCTTTTGATATCCGCCTGACTGAGATTTAAAAGGTGACCATAGCTTGCTTCATACCAACAATCTCCGTGGGATCGACCCTTACTCACGTAAGGTTTATTACTTGGACGACCCAGTACACTTGCTGGTTAGTTGTATCGAAGTTGTGAATGAAAACGATTTATTAAGACGTGCGTACCAAGTTTTTGGCGCCGTTGCCGGGGATCACAATTTCGTGCACCAAGTTTTTGGCGCCGTTGCCGGGGATTGTTCGAGTTTGGACAACTGACGATTCATCTTGTTGCTCAGATTAGGTAATTTTCTTTTTGTTTTATTTTCAAAAATTTTTCAAAATCCTTTCAAAAATTTCTCATCTGTTTTCGAAAAAAAAAATCTTTTCAAAAATATATTTTTCTTCAGAATTTTTAAGAATGAATTCTAGTGTTTTATGAAGCATGTGAAGCCTGGCTGGCTGTAAAGCCATGTCTAATTCTTTTGGATAGGGGCTTCCAACCATCAGCATATAGGCAAGTTAATTGGAATGTCAGCCGTGGCATGTCTGAGTTACATACTAAAGCTTGGCTGGCTATTAAGCCATGCCTAACCCTCGGATTGGAGCTTTAGACTAAGAATACAAGATTCCTGGAATTCATATTAAAAAATTTTGAAATCCTTATTTTCTTTTTCCTATATGTATTTTCGAAAAAAATATACAAAAATCCAAAAAAATAAAAAATCATAAAAATCAAAAATATTTCATGTTTCTTGTTTGAGTCTTGAGTCAAGTTGAAAGTTTGGTGTCAATTGCATATTCATCTTGCATTTTTCGAAAAATTCATGCATTCATAGTGTTCTTCATGATCTTCAAGTTGTTCTTGGTAAGTCTTCTTGTTTGATCTTGATGTTTTCATGTTTTGTGTCTTTTCTTGTTTTTCATATGCATTCTTGCATTCATAGTGTCTATACATAAAAAATTTTTAAGTTTGGTGTCTTGCATGTTTTCTTTGCATTAAAAATTTTTCAAAAATAAGTTCTTGATGTTCATCTTGACATTCAAAGTGTTCTTTGTGTTCATCTTGACATTCATAGCATTATTGCATGCATTCATTGTTTTGATCCAAAATTTTCATGCATTGCATCATTGTCATGTTTTTCTCTCTCATCATTAAAAATTTAAAAATAAAAAAAAATATCTTTCCCTTTTTCACTCATAAATTTCGAAAATTTGAGTTGACTTTTTCAAAACTTTTTAAAATCTAGTTGTTTTTATGAGTCAAATCAAATTTTCAATTTAAAAATCTTATCTTTTTCAAAATCTTTTTCAAAAATCAAATCTTTTTCATTTTTCTTATTTATTTTCGAAAATTTTAAAAATATTTTTCAAAAATCTTTTTCTTATCTTTATCTCCTAATTTTCGAAAATAACATCATCAATTAATATTTTTATTCAAAAATTTCAAGTTTGTTACTTGCTTGTTAAGAAAGATTCAAACTTTGAGTTCTAGAATCATATCTTGTGATTTCTTGTGAATCAAGTCATTAATTGTGATTTTAAAAATCAAATCTTTTTCAAAACTAATTTCAATCATGTCTTTTCAAAAATATCTCTTTATCTTATCTTTTTCAAAATTTGATTTTAAAATATCCTTTCTAACTTCTTATCTTCTTATCTTTTCAAAATTGATTTTCAAATTTGTTTCAACTAACTAACTAAATTTTTGTTTGTTTCTTAACTACCTAACTAACTCCCTCTCTCTCTAATTTTCGAAAATATCTTCCCTCTTTTTCAAAATTTCATTTTAATTAACTAATTATTTTAATTTTTGATTTTAATTTTCGAAAAATTTCTAACCTTTTTCAAAAACTATTTTCGAAAATCACTAACTCTTTTTCAAAAATAATTTTCGAAAATTCTCCTTCTCTCTCATCTCCTTCTATTTTATTTATTCATCTACTAACATCTCTCCATCACTCCCCAAAAATCCGAACCCTCTCTCTCTCTGAGTTCAGATTTTCTCTTCTTCTTTTCTTCTACTCACACAGGGACCTCTATACTGTGGTAAAAAGGACCCCTATTATTATTATTTTTCTGTCCCTCTTTTTTATATGAGCAGGAGCAAGGACAAGAACATTCTTGTTGAAGCAGATCCAGAACCTGAAAGGACTCTGAAGAGGAAACTAAGAGAATCTAAATTACAACAATCCAGCAAGCACCTTTCAGAAATTTTCGAACAAGAAGAGGAGATGGCAGCCGAAAATAATAATAATGCAAGGAGGATGCTTGGTGACTTTACTGCACCTAATTCCAATTTACATGGAAGAAGCATCTCCATCCCTGCCATTGGAGCAAACAATTTTGAGCTGAAGCCTCAATTAGTTTCTCTGATGCAGCAGAACTGCAAGTTTCACAGACTTCCATCTGAAGATCCTTTTCAGTTCTTAACTGAATTCTTGCAGATATGTGATACTGTTAAGACTAATGGAGTAAAACCTGAAGTCTACAGGCTCATGCTTTTCCCTTTTGCTGTAAGAGACAGAGCTAGAGTGTGGTTGGACTCTCAACCCAAAGATAGCTTAAACTCTTGGGATAAGCTGGTCACGGCTTTCTTAGCCAAGTTCTTTCCTCCTCAAAAGCTTAGTAAGCTTAGAGTGGATGTTCAAACCTTCAGACAGAAAGAAGGTGAATCCCTCTATGAAGCTTGGGAGAGATACAAGGAACTGACCAAAAAGTGTCCTTCTGACATGCTTTCAGAATGGACCATCCTGGATATATTCTATGATGGTCTATCTGAACTAGCTAAGATGTCATTGGATACTTCTGCAGGTGGATCCATTCACCTAAAGAAAATGCCTGCAGAAGCTCAAGAACTCATTGATATGGTTGCTAATAACCAGTTCATGTAAACTTCTGAGAGGAATCCTGTGAGTAATGGGACGCCCATGAAGAAGGGAGTTCTTGAAATTGATACTCTGAATGCCATATTGGCTCAGAATAAAATATTGACTCAGCAAGTCAATATGATTTCTCAGAGTCTGAATGGAATGCAAGCTGCATCCAACAGTACTCAAGAGGCATCTTCTGAAGAAGAAGCTTATGATCCTGAAAACCCTGCAATAGCAGAGGTGAATTACATGGGTGAACCTTATGGAAACACCTATAACCCCTCATGGAGAAATCACCCAAATCTCTTATGGAAGGATCAACAAAAGCCTCAACAAGGCTTTAATAATGGTGGAAGAAATAGGTTTAACAATAGTAAACCTTTTCCATCATCCACACAGCAACAGACAGAGAACTCTGAAAAAATACCTCTAATTTAGCAAAATTAGTCTCTGATCTATCTAAGGCCACTGTGGTGCACGAAATTGTGATCCCTGGTAATGGCTCCAAAAACTTGGTGCTCTAATCTTAATTCATAATTTGTCACAACTTCGATACAACTAACCAGCAAGTGCACTGGGTCGTCCAAGTAATAAAACCTTACGTGAGTAAGGGTCGATCCCACGGAGATTGTTGGTATGAAGCAAGCTATGGTCATCTTGTAAATCTCAGTCAGGCGGATATCAAATGGTTATGGAGTTTTCGAATAATAATAATAAATAAACAGAAAATAAAGATAGAAATACTTATGTAATTCATTGGTGAGAATTTCAGATAAGCGTATAAAGATGCTTTCGTTCCTCTGATCTCTGCTTTCCTGCTGTCTTCATCCAATCAATCCTACTCCTTTCCATGGCAAGCTTTATATAGGGCATCACCATTGTCAATGGCTACATCCCATCCTCTCTGTGAAAAAGGTCCAAATGCTCTATCACGGCACGGCTAATCATCTGGAGGTTCTCGATCATACTGGAATAGGATTCACCCTCCTTTTGCGTCTGTCACTACGCCCAGCACTCGCGAGTTTGAAGTTCGTCACAGCCATCCCTTCCCAGATCCTACTCAGAATACCACAGACAAGGTTTAGACTTTTCGGATCTCAGGAATGGCCATCCATGGGTTCTAACTTATACCACGAAGATTCTAATATCTCGGACTCGGTCCCCTGTATTAGATATCTAAGAGATACTCATTCTAGCTTGTTTGCATGTAGAACGGAAGTGTTTGTCAGGCACGCGTTCATAGGGAATGATGATGATTGTCACGTTCATCACATTCAGGTTGAAGTGCGAATGAATATCTTAGAAGCGAAATAAGATGAATTGAATAGAAAACAATAGTACTTTGCATTAATCTTTGAGGAACAGCAGAGCTCCACACCTTAATCTATGGAGTGCAGAAACTCTACCTTTGAAAATACATAAGTAATGAAGGTCCAGGCATGGCCGAATGGCCAGCCCCCAAACATGATCAATAGATCAAAAGATAATCCAAAGATGTCTAATACAATAGTAAAAGGTCCTATTTATAATAAACTAGCTACTAGGGTTTACAGAAGTAAGTAATTGATGCATAAATCCACTTTTGGGGCCCACTTGGTGTGTGCTTGGGCTGAGCTTGAAGTCTACACGTGGAGAGATCATTCTTGGAGTTGAACGCCAGCTTTTGTGCCAATTTGGGCGTTGAACTCCACTTTGCAACTTGTTTCTGGCGCTGGACGCCAGAATTGGGAAGAGAGCTGGTGTTGAACGCCAGTTTGTGTCATCTAAACTTAGGCAAAGTATAGACTATTATATATTTCTGGAAAGCCCTGGATGTCTAATTTCCAACGCAATTGAAAGCGCGCCCTTTTGAGTTCTGCAGCTCCAGAAAATCCATTTTGAGTGCAGGGAGGTTAGAATCCAACAGCATCAGCAGTCCTTCTTCAACCTCTGAATCTGATTTTTGCTCAAATCCCTCAATTTCAGCCAGAAAATACCTGAAATAACAGAAAAACACACAAACTCATAGTAAAGTCCAGAAATGTGAATTTAACAAAAAAAAACTAATGAAAACATCCCTAAAAGTAACCAGATTCTACTAAAAACATACTAAAAATAATGCCAAAAAGCGTATAAATTATCCGCTCATCACAACACCAAACTTAAATTGTTGCTTGTCCCCAAGCAACTGAAAATCAAATAGGATAAAAAGAAGAGAATATACTATAAATTCCAAACTATCAATGAAACATAGCTCCAATCAGATGAGCGGGACTTGTAGCTTTTTGTCTCTTGAATAGTTTTGGCATCTCACTTTATCCATTGAAGTTCAGAATGATTGGCTTCTATAAGAACTCAGAGTTTAGATAGTGTTATTGACTCTCCTAGTTCAGTATGATGATTCTTGAACACAGCTATTTTATGAGTCTTGGCCGTGGCCCTAAGCACTTTGTTTTCTAGTATTACCACCGGATACATAAATGCCACAGACACATAATTGGGTGAACCTTTTCAGATTGTGACTCAGCTTTGCTAAAGTCCCCAATTAGAGGTGTCCAGGGTTCTTAAGCACACTCTTTTTTTTTGCTTTGGACCTTGACTTTAACCGCTCAGTCTCAAGTTTTCACTTGACACCTACACGCCACAAGCACATGGTTAGGGACAGCTTGGTTTAGCCGCTTAGACCAGGATTTTATTCCTTTAGGCCCTCCTATCCACTGATGCTCAAAGCCTTGGGATCCTTTTTATTTGCCCTTGCCTTTTGGTTTTAAGGGTTATTGGCTTTTTGCTCTTGCCTCTTGGTTTTAAGAGCTTTTGGCTTTTTCTGCTTGCTTTTTCTGCTTGCTTTTTCTCTTTCTTTCTATTTTTTTTCGCCCCTTTTTTTTCTGCAAGCTTTGTTCTTTGGTGCTTTTTCTTGCTTCAAGAATCATTTTTATGATTTTTCAGATTATCAAATAACATGTTTCCTAGTCATCATTCTTTCAAGAGCCAACATATTTAACATTCTTAAACAACAACTTCAAAAGACATATGCACTGTTCAAGCATACATTCAGAAAACAAGAAGCATTGTCACCACATCAATATAATTAAACTAAGTTCAAGGATAAATTCAAAACTCATGTACTTCTTGTTCTTTTGAATTAAAACATTTTTCATTTAAGAGAGGTGATGGATTCATAGGACATTCATAACTTTAAGACAAAGTTACTAACTACTAATGATCATGTAAGGAAGACACAAACATAGATAAGCACTTAACATAGAGAAAATGAAAAACATAGAAAGTAAGAACAAGTAATGAGTCCACCTTAGTGATGGTGGCGTTTCCTTCTTGAGGAACCAATGATGTCCTTGAGCTCTTCTATGTCTCTTCCTTGTCTTTGTTGCTCCTCCCTCATTACTTTTTGATCTTCTCTTATTTCATGAAGGATGATGGAGTGCTCTTGATGTTCCACCCTTAGTTGTCCCATGTTGGAACTTAATTCTCCTAGGGAGGTGTTGATTTGCTCCCAATAGTTTTGTGGAGGAAAATGCATATGAGGCATCTCCAGGATCTCATGGTGATGAGCTTCATGCGCCTCTTGAGCTCCATGAATGGGCTCTCTTGCTTGCTCCATCTTTTTCTTAGTGATGGGCTTCTCTTCCTCAATGTGAATGTCTCCTTCTATGGAAGCTCCAGCTGAGTAACATAGATGGCAGATAAGATGAGGAAAAGCTAGCCTTGCCCCAGGAGAGGGCTTTTCGGCTATTTTGTAGAGTTCAAGGGAGATGACTTCATGAACCTCTACTTCTTCTCCAATCATGATGCTATGGATCATGATGGCCCGATCCATAGTAACTTCAGATCGGTTGCTAGTGGGGATGATGGAGCGTTGGATGAACTCCAACCATCCTCTAGCCACAAGCTTGAGGTCCAATCTTCTTAGTTGAACCGGCTTGCCTTTGGAGTCAATCTTCCATTGAGCTCCTTCCACACATATGTCCATGAAAACTTGGTCCAACCTTTGATTAAAGTTGACCCTTCTCGTGTAGGGGCGTTCATCTCCTTGCATCATAGGCAAGTTAAACGCCAACCTCATATTTTCTGGACTAAAATCCAAGTATTTCTCCCGAACCATTGTAACATAGTTCTTTGGATCCGGGTTCTTACTTTGATCATGGTTCTTGGTGATCCATGCATTGGCATAGAACTCTTGAACCAATAGGATGCCGACTTGTTGGATGGGATTTGTTAGAACTTCCCAACCTCTTCTTTGAATTTCATGTCGGATCTCCGGATACTCATTTCTTTTGAGTTTGAAAGGGACCTCAGGGATCACCTTCTTCTTGGCCACAACATCATAGAAGTGGTCTTGATGAGCTTTGGAGATGAATCTTTCCATCTCCCATGACTCGGAGGTGGAAGTTTTTGTCTTCCCTTTCCCTTTTCTAGAGGATTCTCCGGTCTTAGGTGCCATCAATGGTAATGGAAAAACAAAAAGCTTATTCTTTTACCACACCAAACTTAGAATATTGCTCGCCCTCGAGCAAGAAAATAAAGAATTAGATGAAGAAGAAAAAGAAGAGATGGAGAAGAGGGGGGAGGTGTGTTTCGGCCAAGAAGAGAATAGAGGGTTGTGTTGTGTGAAAATGAGGAAGAATGGGAGGCCTTATATAGGGAAGGGAGGGGGGTTAAGGTTCGGCCATATGGGTGGGTTTGGGTGGGAAATTGATTTGAATTTTGAAGGTAGGTGGAGTTTATTGGGTAGGTTTATGGGGAAGAGTGGGTGGATATGAGTGGTGAAGGGTTAATAGGGAAGAGAGATGGAGGTGATAGGTGAAGGGTTTTAGGGAAGAGTGTTCATTGGGAATAGAGGATGATTGAGAAGAGAGAAGAGAGTGAGTGGAGGTAGGTGGGGATACTGTGGGGTCCACAGATCCTGAGATGATCCTGTGGGGTCCACAGATCCTGAGGTGTTCAAGGATTTACAACCTTGCACCAAATTAGGCATGTAAAATGCCCTTGCACACAACTCTGGGCGTTCAGCGCCAGGTTGGTGCCCATTTTGGGCGTTCAACGCCAGAAACCATTTCTGGCGTTGAACGCCAGAACCATGCTTGTTCTGGGCGTTCAGTGCCAGCTCCATGCTCTGTTCTGGCGTTGAACACCAGACAGGTGCTTCCTCCAGGGTGTGATTTTTCTTCTGCTGTTTTTGATTCTATTTCTAAATTTTTCATTTATTTTGTGACTCCACATGATCATGAACCTAAGAAAACATGAAAAACAAAAATAAAATTAGATAAATAAACATTGGGTTGCCTCTCAACAAGCGCTTCTTTAATGTCAATAGCTTGACAGTGGGCTCTCATGGAGCCTCACAGATGTACAGAGCTTTGTTGAGACCTCCCAACACCAAACTTAGAGTTTGGTTGTGGCCTCCCAACACCAAACCTAGAGTTTGACTGTGGGGGCTTTGGTTGACTCTGCTTTGAGAGAAGCTTTTTCTGCTTCCTCTCCATGGATGCAGAGAGATCCTTGAGTTGTAAACACAAGGTTGTCCTTATTTAATTGAAGGATCAATTCTCCTCTGTCCACATCAATAACAGCTCTTACTGTGGCTAGGAAAGGTCTTCCTAGGATGATGGATTCATCCTCTTCCTTTCCAGTATCCAGGACTATGAAATCAGCAGGGATGTAAAGCCCTTCAACCTTTACTAACACGTCCTCTACTTGTCCATAAGCCTGTTTTCTTGAATTATATAATAGTCCATACTTTGGCCGAGTTTACATGATGTAAAAGGGCGTTGAACGCCAGTTCTATGCTGTTGTCTGGAGTTAGACGCCAGAAACACGTCACAAGCCAGAGTTGAACGCCAGAAATACGTTACAAACTGGCGTTCAACTCCAAGATTGACCTCTACACGTGTAACATTCAAGCTCAGCCCTAGCACACACCAAGTGGGCCCCGGAAGTGGATTTATGCATCAATTACTTACTTTTGTAAACCCTAGTAACTAGTTTAGTATAAATAGGACTTTTTACTATTGTATTAGACATCTTTGATAAGTTTTATGCTATCTTAGAGTTTCATGGGGCTGGCCATTCGGCCATGCCTGAACCATTATCACTTATGTATTTTCATACGGTAGAGTTTCTGCACCCCATAGATTAAGGTGTGGAGCTCTGCTGTTCCTCAAAGATTAATGCAAAGTACTACTCTTTTTCTATTCAACTCAACTTATTCCGCTTCTAAGATATTCATTCGCACTTCAACATGAATGTGATAAACGTGACAATCATCATCATTCCCCCACAAACGCGTGCCTGACAACCACTTCCGTTCCACCTTAGATTGAATGAGTATCTCTTGGATCTCTTAATCAGAATCTTCGTGGTATAAGCTAGATTGATGGCGGCACTCATGAGAGTCCGGAAAGTCTAAACCTTGTCTGTGGTATTCCGAGTAGGACTCTGGGATTGAATGACTATGACGAACTTTAAACTCGCGAGTGCTGGGCGTAGTGACAGACGCAAAAGGAGGGTGAATCCTATTCCAGTATGATCGAGAACCTCAGATGATTAGCCGTGCTGTGACAGAGCATTTGGACCATTTTCACAAGAGGATAGGATGCAACCATTGACAAGGGTGATGCCTCCAGATGATTAGCCATGCAGTGACAGCGCATCAGACCATTTTCCAGAGAGGATTAAAAGTAGCCATTGACAACGGTGATGTCCTTACATAAAGCCAGCCGTAGAAAGGAGTAAGACTGATTGGATGAAGACAGCGGGAAAGCAGAGATTCAGAGGAACGAAAGCATCTCTATACGCTTATCTGAAATTCTCACCAATGAATTACATAAGTGTTTCTATCCTTATTTTATGTTTACTTATTATTTAATTTCGAAAACTCCATAACCTTTTGATATCCGCCTGACTGAGATTTACAAGGTGACCATAGCTTACTTCATACCAACAATCTCCGTGGGATCGACCCTTACTCACGTAAGGTTTATTACTTGGACGACCCAGTGCACTTGCTGGTTAGTTGTATCGAAGTTGTGAATGAAAACGATTTATTAAGACGTGCGTACCAAGTTTTTGGCGCCGTTGTCGGGGATCACAATTTCGTGCACCACATACTCAAATTGAACTCGGATAGTTCTATAGCCCACTGTACCATCCGATCTGCTATGTCTGTCTTCTGAAGGATCTGCTTCATTGGTTGATTCATCCGAACTCTTATGGTGTTCGCTTGGAAGTAAGGTCAGAGTCTCCTAGATGCCATAATTAAGGCGTATGAAAATTTTTCAATTTTTTGATACCTTAATTCTGGCCCTTGTAAGACTTTGCTAGTGAAATAAATGGGATGTTGTCTGACCTCATCTTCTCGTACCAACGCCGACGCTACTGCTTTTTCAGCGACAACTAGGTACAACACGAGCTCTTCTCCCATTTCTGGCCGGGTAAGGATGGGTGGTTGACTTAAAAATTTCTTGAATTTTTGAAAGGCTTCTTCAAATTTAGAAGTCCACTCAAATTGGCATCATTTTCTAAGTAGTGAAAAAAGTGACAAGGACCTCAAGGCTGATCTTGCCAAAAATTTGGACAAAACTGCAACTCGGCCAATCATTGTTGGACTTCTTTTAAACAAGTCGGACTTCTCATTTCTAATATAGCTTTACACTTGTCGGGGTTGGCCTCAATTCCCCTTTGTGTGAACATGATGAACGGAAATTGTCTATCGGTAAAGAATTTCTCAATTGAAATCCCGTTGCAAGTATAGTTCTAAACCAACAAACAATTCATCAATCAAAAATTTGTTTGTCACAAGTACAAACCCCAATAAAAATAACCGAAGTATTCAAACGTCGGATTGTCTCTCAAGAAATTACAGGGAAGTGTTCATGTTATCAGTTATGGATAACATATTTTGGGATTTTGAATAAGGGACATGAAAGATAAATTACAAGAAAGTAAAGGAAACTCAAATGTAAAAAACGTCTTGGCAAGGGTTGATGGTTAAGGATCTTTATCCTTATCACTAACCACAACATGATAATTGTAAGGATCAATCCCATTAAGTCATCCTCTAACAAATAGAGGAAAGCCAAATGAGCTACATCAATCCCAATCCATAAGTCCTAGCCACCTCACTAATTAACTTAGTGGAAGCTAAAATCAATGGACACCAATTATGAACACTTGGACATTAGCAACTCAATTTCACCTAAGTTACCATCCCAAGCCAAGAACCCAAAAATCTACTCTAACATCCTTCCAAGCATTTAGTCAAACACCTGGAAGGCATAAAAGAAAAGTAAAATAAGATTGCAAGAAATATAAATCTACAACTACTAATTGCAAGGAATTAACAATAACAAAGCAAATTAACAATAAAAGACATCAAACATAAATTGCATTAAAGAAAAATAGAAGAAACAAGAGTGCATCAACAACAAGGTAAACAAATACAAAGAGTAAAATAATAAACTAGGAAATTAAAGGTAGAGGAACAAGAAATTAAAAAGGAAAAGTAAATCAAAGAATGAATTAAACCTAGATCTAAGAAATTCTAATCTACATCTAACCTAATTCTAGAGAGAAGAGAGAGCTTCTTTCTCTAGAAACTAACTAAAGCATGATGAAAACTAAAACTATGTGCTCCCTCCTCTCTCCTTTGACTCCTCTCGATTTCTGCATATAATAGGCTCAGAAAATGAGTTGGATCTGGGCCTGGGAAGCTCAGAAATCGCCCCAACATTTTCACTTTAATGAGGTCACGTGCGAGCTGTGACACGTACGCATGGGTCATGCGTATGCGTCATTTGGTGTTTTGCTTCTCACGCGTACGCGTCATGTCACGTGTACGCGTCGCCATGCGACTTCATATTCACGCGTGCGCGTCGTTCCACGCATGCGCGTCGATGAATGCACTCCAAATCCTTGATTTTCCATGAATCCTCCACTTTGCATGCCTTTCTCTTCACTCCTTTGATCCATTCCTAGCCTTTTCAACCTGAATTCACTAACAAACACATCAAGGCATTTAGTGGAATCAAAGGTGAATTAAAACTAGCAAATTAAAAGCCTAAAAAACATGTTTTCACACTTAAAGCACAAATTAAGGGAGAATTACAAAACCATGCTATTTCGTTGAATAAATGTGAGAAAAGTTGATAAAATCCACCCAATTTAGCATAAAATGTACCACGAAATAGTGGTGTATCAAATCTCCCCACACTTAAACCAAGCATGTCTTCATGCTAAACCAAGAAAGAAACAAAGGGTATCAACATTTATTTAATGCAAACTATCTAAATGAATGCAACTACTTGGTCAAAATAAATCAATTCCCAAGAAAACCAATATAAGCACAAGGGCTAGAGGTATTAACAACCAAGCCAACCCCACAATTGAATTGAGTTATTAAATATTTTACAAACTTGCAAGAAAGGTGATGATCATGGTGAAAACATGTAATTGAGCAATCGAACCCTCACCGGATGTGTATCCTCTCTAGTCACTCAAGTGTATAGGGTTGATTCACTCAATTCTCTTCTAATCATGCTTTCCAAGATTTGTTTTTCATCTAACAATCAACAATTATTTCATGCATGCATACAATATCATGAGGACTTTTTCATAGGTTGTAATGGGGCTAGGGTCAAGGTAGGATGCATATGGTTAAGTGGACTAGAATTTGAATCTTTGATTAACTTAAGCTTCCCATCTAACCTATATAACAACCTATACAATTTCAAAGCTAACCTAACTACCCATTCTTCACTTTTTCACACACTCATGCGTTCTCTTTTTTATCACAACTCATATGCATTGATTATTATTGGTCTTCACTTTGGGGCATTTTGTCCCCTTTTTATTTCTTTTCTTTTTCTTTTATTTTTCTATTTTTTTTTATATATATATTTTTTATTTTGTATATTATTTTTTTTCTTTTTGCAACAAAGTATATACAAAATTATCAATGCATATATTTTAAACATAATTGATACATGAGTATGTACCCAATTCCCAAAATTTTCAATGAAAATAAAAAACACATTTTTACCTCAACCAATGTCCCAAGTTTTTTCACACTTGAATGATACACACTCACTAGCCTAAGCTAATCAAAGATCCAAATAAAGGACATTTATTGTTTTTCGCTTTAAGGCTTGTAATGTGCTAATTTAAAGAACAAAGTGGGTTAATCATAGGCTCAAAGTTGGCTAATAATGGTTGATGAAAGGTAGGCTATTTGGGTATGTGAGCTAATAAAACAATGGCCTCAATCATATAAGTGCATGTATACACAAAATAATGGACATAAAGAATCAAACAGATCAAAGATTACAATCATAGAAAGAGAATAATCACACACAAGAATGAAAATAAGTGGTTATATGATGTAACCACACAATTAGGCTCAAAACTCACAAGGTTATGTTCTTAGCTCAAAAACATGATCCACAATATATAATTCAAGCAAGTTCAATGAAAAATTTCTACTTCAATTAATTGGGATGCCCTATAGATAAATTTCTTGAAAAATTTCATTATTTTGACTAAGCTTATTATGTATATATATGCAAAATAAGAAAATGAAATTAAAATTCCTAAAAGACCTAAAAATGAGATGCAAAAGTGTTGGGATTAGAAATTTGTCACCTAAAAATGCCGACTGGTTGGATGACCTCCCCACACTTAAAAGTTTGCACCATCCTCGGTGCATTCAAAGATGAGCAAGGGGTATGGCGACTACACGGATTGCCACCTTCAGCTGGTGGATTAACCGGTTGCTGCATGTTCTTTCTTCTACTTCCGTTTTAGCTTATAATGACTCATCTTGAAAATAGAAGACAGGATAGTAAGAAAAGTAAATGCAAAAGCAAGGAAGCAGACATTGTTGGAATGAGGTAAATCACTAGAATGGAGTGAGTGAATTAGTGTGACATTAATGAATTAAGTGTGTAAGTTTTAAGATGCATGTGATCTAGAACACACACTAGCATGGAAGCTCTGTCACAAGTTACACAAAAAGGAACATGCACTTCACTCATTCTAGTGTGCGATATGGATGCATATGATCAAGAAATACAACACATTAAGATAAATACACAGCATCCATCAAAAAATTGCCTAATCAAAGAAAAAGGGTTCAAATCACATGGTGGCCAAATCATGCAATTCAAAAAGATTTAACATTTGTTAAAGGCAATTCTCATGTACTTGGTGTTCAAAAAGGTGAAGCATGAAAAATTCAAAACCAAGTAATAAATTGTAACCTCAGCAAGAAAATGCAACAATGAATATCCAAAAACAATTATGCTAAAATAGCATTCAGTTAGTAATAAGTAGCAATATACAACAAACAAAATTAATAATCCAACACTTATTATGAAAATAAAAATTAAACACAAATGAAACTAACTAAATAGCTAACTAACTAAACTAACTAATGGTTGATGGTGTATAGTAGTGTTGGATAATGATTGAAAAAGGAAGAGAAATAAAAGAAGAGAGAAGAAGGAAAGAAATGGAAAGAAGATGAGAAAAAAAGAGTGGTGAAACAGGGCAATCCACGCGCACGCGTAGGGTGACGCGTAAGCGTGGATAAGTGAAATAGAAGTGACGCGTACGCGTGATGGGTTATTCAGAGAGGTGATGCGTACGCGTGAGTCACGTGTACGCATGGGTAGGTCTGTGCGAGACGCACAACTCCAGCCCAAAACTCGCACAACTCTTTGGAATTTGTATGGAAGCTGGAAAATTTTGGATCCACGCGTACGCGTGGGTGACGTGTGTACGTGGATGATGGAAAAGCTTGGGGTCACACGTACGCGTGGGTGACGCGTACGCATGGGTTGGTGCTCTGTTTTTCAAAATTTTTCCAAGTTCTTGCACCAAACCAAGCATTCCAAACCTCTAAACAGCTACCAAAACACCTTAAAACCTTATTTAACATACTAGACTACCAACTAAACTCAACAAACTAAACAAAACATGAAATTAACTAATTTTATCAATATTTACAAAAGAGAAAAATAAAAAGATTTTACCATGGTGGGGTGTCTCCCACCTAGCACTTTTATTTATTGTCCTTAAGTTGGACTTATGGGGAGCTCCTCCTCAAGGTGGCTTGTGCTTGAAGCCATCCTTGAACATCCACCAATGCTTGGACTTCCAATAAGCTCCATTCTTCAAAATCAATGCCACCAAGCCTTGATGGAGTTCTTCACAAACCATGAGCTCCCAAAAGTGATTCTCCTTGTGCGATCTGGGATCCCACACTTTGTTTCTACAACTGTCTTCAAGTTGATCATCATTATTCCATTTGGGTGGTAAGCAAGATAAATTCTTAATGAAGTGCCTAACTCTCCTTCTAGACCCATCTAATTGAGCACTAGTCCAACCTTTGCATCTCATCTTCGATGTGTCAACCAAAATGAGCCTTGATTTGTAACGCCAACCACGAAACATCCTTTTTTTACGCTTCATCCCACAAAGTTTCCTAAGTTGACCATCCGTTTCAAGCAAACCATACTCAAGTGGGAAAATAAAGCTAATAGAGATGACTTTTACCCACTCAAATGAAGGAGTAGATGACAACCCTAGGTGAAGAAGCTTCCAAGGGTCTTGGCAAAGCGTATTCAACTCCCGTCCTTCTTTTTCTAAGGACCTCCACCTCTTCACAAGATTTCTCAATTTCAATCCTTTGTTCATCAATTTTGTCTAACTCTTCTCCATCACTCAAATCATAAATGGGAGGATGAGAGAAATCTACCCCCACAACACTTTCAAATTCATCGGGAGAAGGTTCTTCAAGTTCAAAGGATTCACCACCAAGAAGGTTTGATGCATGATCTTCATCACCAAGGGAGCTCAATTCTTGCTTCATTCCTTCCAAGTTTTCACTCAACAACTGTTTTGGAGGTTGTGCACTCTCCTCCTCAACATCAAATTCAATCTTCTTGGAGAAATTTTCTATGATTCTAGATTCCCATGGAGGTTCCGCATTCCCTAAATCTTCAACCACTTCTTCCTCTTCTTTAACAATCATAGGTTCCTCCAATTATTCTAACACAAAGTATCATTCTTCATTTTCCACCAAAGTTCCCAATCTCTCTTTCATGCTATGCTCTTTAATTAATTTTCCGCATGTGGCCATGATAGTGCCTTGAGTGTTCAAGCATTGGGAGGCTAATCGGTTTACCACCTCGTCCAAGGGGGTCGTGAATTCTAGTACCTCCCTTTTCATCTCTTCTTGACCTTTAAGGATAAGACTAAGGGTTTCATCTATTGGAGATTGGGATGGATAGGAAGATTCATTATTTTAGAGAAAGGGTTCTGATGAATCCATATTTGATGATATATTTTAGCTATAATTGGATGGATTTCATCACATAAACTCACACTTATTCACTAAAATAGCATACTTTTGTGTTTGATCCCTAAATTGAACCTAAATGTGAAAACATGCATTTTTGTGTTTAAATTGAGCAAATTAATCCCACCTTTACTCCATTCGATGTCGTGATATGTTTGTTGAGTGACTTCAGGTCCTAGAGGCAAGAATGGTTTGGTAGAAGTGGAAGAAAGCATGCAAAATGGGAGAAAACATGAAGAAAACAAAGGAGAAGAGCTCAGCCTAGTGTGCGTGTGCACAGACATGCATGCGTACGCACAACCATCGAATTAGAGCCATGCGTGCGCGTAGGCCACGTCTCGCGTCCAATCAAGCATCGTCTGGTGTGTGTGCGCACAAGCTCCTGTGCGTACGCACAGGTCGAGATTTTTTGCAGAGTGTGCGGACGCACACGTCTGTGCGTCCGCACAGGTGGACGCACATGCCTTCATTAAAAATGCACATGCACTCACATTTTGGGGCTCTTTTTGGCCCATTTCTGAAGGCTTGAGGCTGAAATTAAGAACTATATGAAGGGGGCAACATCTCATATGAAGGCATTAGGACTTAGATTTTATTTTCCATAGTTTTATATAGTAGGAGTAGGAGTAGTGTAGATTAGGTAATTCTCTCTTAGGGTTTTTAATTAGGGTTTGTAGAATTTTATACTTCAAGTTTGATTTTGGATTTGGCAATTTACATTGTAAGTATCCCTTTAATTGTCTCTTTTATTACATTGCTTGTTCTACACTTTCTTATACTTTCATGTCTCTTGTCAACATTTACATAGTTTTGTAATTTTGAGTTTTAGTTTATGAATTTGATGTTTGATGCTTATTTTATGTTTGATGAGTTACTTTTGTGGCTTGTTATCATTTATGGTTCATAGCTCTCATTAATTTACCAATTTTGCCATGTTTTGTGAATATGCATACTAGGTGTTTGATGAAATGTCAACCCTAGCTATGGGGTAGATTTTCAACCCTTGGCTTGGGAAAAATGAGTCTATAGATTACTAGAGCTATAATGTCCAATATTTAGTGGTAATTCTTGGGGAGTTAGTTGATTCTTGTTTCCATTAAAGCTAACCTTTTATCACTAGTTTGGTAAGTGGGTTAGAACTTATGGATTAAGGTCAATTATGCTTGCTTGACTTACTCCTCGATGTTAGGGGTTAACTAAACGAGATTAACTCATGATAATTATCATAGTTGTGGTTATGGCAAGGAAGGGATTCCATAACTCATCCCAAGTCAAGATTTCATTTATGTTTTGAACTACTTTTCATCACTTTATAGCATTACTTGTCTATATTACATACATAGTTCTTTTATTCCTTTATTACTTTATTAATTATAATTTTGTCTAGTTCTTTTATCTCTTTATTTGTTCACTTCAATCATTGAAACCCCTTGCTTTCCACAACTAAAATTGTGTGCACTCTTTGGCATTAGTTCCTAGGAAAGACGACCCAAGGTTGAAAGACTCTCGGTTTAGATTAGAAATTATAAAATTTGATTGAGCATTACTTGTTGGTTGAGAACTATACTTGCAACGAGGTTATTTCTCCTTTACCGAGAAGGAATTCTTAACCGACGATTTTGCTTGCATCAGGTTTATAATAGGAAGGTGGTTCTTCTTGGTAAGGGTATGGAGGTGGTGTGTATGAAATTTGTGGTCCTTGGGGGTAATTGTATTGAAATGTGGGTGGTTCTATGGGTTTTCTCTCATAATGGTCACAAGGATGAGGTAAGGGTGATTGGTTATATGATGGATGAGGGCCATAAGAAGATATTTGGTAAAAAGGGGCTTGTGAGTATGGTTGGGGGCTAGGTTGAGGATGAGGTTCATAGGCATATGGTGGTGGTTGTTGACAACCACAATAAGGATCACCACATCCATTAGATTGATATGCACTAGGAGTGAAATTATATCTATAAGAGACTGGAGGAGGTTGTTGCCAAGAAGGTTGTCCATACGCTTGAGGCTCCTCCCACCTTTGATTGTTCCATCCTTGATGCATGTCTTCATTATAATCTCCACTTCCTACAATATAGTTGTAACCAAACTCATAGCCAAAGGGATGAGAATTCATGGTAGCAAGGGAAAACAAAAACAAAAACTAGTAACAAATAAAGAGAACAAACTCCTACAACTACCAAAAACTAACCAAGAAGCAAAAGGCAAACATATTCACAATATTCACATAGATACAATAACCAATAACAAGGCACATATTTGCAAATCCCCGGCAACGGCGCCATTTTGATGAACGGAAATTGTCAATCGGTAAAGAATTTCTCAATTGAAATCCCGTTGTAAGTATAGTTCTAAACCAACAAATAATTCCTCAATAAAAAATTTGTTTGTCACAAGTACAAACCCCAATAAAAATAACCGAAGTATTCAAACCTCGGGTCGTGTCTCAAGGAATTGTTGGAAAGTGTTCATGTTATCAGTTATGGATAACATATTTTGGGGTTTTGAATAAGGGACATGAAAGATAAATTGTAAGAAAGTAAAGGAAACTCAAATGTAAAAAAGGTCTTGGCAAGGGTTGATGGTTAAGGATCTTTATCCTTATCACAAACAACAACATGATAATTGTAAGGATCAATCCCATTAAGTCATCCTCTAACAAGTGGAGGAAAGTCAAATGAGTTACATCAATCCCAATTGGTACGCGGAAATTGTGATTACACTTTAATTATGTAAAATTTATTGCTCTTTCTTTCCCTGGTAATGGCGCCAAAAACATGATGCCAATACCATGGTTCACAACTTCGCACAACTAACCAGCAAGTGCACTGGGTCGTCCAAGTAATACCTTACGTGAGTAAGGGTCGAATCCCACGGAGATTGTTGGTATGAAGCAAGCTATGGTCACCTTGCAAATCTCAGTCAGGTAGGGTTAAATGTGATTGGATTAGATAATTAAAAGATAAATAATAAAGGATAGAAATACTTATGTAATTCATTGGTGAGAATTTCAGATAAGCGAATAGAGATGCTTTCGTTCCTCTGAACCTCTGCTTTCCTGCTATCTTCATCCAATTAGTCTTACTCCTTTCTATGGCTGGCTTTATGTGATACATCACCATTGTCAATGGCTACTTTCGGTCTTCTCTCGGGAAAATGATCCAAATGCCCTGTCACGGCACGGCTAATCGTCTGGAGGCATCACCCTTGTCAATGGTTTCATCTTATCCTCTCAGTGAAAAATGGTCAACGCACCCTGTCACGGCACAGCTATTCATCTGTCGGTTCTCGATCATGCTGGAATAGAATTTACTATCCTTTTGCGTCTGTCACTACGCCCGGCAATCGCGAGTTTGAAGCTCATCACAGTCATTCAATCATTGAATCTTACTCGGAATACCACAGACAAGGTTTAGACCTTCCGGATTCTCTTGAATGCCGCCATCATTCTAGCTTACACCACGAAGATTCTGATTAAGAGATCTAAGAGATACTCACTCAGTCGAAGGTAGAACGGAAGTGGTTGTCAGGCACGCGTTCATAGGGAATGAAGATGATTGTCACGTTCATCACATTCAGGTTGAAGAGCGAATGAATATCTTAGAAGCGAAATAAGATGAATTGAATAGAAAACAGTAGTACTTTGCATTAATCTTTGAGGAACAGCAGAGCTCCACACCTTAATCTATGGAGTGTAGAAACTCTACCGTTAAAAATACATAAGTGAAAGGTCTAGGCATGGCCGAATGGCCAGCCCCTCTGATCTAAGAACCAGGCATCCAAAGATGATCAAAGGATCAAAAGATAATCCAAAGATGGTGAAAAAGACTAGTAAAATGTCCTATTTATAATAAACTAGCTACTAGGGTTTACATGAGTAAGTAATTGATGCATAAATCTACTTCCGGGGCCCACTTGGTGTGTGCTTGAGTGTTGCACGTGTAGAGGTCCTTCTTGGAGTTGAACGCCAGCTTTTGTGCTAGTTTGGGCGTTCAACTCTGGTTTTGGCTCCTTTTCTGGCGCTGGACGCCAGATTTGAGCAGAAAGCTGGCGTTGAACGCCAGTTTAAGTCCTCTATTTTTGGCCACAGTATAGACTATTATATATTTCTGGAAAGCCCTGGATGTCTACTTTCCAACGCAATTGGAAGCGCGCCATTTCGAGTTCTGTAGCTCCAGAAAATCCACTTTGAGTGCAGGAAGGTCAGAATCCAACAACATCAGCAGTCCTTCTTCAACCTCTGAATCTGATTTTTGCTCAAGTCCCTCAATTTCAGCCAGAAAATACCTGAAATCACAGAAAAGCACACAAACTCATAGTAATGTCCAGAAATGTGAATTTAACATAAAAACTAATGAAAACATCCCTAAAAGTAACTAGATCCTACTAAAAACATACTAAAAACAATGTCAAAAAGCGTATAAATTCGAAACTTAAATTGTTGCTTGTCCCCAAGCAACTGAAAATCAATTAGGATAAAAAGAAGAGAATATACTATAAATTCCAAACTATCAATGAAACATAGCTTCAATCATATGAGCGGGACTTACAGCTTTTCGCCTCTTGAATAGTTTTGGCATCTCGCTCTATCCATTGAGATTCAGAATGATTGGCATCTATAGGAACTCAGGGTTCAGATAGTGTTATTGATTCTCCTAGTTCACTATGATGATTCTTGAACACAGCTTCTTTATGAGTCTTGGCCGTGGCCCTAAGCACTTTGTTTTCCAGTATTACCACCGGATACATAAATGCCACAGACACATAATTGGGTGAACCTTTTCAGATTGTGACTCAGCTTTGCTAAAGTCCCCAATTAGAGGTGTCCAGGGTTCTTAAGCACACTCTTTTTTTGCTTTGGACCTTGACTTTAACCGCTCAGTCTCAAGTTTTCACTTGACACCTTCACGCCACAAGCACATGGTTAGGGACAGCTTGGTTTAGCCGCTTAGACCAGGATTTTATTCCTTTTAGGCCCTCCTATCCACTTATGCTCAAAGCCTTGGGATCCTTTTTATTGCCCTTGCCTTTTGGTTTTAAGGGTTATTGGCTTTTTGCTCTTGCCTCTTGGTTTTAAGAGCTTTTGGCTTTTTCTGCTTGCTTTTTCTTTTTCTTTCTTTTTTTTTGCCATTTTTTTTTCTGCAAGCTTTGTTCTTTGCTGCTTTTTCTTGCTTCAAGACTCATTTTTATGATTTTTCAGATTATCAAATAACATGTCTCCTAGTCATCATTCTTTCAAGAGCCAACATATTTAACATTCTTAAACAACAACTTCAAAAGACATATGCACTGTTCAAGCATACAATCAGAAAACAAGAAACATTGTCACCACATCAATATAATTAAACTAAGTTCAAGGATAAATTCGAAACTCATGTACTTCTTTTTCTTTTGAATTAAAACATTTTTCATTTAAGAGAGGTGATGGATTCATAGGACATTCATAACTTTTAAGACATAGTTACTAACTACTAATGATCATGTAATGAAGACACAAACACAGATAAGCACATAACATAGTAACAAAAAACAGAAGAAACAAGAACAAGGAATGAATCCACCTTAATGATGGTGGCGTTTCCTTCTTGAGGAACCAATGATGTCCTTGAGCTCTTCTATGTCTCTTCCTTGTCTTTGTTGCTCCTCCCTCATTGATTTTTGATCTTCTCTAATTTCATGAAGCATGATGGAGTGCTCTTGATGTTCCACCCTTAGTTGTCCTATATTGGAACTCAATTCTCCTAGGGAGGTGTTGATTTGCTCCCAATAGTTTTGTGGAGGAAAGTGCATTTGAGGCATCTCCGGGATCTCATGGTGATGAGCTTCATACGCCTCTTGAGCTCCATGAATGGGCTCTCTTGCTTGCTCCATCTTTTTCTTAGTGATGGGCTTGTCCTCTTTAATGAGGATATCTCCCTCTATGTCAATCCCAGCCAAATTGCATAGGTGGCAGATGAAGTGAGGAAAGGCTAACCTTGCCATAGTGGAGGACTTGTCAGCCACCTTGTAGAGTTCTTGACGTATAATCTCATGAACTTCCACCTCTTCTCCAATCATGATACTATGGATCATGATGGCCCGGTCTATAGTAACTTCAGACCGGTTGCTAGCGGGAATGATTGAGCATTGAATGAGCTCCAACCATCCTCTAGCTATAGGCTTGAGGTCCAATCTTCTTAGTTGAACCGGCTTGCCTTTGGAGTCAATCTTCCATTGAGCTCCTTCTACACATATGTCCATAAGAACTTGGTCCAACCTTTGATTAAAGTTGACCCTTCTAGTGTAGGGGCGTTCATCTCCTTGCATCATGGGCAAGTTAAACGCCAACCTCACATTCTCCGGACTAAAATCTAAGTATTTCCCCCGAACCATTGTAACATAGTTCTTTGGATCCGGGTTCTTACTTTGATCATGATTCTTGGTGATCCATGCATTAGCATAGAACTCTTGAACCATTAGGATGCCGACTTGTTTGATGGGATTTGTTAGAACTTCCCAACCTCTTCTTTGAATTTCATGTCGGATCTCCGGATACTCATTTCTTTTGAGTTTGAAAGGGACCTCAGGGATCACCTTCTTCTTGGCCACAACATCATAGAAGTGATGCCAAGGCATCACAGGCTAGTTTCACTAGCATTTTTTATGTTATTTTTAGTTGTTTTATGCATTTTCTTGAGCCTTAAGTAATCATTTGGGCCAAATAGTCATGCTTGTCTTAAATCATTCAAACATGAAGATTTTTATACAAATTCCATGAGTTTTTAGTTATATTCCTTGAATGCTATAAATGGAAGAATTCTCATGAATTTTAGCAAGACTTTGATGCAACTGTTTGGATGATTTCAGGGAAGAAGAGGCTAGGCAAGGAAGCAACAAAATCAATAAAGGAAGCTTGAATATCACATGTGGAGTTTAAGTTCCAGTTTAAGCCTAAACTGGAGCTTAAACGCCAAAAATCATGAAGGATAAGAAATGCTGGAATTGAAGTTTAACCTCCAGTTTGACCTCAAACTGGAGGTTAAACGCCAGAATGAAAAGCCTCACTAAAGAAGCATTCCACGTTTAACCTCCAGTTTGACCTCAAACTGGAGGTTAAACGCCAGAATGATAATGCCACCCAGGGAGGAGTTCCACGTTTAACCTCCAGTTTGACCTCAAACTGGAGGTTAAACGCCAGAACCAGGAAGAGTACCAGGGAGCCATTCCACGTTTAACCTCCAGTTTGACCTCAAACTGAAGGTTAAACGTGTTCGACACCTCCAGGGCTACCATTCTCAGCATTCCACGTTTAACCTCCAGTTTGACCTCAAACTGGAGGTTAAACGTGTTCGACCTCCAGGGCTGCCCTTCCTTTATCCACGTTTAAGCTTCAGTTTAACCTTAAACTGAAGCTTAAACGTGTTATATGGAACAGCTTGACCATGCCTTCTTCAAACATAAATAACTTGAGCTACAAAACTCCAAATGAGGTGATTCAAAATGCATTGGAAAGAAGACATCTAGAGCTTTCCAAGCATATATGGCATGCATGGTGGATACTAAAAATTGAGGGAGAAAACAGCCCCGTAATGTGCATAGAAGAGCATAGTACCAACATGCAATCAGGCCAGCTGACCTCTTCACCTTCCACGGAGTATAACTCGAGTTGTAGAGATCCAATTGAGGTGCTTCTAGTTGCGTTAGAAAGCTGACATCCATAGCTTTCCAACGAGGTATAATAGTCTATATTTGGCATCAAATTGGCAAGGTTGACAAGAGAACAAAGTGACGACTCAAGAAAGGGGGTGCAACATTTGAGTGTAGTTTAATGGATCATTATCCTTTTTGGATCAATTATGTCACTCAGCCCTTCAAGCAAGCAAGGCCCATCAACAACACCAAATCAAGGCCACAAGAATCATCTAGAATAGTTTATTTTCATTTGATTGTAATTTGCTTTGAATTTCATTTTCATTTTGTAATTTAGGAAGCCTATTTAAAGACCTTAGTTTTTGCATTTGAGAGGGGGGATTGAAGGGGAATCCAGCCCCTGAGGGGGACGAACTTTTACTTTCACTTTTAGCTAGTTTCTTTTTCTTTGTAATTGAATTCAGAGCTATGATTCACTAAACCCCCTTTCATTGGGTTAGGGAGCTCTATTGTAATTCAATGAATCAATAATAGTTTATCTTCTTCTTCAATCTTTTCTCTTGAATTTTGTTAGAAAGCTTCTCGATCTAATTCCATTGAGTAGTTGTCTTGGGAAAGAGACTACTCATACTTGGAATCCTTCGGAGCCTTGGGAAAGGAATGGAGGATTCATGCTAGAGAAGCTTTCTCACAGTGGATTGGATTGGGGTTTGGATGGATATTGTGACATGTAATCCTACCAAATTGTGGTTCATGAAATTGTGTGGTATAATCAGTGATCAAGCATCATCTCTTCTTATGAACATTTAAACCAAGGGATTGGGAATTTGTTTGTTTTTAGAGAGCATTGGTGAGCCAAGGAATTGGGATCCAATCATCTAAGATTGCCAAGCAAAATTCAATGAATGCATTGGTTGAGGAAGAGATTTACATGTTTTGATTCGGAGATTTCAATATCTCCTAAACCCAATGAATTCCCCATTTCTGATTTCCACTTTCTCTTTACATTCTGCAATTCAATTCTTGCAATCATCCCCATTCCCTTTTAATTTCAGCAATTTACATTCTGCTCTTTAATTCATGCAATTTAAGATTTAGCCATTTAATTTTCTTGTCATTTACTTTTCCCGCCAATTTTACATTCCGCAATTCTCATCTCAAATCTTGATTCCGCTCAACTAGAACACACTTCTAATCCGAATTGCTCACTCAACCAATCCTTGTGGGATTCGACCTCACTCTATTGTGAGTTTTTACTTGACGACGATAACCGGTGCACTTGCCGGAAGGAATTTTGCCGATCGTGCAATTTCCTAAATCGTAGCATAACACGTTATTGCGCATCAAGTTTATGGCGCCGTTGCCGGGGATTGGTTTTCGATTGACAATTCTCAAATTGGAAGTTAACTAGATTGAGCAATTTTTCTTTTCTTTTGTTAATAGTTTTTGTTTCAGTTTATTACTGCTAATTTCTGCAAATTTTAATTTGTTTTCTTTGCTTATTCACTTGTTAGCATACTAACCACTAGCTGTTTGTGATATTGCCTCACTATGGGATTTCCACTATCTTTGGATGAGTATTGTTTGAGACTGAGCACATTGCAAAAAAGAAAGAAGTATCCATCATCTTTTGGTCAATCAAAATTCATGAGAAACTCTCCACCACCACAGAATGATTCATGTTATTATGCTCATGGTGGGTGGGAGTATCAGGGACAGGAAAAGGGGTACTTCCCAGAGCCACAAAATGGTCCATGTTTTGGTGAATTTGATCACTACTCAAGTTGTGGCTGGGAAGATCAAAACCAAAGAGATTTCACTTATTCACACCCCATTCATCAAGAGCCATCACCTCTGAATTATCCAACCTCACCTCCTAGTTTTACATATCCAAATTCTTCATCACTTGAGCATTTCTCAGCACAAAATTCCTTCTCAAATTCATACAATTCATTTCACTTTCCACAAGACTCATTCCACTACACACAAGAGTCATACCACTACCAACACTCCAACCAAAGACTCTATCAGCCCACACAAAACACATACTCCCAACCACCATATCACAGCCAAGATAATCAACCTCATCAACCCAATCCGAACCAACAATTTCAAGATCAATTAAACAGGATAGAAGGAATGCTTGCAACTATGGGCAGAGATGTGGCAGATTTGAAAGGCTTTAAGGAAGAATTGATATCCAACTTACAAAATCATGGTGCTGCCATTCAAAAGCTAGAAGCACAAATTGGATATCTATCAAATCAAATCCCTACCCACAATTCTTCTAGTGAGACCATGGCAAACCCAAGGGAGGAATCAGAAGAACAAGAAATGGAGAAGGTTAATCAAGGGAGATCACACTCCAATGAAACAGAGAGTTGCAAAGAGGAAGGGTTCATTGAACCACAAATTCAGGAAGATTTTGATGAACAGGATACTCCAACTGTCCAACAACAACCAAGTTCTGAGATCAAGGATGTGAAGGCAGTAGAAACAAGCACCAAAATGAGGATTGTGACCGAGAAACAAAGGACCATATCCATGAAGAAGAGAAGGTCGAAGAACAATCCAACTCCTGAGCCAACAAGCAAGTTCACTCAAGCCAATCACAAGGGAAAGCTTGCTGGAAAGAAGCATTCACAACAAGGGGCACTAACTAGCTCCTTTATCCACTTGAAGTCATTCCTCTTAACAAACTGGAGGAAGAGGAAGAAAGTCAGGAACAGCATGTCAAGCTAATGACAATAAACAAGCGCTTGTTGGGAGGCAACCCAACCAAAGGTAGTTTTTCTTTTCTAGTTATTTCAATAAAAGAGTTAAGTAGATTTATCTGTATTGCAAGGAGCTAAGTTTGGTGTTGCACACCAAAACAATTCAAGGGTGAATGTGAGATTCTAAGTTTGGTGTTCCACCAAAAACTTCATTAAAAGCACATTTCTACCTCAGCATGACTAGTCACTAGCTCCAACCAATCAGGGAAACTACTTAACCAATAGTTTAATTTCTAGTTCATAGTTTCTTTTTCTAGTTCATAGTTATTTTCTTAATAAAAGCACATGAGGTTTTCTGCATATGATCCAAATTGCTGCATATGGCAAGGAACTAAGTTTGGTGTTCACACACCAATCTAAGTTCAGAGGCCTACAAACATACATGCATGCTAACCAATTCTCAAAGTGCTTGGGGAATAAGCAACTTCTAATAGCTTTGCAGGAAGACAATCAATCTCATGGAAGGAATATACATCATCATCAAAGAGAACACCAAGGCTAGGAAGGATGATGAACAACAAAGAAGATGCTACAAGGTTGTATTGTCACTTAATTGCTTGTACTTTGAATTGCTGATATTGGAAGTTTGCATGCACCCCTGCTTTAAGTTTGAGTCATTGCCGTTTTTGTTTGTCTGTTTGTTTAATTTCCAAATAAGTGATAGTCTAAGTGTCTGGATAAACTTCACTTGCTTAAATGTATGCTTGCCATGCTTGTTCTGTTTCCAAAAATAAAAGAAATGTTTGAACAAAAGTAACTCAATTCCATTTGGTAAGAAATCAAATAAGATTAAGTGGTGGTATGCATGTTTGATTGAATAGTCAGCTCACTAAGAAATAAAGTTAGAATTGTCACTTTTAGTGGAAATTAGGATGCTGTCTATGGATCTTGATGAATAAATGTCTTTGGCCATGAAAAAGAAAGAAAAAGAAGAAGAAAAAGCCACTGAAAAAGGGCAACCAAAAAGCAAAAAAATTGAGAAAATAAGCTAGGCACCAATGGTTTGAACTTCTGAGACAAATGCCTGTGGTGTTTATGTATTAAGGATATGCTTGGATGAATAGGTTCTGAGGAGTGTTTCAACACTTGGTAACTTGGGTTAACTAACCCGGGATTATCAACCAAAAGTCCACTATCAAGAGCAACCTAAATACAAAACATTTAGTCACACAAAGAGGTGCTGGGCACCAATGTCTCAAGAAGAAATGTGAACTAAAATGCCTGTAGTGGATATGTGTAGTGCACTGATAAGAAAAAGAAAATGCCAAAGGCTTGTGCAACACGTGACACTGAGCAACAAGGAGCAAATAAGCTCAAAGAAAAAGAAAAACAAAGAAAAGAAACTTGCCAAGGATATGTGAATAACAAGAGGCCATAGCAGTGTGTTAGTGGAAACATAAAAAGTGACATTCTTACCCAAGAAACAATAAAGTGATGCTGCAACAACTTTCTGCATGAACACCCCATTAATCAATGTCAATTCCTTACTGATATGGCTAATGAATTTACCTTCTGTTTCATTCTTTCTTCTCAATAATTCAGAACTTGCTTAGGGACAAGCAAGTATTAAGTTTGGTGTTGTGATGCCAAGGCATCACAGGCTAGTTTCACTAGCATTTTTTATGTTATTTTTAGTTGTTTTATGCATTTTCTTGAGCCTTAAGTAATCATTTGGGCCAAATAGTCATGCTTGTCTTAAATCATTCAAACATGAAGATTTTTATACAAATTCCATGAGTTTTTAGTTATATTCCTTGAATGCTATAAATGGAAGAATTCTCATGAATTTTAGCAAGACTTTGATGCAACTGTTTGGATGATTTCAGGGAAGAAGAGGCTAGGCAAGGAAGCAACAAAATCAATAAAGGAAGCTTGAATATCACATGTGGAGTTTAAGTTCCAGTTTAAGCCTAAACTGGAGCTTAAACGCCAAAAATCATGAAGGATAAGAAATGCTGGAATTGAAGTTTAACCTCCAGTTTGACCTCAAACTGGAGGTTAAACGCCAGAATGAAAAGCCTCACTAAAGAAGCATTCCACGTTTAACCTCCAGTTTGACCTCAAACTGGAGGTTAAACGCCAGAATGATAATGCCACCCAGGGAGGAGTTCCACGTTTAACCTCCAGTTTGACCTCAAACTGGAGGTTAAACGCCAGAACCAGGAAGAGTACCAGGGAGCCATTCCACGTTTAACCTCCAGTTTGACCTCAAACTGAAGGTTAAACGTGTTCGACACCTCCAGGGCTACCATTCTCAGCATTCCACGTTTAACCTCCAGTTTGACCTCAAACTGGAGGTTAAACGTGTTCGACCTCCAGGGCTGCCCTTCCTTTATCCACGTTTAAGCTTCAGTTTAACCTTAAACTGAAGCTTAAACGTGTTATATGGAACAGCTTGACCATGCCTTCTTCAAACATAAATAACTTGAGCTACAAAACTCCAAATGAGGTGATTCAAAATGCATTGGAAAGAAGACATCTAGAGCTTTCCAAGCATATATGGCATGCATGGTGGATACTAAAAATTGAGGGAGAAAACAGCCCCGTAATGTGCATAGAAGAGCATAGTACCAACATGCAATCAGGCCAGCTGACCTCTTCACCTTCCACGGAGTATAACTCGAGTTGTAGAGATCCAATTGAGGTGCTTCTAGTTGCGTTAGAAAGCTGACATCCATAGCTTTCCAACGAGGTATAATAGTCTATATTTGGCATCAAATTGGCAAGGTTGACAAGAGAACAAAGTGACGACTCAAGAAAGGGGGTGCAACATTTGAGTGTAGTTTAATGGATCATTATCCTTTTTGGATCAATTATGTCACTCAGCCCTTCAAGCAAGCAAGGCCCATCAACAACACCAAATCAAGGCCACAAGAATCATCTAGAATAGTTTATTTTCATTTGATTGTAATTTGCTTTGAATTTCATTTTCATTTTGTAATTTAGGAAGCCTATTTAAAGACCTTAGTTTTTGCATTTGAGAGGGGGATTGAAGGGGAATCCAGCCCCTGAGGGGGACGAACTTTTACTTTCACTTTTAGCTAGTTTCTTTTTCTTTGTAATTGAATTCAGAGCTATGATTCACTAAACCCCCTTTCATTGGGTTAGGGAGCTCTATTGTAATTCAATGAATCAATAATAGTTTATCTTCTTCTTCAATCTTTTCTCTTGAATTTTGTTAGAAAGCTTCTCGATCTAATTCCATTGAGTAGTTGTCTTGGGAAAGAGACTACTCATACTTGGAATCCTTCGGAGCCTTGGGAAAGGAATGGAGGATTCATGCTAGAGAAGCTTTCTCACAGTGGATTGGATTGGGGTTTGGATGGATATTGTGACATGTAATCCTACCAAATTGTGGTTCATGAAATTGTGTGGTATAATCAGTGATCAAGCATCATCTCTTCTTATGAACATTTAAACCAAGGGATTGGGAATTTGTTTGTTTTTAGAGAGCATTGGTGAGCCAAGGAATTGGGATCCAATCATCTAAGATTGCCAAGCAAAATTCAATGAATGCATTGGTTGAGGAAGAGATTTACATGTTTTGATTCGGAGATTTCAATATCTCCTAAACCCAATGAATTCCCCATTTCTGATTTCCACTTTCTCTTTACATTCTGCAATTCAATTCTTGCAATCATCCCCATTCCCTTTTAATTTCAGCAATTTACATTCTGCTCTTTAATTCATGCAATTTAAGATTTAGCCATTTAATTTTCTTGTCATTTACTTTTCCCGCCAATTTTACATTCCGCAATTCTCATCTCAAATCTTGATTCCGCTCAACTAGAACACACTTCTAATCCGAATTGCTCACTCAACCAATCCTTGTGGGATTCGACCTCACTCTATTGTGAGTTTTTACTTGACGACGATAACCGGTGCACTTGCCGGAAGGAATTTTGCCGATCGTGCAATTTCCTAAATCGTAGCATAACACGTTATTGCGCATCAAGAAGTGGTCTTGATGGGCTTTGGAGATGAACCTTTCCATCTCCCATGACTCGAAGGTGGAAGCTTTTGTCTTCCCTTTCCCCTTTCTAGAGGATTTTCCGGTCTTAGGTGCCATCAATGGTAATGGAAAAACAAAAAGCTTATGCTTTTACCACACCAAACTTAGAATTTTGCTCGCCCTCGAGCAAGAGGAGAAAGAATAGATGAAGAAGAAGAAGAAATGGAGGAGAAGGAGAAAGTGATGTGGTTCGGCCAAGAAGGGTGTAGAGGGGTTGTGTTGTGTGAATTTGAAGAAGAATGGAGGGCTTTCTTTAAGGAAGGGAGGGGGGAAGGTTTCGGCCATATGGGTGGGTTTGGGTGGGAAATTGGTTTTGAATTTTGAAGGTAGGTGGGGTTTATGAGGTAGGTTTATGGGGAAGAGTGGATGGATGTGAGTGGTGAAGAGGTGATGGGGAAGAGAATTTGAGGTGATTGGTGAAGGGTTTTTGGGGAAGAGTGTTTATGGGGTTGTGTGAAAGAAAGTGGTGAGAAGAAGTGAGTGGAGGTAGGTGGGGATCCTGTGGGGTCCACAGATCCTGAGTGGATCCTGTGGGGTCCACAGATCCTGAGTGGATCTTATGGGGTCCACAGATCCTGAGGTGTTCAAGGATTTACATCCCTGCACCCATTAGGCATGTAAAATTGCCTTTGCACACAACTCTGGGCGTTCAGCGCCAGGTTGGTGGCCATTTTGGGCGTTCAACGCCCATTTGTGTGCCATTTCTGGCGTTGAACGCCAGAACCATGCCTGTTCCGGCATTCAGCGCCCAGAAGCTGCCCATTTTGGGCGTTCAGCACCAGAACCATGCTCTGTTCTGGCGCTGAACGCCAGACAGATGCTCCTCCAGGGTGTGATTTTTTTTCTGCTGTTTTTGATTCCATTTTCAATTTTTATATTTATTTTGTGACTCCACATGATCATGAACCTACAAAGACATATAACTAAGAAAAATATAGTTAGAGAAATAAAAATTGGGTTGCCTCCTAACAAGCGCTTCTTTAATGTCAATAGCTTGACAGTGGGCTCTCATGGAGCCTCACAGATGTGTAGAGCTTTGTTGAAACTCTCCAACACCAAACTTAGAGTTTGGATATGGGAGTTCAACACCAAACTTAGAGTTTGGTTGTGGCCTCCCAACACCAAACTTAGAGTTTGACTGTGGGGGCTTGGGTTGACTCTGCTTTGAGAGAAGCTTTTCATGCTTCCTCTCCATGGTTGCAGAGGAAGATCCTTGAGTTTTAAACACAAGGGAGTCCTCATTCCATTGAAGGACTAGTTCACCTCTGTCAACATCAATCACAGCTCTTGCTGTGGCCAGGAAAGGTCTTCCTAGGATGATGGATTCATCCTCTTCCTTTCCAGTATCCAGGACTATGAAATCAGCAGGGATGTAAAGGTCTTCAACCTTTACTAACACGTCCTCTACTTGTCCATATGCCTGTTTTCTTGAATTGTCTGCCATCTCTAATGAGATTTTAGCAGCTTGCACCCCATAGATTCCCAGTTTCTCTATTACAGAGAGGGGCATGAGGTTTATCCCTGAACCAAGGTCACATAGAGCCTTAAAGATCATGGTGCCTATGGTATAGGGTATTATGAACTTTCCAGGATCCTGTCTCTTCTGAGGCAATGTCAGTTGATCCAGATCACTTAGTTCATTGATGAACAAGGGAGGTTCAACTTCCCAAGTATCAATGCCAAATAATTTGGCATTCAGCTTCATGATTGCACCAAGAAACTTGGCAGTTTGCTCTTTAGTAACATCCTCATTCTCTTCAGAAGAGGAATACTCATCAGAGCTTATGAAGGGCATAAGGAGGTTCAATGGAATCTCTATGGTCTCTAGATGAGCCTCAGAGTCCTTTGGTTCCTCAGAGGGAAGCTCCTTATTGATCACTGGACGTCCCAGGAGGTCTTCCTCCTTGGGATTCACGTCCTCCACTCCCCTTGTAGGTTCGGCCATGGTGCTTATGTCAATAGCCTTGCACTCTCCTTTTGGGTTCTCTTCTGTATTGCTTGGGAGTGTACTGGGAGGGATTTCAGTGATCCTTTTACTCAGCTGGCCCACTTGTGCTTCCAAATTTCTAATGGAAGATCTTGTTTCATTCATGAAACTTACAGTAGCCTTAGACAGATCAGAGACTAAGTTTGCCAAATTAGAAGTATTTTGTTCAGAGTTCTCTGTTTGTTGCTGAGTGGATGATGGAAAAGGTTTATTATTGATAAACCTATTTCTTCCACCATTATTAAAGCCTTGTTGAGGCTTTTGATCCTTCCATGAGAAATTTGGATGATTTCTCCATGATGAGTTATAGGTGTTTCCATAAGGTTCACCTAAATAATTTACCTCTGCTATTGCAGGGTTTTCAGGATCATAAGCCTCTTCTTCAGAAGATGCCTCTTGAGTACTGTTGGATGCAGCTTGCATTCCATGCAGACTCTGAGAGATCATATTGACTTGCTGAGTCAATATTTTATTCTGAGCCAATATGGCATTCAGAGTATCAACTTCAAGAACTCCCTTCTTCATAGGCGTCCCATTGCTCACAGGATTCCTTTCAGAAGTGTACATGAACTGGTTATTAGCAACCATGTCAATGAGTTCTTGAGCTTCTGCAGGCATTTTCTTTAGGTGAATGGATCCACTTGCAGAAGTGTCTAGTGACATCTTTGATAGCTCAGATAAACCATCATAGAATATATCCAGGATGGTCCATTCTGAAAGCATGTCAGAAGGACACTTTTTGGTCAGCTGTTTGTATCTTTCCCAAGCTTCATAGAGGGATTCACCTTCTTTCTATCTAAAGATTTGAACATCAGCTCTAAGCTTGCTCAGCTTTTGAGGAGGAAAGTACTTGGCTAAGAAAGCCGTGACCAGCTTATCCCAAGAGTTCAGGCTGTCTTTGGGTTGAGAATCCAACCATAATCTAGCTCTGTCTCTTACAGCAAAAGGGAAAAGCATGAGCCTGTAGACTTCAGGATCTACTCCATTAGTCTTAACAGTATCACATATCTGCAAGAATTCAGTTAAGAACTGAAAAGGATCTTCAGATGGAAGTCCATGAAACTTGCAGTTCTGCTGCATCAGAGAAACTAATTGAGGTTTCAGCTTAAAGTTGTTTGCTCCAATGGCAGGAATGGAGATGCTTTTTCCATGTAAATTGGAATTAGGTGCAGTAAAGTCACCAAGCATCTTCCTTACATTATTATTATTTTCGGCTGCCATCTCCTCTTCCTGTTCGAAAATTTCTGAAAGGTTATCTCTGGATTGTTGTAATTTAGCTTCTCTTAATTTTCCTTTTTAGAGTCCTTTCAGGTTCTGGATCTGCTTCCGCAAGAATGTTCTTATCCTTGCTCCTGCTCATATGACAAAGAAGAGGGCACAGAAAAATAATAATAATAATAGAGATCCTTTATACCACAGTATAGGGATCCCTGTGTGAGTAGAAGAAGAGAGGGAGACAAAGAATGTAATGTAATGGAAGAAACACAACTGTGAGGAGGGTTGAGATGTGAGATGAGATGTTAGTAAATGAATGAATAAATAGAATAAGATGGGAGAGGGAGAATTTTCGAAAAATATTTTTGAACAAGAGTTAGTGATTTTCGAAAATGGTTTTTGAAAAATGTTAGTATTTTTCGAAAATTTTTAAAATCAAAAATAAAAATAAGAATAATTAGTTAATTAAAAAGAAATTTTCGAAAAAGAGGGAAGATTTTTTTCGAAAATTAGAGAGAGAGAGAGTTAGTTAGGTAGTTTTGAAAAAGTTAAGAAACAAACAAAAAGTTAGTTAGTTAGTTGAAACAAATTTTGAAAAGATGAGAAGTTAGGAAGTTGGAAAAGATATTTTGAAATTAGATTTTTGAAAAAGATAAGATAAGAAGATATTTTGAAAAGATATGATAGGAATTAGTTTTGAAAAAGATTTGATTTTTAAAATCACAATTAATGACTTGATTCATAAGAAATCACAAGATATGATTCTAGAACTTAAAGTTTGAATCTTTCTTAACAAGCAAGTAACAAACTTGAAATTTTTTGAATCAAAACATTAATTGTTAATATTATTTTCGAAAATTTTGATAAAGATAAGAAAAAGATTTTTGAAAAATATTTTGAAAAAAATTTTTGAATTTTTCGAAAATAATGAAAAAGGTATGATTTTTGAAAAAGATTTTAAAAAAAATAAGATTTTCAAATTGAAAATTTGATTTGACTCATAAGAAACAACTAGATTTTAAAAATTTTGAAAAAGTCAATTCAAATTTTCGAATTTGATGATGAGAAAAAGAGAAAGATATTTTTTTTTATTTTTGAATTTTTAATGAGGAGAGAGAAGAACATGAAAATGATGCAATGCATGAAATTTTTAGATCAAAACAATGAATGCATGCAAGGATGCTATGAATGTCAAGATGAACATCATAGACACAATTTTGAAAAATTTTTAATGCAAAGAAAACATGCAAGACACCAAACTTAGAATTCTTTAATGCTTACGCACTAAGAATTCGAGAATGCATATGAAAAACACCATACAACACAAAACAAAAAATCATCAAGATCAAACAAGAAGACTTACCAAGAACAACTTGAAGATCATGAAGAACACTATGAATGCATGAAATTTTCGAAAAATGCAAGATGCACATGCAAATGACACCAAACTTATGACATGACTCATGACTCAAACAAGAAACACAAAAAATGTTTTTGATTTTTTTGATTTTCTAATTTTTTTGGATTTTTTCGAAAATTATATGAAAGAAAAAATAAGGATTCCAAAATTTTTTTTAACATGAATTCCAGGAATCTTGCATTCTTAGTCTAAAGCTTCAGTCCAGGAATTAGACATGGCTCACTAGCCAGCCAAGCTTTCAATGAAAGCTCTGGTCCAAAACACTAGACATGGCCAATGGCCAGCCAAGCTTCAGCAGGTGAATCAGGAACAGCAGCAGGTGGATTAGCAACTACTAGCTTGCTCTTGATAACAAATTGCTGCCTCAGTCCAAATAAATTTAGACATGGCTTTGCAGCCAGCCAGGCTTCACATGCTTCATGAAACACTAGAATTCATTTTTGAAAACACATTTTTTTTTTCGAAAACAAATGGGAAAATTTTTGAAAGATTTTTGAAAAATTTTTTTTTTGAAAACAAAACAACAAAGAAAATTACCTAATCTGAGCAACAGGATGAACTGTCAGTTGTCCAAACTCGAACAATCCCCGGCAACGGCGCCAAAAACTTGGTGCTGTTTCTGGATCCAAACTTGGCACTAATGTTACCGGACCAAAAGCTTGCCGAAAACTCAAACAATCCCTGGCAACGGCGCCAAAAACTTGGTACGTGGAAATTGTGATTACACTTTAATTATGTAAAATTTATCGCTCTTTCTTTCCCTGGTAATGGCGCCAAAAACATGATGCCAATACCATGGTTCACAACTTCGCACAACTAACCAGCAAGTGCACTGGGTCGTCCAAGTAATACCTTACGTGAGTAAGGGTCGAATCCCACAGAGATTGTTGGTATGAAGCAAGCTATGGTCACCTTGCAAATCTCAGTCAGGTAGGGTTAAATATGATTGGATTAGATAATTAAAAGATAAATAATAAAGGATAGAAATACTTATGTAATTCATTGGCGAGAATTTCAGATAAGCGAATAGAGATGCTTTCGTTCCTCTGAACCTCTGCTTTCCTGCTATCTTCATCCAATCAGTCTTACTCCTTTCCATGGCTGGCTTTATGTGATACATCACCATTGTCAATGGCTACTTTCGGTCTTCTCTCGGAAAAATGATCCAAATGCCCTGTCACGGCACGGCTAATCGTCTGGAGGCATCACCCTTGTCAATGGTTTCATCTTATCCTCTCAGTGAAAAATGGTCAACGCACCCTGTCACGGCACGGCTATTCATCTGTCGGTTCTCAATCATGCTGGAATAGAATTTACTATCCTTTTGCGTCTGTCACTACGCCCGGCAATCGCGAGTTTGAAGCTCGTCACAGTCATTCAATCATTGAATCCTACTCAGAATACTACAGACAAGGTTTAGACCTTCCGGATTCTCTTGAATGCCGCCATCATTCTAGCTTATACCACGAAGATTCTGATTAAGAGATCTAAGAGATACTCATTCAGTCGAAGGTAGAACGGAAGTGGTTGTCAGGCACGCGTTCATAGGGAATGAAGATGATTGTCACGTTCATCACATTCAGGTTGAAGAGCGAATGAATATCTTAGAAGCGAAATAAGATGAATTGAATAGAAAACAGTAGTACTTTGCATTAATCTTTGAGGAACAGCAGAGCTCCACACCTTAATCTATGGAGTGTAGAAACTCTACCGTTAAAAATACATAAGTGAAAGGTCCAGGCATGGCCGAATGGCCAGCCCCTCTGATCTAAGAACCAGGCGTCCAAAGATGATCAAAGGATCAAAAGATAATCCAAAGATGGTGAAAAAGACTAGTAAAATGTCCTATTTATAATAAACTAGCTACTAGGGTTTACATGAGTAAGTAATTGATGCATAAATCCACTTCCGGGGCCCACTTGGTGTGTGCTTGGGCTGAGCTTGAGTGTTGCACATGTAGAGGTCCTTCTTGGAGTTGAACGCCAGCTTTTCTGCCAGTTTGGGCGTTCAACTCTGGTTTTGGCTCCTTTTCTGGCGCTGGACGCCAGATTTGGGCAGAAAGCTGGCGTTGAACGCCAGTTTACGTCCTTTATTCTTGGCCAAAGTATGGACTAATATATATTGATGGAAAGCCCTGGATGTCTACTTTCCAACGCAATTGGAAGCGCGCCATTTCGAGTTCTGTAGCTCCAGAAAATCTACTTTGCGTGCAGGGAGGTCAGAATCCAATAGCATCAGCAGTCCTTCTTCAACCTCTGAATCTGATTTCTGCTCAAGTCCCTCAATTTCAGCCAGAAAATATCTGAAATCACAGAAAAACACACAAACTCATAGTAAAGTCCAGAAATGTGAATTTAATATAAAAACTAATGAAAACATCCCTAAAAGTAACTAGATCCTACTAAAAACATACTAAAAACAATGTCAAAAAGCGTATAAATTATCCGCTCATCACCAATCCATAAGTCCTAGCCACCTCACTAATTAACTTAGTGGAAGCTAGAATCAATGGACACCAATTATCAACACTTGGACATTAGCAACTCAATTTCACCTAAGGTACCATCCCAAGCCAAGAACAGAAAAATCTACTCTAACATCCTTCCAAGTATTTAGTCAAACACTTGGAAGGCATAAAAGAAAAGCAAAATAAGATTGCAAGAAATATAAATCTACAACTACTAATTGTAAGGAATTAATAACAACAAAGCAAATCAACAATAAAAGACATCAAACATAAATTGCATTAAAGAAAAATAGAAGAAACAAGAGTGCATCAACAACAAGGTAAACAAATACAAAGAGTAAAATACTAAACTAGGAAAGTAAAGGTAGAGGAACAAGAAATTAAAAATGGAAAGTAAATTAAAGCATGAATTAAACCTAATTCTAAGAAATCCTAATCTACATCTAACATAATTCTAGAGAGAAGAGAGAGCTTCTCTCTCTAGAAACTAACTAAAGCATGATGATAACTAAAACTATGTGCTCCCTCCTCCCTTTGACCCCTCTTGAATTCTGCATGTAATAGTCTCTAGAATGAGTTAGATTTGGGCCTGGGAAGCTCTGAAATCACCCCCAGCATTTTGCCTTTAATGAGGTCACGTGCGAGCTACGACGCGTACGCATGAGTCACGCGAACATGTCGTTTGGCATTTTTACTTCCCATGCGTACACGTCATATCACGCGTACGCATCGCCTTGCGACTTCATATTCATGCGTGCACGTCGTTCCACACATGCGTGTCGTTCCACGCGTGCGCGTCGATGAATGCACTCCAACTCCTTGATTTTCCATGAGTTCTCCACTTTGAATGCTTTTCTCTTCACTCCTTTGATCCATTCCTAGCCTTTTCAAGCTAAATTCACTAACAAACACATCAAGGCATCTAGTGGAATCAAAGGCGAATAAAAATTAACCAATTAAGGGCCTAAAAAGTATGTTTTCACTCTTAAGCACAAATTAAGGGAGAATTACAAAACCATGCTATTTTATTGAATAAATTTGAGAAAAGTTGATAAAATCCACTCAATTCATCATAAAATGTACCACAAAATAGTGGTGCATCAGAGCACAAATCCCAAAAATTTTCTCGCTTCTACTACAAAGGTGCATTTGGTGGGATTTAGCCTCATCCCATGTCTTCTTATGGTATTGAAGACTTGTGAAAAGTCAAACAGGAGACTGGTCTCATCCTTGGTTTTTACTAACATATCTTCCACATATGCCTCCATTAAGTTTCTGAGGTGAGATGCGAACATCTTGTTCATCAACCTTTGATATGTGGCTCCTGCATTGTTTAACCCAAATGGCATGACCACGTAGCAGTAATTCGATCTGGATGTGATGAACGATGTCTTCTCCTGATCCCACTTGTACATCGGGATTTGATTATATCCTGAGTAGGCATCCATGAAAGATAGGTACTGATATCCTAAGGAGAAATCCACCAAAGCATCGATATTGGGCAGGGTGTATGGGTCCTTTGGACATGCTTTGTTGAGGTCAGTATAATCAACACAAATCCTCCATTTTTCATTTTGCTTTTTTACCAGTACCACATTTGCTAACCATGTCGAATACTTGACCTCTCTGATGAATCTGGCTTCTAGTAGGGCTTGGACTTGTTATTCGACCACTTGAGCTTGCTCTGGTTCGAGCTTACGACTTGGGATAGATCGCCAACTTGTGCATCATGAGTTTGAGGTCTATACCGGGCATGTCGGCGACCTTCCAAGCGAAGAGGTCGGAATTTTTCTGTAGGAGTTTTACGAGTTCTTTCTTCAATTCTACTCTTATATTAACTCCTATGTGGGTATTTTTTTCGACTTCTTCCCAGATTTGGACTTCTTCCGTCTTCCCTTCAGGCTGTGGTCGTAGCTTTTCTCTTCCTCTGACTCCTCCGAGCTCAATAGCATTAACTTCTTTATCTTTACCTCATAGGTTCAAGCTTTCATTATAACATTCCCTTGATGGTAGCAATTCCTTCCTGTGTTGGAAATTTCATGCAGAGATGAAGAGTAGAAACAATAGCTCCCAGCCAATTTAATGTTGTCCTGTCAATTAGGGCATTGTAGGCTGACGCTACATCAACGACAATTTAGTCAATATTTCGGGTTTTTGACTTCAATCCCTTTCCAAAAGTAGTATATAGGGAAATGAACCCTAGTGGCCTAATCGGCGTATCTCCCAACCTGAAAAGGGTATCTGGATAGGACTTCAATTCTTTTTCTCTTCCAACCCTAACTTGTCGAATGCAGGCTTAAACAGTATGCCAGCTGAGCTTCCTTGATCCACCAAAGTTCTATGTAAATTTGCATTGGCAAGTATCATAGTAATTACCATGGGATCATCATGCTCCGGTGTAATTCCTTGCACGTCCTCTTTTGTAAAAGAGATGGTAGGGAGATTGGGAGTCTCTTCTCTGACGTAGTAGACTTCTTTCAAGTATCTTTTCCGAGATGACTTGGTCACTCCTCCACCAGCAAAACCTCCTGCTATCATGTAGACATGTCGCTCTGGAGTTTGTGGGGGCTGACCTCTTCGGCTGACTATTTCGTCGTCTCTCTTCCTCTTTCCATGATCATTCGACCTTTCCATAAGATATCTGGTGCACGAAATTGTGATGTCACATTCATAATTTGTCACAACTTCGATACAACTAACCAGCAAGTGCACTGGGTCGTCCAAGTAATACCTTACGTGAGTAAGGGTCGAATCCCACGGAGATTGTTGGTATGAAGCAAGCTATGGTCACCTTGTAAATCTCAGTCAGGCAGATATAAAGCGATAATGGTGTTTTCGAATATTATATAATAAAATAGGGATAGAGATACTTATGTAAATCATTGGTAGGAATTTCAGATAAGCGAATGGAGATGCTTTTCGTTCCTCTGAACCTCTGCTTTCCTGCTATCTTCATCCAATCAGTCTCACTCCTTTCCATGGCTGGCTTTATGTGATACATCACCACTGTCAATGGCTACTTTCGGTCATCTCTCGGGAAAATGATCCAATGCCCTGTCACGGCATGGCTAATCGTCTGGAGGCATCACCCTTGCCAATGGCTTCATCTTATCCTCTCAGTGAATAATATGCTCACGCACCCTGTCACGGCACGGCTATTCATCTGTCGGTTCTCGATCATGCTGGAATAGGATTTACTATCCTTTTGCGTCTGTCACTAACGCCCTGCAATCGCGAGTTAGGAGCTCGTCACAGTCATTCAATCATTGAATCCTACTCGGAATACCACAGACAAGGTTTAGACTTTCCAGATTCTCTTGAATGCCGCCATCATTCTAGCTTACGCCACGAAGATTCCGGTTAAGAGATCTAAGAGATATTCATTCTAGCTTATTTCATGTAGAACGGAAGTGTTTGTCAGGCACGTGTTCATAGGGGAGATGGTGATGAGCGTCACACATAATCATCACCTTCATCACGTTCTTGGGTGCGAATGGATATCTTAGAAGCGAAATAAGATGAATTGAATAGAAAACAGTAGTACTTGCATTAATCTTTGAGGAACAGCAGAGCTCCACACCTTAATCTATGGAGTGTAGAAACTCTACCGTTAAAAATACATAAGTGAAGGTCCAGGCATGGCCGAGATGGCCAGCCCCCTAAAACATGATCAAAGGATCATAAGGTAATCCAAAGATACCTAATACAATAGTAAAAGGTCCTATTTATAATAAACTAGTCACTAGGGTTTACATGAGTAAGTAATTGATGCATAAATCCACTTCCGGGGCCCACTTGGTGTGTGTTTGGGCTGAGCTTAAGTGTGGCACGTGTAGAGGTCCTCCTTGGAGTTGAACGCCAGTTTTAGTGCCAGTTTGGGCGTTCAACTCTGGTTTTGGCTCCTTTTCTGGCGCTGGACGCCAGATTTGGGTAGGAAGCTGGCGTTTGAACGCCAGTTTACGTCATCTATTCTTGGCCAAAGTATGGACTATTATATATTGCTGGAAAGCCCTGGATGTCTACTTTCCAACGCAATTGGAAGCGCGCCATTTCGATTTCTGTAGCTCCAGAAAATCCACTTTGAGTGCAGGGAGGTCAGAGTCCAACAGCATCAGCAGTCCTTCTTCAACCTCTGAATCAGATTTTTGCTCAAGTCCCTCAATTTCAGCCAGAAAATACCTGAAATCACAGAAAAATACACAAACTCATAGTAAAGTCCAGAAATGTGAATTTAACATAAAAACCAATGAAAACATCCCTAAAAGTAACTAGATCCTACTAAAAACATACTAAAAACAATGTCAAAAAGCGTATAAATTATCCGCTCATCACAACACCAAACTTAAATTGTTGCTTGTCCCCAAGCAACTGAAAATCAAGTAGGATAAAAAGAATAGAATATACTATAAATTCCAAACTATCAATGAAACATAGCTCCAATCATATGAGCGGGACTTATAGCTTTTTGCCTCTTGAATAGTTTTGGCATCTCACTTTATCCATTGAGGTTCAGAATGATTGGCATCTATAGGAACTTCAGATTTCGAATAGTGTTATTGACTCTCCTATTTCAGTATGATGATTCTTGAACACAGCTTCTTTATGAGTCTTGGTCGTGGCCCTAAGCACTTTGTTTTCCAGTATTACCACTGGATACATAAATGCCACAGACACATAATTGGGTGAACCTTTTCAGATTGTGACTCAGCTTTGCTAAAGTCCCCAATTAGAGGTGTCCAGGGTTCTTAAGCACACTCTTTTTTTTGCTTTGGACCTTGACTTTAACCGCTCAGTCTCAAGTTTTCACTTGACACCTACACGCCACAAGCACATGGTTAGGGACAACTTGGTTTAGCCGCTTAGACCAGGATTTTATTCCTTTAGGCCCTCCTATCCACTGATGCTCAAAGCCTTGGGATCCTTTTTATTTGCCCTTGCCTTTTGGTTTTAAGGGTTATTGTCTTTTTCTGCTTGCTTTTTCTTTTTCTTTCTATATTTTTTTTTTCGCCTATTTTTTTTTCTGCAAGCTTTGTTCTTTGCTGCTTTTTCTTGCTTCAAGAATCATTTTTATGATTTTTCAGATTATCATATAACATGTCTCCTAGTCATCATTCTTTCAAGAGCCAACATATTTAACATTCTTAAACAACAACTTCAAAAGACATATGCACTGTTCAATCATACATTCAGAAAACAAGAAGCATTGTCACCACATCAATATAATTAAAGTAAGTTCAAGGATAAATTCGAAACTCATGTACTTCTTGTTCTTTTAAATTAAAACAGTTTTTATTTAAGAGAGGTGATGGATTCATAGGACATTCATATCTTTAAGACATAGTTACTAACTACTAATGATCATGTAATGAAGACACAAACATATATAAGCACATAACATATAAAAACGAAAAACAGAAGAAATAAGAGCAAGGAATGAATCCACCTTAGTGATGGTGGCGTTTCAATGATGTTCTTGAGCTCTTCTATGTCTTTTCCTTGCCTTTGTGGCTTGATTCCTAGTGATTTTTGGTATTTCTATCCTCAGTTGCTTCCCATAATTACGTGGAGGGAAGTGCATCTCTTGAGGTATCTCAGGGATCTCTTGATTTGCAGCCACATGTTCTACCACTGAGCTATAGATCCTTTACATAATTGTTTTACCACACCAAACTTAGAATGTTGCTTGCCCTCGAGCAAAAGAAGAAGGAATAGATGAAGAAGAAGATGTGGAAATAAAAACTAGGATTATGAGGAGGTAAAGTGGGGATCCTGTGGGGTCCACAGATCCTGAGATGATCCTGTGGTGTCCACAGATCCTGAGGTGTCAAGGATTTATATCCCTGCACCCATTAGCCATGTAAAATGCCTTTGCACACAACTCTGGGCGTTCAGCGCCAGGTTGGTGGCCATTTTGGGCGTTCAACGCCCATTTGTCTGCCATTTCTGGCGTTGAACGCCAGAACCATATCTGTTCTGGCGTTCAGCGCCCATAAGATGCCTATTTTGGGCGTTCAGCGCCAGAACCATGCTCTCTTCTGGCGCTGAACGCCAGACAGATGCTCCTCCAGGGTGTGATTTTTCTTCTGCTGTTTTTGATTCCGTTTTCAATTTTTATATTTATTTTGTGACTCCACATGATCATGAATCTAAGAAAACATGAAAAACAAGAATGATAGGGTTAGATAAATAAACATTGGGTTGCCTCCCAACAAGCGCTTCTTTAATGTCAATAGCTTGACAATGGGCTCTCATGGAGCCTCACAGATGTTCAGAGCATTGTTGAGATTCTCCAACACCAAACTTAGAGTTCAGATATGGGAGTTCAACACCAAACTTAGAGTTTGGTTGTGGCCTCCCAACACCAAACATAGAGTTTGACTGTGGGGGCTCTGGTTGACTCTGCTTTGAGAGAAGCTTTTTCTGCTTCCTCTCCATGGTTGCAGAGGGAGATCCTTGAGTTTTAAACACAAGGGAGTCCTCATTCCATTGAAGGACTATTTCACCTCTGTCAACATCAATCACAGCTCTTGCTGTGGCCAGGAAAGGTCGTCCTAGGATGATGGATTCATCCTCTTCCTTTCCAGTATCCAGGACTATGAAATCAGTAGGTATGTAAAGGCCCTCAACCTTTACTAATACATCTTCTACTTGTCCATAAGCCTGTTTTCTTGAGCTGTCTGCCATCTCTAGTGAGATTTTAGCAGCTTGCACCCCATAGATTCCCAGTTTCTCTATTACAGAGAGGGGCATGAGGTTTATTCCTGAACCAAGGTCACATAGAGCCTTAAAGATCATGGTGCCTATGGTACAGGGTATTATGAACTTTCCAGGATCCTGTCTCTTCTGAGGCAATGTCAGTTGATCCAGATCACTTAGTTCATTGATGAACAAGGGAGGTTCAACTTCCCAAGCATTAATGCCAAATAATTTGGCATTCAGCTTCATGATTGCACCAAGAAACTTGGCAGTTTGCTCTTCAGTGACATCCTCATTCTCTTCAGAAGAGGAATACTCATCAGAGCTCATGAAGGGTATAAGGAGGTTCAATGGAATCTCTATGGTCTCTAGATGAGCCTCAGAGTCCTTTGGTTCCTCAGAGGGAAGCTCCTTATTGATCACTGGATGTCCCAGGAGGTCTTCCTCCTTGGGATTCACGTCCTCTCCTCTCCTCACAGGTTCGGCCATGGTGCTTATGTCAATGGCCTTGCACTCTCCTTTTGGGTTCTCTTCTGTATTGCTTGGGAGAGTACTAGGAGGGATTTCAGTGATCCTTTTACTCAGCTTATCCCATGAGTTCAGGCTATTCTTAGGTTGAGAATCCAACCAGAGTCTAGCTCTGTCTCTTACAGCAAAAAGGGAAAAGCATGAGCCTGTAGACTTTAGGATCTACTCCATTAGTCTTTACAGTATCACATATCTGCAAGAATTCAGTTAAGAACTGAAAAGGGTCTTCAGATGGAAGTCCATGAAACTTGCAGTTCTGCTGCATCAGAGAAACTAATTGAGGTTTCAGCTCAAAGTTGTTTGCTCCAATGGCAGGAATGGAGATGCTTCTTCCATGTAAATTGGAATTAGGTGCAGTAAAGTCACCAAGCATTCTCCTTGCATTATTATTATTTTCAGCTGCCATTTTCTTTTCTTGTTTGATAATTTCTGACAGGTGCTTGCTGGTTTGTTGTAATTCAGCTTCTCTTAGTTTCCTCTTTAGAGTTCTTTCAGGTTCTGGATCTGCTTCAACAAGAATGTTCTTGTCCTTGCTCCTGCTCATATGACAAAGAAGAGGGCGCAGAAAAATAATAATAATAGAGATCCTCTTTTTTTTTTTTTTGAGTGAGGGAGAGATGTTAGTGGATGAATAAACAAATAGAATAAGGTGAGAGAGGGGAAATTTCGAAAATAATTTTTTTGAAAAAGAGTTAGTGATTTTTGAAAATAGTTTTTGAAAAAGGTTAGTAATTTTTCGAAAAAAAATTTTAAAATAAAGAAAATAAAAATAAAAATAATTAGTTAAAAAGAAATTTTTTTTTGAAAAGGAGGGAAGATACTTTCGAAAATTAGAGAGAGAGAGTTAGTTAGGTAGTTTTGAAAAAGTTAAGAAACAAACAAAAAGTTAGTTAGTTAGTTGAAACAAATTTTGAAAAGATAAGAATTTAGGAAGTTAGAAAAGATATTTTGAAAAGATATGATAGAAATTAGTTTTGAAAAAGATTTGATTTTTAAAATCACAATTAATGACTTGATTCACAAGAAATCACAAGATATGATTCTAGGACTTAAAGTTTGAATCTTTCTTAACAAGCAAGTAACAAACTTAAAATTTTTGAATCAAAACATTAATTGATTATGGTATTTTCGAAAATTTGATATAAAAATGAGAAAAAGATTTTTGAAAATTATTTTTGGAATTTTCGAAAATAACCAAGAATTTTGAAAAAGATTTGATTTTTGAAAAAGATTTTGAAAAAGATAGGATTTTCAAATTGAAAATTTGATTTGACTCATGAGAAACAATTTGATTTTAAAAATTTTTGAAAAAGTCAACTCAAATTTTCGAATTTGATGAGAGAAAAAGGGAAAGATATTTTTTTGATTTTTGAATTTTTATGATGAGAGAGAAAAACAAGAAAAATGATGTAATGCATGGCAATTTTAGATCAAAATTATGAATGTGTGCAAGAATGCTATGAATGTCAAGATGAACACCAAGAACACTGTGAATATCATGATGAACATCAAGAACATATTTTTGAAAAGTTTTATATGCAAAGAAAACATGCAAGACACCAAACTTAGAAATCTTTCATGTTTAGACTCTAATAAATAAAAAATGTACATGTAAAACAAGAAAAGACACAAAACAAGAAAAACATCAAGATCAAACAAGAAGACTGACAAAGAACAACTTGAAGATCATGAAGAACACTATGAATGCATGAAATTTTCGAAAAATGCAAGATGCACATGCAATTGACACCAAACTTATAACATGACTCAAGACTCAAACAAGAAAACATGAAATATTTTGATTTTTGTGATTTTCTAAAAAATTTTTTTTTTTTTTGAATTTTTATTTTATATTTTTCGAAAAATTATTTTGAAAAAGAAAAATAAGGATTCAAAATTTTTAATATGAATTCCAGGAATCTTATGCTCTAAAGCTCCAATCAAAGGGTCAGGCACGGCTTGATAGCCAGCCAAGCTTTAGTATGTAACTCAGACATGACACGCCTGACATTCCTTACATTCAACAGCCAATTGGCTAAGAAAGATAAAGAAGCTCTTCTCTTGAGTATAAGAATTGAGACATGGCTTTACAGCCAGCCAGGCTTTAACATGCTTCATGAAACACTAGAATTCATTCTTAAAAATTCTGAAGGAAAATATATTTTTGAAAACATTTTTATTTTAAAATATATTTTTTTTTCGAAAACAAAAGAAAAATTTTTGAAAGATTTTTGAAAAATTTTTGAAAACAAAACAAAAAGAAAATTACCTAATCTGAGTAACAAGATGAACTGTCAGTTGTCCAAACTCGAACAATCCCCGGCAACGGCGCCAAAAACTTGGTGCACGAAATTGTGATGTCACATTCATAATTTGTCACAACTTCGATACAACTAACCAACAAGTGCACTGGGTCGTCCAAGTAATACCTTACGTGAGTAAGGGTCGAATCCCACGGAGATTGTTGGTATGAAGCAAGCTATGGTCACCTTGTAAATCTCAGTCAGGCAGATATAAAGCGATAATGGTGTTTTCGAATATTATATAATAAAATAGGGATAGAGATACTTATGTAAATCATTGGTAGGAATTTCAGATAAGCGAATGGAGATGCTTTTCGTTCCTCTGAACCTCTGCTTTCCTGCTATCTTCATCCAATCAGTCTCACTCCTTTCCATGGCTGGCTTTATGTGATACATCACCACTGTCAATGGCTACTTTCGGTCATCTCTCGGGAAAATGATCCAATGCCCTGTCACGGCATGGCTAATCGTCTGGAGGCATCACCCTTGCCAATTGCTTCATCTTATCCTCTCAGTGAATAATATGCTCACGCACCCTGTCACGGCACGGCTATTCATCTGTCGGTTCTCGATCATGCTGGAATAGGATTTACTATCCTTTTGCGTCTGTCACTAACGCCCTGCAATCGCGAGTTAGGAGCTCGTCACAGTCATTCAATCATTGAATCCTACTCGGAATACCACAGACAAGGTTTAGACTTTCCGGATTCTCTTGAATGCCGCCATCATTCTAGCTTACGCCACGAAGATTCCGGTTAAGAGATCTAAGAGATATTCATTCTAGCTTATTTCATGTAGAACGGAAGTGTTTGTCAGGCACGTGTTCATAGGGGAGATGGTGATGAGCGTCACACATAATCATCACCTTCATCACGTTCTTGGGTGCGAATGGATATCTTAGAAGCGAAATAAGATAAATTGAATAGAAAACAGTAGTACTTGCATTAATCTTTGAGGAACAGCAGAGCTCCACACCTTAATCTATGGAGTGTAGAAACTCTACCATTAAAAATACATAAGTGAAGGTCCAGGCATGGCCGAGATGGCCAGCCCCCTAAAACGTGATCAAAGGATCATAAGGTAATCCAAAGATACCTAATACAATAGTAAAAGGTCCTATTTATAATAAACTAGTCACTAGGGTTTACATGAGTAAGTAATTGATGCATAAATCCACTTCCGGGGCCCACTTGGTGTGTGTTTGGGCTGAGCTTAAGTGTGGCGCGTGTAGAGGTCCTCCTTGGAGTTGAACGCCAGTTTTAGTGCCAGTTTGGGCGTTCAACTCTGGTTTTGGCTCCTTTTCTGGCGCTGGACGCCAGATTTGGGTAGGAAGCTGGCGTTTGAACGCCAGTTTACGTCGTCTATTCTTGGCCAAAGTATGGACTATTATATATTGCTGGAAAGCCCTGGATGTCTACTTTCCAACGCAATTGGAAGCGCGCCATTTCGAGTTCTGTAGCTCCAGAAAATCCACTTTGAGTGCAGGGAGGTCAGAGTCCAACAGCATCAGCAGTCCTTCTTCAACCTCTGAATCAGATTTTTGCTCAAGTCCCTCAATTTCAGCCAGAAAATACCTGAAATCACAGAAAAACACACAAACTCATAGTAAAGTCCAGAAATGTGAATTTAACATAAAAACCAATGAAAACATCCCTAAAAGTAACTAGATCCTACTAAAAACATACTAAAAACAATGTCAAAAAGCGTATAAATTATCCGCTCATCAATATCTATCTAATCGACATTCCTTGTGTAGTTTTTCTATCACATTTTTCAAGTCATAACAATCATTTGTGCAGTGCCCATATAGCTTGTGATACTTGCAATACTCGTTGCAGCTTCCCCTCTTTTTATTCTTGATCAGACGTGGGGGGGAGGGGGGAAGCTTCTCGGTATGACAAATTTCCCTGTAGATATCCACGAGAGAAACTCGTAGCAGGGTGTAATTGTGATACCTCCTAGGTTTCTCCGAATGATGTTATTCTTTCTTCTTGGGCTCTTTCTTTTTCCCGTGCTTGATGATGGTTCTCTAGTCGCCAGTTTGGTTCTCACAACCTGGTATTTTCTTCCATATTGATGTACTTTTCAACTCGTTCTTGTACATCGCTCAAGGAAGTCAGGTGTTTCTTTGAAATAGACTGGGAAAAGGGGCCTTTTCGGAGACCATTGACTAGTCCCATTATTATTGCCTCAGTGGGTAAGTCCTGGATTTCCAAACATGCCATGTTGAATCTCTCCATATAGTCTCTAAGGCATTCGCCGACCTCCTATTTGACTACGAGTAGACTGGGCCCGTGCTTGACCTTGTCCTTCTTAATTGAAAATCGCGTAAAGAATTTCGGCGCATGGTCGTCGAAACTAGTAACCGACCTAGGTGGCAGGCTGTCAAACCATTTCATGGCCGACTTTGTCAAAGTTGTCGGGAAGGCCTTGTAGCGAGTATCATCGGAGGCGTCAGCCAAGTACATCCGACTTTTGAAGTTACTAAGGTGGTGTCTCGGGTCGGTCGTCCCGTCATACAGATGCATGTCTGGGATTTTGAAGTTTCTAGGAACTCTAGCCCGCATGATATCTTCGGTGAAAGGATCTTCTCCTCCAAACTGAGTGTCCTCCCAAGTTGTATGTGAGCTCCTACCTCGGATGTCGGATTCCAGATTCGTGAGTTTTTCCTCCAGCTCTCTTCGTCATTTGATTTATCTTTTTAGATTTCTCTCTGCCTCCTGCTGTCGTTCTAACTCCTGCACTAGTTGTTCAAGTTGGCCATGATGTCCATGTAGCAGCCCTATAAAGTCGGTGGAATAGGGTTGATTTTCTCCTTCTGGGTGGTGAACCTCAAAAGGGATTCTTCGATGGTGATGATCACCCGACGTGCCTTCACCATATGGTCCCTCCGTCCTTGGAGGAGGTACCACAAGGGCTTGGTCGTTGTTGACCATATCTTGGTACTCTGGGTCTGATTCTGATGCAGTGTGTCCATCTTCTAGATGATTGTCCGCCATGGAGCGTTGACTTCTAGGTCCCCGGCAATGGCGCCAATATTCCGAGGGTTACCTGAAACTGGATCGTATTTGAGCCTGAATATAAGGTCCAAGACCTAAACGGAGTAGTTTCCGACTTAGCCTGTGTCGAGCAGCCATCGTCTGAGTTGTTTGTGAGAAGGTGGGGGTGGTACCTGCAAAACACTCCGATGCCTAAGTCAGCAAGGGTCTTAGAAGGTTTAAGTCTATTGAGAGTTAAGTATACTTGAGGGTGTCAGTGTATTTATAGGTGATGAGCCAATAACCACCGTTGAAGTAGTTCCACTTCTGATGGTGGATAACCGTCCCTTTATCTTAGGGTTGTTGAGATCTCTCTTCTAGAAGTGGGTGAGAAATATTAGGGGTTAGTTATAACTTCTTTAGGAATGAAGGGGTTGTCATACAGTGGTTCGGTCCGACCTGTGAAGAGGTCGGTTATGGACAGCTGCATTTTGGACTTTCTCTATTTTTGGGCCTGACTTATATTTTAGGTCAGGTATGAACAATTATGTTGCGTATAAATTTAATTTTAAAATTTAGAAATCATTCTATATTTTTATAGGAGTGGCTAATTTTTTAAGTTCATATCACAAGTATTACCAATCATATGAAATTCGAACCGCTAAACGCTAATGTCTCATGAAATTGGAACAAAGTGGAGTTGCTGGTACTATATGGGTATTTTCCTAGTGTGTGCTATTCTGGCCGAGTTCATATTATGAAGCTAGTAAGTAATATTTCCTGTGGTGTATACTAGCTGTTACCCAGAGTATATAAAGTGACATGTCGATGTACGAGAAAAGATAGTGCATGTTCGATATTGGAGAGCTTCATGGAACAGTTGAAGGAATGGCTACGCATGTGATTGTTTTCGACGCTCAAATAATGGAATACGGGCTATACTGATGGGAGAAAAACACTTTAGAAATTTTTTACGATGATTCCTGTGGACAGGAGGGATGCACCTACAAGCTTGTGGGAGAAATATGTCTCCACTAATATTTTCAAAATATATAGGAAAATATGTATGTACCCTCATTTTAAAATAGTATTTATTTTTACAGTAAATAAAAATTATTTTATTAAAAATTGTGTCAAAAATATTTCATTAAATAAATTTCGTTATTTTATATTTTAAAGACATATTTTAAGAGCATAACATATAATAGAATTTTTAATGTATTTAATTCATTGAAAATATAAAAAAAGTTTATTTTTTTAATTATTTTTAGTAAAAATTTTATATAATATTCTTAAAATGTGTCTTTGAGATACATGTTAACAAAATCTTATATATTAAATTAACTTAATAAAAAATAGAACATTATTGTCATACTATTCCATTAATGAATTTATGTATTTTAAGTTAATATTTTTGAATTTTTTTGCTTAATTTTAATTTTTACTAGTAAAGTATATATATATTTTGATAATTACTTCTCAAACATAAATTAAATAAAAATTATTTAAAATTAGTTGAAAATATATAAATCATTTTGTACTTCGATCAATCTATCTAACTTTATTATTATTATTATTATTATTATTATTATTGTTATTATTCAACTTTGGTGTATTTTTTTTTCTAAAATATAACTCATCACATATATTCACAAAAAATTGTTTTATTATTTCGAAGATTCAAATAAACAATTTGTTGGTTAAAAGATAATTATTCTACTATTTTGGTTAACTTCATATTTTTTTTGGTGTCTGGTTAACTTCATATTTACTATTATTATATACATTTAATATTTGATATTAAATATGAATAATATACTAATATGAATAACAAAAGATTACCAATGAATAATAGTTCAAATGGTATAGTATTTGCGGATTCGAATTTTCCTATTTTTGGTAAAATAAAAAAGGAATAAAAGAAAATTATTGAATATTTAATAATAAATTTTTTTTTGGTATACTAAACGGAGCAGGAAACCCAAAATTACATTATAGAAATAGTTCGGAGTAGTACAGCCCCTCTCGCATCATCTAAGACAATGTGGTTATATTTAATTCTATATACTTCGATGTGGTTATATAAAATTTTTTATTATTCTTATATAGTTATGTCTTATATGTTTGTTTCACGACTTTTTTTTTTTGTCAGGGTTTGTTTCACGACTTAAAATTTTTAGATTCTTCTTTGGGCCAATGATCGAGATGACTCCAAATTTTGAAATCAAGTGAAGCAATTGGCTGGATTAGTTTATTTGATCCATGATAAACTATTATTTTATTATTTATATTGTATTTAACTGAGTAGTTTTATCAAGTATTTACCTACTTATTCATATGATTAGTATGATATTACAATTTCTTTCCAAAAATTACCCCATAGTTGAAAATTTGCTTCCTAGAGATCTTTTGACTATGTATTTTAATCCTCCTCTATACCATTCAATACCGTGATTCGTGTGTTAAGTGTTTCAGACTTCATAGGGCAGGAACGGCTTAGAAAATAGAGAGGAAGCTTGCAAAAATGGAAGGAACACAAGAAACCAAGGAGATGACCAGCGAACAATGACGCGAGCGCATGGCTCACGCGAATGCGCGAAATGGAAAAAATCGTAGCGACGCGGACGCGTGCCTAACGCAAACGCGTGGATTGGAATCTGCACGAATGACGCGAACGCGTGGACAACGCGAACGCGTGACAAGGAAAATCGCTGAATGACGCGAACGCGTGGACAACGCGAACGCGTGGACGACGCGTACGCGTGGACGACGCGTACGCGTGACCTGCGCAATCTGCAGAAATAACAGAATACGCTGGGGGCGATTTTGGGCCGCGTTTTGACCCAGTTTTTGGCCCAGAAACACAGACTAAAGCTAGGGAACATGCAGAGACTCATCACGCATCCACACACATTCAGATTCATCGATATTAGGATTACTCTTAGTTTTTAGATCTGAATCTAGATTTGCATTACATTCATAGTTTATGCTTGTGCTTGGATTTTGGATGCTGAGAGTCATTACCTCCGTTGAAGACATTACTTTAGTTTGTTTCCTTATTCCTCTACTTTTATTCATTGCTCATTGACTCTATTCAATTAAGTATGTTACATTTTGAATTTATCAATATATAGAGTTATTTTTATTTTTAATTAATTTTGATTCTCTATTTAATTTTAATTAATTATGTCTTCTTATATTTTTATGATTATTAATTTCATGTCAATGGAGTAGATCCTCTACTTGACATGGGGGTTGATTAAGAAGAGACACTTGAGTTGGAATGCTCAGGTGCCTAGTTAAATTGGACGTTGTTGGCTAATTCTGTACCTGCTAACACTGGACCTTCCTAATGGAGAGGACTAGGATTTGCGGGTAAGAGTTAGTTCAATCACTATACTTTCCTTTATTCAGTAAGGGTTAACCAAGTAAGAACAACAACCTCTTTACACTACACTTGAGAAGATTCCAATAAGGATAGGACTTCCACTCAATTATTCCCCCAGTCAAGGCCTTCTATTTAGAATATCCATAATTATTCTTAGTTTATTTTTATTGCTTTAATTTACAATCACTTTTAATTACTCATAATCCAACTCAAACTTTCTGGAATTTTTCTGATTAATTGGTGCACGAAATTGTGATCTCAGGCAACGGCGCCAGAAACTCTGTACGCACGTCTTAATAAATCGTTTTTCATTCACAACTTCGATACAACTAACCAGCAAGTGCACTGGGTCGTCCAAGTAATAAACCTTACGTGAGTAAGGGTCGATCCCACAGAGATTGTTGGTATGAAGCAAGCTATGGTCACCTTGTAAATTTCAGTCAGGCGGATATAAAATAGTTATGGAGTTTTCGAACATAAATAATAAATAGATAGAAAATAAGGATAGAAACACTTATGTATATCATTGGTGAGAATTTCAGATAAATGTATAGAGATGCTTTCGTTCCTCTGAACCTCTGCTTTCCTGCTGTCTTCATCCAATCAGTCTTACTCCTTTCCATGGCTGGCTTTATGTAAGGACATCACCGTTGTCAATGGCTACTTTTTATCCTCTCTGGAAAATGGTCCGATGCGCTGTCACTGCATGGCTAATCGTCTGGAGGCATCACCCTTGTCAATGGCTGCATCCCATCCTCTTGTGAAAATGGTCCAAAAGCTCTGTCACAGCACGACTAATCATCTGAGGTTCTCGATCATACTGGAATAGGATTCACCCTCCTTTTGCGTCTGTCACTACGCCCAGCACTCGCGAGTTTGAAGTTCGTCACAGTCATTCAATCCCAGAGTCCTACTCGGAATACCACAGACAAGGTTTAGACTTTTCGGACTCTCATGAATGCCGCCATCAATCTAGCTTATACCATGAAGATTCTGATTAAGAGATCCAAGAGATACTCTTTCAATCTAAGGTAGAACGGAAGTGGTTGTCAGGCACACGTTCATAGGGAATGATGATGATTGTCACGTTCATCACATTCAGGTTGAAGTGCGAATGAATATCTTAGAAGCGGCATAAGTTGAATTGAATAGAAAAACAGTAGTACTTTGCATTAATCTTTAAGGAACAGCAGAGCTCCACACCTTAATCTATGGAGTGCAGAAACTCTACCGTAGGAAAATACATAAGTGATAATGGTTCAGGCATGGCCGAATGGCCAGCCCCCATGAAAGTCTAAGATAGCATAAAACTAATCAAAGATGTCTAATACAATAGTAAAAAGTCCTATTTATATTAAACTAGTTACTAGGGTTTACAAAAGTAAGTAATTGATGCATAAATCCACTTCCGGGGCCCACTTGGTTTGTGCTTGGGCTGAGCTTGAATGTTACACGTGTAGAGGTCAATCTTGGAGTTGAACGCAAGTTTGTAACCTATTTCTGGCGTTCAACTCTGGCTTGTGACGTGTTTCAGGCGTTTAACTCCAGACAGCAGCATAGAACTGGCGTTCGACGCCCTTTTATGTCATATAAACTCGGCACAAGTATGGACTATTATATATTTCTGGAAAGCCCTGGATGTCTACTTTCCAACGCAATTAAAAGCGCGCCATTTTGAGTTCTGTAGCTCCAGAAAATCCACTTTGAGTGCAGGGAGGTCAGAATCCAACAACATCAACAGTCCTTCTTCAACCTCTGAATCTGATTTTTGCTCAAGTCCCTCAATTTCAGCCAGAAAATACGTGAAATCACTGAAAAACATACAAACTCATAGTAAAATCCAGAAATGTGAATTTAACATAAAAACTAATGAAAACATCCCTAAACGTAACTAGATTCTACTAAAAACATACTAAAAACAATGCCAAAAAGCGTATAAATTATCCACTCATCATTAATAAACTAGCACTCTTTCCTGCAACTCGTTGGGAGACGAACTGGGACTCATACTCCCAATATTTTTATTTCTAAAATTTGTGACAACCCTTTTTTAAATTGGTGAGGCAGATCTTAGCTGATTAAGAGCTATACGTGCAACGCTATACTCTTATTTGGAATCTCTTAATTGGTTAACTTCTGCCACGCATCAATTTTTGGCGCCATTGCCGGGGAGTTGCAATAGTGTGCTAAATTTTTAATTAGTGTACATATTTTTATTTTTTTTTTATTTGCATATTTTATTTTTATTTCTGTTACTATGAGCTTCATGTCTTTCTCATTGAATGACGCGTTCATTGCCTGATCCGAGTTTAGTCCCATTTGACCCTGAAATTGAAAGAACTCTTTCACATATTAGACAAACTCGATGTCGGTTAGCCTCTGAGGGTGGTGAAGTGATTGTTATCAATTCACCAGTCTCATCTGAGGTCGAATCTAAACCGCCATCTGAGAGCAAGGCAAGCTCATTTACTACTGATTCAGTTGATTCACGTGCAGGTGACATGGCAGCACCTAGGAGAATTACCCTCCAGGAGGCAGAAGCCCCAGACTTCACACTGCAACCGTATCAAGTGCATTACCCAACTCTGGCTGCAGATTTTAAACTAAAGACTGCACTAATCAACTTGATGCCCAAGTTTCATGGCTTACCTGCTCAAAAGCCTATTAAGCACCTTCGGGATTTTCAGACAGCCTGTTCTACTGTTAGGCGTCATGGTGCAGATGAAACTTCTATTCTGTTAACCGCCATCCCGTTTTCTCTTGAGGGAAAGGCGAGGGAGTGGTACTACACTCATGAAAACCATGGCTGGAGGGACAACTATAACAGAGGAGGCAGAGACAATAATGGAAACCAGAGGTAGAATAACAATACCAACAACAGATAGCAGAATCCTAACCAACCTTACAGAGCACCTCACCTAAGACAATCAGAAGGAACCTAGCACAACCAATAACAAGTTTCTCAGATCACTTATTCTAATCCCTCATCAAATGACGAGATGCTTCGTTCTCTTACACAAGGACAACAGAACATGCAGACAGAGCTGAACTCTAGTCTGAATGGCTTGACTGCCACTTTACAAGCTCTCGTCTCCCGGATGGATTCCTCACTTAATTCCACACATCAACCTTCAAGCTCTAGTGGAATTCCTTCTCAACCACTGCCTAATCCCAAGGGTGGCATCAACGCCATCACTTTGAAGTCCGGAACCACATTGCAGGAGAGGAACCATGAGGAGCCAAGCCCACCAGAACACGTGCCAGCAGAGGATGTGGTGGAAGTGGAAGATGCTGAAGAGGAAGAGGACGTACAAGACATTGTTGAAGAAGAAGAAGTTCAACCACAGAATGAAGCACCAAGGGATACAGAAGCTGCAAATCACGCCCTCCCTATCCCCTTTCCACAAATCACAAGGAAGCCCAGGAAGCAGATGGAACTTGACCCCAAAATGGTAGAAATATTTTAAAAGGTTGAGGTAACTGTTCCCCTTTTTGATGTTATTCAACAGGTACCTAAATATGCAAAGTTTCTAAAGGATTTGTGCATACATAAAGATAAGATTAATGAATTAGAAACTATTCCTTTAGGTAGTTCTATATCTGCTTTAATGTGAGGTATACCTGAAAAATGTAGTGATCCAGGTCCATGTATGGTTAACTGTACCATTGGAGGTGTGATATTTTCTGACTCTATGTGTGATTTAGGAGCATGTGTTAGTATAATGCCTTTGTCTATATATGATACTTTGAGGCTCCCTCCCTTAAAAAGGTCTGTAGCTCGTTTTGTGTTAGTAGATAAAAGCATTATTACAGTAGTTGGAGTTGTTGAAGATGTATTAGTGAGCATTAAGGGGCTCACATTTCTTATTGACTTCTATATCCTGGAAATGCCCCCTAATGACTCAGGAAGACCATCATCAATCCTGCTTGGAAGACCATTCCTGAAAACTTCAAAGTTCAAGCTGGATGCATTCTCAGGAACTTACTCCTTTGAGATAGATGGCAGAACAGTGAGTTTCAGTTTAAATGAAGCTATGAAGCACCCTTCAGAAGACCATTCTATCTTCCAATGCGACATTATTAATGAAACCGTAGCTGAAGTCCACCAGGAAGACTTCGAAGAGAAGTACATGGAGCAAGGTCCAAGTGTGGGGACACTTTCTAAAAATAATGAGAACACTTTACCATTATCAATAGCCCCAGATGATCCAGAGCCTAGTTATGAGCAGAAATTGGAACTAAAATCCCTTCCTCCACACCTCAAATACGCTTACCTTGAGGACAAGCAGAAGTTCCAGTTATCATTGCAAGGGAACTCACTTCTCAACAAGAAGAACAGCTACTCAGAGTGCTGAGAAAACATAAGAAAGCAATTGGATGGAGCTTGGCGGATATAGTAGGCATTAGCCCTCAAGTTTGTAAACACAGAATATTCTTAGAAGAAGTAGCAAAGCCTGTCTGTCAACCTCAAAGAAGATTGAATCCCACCATCTTAGAAGTTGTCAAGAAAGAAGTGACCAGGCTACTTGAAGCAAATATCATTTACCCCATCTCAGATAATGAATGGGTCAGTCTAGTACAAGTGGTGCCCAAGAAGTCTGGAGTCACAACAGTAAGAAATGAGCATGGAGAGCTCCTGACAACTAGAGTACAGAATTCATAGAGAGTTTGCATTGACTATAAGCGTCTCAACCAAGCTACTCGCAAGGATTACTACCCCTTTCCATTCATTGATCAGATGCTTGATCACCTGTCAGGTAAATCCCATTATTATTTTTTAGATGGTTATACAGGATATTTTCAGATTCATATAGCTCCTGAAGATCAGGAAAAGACTACTTTTACACGTCCCTTTAGAACATATGCTTATAAAAGAATGCCTTTTGGTTTATGCAATGCACCAGCTACTTTCTAAAGATGCATGATGAGTCTTTTCTCTGATCTCATTGAGAACTATATGGAAGTTTTTATGGATGATTTTAGTATATATGGTGATTCATTTAGCCTTTGCTTGGATAGTTTATCTAAAGTATTAGACAGGTGTATCAGTACCAACCTTGTATTAAATTTTAAAAAATGTCACTTTATGGTAAAACAAGAAATTGTACTAGGACATGTTGTGTCTAATACTGGCATTTCTGTAGATCCAACAAAGGTGGATGTTATTTCTTGTTTACCTTACCCCTCTTCCGTGAGGGAAGTCCGTTCGTTCCTTGGCCACGCAGGTTTTTACAGGAGATTTATTAAGGACTTCAGTAAGGTAGCACTGCCTTTATCCAGATTGCTACAGAAGGATATTGACTTCGAGTTCAGTGAGAGCTGTATGCAAGCGTTTGATAAGCTGAAGATCACCCTGACTCAAGCTCCAATTGTGAGAGGACCAGACTGGAGCCAGCCATTTGAAATCATGTGTGATGCTTCCAACCATGCAGTAGGAGCGACGCTGGCTCAGCGTGAAGGTAAGGATCCTTTTGTAATCGCCTATGCATCTAAGACTTTAGACGCTGCTCAATCTAATTACACTACTACTGAAAAAGAGCTTCTAGCTATTGTTTTTGCTCTGGATAAATTCCGAGCCTATTTACTTGGTACTAAGGTAGTAGTGTACTCAGACCATGCAGCTCTAAAATATTTATTAACTAAAAAGGAGTCCAAACCAAGGCTAATACGTTGGATACTGCTGCTACAAGAATTTAATTTAGAAATTAAGGATAGGAGTGGTAACCAGAATTTAGTGGCAGATCACTTGAGTCGCCTTGAGCACATTAAGGATGACTCCACTCCTATAAATGATAATTTCCTATTTGATAGCTTACAAGCAGTATCTGAAGTAGTTCCTTGGTATGCACCTGTAGCTAATTATCTAGTTAGCCACACTTTTCCTCCAAACTTTACTAAGCTTAAAAGAGACAAGCTGAAAAGCGAGTCCAAATATTATATATGGGATGATCCATATTTATAGAGATGTGGTCCCGACCAGGTAATTAGACGGTGTGTGCCTCAATCATAATTCTAGTCCATTTTAGAGGCTTGCCACTCATCTGAGAGTGGAGTACATTTTGGCCCTCAAAGAACAGCTAGAAAAATTCTAGACTGTGGATTCTGGTGGCCTACTCTTTTTAAAGACGCTGCTGAATTTTGTAAATCTTGTTCCCCATGCCAAAGGTTTGGTAATATATCCAAGAGGGATGAGATTCCTCAACAGATTATGCTTTTCTGTGAAATTTTTGACGTTTGGGGCATTGACTTCATGGGTCCATTTCCAAATTTTAATGGTTACATTTATATATTGTTAGCTGTAGACTATGTTTCTAAATGGGTGGAAGCAATTCTTACCCGTACTGATGATGCTAACACTGTTGTTTCCTTTGTTAGAAACCATATTATTTGCCGTTTTGGATCACCACGAGCAATCGTGAGCGATCAAAGAACCCACTTTTGTAACAGGAGACTAACAGGATTGCTGAAGAAGCATGGGATAGTTCACAAGGTAGCAACAGCTTACCATCCCCAGACCAATGGGCAAGCAGAAGTCTCTAATAGAAAAATCAAGCGTATTCTGGAGAAGATAGTAAAACCTCATAGGAAGGACTGGAGTGCCAGGTTACAAGATGCACTCTGGGCATATAGAACTGCGTACAAGACACCCATTGGGATGAGCCCCTTCCGCTTGGTAAATGGAAAGGCTTGCCACCTTCCAGTGGAGGTGGAACACAAGGCTTTCTGGGCTGTGAGGGAGTGCAACATGAATCTTGAGAATGCTGGTGCTGAAAGAAAGCTGCAACTAGCAGAACTAGAAAACCTTTTCCTAGAAGCATATGACAATTCCAGGCGTTACAAGGAGAAAATGAAGGCTGTCCATGACAAACACATTAAAAGGAGAGAATTCAGACCAGGGGAGTTAGTCCTTCTATATAACTCCAGACTGAGGCTTATGCCAGGAAAACTGAGATGAAGATGGGAAGGCCCCTACAGAGTAGAAAAGGCAGAGCCATACGGAATTTTCCACCTGCGTCATCCTACTAGCTCCAAATTTCTGAAGGTCAATGGACATCGCCTGAAGCTTTATCATGGTGAGAAGATGAAGGATCACAAAGAACTAGAGGTTTTCCTCTTGGAGGACCCACCAACAGTAACAGAATGAGCTTGAAGAGCGTCCAACTTAAGGATGTAAAAGCAAAGTGCTAGGTGGGAGACAACCCACCATAGTATGATCGTTCCATTTCAGTTTTAGCTTTATTTTCACTTTATTTTATTTTTATGATGTCAATTACTCTTCTCATCATCCCTGCATATAGCTGCATATAGTTTGCATTAGCATTCTACATATCTTAATAAAAAAACACGCACGCGACGCGTCTGCGTGGCAGGTGCGTTAGGAAGAAAAGCAATTTGAACAGAAAGTCACGCGAAAGCGTGGCTGGAGGCGTGCCTTAGGCACAAACATGCCCACGCGTCTGCGTGCCCCACACGGCTGCGTCATGTGGAAAATAAGCCTCCCACGTGTCCGCGTCACACACGCGAACGCGTGCCCCTAAAATTCGATGTAAAGGAGGTGTATGGCAGTAACTTGTGACGGAGTTGGGCTGGAATGATGCTGGAAGCACCAGCCCCATCACGCGACCGCGTGCCTCACGCGGCCGCTTCATTTTCAAAATATAGCCATCCACGCGATCGCATCACCCACGCGATCGCGTCACCCCAAAATTTTGGCAAAATGGGTTTGAAACAGAGAGTTGCGTGAACGCGTAGCTGCCCTCGCGCCATTCGCACAAATCAAGTCACGCGACCGCGTGACCCACGCGTCCGCGTCACTTGACATAAATTACACACCACGCGACCGCGTGACTCACGCGTCCGCGTCACATGCGAGGCACAGCTTATCCAGATCAGCCAAAATATGTTATCTTTTCTTTCCCAAATCCTAATTTTTCTTATCCCTTCTTACTTCCTTCTTCTCTCTTCTTCTTTCTTTATTCTTTTTCATTTTTTACTTTCTCCCTCTTTCCTTTTCACCTCCATTATCAAGGTTCTTTTCTTCCTCCTTCTTTACTTCTTCATTATTATTCCTTTTCTTTTATTCATGTTTTCTTATTTATTTTTCTTTTTATCTTCATTATCTATATTTTCTTTTCCTTCTTTTTATTCCTTTAAATTAGTGTTGGAAATTTATTTGGGTCATTATTTATTTCTATATTTTGCTTGTGGATTATTATGGAATTGTTTGACAATTAATATTACCTTTTAAAGGGTTGCTTGCATGTTCTATCTTATATTTTCAATAACATATTTACCATGCATGCTAAGTGTTTGTGAAAAAACCCGTATGGCATTGTGCTTTATTCTAAATTACTCAACTCTACTCCTTTAATGCCTGTTTTTCACAAAACCCCTTTTATATTTTATTAATTTAATTTAATTGTCAATACAAACAAGTTATTAGTTTGAATGACTTGGTAATCTAACTTGGACATTGAATGCTTGATCTTTGCTACTCATGCCTTTGCCAACATGCCAATAAACATCTTGCATTTAATTGCCATAACATGCACTTACTATATTACCTTTCATGAACTTTTCACATGTAGTCTAGACCATGTGTTAACGAAATCCTTCTTTACCGTGCATTGATTACCACCCATAATGTTCGCTCCCTGGCTCGAACCCTTAACTTTACATGTTACTTACCTTTTCCTTTTTCAGGATGGCCACCAAAAAAGGAAAGGAGAAAGCTACTCCCAAACCACCAACAAGGAGAGGAACAAAAAGAGCATTAGTGGAAGAACCATCTTTAACAGCAGTTAAACCCTCAACAAAGCGAATCAAGAGGATCATCAAGGTCGATGAAAAAGAAAAAGCCTTCCCAGCAAAGGACACTGTGCGGTTCACTAACCGCTACTGTGAGCAGATGTTTCCCATCCTGGCAGCAAGAAACTATAACAATGAGCACCTTTTCATCCTTCCAACCCGCATTGCTGAAATTGTTGAACCCAACATTGAGCAAAAACACTAGGAATTCCTACGGAGACAGCCACGGCAGGTTAATCTTTCATGGGTAGTAGAGTTCGACTCAAATTTTCACATGCCAACCATGCAGTCTGTCTATGTATGTCAGAAGTAAGTCCCCATAACTGAAGAGGCCATTCAACAAGCCTTAGATCTTCCCCCTGCTCCAGAAGGATTGGACACATTCCAAGAAGCCTCACTCAAGCGCCATACATACCAATTTGACTGGGACGCCGTTCTCAGAGTTATCGCACAACCTGGCAGCCTATGGATCTATGGATACCATCGTTCCTGACCTAAAGGTATATCGGCTTCAGCACTTACTTTGGAAACTCGAGTATGGGCACAGATCATGTCCCATTACGTCTTTCCGAGCACTCATGAGTCCTCCTTCACTGCAGACATGGTTGTTTTACTTTGGTGTATCCTTACAGACCAGCACCTCAACTTACCAAGACACATTCGGAATGCTATGGGACACGTACAAATTGCGGACAACTTATCTTTTCCCGCCTTGGTTTCAGATCTAGTCTAAGCAGCCGGAGTCTCTTATAGAGCTGGGGATACCAAAGCCATGCTTCCACGAGATGATCAATACATCCCTAACGGGAAGAAGATCAGACCTCCAGCAACAACTATTAACCGGAGCACAGAACCAGCAGAAGATACCCATCCTTCTTCCACACCACAAGCACCTTCAACAAATCAACTGCTCAACCAGATACTTGAGAGGTTAGACCGGATTGAACGGAAAGAAAAGCAAAGAGAGTGCCGTAACAAGCGCAGATTTACATACCTCAAGGAGCTGATTGTTGGAAGCCAACCATCTAGAGAAGACCCAGACACCCCGAACTCCACTTCATTTACCAGCACAGGAAGCCATGACGGTCCCAATGGTGGAGATACTGCTACCAACCCTCAATTGTTCCTAACAGATGGCACCGAGGACAGTGCAAATCCTTAAGTGTGGGGAGGTCGGTCAGTACCTGACTTCTGGAGGTAATTTCTTTTCCTTAAAACACCAATAAAATAGGATATTTAGTTAATTTTTCTTTTGTTTAGGATAGAATAGATTGCATAGTAATAAGTTAATTGCATGCATGTTCTACTTGATTGAAAAATAATAAGTTTCTTTTTAAGACCCTATTTTTGAAAAATTTCACTAATTTAAAATAAATCTTTTTTGTTAAACTTGTTAGAAGTTGTATTTGGAACATAGTTTAAAAAGCTAAGAATACACAACCCATGAGACTTTGAGCTTAATTACATGGTTACATTGTTTAACAATAAATATTTTATTCTTGTGTGTTCACTTCTCTATGATTGTAATCTTTATTTTGTTTCATCCTATATGTCCAATGCTTAATGCATTTATATGCATGCATATGATTGAGGCCATTAATTGTTTAGCTCACTTATCCCAAATAAGTCTACCCTTTCAATTACCTTTGTTAGCCACTTTGAGCCTTTTTATCCCATTTGTTCTATATTTTACCACATTACTACCCTTAAGCGGAAAAATAATTAAATATCCCAATTGAATCTTTGGTTAGTTTAAGATAGGAATTGTGTGTTAATTGAGTATGGGAGAATTGTGGGAACTTGGGTTAATAAGGGAACGTGTCATGATAAAATAATGGGAATTTGGGTACCTACTCATGTAAAAACTAGAAAAAAATTAAAAATCCATGTGCATTGATAAGCTATGTTTATTTCCTTAGTTCTTAATAAAAAAATCCAAAAATATTTATTTAAATAAATAAGGGGACAAAATTACCCCAATTCTAAATTAAATTAAGTTCAAAAAGATCAATGTATATGTGATGCAAGTTAAGAGAAAAGTTGATACATGAGTATGTGAAATATGCAAAAGTGGGGAAATTATGGGTAGCTAGGCGTGATTCTAAAGTTATATAGAGTGTATGTATGTTAGGTGAGAAGCTTAGGTTAACTAAAGATTCAATTTATAACTCACTTAGCCATATATATACACCCTTACCCCTACCTTAGCCCCATTACAACCTTGAAAAGACCTCATGATGTTTGTACTGGTACATTAATTATTGTTGATTGATTAGGTGAAGAACAAAGTTTAGAAAGCATGATTAGAGAAGAGTAGAGTGATTACCCTATACACTTGAGAGACTAGAGTGCATATACACAATCAGTGAGGGTTCAGTGCTTAATTCTATGTTCCCTGCTTTCATGAGCTATCTTCTTACAATGTTACCTGTTTTTACTATATAAATTGAATCAGTGAAATTTGATTTACATTTGTCTTGAAGAGCTTATTTATTTTTAACCAAGCAGACAAGAATCATATAGTTGCATTCATATATATAGGTTGCATTGCATTGCATGAGTCTTACATTTCCCTATTCATTTATATTATCTCCTTTAACTAAGCATGAGGACATGGTAATGTTTAAGTGTGGGGAGGTTGATAAACTATTATTTTATGATTTATATTGTGTTTAATTGAGTGGTTTTATCAAGTCTTTACCTACTTATTCATATGATTAGCATGATATTACAATTCCTTCCCAAAAATTACCCCATAGTTGAAAACTTGCTTCCTAGAGATCTTTTGACTGTGTATTTTAATCCTCCTCTATACCATTCGATGCCGTGATCCGTGTGTTAAGTGTTTCAGACTTCATAGGGCAAGAATGGCTTAGAAAATGGAGAGTGATGAGCGGATAATCTATACGGTTTTTGGCATTGTTTTTAGTATATTTTAGTAGGATCTAGTTACTTTTAGGGATGTTTTTATTAGTTTTTATGCTAAATTCACATTTATGGACTTTACTATGAGTTTGTATGTTTTTCTGTGATTTTAGATATTTTCTGGCTGAAATTGAGGGACTTGAGCAAAAATCAGATTCAGAGGTTGAATAAGGACTGCAGATGCTGTTGGATTCTGACCTCCCTGCACTCAAAGTAGATTTTCTGGAGCTACAGAACTCCAAATGGCGCGCTCTGAATTGCGTTAGAAATTACACATCCAAGGCTTTTCAGCAATATATAATTGTCCATACTTTGATTAATGATAGATGATGTAAACTGGCGTTGAACGCCAGTTCCATGCTGCATTCTGGAGTCAAACGCCAGAAACAGGTTGCAAAGGGGAGTTAAACACTAGAAACACGTTACAAACTGGCGTTCAACTCCAAGATTGACCTCTCCACGTGAAAGCTTCATGCTCAGCTCAAGCATACACCAAGTGGGCCCCGAAAGTGGATTTCTGCATCATTTACTTATCTCTGTAAACCCTAGTAACTAGTTTAGTATAAATAGGACTTCTTACTATTGTATTTAAATCTTTTTTTGGACATCTTTGGATCATCTTTGGAACATCTTTAGTTTTATCTTTAGACTTTTGTGAGGGCTGGCCATTCGGCCATGCCTGAACACTTATCACTTATGTATTTTCAACGGTAGAGTTTCTACACACTATAGATTAAGGTGTGGAGCTCTGCTGTTCCTCATGAATTACTACAAAGTACTACTGTTTTTCTATTCAATTCAACTTATTTCGCTTTTAAGATATCCATTCGCACCCAAGAACATGATGAATGTGATGATTATGTGACGCTCATCATCATTCTCACTTATGAATGTGTGCCTGACAAACACTTCCGTTCTACATGCAAACAAGCTAGAATGAATATCTATTAGATATCTAATACAGGAGACCGAGTCCGAGATATTAGAATCTTCGTGGTATAAGTTAGAACCCATGGATGGCCATTCTTGAGATCCGAAAAGTCTAGACCTTGTCTGTGGTATTCCGAGTAGGATCTGGGAAGGGATGGCTGTGATGAGCTTCAAACTCGTGAGTGCTGGGCGTAGTGACAGACGCAAAAGGATAGTAAATCCTATTCCAGTATGATCGAGAACCGACAGATGATTAGCCGTGCCGTGACAGAGCATTTGGACCTTTTTCACTGAGAGGATGGGATGTAGCCATTGACAACGGTGATGCCCTACATAAAGCTTGCCATGGAAAGGAGTAGGAAGGATTGGATGAAGACAGCAGGAAAGCAGAGGTTCAGAGGGACAAAAGCATCTCTATACGCTTATCTGAAATTCTCACCAATGAATTACATAAGTATCTCTATCCTATTTTAATTATCTTTTAGTACACTATAATCTCTTAATACATTTGAGTCCGCCTGACTGAGATTTACAAGGTGACCATAGCTTGCTTCAAGCCGACAATCTCCGTGGGATCGACCCTTACTCACATAAGGTTTATTACTTGGATGACCCAGTGCACTTGCTGGTTAGTTGTATCGAAGTTGTGAACGAAAAAGAATTTGAAATTAAGAACGTGCGTACTGAGTTTTTGGCGCCGTTGCTAGAGATCACAATTTCGTGCACCAAGTTTTTAGCGCCGTTGCCGGGGATTGTTCGAGTTTGGACAACTGACGGTTCATCTTGTTTCTCAGATTAGGAAATTTTATTTTAATTTTAAGCTTTTTATTTCTTATTTTTGAAAAATACAAAAAAAAATTCTTATTTTTTGTTTTTCCAAATTAATTTTCGAAAAATACAAAAAAATTTACAAAATCATAAAATCAAAAATATTTTGTGTTTCTTGTTTGAGTCTAGAGTCAAGTTTTAAGTTTGGTGTCAATTGCATCCTTTTAATTTTCTAAAAATTATTTTCGAAAATTTCATGCATTGCATTCTTCATGATCTTCAAATTGTTCTTGGCCAGTCTTCTTGTTTGATCTTCATATTTTCTTGTTTTGTGTCTTTTCTTGTTTTTCATATGCATTCTTGAATTATTAATGTCTAAAGAAAAAAAAATTTAAGTTTGGTGTCTTGCATGTTTATCTTTTCTTGAAAATTTTTCAAAAATAAGTTCTTGGTGTTCATCTTGACATTCAAAGTGTTCTTGGTGTTCATCTTGACATTCATAGTGTTCTTGCATGCATCACATGTTTTGATCCAAAATTTTCATGCATTGAGTCTTTTTATTGTTTTTCTCTTTCATCATTAAAAATTCAAAAATAAAAAAATATCTTTCCCTTATTTCACTCATAAATTTCGAAAATTTGGATTGACTTTTTCAAAACTTTTTAAAATCCAATTGTTTCTTATGAGTCAAGTCAAATTTTCAATTTAAAAATCTTATCTTTTTCAAAAATCTTTTTCAAAAATCAAATCTTTTTCATTTTTCTTTCATAATTTTCGAAAATTTCAAATTAATTTTCAAAATCTTTTTCTTATTTTTATTTCATATTTTCGAATTTAATACCAACATTTAATATGATTGATTCAAAAATATTAAGTTGTTACTTGCCTATTAAGAAATGTTCAATCTTTAAATTTTAAAATCATATCTTTTTGTTTCTTGTTAGTCAAGTAATCAACTTTAGTTTTTAAATTTTAAATCATTTCAATTCCTTATCATATCTTTTTTAAATTGACTTTCCAATCTTTTTCAATCAATCTTATCTTTTTGTTTCAATCATATCTTTTTCAATTTCAATCATATCTTTTTCAAAAACAAATTTCAAATCTTTTTCAATCAATCATATCTTTTTGTTTCAATCATATCTTTTTCAAAACTGCCCAACTAACTCTTTACCTCTAATTTTCGAAAATTTCTTCCCTCTTTTTCAAAATTTCATTTTAATTAACTAATTGTTTTAATTTTAATTTAATTTCAATTTTAATTTTCGAATTTTAACTTTAATCTTAAAATATTTTTATTTTATTTTGTTTAATTTTCGAATTTCCCTCTCTCTCATCTCCTTCTATTTATTTATTCATCTACTAACACTTCTCTTCCACTCAAAATTCGAACCCCATCTCCCTCTCTGTGTTCGAGTTTTTCTCTTCTCCTTCTCATATTCTTCTCTTCTTCTACTCACATAAAGGAACCTCTCTCTACTGAGGCAAAGAGGATCCCTATTATTTTCTGTTCTCTTCTTTTTCATATGAGCAGGAACAAGGATAAGAACATTCTTGTTGAAGCTAATCCTGAACCTGAAAGGACTCTGAAGAGGAAGCTAAGGGAAGCTAAAGCACAACTCTCTGGAGAAAATCTGACAGAAATTTTTGAAAAATAAGAAGATATGGCCGAAAATAATAACAATGCAAGGAGGATGCTTGGTGACTTTACTGCACCTAATTCTAATTTACATGGAAGAAGCATCTCAATCCCTGCCATTGGAGCAAACAATTTTGAGCTTAAACCTCAATTAGTTTCTCTGATGCAACAGAACTGCAAGTTTCATGGACTTCCATCCGAAGATCCTTTTCAGTTCTTAACTGAATTCATGCAGATCTGTGATACTGTTAAGACCAATGGGGTTGATCCCGAGGTCTACAGGCTTATGCTTTTCCCATTTGCTGTAAGAGATAGAGCTAGAATATGGTTGGACTCCCAACCTAAGGATAGCCTGAACTCTTGGGATAAGCTGGTCACGGCTTTCTTAGCCAAGTTCTTTCCTCCTCAAAAGCTTAGTAAGCTTAGAGTGGATGTTCAAACCTTCAGACAGAAAGAAGGAGAATCTCTCTATGAAGCTTGGGAGAGATATAAGCAACTGACCAAAAAGTGTCCTGCTGACATGCTTTCAGAATGGACCATTCTGGATATATTCTATGATGGTCTGTCTGAATTATCAAAGATGTCACTAGACCATTCTGTAGGTGGATCCATTCACCTAAAGAAAACGCCTGCAGAAGCTCAAGAACTCATTGACATGGTTGCTAATAACCAGTTCATGTACACTTCTGAGAGGAATCCTGTAAGTAATGGGACGCCTCAGAAGAAGGGAGTTCTTAAAATTGATACTCTGAATGCCATTTTAGCTCAGAATAAAATATTGACTCAGCAAGTCAATATGATTTCTCAGAGTCTGAATGGAATGCAAGCTGCATCCAACAGTACTCAAGAGGCATCTTCTGAGGAAGAAGCTTATGATCCTGATAACCCTGCAATAGCAGAGGTAAATTACATGGGTGAACCTTATGGAAACACCTATAATTCATCATGGAGAAATCATCCAAATTTCTCATGGAAGGATCAACAAAAGCCTCAACAAGGCTTTAATAATGGTGGAAGAAAGAGGCTCAGCAATAGAAAGCCTTTTCCATCATGTTCTCAGCAACAGACAGAGAACTCTGAAAAAAATACCTCTAATTTAGCAAACTTAGTCTCTGATCTGTCCAAGGCCACTCTAAGTTTCATGAGCGAAACAAGGTCCTCCATAAGAAATTTGGAGGCACAAGTGGGCCAGCTGAGTAAGAAAATCACTGAAACACTTCCTAGTACTCTCCCAAGCAATACAGAAGAGAATCCAAAGAGAGAGTGCAAGGCCATTGATATAACAATCATGGCCGAACCTACAAGGGAGGGAAAGGACGTGAACCCCAGTGAAGAAGACCTCCTGGGACGTTCAGAGATCAATAAGGAGTTTCCCTCTGAGGAACCAAAGGACTCTGAGGCTCATCTGGAGACCATAGAAATTCTATTAAACCTCCTTATGCCATTCATGAGCTCTGATGAATATTCTTCTTCTGAAGAGAATGAGGATGTTACTGAAAAGCAAGTTGCTAAGTACCTTGGTGCAATTATAAAGCTAAATGCTAAATTATTTGGTAATGAGACTTGGGAAGATGAACCTCCCTTGCTCATCAATGAACTAAGTGATCTGGATCAACTGACATTGCCTCAGAAGAAACAGGATCCTGGAAAGTTCTTAATACCTTGTACCATAGGCACCATGACCTTTGAGAAGGCTCTGTGTGACCTTGGGTCAGGGATAAACCTCATGCCACTCTCTGTAATGGAGAAACTGGGAATCTTTGAGGTGCAAGCTGCCAGAATCTCATTAGAAATGGCAGACAACTCAAGAAAATAGGCTTATGGACAAGTAGAGGACATGCTAGTAAAGGTTGAAGGCCTTTACATCCCTGCTGATTTCATAATCCTAGACACTGGGAAGGATGAGGATGAATCCATCATCCTTGGAAGACCTTTCCTAGCCACAGTAGGAGCTATGATAGATGTTAACAGAGGAGAATTAGTCCTTCAATTGAAGGGTGACTACCTTGTGTTTAAGGCCCAAGGCTATCCATCTGTAACAATGGAGAGGAAGCATGAAAAGCTTCTCTCAATACAGAGTCAAACAAAGCCCCCATAATCAAACTCTAAGTTTGGTGTCGGGAGGCCCCAGCCAAACTCTAAGTTTGGTGTTGAATCTCCACATCCAAACTCTAAGTTTGGTGTTGGGAGTCTATAAAATTGACCTGATCACCTGTGTAGCTCCGTGAGAGCCCCTGTCAAGCTATTGACATTAAAGAAGCGCTTGTTGGGAGGCAACCCAATTTTTATTTATTTAATTCTACTTTTATTTTTATTGTTCTTTTATATTTTATTAGGTTCATGATCATGTGGAGTCACAAAATAAATACAAAAATTAAAAATAGAATCAAAAACAGCAGAAGAAAAATCACACCCTGGAGGAAGGACTTTCTGGCGTTTAAACGCTAGTAAGGAGCATTTGGCTGGCGTTCAACGCCAGAACAGAGCATGGATCTGGCGTTGAATGCCAGAAACAAGCAACATCCTGGCGTTTAAACGCTAGGAATACACCCTGAGAAGTGCTGGTGCTGAACGCCAGAAATAAGCATGAAGCTGGCGTTCAACGCCAGAAACATGCTGCACATGGGCGTTGAACGCCCAGAACAAGCATCACTTCGGCGTTTAAATGCCAGAAATGCATGCAAAGGCATTTTGCATGCCTAATTGGTGCAGGGATGTAAATCCTTGACACCTCAGGATCTGTAGACCCCACAGGATCACTTCAGGAATTGTGGACCCCACAGGATCCCCACCTACCTCCACTCATATTCTCCCCTGTTCTCATTCATCCTCTCTTCCCAATAAACACCCTTCCCCAAAACCCTTCACCAATCACCTCAATCTCTCTTCCCTATTACCACCTACCACCACTCACATCCATCCACTCTTCCCCATAAACCCCACATACCTTCAAAATTCAAAATCATTTTCCCACCCAAACCCACCCACTATGGCCGAACCTACTCCCTCTCCCCTCACTATATAAACCCCTCCATCCCTCCTTCATTTTCACACCACACAACCCTATCCCCTCTATCTTGGCCGAATACACCTCCCCCTCACTCTCCTCCATATCTTCTCTTCTTCTTCTTCTTTTCTTTTTTCTCTTGCTCGAGGGCGAGCAATATTCTAAGTTTGGTGTGGTAAAAGCATAAGCTTTTTATTTTTCCATTACCATTGATGGCACCTAAGACCGAAGAAACCTCTAGAAAAGGGAAAGGAAAGACAAAAGCTTCCACCTCCGAGTCATGGGAGATGGAAAGATTCATCTCCAAAGCCCATCAAGACCACTTCTATGATGTTGTGGCCAAGAAGAAGGTGATCCCCGATGTCCCTTTCAAACTCAAGAAAAATGTGTATCCGGAGATCCGACATGAGATCCAAAGAAGAGGTTGGGAAGTCCTAACCAATCCTATTCAACAAGTCAAAATCCTAATGGTTCAAGAGTTCTATGCAAACGCATGGATCAGTAGGAACCATGATCAAAGTGTGAACCCGAATCCAAAGCATTGGCTCACCATGGTTCGGGGGAAATACTTAGATTTTAGTCTGGAGAATGTAAGGTGGCGTTCAACCTACCAATGATGGAAGAAAATGCACGCTCCTACACAAAAAGAGTCAACTTTGATCAAAGGTTGGACCAAGTCCTCATGGACATATGTGTAGAAGGAGCTCAATGGAAGATTGACTCAAAAGGCAAACCGGTTCAGCTGAGAAGATTGGACCTTAAGCCTGTAGCTAGAGGATGGGGGAGTTCATTCAATGCTCAATCATTCCCACTAGCAACCGGTCTGAAGTTACTATAGACCGGGCCATCATGATCCATAGTACCATGATTGGGGAGGAAGTAGAAGTTCATGAGATTATACCTCAAGAACTCTAAAAGGTGGCTGACAAGTCTTCCACTATGGCAAGGTTGGCCTTCCCTCACCTCATTTCCCATCTATGCAATTTGGCTGGGATTGACATAGAGGGAGATATCCTCATTGATGAGGACAAGCCCATCACTAAGAAAAGGATGGAGCAAACAAGAGAGCCTATTCATGGATCTCAAGAGACGCATGAAGAAGCTCATCACCAAGAAATTCCTGAGATGCCTCAAGGGATGCACTTTCCTCCACAGAATTTTTGGGAGCAAATCAACAACTCCCTAGGAGAATTAAATTCCAACATGGGACAACTAAGGGTGGAACATCAAGAGCAGTCCATCATCCTCCATGAAATTAAAGAAGATCAAAGAGCAATGAGGGAGGAGCAACAAAGACAAGGAAGAGACATAGAAGAGCTCAAGGACATCATTGGTTCCTCAAGAAGAAAATGCCACCATCACTAAGGTGGACTCATTCCTTGTTCTTAAATTTTCTGTTTTTCGTTTTTATGTTAAACGTTTATCTATATTTGTGTCTTATTACATGATCATTAGTATTCAAGTGTCTATGCCTTAAAGTAGTGAATATGAATCCATCACCTCTCTTGAATGAAAAATGTTTTAATTACAAAAGAATAAGAAGTACATGGTTTCAAATTCATCCTTGAAACTAGTTTAATTATTTTGATGTGGTGACAATACTTTTTGTTTTCTGAATGAATGCTTGAACAGTGCATATGTCTTTTGAAATTGTTGTTTATGAATGTTAAATATGTTGGCTCTTGAAGAATAAGGAAAAAGGAGAAATGTTATTTGATAATCTGAAAAATCATAAAATTGATTCTTGAAGCAAGAAAAAGCAGTGAATATACAAAAGCTTGCGAAAAAAAATGGCGAAAAAAATAGAAAGAAAAAAAAAAGAAAAAGCAAGCAGAAAAAGCCAATAGCCCTTAAAACCAAAAGGCAAGGGTAAATAAAAAGGATCCAAGGCTTTGAGCATCAGTGGATAGGAGGGCCTAAAGGAATAAAATCCTGGCCTAAGCGGCTAAACCAAGCTGTCCCTAACCATGTGCTTGTGGCGTGAAGGTGTCAAGTGAAAACTTGAGACTGAGCGGTTAAAGTCAAGGTCCAAAGTAAAAAAAGAGTGTGCTTAAAAACCTTGGACACCTCTAATTGGGGACTTTAGCAAAGCTGAGTCACAATCTGAAAAGGTTCACCCAGTTATGTGTCTGTGGCATTTATGTATCCGGTGGTAATACTGGAAAACAAAGTGCTTAGGGCCACGGCCAAGACTCATAAAGTAGCTGTGTTCAAAAATTAACATAATGGACTAGGAGAATCAATAACACTATCTGAATTCTAAGTTCCTATAGATGCCAATCATTCTGAACCTCAATGGATAAAGCGAGATGCCAAAACTATTACAGAGGCAAAAAGCTACAAGTCCCGCTCATCTGATTGGAGCTAAGTTTCATTGATATTTTGGAATCTATAGTATATTCTTTTCTTTTTATCCTGTTTGATTTTCAGTTGCTTGGGGACAAGCAACAATATAAGTTTGGTGTTGTGATGAGCGGATAATTTATACGCTTTTTGGTATTGTTTTTAGTATATTTTTAGTAGGATCTAGTTACTTTTAGGGATGTTTTTATTAGTTTTTATGCTAAATTCACATTTCTGGACTTTACTATGAGTTTGTGTATTTTTCTGTAATTTCAGATATTTTCTGGCTGAAATTGAGAGACTTGAGCAAAAATCAGATTCAGAGGTTGAAGAAGGACTGCAGATGCTATTAGATTCTGACCTCCCTGCCCTCAAAGTGAATTTTCTGGAGCTACAAAACTCTAAATGGTGCGATCTCAATTGCGTTGGAAAGTAGACATCCAGGGCTTTCCAGCAATATATAATAGTCCATACTTTGATTAAGGATAGAGGATGTAAATTGGCATTGAACGCCAGTTCCATGCTGCATTCTAGAGTCAAACGCCAGAAACAGGTTGCAAAGTGGAGTTAAACGCCAGAAACACGTTACAAACTGGCGTTCAACTCCAAGAATGACCTCTCCACGTGAAAGCTTCATGCTCAGCCCAAGAACATACCAAGTAGGCCCCGGAAGTGGATTTTTGCATCATTTACTTATCTCTGTAAACCCTAGTAACTAGTTTAGTATAAATAGGACTTTTTACTATTGTATTTAAATCTTTTTTTGAACATCTTCGGATCATCTTTGGAACATCTTTAGTTTTATCTTTAGACTTTTGTGAGGGCTGGCCATTCGGCCATGCCTGAACACTTATCACTTATGTATTTTCAACGGTAGAGTTTCTACACACCATAGATTAAGGTGTGGAGCTCTGCACCTTATGAATTAATACAAAGTACTACTGTTTTTCTATTCAATTCAACTTATTCTGCTTCTAAGATATCCATTCACACCCAAGAAGATGGTGAATGTGATGATTATGTGACGCTCATCATCATTCTCACTTATGAACGCGTGCCTGACAAACACTTCCGTTCTACATGCAAACAAGCTAGAATGAATATCTCTTAGATATCTAATACAGGGGACCGAGTCTAAGATATTAGAATCTTCATGGTATAAGTTAGAACCCGTGGATGGCCATTCTTGAGATCCGGAAAGTCTAAACCTTGTCTGTGGTATTCCGAGTAGGATCTGGGAAGGGATGACTGTGACGATCTTCAAACTCGCGAGTGCTGGGCGTAGTGACAGACGCAAAAGAATAGTAAATCATATTCCAGTATGATCGAGAACCGACAGATGATTAGCCGTGCCGTGACAGAGCATTTGGACCTTTTTCACTGAGAGGATGGGATGTAGCCATTGACAACGGTGATGCCCTACATAAAGCTTGCCATGGAAAGGAGTAGGAAGGATTGGATGAAGACAGCAGGAAAGCAGAGGTTCAGAGGGACAAAAGCATCTCTATACGCTTATCTGAAATTCTCACCAATGAATTACATAAGTATCTCTATCCTATTTTAATTATCTTTTAGTACACTATAATCTCTTAATACATTTGAATCCGCCTGACTGAGATTTACAAGGTGACCATAGCTTGCTTCAAGCCGACAATCTCCGTGGGATCGACCCTTACTCACGTAAGGTTTATTACTTGGACGACCCAGTGCACTTGCTGGTTAGTTGTATCGAAGTTGTGAACGAAAAAGAATTTGAAATTAAGAACGTGCGTACTGAGTTTTTGGCAACGTTGCTAGAGATCACAATTTCGTGCACCAAATTTTTAGCGCCGTTGCCGGGGATTGTTCGAGTTTGGACAACTGACGGTTCATCTTGTTGCTCAGATTAGGCAATTTTATTTTAATTTTAAGCTTTTTATTTCTTATTTTTGAAAAATACAAAAAAAATTCTTCTTTTTTGTTTGTCCAAATTAATTTTCGAAAAATACAAAAAAATTTACAAAATCATAAAATCAAAAATAAGAAATAAGCTTGCAAAAATGGAAGGAACATAAGAAACCAAGGAGATGACCAGCGAACAATGACGCAAGCGCACGCCTCACGCGAACGTGCGAAATGGAAAAAATCGCAGCGACGCGGACGCGTGCCTGACGCAAACGCGTGGATTGGAATATGCACGAATGACGCAAACGCGTGGACAACGCGAACGTGTGACAAGGAAAATCGCTGAATGACGCGAACGCGTGGACGACGTGTACGCGTGACCTGCGTGATCTGCAGAAATAACAGAATTCGCTAGGGGCGATTTCGGGCCGCGTTTCGACTCAGTTTTCGACCCAGAAACACAGACTAAAGCTAGGGAACATACAGAGACTCATCACGCATCCACACACATTCATATTCATCGATATTAGGATTACTCTTAGTTTTTAGATCTGATTCTAGATTTGCATTACATTCATAGTTTATGCTTTTGCTTGGATTTTGGATGCTGAGAGTCATTACCTCCGTTAAAGACATTACTTTAGTTTGTTTCCTTATTCCTCTACTTTTATTCATTGCTCATTGACTCTATTCAATTAAGTATGTTACATTTTGAATTTATCAATATATAGAGTTATTTTTATTTTTAATTATTTTTTATTCTCTATTTAATTTTAATTAATTATATCTTTTTATATTTTTGTGATTATTAATTTCATGTCAATGGATTAGATCCTCTACTTGACATAGGGGTTGATTAAGAGGAGACACATGAGTTGGAATGCTCAAGTGCCTAGTTAAATTGGACGTTGTTGGCTAATTCTGTACCTGCTAACGCTGGACCTTCCTAAGGGAGAGGACTAGGATTTGCGGGTAAGAGTTAGTTCAATCACTATACTTTCCTTTATTCAGTAAGGGTTAACCAAGTGAGAACAACAACCTCTTTACACTACACTTGAGAGGATTCAAACAAGGATAGGACTTTCACTCAATTATTCCCCCAGTCAAGGCCTTCTATTTAGAATATCCATAATTATTCTTAGTTTATTTTTATTGCTTTAATTTACAATCACTTTTAATTACTCATAATCCAACTCAAACTTTCTGGAATTTTTCTGCTTAATAAACTAGCACTCTTTCCAACAACTCGTTGGGAGACGACCTGGACTCATACTCCCAGTATTTTTATTTCTAAAATTTGTGACAACCCTTTTTTAAATTGGTGAGGCAGATCTTAGCTGGTTAAGAGCTACACGTGCAACGCTATTCTCTTATTTGGAATCTCTTAATTGGTTAACTTCTGCCACGCATCAATTTTTGGCGCCATTACTGGGGAGTTGCAATAGTGTGCTAAATTATTAATTAGTGTACATATTTTTATTTTTATTTTTATTTGCATATTTTATTTTTATTTCTGTTACTATGAGCTTCATGTCTTTCTCATTGAATGACGCGTTCATTGCCTGATCCGAGTTTAGTCCCACTTGACCTTGAAATTGAAAGAACTCTTTCACATATTAGACAAACTCGACGTCGGTTAGCCTCTGAGGGTGGTGAAGTGATTGTTATCGATTCACCAGTCTCATCTGAGGGCGAATCTGAACCGCCATCTGAGAGCGAGACAAGCTCATTTACTACTGATTCAGTTGATTCACGTGCAGTTGACATGGCAGCACCTAGGAGAATTACCCTCCAGGAGGCAGGAGCCCCAGACTTCACACTGCAACCGTATCAAGTGCATCACCCAACTCTGGCTGCAGATTTTGAACTAAAGATTGCACTAATCAACTTGATGCCCAAGTTTCATGGCTTACCTGCTCAAGAGCCTATTAAGCACCTTCAGAATTTCCAGACAGCCTGTTCTACTGTTAGGCGTCATGGTGCAGATGAAACTTCTATTCTGTTAACCGCCTTCCCGTTTTCTCTTGAGGGAAAGGCGAGGGAGTGGTACTACACTCAACCTGAAGCGACTGTTACTAACTGGGATACGCTTAGAAGAGAATTTTTGGAAAAATACTTTCCAGCTAAAGTTACTGATAAATTGAGGAAAGAGATTTCAATGATTATTCAAGGCAAATTCGAGACTCTCTACGAATATTGGGAGCACTTCAACAATCTCCTGGACGCATGTCCCCATCACATGATTGATAGACTAGTATTGATCAACTACTTCACTCAAGACATGAACCCCCAGGATAAGACTACACTGGAAGGTGCTAGTAATGGTTCTTTGAAAAAGTACAAAACCGCAGATGAAGCATGGCAGCTGATCAGCGACTTAGCTGAGTCCACTAGGAATCACAGACAGAGGCGCAACCATCCCAAGGCTGTTGCCGAAGTTTCTTCTAGCATTGAAACTACTGCTCTCACACAAAGTATATGTGAAATGACCAACCTACTGAAGCAGAAGTAGTTGAACCAACAATAACAAGCTCAACCTCACCCACCACAACAAAGCCAACACTTGGTTCCATAAAGAGTATGCGGGATCTGTGCTGATTACAGTCATTATACTGATGAATGTCTGCAGCTCCAAGAAGATAACACTGTGGCAGCCACTCACAATTTCTATGATCGCCCGAATCAAGGACACAATCAACAAGGTGGCAACTACAACCAAGGTGGCAACTATAACCATGGATGGCAGGACAACTCCAATCAAGGCTGGAAGGATAATTCTAACCATGGCTAGAGGGACAACTATAACAGAGGAGGCAGAGACAATAATGGAAACCAGAGGTAGAATAACAACACCAACAACAGATAGAAGAATCAGAACCAACCTTACAGAGCACCTCACCTAAGACAATCAGAAGGAACCCAGCACAACCAACAACAAGTTCCTCAGATCACTTATTCTAATCCCTCATCAAATGACGAGATGCTCCGTTCTCTTACGCAAGGACAACAGGACATGCAGACACAGTTGAACTCTGGTCTGAATGGCTTGACTGCCACTTTACAAGCTCTCGTCTCCCGGATGGATTCCTCACTTAATTCCACACATCAACCTTCAAGCTCTAGTAAAATTCCTTCTCAACCACTGCCTAATCCCAAGGGTGGCATCAACGCCATCACTTTGAGGTCCGGAACCACATTGCAGGAGAGGAACCATGAGGAGCCAAGCCCACCAGAACACGTGCCAGCAGAGGATGTGGTGGATGTGGAAGATGCTGAAGAGGAAGAGGACGTACAAGACATTGTTGAAGAAGAAGAAGTTCAACCACAGAATGAAGCACCAAGGGATACAGAAGCTGCAAATCACGCCCTCCCTATCCCCTTTCCACAAATCACAAGGAAGCCGAGGAAGCAGATGGAACTTGACCCCAAAATGGTAGAAATATTCTAAAAGGTTAAGGTAACTATTCCCCTTTTTGATGTTATTCAACAGGTACCTAAATATGCAAAGTTTCTAAAGGATTTTTGCATGCATAAAGATAAGATTAATGAATTAGAAAATATTCCTTTAGGTAGTTCTATATCTGCTTTAATGGGAGGTATACCTAAAAAATGTAGTGATCAAGGTCCATGTATGGTTAATTGTACCATTGGAGGTGTGATATTTTCTGACTGTTTGTGTGATTTAGGAGCATGTGTTAGTATAATGCCTTTGTCTATATATGATACTTTGAGGCTCCCACCCTTAAAAAGGTCGGCAGCTCGTTTTGTGTTAGCAGATAAAAGCATTATTACAGTAGTTGGAATTGCTGAAGATGTATTAGTGAGCATTAAGGGGCTCACATTTCCTATTGACTTCTATATCCTGGAAATGCCCCCTAATGACTTAGGAAGACCATCATCAATCCTTCTTGGAAGATCATTTCTGAAAACTTCAAAGTTCAAGCTGGATGCATTCTCAGGAACTTACTCCTTTGAGATAGATGGCAAAACAGTGAGTTTCAGTTTAAATGAAGCTATGAAGCACCCTCCGGAAGACCATTCTATCTTCTAATGCGACATTATTGATGAAACCGTAGCTGAAGTGCACCAGGAAGACTTAGAAGAGAAGTACATGGAGCAAGGTCCAAGTGTGGGGACACTTTCTGAAAACAATGAGAACACTTTACCATTATCAATAGCCCCAGATGATCCAGAGCCTAGTTATGAGCAAAAATTGGAACTAAAACCCCTTCCTCCACACCTCAAATACGCTTACCTTGAGGACAAGCAGAAGTTCCCAGTTATCATTGCAAGGGAACTCACTTCTCAACAAGAAGAACAGCTACTCAGAGTGCTGAGAAAACATAAGAAAGCAATTGGATGGAGCTTGGCGGATATAGTAGGCATTAGCCCTCAAGTTTGTGAACACAGAATATTCTTAGAAGAAGGAGCAAAGCCTGTCCGTCAACCTCAAAGAAGATTGAATCCCACCATCTTAGAAGTTGTCAAGAAAGAAGGGACCAGGCTACTTGAAGCAGATATCATTTACCCCATCTCAGATAGCGAATGGATCAGTCCAGTACAAGTGGTTCCCAAGAAGACTGGAGTCACAACAGTAAGAAATGAGAATGGAGAGCTCCTGACAACTAGAGTGCAGATATCATGAAGAGTTTGCATTGACTATAGGCGTCTCAACCAAGCTACTCCCAAGGATCACTACCCCTTGTCATTCATTGATCAGATGCTTGATCACCTGTCAGGTAAATCCCATTATTGTTTTTTAGATGGTTATACAGGATATTTTCAGATTCATATAGCTCCTGAAGATCAGGAAAAGACTACTTTTTCATGTCCCTTTGGAACATATGCTTATAAAAGAATGCCTTTTGGTTTATGCAATGCACCAGCTACTTTCCAAAGATGCATGATGAGTCTTTTCTCTGATCTCATTGAGAACTGTATGGAAGTTTTTATGAATGATTTTAGTATAAATGGTGATTCATTTAGCCTTTGCTTGGATAGTTTTTCGAAAGTATTAGACAGGTGTATCAGTACCAACCTTGTATTAAATTTAGAAAAATGTCACTTTATGGTAAAATAAGAAATTGTACTAGGACATGTTGTGTCTAATACTGGCATTTCTGTAGATCCAGCAAAGGTGGATGTTATTTCTAGTTTACCTTACCCCTCCTCTGTGAGGGAAGTCCATTCGTTCCTTGGCCACGCAGGTTTTTACAGGAGATTTATTAAGGACTTCAGTAAGGTAGCAGTGCCTTTATCCAGATTGCTACAGAAGGATATTGACTTCGAGTTCAGTGAAAGCTGTATGCAAGCGTTTGATAAGCTGAAGATCACCCTGACTCAAGCTCCAATTGTGAGAGGACCAGACTGGAGCCAGCCATTTGAAATCATGTGTGATGCTTCCAACCATGCAGTAGGAGCGGCGCTGGCTCAGCGCGAAGGTGAGGATCCTTTTGTAATCGCCTATGCATCTAAGACTTTAGACGCTGCTCAATCTAATTACACTACTACTGAAAAAGAGCTTCTAGCTATTGTTTTTGCTCTGGATAAATTCTGAGCCTATTTACTTGGTACTAAGGTTGTAGTGTACTCAGACCATGCAGCTCTAAAATATTTATTAGCTAAAAAGGAGTCCAAACCAAGGCTAATACGTTTGATACTGATGCTGCAAGAATTTAATTTAGAAATTAAGGAAAGGAGTTTAAACCAGAATTTAGTGGCAGATCACTTGAGTCGCCTTGAGCACATTAAGGATGACTCCACTCCTATAAATGATAATTTCCCATTTGATAGCTTACAAGCAGTATCTGAAGTAGTTCCTTGGTATGCACCTGTAGCTAATTATCTAGTTAGCCACAATTTTCCTCCAAACTTTACTAAGCATAAGAGAGACAAGCTGAAAAGCGAGTCCAAATATTATATATGGGATGATCCATATTTATAGAGATGTGGTGCCGACCAGGTAACTAGACGATGTGTGCCTCAATCAGAATTCCAGTCCATTTTAGAGGCTTGCCACTCATCTGAGAGTGGAGGACATTTTGGCCTGCAAAGAACAGCTAGAAAAATTCTAGACAGTGGATTCTGGTGGCCTACTCTTTTTAAAGACACTGCTGAATTTTGTAAATCTTGTTTCCCATGCCAAAGGTTTAGTAATATATCCAAGAGGGATGAGATGCCTCAACAGATTATGCTTTTCTGTGAAATTTTCGACGTTTGGGGCATTGACTTCATGGGTCCATTTTCAAATTCTAATGGTTACATTTATATATTGTTAGCTGTAGACTATGTTTCTAAATGGGTGGAAGCAATTCCTACCCGTATTGATGATGCTAACACTGTTGTTTCCTTTGTTAGAAACCATATTATTTACCGTTTTGGATCACCACGAGCAATCGTGAGCGATCAAAGAACCCACTTTTGTAACAGGAGACTAATAGGATTGCTGAAGAAGCATGGGATAGTTCACAAGGTAGCAACAGCTTACCATCCCCAGAGAAATCAAGCGTATTCTAGAGAAGATAGTAAAACCTCATAGGAAGGACTAGAGTGCCAGGTTACAAGATGCACTCTGGGCATATAGAACAGTGTACAAGACACCCATTGGGATGAGCCCCTTCTGCTTGGTATACGAAAAGGCTTGCCACCTTCCAGTGAAGGTGGAACACAAGGCTTTCTAGGCTGTGAGGGAGTGCAACATGAATCTTGAGAAAGCTGGTGCTGAGAGAAAGCCGCAACTAGCAGAACTAGAAAACCTTCGCCTAGAAGCATATGACAACTCCAGGCGTTACAAGGAGAAAATGAAGGCTGTCCATGACAAACACATTAAAAGGAGAGAATTCAGACCAGGGGAGTTAGTCCTTTTATATAACTCCAGACTGAGGCTTATGCTAGGCAAACTGAGATCAAGATGGGAAGGCCCATACAGAGTAGAAAAGGCACAGCCATACGGAGTTTTCCACCTGCGTCATCCTACTAGCTCCAAATTTCTGAAGGTCAACGGACATCGCCTGAAGCTTTATCATGGTGAGAAGATGAAGGATCACAAAGAACTAGAGGTCTTCGTCTTGGAGGACCCACCAACAGTAACAGAATGAGCCTGAAGAGCGTCCAACTTAAGGACGTAAAAGCAAAGTGCTAGGTGGGAGACAACCCACCATGGTATGATTGTTCCGTTTCAGTCTTAGCTTTATTTTCACTTTATTTTTATTTGGATGAGTTATCAAAATACCTATTCTACCCTTATCCCTTTATAAAATCTCTAATCCTAATCCTAAAAATCTCTAATTTTTGCCCTAATTTCACTAAACATAGACATGCTTACAGAAAGGGGAAATCAGAGTACAAGAGAGAAGAAGAAGAGATGTGTAAGAATCTAAAATAATTAACCGATTAATTAACGTAAAATAATAACAAATTAATTGCCCGAAATATGTTCAAAAATTTAATATGTTAATTTAAAAGTTTAGAGGTGATATTTGAATTCAATTAATTTTTTGAGTGAGAAAATGTAATTTTCTGCGAAAAATTGCGTAAAAACGCGTACCGATAAATTAGCCGGCAGTATCGGCTTAAGTCTGTCCGATACTGTGTGAGGATAATAAAAACGATAGAAAAACTTAGAAAATTAATTAAAGTTGAAAATCGAGCACTAATTCTAAAGTTTTGTCCCAAAGTTGGGCCAAATAGGACAAAAATACTAACGGATTAGACCGGGTCTAAATTGGGTCCAAGCCCCACATATAGATACCCAAAAACAAAGCCAATTCAGCTCATAACTCATCAAACACACTAACCTAGCAGCTGCCAAGTGAGAAGAAAGGAGAGCCACCAAACATTATTCACATCCATCTTAAATCGATCATAACTCGAGCAATGTACTCCGATTCGCATCCCATTTGTAGCCACGCGAAGCTCTCACCGAGTCTGTCAGTTCTAACCAAGCTTTTCTAGTAAGGTTTTAAGTTTCATACTCCCTTTTTCTACCCTAAGTGAATTTCAAATTTTAGATTTGGTTTTTGAGTGAATTTTTGTGATTTGGTTATTTAGGTACCAACGATTAGTGAGGAATTATTGGATTTCATCCTCAATCTCTTGTTAAGGTAAGGTTTCCCAAAAATCCTTGTAGTTTGATATATTGTGAATTCTAGGTATTCATGTTGGTGATATTGATATGTATAGCTTGAAATTTGGTGACTTTTGGAAGTGGTATTGGTGATTGAAAGCTTGTTGGATTCAAATCTTGGTGTTTTGTGCATATTGAAAATCGACCAAGGTATGATTTCGGTTTTCTCTATGTAATATGTAATGTTTCGTGAAACTTAGGTTAGTGGACCTTAAGATAAGTTTGAATTGTTGATGATGCATGATGATTATTGATGATTGTGTTGATTTGATGAATTTTGATGGTGTTGATTGGTGTTTGAGAATGAACGTTGATGATGATAGTGAATATGGATTATTATGGTTGATATTGATACACAATTGTTGGTGATAGTAGATGTTAATGATGATTGAATTGAGAAATAAGAAATTTAAATGGAATTGATTTGTAGTGATGATGCTTTATGATGATAATGTTGATAGAGATCTAAGTAAAAATTGTGAGATTGAAGGGTTTTGATAGCTATATGATTGAGAATTGGTTGGAGAGTGTTTACTATGGATAATTGGGTATGTTTAAATTGGTTTTGGTTTTAGAGTTTTGAAAATTAGAGAACATTGTTGATTTTTGTAAAACTTTGTTTTTGACAAACTTTGCCGAGGCATAACTCCCCCCTCCCCTCGGACCCCCATATTTTATGAAACTTAATTTTTATAAAAGTTAGATCCGAGAGCATTAAGACGTTCGAAGAACAGACGAAAAATATTTTAAAACAAAAAAGTTATGTGAATCTGAAGTTCGGTATAAAAATCTAAATTCTGCAACTTTACAAAATTTTCAAAAAATAAAGAGAAAAATTAAGCTAAGAATTTCAAAAATAATGAGAAAAATAAATGGGAAAAATAAAATAAAGAAACTAAGGGAACACCAAACTTAATTTCGGAATTAAGGAAAAATTTTAAATAATTTAAACTAAATTTTTGAAAAGTTAAATGACAAAATTAAACAAAATTAAAGCAAAAACATTTGATCTATGCATTTAAGCAACGATTAGTTATCAATCACACTCAATCCCCAGCAACGGCGCAAAAAACTTAGTGCGAATTTTGAAAATCACAAACTAATCGGCAAGTGTACCGAGTCGTACCAAGTAATACCTCAGGTAAGTGAGGGTCAATTGATAAACCACTATTTTGCAATTTATTTTGTACAGAATTGACTGGATTTTATCCATTATTCTCACACTTATGCATACAATTTACATGTTTTACATTTTCCTTCCTAATTTTGTGCTATGATTGAAAGCGTGCTTCTTTGGCCTTAAATTCACTAATTTTAATCCTCTCTTATTACCATTCGATGTCGTGATATGTTTGTTAAGTGTTTTCAGGGTTTATAGGGCAGGAATGGCTTATAGGATGGAAAGGAAGCATGCAAAAATGGAAGGAACACAAGAAATTGAGAATTTCAGAAGCTGGTAGCGACGCGCAGGCATGGACGACGCGCACGCATGACTGGTGCAGCAGACAAATGACGCGCACGCATGGATGACGCGTACGCATGACTAGGAATTTTTTCAGCGACGCGTACGCATGGCCGACGCATACACGTGACAAAGCGTCACGTGCTACAGATATCAGAATTCGCTGGGGGCAATTTCTGGACTACTTTAGAGCCAGTTTCAGGCCTAAAATTACTGATTAGAGGCTGCAGAGTGGAGCTGGAAGGGGAGTCAATCATTCATAATTTCATTCATACAATTTTAGGTTTCAGATGTAGGTTTCTAGAGAGAGAGAGGCTCTTTCCTCTCTCTAGGCTTTAGGGTTTTTAGTTGTAGTTCTTTTCAAATTTAGATTTCTACCTTCTTTTAATTTGATTTTCTCTTACTTTTATTTGTTCTAGCACTTTAGTTATCTACTTCCCTTATTGATTCCTTTATTTTGCTAATTTATTTTATGAGTTCATGTGTTGCTCTCAATTTTTATTAATGCAATTTATGTTTCATGTTTCTTATTGTTTAATTGCTTTGTTATGGTTATTTCTTTGCTTTGGTTAGTCTTGTCAATTTTCTATGCTTTTAATTTGTGTCTTCCAAGTGTTTGATAAAATGCTTGGTTGGATTTTAAATTAGATTTTTATGTTCTTAACTTGGATTTATCAATTAGAGACTCTTGAGTTATCAAAATTCTTTTGTTGATTGGTGATTGAGACTTGCTGGTTGGCTTAGACTTCACTAAATCTAGTCTTTGATTAGGACTTGTGAACTTAAATTGATTTTACTCACTTGACTTTCCTTAATTGTTAGAGGTTAACTAAGTGAAAGCAAAAGGCAATTACCATCACAATTGATGATGATAATGAGGATAGAAATTCCAATTCTCAATCCTTACTAGGACTTTTCTTAGTTGTTATTTTATTTTCTTGTTGTTTACATTACTTGTCTCTTATCACAAAAATCCCAAAAATACTTTTCCATAACCAATTATAAGTACACTTTCCTGCAATTCCTTGAGAGACGACCCGAGGTTTAAATACTTTGGTTAATTTTATTAGGTTTGCTTAAGTGACAAACAATTTAAACATTGACTGAGGTTTAGTTATTGGTTTAGAACTATACTTGCAACGCGAATTTTTGTGAAAATCTTTACCGACAATTTTTTCTCCGTCAAGTTTTTGGCGTCGTTGCCGGGGAATTGCAAATGTGTACCTTATTATTGGTTATTTTGAATATTGTGAATATGTTTGCCTTTTTGTTTCTTTTTTAGTTGTTTCTAGTTTTAGGAGTTTATTTTTATTATTTCTTATTAGTTTTTGTTTTTATTTTCTCTTGTTACTATGAATTCTCACCCCTTTGGCTATGAGTGTGGTTACAATTATATTGTAGGAAGTGGAGATTACAATGAAGGCTTGCATCAAGGATGGGACAATCAAAGATGGGAGGAGCCACAAGGATTTGATCAACCCTCTTGGCATCAACCTCCTCCAATGTATTATGAGCAACAACCATTCTATGATGCATATCAATCCAATAGCTATGGTGGATCCCCTTGTAGTTACCAACAAGCCCCACCATATGCTTCTGAAACCCCTACTCAACATAGTTTTGAACCACCATACTCACAAGCCCCCTACAATCAAACACTTCCACATGACCCTAACCCATATCAACCATACCAACCACCTTATGAGTATGGTGGTTCAAAACTATGTTGAGGAGGGGGTTCAGAGGCATATGGTGGGACTTGTTGGTAACTACAAGGGGATCCACCATAGCTATTGGATTGATATGCATCATGGAATGGTTATTTCTCATAATACATTAGAGGAGGTTGATGCCAAGAGGGTTGATCAAATCCTTGTGGCTCCTCCCATCTTTGATTGTCCCATCCTTGATGCAAGCCTTCATTGTAATCTCTACTTCCTACAACATAATTGTAACCACACTCATAGCCAAAGGGGTGAGAATTCATAGTAACAAGAGAAAATAACAACAAAAACTAATAAGAAATAATAAAAATAGACTCCTAAAACTAGAAACAACTAACAAAGAAACAAAAAGGCAAACATATTCACAATAACCAATAATAAGGCACACATTTGCAATTCCCTGGCAACAGTGCCAAAAACTTGATGGAGAAAAAATGTCGGTAAAGATTTTCACAAAAATTTGCGTTGCAAGTATAGTTCTAAACCGACAACTAAACCTCAGTCAATGTTTAAATTGTTTGTCACTTAAGCAAACCCAATAAAATTAATCAAAGTATTTAAACATCGGGTCGTCTCTCAAGGAATTGCTGGGAAGTGTACTTATAATTGATTATGAAAAAGTATTTTTGGGATTTTTGTGATAAGATACAAGTAATGTAAATAACAAGGAAATAAAATAACAACTAAGAAAAGTCCTAGCAAGGATTGAGAATTGGAATTCCTATCCTCAATATCATCATCAATTGTGATAGTAATTGCCTTTTGCTTTCACTTAGTTAAACTCTAACAATTAAGGAAAGTCAAGTAAGCAAAATCAATTTAAGTTCACAAGTCCTAATCAAAGACTAGATTTAGTGGAGCCTAAGCCAACCAACAAGTCTTAATCACCAATTAACAAAAGAATTTTGATAACTCAAGAGTCTCTAATTGATCAATCCAAGTTAAGAACATAAAAATCTAATTTAAAATCCAACCAAGCATTTTATCAAACACTTGGAAGGCACAAATTAAAAGCATAGAAAATTGACAAGACATAGGAAATTCTAAGACTAACCAAAGCAAAGAAATAACCATAACAAAGTAATTGAACAATAAGAAACATGAAACATAAATTGCATTAATGAAAATTGAGAGCAACACATGAACTCATAAAATAAATTAGCAAAATAAAGGAATCAATAAGGGAAGTAGATAACTAAAGTGCCCGAACAAATAAAAATAAGAGAAAACTAAATTAAAGCAAGGTAGAAATCTAAATTTGAGAAGAACTACAAGCAAAAATCCTAAAGCCTAGAGATAGGAAAGATCCTCTCTCTAGAAACCTACATCTAAAACCTAAAATTGTATGAATGAAAGTATGAATGATTGATTCCCCTTCCAGCTCCACTCTGCAGCCTCTAATCAGTATTTTCAAGCCTGAAACTGGGTCCAAAGCAGTCCTGAAATTGCCCCTAGCGAATTCTGATATCTGCAGCACGTGACGCTTTGTCACGCGTACGCGTCGGCCACGCGTACGCTCGGCCACGCGTATGGGTCGCTGACACTCTGTTTGTTTCATGTCCGTGTCTTGCCAAGACATAGACACATTGGGGTGTGTCTATTGTTTGGACTGTGAGACACAAAAATAAAAAGGACACGCTTACACACATAGATACACAAAAAACATGTATTTCATGTCTCAGTAAAATGGTGAGACACGGATTTTGGGCGATGGACATAGATCTATATCACTTTTTCAGACGATTTTATCCTCATTCATTTTTTGAAATTCCAAATGTCTCCCCTGTTTGATTGAAAGCCTAACCAGTGATAATTCCTTCTGTATACTGAATTACTGACAGTGGCTCTTGAGAGCGAGAGAGGGAGGAACAACATAAGCTCTATTCTGTTCTCTTTGAAGTTCTGAATCTGTAAGTTGCTGCTCTTCCAACTTCCCTTCTAACACATCGTTTTAGCTTCTTTGATTTGCAAAGTTTGCTTGCATCTTTATAATTTTCTAGCTTCAACTGTTGTGTAGGTTTTCTTTATTTGTTCTTTTGGGTGGGGTGGAATCTGATTCTGACGTGTGGAATATAGGACTTTGAGTTGATTAATTGGGTTAGAAGACTGGGACTTGCTTGAGTTTTTAATTATTGTTTCTTAATTGGTGAAAGTTCAATTATTTCTGTTCCTCAGGTGGATAGTACTGTTTATCATGTTAACCCCTTTTTCTCGCTTTGCATGTGAGCCAAATTCCATTCCTTCTTAGCTAATCAAGTATTGGTTGGTAGGAAATTTTTAAGTTTTTTTGCGGGTGCATTTCTATTAAATGCTTGAACCATAAACTCAAAATTTAAATAATTTTTATGTGTAAATATTATAATGTAAACAAAAAAATTGGCATTAACTCCATGAAATCTCTTTTTTGTTCTGCATCATCTCATATGTACCACCGTCGCAAATCGTCTCTTTTTTGACATGTTAATTTACAAGTCTGAATGTTGTTTCATTGTAATAGTAGTTAGAGTTAATTTTGTCTTAGAAAGTTATCAATCACATATCTCAAAGCATTATTTCCTTTATTTTAATTAATAAAAAATTACATATTAAAACTCTTAATTATTTTTCAGCTGACATTTTTATTGATATGTATAGATTTCAATCATATCTTTTCTATTTTGTTCATGGCATCTAAGCCAATTGGTTGGTTACTTAAGTTTGAAATATATTAGTATGCTTTGAACTTGATTATGTGAGCATATGCTTATGTAATGGGTGTTTTTCTTATTTTTAGTTTAATTGAGTATTTTTCCTATTTGTACAAATTATTAGAGTTCTTCATTTATGTATTTACTTATTATTGTTTCTTAGGAAGTGATGATGGATCGTTCTGAACAAATTAAGCTATGTGTTGGATATTACTGGATTATGAAAATGCAAATTGACACGTTAATGCTACTTTTTTTAGTCACTTTATATATGTATATTAGGAATAGAAGGCGGGGTCATTCTTCAATTGGTCAAAGAGTGAAAACACTGCCATTATAGCGAGATGCATTAGATAATATCATTGGGGAGGGTGGAGATAGAAATTGCATATGGGAGTTAAGAATGAGTTTGAATGTATTTGCAACTTTATGTGAATTGCTACAAATTCAAGGTAGATTAGACGAAGATGGTCATGTTGGCATAGGCGAGCAAGTAGCTACTTTCTTAATCATATTAGCTCACCATACCAAAAATCACAGCATACAAGTCAGGTTCTATAGGTCTGGTGAAACTATTTGTAGGTATTTTCACAAGGTATTGTGTTCGGTTTTGCATGTCCAAAGTATCTTATTTGCAAAGGCAGAGACTCTGTACCGAAAGATTGTGTAGATCCCAGATGGAAATGGTTTAAGGTAGGTCATGTATGTAACTCCAATTTTTATTGGTCAAGTTTACTCTGCGTGTAATAACTATTTTTTTTTACATTTGATAGGGTTGTCTAGGAGCATTAGATGGAACTTACATAGATGTCACAGTCCCGAAGAGTGATAAATCTAGATATCGGATGAGAAAATCTAGAATATCCACCAATGTCTTAGGAGTTTGCAATTGGAACATAAATTTCGTCTATGTCCTTAGTGGTTGGGAAGGATCAGCATCTGATTTAAGGGTACTTAGGGATGCTATTACTCGACGTAATGGCTTGAAAATACCTATTGGTATGTCTAAATTAATCTTTTGAAAAGAATAATAACTATTGTTTATGAGAATTACAATTTATTTCTTATATTTTTCCATCCTTCCATTTTAGGGTGTTATTACTTAGTGGATGTTGGCTATACCAATGGGAGAGGATTTTTATCTCCTTATAGAAATGTTCGGTATCATGTGAATGAGTGGGTTCAAGGTCATCGGGCACCACAAAATCGTCTAGAGTTATTTAATAAGAAGCATTCTTCGGCTAGAAATGTGATTGAGCAGTGCTTTGGGTTGCTTAAGAAAAGATGGGCAATTCTACGAAGTCCCTCGTTCTATCCTATTACGGTTCAAAGCCACATTATTATTGCTTGTTGTTTGTTACAAAATTTTATTCATATGAACATGGATGTTGATCCCGAAGAAGATGCAACTCTTTTGCCATAACACATACCCGTAGGAGATGATACTATAGTTGATGAAGCTGACACAATTGATATTGTGGAAAGTATCCATGAGTGGACTCAATGGCGTGAGGACCTAGCAACCGAGATGTGGAAAATATGGAGAGGAGAACGTGGCGCGTAGAGTTTTATCTTTGCTAGTTTTGTGATGTTTGCATTTGTCCTAGACGATAAATTATTGTATTTAAATTCATTTGAGTTTTTTCTTTGTGCAATATGTATTTGCCAACTCGGATTCATAATTTGTATTCTAATTAAACATATAATTAGACAAGGGTTTGTTTTAATTGTTTCAAGAGATGTCAAAATTCTAGAATAGTATTGAAATCTTTGAAGTATGTTAATATTGTGCTATTGATTATTTTAATTGTACTGCAATTATAATTTTGAGGTAGTACTTTTCTGCACTATCTTTGTTAGCAGGTTTCAGTTTGCTGTAAGTAATTCTAAAGATAACTCTAATACCATTAAACTCTAATTTTGATAGTACTTATACTGCCATGGTTTACTTTATTTGTTATTGTGCATAAATATTATCTAGCAGCAAATGGCCTCCACACCCCACCAATGGAATAAACAAGAAACTGAACAATTTGTGGTGTTCATGGAGGAATTGATTGTTGAAGGAAAGAGGGCAGATACCGGTCAATTTAAGCCAAGGGCATTTCAAAAACTGGCGGACAAGATGAATGAGAAATTTCCTGGATGTGGTCTCACTATGAGGCACATCAAAAACAAACACAAGTGCCTGAAAGAAAAATATATGTTTGTGGCTGAGATGTTAGGTTGTAGTGGTTTTGGGTGGAATTCTGAAAAGATGTGTGTTGAAGTGGATAGTAAACAAGTATTGGAAGCTTGGGGAAAGGTGTGATAGTAATTTTACTCATTTAATCATGCTTCTTACAAGTACTCTTTAATTCTCATGTAATTGTACACTTTGTTTTATGTTGTACAGGGTTGCAATGTTATACTCTACACTCCAGGCAAGCCATTTCCTTTGTTTGAACGTCTTGGGAGTATTTTTGGCAAGGATAAAGCTACTGGTCTTGATGCATGCATTGGAAAAGATGATGAAGAAGATGTCACACCGGGCTCTACATTTGCTGCAGCCACAACTGGTGGGTTGGGTTTAGGCGGAGACGATGTTGACATGGAGGACTTAGCAGCTGCCGAGAGCGAACTACCCAATACTTTTTCAACCTCATTTGCTTCGTCAAGTGAGAAAAATCAAGGACGTCACACTGCAACTAGAAAAAATAATGATGCTGCAGTCCTAACAAACTTAGCTGAAACTTTTAAAACTACAGTTGAGGATCAAGGAAAACATGTGCAGGAACTAGCCAATGCAATGTCTGGTATTAATGAGCAAGTGAATCTTGGCCGAACGCTGAAAAGTCTTGGTTTTAACACAATGGAGATCGTGCAAATTGCAAAGAAATTTGTGCAGAATCCAGAATTGAAGGCAACCTTTTGGAGTTTGGACAAAGAAAAGGCGGCATTCGCACGAGATATAATGGAAAACTTTTAGCTATTGTTGGGTGTAAAATGTGGTCTTAGTATTTAACTTATTATGGTCTCTTTTGCTAAAACTTATTAGACTTTTCAATGAAATGTTGTTTTTTCTTATGCTAATCAAGTGAAGTACACTAGCTAGTTTGCAACTCTTTTATGCGTGAATAGAATTTTATTCATATTGTCCAATTTTCTATGTTGATTTTCTGCTATTATGCAACAAAGTTATCCATCAGGTAAATGTTAATTGTATTGTGCAATTTGCACTTAAAATTGTGCAATCCTACTAAATTCTATTGAATTCTGCATTTGTATATTAGGTTTCTGCACTTAACTTATTTATTAGGGGACTGTGTGCAACTGTGCACTTAAATTTCTACAAAACTGCAAAATTCTATTGAATTCTGCAGATTTGGAATCAAGTCTTGCTTATAAGTTGTGTTTTCTTAATCCTGTGTTGATGTTTATAACCTGAATTCTTAATTTCTGCACTTATATATTTGTACAAATCATACAGGATATAACTTCAAATACTATTAGCAAAAAAAAGAAACAAAACAAACCAAAGTAAACATCAAAGAAACAACTTTTCATTGAATTTTTAATTCATATAATTTCATTACAAAAGAAGGACCCAGCAATTAATTATGTATTTGCTAAAGCTAAACCAAGTTTACTCTTATGCTATTGTTTGTCATGATTCATTGTACAGATACAAAGCCAAATATCACAAAGAAAAAATACAACTTTCAAAGTCTATTAACATTCCCAACAGCCATCATAAGTTACTAGCACTTTGTCTTCTCCTCTTGTAGTTTTATTCCTTGAGATTTTCTTTCTTTGTTTGCTCCTTATGCATTCTTGAAGTCATGCTTATCTGAAATGGGATAGATGTAATATAATAAATTGAACAGTTCACAACTAAAGAATCGAATAACAAAACAAAAAGATAAAATTCAGTCCTCTTTATTACTTTATAAAGATCAAGCAATTTCTTTACTAATAGTATGATGAATTCATTTAAGCCTTTACTCAATATTTCCAAATTGGATTACGAAATGAATTAAAATACGATTCAACAGTGTCCAAACTGTGTTGATGATCTCTTCTTTAAGATGAGACAGAAATTGAGATCACAGCATTGAGATCAGCAAAGCACTCAATTAGAAGGGCAAGGAAGGAATTCATGAGAAAATTATCAATTGAATCAACTTTTACCACACCAACCAGCCTGCAATTTCCCTCTTCATCCAATCTCTTCCCTCTTCCACTTTTCATGTCATCCTTTGATTCTTCAGATCTCAAGGATGTCATTACCATTAGTGGTGGAGCCTTGTAGATACTCCCAACAGAAAACAAGAACTTGGCCTTAAATTCAAAATCAACCTAGCTTATTTAAACTCAATTCCCACTATTGATGTAAGAATCACTATGCCATACATATAAAATTCTAGAGTTTAAAGATTGTAATCTCCTATGAAATTAAATTGGTTACCTTACCAGATTCTCGGTTAATGGTTCCTTGGAATGCTTCTGGGACTATATCAATCTTCAAGAATGGGGGTAATGGCAACAATCACACTCACGTATATATAAAATAAGAGTTATATGCTTAAACAAGTCCTATGCGTAGTGAGGTTAATTACTTTTAAACATTTTTTGTAATGAACTTCAGCTAATTATAGAAAAATTTTATTATATTTTGTGGTCTCCACTCTAAATGGGTCATACAAGATGCAATAGCATTTCAAGTTTTCAACCCTTATCAGGATAATTTTATATCCATTACACTTTCAGAAGCAATGAGAAATTATTAATTTTGTCACTAATTCACTTTCATGACACCAAAAACGCATCAGATGCTCTGTAGAAAATAAGAAAGAAACATTGATATGAATATAGAGAAAGAGAGTGGCACCTCTGAAGTATTTCGACGGTAATGAATAAAACCTGATATCAACACACGCGCTCTCCATCAATGAGCAATACTATGTGAACAACACTGGCTAAATGGACTTGCAAATAATGACCCAACAATTAAGAAGAAGAAGAAGAAGAAGAAGAAGAAGAAGAAGAAGAAGAAGAAGAAGAAGAAGAAGAAGAAGAAGAAGAAGAACCACACAAAGATGCACCCAGAAAATATCCACCAAACAGTAAAGAAGGAGGAGGTTAGAAGAGAGATTTTTGGGGGTAGGGGTGAGAAACCCTCGAAGCAATTTGCAAGTTTCTGAAGTAGTTTTTTTAATTATTTGATTTTTACTTTTAAATTATAGGGAGAAAATGGTCTTTTATTAATTATGTCGTGTCTTGTTCTTTAAAACAAACACAATATTAGACACTCTCCTAATGTCATGTCTATTATATCCAAACACCATACATAAATACAAATATTTTACGTCTATGTCTCAAGTGTCTATGTCTTAATGTCTATGTCTTAATACATACACAAACCAAACGCAGCCTGAAAGAATTTCGTGCGTACGCGTCATCCACGCGTGTGCATCATTTATCTGCTGCACCAGTCATGCGTGCGCGTCGCTACCAGCTTCTGAAATTCTCAATTTCTTGTGTTCCTTCCATTTTTGCATGTTTTCTTTCCATCTTTTAAGCCATTCCTGCCCTATAAACCCTGAAAACCCTTAACAAACATATCACGGCAACGAATGGTAATAAGAGAGGATTAAAATTAGTGAATTTAAGGCCAAAGAAGCACGTTTTCAATCATAGCACAAAATTAGGAAGAAAAATGTAAAACATCCAAATTGTATGCATAAGTGTGAGAATAACGGATAAAATTCACTCAATTCAGTACAAAATAAACCACAAAATAGTGGTTTATCATCAATCCCACGAGGATTGATGGACCAAACAACAACAGTTGAATGATTTACATAGTCAGATAGGCAGAAAATAGTGTTTTGGTTCAAATGCATTAAACTGTACTCAGAGAAGTTAAGAAAGCAAAACAGTAAATGGGTTGTAAAGATTATATGGGAAAACAGTTAAGATTTTAGAGATATTTATTTTTCCGGATTAACAATTCTTACTAACTACCTTAATCATGCAAGATTCAATTCATGACAAACTTTAATGGATTAAACCCTAATTCCTTAGTGATTTAATCTCCTCTAACCTAATCGACTGCCAATTTTTTGGTCACTTAATGTAGATTAAATAGTTAAATCCAATTCTAGTTTATTAGCCACACAAATCCCAAATACCTAGAGATAAGGTGATTATATGTCACGTATCACGTTAAGTCCAAGTAATTAGAGAATTATGAGGAATTACTTTCAAATTGTTATTCAAGTGAGTTAACTTTTCTAAGATTCAACAAGAATTCAAGTAGAAAAAGAGTTATCTTTCAATATACTCTAATTCCTAAGATGAAGAACAAAAGTAATCCTTGAATCCAAATCATACTTTAATCAAAAGTAGAAAACAATAGTTATCAATCCATCCAAATAAACAGAACTCCTAACCTTAACAGAGGAGGTTTAGTTGCTCATGGCTCAAAGAAAACTAGGGTTCCAAAAGTATGTAAACTTTGGAATGAGGAAGAGAGAGAGAAGAAGAGGCCGAAGGGCTGAATTTTTCTCCTGTTATATCCAACCTAATTGATTTGAAAATAAAATAAAATAATAACTACTAAAACGTAAAACATTGTGTTTTATTTTAATAATAATAATAATAATAATAATAATAATAAAATAATAATGATAACAAAAATAAAAATAACCATAACTACTAATCCACGAAGCTTTCCTTGGATTCCAAAAACGCGTTATTGGCGTTAAATGCCAGGCTCGGCGTTTAACGCCACTGAGGCAGAGAATATTTGTTGAATTTGCTGTCTTCCTGGTGCAAAATGCCAGGATTGGTATTTAGCACCACTAGCGTGTGGTTTTGGACACTGGTTATGAGGCACCTGGTACTAAACGTCGGGTCGTGGTGTTAGGCGCCAGCTTCACAAAGAGCTTGCACACTTTACGATGCTTGTGGCACTAAACACCAATGTTGTGACATTTAGCGGCATGATGCCAGACAAAACATATAGATTATTATATATTGTTGGAAAGCACTGAAAGTTGGTTTTCTAATGCCGCTAAAACTGTGTCAATTGGATATCTGTAGCTAAAGTTATGCTCATTGGAGTGCGAAGAGGTCAGGATTAACAACATCTACTTTCTTCCTTTTTCTTCTGTACGAATTTTGTCAAACTTATCCGAATCTTTCCTGAAATTAATAAGACCACAATGTGCATCAAAGTAGTAGTCAAACATGCTTCAAACATTAAAAAATCTCATAAAAACTTAATAAATCTATATCTAAATTACTAAAAAATATAGAAAAGATGTTCACGCATCACCGAACCTTCACTCACCAGTTAGGATGAGATTCCTCACCTTAGTCTTGTTGAAATTTGAAGTTTCTTGGCCCTTAAGTCAATCTAAGTATGATACCTATGGAAGAATATCAAGAAAATACATGTTTATGCATGTGTTCTTGAAACCAAATTCAAAAGGTAGGAGAACAGCCATCTCACCTTATTTTCCACCTTGATTAGTCATATGGTTGTGAAGAGAAAGAAGAGAGGATCATTTTGATTGATTTGAATTTTAGTTCAGAAGAAATCAAGTTTTGAAGATCAAGAACCAAGACTCTCTTTTTCTCTCTCTTATTTTTGACCATTCAAGGTGGAAATGAGTAGCTTGGAGTGTCTTGGGGGTGAAGGGAAAACATGCTTGATGATGATTGGCTAGTTAGGGAGGTGGTTGAAAAATATCTCAGGTATATAATTACTAATACTAGATGTATTAGAGCACACACTTTACAACACATATAGAGATTAATATCTGAACTACTAGTATAGATGACACTCATAACATGATTAACATGAGAATCGAAGGTATGTGATGTGGCATTAGCATTGCTAAAGTCATCAGAGACTGCTGGTGTTAACCTTCACCAGAAGACTGTAAATCCGGTTAAACCAATCTCCTATTTTTAACTAAAATAGATCAAATAATATTATAATATTATTCAAGCATCTCTAATATTAATATAATAATAATATTATATTACTATTTTTCTTCTCTCATGAATCGAGTTTGGCTCATCAAACTGAGAATAACTACGAAAACCAAAGTCTAAAACTCCTAACCGATACGGCTCAAAAACTAAGTTCTTTACAACTGTGTCGTCAAGCTTTTCTCGAAAGAGGTTCTTGCTTAGTGATGACACGATGATGATGAATATCGAGGTTCTTGATAATAAAGCAGAGGTGCTTCCTATACTAATCTTCTGGATAACTCCGTATCTTAAAAAAAGGTCTCATGTACACAAAAACTAGGTTGTTAGAGAAAGCTTAACAATAGAAAGAGAACAAAGAAAAAGACAACGACGAAAAGAAAACCGGGTAATTAAAAGAGAACTGATGGTTAGATATGAAGAAAGGTATAGAAAATGTTAGTAGGAAATTAAAAGATTAAATATTCGTTTGGTAACAATATCTTGCTTGCTCAGTGCATGGACTGTTAAATGTTAAAGGCAGAAAAACCCACAAACTATTTGAATAATTGAATCCTAAGAAATCCATGAACTGATTGAATGTGATCCCGGGGATGCCCACGAACAGTAAGATCACTATTTTCCCTTATGCGCATATTATGGCGTCAAGCTTTGCGACGATTTCTGATTGTCACAAACTGGTCGTATTTTTTACCATATCGACACATATACATAAATAGTACACAAAGGGAAACCATATCTGAGACTAGTTCTTAGGTATCGTCGGCTTGCAGGGTGTAAATTGACAGACATGAATCATACTTATTTGCGCATATTTCTCTGTTATACATGTATTCTGTATGTATGTATTTGCTTTTGGTATTCTCATTTGTGTGATGTTTTTGTATTTTCTGTTTGCCTAATATTTTCTGTATTTTATTGTATCACGTATTCTCTTTTTATACACTATTTTTTTGGTAAACAAAAAGAATTAATGAACTTGACTAACAACCCCAACCTTACAAAGAACCCCAAGTTTTTACCTGTTTTCTCCCCTTTAGAAGAAGCACTGACGGCCCAATAATGACGTATGATCGTGCGGATGAGTGATGGATGATATCATGTATTTTGATGGCATCAATTTGGCTCAAGACTTTGAAGACCTAGAGTATTATTCCCTCGCTTTTGTAGTCTAGAGAGATTAAAATATGTCATATGTGTATATATATGTTAATAGTTAGCTACTTTTAGGAGTGTCATATCAAATGATGTTAATTAATGCGCGATGTATATACGTGAAAGTTCTGATTTTGCTTTATTTGTTATTACCTGTAATTTTATCTATGAATATATCTGCTTATCAAACTGAACGCATTTTTAAAGAAAAAATTTTCCCCACAAAATAATCAAACTTTAACAACGAATCAGACTCATATAATAAATATTAGTTAATAAATAGGAAAAGGAGTTAATAACATTTAACTTTTAATGTGATCATGACATGTTAAGAGATGGATCGTTACATAATGCACGGCCAATAGAGTAATAAAACGTTAATATTTCTGTATTGTCAATTCTTTTGTTGTGTATGAATTCAACAGGATGAATTCTTTTTTTAATTTTTTCTTAAAAATACAGTTTGCCTCCAAAAAGTTCACTTTTCATCATCTGACAAAAAAAAGTAATTCACCCTTTAATATTTTCTTACTTTAAGTATTTATTTGAGTGCTATTAAGTTATTAAAAAAAATTTTTAATAAAAAATAATTTATTTAATTTTTAATATATTTAACAAAATTTTAATAATAAAAATAAAAATACTAAAAAATTAAAAATATATATTTTTTGAAAAAATCTTTTTATTAAAAAAATATTTTAAACAAAAAATATTTTATATTATTATACCTAAATATAATTATTAAATATTAATATATTTTTAAATAAAATATTCAAACATAAAAACTATTTTAATTATTTTAAAATATCTTTCAAAATCAAATTCTTTGAAGAAGAATTTTTTAGTAGAAACTTAAGGAGCTTTTTTCAGTGGAAAAAATATTTTCTGGACCATGAAAGACCAGATAATAGGCTATTAGTGAAAAATATAGCGACCGGTTCCCAAATAATAAAAAATTTATAAATAAACTTCTATTAATATGTGGATCAAATTTAAATATAAAGTTAAATTAGGTCGGAGTGATAGAGCAGCCTGGGTTGGACGACGGCACTGCACAACGGAGCAGAGAGAGATCTGAAGCAGGTGGTACAGATCATAAGGAAGAGGAATGGGAATATGAAGTAGGATGGGGATGAGATTGAGTTTGATATTGATATTGAGGCTGTTGACAATGAGATCCTTTGAAAATTTGATCGATTGGTGACCAATTGGACGAAGATGATGAGCAAAATTAAGTAGTAGACATTCTTTGACAACTTGAACAACAACAATACTTGATGAGAGAACCTTTGCGTGGTCTAGAAATTTGCGGATAAATTCTCGTTGCAAGTATAGTTTCTAAACCTTCAAAAGTCCTTTCATACAAACGTTTTGGTTGTCACAAGTAACAAACTCCTAAATAAATTGATAACCGAAGTATTCAAATCCCGGGTCATCTTCTCAAGGAATTGCAGGGAGGTATGTTCTTATTATTGGTTATGAGTTTGTAAATTGGGGTTTTGGAGTTTGGGCAATGGGCACAGGTATATTTAAATAAAAAGTAAAATAAATTAACAATAATAAAATCTCTTGGCAAGATATGAAGAACTGGAAGTCCTATCCTGGTTATCCTTATCAATTGTAATGAGAATTGGATTTTTCTCCCATTTTGTTAACCTCTAACTATGAAGGTAAGTTAAGTAGATGAATTAATTTTTATTCCTCAGGTCCTAGTCTTTCCTTGGGAAAGGATAGAGTTATTGGAACTCGAATTAATTCTTGAAGAATTCTAATTTTCAGTCAACAATGAGTTTGATAACTCAAGTGTCTCCAATGACTCAACCAAAGCCAAAAGGGAAAAATTCAAATTATTTATATAATAAATAAAAGAAAGCAATCATAATTCTGAAATACCTCAATTAGCACTAATAAAGATATCAAATGTAACAAGGAAGAGTTCATAAATTAAATTAGGAAAATAAATAAAAGGAACATTGAACTTGGGATTGAAAGGCACTCCTAAATTAAGAGAAATCCTAAATCCTAATCCTAAGAGAGAGGAGAGAACCTCTCTCTCTAAAAACTACTTCTAAATCCTAAAATTGTGAATATGAAAGCTTTTTTTTATGAATGGATGCATTCTCCCACTTTATAGCCTCTAATCTGTGTTTTCTGGGCCGAAAACTGGGTCAGAAACAGCCCAGAAATCGCTGGTTGCGAAATCTGCCACGCTGGTTTTTTGTCACTGCAATGCGTCTGCGTAGATCACACGACCGCGTCATCTAGCGTCAGGGCAACTATGGCATATTATATATCAAATCGAAGCCCCAGACGTTAGCTTTCTAACGCAACTAGAACCGTGTCGTTTGTGCCTCTGTAGCTAAAGTTATAGCCATTTGAGTGCGAAGAGGTCAGGCTGGACAGCTTTGCAGTTCCTTCAACTTCTTGTATTTCTTCCACTTTTGCATGCTTCCTTTCCATCCTCTAAGCCATTCCTGCCCTGTAATCTCTGAAATCACTTAATACACATATCAAGGCATCTAATGGTAATGAGAGAGGATTAAACATAGGGAACTTAAGGTCAAAGAAGCATGTTTTCAATCAAAGCACATAATCGGGAAGGAAAAAGTAAAACATGCAAATAGTATGAATAAGTGGATAAAGAGTTGATAAAATCCACTCAATTGAGCACAAGATAAACCATAAAATAGTGGTTTATCAACCTCCCCACACTTAAACATTAGCATGTCCTCATGCTTAAGATCAAGAGAAGCTATAAAAGAAGTGAAGAGGAATGGTAGAATGTATGAAATGCAACCTATCTATATGAATGCAACTACATGCAAAATGTTTCTACCTACTTGGTTAAAAATAAATAAATTCTCCAATATAAATCAAATTTCACTAATTCAAATCATACAAAATAAAGTACAAGTAAACTTGTAAGAAGATAGCTCATGAAAGCATGGAACATAGAATTTAGCACTGAACCCTTACTGTTAGTGTATATCACTCTAACTCTCAAGTGTCTAGGGTCAATCACTCTACTCTTCTCTAATCATGCTCTCTCAACTTTGTTCTTTATCTAACCAATCAACAAATATTTAGTATACCAATGCAAACATCATGAGGTCTTTTTAGGATTGTAATGGGGCTGAGGTAAAGGTAAGGGTAAATGTATGGCCAAGTGAGCTATAATATGAATCTTTGACTAACCCAAGCTCTCACCTAATATACATATACTCTATATACTTTTAAATTCATGTCTAACTACCCATAATTCCCACTTTTGTATGATTCCCATACTCATGTACCAAATTTTTTATATTTCTTTACTTTTATCACATGTGCATTGATCTTTTCATTAACTTAGCATTGGGGTGATTTTGTCCCCTTATTTATTTACTTATTTATTGACTAATTTTTGGATTTTTTTTTTGTAGAGAAATAAACATAACTTATCAATGCACATGGATTTTCCATTATTTTTTTATTTTGGTTATTCATGAGTAGGTTCCCAAATTCCCAATATTAGAAACATGATACATTCCCTTATTAACCCATGTTCCCACAATTTTCCCACACTTAGTTGATGCATAATCTCTATCTTAAACTAACCAAAGATTCAATTTGGGGTATTTAATTTGTTTTTCTGCTTAAGACTAGTGATGTAGTAAAATATAGAACAAATGGGGATTAAAAAGCTCAAGGTGGTTAACAAGAGTGATGTAAAGGGTAGGCTTATTTGGGATAAGTGAGCTAAAATCAAATAATGGCCTCAATCATATGCAAACATGTAAATAAACTAAATATTGGACATATAGACTGAAACAAAGTAAAGATCACAATTATAGAGAAGTAAACACACAAGAATAAAATATTTATGGTTAAATAATGTAACCATATAAATAAGCTCAAATCTCACAGGTTGTGTGTTCTTTAGCTATAATTTATGTTCCAAATACAACTTCCAAACAAATTTAACAAAAATTTTTTATTTTAAATTAGTGAAATTTTTCAAAAAAAAAATAGGATCTTAAAAAGAAACTTATTATTTCTCAACCAAGCAGTAGCTAAATGCATAAAATAAAAAAATCATGCAATGAAACATGCAAATGAAACAATGTACTAAATAAAATATTGGTGTTGAGAAGAAAATAACTAACCCATGGAGATCGGTATCGACCTCCCCACACTTGAAGATTGCACTGTCCTCGGTGCATGCTAAGATGTGCAGGTGGATGGGCTATTCCAACTGGCGCTTTTCTCCGAAGATTTTACAGATGGACTTGTCTGTCTCCCCATGTAAACGTCTTCCGGTTCTCTTCCTGGTGGCCATCCTAAAAGAAAAAGGGAAGAAAGGTAACCCAATAATAAAGATAAGAAAATAAATGAAGTATGGTTGGGTTAATGCCAAATAATAAGGGTCTCATATACATGGAAGCTTCAACATGTACGTGAGAAAATAATATAAGCACATGGCATACTAGTGGTGCAAAATTTGTAACAAAGGAGAGGAAAATGTGGGTAATGAAAGATAGTATAACTTCATATCAATGCAAGAGAAGTACAAGTATCATAAAAGATTAGCATTGATTTAAATAATGTTACCCAATCAGAATAAAACAAGTCATAAGCACTAAGATAATACCAAAAAAGATATAACAGTTGAATAGAAAAATTTTAACACTAAAGAAAAAATAATTAATTTAGAAAAGAAAATAAAAATATGCACAGAATTAAGATACAATGAATGAAATATGCAAATAAATTAAGTGAAATAAAATGAAAGATAAGAAGAATGAGAAGGGAAAGAAGTGAGGAAAAAGAAAGTAAGAAGGAGAGAGAAAGAAGAGAAGATAGAAGAAATTAGGAGTAGAGAAGAAAAGATAAGATAATTGGCAAATCAGGAAAACTGTGTGGCGCAAGCGACGCGGTCGCGTGAGGCACGCGGTCGCGCGACTTGTGCTTAAACTTATTGACGCGGTTGCGTCGGTCACGCGGTCGCGTGACCCGTTTTAGGCTAATGGCGCGAGGGTAGCCTCGCACTCGGACAACTCTCTGCTCAAATTCATATTAGTGCCAAATTTTGGGTGACACGATCGTATGGGGCATGCGATCGCGTGAGTGGTCAATTATTGGGATACGACGTGGTCGCGTGGGGCACGCGATCGCGTGAAAGGGACTGCGCGTCCAGCTCCAGTCCAGCACCACTCTAGCACAACTTTCGGCTGTGCACTCTTTTTACGTCGAAATCCTGGTCACGCGGCCGCGTGAGTGACGCGGTCGCGTGGGAGGCCAGTATTCCTACTCGATGCGGACGCGTTAGCGATGCAGTCGTGTGGGACGATTTGTGCCACTGGCACGCCTCCTGCCACGCTCTCGCGTGACTCTCTGTTCGATTGCTTTTTCTTCCTGAGGCACATACGACGCGGACGCGTCGGCGACGCTGTCGCGTCGCGTGCGAAAATCTCTTTTTTTTTTAAATCTGAAAAAAAAATACAGAATGCAGTGCTAATATGAATGTGATGCAAAACTCCAGGTTCAATATAATAAAATAAAATAAAACTCGAAAACAAATAAAAATAAATAAAAATGAAAAAGAAACGATCATACCATGGTGGGTTGTCTCCCACCTAGCACTTTTAGTTAAAGTCCTTAAGTTGGACATTTGGTGAGCTTCCTGTTATGGTGGCTTGTGCTTGAACTCATCCAGGAATCTCCACCAATGTTTGGAATTCCAATGGCCTCCGGGATCCCAAACTAAGCGCAGAGAGCCTTCAAGTAAGTTAAAGCAAGTGACAAGGCCCCAAGAGTGCTGATTTCTATATTGAATTCCAGGGTCCCAGACCTTGCCTTTGCACCTATCTTCTTGTTGATCATCATTTTTCCACTTGGGTGGTGAACAGTCAGAATTTTCACTGAGACATCCAAACAGCTTCCTAGACCCATTCAGTTGAGCTTTATACCAACCTTTGCGTTTAAACTTAAAGCTTCCAACCATAATGAATCTTGCAGGACAATTCTTACCACTGACCATCTTCCTCTTACTCTTAATGCCACAAAGAGCTTTAAGTTGACCATCCGTCTCCAGTAGCCCATATTCAAGTGGAATTAGAAAGCTAAGGGATATGAATTTTACCCACTTGAATGTTGTGAAGGATGATGGAAACTTAGGGGGAGGGGTCTCCAATAACTTTGGCAAGGTGATTTCAAGCTCCACTTCCTTGTGCTCTTTGATAACTTCCACCTCTTTGCAAACTTCTTTAATTTCAACCTCTTCCTCTTGGTAGCTTTTCTCCAATTCAATCTCTTCTTTATTGCTTACCGAGGACATGGGAGGCTGTGCTTCTTCTTCTTTAATCTCCATCTCTTGATCGACCTCTTCCAAGTCCTTAGTCATGATATGCATTGGAGGTTGTACACCCTCCTCAGCATCAATTTCAATCGCCTTAGAAGGAGGTTTTATAACCTGACTTTCCCATGGAGGTTCAGCATCTCCTAAGTCTTTAATCACTTCTTCCTCTACAACTATTATGGCTTCCTCCACTTGTTCCAATACAAAGCCATGTTCCTCATTGTCCACCGAAGTTTCTAGTGTCTCCTTCATGCTTTGCTCTTCTTTTGATTTTCCACATGTATCCATGGGAGTTCTTTGAGTGCTCAGATATTGGGAAACTATTATATTTACGAACTCGCCTAAGGCGGCCGCGAAATTTAGCACACTCTTATTCATCCTTTCTTGCCTTTGAAGAATAACACGAAGTCTGTCATCCATTGGAGGTCGGGGTGGATATGAGGATTCATTGGTTGGGAGAGAGAGTTCATAATAGGAAGGTGGTTCATCTTGATAATGATATGGAGATGGTGAATATTGAGGTGGTGGTTCATGAGAGTAGTTGTGTTGGAAAGGTGGTGGTTTTGTGTATGGTTCATTTGGCTCATAAGGTGGTTGGTATGGTGGATACGGGTTAGGGTCATATGGAGGTGATTGGCGGAAAGGGGCTTGTGAGTATGGTGGTCCAAAGTCATGTTAAGGAGAGGGTTTATAGGCATATGGTGGTGGTTGTTGATAGTCCATTGGAGGTGGTTGTTGCCATGAGGGTTGATCAAATCCTTGTGGCTCCTCCCATCTTTGATTGTTCTAACCTTGATGTCTGTTCTCATTGTAATTTCCTCTTCCTGTAACATAATTGTAACCAGACTCATAGCCAAAGGGGTGAGAGTTCATAGTAGCAAATAAAAATTAAAAACAAAAATAAAAACAGTTTTAAATTAAAAGGTTATTGAAATTTAAATTTTTGAATTTGAAAATTAAATTTTGAATTTTAAATTTTGAAAATTTGAATTTTGAAAATTTGAAATTTGAAATTTGAATTTTAAATTTCGAAAATTTGAATTTTGAAATTTGAAATTTAAATATTAAATTTTGAAATTTGATTTTTTGAAATAAGATAAGATAAGATTTTGAAAAAGATATGATTTTTGAAAAATATTTGAATTTTGAAATTTAAAACTAAGATAAGATAAGATAAAAATTTTAAAATAAAAATCTGAAATTTTTTTTTTAAATGCAAATTTCGAAAATTCAATTAAAATAAATAGAAAATATATTTTTTTGAATTTAATGATGAAAGAGAAAAATAATAAAATGACACCAAACTTAGAATTTTTTAGATCAAAGCAAAGAAAACAAGTAAGAACAACTTGAAGGTCAAGATGAACACGAAGAACAACTTGAAGATCAAGATGAACACCAAGAACAAATTTTTGAAAAAAAAATTTGATAACTAAATAAAAACCAATAACCTCTTAATTTACGAAAAAGAAAAAAATAAAAATAAATAAACAAGTAAAAAGCAAATATTACAATAACCAATAATAAGGCACACGTTTGCAATTCTCCGGCAACGGCGCCATTTTGAAGAGAGAACTTTTGCGTGGTCTAGAAATTTGTGGATAAATCCTCGTTGTAAGTATAGTTTCTAAACCTTCAAAAGTCCTTTCATACAAATGTTTTGGTTGTCACAAGTAACAAACCCCTAAATAAATTGATAACCAAAGTATTCAAACCTCAGGTCATCTTCTCAAGGAATTGCAGGGAGGTATGTTCTTATTATTGGTTATGAGTTTGTAAATTGGGGTTTTGGAGTTTGGGCAATGGGCACAGGTATATTTAAATAACAAGTAAAATAAATTAACAATAATAAAATCTCTTAGCAAGGTATGAAGAACTGGAAGTCCTATCCTTGTTATCCTTATCAATTGTAATGAGAATTGGATTTTTCTCCCACTTTGTTAACCTCTAACTATGAAGGTAAGTTAAGTGGATGAATTAATTTTTATTCCTCAGGTCCTAGTCTTTCCTTGGGAAAGGCTAGAGTTATTGGAACTCGAATTAATTCTTGAAGAATTCCAATTTTCAGTCAACAATGAGTTTGATAACTCAAGTGTCTCCAATGACTCAACCAAAGCCAAAAGGAAAAAATTCAAATTATTTATATAATAAATAAAAGAAAGCAATCATAATTCTGAAATACCTCAATTAACACTAATAAAGATATCAAATGTAACATGAAAGAGTTCATAAATTAAATTAGGAAAATAAATAAAAGGAACATTGAACCTGGGATTGAGAGGCACTCCTAAAACTAAGAGAAATCCTAAATCCTAATCCTAAGAGTGAGGAGAGAACCTCTCTCTCTAAAAATTCCATCTAAATCCTAAAATTGTGAATATGAAAGCTTTTTTTATGAATGGATGAATTCCCTCAGTTTATAGCCTCTAATCTGTGTTTTCTGGGCCAAAAACTAGGTCAGAAACAGCCCAAAAATCGTTGGTTGCAAAATCTGCCACGCTGGTTTTTTGTCACTGCGATGCGTCTGCATGGATCACGCGACCGCGTCACCTAGAGTCAGAGAAACTATGGCATTTTTTATATCAAATCGAAGTCCCGGACGTTAGCTTTCCAACGCAACTGGAACCGCGTCGTTTGGACCTCTGTAGCTAAAGTTATAGCCGTTTGAGTGTGAAGAGGTCAGGCTGGACAGCTTTGCAGTTCCTTCAACTTCTTGTATTCCTTCCACTTTTGTATGCTTCCTTTCCATCCTCTAAGCCATTCCTGCCCTGTAATCTCTGAAATCACTTAACACACATATCAAGACATCTAATGATAATGAGAGAGGATTAAACATAGGGAACTTAAGGTCAAAGAAGCATGTTTTCAATCAAAGCACATAATTAGGAAGGAAAATGTAAAACATGCAAATAGTATGAATAAATGGGTAAAGAGTTGATAAAATTCACTCAATTGAGCACAAGATAAACTATAAAATAGTGGTTTATCAATGCTGCATCTAATAAATCCAATAGGGTAAAACTCTTTTATTTTTTGTGCATTTATCTGTTGAATTCTTGAATGGATTAGGCTTATTTTATATAGCATTGTAATTATTTTCTTGTCATATATACTAATTTGTTTCTGTGATCAAATAGATAGAAATTAGCTACTAGTGAGAAGGTTAAGGTGACTCTGGCTGAGGTAAAGAAACCAAAGAAAATGGGTGCTGGAAATGAAGATGTTGACATTGGAGATGAGGAAGACGCACTGCGAGGAAAAGGATTGTGCTAGGGTTTCTTTCGGACTGTAGATTGGGCAGGTTATACACGACTCAGGCCTATTTGGTCATGACAAAAAAAAAGAGCATGCTAACTTGCGCAGCAGATGCCTATTAGCAACTTGGACACATGAAAAATTACATATTTTTCATAATAATAATAATAATAATATAAAAATAAAGTTTTTTTTCTAAATATTATTATTATTATTATTATTTACTTTTGGTAGGAGTTAGATGTTAAATAGTATGGTTGGATTGGGTGATAATTTGGAGAGTTTTCCGTCATAGTCGGAAACTTTGAATGCTCCACAATTCTCATTGATTTTTTGTTTGACTAATTTTTTTGGGATTTTTATTTTAAATAAATTAAAAAAAGTTGGTAAAAGAGATTAAAATGGATATGTTTGATCAATTAGTACACAAAAAGAGTAGATAAAAAATTTTAGATTAAATTATAGATCGAATTGGATTGATTTAAATTTGAACAAAAAAAACTCGTACGTGTTCAAGTTCTATGATGAGAATAAATAGTAATTGTGCCCGCTCCTAAAAATCGAAAGATGGAAAGCGTGAAGTTGATAGATAAATAAAATAGAGAAAGAATGAGAGATAAATAAAATAGAGGAAGATTAGGAGATAACCGTTTACCAATTGTTAGGAGAGTTTGATGGGGATAAATAAAATAGAGAAAGAGTGGGAGATAACGTTTGCCAACTGTGTGTTAGGGAGATAAATAAAACAGATGAAGAATGAGAAATAACCATTTGCCAATTGTTAGGACAGGTTGATGGGGATAAATAAAACAGAAGAAGAATGGGAGATAACCGTTTCAATTCCCTTCTCATTTTTTGTCTGTTTTATTTATTGTGCACCAACTTCATGCTTCCCACAAACATTTTTAAGTACTAATTGTTAATAATGGTATTTTAATAATCGTATTTTAATCGTGTTAATAGTGTTCTATTTTTAAAACGTCCATCTTTCCTAGTATATAAAACCGTCCATCTTTCTTATTGTTTGAAATGTTCCATTTTTAAGAGTTTGGTCTAATTTAAATTATTAATATTTTTTATTATTTTTAAAAAATATATTTTTATATTTACAAATATATAGTATAAACGAGATAATTTTTCATGTATCCCGTTTACACTCATATATGAAAATTAAAAAAAATATACATATCTCATTTACAGTATAAACGAAATATGAGAGACTGACATATTTTTGTAATAATTTTTAAAATTATTTATTTCAGTAATTATTGAATATATTTAATTTATTTAAATAAAAATTTTAATCTTTTTATTATTTTTGTAAAAACAAAGAAAATACCTTCTTCATTTCATCAATAATTTGTGTTATATTTTATTTCGTTTATAATTATAAGATATTTTGATTAAAAAAAATATATTGTGTGTTTATTCAGTTTGACATCGAATTCATGTATATGTTTTTACTAATCACATATCGTTTAATGACAAAAATATATATGTTTTGTTAACTAAATATACAAAATATTAATAATATATCTTTTGTTGTAAAATAAAAATAAAGATCAAATATAAATTTATATGCAACAAACCCAAATACAAATAAGTAAAAGTCTAAGGGCCAGCAATTCTATTGAATTTTGGCCAGCATGTAATCAGTAGAGAAAGGTGAGTCATTAGATGAAATCTCACACCAATCTCACACCATTAAATTATCATTGATGGCTACCAATCACAAAAATTGCTGGTCAATAAACTATGTTCCTGTGTGAAAATGAACTTCGAGGTATAGCTCGTCTGGCTAACGCCTGAACTGATTTTCCTTGGAGTACAGAGTGTGGAACGTCATCTTCTTGTGGGGAGGCGGCGTTGGACACCTGCAAAGGGACTCCAACGCTCAAGTAAGTATGAGTATGAGAGAGTTCAGAGTAGAAATTAGAATGAACTGCGTACCTTTAGATCAGTCACTCGTTAGCACTTATAGTGAGTTGTTTGAATGGTTTGTTACCTGGATCAGGTTTGTTATCCGTATCTTTGTTGCAGGTTTGACGGGGTTTATGCTGGCTGTTGTCCGGGTTTATCGGGATAATGATTTCCTGAGTGGGTGGTTATCTTAGAGAAATTATCTCTGCCAACTATATTAGGTTCCGAGATTGTTGTTGTTGTGGGCCAAGGTTTGGGTAACGGATCATAGCCCCCAAACTTGACCTATTTTTCAAGGCCGAGTTATAGCAGGTCAAGCTTATGTATAGCTCGGAACCGAGTATAGTGGTAGCCCCCAAGGTCGACTTGTATGCTCGTGTGAGGTTTGTTTTGAAAAACTTGGCAAGGTTGAAATTTTAGGCGGTAAATTAATTGTTCTAGGAGAGAGAATGTCGGGAGACATGCGCTATAATTGTGTGTTGGGAATAGGGGAGGTTGGAGATCAGAACCGTTGATGATGGGGTTGGTAATCGTGATCGACGGTTTTAATTTGATTAGGGGTTTTGATTTTTTTACCTGGGCATGTGGTTTAGTGGGCTGGTAAAGTATCTGGACTTTTGGCTTACCGCTTTTGATCTTCTTCATCCCTGCATCGTTTTCGGAATGAGCAAAAAAGGTTAGTGACTATTTTGCTTTTGGTTTTGGTTTCTTTTCTTCTACCTCTGTTTCGAATTTTCTGATGGATAAAGGGAAGGGTGTAATGACTGATAAGAGGGTTAAGGGTAAGAGGAAAAAAGAGTTGGTTGGGACTACTAATAAGATTGTAGAAGAGGTTTTTATTTGGGATCCTGTCAATCCATATGGGTGGGTTGCTGACTCGGTGAAGGGTTGGGCTTCAAGTTTTGATGATGAGCTTAGCGTATCTCAGTTAGGTTCACCGTCGTCCTGGGTAAGGGAGAGTAGTGAAATAAGCCTTAGGTTTATTCCATGCAATGCTGACGATCGGGTTTGTCATCAGAGTGAGGGTTTTGAATACTTTTATATATATAGCGTTATGTTTGTTGAATTAGGAGTTAGGTTTCCATTTTCTGATTTTGAGTGTGGGGTTTTGATGCAATTGAAGTGTGCTCCATCGCAACTGCATCCAAACTCCTGGGCGTTTGTTAGGGCTTTTGAGATTTTGATGGGTGTTTTGGAAATGAAACCGTCGTTAGAGGTATTTTTTGCTTTGTTTCAGTGTAAGGGTGTCAAGAGGGAATGTTGGCTAAATCTTGCTAGTGCTCCTGGGCGAGCAATTTTTAGCCTCTATCATTCCTCATTCAAAGGATTTAAGTCCATATTTTTAAAAATTGGCATGGCTGAGAGTGACTTTCCCTGGTATGTTGATCACTGCTTGTTAGAGAAATTTCCTTTGTTTTGGGTTTCGAGGCCTAGGCAGATTCTTGGGATGGATGTGATGGAGTATGAGAACGAAATGGTGGTTGAGTTTTTAGTGAATAATGTATCGTCGTCTTCTTTGCTTTCTGTTGTGGATATGCTTGATCTTGAGTTTGATAAAGATGCGTTGTCTGAGTATATAGGTAAATGATTGTTTCGTTGTTCTGTCTGTTTTGGTATTTTGTGTTTGCCTGGTCTCTTGATTGTCTTGTATTTTTGTAGTGGAAAAGGCACCTAAGGTGACTTCGACGAGCTTGCATGCATTCTTCCGGTCAAAGAATGTTGAGAAGCAAGGTTCGAGTAGTCAGGTTACTGGTGAGGTGGGTGCCGAGGTGAACCAGGGTTCCCCGGTGAAGAAAGTTAACTACAAAAGGAAAAAGGTGGAGAGGAAAGAAAGGGGAACTGATAGGGCCGAGGATGTTCTCGGTCAGAAAAATGTTGATTTGGAACAGGTGAAACGGTTTGTTGATAATCAGAGGGCTCTGCATGGCTTCAAGGGAAATGAAGACCTAACGTCTGTGTGGGGGGAACATTTCTCTTATTCTGCTGTTGCTGATGAGCGTGCCCAGAATCCCTCTGATGTGAAAATTGTTCATGACATTGGTGATGTTGGCGTGGCTCAATTTTTGCAGGTATTTGTTTAAGTGTTGTTTTGTAATTTAGTTCTCCTTTATATTGCTCGCTTGATTGAGATTGTTTCTGTGTTATTCAGGTTCTTGTAGTCCGTTTGATGTGTATAGGTCAGACTCAGGAGCTTAAACATGCTCGGGACGCCTTTGATAGAGCTTCCTTGACTCAGCTTATGCAGGAGAATGTAGAAAAGTCGGGCAAGCTTCGTGATGCTCTTGATTTGGTGAACGTCCTCCAAGAGAAACTGACGACCTGTGAGAAAGCTGAGAAGGAACTGAAGGAGAAAAACATAGCATTGGAGGTGAGGCTGTTGGTTCTTGGAGTGGAAAAGAAGCAAGCTGAAACTGAGAAGGAGGACCATGGCTTGGAGATGTTCTCGGCTGGATTTGAGAGGGCTGTTGAGCAGGCCAAATTTCTTGCTCCCACTGCTGATTTTTCAGGAATGGATCCTTATAAAGTTGTAGTGGGGGATGAATTGGTTGAAGACGATGATGGTGTTGAGGATGAGGGGGAGAACCCTGATGTTTGAGTTCTGTAATAGATAGTGTTATGAATTTGTTTGACTTATAATCGTTTTAGTGTTTTGTTATGAACTACTAGTCTGTTGTCTAAACAAATATAATGGTTGGTTTTGTTCATGTTTAGTATTTTGAATATCTTGGCGTATTTGATATTTGTTTTCTTTTGAGAATCGAATGATTTAGATGTTTTGAGTAGGGTACAGGTGTTTGTACCTCTGCAAAGTTTGATGTATAGGGTTTGTGGAACTGAATGCTTATTGCTGTTTTAGGCTTTCAATCGATTGATTAGGTATATTTGGTGCTATGCGCTTTTGGTTTGAGGAAGTTTTATAAGTTTAGAACTGGATTTGATGAACTTGTTTGACATTTGATTTGTTTTGCAATAGTCTGAATGCATCGGAAGTTTAGTATTGTTTGGATTTAGCCACGCGAATAGTATGGGAGATAGGATGTAAGAAGTTGTGTTTTTTAGTTTGCAATGTAATTGATTTGAAAAGAATGCGGGGTGGTGTGCCTCATTAAAACCTCTCCAGCAAAACCCTCTTTTAGGGATAAAATCTGGTAGTAGGAAAAAGAGTGCATCACCATGTCCGACTTATAGTCTAACTGAAGTACATTTTCAGAGAGGATATGTTCCAAGTATTTGGTAGAATAGCTCCGTCGAGTCTTTGTATTTTGTATGCTCCCTTGCCGACGACTTTTTGTATTCTGAATGGCCCTTCCCAATTTGTGCTTAGCTTGCCGTGTCCTTGTGGCTTTTGTATGTCCTCGACTTTTCTTAGTACAAGGTCTCCTTCTGAGAATGTTCTCTGTTTGAGCTTCCTGTTGTATTTCCGAGCTATAGCTCGTCTTACCACTGTTTGTTGTAACGCGGATTTGTTCCGAGCTTCCTCTACAAGGTGAGCTCGGCTCTTCTACTTTGGGCATTGTCGCTTTCACTTGTATTTGTAGTTCTAATGTTTTGTAGGGATACCTCAATTGGTATCATTGCGTCGCTTCCGTAGACTAGCCTGAATGGTGTTTCCTTTGTTGTTGATTGTTCGGTTGTGTTATAGCTCCATAGTACTTTGGGAATAAGCTCGGCCCATTCTCCTTTTGAGTCATCGAGCTTCTTTTTGAGTCCTTGCAAAATGATCTTATTGGCGGCTTCAGCTAAGCCGTTAGTTTGTGGATGTTCGACAGAAGAGAACTGTTGAACTATTTTGAAATTTTGTAAAAAATTTGTAAACTTCTGATCTATAAATTGTCTACCATTATCGGTAATGATGGATTGAGAAATACCAAAATGGCATAGTATATTTTTCCATACGAAAGAAATTATTTTTTCAGAAGTGATTTTTGCCAATGGTGTAGCCTCTATCCATTTCGTGAAGTAATCTATGGCGACAATTAAAACTTTAACCTGGCCTGGAGCGGGTGGAAATGGTCCGAGGATATCTAGCCCCCATTTGTTGAATGGCCAGCATATCTCGGATGTGTGTAATTACTCGGCTGGGTTATGAATGATGGGTGCATGGCGTTGGCAGTGGTCGCAATGTTGACTTTATTCATGTAGTCTTGTTGTAACGTCGGCCAGTAGTAACCAACTCAGAGGATTTTGGCAGCTAGACTTCAGCCGCCGATGTGTGTGCCACAGACTCCTTCATGGACTTCATCTATTGCCAATTTGGCCTCTGCTGTATTTAGGCATCGTAGCAGGGGTCTTGTGAATCCTCTTTTGTATAAGTCGGCTCTGAGCATTGTGTAGAAGCTCGCTCTTCGTTTGAACTTTCGTTGATTTTGGATGTTGCTGGGGATGTTACCTGTTTGCAAGTAAGTGATGAAGGGTGATCTCCAGTCATCCTCCTGCGAAATACTCAAGATTGATGTTAGTATAACACTAGGTTCTTCGAGTGTTAGTTGGGATAAGATGGGTGATGTAGTTTGACCTCTTGTTGTTGCCAATTTTGAGAGGATATCTGCTCTATCATTTTGTTCCCGAGGTATATGGGATATGTTGAATTTTTGAAAATTTTTGACAAGATTATTGACTATGATATTGTATTTTTCTAACAGCGGGTCTTTTACCTGGAAAATACCTGTTACCTGTTGCATCACAAGGAGGGAGTCGCATTTGACGTTTAAATATGCTATTCCCATTGTTTGAGCCAGTCGAAGTCCTGCTATTAGTGCTTCGTACTTTGCTTGGTTGTTGCTTGCATGAAAAGTAAATTTCAGGGATTGCTCGAATTGTGTTTCGTGTTTGTCTTCGAGGAGTATTCCGGCTCCGGAACCTTTGCTGTTTGAGGCGCCATCGACATATAGTGTCCATATGTTATTTTCGGGATCTTGTTCTTCTGTAGTGAGTTCTGCAATGAAGTCGGCTAGTGCTTGGGACTTGATTGCTCCTCTGGATTGGTATTAGATGTCGTATTCTAACAGCTTGATCGACCATTTGATTAATCTTCCTGCTAGCTCGGGCTTCGTTAGTATTTGTCTTAGGGATTGTTCTGTTTGGACCACGATGGTGTGGCTTTGGAAGTAGTGTCGTAGGCGTCTTGCTGTTGTGCCCAAAGCTAGTGCCAGCTTCTCTATTTTTGGGTAACGGAGGTCGGCATTTTGGAGTGATTTGCTGACGAAGTACACTGGGTATTGCTGCTTTGCTGCTTCCGTTATTAAGACAGAGCTGATAGCCTGGTCAATAATAGATAAATATAGATAGAGTGGTTTACCAGCTTCTGGAGTTTGGAGGATTGGGGGAGCTAAAAGTATGACCTTTAGCTCGGTGAAAGCTGTTTCACATTCCTCGGTCCAGTGAAACTCCTCTTGTTTCCGTAGATTTTTGAAAAAATGGTGTGATCTGTGGGCTACTCGAGGTAGAAACCTTGCTAAGGCTGCGAGTCGGCCGGTTAGTTGTTGGACCTCCTTGACTGTCTTTGGACTTCGCATGTTTAAGATTGCCTGGCACTTTTCCGGATTTGTCTCAATACCTCGGCACGTGAGCATGAAGCCGAGGAATTTGCCGCTTTGTACTCCGAAAGCACATTTTTCAGGGTTAAGCTTCATATTGTACCTCCGGAGTTGTTGGAATATCTCTGTTAAGTCTTTAACATGGTTAGCCGTTTGTGTTGATTTTGCCACCATATCATCGACATAGACTTCTATGTTTCGTCCGATTTGGCTTGTGAAAATTTTGTCCATGAGTCGTTGGTAGGTGGCACCTGCATTTTTTAGCCCAAATGGCATAACCTTATAACAGAAATTTCCATCGTCAGTAATAAAGGCAGTTTTATCCTGGTCAGCTTTATGCATAAGGATTTGATTATAGCCAGAATAGGCATCCATGAAACTTAAGCATTGGAAACCAGAAGAATTATCAACAAGTTTATCAATGCACGGGAGGGGGTATGCGTTGAACGATCGGTTTTTCTATCGGTAAAGAAATATAAAATTATGATCGCGTTGTAAGTATAGCTTCTAAACCAACAGAAAATCCTTTCGTACAAACCTTTTGGTTGTCACAAGTAACAAACCCCTTTAATATTGATAACCGAAGTATTTAAACCTCGGGTCATCTTCTCAAGGAACTGCAGGGAGGTGTTCTTATTATTGGTTATGAGTTTTGTAAATTGGGGGTTTTTGAAATAAGGAACAGGTAAATTAAATGACAGAAAAAATAAATTAATAATTATAAAGAAAACTCTTGGCAAGGTATGAGAACTGGAAATCCTATCCTAGTTATCCTTATCAGGTGTGATGAGAATTGGATTTTGCTCCCCACTAAGTCAACCTCTAACTATGAAGGTAAGTCAAGTGGATAAATCAATTTAACACCTAAAGTCCTAGTCAATGCCTAAGGAAAGACTAGAGTTATAGGAATTTAAATCAATCAGCAAAGATAACAATTATCAATCACGATGAGTTTGATAACTCAAGAGTTACCAATTAATCAACCAAAGCCATAAGGGAAAAATCTAAATTATTTATATAAATAAAGGAAAGCAATCATAATTCTGAAATACCTCAAATTATAGTAAATAGAAAATCAATCTAAACATAAAGAGTTCATAAACTAAATTGAGAAAATAAGTAAAAGGAACATTGAACCTGTAATTGAAGAAGATGAAATCCTACTTTCTTTAAGAGGAATCCTAATCCTAAATCCTAAGAGAGAGGAGAGAACCTCTCTCTCTAAAAACTACATCTAAATTGTGAAAAGTGAATAATTGAAGGCCTCTCCTATGAATGGATGCATTCCCCCACTTTATAACCTCTAATATGTGCTTTCTGTACTTGGATATGCGCCAAAAAGGGTTTCAGAAATCGCTGGGAGCGTTTTCTGCAGTTTCTGGTGCGTGGCGTCTGTCACGCGTCCGCGTGGGTCACGCGGTCGCGTCATCTGGGAGTTTTCCTTATCACGCGTTCGCTTCGGTCACGTGTACGCGTCATCTGCGTTCTGTTCAAGGCGCGCGTCCGCGTCAGTCACGTTTTCGCGTCGCTACTAGTTTCTTCAAAAACTCCATTTTGTGCTTTCCTTCCATTTTTGTATGTTTCCTTTCCATCCTTTAAATCATTCCTGCCTTAGGAGATCTGAAAATACTCAACACACAAATCACGGTATCGAATGGTAATAAAAGGTAATTAAAATAATTATTTTTAAAGCATAGGAAACATGTTTTTCACATATATCACATAATAAAGAAGGGAAAGTAAAACCATGCAATTTCACATGAATAAGAGGGTGAAGGGTTGAATAAATCACTTAAATTGAGCACAAAATATATCATAAAATATGGGTTTATCAACCTCCCCACACTTAAACAATAGCATGTTCTCATGCTAAATCCAAGATAAAGAGTTAGGTAAAGTGGTGGAATCTCATGCAATGCAATCTATTCTAAATGCAAACTACCTAAATGCATCATGCAATTCTAATTATTATTCACTTGTATATAAAGCTTACATGTAGTTAAATCAATTTATATCCTCAAGGAATCATATATGCATAGCCAAACCTTAGATAATGTTAAAGCACTTTTACAATTGAGATGGGTGAAAATATTTCACAAACTTGCAAGACAATTAACAATTTAAGCAGAGATATATGGTGATGAGCTATTGAACCCTCACTGGATTTTGTGTTTACTCTCTAGTAACTCAGTGTTTATTGGGTTAATCACTCTATTCTTTTTCTATCCTTACTTTCTATAACTTTGTTCTTCATCTAACCAATCAACAAATATGGAATACAGACATACAAAAATCATGAGGTCTTTTTCAAGGTTGTAATGGGGCCAAGGTAAAGGTCAAGGCATATGTATGTGGCTAAGTGCGCTAATAAGTGAATCCTTGATTAGTCTAAGATCTCACCTAACATACATACTTTATAAATCAAAGTTTCTTTAACCTATTTGCCCAAATGTTTCCACTTTGTATTGCAAGCTCATGCATTAACTTTAATTTTGTCCCATGTGCATTGATTCTTTTTATTTTGCAATTGGGGAATTTTTGTATCCCCTTATTTAAATACTGGAAAAAAAAAATTTTTAATCAATGCACATGGTAATTTCATTGTTTTGATTTCACATGAGCATGCTTCCCAAATTTTTGTTTTTGAAATAGCTTACTCTTTTTAAATTCCTACTTTGTTTCTATCATCCCATGTTCCCATAAAATTCCCCACACTTAAACAATACACAATTTCTATCTTAAGCTAACCAAGGATTCAACTTGGGATTTTTATTTTGTTTTTCTGCTTAAGGCTAGTAATGTGATTTATAGAGCAAGAGGGGATTAAAAAGCTCAAGGGGGCTAACAAGAGTGATGTAAAAGGTAGGCTAATTTGGGATAAGTAAGGAAAAATTCAAATGATGGCCTCAATCACTGCTTTGTATGTATCTATATTCTATAATTGGACATATAGATTAAAATAAAGTAAAGAACATCAGAATGAAAAAGAAAGGGTAAAAGACACAGGAATGAAATTTATGGTCTGAATGCAACCATACAATTAAGCTCAAGACTCACAGGCTGTGTGTTCTTTTAGCTCAAAAATCATATATCAGTTATACATGTCATGCAAGTAGAAATTAAGAGTTTCCATTATTCTCAATGTAAATTTTAGGGTGGCCCTTAAAATCTTAGTGTTGTTCCTTGATGAAATGTTGTTAACTAACTAACATGTAATGCTATATATACAAGGTGTGTGGATTGTTTTAATTTACTAAAGTCTCTAGTTTACTTCCTTTTTATTTTCAATTAAATCAAACCATTATATGCTAAAAGGATAAACTATACTAATGAATCCACATATTCTATAATTAATAAGTTTAGAATTGCAAACTAAACTAAATGGATAAAATATGAACTAAAGTGCAAAATGCGGAAATAAAGTAAAAATATAGCAAAAGAACAGTGTATAATTACTGAAAAATAAAAAATAAAGATAAAAAAACAGAAAAATAACAAAATAAAATAAAAGAGTCTGTAGTGGTTCACCAAAAAGATACGCCAGGGATGGCGACCTCCCCACACTTAAAATGTAGCATCATCCTCGATGCTCACTCAAGCTAGGTCTGAAGGAGTGTCATCACCGGAAGAATGGGCTGCTGGAGTCTCGGTGGTGGCCTGAGGATCTGCAAACAGGATAAGGGTAGGAGGATCTGTCTGCTGTAGTAGAGGTGCTGACTGGAGAGGGATCTCTGGGTCTGCGGCCTGAATCTGATGTGGCTCCTCCTGCTGTGGCACAGCCTGCTCTGGTCCTTCCTGCTCATCTTCTCTTTGTGCATGTGTCTCATCCTCATGCTCGTCCGCCTCCTCCTCAGATGGCTCTGATGGTGTGTCAGGCTCGGAGGGATGTCGCCGCCAGATCGGATCATCAACTTGAGGTGCTCATAGCGTCGCTTGTTGCGACGCTCAAATCTTTCATATCGCCGTCGGTTGCGGCGCTCTATCTGGTCCAGCTACTGAAATAAGCGGTGCACGAGGTGGTAAACGGGCTCTGAGGCAGGTGGAGGTGCAGTGGGTAGGGCTAGTGCAGCAGGGGAAGAAGAAGGGACAGCTGAAGATGTGGCTGCCTCACCAGAAGCTGTGAGGAATGGAGGTCTGTAGCCTAAAGCCTGAAACTTCCTGCTGTGAGGGATAATCTTCTTGCAGTCTGCAGCAGGTGGCTTTTCATCAGCAAGCTCCCAAGGCATGTCAGCTCGACGGCCGAGCTGGGTAATCAGATAAGGGAAAGTAAGAGTGCCTCTGACATGGACCATGGCCATGTAATACCGGATGAATCGTGGAAGATACAGGTCCTTACCCTCCATCACACACCAGATGAGGGTGATCATAGCAGCAGGTAGCTCCGTCTCATGAGTGTTCGGCATAACAAAATTGCTCAGGATCTGGTGCCAGAGCCGAGCTTCATCATTCAGATACATCAGCTTGATTCCCTTAGGCATTACTGTGTTCTTTCCCATGACCCATGGGATAGTAGGATCGAAGGCTATCCTCTGCTTGACAGCATCCCAGTCAAATCTCAGAAAGCGCATGTCCTCTTCAGCCTTTTGGTAACCGTCAGGCTAATCTGACTTAGGCTGAAGCTGCAGAATATCCTCAATGGCTTCCTCAGTTACCAATATCTGTTTCCCTCTGAGGTGCACTGCATCCAGGGTAGTCTTGAAATAGTTGCAGTAGAACTCTCTGACCCAGGAAGAATTGACCTCATTCAAGTTTCTCTCCAAGAAGAACCAGCCCCTCTGTTTGATCTAATCGGAGGTGTATTGCTGTAGTTCTTCTGGAATTTTCAAAGTTCGCTCCAGGTACAGGTTCCTGGAGGTGGCAAACACTGGATACTTCAGCTCACAGTATCTATTTGCAAATTTTACCGGATCATTGGCAGTAAGGAGCTGGTCAGCCTTCTCCTGCGGGGTAAAGTACTTTTCCCGCCAGGAGTTATCATGCATAATGTCCAAGATAGACATAGAGGATTCACCTCTTTTCCTTTTACCAGTGGTTGCCTTGCCTTTTTCTTTTCGTTGAGGGTCAAACATCCTGAAAAGCAAAAAATTTAGGATATAAATGAAGAACAAAGCAGGAAAACAAGTAGGCAAATAGAATAATAGCAATATAAGCACATAGTGGCAAAAGAGCAGTAGAATAATGAAATGAGGTAAATAAATGTACATTTTGAATTGTTTTGGAGTTAAAAATCTGAGATGAGAAATCACAGTCCAAAATACATTATAAGTAGAATACCTGTTAATTAGGAGAAACAATAATCATGCCATGAGTTAAAAAGTTGAAGGAGTTAGTTAAAAAAAACAAAGGGAGAAGTTAGAAAGTTAAAAGTGGTTAAAAGTGAAAAAGAGGTTAGAAAGTGGAAAGGAGTGAGTTAGGGGAAAGAAAGTTAAAGTAAGTGGCATTGATAAATGTTTCCTAGGTAACAAGAAATTCACAAATTTAAAGAATAATCAACTCATATTCAAGCAAGGATAACAGGGTGATGATGATGCATATAGATATAGAAATAGCAAAAATTGAAATCGAATCATCAAAAGTGTAATTTATGAACCAGGAAATTGAAAGGAAAAAGAATGCTGGCCCGTGCATTCATGAATTGGTTTAGTTGTAGCTAAGTAGTGCAAAATTAAAAATTGCCAAATCCAATTCCTGAATGTAAAAATGAAATAATTTGCAGAAAATTGGGCATTATTTCGGCTAAAATTGGATGTTCTCGGGTAATAAACAGCAAGGAAAATAGTTTATATGAATTTAAATAAAGCTGCAAATAGACACAAGTAATATGAACATGAAAGAGCAATGGAACAGCAGCATGAAACAGTGAAGAACAGCATATGAATAGTATCAGCATCACAGCCAGACCAAAATTGCAGAATAGGTAAAACAAGCAACAAGTACGGCGTAATTATCAAGTCTAAATCTACTAACCACATCCTAGCTACCTAACCACCTAGAATCCACTACAAACATGCATCTCTAACTATCTTAATTCGAACATAATCTAAAAAAAAATATGCAACTAACTACGAATGAAAAAAAAGTGGCGTTTCGGTAGAACCTGGTATGCATATGAACTAAGGTAGGAATAAGAGAGATGGCGGTGGCGAAGTGGTGGTGCTAGGAGGGGGCATGATGAGCGGATAATTTATACGCTTTTTGGCATTGTTTTTAGTATGTTTTTAGTAGAATCTAGTTACTTTAAGGGATGTATTCATTAGTTTTTATGTTAAATTTACATTTCTGGACTTTACTATGAGTTTGTGTATTTTTCTATGATTTCAGGTATTTTCTGGCTGAAATTGAGGGACTTGAGCAAAAATCAGATTTAGAGGTTGAAGAAGGACTGCTGATGCTGTTGGATTCTGACCTCCCTGCACTCAAAATGGATTTTCTGGAGCTACAGAACTCAAAATGGTGCGCTTCCAATTGCGTTGGAAAGTAGACATCTAGGGCTTTCCCGCAATATATAATAGTCCATACTTTGCCCAAGTTTAGATGATGCAAACTGGCGTTCAACGCCAGCTCTCTGCCCAATTCTGGCATCCAGCGCCAGAAACAAGTTACAAAGTGGAGTTCAACGCCCAAACTGGCACAAAAGCTGGCGTTCAACTCCAAGAATGACCTCTCCACGTGTAGAATTCAAGCTCAGTCCAAGCACACACCAAGTGGGCCCCAGAAGTGGATTATCTTTTGTAAACCCTAGTAGCTAGGTATTATAAATAGGACCTTTTACTATTGTATTAGACATCTTTGGAACCATCTTTGGATTATCTTTTGATCTATTGATCACGTTTGGGGGCTGACCATTCGGCCATGCCTGGACCTTCATTACTTATGTATTTTCAACGATAGAGTTTCTACACTCTATAGATTAAGGTGTGGAGCTCTGCTGTTCCTCAAAGATTAATGCAAAGTACTACTGTTTTTCTATTCAGTTCAACTTATTCCGCTTCTAAGATATTCATTCGCACTTCAACCTGAATGTGATGAACGTGACAATCATCATCATTCCCTATGAACGCGCGCCTGACAACCACTTCCGTTCTACCTTAGATTGAATGAGTACCTCTTAGATTACTAATACAGGGGACCGAGTCCGAGATATTGGGATCTTCGTGGTATAAGCTAGATTGATGGCGGCATTCATGAGAATCCGGAAAGTCTAAACCTTGTCTGTGGTATTCCGAGTAGGATTCATGGATTGAATGACTGTGACGAGCTTCAAACTCGCGAGTGCTGGGCGTAGTGACAGACGCAAAAGGATAGTAAATTCTATTCCAGTATGATCGAGAACCTCCAAGATGATTAGCCATGCAGTGACAGCGCATCAGACCATTTTCACAGAGAGGAATAGGATGCAACCAACGACAAGGGTGATGCCTCCAGACAATTAGCCATGCTATGACAGAGCATTTGGACCATTTTCCCGAGAGGATTGAAAGTAGCCATTGGCACCGGTGACATCCTTACAGAAAGCCAGCCATAGAAAGGAGTAAGACTGATTGGATGAAGATAGCAGGAAAGCAGAGGTTTAGAGGAATGAATGCATCTCCATACGCTTATCTGAAATTCTCACCAATGATTTACATAAGTATTTCTATCCCTATTTTATTATTTAATTTCGAAAACTCCATAACTGTTTTATATCCGCCTGACTGAGATTTAAAAGGTGACCATTGATGACAAGTCATCATATACCCTTTTTAATAGTCTTTTTCTTTATTTTCATTTGGTTTTATGCACTTTCTTGCATCCTAAGTAAGTAATTTGGAATGAAAATGCATAACTTCTTTGAATCAAACAACCACCATATAATTGATGCTAAATCATGAGGTTTAGGCCAAATTTAATTGCAGTTTTATGATTTGTAAACCTTGTGAATTTGGTGATACTTTGATTGGTTGTTTTGATTAATTGTAGGTGAAGAAAAGAAGAAAAGAAGAAAAGCGTGACCTAAGAAGCGTGGTTCAAGGAATAGAAAGTGTGGCCATCAAAGGAGAAAGTGTAGTGCAACAAACCATGGAACCCATTCCAAGAGCACCAAGCACTAAGAGAGCGCTACACTCACTCCCAAGGGACCAAGGCACAAAGCTCAGCTCACTTTGTGAGCTGAGCACAACACAAGGCCAAGAAATAAGGAAATGAGGAACCAAGCTCAGCTCACAAAGTGAGCATTATCGAGAGCGCTAGAGGAGAAATTCAAGAAAAATGATTTCCAAATGCATGCTCCAAGACTTGAACCCATGACCAAAGGGAAAGGGTGGAGGCGCTACTCTCATGGAAAATAAGCCAAAATTGGCCAAATGCACTCCCCAAGCTTCGAACCCCACACCTTGAGGAAGCAAGGAAGCAAGGCAACCAAGAAAAGGGGTAGCGCATGCTTCCCATGGGTTTCGAACCAAGGACCCTTCCTTGGATACACCAAAGCTCAGCTCACAAAGTGAGCTGAGCGCTACTTCTTGATGCATGGGAGCACATCTTGACACGGCCAGGAAAGGAGTGGAGCGCATGACACGGTCCAAGGGGCAGCACAACAAATTGGCACTAAGGCACCAATGCTCAGCTCACAAAGTGAGCTGAGCTCTCCCCTGATGCACCCCAAGACAGCAGCACGCTATCAATGCTTCCCCACACTAAGTGTCGAAGCTCAGCTCACTTTGTGAGCTGAGCACTCCCCTGGAAGCATATTACCCATGGGCTGAAAATTCAACCAAAAGTCCAATTTAATTCAAATCTTCACCAAATCAAAAGCCCATCCAAATTCCAATATCCAAGAATAGAAAGTGTATAAATAGGAGTTAGTTTGATGTAATTAGGGGAGCTGAATTTTACTTTTGAATTTTCCTTTCATTTTCATTTTGAGCTTTTAGTTTTGAATTTAGATTTCAGAGAACTTGGGAGGAGAATTGATCTCTCTTCTTCTTGGTTCTTGCTTGAACACTCTTTAATTTTCTTGCTTTGGATCTTTGGTGGAGAATTGAAGAAATTCTGTTTCAATCTCACCTTGAGATCCCTTGTTTATTTTCTTTCTGCATAATTGAATTTGAATTTCTGTCTACTGCTTCTTCATCTACTTTGTTTCTGCAATTTACTTTTCTTTGTTTCTTTTGCAATTGCTCTTGTTGGATCAAGGAAGGATTTGAGATCTAGACTTGTTATCTAGTCTCTTCCACTCCTGAGATCTCAACCCCTTTTAATTTGCTGCACTTAAGCACTGCTTCCTAGTTCTTTAAATTCTCAAGTCATTTTACTTTTCTGTTAAGATCTACTTCACTGCGCTTAAATTTTCTCTTTTATGTTTAATGCCATTTACTTGTTTCTTGTCTAATTCCTGCAAGTCCACGTCCCAATCTCTTTTATGATTCAAGCAATTTACATTTCTTGCACTTTAAGCTTCTGTTATTTACATTTCTTGCAAGTTAAGTTTCTGCACCTTATTTTACATGTTCTTTAAGATTCAGTATCTTTATTTTCCTGCTCTTTAGTTTACTGCAATTTTCCCTTTCCCTTTTACATTCTAAGCAGTTTAGTTTCTGTTAATCACAAACACTCAACCAATACTTGATTCGCTTGACTAAATCAACCACTAAACTAAAATTGCTCAATCCTTCAATCCCTGTGGGATCGACCTCACTCATGTGAGTTATTATTACTTGATGCGACCCGGTACACTTGCCGGTTAGATTTGTGTGTTTTGGTGGTTAATTTATTTTTCACCAAAATACTCATCAAGTTTTTGGCGCCGTTGCCGGGGATTGAAATAGATTGACAATGATTAAGTGAAGTGGTGATCTAGATCAAGCACTTTTTCTTTAAGTCTTTGACTAACACACTAACTGTTTGAATTTTTGTCTCAACCGGCTACATCCAATTTTCAAGAGAATCACTGTGTTTTCTATTGATTGATTTATATGTCACAGGGAAGAAGAAATCTCTGAGAAAGAAGAACATCACAACATGAAGCCACAACTCATTACATTAATAGAGAACAATTGTTCCTATGGTGGAAATCCCTTGGAGGACTCTAAACAGCACCTATCCATTTTTCTGAAAACATGTGGGGCTATCAGTCTCAATGGTGTAGACCATGACACCATTAAGCTCATGTTATTTCCCTTCTCACTGAAGGATGAAGCGGCACAATGGCTTGAAACCTTTCCTCAAGGAAGTATAACTAGTTGGGATGAATTGGTTGCCAAGTTTCTAGCCAAATTTTCCTCACCCCAACAAAACATCAAGATGAAAGAAGGAGTACATCCATTCATACAAAGAAAGGAAGAACCACTGTTCAAAGCATGGGAGAGATACAAGAAATCAAATGACAAGGTAGATTTTCGAGCATTCTATGAAGGATTAACCTCCGAAACAAGAAAAGCAGTAGATTACTTCTTAGATGGCCTACTCAAGGCAACAGCAACCATCCAAGGAACTGCAGAGTTCAGTGACAAAAGAGCCAATAACCAACACTCATTTGAGACGCCACGGAATGCAATTTCAGAAAAGGGAGTAATGAATCTTGAAGGAGTGAGAGCAATCATGGATCAAAACAAGCAGCTACACCAGCAAACACAGCAGCAATTGGAATCAATAGCCAGACAAATTGATTCTCTACATTCAGCCACAGTGAATACACAATTTCCACCATGGAAACCACATTCTTATTTAAGAATGAGGGAATCTCAGTATCAGGAACAAAGGGACTTCAACTATAATAACCCCAACTTCCCAAACCTGCAAAAACATCACCATACCAACAAAAATCACTACACACCACCCCAATATACACACCTCCAACCTTATCCTACCCCACCACCTGCCCAAAATGACTTCCATCAATCACCACAATTTACACAGTCACAACCAATCCTAAACTTTCAAAAACTCTATGTTCTAGAAATGATGATGGAAAGGTTTATGAAAATCCAAGAAATGACATTAATAGAGCAGGAGGACATAAGGAAAAACCAAGAGGCATATCTCAAGAGAATTGAAAGGTACATGGAACAAATGGTTCAAAACCCTGCTAAATTGGGTGAGAGAGAAGGAAATATATCCCTAAGAGCCACTGAAGATGACTCGAAGAACAATGAAAAAGCTGCTGAGTTGAAAGGGAAGACAGTTATGGAAAACAAGGAGAAGCCTACGGTAAGAGGAGGAAACCAAAGGCAACTGAGACTTCAACTTCCATAATCAGAGGATGAAGAATGTCAAGCTAGTGACAATAAAAGAGCGCTTGTTGGGAGGCAACCCAACCTGAGGTAATTTTCTTTCCATAGTTATTTTAATAAAAAGATTAATTAACTTCATCTATAATGCAAGAAGCTAAGTTTGGTGTTGCACACCAACACAATCTAAGGGAGAATGAAGGATTCTAAGTTTGGTGTTCCACCAAAGTCTACTTAAAAGCACATTCTCACTTTCTGCATAATATAGGCTTCAGGCATACTAGATGAACTAGTTAGCCATTCTACTGCATTTCTTAGTTTCCAGTTCTATCACTTGTGAAAGAGAAAAAGAAATTATCACACATGGTTAATCTAATACATTGGCAAGGTACTAAGTTTGGTGTTCACACACCAAAGTAAGTTCAAGAACCCACAAATAAGTCTTGCAGATTAGCTGAATACCTAAAGGAGTTGAAAAGCGAGCAACATTCGAGGAGTATGCAGGAAAATAGCCAACAAATCAGGGAACATCTGCATTATGACTTACAAGGAACAAACAGAAGGAAGAATGAAAAGCTGCAACCCAACAGGTTGTATTTATACTTGATCCTTGTTGTTGTGTAATGATTTAATTCAGAGAGTCCTTTATGTCTGGCTGGAATGATCATGTAGTTGCAAGTGGAAGTACATGTTGAAGAAAGCTATCTGCTTAAATTTTGCTTGAAAACTATCTGCATAATAATTGTCATCACTCAATAACTTGAATACTTTGTTTTGTTTCCCTTGCTGTTTGAATAAAAGAGAGATGTTTGATTTAGACAAGTAATTGTTCAATGTTGCAGAAGTGAGAATAAAAGTTAGTGGTGGTATATGTGTTTGATTTAAGTGATAGCTCATAGAATAAATGTTGCAAAATGACTTGTTACTTAAAGCCTAAGCTAGTTTGCTGCTGTGACCTCTCAATTATTGAAAGTCCCTTGAAAATAAATCAAAACAGAGAAAAGAGAAAGAAGAAAAAGCCAAAGAAAGTGGCAAAGAAACAAACAATAAGGCTAGACACCAATAGCTTGGACCCTAGGACATATGCCTGTGGTGTTTGTGTACTAAGATCTGCTTGGACAAGTAAGTTCTAAGGAGTATTTTAAAACTTGGCAACTTAGATCAACTGATTTGGGATTGCCAACTGAAAGTCCACAATAAAGAGCAACCTAGCTACAAAACATTTAGTGATCCAAAGAGATGCTGGGCATCAATGATCCTAGGAGGAAAAAGTGAGCCATGTGTCTGTGGTGAAGAAATGTTGAGTAAAATAAGGCCAAAGGTCACTGCAACATTTGACACCAAGTCTTCAATAAGAAATAAGCTCTGTAATGCAAAAGAAAGAGGAAAAACTAACAAGGGAATGAACAAAAAGTGAGGATTCATGGCAGCAATCTTAGTGAACTCTTAAAGGAACATAGTTTGTTTTGACAGCAAGTAATAAATGAGCTACTTTTGATCTGCATAAAGCCCCATAGACCAAGTTCAACTATCTGCCTAATAAGAACATATACACTTATCTATTTCATTCTATCTTCTCTTATATTTGATGCTTGCTTGGGGACAAGCAAGTTTTAAGTTTGGTGTTGTGATGACAAGTCATCATATACCCTTTTTAATAGTCTTTTTCTTTATTTTCATTTGGTTTTATGCACTTTCTTGCATCCTAAGTAAGTAATTTGGAATGAAAATGCATAACTTCTTTGAATCAAACAACCACCATATAATTGATGCTAAATCATGAGGTTTAGGCCAAATTTAATTGCAGTTTTATGATTTGTAAACCTTGTGAATTTGGTGATACTTTGATTGGTTGTTTTGATTAATTGTAGGTGAAGAAAAGAAGAAAAGAAGAAAAGCGTGACCTAAGAAGCGTGGTTCAAGGAATAGAAAGTGTGGCCATCAAAGGAGAAAGTGTAGTGCAACAAACCATGGAACCCATTCCAAGAGCACCAAGCACTAAGAGAGCGCTACACTCACTCCCAAGGGACCAAGGCACAAAGCTCAGCTCACTTTGTGAGCTGAGCACAACACAAGGCCAAGAAATAAGGAAATGAGGAACCAAGCTCAGCTCACAAAGTGAGCATTATCGAGAGCGCTAGAGGAGAAATTCAAGAAAAATGATTTCCAAATGCATGCTCCAAGACTTGAACCCATGACCAAAGGGAAAGGGTGGAGGCGCTACTCTCATGGAAAATAAGCCAAAATTGGCCAAATGCACTCCCCAAGCTTCGAACCCCACACCTTGAGGAAGCAAGGAAGCAAGGCAACCAAGAAAAGGGGTAGCGCATGCTTCCCATGGGTTTCGAACCAAGGACCCTTCCTTGGATACACCAAAGCTCAGCTCACAAAGTGAGCTGAGCGCTACTTCTTGATGCATGGGGGCACATCTTGACACGGCCAGGAAAGGAGTGGAGCGCATGACACGGTCCAAGGGGCAGCACAACAAATTGGCACTAAGGCACCAATGCTCAGCTCACAAAGTGAGCTGAGCTCTCCCCTGATGCACCCCAAGACAGCAGCACGCTATCAATGCTTCCCCACACTAAGTGTCGAAGCTCAGCTCACTTTGTGAGCTGAGCACTCCCCTGGAAGCATATTACCCATGGGCTGAAAATTCAACCAAAAGTCCAATTTAATTCAAATCTTCACCAAATCAAAAGCCCATCCAAATTCCAATATCCAAGAATAGAAAGTGTATAAATAGGAGTTAGTTTGATGTAATTAGGGGAGCTGAATTTTACTTTTGAATTTTCCTTTCATTTTCATTTTGAGCTTTTAGTTTTGAATTTAGATTTCAGAGAACTTGGGAGGAGAATTGATCTCTCTTCTTCTTGGTTCTTGCTTGAACACTCTTTAATTTTCTTGCTTTGGATCTTTGGTGGAGAATTGAAGAAATTCTGTTTCAATCTCACCTTGAGATCCCTTGTTTATTTTCTTTCTGCATAATTGAATTTGAATTTCTGTCTACTGCTTCTTCATCTACTTTGTTTCTGCAATTTACTTTTCTTTGTTTCTTTTGCAATTGCTCTTGTTGGATCAAGGAAGGATTTGAGATCTAGACTTGTTATCTAGTCTCTTCCACTCCTGAGATCTCAACCCCTTTTAATTTGCTGCACTTAAGCACTGCTTCCTAGTTCTTTAAATTCTCAAGTCATTTTACTTTTCTGTTAAGATCTACTTCACTGCGCTTAAATTTTCTCTTTTATGTTTAATGCCATTTACTTGTTTCTTGTCTAATTCCTGCAAGTCCACGTCCCAATCTCTTTTATGATTCAAGCAATTTACATTTCTTGCACTTTAAGCTTCTGTTATTTACATTTCTTGCAAGTTAAGTTTCTGCACCTTATTTTACATGTTCTTTAAGATTCAGTATCTTTATTTTCCTGCTCTTTAGTTTACTGCAATTTTCCCTTTCCCTTTTACATTCTAAGCAGTTTAGTTTCTGTTAATCACAAACACTCAACCAATACTTGATTCGCTTGACTAAATCAACCACTAAACTAAAATTGCTCAATCCTTCAATCCCTGTGGGATCGACCTCACTCATGTGAGTTATTATTACTTGATGCGACCCGGTACACTTGCCGGTTAGATTTGTGTGTTTTGGTGGTTAATTTATTTTTCACCAAAATACTCATCAACCATAGCTTGCTTCATACCGACAATCTCCGTGGGATCGACCCTTACTCACGTAAGGTTTATTACTTGGACGACCCAGTGCACTTGCTGGTTAGTTGTATCGAAGTTGTGACAAATTATGAATTGAGATTAGAGCACCAAGTTTTTGGAGCCATTACCAGAGATCACAATTTCGTGCACCAAGTTTTTGGCGCCGTTGCCGGGGATTGTTCGAGTTTGGACAACTGACGGTTCATCTTGTTGCTCAGATTGGGTAACTTTCTTTTCGTTTTCTTTTCAAAAATTTTTCAAAAATTTTTCAAAAAAATCTTTCAAAAATTTCTCCTTTGTTTTCGAAAAAAAAAAACTTTTTAAAATAAAAATTTTTCAAAAATATATTTTTCTTCAGAATTTTTAAGAATGAATTCTAGTGTTTCATGAAACATGTGGAATCCTATCTGGCTGTAAAGCCATACCCAAACTGCTTTGGGATTGGTCTTCAACTAATCACCTCAATGGATGTAATTTACATGCTAGAGCTTGGCTGGCTATTAAGCCATGCCTGACCCTTTGATTGGAGCTTTAGTTTAAAGAGCATAAGATTCCTGGAATTCATATAAAAAATTTTTGGAATCCTTATTTTTGTTTTTCAAATAATTTTCGAAAAAAATACAAAAAAAATTAGAAAATCATAAAAATCAAAAATATTTTTTGTGTTTCTTGTTTGAGTCTTGAGTCATGTTATAAGTTTGGTGTCAATTGCATGTTCATCTTGCATTTTTCGAAAAAATTCATGCATTCATAGTGTTCTTCATGATCTTCAAGTTGTTCTTGGTAAGTCTTCTTGTTTGATCTTTGCATTTGCATGTTTTGTGTCTTTTCTTGTTTTTCATATGCATTCCTGAATTCTTTATGTCTAAGCATTAAAGAATTCCAAGTTTGGTGTCTTGCATGTTTTCTTTGCATTAAAAATTTTTCAAAAATGTGTTCTTGATGTTCATCATGATCTTCATAGTGTTCTTGGTGTTCATCTTGACATTCATAGTATTCTTGCATGCATTCATTGTTTTGATCCATAACTTTCATGCATTGCATCATTTTTCTTGTTTTTCTCTCTCATCATAAAAATTCAAAAATAAAAAAATATCTTTCCCTTTTTCTCTCTTAAAATTTCGAAAATTAGATTTGACTTTTTCAAAAAATTTTTAAATCTAGTTGTTTTTATGAGTCAAATCAAATTTTCAATTTAAAAAAATCTTATCTTTTTCAAAATCTTTTTCAAAAATCAAATCTTTTTTTCAATTTTTTTTAGTTATTTTCGAAAATTTCAAAAATATTTTTCAAAAATATTTTTCTTAATTTTACATCATATTTTCGAAAATAACATCATCAATTAATGTTTTGATTCAAAAATTTCAAGTTTGTTACTTACTTGTTAAGAAAGATTCAAACTTTAAGTTCTAGAATCATATCTTGTGATTTCTTGTGAATCAAGTCATTAATTGAGATTTTAAAAATCAAATCTTTTTCAAAAACTAATTTCTATCATATCTTTTCAAAAATATCTTCTTATCTTACCTTTTTCAAAAAAGTGATTGCAAAATATCTTTTCTAACTTCCTAACTTCTTATCTTTTCAAAATTTGTTTCAACTAACTAACTAACTTTTTGTTTGTTTCTTACCTTTTTCAAAACTACCTAACTAACTCTCTCTCTCTAATTTTTGAAAAAAATCTTCCCTCTTTTTCAAAATTTCTTTTTAATTAGACTAATTATTTTATTTTTTATTTGAATTTTCGAAAAACTACCAACCTTTTTCAAAAACTATTTTCGAAAATCACTAACTCTTTTTCAAAAATTATTTTCGAAAATTCTCTCCTCCTCTCATCCCCTTCTATTTATTTATTCATCTACTAACACTTCTCTTCATCTCACATCTCTGCTCCTATCATCACCTTTGTATTTGGATTCTTTATTCTTCTTCACTCCTATTCCTTTTCTTCTTCTACTAACAATAAGGAACCTCTTTACTGTGACATAGAGGATTCCTCTTCTTTTCTTTTTCTCTTCTCTTTCTTATGAGCAGGGACAAAGAAAAAGGCATTCTTATTGAAGCTGATCCAGAACCTGAAAGGACTCTGAAGAGAAAACTAAGAGAAGCTAAATTACAATAATCCAGAGACAACCTTATTGAAAATTTCGAACAAGTAAAGGAGATGGCAGCCGAACCCAACAACAATAATGCAAGGAGAATGCTTGTTGACTTTACTGCACCTAATTCCAATTTACATGGAAGAAGTATCTCCATTCCTACCATTGGAGCAAACAATTTTGAGCTGAAACCTCAGCTAGTTTCTCTGATGCAGCAGAACTGCAAGTTTCATGGACTTCCATCTAAAGATCCTTTTCAGTTCTTAACTGAATTCTTGCAGATCTGTGATACTGTTAAGACTAATGGAGTAGATTCTGAAGTCTACAGGCTCATGCTTTTCCCATTTGCTGTAAGAGACAGAGCTAGAATCTGGTTGGATTCTCAACCTAAGGATAGTCTGAACTCTTGGGATAAGTTGGTCACTACTTTCTTAGCCAAGTTCTTTCCTCCTCAAAAGCTGAGCAAGCTTAGAGTGGATGTTCAAACCTTCAAACAAAAAGATGGTGAATCCCTCTATGAAGCTTGGGAAAGATACAAGCAGCTGACCAAAAAGTGTCCTTCTGACATGCTTTCAGAATGGACCATCCTGGATATATTCTATGATGGTTTATCTGAGCTATCAAAGATGTCATTGGATACTTCTGCAGGTGGATCCATTCACCTAAAGAAAACGCCTGTAGAAGCTCAAGAACTCATTGACATGGTTGCTAATAACCAGTTTATGTACACTTCTGAGAGGAATCCTGTGAGTAATGGGACGCCTATGAAGAAGGGAGTTCTTGAAATTGATACTCTGAATGCCATATTGGCTCAGAATAAAATATTGACTCAGCAAGTCAATATGATTTCTCAGAGTTTGAATGGAATGCAAGCTGCATCCAACAGTACTCAAGAGGCATCTTCTGAAGAAGAAGCTTATGATCCTGAGAACCCTGCAATAGCAGAGGTAAATTATATGGGTGAACCTTATGAAAACACCTATAATCCATCATGGATAAATCATCCAAATTTCTCATGGAAGGATCAAAAGCCTCAACAAGGCTTTAATAATGGTGGAAGAAACAGGTTTAACAATAGTAAGCCTTTTCCATCATCCACTCAGCAACAGACAGAGAACTCTGAACAAAATACCTCTAATTTAGCAAACTTAGTCTTTGATCTGTCCAAGGCCACTGTAAGTTTCATGAATGAAACAAGGTCATCCATTAGAAATTTGGAGGCACAAGTGGGCCAGCTGAGTAAAAGGATCACTGAAATCCCTCCTAGTACTCTCCCAAGCAATACAGAAGAAAATCCAAAAGGAGAGTGCAAGGCCATTGAATTAATTACCATGGCCGAACCTGTGAAGGAAGGAGAGGACGTGAATCCCAAGGAGGAAGACCTCCTGGGACGTCCAGTGATCAATAAGGAGCTTCCCTTTGAGGAACCAAAGAAATCTGAGACTCATCTAGAGACCATAGAGATTTCATTAAACCTCCTTATGCCATTCATGAGCTCTGATGAGTATTCCTCTTCTAAAGAGAATGAGGATGTTACTGAAGAGCAAGCTGCCAAGTTCCTTGGTGCAATCATGAAATTGAATGCCAAATTATTTGGTATTGAAACCTGGGAAGATGAACCTCCCTTGTTCACTAATGAACTAAGTGATCTGGATCAACTGACATTGCCTCAGAAGAAACAGGATCCTGGAAAGTTCTTAATACCTTGTACCATAGGCACCATGATCTTTAAGGCTCTGTGTGACCTTGGTTCAGGAATAAACCTCATGCCCCTCTCTGTAATAGAGAAACTGGGAATCTATGGGGTGCAAGCTGCTAAAATCTCATTAGAGATGGCAGACAATTCAAGAAAACAGGCTTATGGACAAGTAGAGGACGTGTTAGTAAAGGTTGAAGGCCTTTACATCCTTGCTGATCTCATAGTCCTAGACATTGGAAAGGAAGAGGATGAATCCATCATCCTAGGAAGGCCTTTCCTAGCTACAGCAAGAGCTGTGATTGATGTGGACAGAGGAGAATTGATCCTTCAATTAAATAAGGACAACCTTGTGTTTACAACTCAAGGATCTCTCTCTGCATCCATGGAGAGGAAGCAGAAAAATCTTCTCTCAAAGCAGAGTCAACCAAAGCCCCCACAGTCAAACTCTAAGTTTGTTGTTGGGAGGCCACAACCAAACTCTAAGTTTGGTGTCAAACCCCCATATCCAAACTCTAAGTTTGGTGTTGGGAGGTCTCAACAAAGCTCTGCACATCTGTGAGGCTCCATGAGAGCCAACTGTCAAGCTATTGACATTAAAGAAGCGCTTGTTGGGAGGCAACCCAATGTTTATTTATCTAATTTTATTTTTGTTTTTCATGTTTTCTTAGGTTCATGATCATGTGAAGTCACAAGATAAACAAAAAATTTAGAAACAGAATCAAAAACAGCGGAAGAAAAATCACACCCTGGAGGAAGCACCTGTCTGGCGTTCAACGCCAGAACAAAGCATGGTTCTGGCGCTAAACGCCCAAAATGGGCAGTATCTGGGCGCTGAACGCCCAAAATGGGCAGCATCTGGGTGCTGAACGCCAGAATTGCACCCTGGAGAAAAGCTGGCGCTGAACGCCCAGAACAAGTATGGTTCTGGCGTTCAACGCCAGAAATGGGCAACAAATGGGCGTTGAACGCCCAAAATGGGCACCAACCTGGCGCTGAACGCCCAGAGTTGTGTGCAAGGGTATTTTACATGCCTAATTTGGTGCAAGGTTGTAAATCCTTGAACACCTCAGGATCTGTGGACCCCACAGGATCATCTCAGGATCTGTGGACCCCACAAGATTATCTCAGGATCTGTGGACCCCACAGGATCCCCACCTACCTCCACTCACTCTCTTCTCTCTTTTCAATCATCCTCTATTCCCAATAAACACTCTTCCCCAAAACCCTTCACCTATCACCTCCATCTCTCTTCCCTATTAACCCTTCACCACTCACATCCACCCACTCTTCCCCATAAACCTACCCAATAAACTCCACCTACCTTCAAAATTCAAATCAATTTCCCACCCAAACCCACCCATATGGCCGAAACTTAAACCCCCCTCCCTTCCCTATATAAAGCCTTCCATTCTTCCTCATTTTTACACAACACAACCCTCTCTTCTCTTCTTGGCCGAAACACACCTCTCCCCTCTTCTCCATCTTTTCTTCTTCTTCTTCATCTAATTCTTTATTTTCTTGCTCGAGGGCGAGCAATATTCTAAGTTTGGTGTGCTAAAAGCATAAGCTTTTTGTTTTCCATTACCATTGATGGCACCCAAGACCGGAGAATCCTCTAGAAAAGGGAAAGGGAAGACAAAAACTTCCACCTCCGAGTCATGGGAGATGGAAAGATTCATCTCCAAAGCTCATCAAGACCACTTCTATGATGTTGTGGCCAAGAAGAAGGTGATCCCCGAGGTCCCTTTCAAACTCAAAAGAAATGAGTATCCGGAGATCCGACACGAAATTCAAAGAAGAGGTTGGGAAGTTCTAACAAATCCCATCCAACAAGTCGGCATCCTAATGGTTCAAGAGTTCTATGCCAATGCATGGATCACCAAGAACCATGATCAAAGTAAGAACCCGGATCCAAAGAACTATGTTACAATGGTTCGGGGGAAATACTTGGATTTTAGTCCGGAAAATGTGAGGTTGGCGTTTAACTTGCCTATGATGCAAGGAGATGAACGCCCCTACACTAGAAGGGTCAACTTTAATCAAAGGATGGACCAAGTCCTCATGGACATATGTGTGGAAAGAGCTCAATGGAAGATTGACTCCAAAGGCAAGCCGGTTTAACTAAGAAGATTGGACCTCAAGCCTGTGGCTAGAGGATGGTTGGAGTTCATCCAACGCTCCATCATCCCCACTAGCAACCGATCTGAAGTTACTGTGGATCAGGCCAACATGATCGATAGCATCATGATTGGAGAAGAAGTAGAGGTTCATGAAGTCATCTCCCTTGAACTCTACAAACTAGCCGAAAAGCCCTCTCCTGGGGCAAGGCTAGCTTTTCCTCATCTTATCTGCCATCTATGTTACTCAGCTGGAGCTTCCATAGAAGGAGACATTCACATTGAGGAAGAGAAGCCCATCACTAAGAAAAAGATGGAGCAAGCAAGAGAGCCCGTTCATGGAGCTCAAGAGGCGCAGGAAGCTCATCACCATGAGATTCCGGAGATGCCTCATATGCATTTTCCTCCACAAAACTATTGGGAGCAAATCAACACCTCCCTAGGAGAATTAAATTCCAACATGGGACAACTAAGGGTGGAACATCAAGAGCACTCCATCATCCTTCATGAAATAAGAGAAGATCAAAAAGCAATGAGGAAGGAGCAACAAAGACAAGGAAGAGACATAGAAGAGCTCAAGGACATCATTGGTTCCACAATAAGGAAACGCCATCATCACTAAGGTGGACTCATTCCTTGTTCTTACTTTCTCTGTTTTTCATTTTCTCTATGTTAAGTGCTTATGTATGTTTGTGTCTTCATTACATGATCATTAGTAGTTAGTAACCTTGTCTTAAAGTTATGAATGTCCTATGAATCCATCACCTCTCTTAAATGAAAAAATGTGTTAATTCAAAAGAACAAGAAGTACATGAGTTTTGAATTTATCCTTGAACTTAGTTTAATTATATTGATGTGGTGACAATGCTTCTTGTTTTCTGAATGTATGCTTGAACAATGCATAGTTAAGAATGTTAAATATGTTGGCTCTTGAAAGAATGATGACTAGGAAACATGTTATTTGATAATCTGAAAAATCATAAAAATGATTCTTGAAGCAAGAAAAAGCAGCAAAGAACAAAGCTTGCAGAAAAAAAAAAGAAAAAAATAGGCGAAAAAAAATAGAAAGAAAAACCAAGCAGAAAAAGCCAAAAGCTCTTAAAACCAAGAGGCAAGAGCAAAAAGCCAATAACCCTTAAAACCAAAAGGCAAGGGTAAATAAAGAGGATCCCAAGGCTTTGAGCATCAGTGGATAGGAGGGCCTAAAGGAATAAAATCCTGGCCTAAGCGGCTAAACCAAGATGTCCCTAACCATGTGCTTGTGACGTGTAGGTGTCAAGTGAAAACTTGAGACTGAGTGGTTAAAGTCAAGGTCCAAAGCAAAAAAAAAAAGAGTGTGCTTAAGAACCCTGGACACCTCTAATTGGGGACTTTGGCAAAGCTGAGTCACAATCTGAAAAGGTTCACCCAATTATGTGTCTGTGGCATTTATGTATCCGGTGGTAATACTGGAAAACAAAGTGCTTAGGGCCACGGCCAAGACTCATAAAGAAACTGTGTTCAAGAATCATCATACTGAACTAGGAGAGTCAATAACACTATCTGAACTCTGAGTTCCTATAGATGCCAATCATTCTGAACCTCCATGGATAAAGTGAGATGCCAAAACTATTCAAGAGGCAAAAAGCTACAAGTCCCGCTCATCTGATTGGAGCTATGTTTCATTGATAGTTTGGAATTTATAGTATATTCTCTTCTTTTTATCCTATTTTGATTTTCAGTTGCTTGGGGACAAACAACAATTTAAGTTTGGTGTTGTGATGAGCGGATAACTTATACACTTTTTGGCATTGTTTTTAGTATGTTTTTAGTAGAACCTAGTTACTTTTAGGGATGTATTCATTAGTTTTTATGTTAAATTCACATTTCTGGCTGAAATTGAGAGACTTGAGCAAAAATCAGATTCAGAGGTTGAAGAAGGACTGCTGATGCTGTTGGATTCTGACCTCCCTGCACTCAAAATGAATTTTCTGGAGCTACAAAACTCAAAATGGTGCGCTTCCAATTGAGTTGGAAAGTAGACATCCAGGGCTTTCCAGCAATATATAATAGTCCATACTTTGCTCAAGTTTAGATGACGCAAACTGGCGTTTAACTCCAGCTCTCTGCCCAATTCTGGCGTCCAGCGCCAGAAACAAGTTGCAAAGTGGAGTTCAACGCCCAAACTGGCACAAAAGCTGGCGTTCAACCCCAAGAATGACCTCTCCACGTGTAGACTTCAAGCTCAGCCCAAGCACACACCAAGTGGGCCCCGGAAGTGGATTTATGCATCAATTACTTACTTCTGTAAACCCTAGTAGCTAGTTTATTATAAATAGGACCTTTTACTATTGTATTAGACATCTTTGGAACCATCTTTGGATTATCTTTTGATCTATTGATCACGTTTGGGGGCTGGCCATTCGGCCATGCCTGGACCTTCATTACTTATGTATTTTCAACGGTAGAGTTTCTACACTCCATAGATTAAGGTGTGGAGCTCTGCTGTTCCTCAAAGATTAATGCAAAGTACTACTGTTTTTCTATTCAATTCAACTTATTCCGCTTCTAAGATATTCATTCGCACTTCAACCTGAATGTGATGAACGTGACAATCATCATCATTCCCTATGAACGCGTGCCTGACAACCACTTCCGTTCTACCTTAGATTGAATGAGTACCTCTTAGATTACTAATACAGGGGACCGAGTCCGAGATATTGCGATCTTCGTGGTATAAGCTAGATTGATGGCGGCATTCATGAGAATCCGGAAAGTCTAAACCTTGTCTGTGGTATTCCGAGTAGGATTCAGGGATTGAATGACTGTGACGAGCTTCAAACTCGCGAGTGCTGGGCATAGTGACAGACGCAAAAGGATAGTAAATTCTATTCCAGTATGATCGAGAACCTCCAAGATGATTAGCCATGCAGTGACAGCGCATCGGACCATTTTCACAGAGAGGAATAGGATGCAACCAACGACAAGGGTGATGCCTCCAGACGATTAGCCGTGCTGTGACAGAGCATTTGGACCATTTTTCTGAGAGGATTGAAAGTAGCCATTGGCACCGGTGACATCCTTACAGAAAGCCAGCCATAGAAAGGAGTAAGACTAATTGGATGAAGATAGCAGAAAAGCAGAGGTTCAGAGGAATGAATGCATCTCCATACGCTTATCTGAAATTCTCACCAATGATTTACATAAGTATTTCTATCCCTATTTTATTATTTAATTTCGAAAACTCCATAACTGTTTTATATCCGCCTGACTAAGATTTACAAGGTGACCATAGCTTGCTTCATATCGACAATCTCCGTGGGATTGACCCTTACTCACGTAAGGTTTATTACTTGGACGATCCAGTGCACTTGCTGGTTAGTTATTCGAAGTTGTGAAGATATGTTTAGACCATGGTTCTGTGCATTCGTTTTTGGTGCCATCACCAGGGAATCAATTTCGAACAATAATTCACAACCTGAGTAACAATTTCGCATACCAGAGCACGGCGGCGTGGTGGTGGAGCAGGTTGGGTTGGAGGGTAGGGTTTGGGTTGGGTGAGGGGTTGTGATGATGGGAGGGGCGGCGCTGGCGGTGGGGTGGTCGAGGTTGGCCGCGGTGGGGGGGCAGTGGCGGAGGAGGGCGGCGGTGGGTGAGAGGGAAGGTTGGGAGTGGTGGAGGGAAAAAAGAAAGAAGAGAAGGAGAGAGGGGGTGGTTTTTGGCGATGGGGTGTGGTGGTTGGGGGTGGTGCGGCGGTCGGAGGTGGTTGGGGTGGTGGTGTTTTGGTGGGGAGCAGAGAGGAAGCAGGGGGGTTGGGGGGAAGAGAATGGGGGTGCGATGGGGGTAGGGTTTCGCGTGACTGGGGGTTAGTGGATTTGAGTCCACGCGAACGCGTGGGACACGCGATCGCGTGGCTAGGGTGAAATAGGGTTGACGCGGTCGCGTGATTGACGCGGTCGCGTGGTTGACGCGATCGCATGGAATGGGTAAAAGATGAATGACGCGGTTGCGTGAGGTACACGACCGCGTCGCTGAAAATTGTGCTAAACGCACAATTCCAGCGTCGTTTCAGCGTAACTCTCTGTCTCCATTTAGGGTTCCATGCTATCCACGCGACGCGGATGCGTCGCTCACGCTTTCGCGTGGGATGGGTGTTTTGCAAGTGACGCGTTCGCGTCAGTGACGCAAATGCGTAGCCCGTTTTGTGCTAAACGCACACCAGCCACACGATTCCAGCCCAAATTTCTGGGCGTTGGATTTTTACGCCGATTTCCAGATCACGCGTTCGCGTGAGTGACGCAGACGCGTGGGAGGTGTTTTTCGCGACTGACGCGAACGCTTTTGCAACGCGGTCGCGTCGCACTTTTTTTTTATGCAATTATGCAATTATGCAATTATACAGTATGCAATGCTAATGACTAATATTCAGGGTCAATGAAAATAATATAATATAAAAACAAACAACACAAAATAAAATTGAAAAAGAAACGACCATATCATGGTGGGTTGTCTCCAACCTAGCACTTTTCGTTAAAGTCCTTAAGTTGGACATTGGATGAGCTTCCTGTTATGGTGGCTTATGCTTAAATTCATCCAGAAATTTCCACCAATGTTTGGAATTCCAACAGCCTCTGGGGTCCCAAACTAGGCATGTAAAGCTTTTGAGCAGCTTCAAACAGATTCTCAGGCTCCCGGGGTGTTAAATGTCAGAATATTTTCCAGGATCCCAAACTTTGCTTTTAAATCCGCCGTTGTCTTGATCTATATTCTTTGATCCGGGCGGTTTAGAAATTGTATTCTCACCAAGATGACCAAACGTCTTCCAAGACCCATTCAATTGAACTTGATACCAATCCTTGTACTTCGAATCGAAGCGTGGAACCTTATTGAATCTTACACACCAGCTCTGAGTACGAGCCATTTCCCTCTTACTCTTAAAGCCGCAGAGAACTCTAAGCTGGCCATATGTTTCAAGCAAACCATATTCAAGTGAAAAAGTAAAGATAAAGGTTAAGGATTGTACCCACTTGAAGCTTGTATTAGGTGGTAATGGCCTTGGGACAAGTGTTTCCAGTGGTTCTGTAAGTTCTACTCCCTTGTATTCTTCTGTGAATTCCTCCACTTCTTTGCAAAATTTTTCAACTGCAACTGCGTCCTGATCAAAGTCTTCTATGTCTTCCTTATCACTCAAGTCATACGTTGGAGGTTGAGAGAAATCTACCTCGACATCATCTTTGTATTCACTTGGATAAGATTCTTCAGGCTCAAGGAATTCAGTTGCGGATGTGAGTTCGTGATTAGGAGAGCTGGATTCATGATCATCACTGCCTATGGAATCAACTTCTTGGTCTGTTCCGTCCAATTTTTCACAAGGTATATGCTTTGGAGGTTGTGCACTGTCCTATTTGGCATCAATTTCGAACTTCTCAGCAGAATCCTTTACAGCTCTCGATTCCCATGGAGGTTCAGCATCTCCTAAATCTTCAACGACTTCTTCCTCTACAACTATCATGGCTTCCTCCACTTGTTCCAATACAAAGCCATGCTCCTCATTGTCCACTGGAGTTTTTAGTGTTTCCTTCATGCTACGCTCTTCTTTTGATTCTCCACATGCAGCCATGGGAGTATTTTGAGCGCTCAGATGTCGGGAAGCTATTATATTTACTACCTCAGTTAAGGCAATAGTGAGTTCCAGCATGCCCTTTTCCATCCTCGCTTGCCCTTGAAGAAGAACACGAAGTTTGTCATTCATTGGAGGTTGGGGTGGGTATGAGGGTTCATTGGTTGGGAGAGAGGGTTCAAAATAAGAATGCGGTGGTTCTTGGGAGTAATTGGATTGGGATTGTGGTGGATAAGGGTCATACGGTGGTGAATGGTGAAAAGAAACTTGTGAGTGTGGTGGTTCAAATCTACGTTGAGAGGATGGTCTATAAGCACAGGGTGGGGCTTGTTGGTAATTACAAGGTGGTCCACCATGCCTATCAGCTTGGTATGCATTGTAGAGTGGTCCTTGTCCATGATATCTTGGAGGGTGTTGTTGCCTAAAGGGTTGATCAGGGCCTCTTGGCTCCATCCATCTTTGATTGCTTAGACCTTGATGCATATTCCTGTTACAGCTTCCACTCCTTTCAACAAATTTAGAACCAAACTCAAAGCGAGAGGGGTGAGAATTCATAGTAGCTAATAGAAATAAAAGGGAAAAACAAAAACAAATAAACAAATAAAAGAAAAATATTTACAATAACTAATAATAAGGCACACGTTTGCAGTTCCCCGGCAACGGCGCCATTTTTTGAACGATCGGTTTTTCTATCGGTAAAGAAATATAAAAATATGATTGCGTTGTAAGTATAGCTTCTAAACCAATAGAAAATCCTTTTGTACAAACATTTTGGTTGTCACAAGTAACAAACCCCTTTAAAATTGATAATCGAAGTATTAAAACCTCGGGTCGTCTTCTCAAGGAACTGCAGGGAGGTGTTCTTATTATTGGTTATGAGTTTTGTAAATTGGGGGTTTTTGAAATAAAGAATAGGTAAATTAAATGACAGGAAAAATAAATTAATAATTATAAAGAAAACTCTTGGCAAGGTATGAGAACTGGAAATCCTATCCTAGTTATCCTTATCAGGTGTGATGAGAATTGGATTTTGCTCCCCACTAAGTCAACCTCTAAATATGAAGGTAAGTCAAGTGGATAAATCAATTTAACACCTAAAGTCCTAGTCAACTCCTAAGGAAAGACTAGAGTTATAGGAATTTAAATCAATCAGCAAAGATAACAATTATCAATCATGATGAGTTTGACAACTCAAGAGTTACCAATTAATCAACCAAAGCCAAAAGGGAAAAATCTAAATTATTTATATAAATAAAGGAAAACAATCATAATTCTGAAATACCTCAAATTATATTAAATAGAAAATCAATCTAAACATAAAGAGTTCATAAACTAAATTGAGAAAATAAGTAAAAGGAACATTGAACCTGTAATTGAAGAAGATGAAATCCTACTTCCTTTAAGAGGAATCCTAATCCTAAATCCTAAGAGAGGAGAGAACCTTTCTCTCTAAAAACTACATCTAAATTGTGAAAAGTGAATAATTGAAGGCCTCTCCTATGAATGGATGCATTCCCCACTTTATAACCTCTAATCTGTGCTTTTTGTACTTGGATCTGAGCCAAAAAGGGTTTCAGAAATCGCTGGGAGCATTTTCTGCAGTTTCTGGTGCGTAGCGTCTGTCACGCGTCCACGTGGATCACGCGGTCGCGTCATCTGGGAGTTTTCCTTATCACGCGTTCGCTTCGGTCACGCGTACGCGTCATCTGCGTTCTGCTCAAGGCGTGCGTCCACGTCAGTCACGCGTTCGCGTCGCTGCCTTTTCGCGCTGGGCATGCGGCTACATCGTCCATGCGTTCGCGTCACTGCCAGTTTCTTTAAAAACTCCATTTTGTGCTTTCCTTCCATTTTTGTATGTTTCCTTTCCATCCTTTAAATCATTCCTGCCTTAGGAGATCTAAAAATACTCAACACACAAATCACGGCATCGAATGGTAATAAAAGGTAATTAAAATAATTATTTTTAAAGCATAGGAAACATGTTTTTCACATATATCATATAATAAGGAAGGAAAAGTAAAACCATGCAATTTCACATGAATAAGTGGGTGAATGGTTGAATAAATCACTTAAATTGAGCACAAAATATATCATAAAATATGGATTTATCATGCGTCCTTTGGACAGGCCTTGTTAAGGTCTGTATAGTCCACACACATCCTCCACTTACCATTATTCTTTCTTACCATTACCACATTGGCTAGCCAAGTGGAGTATCTGAGTTCTTTGATGAAGCCGGCGTTGAGTAGCTTTTGAGTCTCTTCCAAGGAGGTTGCTCTCTTGTCAGTGCCGAGGTGTCGTTTCTTTTGGGCTATAGGTCGGACTGTTGGATTGATGGCCAACTTATGACAAATTACATTAGGATCTATTCTTGGCATGTCTATCGGGATCCATGCAAATAGGTCAACATTGCGTCTCAATAGCTCGGTTAGTTGGTCCCGTTCTTCTGCCTTAAGTGCGTTGCCGAAGTATGTGTACTTGGATTGGTCGTTCTCGGTTAATTGGATCTTGGTTAGATCGTCTGTTGGCATCGGCCGCTCTTGATGGTTGGTTCTGGGGTCCAAGTTGGCCAGGGCAGGCAGTTGATCCGAGTTATATACTGCTTGAACGTATTGCTGTTCGGGTTGTTTTGGCAGTTCGTCTTTCAGACTGGCGTTATAGCACTGTCTGGCGTCTTTCTGGTCTCCGTGGATAGTGATGACTTTGTTGTCCTGTGAAAGAAACTTAACACACAAATGCACAGTAGAAACAATAGCATTGAATGCGTTCAAGGATGGTCTGCCTAAAATGATGTTATATGGACTTCTGCAGTCTACAACAAGATATTGTATATCTATTGTCTTACTGTTGGGATATTCCCCGAAGGTGGTTTGTAACCAAATATAACCTCAGATGGAGACACGCTCACCTGAGAAACCTACCAGTTCTCTGGAATATGGTTGGAGATTCTTGTCGTTGAGTTTCATCTTTTGGAAAGTTGAGTAGAAAAGTACATCGGCGCTGCTTCCTGGGTCCATTAGGATCTTCTTTACTAATGGTTCCCCGACTTGCGCTGTGATGACAACCGGGTCATCTAGGTTTCGATCATTTGCTTTGTAGTCTTTGGGGACGAATGAGATTTCCGGTCTGTCCTTATCGACTGGTTAGGATGTGGTGGATTCTGTCATCGTCATCATAGCTCGGTACGACCTTTTTCGTGCCGAACTTGTACATCCGCCACCTGCAAAACCACCAGAAATGCAGTTTATTATTCTACGCGGTGGATTGATATCGTTATCTACCTTTTTCCCTTTATCTCGGGAGTTGTCGGTCGATTTGGATTGTTGGCCGAGATCGTCTGTGCTTCGCTTCCTTCCTCGGCTGTCAATATATTTGTCCAGTAGTCCTTGGCGGGCGAGCTTTTCGAGGACGTCCTTGGCTATTACGCAGTCGTCCGTGGTGTGGCTGTACTTCTGGTGGAAGGCACAATACTTTGATCTATCCACATGACGATGGTCTTGATATGTACCGGCCCTGTTTAGGGGTTTGATAAGTTTTGAGTGCAATATATCTTTTATGATGTCCTCCCATTTTGCGTTGAAGAGGGTGTAGTTGTCGAATTTGGGTGTTAGCCTGAACGTTCTCGTATCCGTTCTGTTGTTTGATTGTCTGTTTCGCCTTTCTTTGTCTTTGTTTGGGGTAGGTTTATCTGCTCTTTGTAATGCTCGGAATTCTTCCACCTCGATTTGGGTAGTTGCTTTTTTGTGGAACTCGGCCAGGGTTTTTGGTTTTGCAATGACTATGGATTCTTGGAATTTCCCTGGTCGGAGGCCGCTCTTCAAGGCATGGAGATGGACTTCGGGGTTTAGGTTAGGTAATTTGTTGATTGCTTCAGCAAACCTGGTCATGTAGTCTTTTAGGCTTTCGTTCAGTCCCTGCTTGATGGTGCTTAGGTAGTCAGAGTTATGGACGTATATTTTAGATGCGGCGAAGTGGTTGACGAACTGGTCTGCTAGTTCGTCGAAGTTAGAAATGGAGCCTTCAAGGAGGTTGGAAAACCAAATCAGAGCGGCTCCATCTAGAAAAATTGGGAATGTGCGGCATAAGATCGTGTCGGAATCCTTATTCATGAACATCATGGCCTGGAACTTGGTGACGTGGAAATTCGGATCTCCTATTCCATTGTAGGGTTTTAAGGTTGATGGTAAGGTAAAATTTTGGGGCATTTCGAAACTCATGACTTCTTTGGCGAAGGGGTTGGTTCTTTTTTTGGTGGTCGTTTTGGTGGTTTTGGGGATGGTGTGTTTAGTTTCCGACGTGTGCTCGTCATCATTGTCCTTGTTTTCGGTACTTTTGTGTTCTCCTTTGCTTCAGTCGTGCCCCATATGTCGCAGGAGCTCAGCCATTTTTTTATTCTCGGCCCTGAGGGCCTCGTTGATTGCTAAAATTTTCGCCTGATTGATGGAGGGAGCATGACTATGCTCGTCCGCCATCTCCTATGTCCTGCAAAAGGAAATGAAGAGATATACGTAATATAGAGAAGGTGGGGTTAGATTAAAATCTGGGCCCACGGTGGACGCCAAATGTTCCTGTGTGAAAATGAACTTCGAGGTATAGCTCGTCTGGCTAACACCTGAACTGATTTTCCTTGGAGTACAGAGTATGGAACGTCGTCTTCTTGTGGGGAGGCGGCGTTGGACACCTGCAAAGGGACTCCAACGCTCAAGTAAGTATGAGTGTGAAAGAGTTCAGAGTAGAAATTAGAATGAACTGCGTACCTTTAGATTAGTCACTCGTTAGCACTTATAGTGAGTTGTTTGAATGGTTTGTTACCTGGATCAGGTTTGTTATCCGTATCTTTGTTGCAGGTTTGACGGGGTTTATGCTGGCCGTTGTCCGGATTTATCGGGATAATGATTTCCTGAGTGGGGTGGTTATCTTAGAGAAATTATCTCTATCAACTATATTAGGTTCCGAGATTGTTGTTGTTGTAGGCCAAGGTTTGGGTAACGGATCAAACTATTTTTCGATTATTAAAATTTTTTATAGCCCAACATTCACTCAACCCATTAAACCAAACATCAATATTTAAAAAAAATAAACCAGTCATGATATTATCGGTCCAAGTGGACCACAATATACTATTTGCAATTAGAGTAAGTATTGAATCACATGTAAAATTATAGAAAACTTGAGACATGATTTAGTGCTTTACAATTGTTTGGAGTATTAAAACTCCTCTTAGAAAGTTAGGAATAAGTTACGGTATTGTAGTTTAAATAATATCTTTTTTGGGTAACAGTTTAAATAATGTTCGGGCTAACATTATTTTTTGGTTTTTACTTAGGTCTGTTTTAGGTTTCTTTTATTTTTAAATTGCTATTGGATCTTTACAAAATTATAATAGAAACAAAAAATTAAAAACTTCTTAACAAAAAAAAATTAAAAACTTTAAAAAGTTAAAAAGACAAAATACTTCTTTATAGTGAATTTCTAAAAAAAGTATAATATATTTAATTAATTGCAAAAAGATACAATATTTTTTTAGGAATTAGAGTTGTTTTTTTTTTTCAAAGATAGGGAGACTATGCCATTTGAACTATAATTCATGGACAAGATTAAGGTTGTTTGATTTTTAAAAAATAAAATAAATTATGTTTGAATGTAAAAAAGGTAAAATTATTCCTATTGAAGATTTAGTTTAAACTTTTAAAATATCCATTTAAAGTTTAATTAAAAAGACAAAAATATATTTTTAATATTAATGTTGTTTAAATATATTTAAATTTAAAATTTTGAATTTAATATTAAAAAATTAAAATATCATGTTTAGGATAAATTTTAAAAGACCAATTTTTTTTAGTATTAATGTTATTTAATAAAAATTAAAATGTTAATTTTTTTTGTTAAGGCCAGTCACCCAGTCCAACACAAATAGAGACTTGAAAATCCTACTCCACCCAACGTCTAATACCATCTCCTTCGTTACTGTAGTTCGTGCACCCTTAAAGCAAGATTGGGATCTGTAGAAAAACTTTTGACACGGTTTGTTTCTCAACGTTCTGGTTCCGCAGTCATCTTTGCTCCTCTTTGGTCACATGTAATCTTTCCTCTGTACTAGATTCAAGCCTTCCAGTGATCGGCGACGCTTGCTCCACCTCGGTTTCAAGAGGTTTACTCTCAGGCGTATGGGTCTTGCCTTCGGCCGACGCTGCCGCTTGTCTTCAGTGGTTCCGTATTGATTCCCTGATGCTATTTGATTTCTGTCCGCAACGGCTTTAAGTCCCTAATATTTTAAAATTGGCTCAATGTTGTCCTACCGTTAGGGATCTGTTAACAGAATTGGCGTGGGACAAAATTGAGACGATTTTAAAACGTTAGGGACTTAAATAAGACGAAAATGTTGGGGGACAAAAACGATACATAAAATTAAATTTTAATTTTATCTTTTAATAATATCAATTTTTTATGGTACATCGTTATTCAATTATTTTTTAACCACATCTAAGTAAATTAAACTTAATCACATTACTTTTATTCTAAATAAATTTATTTTTGTTTTATAATTTTACTCTTAAAGATTTTTACTCATCATGAAATTTTTATAAAATGACTAGTACATCAACTTACGAAAAAGAAAAAATGATACATATACAATAAAGTATAATATAAATTGTACTTTTTGTCTCTAATGTGTCGAAATTCTTTAACGTTTAAGAGTAAAAATCTTTAAAAGTAAAATTATAAAAAAATAAATTTACTTAGAATGAAATTAATATAATTAAGTGTAATTTACTTAGATGTGATTAAAAAATAATTGAATAACTATGTACCGTAAAAAATTGATATTATTGAAGGATAAAATTAAAATTTATTTCTATATATTATTTTTGTCCCCAACGTTTTTGTCCTATTTACGTCCCTAACATTTCAAAATCGTTTCAATTTTGTCTCGTCATCAATTCTGTTAACAGATTCCTAACGGCTGGACAACATCGAGCCAATTTTAAAACATCAGGAACTTAAATAGGACAATTTAAATATTAGGGACAATTTTGAAACTTATCTCAAACGTTGAGAACAAAAATAATACTTTACTCTTTAAATAATTAAAGTTGTTTTATTAAATTAAAAAATAAAAATTTGAATTCTAATTTTTTTTCTTGGGTAACTAAAACACGGGAATGTGAAGTTGAATTTAATTAATAGAACTAAATATATTATTTAGTATTAAATTAAAGATGTTCTTTTAGAATTAGATTACTTAAATGAGTTAAATGAGTTAGAAAGTAAAATTTTGAATTTTAATTTAAAACAATAAAATAGGAACAAATAGTTACTTTTTTAAATTAAATAAATATAATTAATCATATAAGTATAATAATACGAATACGTTTATTTTTATCCAATTAAATTAAGTTATTAATTAAATTATATTTATTTAAATTTTAATTTAAAAATTTATAATTTAAAATTTTAAATTATGTGAATAAAATTAGATTAAATAAAAATAAAATATACTAGTACAATTTAGATCGTACTGTAATGAGTTTATGAAATTCTAAAACAAATAAATCTTAAAAGATAAAAATAAAAAAAATTATTATGGGAAACAATAATCTTTTTTTATTTTATTTTAGTAAAAAAAATTAACATTAATAAAATACTAAAATTAAAAAAAAACGATGCTTAATAAGTAAAGATGAGAGATTAATAGTTTATAATTATTTTATAATTTTTATTTAAAAGTATAATTTTAAGTTAGTGTTAATTTTTTAAATATTAACTTTTTTAAAAAAATATAATTTTTTGGTATTAATTGTTTAAGGATGTTATCAATATACGATAAAAACTCAATTAATAGAATACCTCTTAAAATATTATGCTAACACACGATTATCATATTGATAATGTAAAGGAGTTTCAAAACTCTAAATATTAGGAATATTTCTACCTAGTTCACCAAAGTCCAGCTTTTCCCACCAAAAATATTTCCCAAACTCAAATTAGGTCGATCTCTCATATTTTGAAAAATCGCAAATAAATCCCATTTTTCTGAAAATTCCGCATATATAAATTTTTCTTCGCCACGAAACGGAATAGTGCCAAAACCAACCCAAAAGATATTTTTTCTTCGCATTTTCTCCTCAAAGATAAGAGTTTACGGATATTTCTTCGACTCGAGAGTCTAGAGTGTCACTTGCCACTCTTATCCGGCCTCCAGGCTCCAACATTGTCCAAACTCCAAACTTCTTTCATCACTGTTCAAATTATTGCAGCACGTATTACATTATACAAATCGCAACACAACACAGCACAGCTTCCAAGTAAATTAAACCATAGCAATGGCATGTTCTCCATCACCTATATCTGCATTCTCCTTTGCCAATTCATCACTTCCAAGACCCCGAACACCTTCTGTTCTAAATCCAAGAGCTATGGCCAAAGAGCTTTACTTTAACCACGATGGTTCAGCTACAAAGAAGCTTCTGGTAATAATAATAATAATAATAATAATAATAATTATAGTAGTAGTTGTTGTTTTGACACCACAAATTTTGTTTAGATTTTGTTGGGTTCACTAAAATGAGATGATGCAGGCAGGGGTGGACATGGTGGCAGAGCTGCTTGGAGTTACATTGGGTCCAAAGGGCAGAAATGTTGTGCTCCAGAATAAGTATGGACCTCCCAAGATCGTCAATGACGGAGAAACTGTTCTCAAAGAGGTTTCTTCCTTTTCAAAAATTCATTTATTTATTAGAAAATATAATATATTATATATTTATATCCACAGTTCTATTAAGAACAATTCTAATTTTGTGCGAAGAGAAGGAATACGAGGGCATAGTTTAATTTGAAAAATTAATAAAATAAAATGATACATCTTTTTAAATAGATATCTAATTATATATTTAAAGAATTTTCATCTCTTTACTATTCTTCTTCTTCACAGGATGCACCCTCTATTAAATAAGAGTAAATGGTCAAAATTATTCTTAAAAGATTACTTATTTTTAAATTAGTTTTTAAATTTTTTTTTTTAATTAAATTCTTCCTTCAAAAATTTTAAGTTTGTCATCTTAGTTCTTTTGTCATTTTTATTGCTAACGAATCAAAATTTATGAACGTGACCCGTTAATTAATACCATATTAGCCACAACACATACCAAATAATTCTAATTAATTACTAAGATAATAAATTTATACAACTAGATCAAATCTTCAATTTAGAATTGATTTAATCTAATTTCATAAACTTATCATGTTAGTAATTAATGTCATAAGCAATAGAATAACTAATGTGACTAGCTTAAAATTTTTAAAAATTAATTTAAAAATGAGTGATCTTTTAAAAATAAATTTAATCATTTATTCTATTTAATAACTTTAGCAATCCTCTAACAACAACAATAACTCTTTTGAGTTTAATTTTTTTTTTTTTGGTTTCCCACGGTATCCCCCAACCCGACAGGTCAAAGACTAATCCGTCGCGGTACTGAGCTCCATTTAAGGGTTTGCCGCTGGCCAATGGGTTGCTGCATGCACAAGGCGGGATTCGAACCCCCGACACTTACTTAAGCGGACTAGTGAGCTAACCACTAGACCAACCCAACTTGGTTTCTTTTGAGTTTAATTTATGCATGTAACTTGCAACGTCATTTTAAAAGACCGGTAAAACTTTTGTAATAGTTATAGACAATAAACATTGAAAAAATAATGCGAAAGAGAATATATGGGTTTCACATGGCTGGAAACTTTTGTCTCACAATCATTAAATACCACCCTGAGTAGCTGATGTAGATACTTTGTAATCATTTTCAATATCAAGTAATCGGATTACATTTAATTATTCAAAACAGTATTATCCATCGATTTCATTTTTATGGGAATTTGTTTGAGTTGAACGTCTAGAGTTTTATGATGAATTTCTAGTCTAACAATTTGACACGGTTTTATGTTCTCTTTTATGTTTATTTTGTTTTATTTATTTATTTTCAAATGTGATTTTAGATTGAATTGGAAGACCCATTGGAGAATGTTGGAGTTAAATTGGTAAGACAAGCAGGTGCAAAAACCAATGACCTTGCTGGTGATGGCTCCACTACATCCATTGTTCTTGCTCACGGCCTAATCACCGAGGGCACGAAGGTACACACACAACCACTAAATCAGTATCATTTCTTCTTCAATTACTTCACATTGAGTAGATGTTCCCTTTACTTTAAGGGTTAAAAATCAGAATCACTATATGAAAGAAGAAGAAAGAAAAAAAAAAGGAAAAAAATTTAATTGGCTGGATTCCTGTCTAAGCTAATAAGATTCTAAGGCGGAAACTATTTCACATAGTGCACTGCCTCCGAGATAGCCATAAGATCAGCAATATAGTTGGCAGTTCTTTGAACCAAGCTAATACTGGTCTTCCAATTTTAATTTATAGTCTCTTGAATCTTATGCACCAAGTCGTTTCTCATAATGTTATCATCACTTTGATCTCTATGCACCATTGAGAAAGCCTCCAAACAGTCTGTTTCACGAAGCAAGAATCAAACCTCTCGAAAAGCATGAAGCTTCGCATGGAAAACACTAACATTCTCTAACCTCCCCATGTAACCTTTCAACTAGTTCACTTCCGACTTGTGAATAACGCAACCAAACCCACCAGTACCTAAAAAAGTGTTGGTTAATTTTGGTGCTTCCAGATTGTAAGGTATTGTCGTATATTGATGTGCTCTTGTTTTTCCCTTTCCTTTTGTAGGTTATTGCAGCTGGAATGAATCCTGTTCAAATTGCTCGTGGAATTGAGAAGACAGCAGCAGCACTTGTTGCTGAACTCAATTTGATGTCAAGAGAAGTAAGCTCCATCTTGATGTAACTTTTCTGGTTCTGTTTTGGAGAATCGGGGATTTCAAGAATCATAGTAAAAAAATTATCCGGTTGCAGATGTTGGTTTAATTATGGTTTTTGCTGGCTGCCAATTGTCACTTGTCACTTGGAAAAACTCAAAGTCTTGCTGAATTCAACAAGATTGGTTGCATTTGTAGGTTGAGGATCATGAACTCACACATGTTGCTGCTGTCAGCGCCGGGAATGATTATGTTGTTGGAAACATGATTTCCGAGGCCCTGCATAAAGTAGGAAGGAAGGGAGTAGTGACAATTGAGAAAGGAAGGTGCACTGAGAATAGTCTAGAGATAGTGGAAGGAATGCAATTCGATCGCGGATATCTTTCGCCATACTTTGTAACTGATCGAAGAAAGATGACTGTTGAACTCCATAACTGCAAGGTATAACAGCTATCATGTACATAAACTTCAAAAATTGGTGACATGTATTAATACTTGTATCTTGTACCAATACTCATTTGGTGCTTCTGCATTAATATTATGTTAGAATCTTTTTTCTCTAACTTGTGCATCCATATTGGTGCATAATTATTTGTTACAGTTGCTTTTGGTGGACAAAAAAATCACAAACCCGAAGGAGATGATTAACATATTGAACAGCGCTGTGATAGAGAAGTATCCAATTATGATAGTTGCAGAAAGCATTGAGCAAGAAGCTCTAGCGCCGATTATAAAAAATAAGCTCAAGGGTGTGCTAAAGGTAGCTGCAATCAAGGCTCCAGCATTCGGCGAGCGCAAAACGCACTATTTAGAAGACATTGCCATCTTGACAGGAGGTACAAGATCAAAAGTTCTTCAACTTAGAAGCTTAATCATATTGTGTTACTAAGAATCTAGTGTTATATTCAAACAGATGAACTCAGCCGTTGCATGAAATTGGTTTATAACTTGAAAAGGGAAGGCAATAACAAATAAATGAAGCACTAGTTACCATCTGCACCATTGTAATTTAGGCTTGGATTGATAAAGTTTTTTGGAGAAGTGCTTGTGTTTTCAAAAGCACAAATACCACGTTTTGTATTTGGTAAATAAAAAAATCATGTACTTATATTTATAGTTTATAAAAGATAGAAATGCTTTTAAAAATACTTTAAGAACGAGCTTTTTAAAATTAGTTTGTTCTTATCATAATTATAAAGTCTAATATAACCTCAGCATTGATAAATATCTAAATTTACTCTTATATTTATATCTATTGTGATTTTTTAAAATCTTAAAACTCTTTTATTAAACACACTTATTGCTACTTGTACTTGCTAAAAGTTATGTTTAATTTGATTTACCAAACATAAATGTTATAACTTTTAAAAGTTATTTTTAAAAAGCCAGCTTTAATGAGCTACTTTCAAAAAGTAAGAGTTTTACGAAATCAAGACAGGTCTTGAAGTGAAAGCTGTTATTCTCTACTGATTTTTACTTCTTTTCTTTGTTGGCTTTTCAAACTTTTTTTTTCTACAGGTACTGTAATCAGAGAAGATATGGGTTTGACACTTGAAAAAGCTAGCAAGGATGTGCTAGGTTCTGCTACAAAAGTTGTCATAACAAAGAATTCTACCTTAATAGTTACCGATGGGACTACACGATCTGCTGTCGAAAAGAGGGTTGATCAAATTCGGAGCCTTGTTGAGGTGCATGCAGAACTTTGGCTTTTGAGATTCAGCACATTATGCAGAAAATGAAATATAAAAAAATATCGCATTTGACTAGTGTTAAGTTATACAATAACATATTGCACGGTTAACATATATAGGATAAACTATTGGTCCCAAAAGATTTAATCTTTGACAAAATAGTCTTGGAAAAAAGAAATGAGTGTTGCCCCTCCAAATATGATTCCAATTGAATAAAATGCACGATTTTTTTCATTAGTGTCAAAATGGCTCATTTGTTGGACTATTTAAACAGATTATTTAGAAAGTATATAAAAAATTGAGAAAGAAATTCAATTTCAAAAACATTTTTCCAATCTACTTTTTTAAATTTTTTCCAAAAAAAGTTTAAAATTATTATGTTTAAAAAATAAATAGGCTTAGAAAAAACTGCTTTAAAATCTAATCTCTAAAGTTCTTTTTCCAAATATGTTTTTCTATATTTATTGCATTCGGTTTGATAGTCTTTGAAGGAACAAAATATCATTTCTTTGGTTTGAGAACCATTTTCAAAAATTAATTTTTTTTAAGCCAAAATGGTAATTTACTCAATATAATGGGATTAACACATTTTATTTCACACTTGCAGAACACTGAAGAAAATTTCCAAAAGAAGATATTAAGTGAAAGGATAGCAAGATTATCAGGGGGAATTGCCATTCTTCAGGTAACGTGAATCACATTTTATTTTGCACCTTGATAATCTAGAATGTAACGTTCTTGCTTCTAAGTGCATTCACAGTTTAGCACGTGAAATCTAAACCATAGGTAGGAGCACAAACACAAGTAGAGTTGAAGGACAAACAACTAAGAATTGAAGATGCTCTCAATGCAACCAAGGTATTCCCATTTCTTAGATCTAACAAGAGATGATAATACTATGGTGAATAGCGAAGATTGTTTGTTTTACAATAAGAAAAATATTAAAAAATAAAAATATCATGTATAATGCACACTTGCCTTAAAATGTAGTTACAATCTCCATTTTTTATCCAACTTCATTCTTCACCAAAGAAATTCCCCTAATGGGATACTGTGCTTAGTCAATCTCTAAACTTCTGACTCCAAACATTGCAGGCAGCAATCGAGGAAGGTGTAGTGGTTGGTGGCGGCTGCAGCCTCTTAAGGCTATCCCAGAAGGTGGATAGCATAAAAAACCTCCTAGAAAATGAAGAACAAAAGGTAATTATCTGCTTTATGAAGCTATGTCTCCCATCATCTTAACTAGCATAGAATCTATAACAAGGTTCATACCAAGCCCTTCCAACTAAGCATGCTTTATGTTGCGCATTTTTGTCCGTTTGAGAAATTTAAATTTTATCTAGAATATATATATATATCTGCAGATTGGAGCTGAGATCTTCAAAAGATCTTTGAGCTATCCTGCTAGAATGATAGCCAAAAATGCTGGTGTAAATGGCAACGTCGTCGTGGAAAAGGTTCTTCTCAGATTTTTCCGTCTGCTGCAGCTTTTAGTCAATTCAACTCATAACAGATATTGAATCGGGACTTCTTGTGTGTTGCAGGTTTTATCGGATGATAATGCGCATTTTGGCTATAATGCTTCGAAAGAACGTTATGAGGATCTTATGAAGGCCGGAATCATGGATCCAACAAAGGTTAATTTTTATTTCTGCCATTGATTTTATTCATTATGACGTGTAACTGTGTAAGTAATTATTATAAGATTCAAAAGCAGTATGCCAAAATAAGTATCTTATTGTATGAATTTAATGAAGCCAGTGATCACAGGGTTTCTGGATCAGAAATATTGACTAAAGTTCTCTATCCATACTAATATTATTCATTTTATAATGATAATTTTGATAGTTCTTTTTTTATGAAAAGGAGGAGCTTGAGTAGGTGGAAATTATGGAGGAAGCGGGAACAAATTCCACGTGAAAAATTAATCTTTGATACTTAGTTATTAGTTTTGTAATCTGCAGGTAGTTAGATGTTGCATAGAGCATGCAGCATCTGTGGCGAAGGCATTTCTTACATCTAATGCTGTTGTCGTGGAACGCAAGGAAATATGGCGCATTCCCAGGATAAACCCCATGGCTGCTGCCTCAGGTAATCAAAATCCTTCTATTTCAAATGATCATTCATTCTCACTATGTCAATTTTGGTCCTCAAATGGCATTGTTGAAATTTGATTATTCAGGTTTAGGACCACTTGGGCTTTAAGAAGGAAAATTGTACAGTGAAGTTGAGCTTCTAGCAACTGGCTTATATTTAATTACCATACAAGAAATTTAGGCAGAGGGAAGACACAACAAATGCATTTTTTTTTCATTTCGGTGGTATAAATGATGGCATCAATTCGTACTAGAAAACCCAACTTAATTTAATTGGTGATGGCTAGCTTGAAGGACTGCATTAAAGGGAAGTGCTTAACATGTGTATAGAAGGAAAATATTTGTTACATTTCAGTTACTACTTCGTCCAATTTAAGCTGTGGTTGTTACAATTAGATTTTTTAGCTGTAGGCTGCAGAATGAATGTTTTATATATGTAATGCAATATAGTATGATGTTAACGAGATCAAAAAACATAGAAGTACTGCATGAGTGATGCTGATGAGCCATATGCTCGTGTGCACAACTCTTGTTCTTTTTCTTCATCTTTCAGATATTTCTAGTTCCGTAGTTCTAAACTTTGTTGCTGTACTTCTCTTTAATTTCTAAAACTTTTTCTATTAGTTTCTTGTAAAAGTCAATATCGGTATTTCCACATGTAATTGGACAAAGGATTCGATGGTCCCAGAACGTTTGGACTATTAAATGGTTTCATAACAAAACATGTTTTTTAAGTTTTTTAATAACCGATAAATAGTCTTTATCTAATTTTAATTATAAATTAACTCCATATATTTTATTTAATCATAAAAACTATTTTTTATTTTATAAATTATTATTTTATCATTAATCTATTATGTTTATTAACAATAAAAAACAAAAACAATAACGAATTAGATCTTCCATTGATCGTAATAAACTTTTTGGCTATTCCAATCGATTAAAAGATTATATTTGGTCTGTGACGTTCGTCCAGGACTGTGAAATTGTGTTTCTTTAAAAATCAATCGCTTGGATTATCAAAACAATCGATTGAATTTCAAGTTTCCCATAACTCAATCGATTGGACTACAAGTTGTTATCACAAAACAATCGATTGAAAATTGCAAGACAGCATGGTTTTCACAAAAATCAATTGATTGGTCATATTACCCAATCGATTGAACGATGACTAAAATGTGGGTTTTTAATAATTCAATCAATTGCTTATACTACCCAATCAATTGAATGCTTCAAAACAACCTGAGGTCTCACAATTCAATCGATTGGTTGTGTTACCCAATCGATTGAAGTCGTCAAAACAATGTGGATTTGCATATCTAGAACTTGATATTAATGGAAAGAATTGAGGCTGATCCTAATTCACTAAGAATTCCATCCCGTCCGTCTTTTAGTTTTAGCTATATTCAGATCTTGGAACTCTGATGTCAATTTTGCATTCTTATAACATTGTCTTCTTGAGCTTATTCACTTGAGCATGTAAACATGATTGACTGCATAAATGAATGGGACTCCAAACTTTCAGTCTTCTTTAGGATAATTGGTTATGCATTCTCTCTTTTGGATAAATGATAATATATTATACGTATTTGAATAGACTTGTGACTTTTTGTGCTTAGAAATTGTAAGTGATGGTTAATCAATTTTATATGTCTTTTATGTATCATTTACTGAGAAGCACAACCAATCGATTGAATTCGGCAAATTCATATTGTTTTGATGACTTCAATCGATTGGGTAACACAACCAATCGATTGAATTGTGAGACCTCAGGTTGTTTTGAAGCATTCAATCGATTGGGTAGTATAAGCAATCAATTGAATTATTAAAAACCCACACTTTAGTCATCGTTCAATCGATTGGGTAATATGACCAATCAATTGATTTTTGTGAAAACCATGCTGCCTTGCAATTTTCAATCGATTGTTTTGTGATAAGAACCTGTAGTTCAATCGATTGAGTTATGGAAAACCTGAAATTCAATTGATTGTTTTGATAATCCAATCGATTGATTTTCAAAGAAATATAACAGTCCTGGACGAACGTCACGGATCAAATATAATCTTTTAATCGATTGGAATAGCCAAAAAGTTTATTACGATCAATGAAAGATCTAATTCGTTATTGTTTTTATTTAACAAACATAATAGATTAATGATAAAATAATAATTTATAAAATAAAAAATAGTTTTTATGATTAAATAAAATATATAAGATTAATTTGTAATTAAAATTAGATAAAGACTATTTATCAGTTATTAAAAAACTTAAAAAACATGTTTTGTTATGAGACCATTTAATGGTCCAAACGTTCTGAAATCATCGAATACAGTGCCATGTAATTGCCTCGACTAAAAATATAGTTTTTTCCTCCCTAAAATTTATAAATTACTTAATAGTCTTAACGTTTTTATAAGAATCAAGTTTTTCTTTTTTAACCAACAATTAATCAACAAAATAGTGGATGAAGAAAGATTAAGAAAAGAGAAAAAAACATTTAAAGGTCGAGTTAAAAAAAAAAATGGTTTTCAATTTCAATGACTGGCCATGGGATCATAATCTAGTGACTATCTCACTATGCTCCTTAATCAATTTGACGAGGGTTTGTATCATAATCTAGTGACTTTCATGCTCTTTCATTTTCTTAACAATATAGGTTACTCCAGAAAAAGATCAAGAAACTAAATAAATTAGCGTGGAATTCATGAAAGGAGTTTTGATCTTCAGGCCAAAACTAACAATTAAATATCCAACCAATTCTTATTAATTCATCAACAATTCACAACACGACGTCACCATTTACCATAATTTACTAAGTAGGAGATACCTCACCCTCTCACAGTCTCCGATCCAAAATTTCACATCAAAACTTTTCATAGCCAATTCAACACAATATCCATTAAATCAATCATGCATACATACATTACAACACCATCAATTTCTATTAAACTTACCAAAATATTTAATTCTCAAATTCATAACATATCACAATATTCAAAACAATGATACACACTAAGCCCCATACCATCATCAACAATCATCATCTAACACTATCTTAAAAGCAATTAACCTAGGTTTTCACATAATTTTACATAATACCTACTCGAAATCAAGACCCATACCTTATTGACGGCAGTTTTTTAACACTTGAATTCTCTTTTCGATCACACCGAAACCTCAATCAACGGCACTAAGCCTCCACCAAATGCTCCGCAAGCAGCCCAAGCATTCAATTCCGCAACAATCCAATGCCAAGTACTCAGTTCACTCTATTAAATCCAATTTCATCAAAATCTCAACTTAAGGCTCATATAAATTGGGGGTTTCAAGGAGAAAAAGGTCAATTTACCTTATCTCGTTCAAAACTTGTGTGGAAGCTAACTACAATCCATGCTAGAACTTTCTCTATTGCATCAAAATCATAAAAATCTCAACACTCCATACCCAAAACGCAAAAATAAAAGAAAACTCGAAAATGACTCAAGGTTCTTAGGAGTACTTACCTTAAAAATGGTATAGAATCAAAGAGGAAGTCGAGAGCGACGCATAACCGCAAACGGGTCTTCGATCAGAGCTACGGTTGAAAGTTATATGGATTTGAAGTTTGTGATGAATAGTGAATTTTAAGGTTCTTCTCTTCCTCTCTTGTCTCTATTCGTGTCTCACTCTCTCAAATGTGGGGAATGTGTGCTGAAATGAGTGTGTCAAGAGTGTGGTGTGGGTATATGTAGTATGAACTTGGTCCAACATGAGCCCATTTGTGATTTTTCGTCCGTTGGCCCTATTTTGAGCCAAAACCTTTAAATAAGTGTTCGGACTTTCGTTCTAAATATTTTTCTTTTCATCTTTACAATTTTCACTTTCTTACATGCAGTACCGGATGGAATTAAGCCCGTACAGCTAACTTTAACGTTGATATGCGCTTTTTCGAAATTAATCATATCTCTGTGTAACACCCTACCATACAGAGTCTTATGCTTAAGTCATAATTCTGAGAAGGCAAGGTATTACGACCTCTAGAATTAAAATTTAGTACGTATAGTAGTATGAATGATTGATTATAACTAGGAGCCTTTGTAGAAAAAAGGGTAGACAAAAAACGTAACTCGAAAGCGCGACACTCCGATCGATAACGTAACGAATAGGGATAAGCTAACGCGAGATTATATATATACAAAAGAGTGTCAAAAACGGAAATATCAAAACTCAAATCCGGATGCGAAGATAACCGGTCCGAGCATAGCAATATATACATATAATAAAATAAGGAAACCCCAAAGGAAACCCAAAGGGACACAAAAATAGAGAACCTAGTCTCCAAAGTCCCCTCTAAGAGAAGTCATCACAGTTTGTATTATTCAATGGAGATAAAAGTATCTAAGAGAAATCATAAAATCAAAACAGAGTCCCGAGAATAAGGATCTTCGCTAATCCAGAAGTCTCCTCTTGAGCAACTTCTCCTCTTGAAGCATCATCCAAGCCGCATATAACGACTTCCGACTTAACGCATTCGCCACTACATTCGCCTTTCCCGGATGGTAATTCAACTCAAAATCGTAGTCCTTTAATAATTCCATCCACCTTCTCTGCCTCATATTAAGCTCTTTCTGATAAAAGAGATATTTCAAGCTCTTGTGATCAGAGAAGACTTGGAACTTAACCCTATAGAGGTAATGCCTCCACACCTTTAGCGCAAACACGACCGCAGCGAGTTCCAAATCATGCGTAGGGTAACTAACTTCATGCGGTCTCAACTGGCGTGACGCATACGCCACCACATTATGATGCTGCATCAGCACGCATCCTAGACCCTTTAGTGAGGCATCACAGTACACCTCAAACGGTTCGTTCGGCTCAGGTAACACCAACACAGGTGTAGTGGTCAACTTTTTCTTCAACGCCTGAAAGCTCTCCTCACACTCAGGAGTCCAAACAAATGGTGTGTCTTTGCGGGTTAACTTTGTCAGTGGCAAGGCTAATTGCGAAAAGCCTTTGATGAATCTTCGGTAATAGCCAGCTAAGCCCAGAAAACTCCTTATCTCAGTTACTGTGGTTGGTTGCTTCCAATCCATCACAGCCTCCACCTTAGCTGGATCTACGGCTATTCCCTTCTTACTCACCACATGACCCAAAAACTTTACCTCATCCTTCTAAAACTCACACTTAGACAGTTTCGCATAGAGTTTCTTCTCCTTTAGAATCTGTAACACGGTCCTCAAGTGTTCCGCATGCTCTTCTTCAGTCTTGGACTAAATCAGTATGTCGTCAGTGAAGACAACAACGAATTTATCCAGAAATGGACGGAACACTCTATTCATGTAATCCATGAATACTGCAGGAGCGTTCGTCAGCCTAAAGGACATTACAGTGTACTTGTAATGACCATAACGAGTCTTGAAAGCGGTCTTAGGGATATCCTCACCCCTCACCCTTATCTGGTGATAACCGGATCGCAAATCAATCTTGGAGAAAACCCTAGCTCCTTGTAACTGATCCATGAGATCATCAATCCTCGGCAACGGGTACTTATTCTTTATCGTGACCTTGTTCAGCTGCCTGTAATCCACACAGAGCCGCATACTCCCGTCTTTCTTCTTTACCAGTAACACTGGAGCACCCCACGGGGAAACACTTGGTCTGATAAAATTCTTACCCAACAAGTCCTCTAACTGAGACTTTAGCTCGGCCATCTCTAATGGTGACATTCTATAAGGAGCACTTGAGATTGGTCCCGTCCCAGGCACCAATTCAATAGCAAACTCGACCTCTCGGTTAGGTGAAAATTCATCAATGTCATCGGAAAACACCTCCGGAAACTCACACACCACTGGAATCTGTTCCATCCTTTGATCATCACCCAAAACACCCGCGGTTAACAACAGGATATCCTGACATTCGATTCCGGAGCAGTTCACCATCATCAAATTCAAGTAATAATTATTCACCACAACCGGCCCTTCTGTATCTTCCGGCAGAAAGTACACCGACTTTGTAGAACAATCAAGCAGGACATGATTCTCAGATAACCAGTCCAATCCCAAGATAAGATCAAGACCGATCATCGGTAAGCAGATTAAGTTATGGACAAAATCACGCTGCTTGAACCTAAACGAAACTTTCGGGCATCCTAGCCTAGTTACCATGGCCTCATGGGTAGCATTATACACTTTTAGGTCATAACCTAAGGTTACGATCTTCAATCCTAACTCATGGGCTTTCTCAAATGCAATAAATGAATGCGATGCTCCCGAATCAAATAAAGCATTTAAAGTTTGACCAGCTATTTCACAGTCACCTCGGATAAGTGCCTCAGATCCCACAGCACCTATAGCTGAAGTGGTGAACACCCGACTAGTCTGCTGTGCCTTTCCGGCACTTTGTTTCTGCTTCTCCGGACAATTTGCGGCTCTATGCCCCGCCTTTCCACAATTGTAGCACAAATCCCATCCGGCCTTGCACGGTTCTCCCGGATGGTGACTTCCACACCTAGTACAAGCTTGATCATTCTGAGGCTGCTTTCCAAACCTTTTCCCTTGGGAGTTGTTGTTGTTGGGCCTCCTAAAAGAACCTCCCCTCTTGAAAGGTGGACCTCTAGGTGCAAAGCTCTTCCCTCGGTTCTGTGGGAATGATCCTTTGTGACTCCCTCTCTCAGTAGTCGCCTTCTTCACGCACTCTTTAGCAACTCTACACTTGTTCACCAACTCGGAGAAAGTTCTGATCTCCATTGGTCCCACTGAGCTGAAAATATCACTCCGGAGTCCTCCTTCATACTTAACGCACTTCCATTCCTCATATTCCACCGGAGTCCCTTGACACATACGAGAAAATCTGAACAGCTCCTCAAACTTGTCAATATACTCAGATACGGACATAGTACCCTGCTTCAGCTACAATAATTCAAGCTCCTTGGCCGTCCTAGCAGAAGTCGGAAAGTACTTCTTATAGAACTCCTCTTGGAAGACATCCCAGGTGATATAATCATCACCCTGCTGCAGGAGGCGTCAGACTCCTTGCCACCAATGTGACGCTTTCCCAGTGAGCAAATAGGTAGCAAACTCAACACGCTGTCCTTCAGGCACCACCTGCGCTTGTAGTGCTCGCTCCATAGCCTGAAACCATGTATCAGCTTCAGTCGGGCTAGTAGTTCCCTTGAACTTAGGAGGATTAAACTTCAAAAAGTTTGCCAGTGTCATCGGGCCCTGAACTCCACCTCCGTCATTACCATGGTTGTTCGTCTGTTAACCAAGAGCCTCAGCAGTGGCTTGCATAGCAGCAGCCATGTTCTCCAACGCAGTCATAAAGTTCACCGAGTCATTAGGGTTAATCTCTGGTGCACGAGCATTCGTATGACCTCTCCCACGGCCTCTACCGCATCCACGAGGCGCCATCTGGTTCTTATACACACCAAACATTTGATATTAAGTTGATCAGTTTCAATATCGGAAGTCTAGTGCTTCAAAGTCCCAAATGTATGCTCATGAACGTTTATGCCAATTATATCAAGTAGATATACTAACAGCACATAACACACATACAGAGAATGCATAGAAGCATAGTCAGTCCGTCCCTCAGGCTCTACAGGAACGAACTGCTCTGATACCATAATGTAACACCCTACCATACAGAGTCTTATGCTTAAGTGATAATTCCGAGATGGCAAGGTATTACGACCTCTAGAATTAAAATTTAGTACGTATAGTAGTATGAATGATTGATTATAACTAGGAGCCTTTGTAGAAAAAGGGGTAAACAAAAACCGTAACTCGAAAGCGTGACACTCCGATCGATAACGTAACGAACAGGGATAAGCTAACGCGAGATTATACATATACAAAAGAGTGTCAAAAACAGAAATATCAAAACTCAAATCCGGATGCAAAGATAACCGGTCCGAGCATAGCAATATATACATATAATAAAATAAGGAAACCCCAAAGGAAACCCAAAGGGACACAAAAATAGAGAACCTAGTCTCCAAAGTCCCCTCTAAGAGGAGTCATCATAGTTTGTATTATTCAATGGAGATAAAAGTATCTAAGAGAAATCATAAAATCAAAACAGAGTCCCGAGAACAAGGATCTTCGCTAATCCAGAAGTCTCCAGCATGCCTGATAAACCACTATTTCATGGTTTACCTTGTGCTCAATTGAGTGGTTTTTATTAACTCTTTACCCACTTATTCATACTATTTGCATGGTTTTAAATATCCTTCCTAATTATGTGTTTTGATTGAAAACATGCTTCTTTGATCTTATATTTGCTTATTATTAATCCTCTCTTATTACCATTAGATGCATTGATATGTGTGTTAAGTGTTTTCAGATATTATAAGGCAAGAATGGCTCAGAGGATAGAAAGGAAGCATGCAAAAGTGGAAGGAATGCAAGAAGTTGGAGAAATTGCTAAGCTGTCCAGCCTGACCTCTCTGCACTCAAACGACTATAACTTTAGCTACAGAGGTCCAAACAACGCGGTTCCAGTTGCGTTGGAAAGCTAACGTCCGGGGCTTCGATTTGATATACAAGATGTTAGAGTTTCTCTGACGCTAGACAACGCGACCGCGTGGTCCATGCGGCCGCGTCTCAATGACGAAAATCCAGCGTGGCAAAATTCGAAACCAGCGAATTCTGGATTGTTTCTGACCCAGTTTGCGGCCCAGAAAACACAGATTAGAGGCTATAAAGTGGGGGACTGCACCCATTCATAGAAGGCTCTCAAATTTACAATTTTAGGAGTAGATGTAGTTTTTAGAGAGAGAGAGGTTCTCTCCTCTCTCTTAGGATTAGGATTTAGGATTTCTCTTAGTTTTAGAGTGACTCTCAATCGCAGGTTCTTTATTTTTATTTATTTTTCCAATTTAATTTATGATTTCCCATGTTATGATTTGAACATTTTATTTAATATGATTCGAAGTATTTCAGACTTATGATTGCTCTCTTTAATTTATTAATGCCCTGTGTTTATCCAAATTATTTTCATTCAAGTAGAATTTTTCCCCTTTTGGCTTTGGTTAAATAATTGGTGACTCTTGAGTTATCAAACTCATTGTTGATTGAGAATTGAAATTCTTCAAGAATTAATTCATCCACTTAACTTACCTTCATAGTTAGAGGTTAATAAAGTGGGAGAAAAATCCAATTCTCATTACAATTGATAAGGATAACTGGGATAGGACCTCCAGTCTTCATACCTTGCCAAGAGTTTATTTTATTATTACTATTTTATTTTATTCTTTTTGTGCAACATACTGCTTCCTTACTTCCAAAACCCCCAATTTACAATCCTCATAACCAATAATAAGAACATACCTCCCTGCAATTCCTTGAGAAGACGACCCGAGGTTTGAATACTCGGTTATCAATTTTAAAAGGGGTTTGTTACTTGTGACAAACAAAACGTTTGTACGAAGGGATTTCTGTCGGTTTAGAGACTATATCTACAACGCGACTGTTTTTATGACATTCTTTACTGGCAAAAATCCTAACGTCAAAATGGCGCCGTTGCCGGGGAATTGCAAACGTGTGCCTTATTATTGGTTATTGTAAATATTTGCTTTTTGCTTGTTTATTTGTTTTTATTTTTATTTTTATTTTTGCTTTTCCATAAATTAAGAGGTTATTTGTTTTTATTTAGTTATTACAAAATTTTTCAAAAATTTGTTCTTAGTGTTCATCTTGATCTTCGAGTTGTTCTTCGCGTTCATCTTGACCTTCAAGCTGTTCTTAGTTGTTTTCTTCGTTTTGATCTAAAAATTTGAAATTTGGTGTCACTTTATTGTTTTTCTCTTTCCTCATTAAATTCAAAAATATTTTTAATTAATTTTTTTCAAAAAAAAAATTTCAGATTTTTATTTTTTAAAAATTTTATCTTATCTTATCTTATTTCAAAAATCAATTTTCAAAATTCAAATTTCAAATATCCAAATTTCAAAAATTTAAAATTCAAATTTCAAAATTTCAAAATTCAAATTTCAAAATTTAATTTTCAAATTCAAAATTTAAATAACCTTTTAATTTAAATTTATTTTTATTTTTGTCTTTAATTTTTTTATTTGCTACTATGAACTCTCACCCCTTTGGCTATGAGTCTGGTTACAATAATGTTGCAGGAAGAAGAAATTACAATGAGAACAGGCATCAAGGTTGGAACAATCAAAGATGGGAGGAGCCACAAGGATTTGATCAACCCTCATGGCAACAACCACCTCCAATGGACTATCAACAACCACCACCATATGCCTATGAACCCTTTCCTCAATACAACTTTGGACCACCATACTCACAAGCCTCTTTCCGCCATTCACCTCCATATGACCCTAACCCTCAACCACCATACCAACCACCTTATGAGCCATATGAACCATATATAGAACCACCCCAATTCCAACCCAATTACTCCCAAAAACCACCACTTCAATATTCATCATCTCCATATCCATCAATCCAAGAGCACTATGATCCTACTTATGAAAGCCGAGTGCATCAAGAGACAAAGGATCGTTTCAAGGAAACAATGGATCGATTTCAGGCAACCACTCAACAACTGGGGCAAGTATTAATTCAATGGGCTTCTAGATGCTTAAATACACAAGGATCAGCCACAGCTCCATGTGGACAGTCTAGTGAAGAGCGTAGCATAAAGGAGATACCAGAAACCCCAGTGGACAAGACAGAGAATGAATTCGTACTAGAACAAGTGGAAGACACTGTCATTGTTCAAGAAGAAGAAATGGTTGAAGACTTAGGAGATGCAGAACCTCCATGGGAAAGTCAAGATATAGAGCCTCCTTCCAAGACGGTTGAAATTGATGCTGAGGAGGGTGTACAACCTCCAAAGCATATCATAGTTGAAGACTTGGAAGAGGTTGATCAAGAGATGGAGATTCAAGAAGAAGAAGTACAACCTCCCATGCCCTTGAAAAGCAATGAAGAGGAGATTGAACCGGAAGAAAGCTACCAAGAGGAAGAGGTTAAAATTGAAGAAGCTTGCAAAGAGGTGGTAATTATCAAAGAAGAGCACAAGGGAGTGGAGCTTGCAATTTCATTAAAAATACCTCCCCCTAAGTTGCCATCATCCTTCACAACATTCAAGTGGGTAAAATTCATATCCCATAGCTTTCTAATCCCACTTGAATATGGGCTACTGGAGACGGATGGTCAACTTAGAGCTCTTTGTGATATTAAGAGTAAGAGGAAGATGGCCAGTGGTAAGAATTATCCTGCAAGGTTCATCATGGTTGGAAGCTTTAAGTTTAAACGCAAAGGTTGGTATAGAGCTCAATTGAATGGGTCTAGGAAGCTGTTTGGTAGCTGCAGTGAGAATTCAAATTACCTACCACCCGGATAGAATCATGATGATCAACAAGGAGACGGGTGCAAAAGCAAGATTTGGGACCCCGGAATCCAATCTAGAAATCAGTACTCTTGGGGCCTTATCACATGCTTTAACTTACTTGAAGGCTTTCTGCGCCTAGTTTGGGACCCCAGAGGTTACTGGAAATACAAACATTGGTGGGGATTCCTGGATCAATTCAAGCACAAGCCACCATAGCAGGAATCTCATCAAATGTCCAACTTAAGGACTATAACTAAAAGTGCTAGGTGGGAGACAACCCACCATGGTATGATCGTTCCCTTTTCATTACTTAGTTTTATCTATTTTTGAATTTTATTTTGTTATATTGAACCTGGAGTTTTGCATCACATTCATATTAACACTGCATTCTGCATTTTTCATATTATAAAAAAAAAGCGAGCACGCGACGCGATCGCATCAGCGACGCGTCCGCGTCGCAAGGAGAGAAGAGAAAATAAAAACGAACAGAGAGTCACGCTGGAGCAAGGCTGGAGGCGTGCCAGTGGCACAAATTGACCCACGCGACCACGTCGCCAACGCGTCCGCGTCATATGGGAATAATGGCCTCCCACGCGACCGCGTCACCCACGCGGCCGCGTGACCTGAAAATCGACGTCAAAAGGATGCATGGCCGAAAGTTGTGCTGGAGTTGGGCTGGAATCGTGCTGGAAGCCCAAGCCATCCCACGCGAACGCGTACCCCACGCGTCCGCGTCATCTGACCTTCTTGCGCATCACGCGACCGCGTCACCCACGCGACCGCGTCACCAGCGTCGCACAACATATCCAGATCAGCCAATTTTCTTATCTTTTCTTCTCTAATCCTTATTTTTCTTATCTTTTCTTATTTTTTTCTTCTTCCTTTATTATATTCTTTCCCTTCTCATTCTTCTTATTTTTCTTTTTATTTTATTTTAATTTATTTGCATACTTTCATTCATTGCATTATTTTCATTGGTGTTAGAAATTTATTTGGGTCATTATTTCTTTATTTTACTTGTGGATTATTAGAGGAATTATTTGACAATTATATATATTTATTTTTAAAGGGTTGCGTGCATGTTCAATTTATTATTTTCATTAGATTATTTACCATGCATGCTATGTGTTTGTTAAAATGCCCGTATGGCATTATGCACTGCTTTTCAGTATCTTTTATCCTACTACTCTGAATGCCTATTTTTCACAAAACCCTTTTTCATATCATATTCATTCAATATAATTGTCATTACAAACATGTTGCTAGTTTGAAAGACTTGGTAATCTAACTTGGACATTGAATGCTTGATCTATGCTACTCATGCCTTTGCCTGCATGCCAATAAACACCTTGCATTCAATTGTTATCATATGCACTGGCTATTTTTCATTGCTGACTTTTCACATGTACTCGAGAGCATGTGTTAATGTCAATTACATCCTAATGTGCATCCATCACCACTCTTCCATTCTCTTCCTTGCTATATATCTATTGAATTTAATTTACTTTCTCTTCCCTTCTTCAGGATGGCCATCAAGGAAGGAAAGGAACAAAAAAAGAGCCCAGCTGAGAAACCACAACCCCCATCCACTTGCACGTCTTAGCATGCACCGAGGACGGTGCAATCTTTAAGTGTGGGGAGGTTGATACCGATCTCCATGGGTTAGTTATTTCCTGACTCAACACCAAAATTTTTATTTTATTTGTTTGTTCATTGTTGCATTTGCATGTTTGATTGCATATTTGTTTGATTTTTTTGCATATTTTACCACCTGGTTAAAGTAATATTTTCTTTTTCAAGAAACCTTTTAAAGTATTTCACTAATTTGAATAAAATTTTTTGTTACACTTGTTTGAAGAAATATTATATTGGAACATAGTTTAGAGCTCGAACACACAAACCTGTGAGATTTTGAGCCTATTTGAATTGGTTGCATTTTTCAACCAATATTTTATTTTTTGATGTGTGTTTTTTCTCTCTAAAATTGTGATCTTTGTCTTGCTTAATTCTATATTTCCATAATTTGATGTATGCATACACTTACATGATTGAGGCCTTTGTTTCACTGAGTTTACATACCCATACGGCTTTACCTTTCATTATCCCTTGCAAACCAATTTTGAGCCTATTGTACCCCTTTGTTCTTTTTATTTAGCACATCATTAACTCTAAGCGAAAAACAATAATGTCCTTAATTTGAATCCTTGGTTAGCTTAGACTAGTGAGAGTGCTTATGATTTAAGTGTGGAAAAAGTGGGTTTGGAAATATTTGGTTTAAGAATTGGGTATTATATATCTTTATGAAAATGTGAAAGAAATGTTTAGAACATGATTCACGCATTCAATAATTTAATCATATGCATTGAGAAAAAAAATAATATAGAAAAAAAAAGAAAAAAAAAGGAGAAAAAGAAAAAAAAAGAGTAAATAAGTAAAAGGGGACAAAATGCCCCAAAGCAAGTAGTGAAAGCAATGCATATGAGCTGTACTTGAAATTAGAATACATGAATATGTGGAAAACATGGTTAATGGATGGTTAGATGTTGTATTATGATTACATGGATTGTTTAAGTTAGGTGGGAAAAGTTTAAGTTAATTAAGGATTCAGATTTTAGTCCACTTGACCAAATACAATCCTACCTTGACCCTAACCCCATTACAACCCTTAAAAGACCTCCTGATTTGTGTATTTATGCATTAAATTTATGTTGATTGTTAGATGAAGAGCAAGCCTTAGAAAGCAAGGTTAGCAGAGAATTGAGAGAATTGAACCTAAAACACTTGAGTGATTAGAGTGTATACACTACCAGTGAGGGTTCGATGCTCAATTCCTTGTTCCCTGCTTTCATGAGCTATTTTCTTCTTGCAAGTCTATTTGTACTTCATTTTTATGATTTGAATTAGTGAAATCCAGTTCATATTTATTCTTGGAGAACTTATTTACTCTTAACCAAGTAAGAAAAAGCATTTAGCATGTAGTTGCATTCATAGGTTGCATTTCACATTCTACCATTCCTCTTCATTTCTTTATAGCTTCTCCTGAGCTTAGCATGAGGACATGCTAGTGTTTAAGTGTGGGGAGGTTGATAAACCACTATTTCATGGTTTACCTTGTGCTCAATTGAGTGGTTTTTATTAACTCTTTACCCACTTATTCATACTATTTGCATGATTTTATATTTCCTTCCTAATTATGTGTTTTGATTGAAAACATGCTTCTTTGATCTTATATTTGCTTAGTATTAATCCTCTCTTATTACCATTAGATGCCTTGATATGTGTGTTAAGTGTTTTCAGATATTATAAGGCAGGAATGGCTCAGAGGATAGAAAGGAAGCATGCAAAAGTGGAAGGAATGCAAGAAGTTGGAGAAATTGCTAAGCTGTCCAGCCTGACCTCTCTGCACTCAAATGGCTATAACTTTAGCTACAGAGATTCAAACGACGCGGTTCTAGTTGTGTTCAAAAGCTAACGTCCGGGGCTTCGATTTGATATTTAATATGTTATAGTTTTATTGACGCTAGGTGACGCGACCGCGTGGTCCATGCGGCCGCGTCGCAGTGACAAAAATCCAGCATGGCAAAATTCGAAACCAGCAAATTCTGGACTGTTTCTGACCCAGTTTGCGGCCTAGAAAACACAGATTAGAGGCTATAAAGTGGGGGACTGTACCCATTCATAGAAGGCTCTCAAATTTACAATTTTAGGAGTAGATGTAGTTTTTAGAGAGAGAGGTTCTCTCCTCTCTCTTAGGATTAGGATTTAGGATTTCTCTTAGTTTTAGAGTGACTCTCAATCGCAGGTTCTTTATTTTTATTTATTTTTCCAATTTAATTTATGAATTCCCATGTTATGATTTGAACATTTTATTTAATATGATTCGAAGTATTTCAGACTTATGATTGCTCTCTTTAATTTATTAATGCCCTGTGTTTATCCAAATTATTTTCATTCAAGTAGAATTTCTCCCCTTTTGGCTTTGGTTAAATAATTGGTGACTCTTGAGTTATCAAACTCATTGTTGATTGAGAATTGAAATTCTTCAAGAATTAATTCATCCACTTAACTTACCTTCATAGTTAGAGGTTAATAAAGTGGGAGAAAAATCCAATTCTCATTACAATTGATAAGGATAACTGGGATAGGACCTCCAGTCTTCATACCTTGCCAAGAGTTTATTTTATTATTACTATTTTATTTTATTCTTTTTGTGCAACATACTGCTTCCTTACTTCCAAAACTCCCAATTTACAATCCTCATAACCAATAATAAGAACATACCTCCCTGCAATTCCTTGAGAAGATGACCCGAGGTTTGAATACTCGGTTATCAATTTTAAAAGGGGTTTGTTACTTGTGACAACCAAAACGTTTGTACGAAGGGATTTCTGTCGGTTTAGAGACTATATCTACAACGCGACTGTTTTTATGACATTCTTTACTGGCAAAAATCCTAACGTCAATGCCTCAATGGGAAGCCTCGCGTCCTGCATCTGAAAACCACAAAATTCGCATGGGTGAGAACCAGAGGTCCCCAGCATGGTAACAGTTTCCCATATATAACATGTAATAATAGAGGAAAGCCGAAGGCAATCCTAGGACTTCCTCCAGATAATATCAAAGCTTATAAACAAGCTAAACCATAAGTGGCAACTGACTAAAGATCCTTCAGTCTAACTAATACTTCCCTTTCCAATTCCTTCAGACCTCCCAACCACCAGCAGGAGTATAATGTAGCAAACATAGCTAAATCAAACAAGAGATATACAAATAGGAACAGATAAGGCATTTAGACAATTAGCAAGTAATATGCAGTCAAATAGGCAATCTCAAACAATTCATATAGTATGCATATGATGAATGCCTGTCCCTAGTGGCTGATGATATCATCTGTTAGTTATAGAGCCAACCCGACAAGTCCTTGTAGCTAACCATTGGACCGTCCCTCTGTCGCACATCCCCAACTCAAGTTATAATCATCATAAACTTGATCATAATCATGATCCATATCCATCACCCTCACTGGTGAATATTTACGGGGGCGAGCTCATCCGGAGCTTATACAGTGCCCAGCCACACTTACGACATAGGGTCAAAAGAGCTTTGAGTCTCAACCTGGAGCACGTGGTGGCTAGCCACTGCTTCCTCCCAGGGAAACCCTCATCTCCGATGGTGGAAGTGCAAACATTCAAAATTCATTCAACAGCATATATGCATTTATACTTAGCCATAATCATGGCTCCGCCATAGCACGGCAATAATCCAGCCATCCGGCTCACGGTTAAATCCATAACCAGCCAATTCATTAGCAATTACGGCCCTTTAGACCATGGCATAACAAGCACTTCCACTGCCATCCTCCGCATCTCACATAATCATCGTTGATCCTCATTGATCATTCATTTTTCCCTTGCTTCATTCGCAAGTTACCACATTCACTAGCTCCTTGTCTCATTGCTTGGCATATTATAATGATTTAAGACATAAGTGGTGAGATCGGAGGCTTAGAAGTATGAAATTTGGCTTTTAAAACTCAAAAATCAACTTTGGGATGAAAACAGGGCAACGCGTACGCGCACTCCACGCGCACGCGTGGATGGCCACAAAACTCATCGACGTGCAAGTGTCATACGTGCGGACGCGCAGGTTGAAAAATAGCCAAACCACGCGCACGCGTCAGCCACGCGTATGCGTGGGTGCTCTTGCGCCCCAGGCACAAAACTGGCACAATTCTGGCACAACTCTCGGGAAAATAGCTGGGCATTTGGTGCAGTGCATCGACGCGCCCGTGCACACCACGCGCAAGCGTAGATGGGGCTTTCTTGAAGAACGGCGCGACGCGCCAAGTGCGCCTACGCGCAGAGGGTCATTCTGCTAAAAATTTTCTAAGTTAAAAGCTGCAGAATTTACAGATTCAACCCCCAATCTTCCGACGGACATAACTTTCTCATTTTAAATCGTTTTTCGCCCGTTCTTTCAACGGCATGGACATACCGGATCCAATTTCATTTCTAAACAAGCTTGGTACAAAACGGGGATCTGTAGTCCAAGTTATGTCCCGTCAAAACATGCCCAAAAACCATATTTTCATACAAAACCACAAGGTGCCATTTTCAAAACAAACCATATTCAACTCTTTTCAAAATCAACCAAAACATTCCAAATTTCAACCCTTTTTGAAATCAATCAAAATGTACCAAAATCAACATCAAGCCATCCTCAACTCACACATTGACACTTTTCCAAAATTTCCAAAACCACCATCCAACCATTTTAACACTTCTCAGTCAAATGGCTAAAGGACAAACACAATATCATGTCATACATCCTTCCTCGTCCCAATTTCCAATAATACCATTTCCAATCAAACATCATTATACATACTCATCATCATACTCACCATCAACATGGTACCACCCACCAATTCAACCTCAATCATTCATCAAGCATATATCACAACATGCATTTTCTGATATATCACACAATCAAGGCATCAATATTCATAGTCACATATATGATCACATCATATATCTCAACCATTCAACAACATCATCAATTCAATGCCTATCTTAGGGCCTCTAGCCTAAGTATTTCCTACCACATTACATATTAGATACGAGAAACCGAGACCATACCTTAGCCGATTTCCCAAGCTCAACTGGAGCACTTCCAAATAACTTTTCCTCAAGCTCTCAAGGTCTCAACACCTCTAAGAATAGATTTTATCACACAAAACTTCCTTTTCAAGCTGTCCAAAGTCACCAATCAAGCTCCAATATTCACATATATACAACCTAAGCCATAATCATCATACCCATACATAACATCTCAATACCCAATCATCATAGAACAGCAAATTACACTAGGGTTGAGAATCTTACCACACCCAAGGTCCAAGGAGACAAGTTTAACCTTCTTCTTTAAGAGAGTTGGGACTTATAATATCAAAGAGCCCAAAATCTCAACATTTCACCCATGAAACTCGAAAACAAGGGCTGGAATTTCGAAGAGCAAAACGTGGCTTACCTCAAGATTGGTTGTATGGGTTTTGTAGAGCTCTCCATGGTGAACGCGTGGCTGCAAACGGTGCAGCAATCGGAGCTCTAGATCAAAAGTTATGGTAGTTTTAAGATCAAGTGAGAGATAGAAGTTTGAGAGAGTGTTCTTCCCCTCCCTCACTCCATTTCAGCGTGTGTGTGTAACAAATGAGGAGAGAGAGTGCTGAAAACTAGGGTTTTGGTTTAGTTTAGTTGGGCCAAGGGCCCACTTTGGGTTCGGTTGGACCGGTTTGGCCCTTTCGGTCCAATCTTGGTCCGATTTCTATAAAATTGGTACCGAATTTCTCGTCTCAATCTCCTCTATCTTATTAAGCCATACAAATCATATTTTTGGCTTTCTAGGAAAATTCTCATTTATAGGTTAATTAGCCGTTAATTAACTGGGTTTTTACATTCTACCCACCTAATTGGGAATTTTGCCCACAAAATTCAAATTCAATTACCTGAGAATAAGTGCGAATAATCCGATCGCATCTCCGACTCAAGTTTCCAAGTGTGTTCCTCAACACCGCCTCGACTCCATGCCACCTTGACTAATGAAACCTCTTTCCCACGCAACCGTTTGATACTAGTATCATCAATTCTGACTGGAGCCACTGGAAGCGTCAAATCTTCTTTTAACTGAACCGATTCAGGTTCTAACACATGGCTAGCATCAGGAATGTACTTCCGAAGCTGTGACACGTGAAACACGTCGTGCAGGTTTGTAAGATGAGGTGATAGAGCCATCTGATATGCCACCGGTCCAACCCTTTCCAGGATCTGAAATGGACCGATGTACCGAGGATTCAACTTCTTTGCTTTAATCGCCCTACCTACTCCCGTGGTTGGAGTAACCTTAAGGAAAACATGATCTCCTTCCTCAAATTCCAAGGGCTTCCGTCTTTGATCGGCGTAACTCTTCTGGCGACTCTGCGCCGTAAGCATCCTATCTCGGATTTTCTTGACTTGTTCAGTGGTCTCAGCTATCATCTCCGGCCCCAACAAGCCTTTCTCTCCAGCTTCATACCAACATAGTGGAGATTGACATTTCCTCCCATACAATGTCTCATACGGAGCCATTCCGATACTCGCATGGTAACTATTATTGTATGCAAACTCCACTAACGGCATATACCGATCCCAACTCACCGGTTGGTCCAAAACACAAGCTCTCAACATATCCTCTAGTGTTTGGATTGTCCTCTCGGATTGACCATCTGTTTGAGGATGGTAAGCCGTACTCAAGCTTAGTCGGGTTCCGAAAGCTTTCTGAAATGCACCCCAAAACCTCGAAGTAAAGCGAGGATCTCTATCAGAGATTATAGTAGCCGATACGCCATGAAGTCTCACAATCTCCTTTATGTACAACCGTGCTAGTTCCTCAAGGGTGTAAGTCATCCGAATGGGTAAAAAGTGAGCTGATTTTGTTAGTCGGCCCACAATCACCCAGATAGCATCAAAACCAGTCCTAGTCTTTGGCAATCCTGATACAAAGTCCATTTCAATACTTTCTCACTTCCATTGCAGAACCTTTAAAGGTTGCAACATCCTGGAAGGTCTTTGATGTTCAATCTTCACCTTTTGACAAGTTAAGCACTTTGAAACATATTCCGCCACATCATTCTTCATGCCTGGCCACCAAAGCATCGCCTTTAAATCATGGTACATTTTAGTACTTCCCAGGTGAATGGAGAATCCGCTTTTGTGTGCCTCCTTTAAGATATCTTGCCTCAAAGTGCCAACATCCGGCACAATGATTCTACCCTTGAATCTCCATAACCCATCTTTTTCTTCCGACACTCTCCACTGTTTTCCTTGCTCGATAGCCGGTAACACCTTCCATAACGCTTCATCATTTTCATGAGCCTTTAGGAGTTTGGACTTAAAGTCACTCGAGATTTCTAATCGCCTCAAACACAAAGTTCCAAATACTTCTTGAGCACCAATTTGTAGACTCTCGAATCCCTTGAGCAACTTCTCCTCTTGAAGCATCATCCAAGCCGCATATAACGACTTCCGACTTAACGCATCCGCCACTACATTCGCCTTTCTCGGATGGTAATTCAACTCAAAGTCGTAGTCCTTTAATAATTCCATCCACCTTCTCTGCCTCATATTAAGCTCTTTCTGATCAAAGAGATATTTCAAACTCTTGTGATCAGAGAAGACTTGGAACTTAACCCCATAGAGGTAATGCCTCCACACCTTTAGCGCAAACACGACCGCAGCAAGTTCCAAATCATGCGTAGGGTAACCAACTTTATGCGGTCTCAACTGGCGTGAGGCAGACGCCACCACATTATGATGCTGCATCAGCACGCATCCTAGACCCTTTAGTGAGGCATCACAGTACACCTCAAACAGTTTGTTCGGCTCAGGTAACACCAACACAGGTGCAGTGGTCAACTTTTTCTTCAACGCCTAAAAGCTCTCCTCACACTCAGGAGTCCAAACAAATGGTGTGTCTTTGCGGGTTAACTTTGTCAACGGCAAGGCTAATTGCGAAAAGCCTTTGATGAATCTTCGGTAATAGCCAGCTAAGCCCAGAAAACTCCTTATCTCAGTTACTGTGGTTGGTTGCTTCCAATCCATCACAGCCTCCACCTTAGCTAGATCTATGGCTATTCCCTTCTTACTCATCACGTGACCCAAAAACTTTATCTCATCCTTCCAAAACTCACACTTAGACAGTTTCGCATAGAGTTTTTTCTCCTTTAGAATCTGTAACACGGTCCTCAAGTGTTCCGCATGCTCTTCTTCAGTCTTGGAGTAAATCAGTATGTCGTCAATGAAGACAACAACGAATTTATCCAGAAACGGACGGAACACTCTATTCATGTAATCCATGAATACTGCAGGAGCGTTCGTCAGCCCAAAGGACATTATAGTCACTACAAGAAAATGGAATATTTGTAACAAAAAATTTGTATCAAATTTAAAATTGTTACAAAAGAATAGTATTTTGTAATAATAATTAGTGATTGTTACAAAAGGATAATGTTTTGTAACAACATTACAAGTTGTTACAAAACATGATAATATTTTGTAACAACCTGTTTTATTTTGTTACAAATTATGTTAGTTTTGTAACAAGATGGTGTTTTGTTACAAAATATTGTAATATTTCGTAACAAAAAAAAAATAAGTTGCAAAAATTCAAAATATTTTGTAAAAAAATATTTTTTTGTTTCAAAAACTCCAATTGTTTTGTAACAAAACAACTTTCTGTTTCAAAAACTCCAGTTATTTTGTAACAAAAAATAATTTGTCACAAAATTCAATATTGTTTGTAACAAGTTAATTATTTGTCCCAAAATATAAGTATATTTTATAACAATTTTTTTTCAAAGTGTTAAACACTTTAAGAGTAAAAAAAAATTGTGTATATATATATTTTTAAAATAATTTTATTTTATTTTAAAATTTTTTTTATATAATGTGTAAGACATAAAAATTTTAGAAGATCTTATTAAGAGCTAATTTAGATTTATTTATCATTAAGTATTTTAATCTTTGAAATTATTCTATTAAAGATAATTAAACAAATTCTGATTAATTGAGTTTAAAATAATTTAAGATTTTATCTGATTTTATAATTATTAAATTATTTTTATATTTAAATTATAAAATTTAGCAAATGTAAAATAATAAGAATTTTATATGATTTGGTTTAAATATTTTAGATTTTAGAATTTAATACTATAATTTTTATAAACAAAGAAAATTAATTATATTATCTCTAATACTTTAATTAAAATATTTTATTAAAATTAATTTGTAGATTTATGATTAAATAATATTTTTTTTAAGATAAAAAAGTTAATTGTATTACCATATATTTTTAATTAGAGTAATTTATTGAGAATCAATAAGTATTTTTATATCACAAATAATATTTTAAAGTTTAGAGATTAAGTTAGTTTTTAAATATTAATACTTTATACTCTAATTTTATTAAAAATATTTTACTCAAATTAAATCCAAAATTTCTAATTCTATACACAAACCCTAACCCTTTTACCCCACCGTCTTACTGCCATTCACCACTGCCATCCCTTCCCAAAAACCTAATACTCAGCTGCTTTTGAAAACAAACGAAAAGAAAGAAAGAAAGAAAGAAAGAAAGAAAGAAAGAAAGAAAGAAAGAGAGGGAGCGAAGAGGAGAAAGGGGAAAAAGAAAGGGAGACGTCGTCGCTGCTGCCACCGTCGAGGGAGAGAGAGCACGTCGCGAGCCAGAGACGCCGCCAGGGAGAAGAGGAGCCGTTGTGCTCTGCCGATGACCAGCCGCTGTCGAACTTCGAAGAGAGAAAGACAGTGCGCGAAGATGAGAGAGAGGGGAAGCCGATCCTGTGACCGCCGCCGCACCCAGTCGCCGTCAACGTTACGAGAGCTTGTCGCCGTCACTGGCGAGAGTCGTCGCCGCTGCTGTTGCTGAAGCCACTGTCTTCGTTAGTTACTCAGTCTTGTCTCTGTTTTTGGTCCTCCTTGTGTGCCGAAGTCGCTGCTGCCATGATGGGTGGTCGTGGGGTTGCTTGTGCTTAAACAAAGCTATTACTACTGCTGCTCCTTGTCGTTTGTTCCTTTCAAGTTTTAGTAAGTTGTCCTTGTTCCAAAACCCTTATTGTTACCGTTCTGTTTTCATGGTTGATTGAGAATGTTGAGATATTAATATGTTAGGGTTATGTCAATACCACTGCAAATTGTTCATTGGTATTGCCGTTGCTGATCTGATTTAAGGCTATTGCTGCTGCTGCGGGTTAGAACGAAGTTGAAGTCATGCTTAATTTTGTGGCTTTCGACTAACTGAGGTAGGGGATTTGTTTTAAAAATAAATGTTTTAAGTTATGAATGTCAATAAAATTAAATAAGTAACTGTAAATGGTTTATGATTGCTTTGTGTGAATAATTGTTAGTATTGAGTTGAATCATAGCTATAATTGGTGATTGGTTTAATGATTTAATGTAATGATTATTGATGATGTTGTGTATTTTGATGATGTTGTGTATTTTGAAGTTATACTTGCTGCTAGTACTTGTTGATGTTGCTTTTGTGTATGGAATGTTGCTATGGCTGCTGAAAATTGATTTTATGAATCAGAACTTGAGATATGTTGTTATAGATGAGATGCTGAAGAATGGATGCTGTGATAATATGGTTACGTTGCACCTATGATATGTGATGAGCGGATAATTTATACGCTTTTTGGCATTGTTTTTAGTATGTTTTTAGTAGAATCTGGTTACTTTTAGGGATGTTTTCATTAGTTTTTATGTTAAATTTACATTTCTGGACTTTACTATGAGTTTGTGTGTTTTTCTGTGATTTCAGGTATTTTCTGGCTGAAATTGAGGGACTTGAGCAAAAATCAGATTTAGAGGTTGAAGAAGGACTGCTGATGCTGTTGGATTCTGACCTCCCTGCACTCAAAATAGATTTTCTGGAGCTACAGAACTCAAAATGGCGCGCTTCCAATTGCGTTGGAAAGTATACGTCCAGGGCTTTCCAGCAATATATAATAGTTCATGCTTTGCCCAAGTTTAGATGACGCAAACTGGCGTACAACGCCAGCTCTCTGCCCAATTCTGGCGTCCAGCGCCAGAAACAAGTTGCAAAGTGGAGTTCAACGCCCAAAATGGCACAAAAGCTGGCGTTCAACTCCAAAAATGACCTCTCCACGTGTAGACTTCAAGCTCAGCCCAAGAACACACCAAGTGGGTCCCGAAAGTGGATTTATGCATCAATTACTTACTTCTGTAAACCCTAGTGACTAGTTTAGTATAAATAGAACTTTTTATCATTGTATTCGCAGTCTTGGTTACTCCGGTTCCCCTCTGGGGCCGAGACCAATGAACTCCATTATCACTTATGTATTTTCAACGGTAGAATTTCTACACTCCATAGATTAAGGTGTGGAGCCTTGCTGTTCCTCAAAGATTAATGCAAAGTACTACTGTTTTTCTATTCAATTCAACTTGTTCCGCTTCTAAGATATTCATTCGCACTTCAACCTGAATGTGATGAACGTTACAATCATCATCATTCCTTATGAACGCGTGCCTGACAACCACTTCCGTTCTACCTTAGATTGAATGAGTATCTCTTAGATCTCTTAATCAGAATCTTCGTGGTGTAAGCTAGATTGATGGCGGCATTCATGAGAATCCGGAAAGTCTAAACCTTGTCTTTGATATTCCGAGTAGGATTCAAGGATTGAATGACTGTGACGAGTTTCAAACTCGCGAGTGCTGGGCGTAGTGACAGACGCAAAAGGAGGGTGAATCCTATTCCAGCATGATCGAGAGCCTCAGATGATTAGCCGTGCTGTGACAGAGCATTTGGACCATTTTCAGAAGAGGATGGGATGTAGCCATTGACAACGGTGATGCCCTTACATAAAGCCAGCCATGAAAAGGAGTAGGATTGATTGGATGAAGGCAGCAGGAAAGCAGAGGTTCAGAGGAACGAAAGCATCTCTATGCGCTTCTCTGAAATTCTCACTAATGATTTACATAAGTATTTCTATCCTTCTTTTATTATTTATTTTCGAAAACTCCATAACTATTTTATATCCGCCTGACTGAGATTTACAAGGTGACCATAGCTTGCTTCAAGCCGACAATCTCCGTGGGATCGACCCTTACTCACGTAAGGTTTATTACTTGGACGACCCAGTGCACTTGCTGGTTAGTTGTATCGAAGTTGTGACAAATTATGAATTGAGATTAGAGCACCAAGTTTTTGGAGCCATTACCAGAGATCACAATTTCGTGCACCAAGTTTTTGGCGCCGTTGCCGGGGATTGTTCGAGTTTGGACAACTGACGGTTCATCTTGTTGCTCAGATTGGGTAACTTTCTTTTCGTTTTCTTTTCAAAAAAAAAAATTTTTCAAAAATTTCTCCTTTGTTTTCGAAAAAATTTTAAAATAAAAATGTTTTCAAAAATATATTTTTCTTCAGAATTTTTAAGAATGAATTCTAGTGTTTCATGAAGCATGTTGAAGCCTGGCTGGCTGTAAAGCCATGTCTAATTCCTCTGTAGGGCATGTTAGGCTTGTCATGTCTGAGTTACATACTAAAGCTTGGCTGGCTATTAAGCCATGCTTGACCCTTTGATTGGAGCTTTAGACTAAAGAGCATAAGATTCCTGGAATTCATATTAAAAATTTTGGAATCCTTATTTTTCTTTTTCAAAATGATTTTCGAAAAAATTAAAAGAAAATACAAAAAAATCATAAAATCATAAAATTCAAAAATATTTCATGTTTCTTGTTTGAGTCTTGAGTCAAGTTGAAAGTTTGGTGTCAATTGCATATTCATCTTGCATTTTTCGAAAAAATTCATGCATTCATAGTGTTCTTCATGATCTTCAAGTTGTTCTTGGTAAGTCTTCTTGTTTGATCTTGATGTTTTCTTGTTTTGTGTTGTATGGTGTTTTTCATATGTATTCTTGACTTCTTAGTGCCTAAGCATTAAAGATTTCTAAGTTTGGTGTCTTGCATGTTTTCTTTGCATATAAAAATTTTCAAAAAAATGTTCTGGATGTTCATCATGACATTCAAAGTGTTCTTGGTGTTCATCTTGACATTCATAGTGTTCTTGCATTCATCACATATTTTGATCCAAAATTTTCATGCATTGAGTCTTTTTTCATGTTTTTTCCCTCTCATCATTAAAAATTCAAAAATCAAAAAAATATATTTCCCTTTTTCACTCATAAAATTCGAAAATTAGATTTGACTTTTTCAAAAATTTTTAAAATCTAGTTGTTTTCTATGAGTCAAATCAAATTTTCAATTTAAAAATCTTATCTTTTTCATTATTTTCGAAAATTTCAAAAATCTTTTTCAAAATATTTTTCAAAAATCTTTTTCTTATCTTTACCTCATAATTTTCGAAAATAACATCATCAATTAATGTTTTGATTCAAAAATTTCAAGTTTGTTACTTGCTTGTTAAGAAAGATTCAAACTTTAAGTTCTAGAATCATATCTTGTGATTTTTTGTGAATCAAGTCATTAATTGTGGTTTTAAAAATCAAATCTTTTTCAAAAACTAACTTCAATCATATCTTTTCTAACTTCCTATCTTCTTATCTTTTCAAAAATTGATTTTCAAATTTGTTTCAACTAACTAACTAACTTTTTGTTTGTTTCTTATCTTTTTCAAAACTACCTAACTAACTCTCTCTCTCTAAGTTTCGAAAATATCTTCCCTCTTTTTCAAAATTTTTTTTAATTAACTAATTATTTTAATTTTTGATTTTAATTTTCGAAAAGTTACTAACCTTTTTCAAAAACTATTTTCAAAAATCACTAACTCTTTTTCAAAAATTATTTTCGAAAATTCTTCTTCTCTCTCATCTTATTCTATTTATTTATTCATCCACTAACATCTCTTCCTCACCAAAAATCTGAACTCCCTCTCTCTTTCTGAGTTCAGATTTTCTTCTTCTTTTCTTCTACTCACACAGGGACCTCTATACTGTGGTAAAAAGGATCCCTATTATTATTATTATTTTTTTGTCCCTCTTTTTCATATGAGCAGGAGCAAGGACAAGAATATTCTTGTTGAAGCAGATCCAGAACCTGAAAGGACTCTGAAGAGGAAACTAAGAGAAGCTAAATTACAACAATCCAGCAAGCACCTTTCATAAATTTTTGAACAAGAAGAGGAGATGGCAGCCGAAAATAAAAATAATACAAGGAGAATGTTTGGTGACTTTACTGCACCTAATTCCAATTTACATGGAAGAAGCATCTCCATCCCTGCCATTGGAGCAAACAACTTTGAGCTGAAACCTCAATTAGTTTCTCTGATGCAGCAGAACTGCAAGTTTCATGGACTTCCATCTGAAGATCCTTTTCAGTTCTTAACTGAATTTTTGCAGATATGTGATACTCTTAAGACTAATGGAGTAGATCCTGAAGTCTACAGGCTCATGCTTTTCCCTTTTGCTGTAAGAGACAGAGCTAGAGTGTGGTTGGACTCTCAACCCAAAGACAGCCTGAACTCTTGGGATAAGCTGGTCACGGCTTTCTTAGCCAAGTTCTTTCCTCCTCAAAAGCTGAGCAAGCTTAGAGTGGATGTTCAAACCTTCAGACAGAAAGAAGGTGAATCCCTCTATGAAGCTTGGGAAAGATACAAGCAGCTGACCAAAAAGTGTCCTTCTGACATGCTTTCAGAATGGACCATCCTGGATATATTCTATGATGGTTTATCTGAGCTATCAAAAATGTCATTGGATACTTCTGCAGGTGGATCCATTCACCTAAAGAAAACGCCTGCAGAAGCTTAAGAACTCATTGACATGGTTGCTAATAACCAGTTCATGTACACTTCTGAGAGGAATCCTGTGAGTAATGGGACGCCTATGAAGAAGGGAGTTCTTGAAATTGATACTCTGAATGCCATATTGGCTCAGAACAAAATATTGACTCAACAAGTCAATATGATTTCTCAAAGTCTGAATGGAATGCAAGCTGCATCCAACAGTACTCAAGAGGCATCTTCTGAAGAAGAAGCTTATGATCCTGAAAACCCTGCAATAGCAGAGGTAAATTATATGGGTGAACCTTATGGAAACACCTATAACCCATCATGGAGAAATCATCCAAATTTCTCATGGAAGGATCAAAAGCCTCAACAAGGCTTTAATAATGGTGGAAGAAATAGGTTTAACAGTAGTAAACCTTTTCCATCATCCACTCAGCAATAGACAGAGAACTCTGGACAAAATACCTCTAATTTAGTAAACTTAGTCTCTGATCTGTCCAAGGCCACTGTAAGTTTCATGAATGAAACAAGGTCTTCCATTAGAAATTTGGAAGCACAAGTGGGCCAGCTGAGTAAAAGGATCACTGAAATCCCTCCTAGTACTCTCCCAAGCAATACAGAAGAAAATCCAAAAGGAGAGTGCAAGGCCATTGAATTAATCACCATGGCCGAACCTGTGAAGGAAGGAGAGGACGTGAATCCCAATGAGGAAGACCTCCTGGGACGTCCAGTGATCAATAAGGAGTTTCCCTTTGAGGAACCAAAGAAATCTGAGACTCATCTAGAGACCATAGAGATTCCATTAAACCTCCTTATGCCATTCATGAGCTCTGATGAGTATTCCTCTTCTGAAGAGAATGAGGATGTTACTGAAGAGCAAGCTGCCAAGTTTCTTGGTGCAATCATGAAGCTGAATGCCAAATTATTTGGTATTGAGACTTGCGAAGATGAACCTCCCTTGTTCAATAATGAACTGAGTGATCTGGATCAACTGACATTGCCTCAGAAGAAACAGGATCCTAGAAAGTTCTTAATACCTTGTACCATAGGCACCATGATCTTTAAAGCTCCGTGTGACCTTGGTTCAGGAATAAACCTCATGCCCCTCTCTGTAATAGAGAAACTGGAAATCTTTGGGGTGCAAGCCACTAGAATCTCATTAGAGATGGCAGATAATTCAAGAAAACATGCTTATGGACAAGTAGAGGACAAAGGCCTTTACATCCCTGCTGATTTCATAGTCCTAGATACTGGGAAGGATGAGGATGAATTCATCATCCTTGGAAGACCCTTCCTAGCCACAGCAAGAGCTGTGATTGATGTTGACAGAAGTGAATTAGTCCTTCAATTGAATGGGGACTCCCTTGTGTTTACAACTCAAGGTTATCCTTCTATAAACATGGAGAGGAAGCATAAAAAGCTTCTCTCAAAACAGAGTCAACCAGAGCCCCCACAGTCAAACTCTAAGTTTGGTGTTGGGAGGCCACAACCAAACTCTAAGTTTGGTGTTGGGAAGTCTCAACAATGCTCTGAACATCTGTGAGGCTCCATGAGAGCCCACTGTCAAGCTATTGACATTAAAGAAGCGCTTGTTGGGAGGCAACCCAATTTTTATTTATCTAATCATATTCTTCTTGTTCTTTCATGTTTTATTAGGTTCATGATCATGTGGAGTCACAAAATAAATATAAAAATTAAAAATGGAATCAAAAACAGCAGAAGAAAAATCACACCCTGGAGGAAGGCCTTACTGGCGTTTAAACGCCAGTAAGAAGCATGTTTTGGGCGTTCAACGCCAGAACAGAGCATGGTTATGGCGCTGAACGCCAGAAATAGGCAGCATCTGGGCGTTTGAACGCCAGAAATGCACCCTGGAGAAGAGCTGGCGCTGAACGCCCAGAACAAGCATGGTTCTGGCGTTCAACGCCAGAAATGGGCAACAAATGGGCGTTCAACGCCCAGAACAAGCACCAATCTGGCACTGAACGCCCAGAGTTGTGTGCAAGGGCATTTTGCATGCCTAATTTGGTGCAAGGTTGTAAATCCTTGAACACCTCAGGATCTGTGGACCCCACAGGATCCCCACCTACCTCCACTTACTTCATCTCACCCCTCTCTCACACAATTCCATAAACACTCTTCCCCAAAACCCTTCACCAATCACCTCAATCTCTCTTCCCCATCACCTCTTCACCACTCACATCCATCCACTCTTCCCCATAAACCTACCTCATAAACTCCACCTACCTTCAAAATTCAAAATCAATTTCCCACCCAAACCCACCTTAAATGGCCGAACTTACCCCCCTCCCTTCCCTTTATATAACCCTCCATTCTTCCTCATTTTCACACAACACAACCCTCTTTTCTCTTCTTGGCCGAAACACACCTCCCCCCATCTCCTCCATATTTTCTTCTTCTTCATCATCTATTCTTTCTTTTCTTGCTCGAGGGCGAGCAAAATTCTAAGTTTGGTGTGGTAAAAGCATAAGCTTTTTGTTTTTTCATTACCATTGATGGCACCTAAGACCGGAGAACCCTCTAGAAAAGGGAAAGGGAAGACAAAAGCTTCCACCTCCGAGTCATGGGAGATGGAAATGTTCATCTCCAAAGCTCATCAAGACCACTTCTATGATGTTGTGGCTAAGAAGAAGGTGATCCCCGAGGTCCCTTTCAAACTCAAGAAAAATGAGTATCCGGAGATCCGACATGAAATCCAAAGAAGAGGTTGGGAAGTTCTAACAAACCCCATCCAACAAGTCGGCATCCTAATGGTTCAAGAGTTCTATGCCAATGCATGGATCACTAGGAACCATGATCAAACTAAGAACCCGGACCCAAAGAATTATCTCACCATGGTTCGGGGGAAATACTTAGATTTTAGTCTGAAAAATGTAAGGTTGGCGTTTAACTTGCCTATGATGCAAGGAGATGCACACCCCTACACTAGAAGGGTCAACTTTAATCAAAGGTTGGACCAAGTCCTCATGGACATATGTGTGGAAGGAGCTCAATGGAAGATTGACTCCAAAGGCAAGCCGGTTCAACTAAGAAGACTGGACCTCAAGCCTGTGGCTAGAGGATGGTTGGAGTTCATCCAACGCTCCATCATCCCCACTAGCAACCGATCTGAAGTTACTATGGATCGGGCCATCATGATTCATAGCATCATGATTGGAGAGGAAGTAGAAGTTTATGAAGTCATCTCTCTTGAACTCTACAAAATAGCCGAAAAGTCCTCCCCCATGGCAAGGCTAGCTTTTCCTCATCTCATCTGCCATCTCTGTTACTCAGCTGGAGCTTTCATAGAAGGAGACATTCCCATTGAGGAAGAGAAGCCCATCACTAAGAAAAGGATGGAGCAAGCAAGAGAGCCCATTCATGGAGCTCAAGAGGCACATGAAGCTCATCCCCATGAGATCCCGGAGATGCCTCAAATGCATTTTCCTCCACAAAACTATTGGGAGCAAATTAACACCTCCCTAGGAGAATTAAGTTCCAACATGGGACAACTAAGGGTGGAACATCAAGAGCACTCCATCATCCTTCATGAAATAAGAGAAGATCAAAAAGAAATGAGGGAGGAGCAACAAAGACAAGGAAGAGACATAGAAGAGCTCAAGGACATCATTGGTTCCTCAAGAAGGAAACGTCACCATCACTAAGGTGGACTCATTCCTTGTTCTTACATTCTCTGTTTTTTGTGTTCTCTATGTTAAGTGCTTATCTATGTTTGTGTCTTCATTACATGATCATTAGTAGTTAGTAACTATGTCTTAAAGTTATGAATGTCCTATGAATCCATCACCTCTCTTAAATGAAAAATGATTTAATTCCAAAGAACAAGAAGTACATGAGTTTCGAATTTATCCTTGAACTTAGTTTAATTATATTGATGTGGTGACAATGCTTCTTGTTTTGTGAATGAATGCTTGAACAGTGCATATGTCTTTTGAAGTTGTTGTTTAAGAATGTTAAATATGTTGGCTCTTGAAAGAATGATGATAAGGAGACATGTTATTTGATAATCTGAAAAATCATAAAAATGATTCTTGAAGCAAGAAAAAGCAGCAAAGAACAAAGCTTGCAGAAAAAAAAAGAGAAGAACAAAAAAAAAATAGGCGAAAAAAAATAGAAAGAAAAAGAGAAAAAGCAAGCAGAAAAAGCCAAAAGCTCTTAAAAGCAAGAGGCAAGAGCAAAAAGCCAATAGCCCTTAAAACCAAAAGGCAAGGATAATAAAAAGGATCCCAAGGCTTTGAGCATCAGTGGATAGGAGGGCCTAAAGGAATAAAATCCTGGTCTAAGCGGCTAAACCAAGTTGTCCCTAACCATGTGCTTGTGGCGTGAAGGTGTCAAGTGAAAACTTGAGACTGAGCGGTTAAAGTCAAGGTCCAAAGCAAAAAAAAGAGTGTGCTTAAGAACCCTGGACACCTCTAATTGGGGACTTTAGCAAAGCTGAGTCACAATCTGAAAAGGTTCACCCAATTATGTGTCTGTGGCATTTATGTATCCGGTGGTAATACTGGAAAACAAAGTGCTTAGGGCCACGGCCAAGACTCATAAAATAGCTGTGTTCAAGAATCATCATACTGAACTAGGAGAATCAATAACACTATCTGAACTCTGAGTTCCTATAGATGCCAATCATTCTGAACCTCAATGGATAAAGTGAGATGCCAAAACTATTCAAGAGGCAAAAAGCTACAAGTCCCGCTCATCTGATTGGAGCTATGTTTCATTGATAGTTTGGAATTTATAGTATATTCTCTTCTTTTTATTCTATTTGATTTTCAGTTGTGATTAGCAGATAATTTATACGCTTTTTGGCATTGTTTTTAGTATGTTTTTAGTAGAATCTGGTTACTTTTAGGGATGTTTTCATTAGTTTTTATGTTAAATTTACATTTCTGGACTTTACTATGAGTTTGTATGTTTTTCTGTCATTTCAGGTATTTTCTGGCTAAAATTGAGGGACTTGAGCAAAAATCAGATTCAGAGGTTGAAGAAGGACTGCTGATGCTGTTGGATTCTGACCTCCCTGCACTCAAAATGGATTTTCTGGAGCTACAGAACTCAAAATGGCGCGCTTCCAATTTCGTTGGAAAGTAGACATCCAGGGCTTTCTAGCAGTATATAATAGTTCATGCTTTGTCCAAGTTTAGATGACGCAAACTGACGTACAACGCCAGCTCTCTGCCCAATTCTGGCGTCCAGCGCCAGAAACAAGTTGCAAAGTGGAGTTCAACGCCCAAAATGGCACAAAAGCTGGCGTTCAACTCTAAGAATGACCTCTCCACGTGTAGACTTCAAGCTCAGCCCAAGAACACACCAAGTGGGTCCCGGAAGTGGATTTATGCATCAATTACTTACTTCTGTAAACCCTAGTGACTAGTTTAGTATAAATAGAACTTTTTATCATTGTATTCACAATCTTGGTTACTCCGGTTCCCCTCTGGGGCCGAGACCAATGAACTCCATTATCACTTATGTATTTTCAATGGTAGAGTTTCTATACTCCATAGATTAAGGTGTGGAGCCCTGCTGTTCCTCAAAGATTAATGCAAAGTACTACTGTTTTTCTATTCAATTCAACTTGTTCCGCTTCTAAGATATTCATTCGCACTTCAACCTGAATGTGATGAACGTTACAATCATCATCATTCCTTATGAACGCGTGCCTGACAATCACTTCCGTTCTACCTTAGATTGAATGAGTATCTCTTAGATCTCTTAATCAGAATCTTCGTGGTGTAAGCTAGATTGATGGCGGCATTCATGAGAATCCGGAAAGTCTAAACCTTGTTTGTGCTATTCCGAGTAGGATTCAGGGATTGAATGACTGTGACGAGCTTCAAACTCACGAGTTCTGGGTGTAGTGACAGACGCAAAAGGAGGGTGAATCCTATTCCAGCATGATCGAGAACCTCAGATGATTAGCCGTGCTGTGACAGAGCATTTGGACCATTTTCACAAGAGGATGGGATGTAGCCATTGACAACGATGATGCCCTTACATAAAGCCAGCCATGGAAAGGAGTAGGATTGATTGGATGAAGGAAGCAGGAAAGCAGAGGTTCAGAGGAACGAAAGCATCTCTATGCGCTTATCTGAAATTCTCACTAATGATTTACATAAGTATTTCTATCCTTCTTTTATTATTTATTTTCGAAAACTCCATAACTATTTTATATCCGCCTGACTGAGATGTGACCATAGCTTGCTTCAAGCCTACAATCTCCGTGGGATCGACCCTTACTCACGTAAGGTTTATTACTTGGACGACCCAGTGCACTTGCTGGTTAGTTGTATCGAAGTTGTGACAAATTATGAATTGATATTAGAGCACCAAGTTTTTGGAGCCATTACCAGAGATCACAATTTCGTGCACCAATATGAAATTGTGATATATTGAATTAAGAGTTCTTGGGAAACTTTGGTTAGTCAAAAGAAAGTTAGAAATATGGTTTTAGATGAATCATAGGCTTGAATATAGGAATTGGTATGTGAGGTTGTTGGAAATACTTTGTGCAGAATTTCTGCTGAAAACTGCATAATTGGCAGCAGAACGAATGACTTTTTGGGAGTAGTCCAGACCTAATTTTTAGATGAAACTATTTTTCTGTAAAACTTTAGTGTGTCTTGAATATTCCATAAAAATTTCAGGGAATTTGGCCAAGTGGTTTGGAAGATATGATTTTTGAAAATTTAGTGGTTGCTGTAGATTTTTATGGTTTTCTGGTTCTGTAGCACCAATTTCCAAACGCTATAACTTTTAATTTAAACAGAATTTTGAGTTGATTTCAAAAGGATTTTAAAGATCTATCAGTCTATTTTAAGTGAGTATAAGTTTCATGTTCATATCTATTTTGTAGACTTAGATAAGTCAATTTGAAGGTCGGTTATTTGCTGAAAACTCTGAACTGGTTTATGAAAACAGGACTCCACTTCCAATTGATAATTAATTAATCAAATGAAGTGATATGAACCTGAATCCTGATAATGTAAACTTCATTTTTAATTGATCCAATGTTGAGTACTGTTGTTGTGTGCTTCTTAATACCACCAATACTTACTGATTTTAATTGTTCATTGCTTAGTCATGGTGATTCTTTTAATTATTGAATGCCAATGATATTTTTTCTTATAAATGATAATGAGTAATGGTTTGGGATTTGGCTTGAAGCCTGAAACTTAATTGAACTAATTGTATTTGCCCATCTATCTGCAGTGGCTGAAGATGATGCTTTCTTGGTCAAGCAAATTGGCCAGAGTTTCCGGTATTCTAAAATAGAGGTATATTCCTCTTCTTATATTCATGAATAGTCAGTTTTGTTCCTTGTTAACATACATGCATCATCTATGTATGGAAGACTAAACATAGATCGAATCCATTTTCTTATCAAGGCAAGAAGGGAGGAACAAATCCAAGCTGCTCATGACAAAGCCATGTTTGGTGCTTCAGCACTTCCACCTCCTACCAGTACTGACAGTGAGCCTGAAAGGGAGAATGAGAAAGAAGTTGATAAAAAAGCTGTTGTTACAAGCCTCTTAAGTGAAACGGTAAGTGGTTTCACTGCAGACTTATGTGGATAAGCATGATGAGTCATTTAAGTAATCCTTGTATTTGTGTGTGCATTTATTGTTGAATAATTTCTCACATTAAGTTATTATTGCTGCTCTATACTTGCTGTTGGTTGCTGCTGATTTTTCCCCCTCATTGCTTTCTTGTTGAATGATTGTTAAATTCAATGAGAAAGGAAATGCTGCTGAGTTATTGTTGTTTGTGTTGGAGTAGATGATGGTTGCTAAACTGAGATTAGTTTTATTGATAAATCTGTTGTTGAAATCGTGTAGTTTGGCTTGATTGATTTTCTATTGAATTAATTGATAAACTGCTGTGCCCCTGCTGCTTGCAAGTGTAATGGTTATTAACTTCAATGAATAGAATGCTGCCTGAATCCATTACCTTTGTTCATTTTACTGTTTTGGGTGCTGTATGATGGGCCATTGATTGCTGTTCTGCTGAGTGCTGCTCTACTTCTTGGTGGTTGGATTGGTTTTAATTGTTTTCGCATGTTTTCTTGCTGGAATTGGCTTATTTAGTTCCTTCCTATGTATTCATTATGATTTTTTTGTGTTTTTAACGGTCAAAGAATTCATATGGAATTTGAATTGATTGATTGAAATTGTGAAATAGGCAAATTTACTGCTGAAATGCTGCCGAAATTTACCTTAAGCTGTTTTCAATATTCATCTTTGATTCTATTAATTGATTGAGTTGGTATTTAATTGCTTTTGGTTTTCAACTGTTGCTAAGCTCAATTGATTGATTATCCGGTTAAGTGCTTCACTGTTTTGGTTATTGGAAGCTGGAAGCTTGGGTTTTGTTATTCACTATTTGGTTGTTGTCCTATTTGGTTGCTCAATTAAACTGCATTGTGTTGTTTGAGCAAACAAGTTCTATTTGACGAATTTCTGTGTCAAAATAGACCCTTGTTTGCTACATGATTTCTGATTGTCTCAAGATATTTCTTTTGACTATGCACCTAACTTTTTGTTTCGGATTTTCTTATTTATAGGAGTGCTGAAATGGTGACCACATGCTACTTTGAGGGCTCAAGAATATTTTGATTCATAGAGACACTAATCTATGTTAGAACTTTTAAATTTTGGTTGAACTTGTGCAAGACATATAACTTGTAGAACTAATCAATGTACTCACTAATGTTATTTTCTTTTAAAACAATTTTAGCTAAATGAGGCATGTTTGAATTATGTATGTTTTACATATTATATAAATGTAGATTTGCTTAATAAAATAGTTAATATATTAGTTAATTAAAAAAAATGTTACAAAATAATTATTTTACTTTTGTAACTAAAGAAAAAAATGTTACAAAATCAAGTTATATTTTGTAACAAAATTTTTTGATAGGAAAAAATAGATTGTCACGAAAAATACCTTGAAGATCAAAATTTGTTACCACTTTTGTAACGGCTTCTGGTTTTTTGTATCAGAAAAAAATGTTACAAAACATCATATTGAATTGTAACAGTTCCATTTTTCGTTACAAAAACTTTTTGTAACGGGACTTACTACAACGGCCCCTTTTTTTGTTACAAAAAACTTTTGTTTCAAAATTTCGACGTTTTGTAACAATTTTTTTGTTACAAATACGCCTTTTTCTTGTAGTAAGTGTACTCGTAATGACCATAACGAGTCCTGAAAGTGGTCTTAGGGATATCTGACAAACCCCAATTTGACGGTTTGTTTTGCCTTGAATTTAGAACATTTTGATAACCTTTTGTCACATTTAGCCTAAGAATTAGCATGGTTTTGTTATCTCTTCCATGATTGTGCTTAAGTGTAAAAACATATTTTTAAGCCTTATTTTGGTGAATTCTAGTTTCTGTTTGATTTCATAAGATGCCTTGATGTGTTTGCTAGTAATTCCAGGGTTGAAATAGGCTAGGCATGGATCAAAGGAAGCAAGGAAGGAAGCATACAAGTGGAGAGAAGCATAAAAAGTCAAAGAAGCAAAGTCAGCCATGCACGCGCACGCGCACAAGGCGCTCGCGCGCACATCGCAGAATCGACCAGGGACGCGCACGCGTACCATGCGCGCACGCGCCAATGATGGCACATGACCTCATTAATGCAACACGTGCCTGGCGATTTGAGAGGTTTTCTGAACCCATTTTGGCGCCAAATTGCTAAGGGAAAGGAATAAAAGGATGAAGGATTAAGGAGGAGGCATGAATCATCATTCATCACTTAGGAATGGATCACTTTAGATGTTAGTTACCAATTAGTTTAGTTTTATCTTTGTAATTGGTTTCTAGAGAGAGAAGCTCTCTCTTCTCTCTAGGATTAGGATTAGGTTTAGGTTAATCTCTCTTCTTAGATCTAGGTTTAAACTCATGTTTTGATTCACTTTTCATTTACCAATTCTTAATCTCCTCCTCTTCCTCTTTCTAGATGTGTGCTTTAATAATTGTAATTCTTCATTTTGTTTTGGATATATTGTTGTTCCTTGGTTTTCTTTTAATAATGCAATTTGAGGTAATTCATGATAATTGTGATTTCCTTGATTGTTGTTGTTAATTCCTCTCAATAATTGTTGTTAGATTTCATTCTTGTTGTTGATTTACTATGTTTTTTTTTTGTGCCTTCCAAGTGTTTGATGAAATGCTTGGTTGGATTTTAGTATAGGTTTTTGTATCTCTTGGCTTTGGTAGAGTAATTAGTGACACTTGAGTTATCTAACTCCCTTGTTGAATGATAATTGGATAGATTGCTAATTGATTTGAAAACCTCTAAAGCTAGTCATTCCTTTAGGAGTTGATTAGGACTTGAGAAATCAAATCGATTCATCCACTTGACTTTCCTCCAATTAGTGAGGGTTAACTAAGTGGTAGCAATGAACAATTCTCATCACAATTGAGAAGGATAACTAGGATAGGACTTCTAGTTCTCACACCTTGCCAAGAGCCTTTTATAGTTGTTAGTTTATTTTCATTGCCATTTACTTTTCATGCTCCTTATCCAAAACCCCAAAATAACTCATAACCAATAACAAGACACTTCATTGTAAGTCCTAGGGAGAACGACCCGAGGTTTAAATACTTCGGTTTATAAATTTTAGGGGTTTGTACTTGTGACAAACAACTTTTTGTATGAAAGGATCAGTGATTGGTTTAGAAACTATACTTTACAACGAGATTTCATTAGTGAAATTCTAAACCGTCAAAAATCCAATCGTCAATATCCTCACCCCTCACCCTTATCTGGTGATAACCGGATCGCAAATCGATCTTGGAGAAAATCCCAGCTCCTTGTAACAGATTCATGAGATCATCAATCTTCAGCAACGGGTACTTATTCTTTATCGTGACCTTGTTCAGCTGCCTGTAATCCACACAGAGCCGCATACTCCCGTCCTTCTTCTTTACCAGTAACACTGGAGCACCCCACGGGAAAAGGAAGAGGTGGTTGAAGATTTAGGAGATGTTGAAAGTCCAAGGGAATGTAGCATCATGGAGAACTTTTCCAAGAAGCTTGATATTGAAGTTGAAGAAGGTACGCAATCTCCAAGGCATATCATCGTTGGAGACTTGGAAGAGGCTTATCAAGAAATGGATTCAATCATGGACGAATTTCTCTCTACAATGGAATCCTCTCCCATTGGACATAGAATTGAAAGTATAAAAGAGTGTGCACAACCTCCCATACCCTTGGTGAGCAATGAGAAAGAGAGCTACCAAGAGGAAAACGTTGACATGGTGTATATCGAAATTGAAGAATATGAAGAGGTTGACCAAGAAATGGATTTATTCATTAATGAATTTCTATCCAAAATTGAACCACCTCCCATTAGGCAAGAAACCAAAGTTCTTGAAGACAACACCAAGTCATATGATAAAAAGGGAACGGTTGAAATCAAGGAAGCTCGCAAAGAGGTGGAAACAACTAAAGAAGAGCACAAGGAAGTAGACCTTGCATTATCTAAGTGTGGGGAGGCCTCCCTTCCCGAGTCACCATCCAACACAACATTCAAGTGGGTAAAATTCTTATCCCTAAGCTTTACTTTCCCACTTGAATATAGTTTGATTGACACGGATGGACAACTTAGAGCTCTTTGTGGAATTAAAAGCAAGAATGAGTTGTGTAGTGGTTGCAAGTTAGGAATTAGGCTCATCAAGGTCAAAGCTTCAAGGTATAGGGATGATGTTGGGACAAGAACCACTTTATATGGATCTAGGAGGAAGCATTGGTGGAGTAAAGAGAATTCTATGTGTCAATCACCTTTATGTCAACCGCTCATCCGACAAAACCATGAAACTCAACTAACGGATGGGTGCGAAGATAAGATATGGGATCCCGGTTCGCTAAATGAAGACCAACTATGGGGACTCGTATCTTGGGTAGAATTTTGCCCAAGTTTGATGAATATGGTTGGAAATTCTGTCAACCAATTGAGGAGCACAGATCCTTGGAGATTCAAGGATGAATACAAACATAAGCCACCATGACAATAAGCATCTCAAGAATGTCCAACTTAAGGACTTAAACTAAAAGTGCTAGGTGGGAGACACCCCACCATGGTAAACTCTTTCCATTCCCTTTTAAATTTGCCTAATAAGTGATTTGAGTTACCATTATAGGTAGATGTTTCATACAAATTTGTTTGTACAATTTAATTGTTAGCATAGTCACATGCATGTTGTGTTTAGTAGTAGATGAATAATATCGAAAATTGCATTTTTTGTGAATTCTATGATGGTTGAGTGAATAAGAGTTGTGAACACTAAGGGAAGCCCCAGCAAAAAAAAAATAAATAAAAAAAATAAAAAAAAAATAAAAAAAAAGGGGGGCGCAGACACGCACTACGTGCGGGCGCGCCAACTATACGACCCTGGAAGTTTGCGCGGACGCACACCTGCCGCGTCCGCGCCGATTTGCTGCTGCAGATGATTGGGCCAAACCACAGAGAGTTGAGCCATTTCTGGGCTGGCTCTAGGCCCCAGACCCAACCCCATCTGCGTGAACGCGCGCATCGCGCCAGCGCGCCCTTTCACGAATTCGTCAATGCACGTGGACGCGCACTTGCCGCGCGCGGGTCCTTGCGCGGTGCCACCAAACTAGGCCATGGACCAGAGAGTTGGGCGTGCCTCAAGCCCATTCTAAGCCTAAGGCCCAATCTCATGTACGCGTGCGCGCACTGTACGCCCACGCGTAGTTCTCCATTCCCCTCAATGCCCGCGGACGCGTACTTGCCGCGTGCGCGCAGGTCTAGTAGCGCAACCTTCAGGCCATTCTCCAGAGAGTTAGGCCTGGGTTGGGCCAACTCTAAGCCCCTAGCCCAACTCCATGCACGCGTGCGCGCACGGTACGCGCACGCGCCCTTCCCTATTTCGCTCACCCTCGCCTAAGCGCGTTGTACGCGCACGCGTAAGAGCCCATTTTTCTCAATGGGCGCGGACGCGCAAGGTGCGCGCACGCGCCAATTCAAAAATAGGGATAACCTTACCTCGCGAAGCACACTGCGCAGTCGCGCAACCCATCCCTCTCAACCTCCATCTTCTTCCCCTCGCCCCATCTACCATCGCAGCAGCGGCACCGCCTCCGCCGCCGCGCCACCTTCACCGCCGGCGACTCGCCCCCACTCACCCTCAACCCCTCTTCCCTTCTCACCACTACCCGTTCTCTCTCTCCCTCTCACTCCTCTCAACCGCGCCGTGACCACGCCCTCCGCCGCCGCCCCGTCTTCACTGCCGGCGGCGCGCTTCCCCCTCGGCCCACCCTCCACATCCTCCTTTCCTTCTCCCCTCTCGCCATCACCCCTCCCCTCAGTTTCTCATCCCTTCAGCCGCACCACCGCGCAACCCCCTCTGCCAACTTCGCCGCCCCTCTGCCATCACCACCACCGTTGACGGCGGCGCGATTTCTGCTTCTGTGGCCCCCTGCTCCCGAATTCCCTTTCCATTCTTAGTTCCCTCCTGCTCCCAGGTTCCTGCTCCATTTCTATTTATTCTTTTCTATTTTTTTCCTTTTTGTTTGTTCATTTATGTTAACTCCTAGAATTGCATGTTAGTTAGCATTGGAATGTTGTATGTTAGGATTAGTTAGAAATACTTGCGGTTAGGTAGCTAGGACTGGATAGAGGATTCTAGGCCTGATCAGTGCTCCGTATGTGCTTACTTGCTGTTTGTCTGTTTGTATGTTGTATGCTGGTTTTGGACTGCTTTTTTTTCTGCACTTCTTGTTGCCTGAATGCTGTGCCACTGCTGCTGTGCTTAATTGATGCTACTTTCTTACTGTTTATGCTATTCTGCTATCCGGGAACGTCCAATTTTAAGCCGGAATGCTGCCCGATTTTCAAGAAAATTAGTTTCACTTCGATTTTTTTTATTTTCAGTCTTGGGCAAATTTCCGTTTCGTTTTTGACTTCCCGGATTTGCACAATCACCGTGAACATGAACCGAAATTTCTCGTTCAATTGAGCCTATATATCATCCTCTCACTAATCCACTTTTCTAACTCACTAATTTCTTTCACCATTTTACTTACACTCATTTTTAACCCTCTTTAACAATTCTTTCATGAATATGATGATATTAGTGCCTTTTGCATATGAGGTGTTACCTTTAATGAGGATTACGGTTTTGGTTCAGTCACTTATGCTTACTTGTTCACTTTTACATATTCAGTGCAACATCATGATTGCTCTTTGATAATGATATCCTGAACATGTCTTCTTTGTTACATGCTAAATGTTTTATATATTCTATCATATTCTTTTCAGGATGTCGGATAAAGGCAAGGCCATAGCCACCGCCTCCAAGAAGAGAAAACACTCTACCCCCTCCATTCCTTCCATCTACAAGAACTATGCTAGGAATCCCTTGCAGGACGAGGATAAAGAGAATCAGCAGTTACCTTCTACCAATCCTGGCAAATTCCCCAATCTCTACTGTGAGCTTCGGTTCTCTAGATATCGAACCACGAAGCTGAATATTGAGAAGAAGTTGCTCCTACCTAACGATGTGAGACGGCGCATTAATGGTCGGATCCTTGAGTTAGGTATTGATTTTGTTGACCGGGACTTGGGTGACATCAATATATCTTGGGTGAAGGAATTCTACTGCAACTTCTTCCGTCCAACCTTGGATTCAGTTCAGGTGAGGGGTAGAGAGATTCTGCTCACCGAGGCCGCCATTGGAGAGGCACTACATTGCCGGCACATTCCACATGACCAGTGTGCCCATCATCAGGCTGAGATAGCCATCCACACCATGACTTTTGATTATGAGGCGCTTCGGCGCGTGATTGGGATACCGGAGGCCTCTTGGGTTATGGATGCGGGCAACACTAAGCCAAAGGGGATGTTGTTCAATCATTTGACTAGGGAGGCCAAGACTTGGCAAATGATCTTCGCCCACTACGTCCTGCCTACCACCCACTTTTCTGAGGTCCCCATGGAGATGCTTCTGCTGATCGGGTGTGTTATGGAAGGGAAGGATGTCTCCTTCCCTAGACTTATCCGACAGTGCATGTGGCGGGCGCATATTCGTGGCCTACTCCCGTTTCCTACCTTGGTCACGAGTATGGCAGCCCTGGCCGATGTCCCGTGGTCAGATGATGATGTGCGACCACCACCAGCTGATGCAGATGACAGGGAGATTACTATCCCCTGGGGTGTTTGGGTGCATGAGAAGCCACCTGCTAGCCGCCGCTCTCGGGCTCGGGCTGCCATAGGGACACCTTCACCACCAGCCCCTGCAGCTGGCCCATCATCTTCTACAGCCGCAGCTCCTCCACCATCTACAGACCCTCCAGCAGCACCTGAGCCTACATATCTCCTGGTCCAGCGTCTCTTCCGGTTCTTAGAGCGCGAGCGACACCATGTCAGACGCCGTTTGGATCGGATGGACCAGGCCCTTATCTCTCTGGGCGCCGAGCTACCTCCGCTTCCCGATTCTCCGGCCTCCGATGAGCAGGATCATCCGGAGGAGGACGCGGAGGCACCGGTTCAGCAGGATGCCCCTGACACTACAGAGCCACCTTAGCCTCAGGAGGAGCCTGTTCCTCAGCCGGTTCCACAGCCACAGACAGAGCCAGAGCCTATCGTTGCACCTCCCACTGATCCTCCGGTTTAGCATCGAGGACGATGCTTGGTTTTAAGTGTGGGGAGGGCACCGGTAGCATTATTTGGGAACCGGTGAACTCTTTTTCGGCCTAGTTATCTCATTTTGCACATTTTTGTATATATTTTGATGCATTTCTAGTTTGCTTTGGATACTTTTATTGCTTATTTTGGATTTTAGATATTTTGATGCTTTTGGATACTTTTAGATATTTTGGATGATAGATTCCATATTTTAGTTTGATTTTTCTTTATACATTTTTGCATATCTCCTTTTGTATATTCTCCTTTTAGTTTGTGGTTGTGATTAGAAATCATGTTTTAAGTGAAACTTAGTCACCCCTTTTTGCATAAGAATTTGGTTTTGAATGAAAAAGAAAAGGGGTAAACTAAGAAAAATTTTTTTTTGAATTTTTCAATCACAACAATGCTTAGTCAAACATTGAGGTTTTTCAAGAAAGTTTAAATATAGGGCATTAACCCAACTGATTGAAAGAAAATTTTTGAAACTTGCTTGAAATTCATACCTTGTGAAGCATGTATTGAATTGAGAACACAAGCTTGTGAGACTTGAGCCTATTGATGTGGTTACATTTTATAACCACTTATTTTCCATTCTTGTGTGAAATTGTTCTCTTTCCATGATTGTGATTCTTAATTTGCTTGATTCTATATATCCGTTTATTTCTTGTGTTTGTGCATTTATATGATTGAGGCCATTATTTCATTTGCCACTTACCCAAATAGCCAACCTTTTACTCTCCATTGTTAGCCAATTTTGAGCCTATGCTTAACCAACTCATCCTTATTTTAGCTCATTACAAGCCCAAGGCGGAAAACCAATGAAAGGTCCTTGTTTGGATCTTTGATTAGCCTAGGCTAGTGAGAGTGTGTATTATTCAAGTTGGCGAGGCTTGGGAACATTGGACGGGATAGAAAAGGGCAATACACTTGTATGTTTAGGAATTGGGCACATACTCATGTATTAATCAAATGTAGAGACCTTATGCATTGATGTTCTTGTATTTAGCTTGAAAGAAGAAAAAGAAAAAAATATATATATATAAAGAAAAAAAATGATGAAAAGAAAAAAATAAAATGAAAGAAAAAAAAAAGGGGGACAAAAATGCCCCAAAGTGAAGTCAATAAAAAGGAATCATTGCATAAGTGTTGTGAAATGAAAAAAATGCATGAATATGTAAGAAAAAGTGAAGAATGGGTAGTTAGAATAGCTCGCAATTGTATAGGTCATTAATTAGGTTAGGTGGGAAAGTCTATGCTAATCAAAGACTCAAATCCTAGCCCACTTGACCATAAATGATCCTGCCTTGACCCTGACCCCATTACAACCTAAATGAAAGACCTCATGATGAATGTATGCACGCATTGAATAAATGTTGATTGTTAGAAGAAAATCAAATCTTGGAAAACATGATTAGAAGAGAATTGAGTGAATTAACCCTTAAACACTTGAGTGAATAGAGCGGATACACATCTGGTGAGGGTTCAAAAGTTCAATCACATGTGTTCACCCCCATTATCTATATTCTTGCAAGTTTGAACTCCTTTTAACAATTCAATACAATTGTGGTTTGGACTTGGTCCTTATTACTTAGCTCTTGTACTTACACATGCTCTCTTGGGAATTGATTTGTTTGAACTAAGCATTTCCAATTGCTTTAGATAGTTGCATTTAGATAGGACTCATATAGTTTAGTTGCATTCAATAAATGCCATACCCCTTAGTTCCTTCTTATTTTAGCATGAGGACATGCTAAGGCTTAAGTGTGGGGAGGTTGACAAACCCCAATTTGACGGTTTGTTTTGCCTTGAATTTAGAACATTTTGATAACCTTTTGTCACATTTAGCCTAAGAATTAGCATGGTTTTGTTATCTCTTCCATAATTGTGCTTAAGTGTAAAAACATATTTTTAAGCCTTATTTTGGTGAATTCTAGTTTCTGTTTGATTTCATAAGATGCCTTGATGTGTTTGCTAGTAATTCCAGGGTTGAAATAGGCTAGGCATGGATCAAAGGAAGCAAGGAAGGAAGCATACAAGTGGAGAGAAGCATAAAAAGTCAAAGAAGCAAAGTCAGCCATGCACGCGCACGCGCACAAGGCGCTCGCGCGCACATCGCAGAATCGACCAGGGACGCGCACGCGTACCATGCGCGCACACGCCAATGATGGCACATGACCTCATTAATGCAACACGTGCCTGGCGATTTGAGAGGTTTTCTAAACCCATTTTGGCGCCAAATTGCTAAGGGAAAGGAATAAAAGGATGAAGGATTAAGGAGGAGGCATGAATCATCATTCATCACTTAGGAATGGATCACTTTAGATGTTAATTACCAATTAGTTTAGTTTTATCTTTGTAATTGGTTTCTAGAGAGAGAAGCTCTCTCTTCTCTCTAGGATTAGGATTAGGTTTAGGTTAATCTCTCTTCTTAGATCTAGGTTTAAACTCATGTTTTGATTCACTTTTCATTTACCAATTCTTAATCTCCTCCTCTTCCTCTTTCTAGATGTGTGCTTTAATAATTGTAATTCTTCATTTTGTTTTGGATATATTGTTGTTCCTTGGTTTTCTTTTAATAATGCAATTTGAGGTAATTCATGATAATTGTGATTTCCTTGATTGTTGTTGTTAATTCCTCTCAATAATTGTTGTTAGATTTCATTCTTGTTGTTGATTTACTATGTTTTTTTTTTGTGCCTTCCAAGTGTTTGATGAAATGCTTGGTTGGATTTTAGTATAGGTTTTTGTATCTCTTGGCTTTGGTAGAGTAATTAGTGACACTTGAGTTATCTAACTCCCTTGTTGAATGATAATTGGATAGATTGCTAATTGATTTGAAAACCTCTAAAACTAGTCATTCCTTTAGGAGTTGATTAGGACTTGAGAAATCAAATCGATTCATCCACTTGACTTTCCTCCAATTAGTGAGGGTTAACTAAGTGGTAGCAATGAACAATTCTCATCACAATTGAGAAGGATAACTAGGATAGGACTTCTAGTTCTCACACCTTGCCAAGAGCCTTTTATAGTTGTTAGTTTATTTTCATTGCCATTTACTTTTCATGCTCCTTATCCAAAACCCCAAAATAACTCATAACCAATAACAAGACACTTCATTGTAAGTCCTAGGGAGAACGACCCGAGGTTTAAATACTTCGGTTTATAAATTTTAGGGGTTTGTACTTGTGACAAACAACTTTTTGTATGAAAGGATCAGTGATTGGTTTAGAAACTATACTTTACAACGAGATTTCATTAGTGAAATTCTAAACCGTCAAAAATCCAATCGTCAATATCCTCACCCCTCACCCTTATCTGGTGATAACCGGATCGCAAATCGATCTTGGAGAAAATCCCAGCTCCTTGTAACAGATTCATGAGATCATCAATCTTCAGCAACGGGTACTTATTCTTTATCGTGACCTTGTTCAGCTGCCTGTAATCCACACAGAGCCGCATACTCCCGTCCTTCTTCTTTACCAGTAACACTGGAGCACCCCACGGGAAAATACTTGGTCTGATAAAGTTCTTACCCAACAAGTCCTCTAACTGAGACTTTAGCTCGGCCATCTCTAATGGTGACATTCTATAAGGAGCACTTGAGATTGGTCCCGCCCCAGGCACCAATTCAATAGCAAACTTGACCTCTCGGTTAGGTGGAAATTTATCAATGTCATCAGGAAACACCTCCGGAAACTCACACACCACCGGAATCTGTTCCATCCTTTGATCATCACCCGAAACACCTGCGGTTAACAACAGGATACCCTGACATTCGATTCCGGAGTAGTTCACCATCATCAAATTCAAGTAATAATTATTCACCACGACCGGCCCTTCTGTATCTTTCGGCATAAAGTACACCGACTTTGTAGAACAATCAAGCAGGACATGGTTCTCAGATAACCAGTCCAATCCTAAGATAAGATCAAGACCGATCATGGGTAAGCAGATAAAGTTATGGACAAAATCACGCTGCTTGAACCTAAACGAAACTTTCGGGCATCCTAGCCTAGTTACCATGGCCTCATGGGTAGCATTATACACTTTTAGGTCATAACCTAAGGTTACGATCTTCAATCTTAACTCATGGGCTTTCTCAAATGCAATAAATGAATGCGATGCTCCCGAATCAAATAAAGCATTTAAAGTTCGACCAGCTATTTCACAGTTAACTCAGATAAGTGCCTCAGATCCCTCAGCACATATAGCTGAAGTGGTGAACACCCGACCAGTCTGCTGTGCCTTCCCGGCACCTTGTTTCTGCTTCTCCAGACAATTTGCGGCTCTATGCCCCGCCTTTCCACAATTGTAGCACAAACCCCATCCGGCCTTGCACGTTGCTCTCGGATGGTGAATTCCACACCTAGTACAAGCTTGATCATTCTGAGGCTGCTTCCCAAACTTTTTCCCTTGGGAGTTGTTGTTGTTGGGCCTCCTAAAAGAACCTCCCCTCTTGAAAGGTGGACCTCTAGGTGCAAAGCTCTTCCCTCGGTTCTGTGGGAATCAGGGACGGACCTAGTCACAACCATGAGGGGGCATTTGCCCGCACAGTATTTTCAATTTTTTTTTAAAAAAAATAATTATATATAATGTGTCTCATTTCAAATTTTAAATGACTCCACTACAAATAAATTAAATTTAATTGGCTAAAGTCTTAAATGCACTTTTTTATTTTTTTATTATTTTGACTATTATTTAACATAATCAAATTTAGTTATTGTTCCGTCACTCTTTTATTCCTTTAAATCTTCTTCTTATTTTTTATATTTTCAACCTTTTTTTTTATTTTTTGTCTAGTTGTCATCTTCTTTTCAGCAAAAGATAAATTTCAAATTCTCTATTTTTTTTATATAGCTCTTCATTCCTCTATGTATCTTCAAATTTCATTATTTCTCTTTTTGATATTGTCAATTACAAATTTTAATTCAAATAATTATAGTTTAAGTATTAATATAACGTTTTATTCTTTTCATGACTTTATATATTTTATTTTATTCTCAATCTATTCATCTTTATTATTTATTTTTTTATCTTTTGTTCTATTATATGTACCTATGTTGTATATAAAATTTTAATGAATTGATTAATTTACTAATTTAAAATATATTTTTTATTTTTAAAAATAATAACAAAAAAATATTTTAATTACAATTCATAATTAAACAAATGTATAAAATCTTTCATCTAACATTATATCAAAATTAAATTAAAAAATTTATAACAAATTAATTATTTAAAAAAAAAGAAAAAATCGTAAATTAAATTTCTATTATTTTATATAAACAGACCTTTTATATACAGATTAATTTTTCTAGTATTTATATATAATTCTAGTTTCAAATTATAAATACTAGTGTATTATTAGGCCCTAATGTGTCAATTGATTCAGTCTTTTATTATTAAATATGTACAAAAAATTAGTTAGAATAACAAATTATCTATAATTTAACTAAAATATTTTAAGTTCAAATTTTAAAAATAAAAAATATTTTTTATAAATGATATATAATGAATAATATTTGAAGAATGAAAGTGTTCACGAACTATTTTTAATTTTTATAACTTTATATAATGAATAATGTTCAATAAAATTTATTTTAGTAAATATATTTTTGCCTCCATTTCTAAAATTTTCTAGGTCCGTCACTGGTGGGAATGATCCTTTGTGACTCCCTCTCTCAGCAGCCGCCTTCTTCACGCACTATTCAGCAACTCTACACTTGTTCACTAACTCAGAGAAAGTTCTGATCTCCATTGGTCCCACTGAGCTGAAAATATCACTCCGGAGTCCTCCTTCATACTTAACGCACTTCCATTCCTCATATTCCACCGGAGTCTCTTGACACATACGAGAAAATCTGAACAGCTCCTCAAACTTGTTAGTATACTCAGATACGGACATAATACCCTGCTTCAGCTACAATAATTCAAGCTCCTTGGCCGTCCTAGAAGAAGTCGGAAAGTACTTCTTATAGAACTCCTCTTGGAAGACATCCCAGGTGATATAATTATCACCCTGCTGCAGGAGGCGTCAGACTCTTTCCCACCAATGTGACGTTTCCCCAGTGAGCAAATAGGTAGCAAACTCAACACGCTGTCCTTCAGGCACCACCTACGCTTGTAGTGCTCGCTCCATAGACTGAAACCACGTATCGGCTTCAGTCGGGCTAGTAGTTCCCTTGAACTTAGGAGGATTAACCTTCAAAAAATTTGCCAGTGTCATCGGGCCCTGAACTCCACCTCCGTCATTACCATAGTTGTTCGTCTGTTGACCAAGAGCCTCAGCAGTGTCTTGCATAGCAGCAGCCATGTTCTCCAATGCAGTCATAAAGTTCACTGAGTCATTAGGGTTAATCTCTGGTGCACGAGCATTCGTATAACCTCTCCCACGGCCTCTACCGCGTCCACGAGGCGCCATCTGGTTCCTATACACACCAAACATTCGATATTAAGTTGATCAGTCTCAATATCGGAAGTCTAGTGCTTCAAAGTCCCAAATGTATGCTCATGAACGTTTATGCCAATTATATCAAGTAGATATACTAACAGCACATAACACACATACAGAGAATGCACAGAAGCATAGTCAGTCCGTCCCTCAGGCTCTACAGGAACGAACTGCTTTGATACTATAATGTAACACCCTACCATACAGAGTCTTATGCTTAAGTGATAATTCCGAGATGGCAAGGTATTACGACCTCTAGAATTAAAATTTAGTATGTATAGTAGTATGAATGATTGATTATAACTAGGAGCCTTTGTAGAAAAAGGGGTAAACAAAAACCGTAACTCGAAAGCGCGACACTCCGATCGATAACGTAACGAATAGGGATAAGCTAACAAGAGATTATATATACAAAAGAGTGTCAAAAACAGAAATATCAAAACTCAAATCCAGATGCGAAGATAACTGGTCTGAGCATAGCAATATATACATATAATAAAATAAGGAAACCCCAAAGGAAACCCAAAGGGACACAAAAATAGAGAACCTAGTCTCCAAAGTCCCCTCTAAAAGGAGTCATCACAGTTTGTATTATTCAATGGAGATAAAAGTATCTAAGAGAAATCATAAAATCAAAACAGAGTCCCGAGAACAAGGATCTTCGCTAATCCAGAAGTCTCCAGCATGCGTCAACGGGAAGCCTCGCGTCCTGCATCTGAAAACCACAAAATCCGCATGGGTGAGAACCAGAGGTCCCCAGCATGGTAACAGTTCCCCATATATAACATGTAGAGGAAAGCCGAAGGCAATCCTAGGACTTCCTTCAGATAATATCAAAGCTTATAAACAAGCTAAACCATAAGTGGCAACTGACTAAAAATCCTTCAGTCTAACTAATACTTCCCTTTCCAATTCCTTCAGACCTCCCAACCACCAGCAGGAGTATAATATAGCAAACACAGCTAAATCAAATAAGAGATATACAAATAGGAACAGATAAGGCAATTAGACAATTAGCAAGTAATATGCAGTCAAATAGGCAATCTCAAACAATTCATATAGTATGCATATGATGAATGCCTGTCCCTAGTGGCTGATGATATCATCTGTCGGTTATAGAGCCAACCCGACAAGTCCTGGTAGCTAACCATTGGACCGTCCCTCTGTCGCGCATCCCCAACTTGAGTTATACTCATCATAAACTTGATCATAATCATGATCCATATCCATCACCCTCACTGGTGAATATTTACGGGGGCGAGCTCATCCAGGGCTTTCACAGTGCCCGGCCACACTTACGACATAGGGTCAAAAGAGCTTCGAGTCTCAACCTGGAGCACGTGGTGGCTAGCCACTGCTTCCTCCCAGGGAAACCCTCATCTCCGATGGTGGAAGTGCAAACATTCACAATTCATTCAACAGCATATATGCATTTATACTTAGCCATAATCATGGCTCAGCCGTAGCACGGCAATAATTCTGCCATCCGGCTCACGGTTAAATCCATAACCAGCCAATTCATTAGCAATTACGGCCCTTCGGACCATGGCATAACAAGCACTTCCACCTCCATCCTCCGCATCTCACATAATCATCTTTGATCCTCATTGATCATTCATTTTTCCCTTGCTTCATTCGCAAGTTACCACATTCACTAGCTCCTTGTCTCATTGCTAGGCATATTATAATGATTTAAGACATAAGTGGTGAGATCGGTGGCTTAGAAGTATGAAATTTGGCTTTAAAACTCAAAAATCAACTTTGGAATGAAAACAGGGCCAAGCGTACGCGCACTCCACGCGCACGCGTGGATGGCCACAAAACTCATCGACACGCAAGCGTCATACGCGCGGATGCGCGGGTTGAAAAATAGCCAAACGACACGCACGCGTCAGCCACGTGTACGCGTGGGTGCTCTTGCGCCCCAGGCACAAAACTAGCATAATTCTGGCATAACTCTCGGGAAAATAGCTGGGCATTTGGTGCAGCGTATCGACGCGCCCGCGCACACCACGCGCACGCGTGGATGGTGCTTTCTTGAAGAACGGCGCGTACACGCCAAGTGCGCCTACGCGCGGAGGGTCATTCTGCTAAAAATTTTCTAAGTTAAAAGCTGCAGAATTTACAGATTCAACCCCCAATCTTCCGACGGACATAACTTTCTCATTTTAAATCTTTTTCCGCCCGTTCTTTCAACGGCATGGACATCCCTGATCCAATTTCATTTCTAAACAAGCTTGGTACAAAACGGGGATCCGTAGTCCAAGTTATGTCCTGTCAAAACATACCCAAAAACCATGTTTTCATACAAAACCACAAGGTGCCATTTTCAAAACAAACCATATTCAACTCTTTTCAAAATCAACCAAAACATGCCAAATTTTAACCCTTTTTGAAATCAATCAAAATGTACCAAAATCAACATCAAGCCATTCTCAACTCACACATTGACACTTTACCGAAATTCCCAAAACCACGATCCAACCATTTTAACACTTCTCAGTCAAATGGCTAAAAGACAAACACAATATCATGTCATACATCCTTCCTCATCCCAATTTCCAATAATACCGTTTCCAATCAAACATCATTATACATACTCATCATCATACTCACCATCAACATGGTACCACCCACCAATTCAACCTCAATCATTCATCAAGCATATATCACAACATGCATTTTCTCATATATCACACAATCAAGGCATCAATATTCATAGTCACATATATGATCACATCATATATCTCAACCATTCAACAACATCATCAATTCAATGCCTATCTTAGGGCCTCTAGCCTAAGTATTTCCTACCATATTATATATTAGATAGAAACCGAGACCATACCTTAGGCGATTTCCCAAGCTCAACTGGAGCACTTCCAAATCACGTTTCCTCAAGCTTTCAAGGTCTCAACACCTCCAAAAACAGATTTTATCACACAAAACTCCCTTTTCAAGCTTTCCAAAGTCACCAATCAAGCTCCAATATTCACATATACACAACCTAAGCCACAATCATCATACCCATACACAACATCTCAATATCCAATCATCATAGAACAACAAATTACACTAGGGTTGAGAATCTTACCACACCCAAGGTCCAAGGAGATAATATTAACCTTCTTCTTCAAGAGAATTGGGACCTATAACATCAAAGAGCCCAAAATCTCAACATTTCACCCATGAAACTCGAAAACAAGGGCTGGAATTTCGAAGAGCAAAACATGGCTTACCTCAAGATTGATTGTATGGGTTTTGTAGAGCTCTCCGCGGTGAACGCGTGGCCGCAAATGGTGCGACAATCGAAGCTCTAGATCAAAAGTTATGGTGGTTTGAAGATCAAGTGAGAGATAAAAGTTTGAGAGAGTGTTCTTCCCCTCCCTCACTCCATTTCAGCGTGTGTATGTAACAAATGAGGAGAGAGAGTGCTGAAAACTAGGATTTTGGTTTAGTTTAGTTGTGCCAAGGGCCCACTTTGGGTCCGGTTGGACCGGTTTGGCCCTTTCGGTCCAATCTTAGTCCGATTTCTATAAAATTGGTACCGAATTTCTCATCTCAATATCCTCTATCATATTAAGCCATAAAAATCATATTTTTGGCTTTCTAGAATAAATTCTCATTTATGGATTAATTAGCCGTTAATTAACCGGGTTTTTACACTCTGCGCTCAAACTTATTTTTTCATTTATCTGAGTTTTACATCATCTTTTCGATTTTTTCAACTGAATTTAAGGGGAATTCTTGCTCTCTTCCATATATAGAAAACCCATTTGAAGGCCATATAAAGCATGTCTTAGGAGCCAAAGAAATTCATGCTCAAAGTGGTGGAAGTTCATCACTTTTCCAGCACACCAATTCGATCAAGAAGATTCAAAATCCATTAATTGTCTTTCTCCATTTATTTGGTTGATTCCTAGTGCTGAATTAAACAAGAGGTAATGGTTAGAATTAGTTAAAATATCTTTGTGCTTGATTTTGTGTTCGTATGAGTCACCTTGTGGTGATTTTGTGCCTAATTTATAATTTCAAAAATTATGTGAAGCATCTCTGTTTTCGGCTTGTGGCTTGCTATGGATGTGAAATATAAAGTTTTGATACTTATGATTCTTGTATGAAAGGGTCAAAATCATGGAGGCACTTGTAGTTTACGTTTCAAGCCTTAAAACTCACTTAAAAGTGGAGAAAATATGAAAATATATTGCTAAACAATCAGCCATACAAGGGTGTAAAATGATGCAATAAATTGTGCATTCTATTGCAACCTCCATGGATTGAATTTTGAAGTGAAACTAATTTTATTTTCAAGTTTATTCAATTTAGTTTATTTCCCTAAAATTTCATATTTTTAGGAGTTGAAGATTGGAAGATATAATTTTTTTTAAATCGCTGTCCAGAACAGAGAAAATCAGATTTACAGCATTTTCTATAGTGACTTCCAGTGCTCATAACTCCTAGAACTGAATAGTTATTGAAGTGTAACTAACTCAATTGTTTCTCGGTGAGTTAAGAGTCTCCAGTCCAAAATTTAGGTTAATTGAGACTTTGTGGTGAGAGTTATGCCAATTGTAAGCAATTATGTTTGCTGAATTGGAAAACAGGACTTGCTAGATTTTTCATTTAAATTCAAAAAATATATCTCCCACCTTAGGGTATCATTGAATTTGAAACTAGTGGGGTTTGTAAGAAGGGTCTGTCTATATGAGTCTCACCAATTTTAGTGGTTAAAAGTGTTAAGTTGAATTTTTAATAATTTTTTTAAAATACAGTGTAGGCGGTTGTTCTACTATCAGGGAAGCCTTGGTTTTTTCGTCACTTCTGGAGCAATAATAGTTAAAAATTATGATTTTTATCTTATTAGAAATCTTAGTCCAAGACAGTCGTGTGGATATAAAGTTTGAACAATTTCGAGATCGTTTAATATTTTTAAGATAATAAAGAAACTAACTTTGCCAAAGTTGTTTTGGCAAAAGACTTGATACGGAATTTGGAAGAATCAATCAATAAAACACTTAGGGATAAAATGATCTTTTACATAAATGATAAATCACTATTTTATGGTCTATCTTGTGTTTAATTGAGTGGTTTCATCAAGTCTTTACCCACTTATTCATATGATTTGCATGATTTTACAATTCCTTCCTAAGTTGTTCTGTGTCTGAAAACTTGCTTCCTAGAGATCTTTAATTTGTATATTTTTATTCTTCTTTATACCATTCGATGCCATGATCCGTGTGTTAAGTGTTTCAGGCTTTATAGGGCAGGAATGGCTTAGAAAATAGAGAGGAAGCTTACAAAAATGGAAGGAACACAAGAAACTAAGGAGATGACTAGCGAGCACCGACGCGCGCGCATGGCTCACGCGAGCGCGCAGAGTGGAGAAAATTGCAGCGACGCGTGCGTGTGCTTGACGCGTACGCGTGGAATGGAGTTCTGCAAGATGACGCGCACGGATGGACGAAGCGTACGCGTGACAAGGAAAATCGCTGAATGACGCGCACGCGTGACCTGCGCGATCTGCAGAAATAACAGAAAATGCTGGGGGCGATTTCGGGCTGCGTTTTGACCTAGTTTTCGGCCCAGAAACACAGAATAAAGTCAGGGAACATGCAGAGACTCAACACGCAGATACGCACATTCACATATTCTCATTAGAATAGTTTTTAGGTTTTAGATCTGAATCTAGAGAAAATTTACTCTTCCTCTAGGTTCTCTTTACATTCATAGTATTATTAGTTTTATGCTTTTGCTTTTGGATATTGAAGAGTCATCACCTCCGTTAAAGATACTATTCTAGTTTGTTTCCTTAATTACTCTTTTATTTATTCCATATTCTTAATTCTTGTTTAAAGTGGTAATTGGATTATTTTCATGGATTGTTATGCAAAGGATTACTTTTATTTTTATTTAATTTCCAATCCCTATTTTATTTGAAGTATTATGTCTTCATCTTATATTTCCATGAGCGTTATATTCATGTCAATGGAGTAGACTCCATACTTGACATGGGGGTTGATTAAAAGGAGACACTTGAGTTGGAAGGCTTAAGTGATGGTTAAACTAGAAGTTGTTGGCTAGTTCTGTATTTACTAACGCTAGACCTTCCCAAGGGAGAAGACTAGGATTTGCGAATAAGAGTTAGCTCAATCACTTGACTTTCCTTTATTTAGTAAGGGTTAACTAAGTGAAAACAACAACCTTTTTGATACTACACTTAAGAGACCCCAACAAGGATAGAACTTCCAATTAGTCATTCCCCCAGTCAAGGCTTTTTATTTAGAATATTATAAATCTCTTTTAATTTTCATTGCACTAAATTACAATTATTTAAATTCTGTTATTCAACTCTCAAAATTTTCAGAAAACTCATGATTAATAACTTAGCACCCTTTCTAGCAACTCGTTGGGAGAGGACTTGGGACTCATACTCCCAGTATTTTTATTCTAATTTTTGTGACACCTTTCTAAATTGGTGAGGCGGATTTTAGCTGGTTAAGAGCTATACTCGCAATGCTGTTCTTACTTTACGATCTCTTAATTGGTCTAACTTCTGCCACGCACCAATAAATCTAAGGGTAAAAATAATCTTTTGTATCATTAGGGGTAAACTTGACATTAATTAAAAGTATTAGGATAATAATCAAGGAAGAGCCCTTGTATTAGATTGATAAAATTTTGATTTTAAATAAGGCTAAAAGTAAAATAAAAAATACTTAAGAGCATAATAGTAATTTTGGCATAAAGTACAATATAAAAATGGTTAATTAACTTAATGAGGGGTAAAAAGGTCTTTTAGAAAATATGAGTTCAAAAATAGTTAGGTATTAATATAAGACCCTAGATTTTTGAAAATTTAAATAATATGTTATTTACAATTTACTATGTTTATTTATGGTTTTATTTTAAGAAATTTATTTTTACCAAAAGTAATTAAATCAAAGTTATGAGACTTTGAGTTTAAAATTAATTAGGATTTATATAATTTTCATGATAATTAGGTATTTTCTTATTTACAATTTAAATTTTTAGTAATTAAAAAATAATGAGATTTTTATATGATTTAATTTGAATATTGGAATTTTGAGTTTAATTTCATGAATAAACGAAAATTATTATATTATCCCTATTTTTTAAATTAGAGTACTTATTTGAAAAATTAATTAGTAAGTTGATGATTAAATAATATATTTGAAATAATTTTATTGGGTGAAATTTAATTTTTAATTACTACTCTACCCTTATCCTTTTTACCAAGCCCTATGATGGCGAAAAACGCCTCCTCTCATACTAACCCGCAAGTATACCGGGTCGCATCAAGTAGTAAAAATCACAAGAGTGAGTTCGATCCCATAGGGATTGATGGATTAAGCAGTTTTAGTTGGGTAATGAGTCTAGTTAAGCGAATATTGATGAATTGAGTGAAATTTGATTAACAGAATGTAAATGGCACAAAATTTAAAGTGCTGAATGTAAATTGCTTGAAACTTAAATGGCAAGAGAAGTAAAAAGATGAATCTTAAAGAGCAAGAAACTTAAATTGCATGAAATTTAAAGGGGCTTGGGTGCTGGAAAATTAAAAGAAGCAATAAATCAAAGCAATTAAAGTGAACTCAAGGACAAGTAACAAAAAGAAAAATTCATTAGGGATTGGAGACATATAATCCACAATGAGTCAAATGGGTTTCAACTCTTTCTCAATCATATGAGTAGATCTTTGGCGGATTGTAATTGATTGGATCCCAATTCCTTGGCAATCTAATCTCTCTAATCACAATCAATCTTGCCAATTCCTTGATCTAATTGTCATGAGAAGAGGTTAAGTATGTTCTCTCATCCATAAGCCACACAAACTCTCAAGACCTCAATTCCTCCCGAATAGTATTGGTCAAGAGAATTGTGAAGGATAGAGCCTTAATTCTAATGCTCATGATTCCCCTTCTGAGGCTCACACAAGCATTCAACAGATTCAAACCCCCTTCCGGAGTGAATCAAAACAGAGGATATCCTGTAGCTACCCAAGCGGATTGAAAAGAAGAAGAAGTTCACTCAATCTTGTGTATAATAATAGAGCTCCTCCCTCTAATGATTGGGGCTTAGTTGATCATCGCTCTAAGAACACTTGCAGGAAATGAAAGTAAATTGATGGAAAAGTAAAATTGCAACAGAGAAAAAGTGCAGGAAATTGTAATTTGCATAACAGTAAATGAAGCTCACTACAAACTAAGAAGAAAGTACAGAATGTAAAATAGATACAAGAGAGAAATCCTAAACTAAGATCTTTGGAGTCTCTAATCCTCCAAGAGAGCTTTGGAGTCTTTAATCCTCCAGCCTTTAGAGCCTTCTGTTCTATTCCTACTCCTACTCCAGCCCCTCCAAGCCTTTTTTTTAATCTTCAAAACCTCTTCTATTTATACTTTTCTTCCCATCTTCAATTGGATCTTCATGTACTTGGATGTGGGCCTTGGCCTTGATTGAAGTAGTTAAGAATGACTCTTGATGAAATTGAGATTGGCCGTTAACTCACCAACGTTCATTACTTGCATGGGTGCTATTTGGAAATAGAATTGGCCTTAACATTGGTGACCAACGTTTGTGTAAAAATGTTGGCTCAAACGTTGCAAAAAAAACTCTTCTGGGCGTTGCCAGCAACGTTTGACTCAACGTTGGTGCACCAACATTCGCTTAGTCACGCATGCACGTGGCCCACGCGTACGCGTGAAAGCTGTTTTTTTTTCATTTCACGCATGCGCGTGACTTGCCATTTTTCCATTTTCACGCATTCATGAGATTGGCAAAAATGCATGTCCACGCGTACGCGTCATCGACGCATACACGTCACTGCAAATTTTCCAACACCAAATTTTGAAATATTTTTCGCAGGCATTGGAGGTAGTGTTGGTGAGGTAACATTCCTTCCAACATTGGCTTTGTCACGCGTGCGCGTCACCCACGCGTACGTGTGGAGTGTCAATTTCCACGGTAACGCATGCGCATCACTGCAAATTTTTCCAATTCCAGAAATCAAAATTTATCGAAGACGTTGGAGGTAACGTTGGTTCACCAACATTCCCTCCAACGTTGGCACCACCTTTATACAACGTTGCCAGTAACGTTGGAAAGTTCCTTTGTCCTCCTTCACCAGCGTTTGAGGCAACGTTGGTGAGCCATCTTTGGCCACCAACGTTGCTTCCTTCTCCTCTTCCTTGCTCTTTCTTTACTTCTTTCCACCTACCATCAACTAAACAAATGCATCAAAGCCTTGTCATAATCACCAGATTTTGCATCATTCATTATATCAAACAATTCTTGCATAAATCTCATGAAAATGAACATAATTAACAATGTTTGATTGAATCAAGGTATGCATAAAATTCTCATCCAAATACCTACTTATTGCCTAAGAAATGCATGAAACATAATGAAAACAAATGAAAAATGCTTGTGACACTATCCAAAGATGACTTGTCATCACAACACCAAGCTTAAATCTTGCTTGTCCCCAAGCAAGGAGTAAAACATAAAGAGAATGAATGAAAACAGAGAGAGGTAATAGCCCTTATTAGAGGACATTCAATTCTGGTTAATGGGGTTTTCATGCATGATATCTTAGTGATTTTTCTCTCTGGCTGAAGTATCAACACTCCTTTAGATCCTTACTTGAATTACACAAAAAATGAGACTTGTTATTTCTTGGTCCTTAGTTTTTCTTGCTCTCTTTCTTTTGATTGAGATTTATTGCTTGCTGAGGCTAAATGCTATATGTTAAGGCAGCTCTTTAAAGTAAGCTTTCAGCCAGCATTTCCGCCCCAGTTAGTTCAAGATGCTAGGTGTTGAGACACCCCTAAGGGCTTACTTGCTCAAGCCTCTCCTTAGCACACACACATCACAGGCATTTAGCTTGTTTTATTCTTTGGACATTGATGCCCAGCACCTCTTTGGGTTACTAAATGCTTTGTCTCAAAGTAGCTCTTGATAGTGAACTTTTGGTTGGCAATCCTGGGTTAGTTAACCTAAGTTGCCAGGTGATGAAGCACCCCTTAGAACCTAGTTATCCAAGCTTATCTTTGTACAAGAGCATCATAGGCATATATCCAAATCTCAAGCCATTGGTGCCCAGCCTTGTTTATCTCTTTTTGTTTCTTTCTCTTGCATTTTCTTTCTTTTATTATGGACCTCTTTCATTTGTCAAGTCTCATGAAATGTAACTCAAGTTCATATCTCAAAGTTATGCCAATCTCTAGCCTTATTCATAAATCAGCTAATGAACCAGCAGATACCACCACATAATCTTATTTTATCTTTTATCAAAATAGACCTTTACTCTTTCTCTGTTTCATAAAATTTTCGTTTATTCAAGCATGGGAAACAAAGCATACAACTTAAGCCAGATGTCATGATCCAAGCACTTAAACTAGCAAGCCAAAAATAAACACAAAATCATCCTAATGCAAATGAATCATGAAAACAGAACACTGATCAACAGGGGCACAATTTGCACTTTCAATTAACATATTTAAGCTAAAGACAGTCAAGTAACAACACAACTTCTTGGTGTCCATTTGTTTTCTCCTTGTCATCATCATTGTTGGCTTCCATGTCCTTCCTTTGTCCTTCCTCATGATGATGCATCTTTCCCTCTAAGAAATTGAATGACTTTCTACAAAGATATTGAAAGTTGCTTGCTCCCTAAGCACTTGAGAAATGGTTAGCATGCATGTATGTTTTTAGGCTTCTGAACTTAGATTGGTGTGTGAACACCAAACTTAGTTCCTTGCCTTATGCAGCAAATTGAATATATGTAGAAAACCTCTTGTGCTTTTATTAAGAAAACAAACTATAAGCTAGAAAACAAACTATGAACTAGAAAACAAACTATGAACTAAAAACTAAACAATTGTTAAGTAGTTTCTCTGATTGTTTGGAGCTGATAACTAGTCATGCTGAGGGTGCAATGTGTTCTTTAATGAAATCTGTGGTGGAACACCAAACTTAGAATTACACATTCACCCTTAAATTTCTTTGGTGTGCAACACCAAACTTAGCTGCTTGCAATACAGAGAAATCTACTTAACTTTCTTATTGAAACAGTAAAGGAAAAGAGAGTTACCTCTGGTTGGGTTGCCTCCCAACAAGCGCTTCTTTAATGTCACTAGCTTGACATGCTGTTCATGATTTTTTTCCTCTTCTTCCAGTTTGTTAAGAGGAATGACCTCAGGGGAAGGAAGAGCAAGTCAGTGTCCCTTGTCTTGGCCTCTTCCCAGCAAGCTTCCTTTTGTTATTTGCTTGATTGAACTTGCTTGCTGGATCAGGGGTTGGATTGCTTGTAATTGACCTCTTCTTTTTCCTCCTGGATATGGTCAATTGTAGCTTAGTCACAATCTTCTTCTCGGTGCTCTTGTTGGTTGCCTTCACTTCTTGGATATCAAGACTTGAGTGTTGTGTGATGGTTGGAGTGTCCTCTTCATCAAAAGCTTCTTGAATTGGTGGTTCATTGAACCCATCCTCTATACTGCTCTCTGCTTCAATTGAGTGTAGACTCCCTTGATTGACTTCCTCCCTTTCTTCTACATGATGTTTCATTGAGTCCTTTGGGAGTGAATTTTCATGTTCCTCTGTCACCTCAATTAGCTTCTGTGGATATAAGATCATAGGTTCAAATTCCTCCACAACCTTCTTCTTCACTGCAGTTTCACTTGGTATTGGAGCCTCTTTTTCTTGCTTTTCTAATTCCTCCTTTGCACTCAACATCTGGTTTAAATGTACTTCCATGTTTTTGAAAAAGGTCTCTTGTTCTGTCCAAGATTTCTTCATCTCCTCTTCATATCTTTCAAGCATGGACTCAAGTTTTGAGAGTCTTTGGTTCAGGGAAGTTTGTGTTGGTTGTGAGTTTTGGAAGGATTTTGTGTTGAGGCATAGTCAAGTGATGAAGGGTTTTCATATGAAAAACTGGGAGGTGAGGTTGGACAATTTTGCATGAATGTATTTGAGGCATAATCAAGTGATGATGGCTTTGGATGATTAGAATATGTAGCATTAGAATTCCTTTCCCAGCCACAATTTGTGTAGTTGTTATAACAATATGAGTCATTTTGTTGCTATAGGAGGTATCCCATTTTACTTGATTGTTCATACTCCCTCATTACTTGTTGATATTCCCAGCCACCATGAGAATAATGACATGAATTATTTTGTGGTGGTGGACAATATCCCATGTAATCTGCTTGATCATTTTGTGGCCCTGGAGCATATCCCCACTAGGTGGATTGCTCATAATCTGTTAATTCTTGGTGATATTTCCAGCCACCATTAGGATAATGACTTGAATCATTTTGTGGTGGTGGGCAATATCGCATATGATATGATCGATCAAAAGATGAGGTGAACTCCATTTGAATTTTGTAAAACATAATCACCAAGGAAAATTGAAATTTCTCATGTCACAGATAAGAATTTTTTAGTGAGGCAATAACACAAACACCTTAGTATCAGGAGCAAATAGAAAATTAAAAGAACATAAATGGCAAAAACAAAAAAAAATGCTTAATCTAGACTTATCACCCACTTAATCATTGTCAATCTAAATCAATCCCCGGCAACGGCGCCAAAAACTTGATGGCGAAAAACACGTCCGCTCAAACAAACCGGCAAGTATACTGAGTCGCATCAAGTAGTAAAACTCACAAGAGTGAGGTCGATCCCACAGGGATTGATGGACTAAGCAATTTTAGTTGGGTGATGAGTCTAGTTAAGCGAATATTGATGAACTGAGTGAAATTTGATTAACAGAATGTAAATGGCAAGGAATTTAAAGTGCTGAATGTAAATTGCTTGAAACTTAAATGGCAAGAGAAGTAAAAAGCTGAATCTTAAAGAGCAAGAAACTTAAAATGCATTAAATTTAAAGGGGCTTGGGTGCTGGGAAATTAAAAGAAGCAGTAAATCAAGGAAATTAAAGTGAACTCAAGGACAAGTAACAGAAAGAAAAATTCATTAGGGATTGGAGACATCATAATCCACAATGAGTCAAATGGGTTTCAACTCTTTCTCAATCATATGAGTAGATCTATGACAGATTGTAATTGATTGGATCCTAATTCCTTGGCAATCCAATCTCTCTAATCACAATCAATCTTGCCAATTCCTTGATCTAATTGTCATGAGAAGAGATTAAGCATGTTCTCTCATCCATAAGCCACACAAACTCTCAAGACCTCAATTCCTCCCGAATAGTGTTGGTCAAGAGAATTGTGAAAGATAGAGCCTCAATTTTAATGCTTATGGTTCCCCTTCCGAGGCTCACACAAACATTCAACAGATTTAAACCCCCTTCCGAAGTGAATGAATCTCAATCATAATAGAGAATATCCTTTAGCTACCCAAGCGGATTGAGAAGAAGAAGTTCACTCAATCATGTGAATTATAATAGAGCTCCGCCCCCTAATGATTGGGGCTTAGTTGATCATCGCTCTAAGAACACTTGCAGGAAATGAAAGTAAATTGACAGAAAAGTAAAATTGCAACAGAGAAGAAGTGCAAAAAATTGTAATTTGCATAACAGTAAATGAAGCTCACTAAAAACTAAGAAGAAAGTGCATAATGTAAAATGGATACAAGAGAAAAATCCTAAACTAAGATCTCCGGAGTCTCTAGTCCTCCAAGAGAGCTTTGGAGTCTCTCATCCTCCAACCTTCAGAGCCTTCTGTTCTATTCCTACTCCTACTACAGCCCCTCCAAGCCTTTTTTTTTTAATCTTTAAAACCTCTTCTATTTATACTCTTCTTCCCATCTTCAATTGGATCTTCATGTACTTGGATGTGGGCCTTGGCCTTGATTGAAGCAGTTAGGAATGACTCTTAATGACGTTGACATTGGCCGTTAACTCACCAACGTTCATTACTTGTATGAGTGCTATTTGGAATTAGAATTGGCCTTAACGTTGGTGACCAATGTTTGTGTAAAAATGTTGGCTCAAACGTTGCAAAAAAAATACTCTTCTGGGCGTTGCCAACAACGTTTGACTCAACATTGGTGCACCAACGTTTGCTTAGTCACGCATGCGCGTAGCCCACGCGTACGCGTGAAAGCTGTTTTTTTTTTAATTTCACGCGTGCGCGTGACTTGCCATTTTTCCATTTTCACGCGTACGCGTCGCCCACGCGTACACGTCAAAACAACATTTTTCACGTATGCGTTGCTCACGCGTTCGCGAGATTGGCAAAAATACACGTTCACGTGTACGCGTCATCGACGCATATGCGTCACTGTAAATTTTCCAACTCCAAATTTTGAAATCTTTTTTGCAGGCGTTAGAGGTAGCATTGATGAGGTAACATTCCCTCCAACGTTGGCTTTGTCAAGCGTTCACGTCACCCATGCGTACGCGTGGAGTGTCAATTTCCACGGTCACGTGTGTCGCTGCAAATTTTTCCAATTCCAGAAATCAAAATTTATCGAAGACGTTGGAGGTAACGTTGGTTCACCAACGTTCCCTGCAACGTTGGCACCACTTTTATACAACGATGCCAGCAATGTTGGAACGTTGCTTTGTCCTCCTTCACCAACGTTTGAGGCAACGTTGGTGAGCCAACTTTGGCCACCAAAGTTTCTTCCTTCTCCTCTTCCTTGCTCTTCCTCTTCTTCTTTCCACCTATCATCAACCAAACAAATGCATCAAAGCCTTGCCATAATTACCAGATTTTACATCATTCATAATATCAAACAATTCTTGCATAAATCTCATGAAAATGCACATAATTAACAATGTTTGATTGAATCAAGATATGCATAAAATTCTCATCTAAATACCTACTTATTGCCTAAGAAATGTATGAAACCTAATGAAAATAAATATAAAATACTTGTGAAACTAGCCTAAGATGACTTGTCATCACCCTAATACCAAAATCCCTAATTTCTTCACTAATCCTAACCCTAATTGACACACTCTCCTAACCTTGATACACACACACACTCAGCGCCATCACTCACCTCACACACCCCCATACGGCAGAAAAGACAAGAAAAGAAAAATGAGCACAAAAGAGGGAAGAGGAAGGAAGAAGAAAGAGAAGGGAAGGAGGAAGGGATGGCACTGGCAGGGCTTAAGCCGCCATCACTGTTGCTATCGAAGGGTAAAGGAAAAGAGAGGAGAGAGAGCTCGAGAGAGGGAGGCAGATTGCGAGGAAGATGGAGGCCGCCGCGCTCCACTGCTATCGTGAGAAGTCGTCATCGTTGTCATTGAGGGACTTCAAAAAGGGAGGACGTGATAGTGGACATGGAGAAAAGGGGCTGCCTCTTTTTTTTTCTTGTCGCCGTCACAAGAGGGAGTCCCGTCATTGCCATTGTTCTCTGTCACCATCAAGATCGCTGTTATCACTGCCGTTGTGTCTGCTGTGGAGAGAAATGCGATGGAAGAGGATCCATTCGCCATTGCCATTACCGTAGGTCGCGTCGTCTTGATTTTGGTCACCGAATATGGCGCTGTTGTCGCCGAATATGGCCTAAATGAGTTGGAAGTGAAGTTGTGTTGATGGTTATAAGATTGATGATATCACATGAGATTTGATTAGAGGCTTACAATGAAAAGTGAGGCTAATATGAGCATTATAATGAGAACTTTGATTAAGTCGAGTGATATGTAAGAGATTATGATTGATCATGAATGATTGTTATTGATGCAGAGATTTGATATGATATTTATGATGAGAAATGAGATTATGATTGATATTGTTGGGATGGTGATTCGTCCCATCCACGGTGAGGACGGTGCTTGGTTCCGCTCACGGATTGATGAATTATAATAGACAGAATCAGTTAAGATTGTATATCATGATTGTAATTATGAATATGATAATAATAATGGTTTTGGTTAATGGTGACTATGATTGAGATGTGCTTATTGATTGGAAAGGACGGAAGCTTTGTCCCGCTTGCGTGATTATGATTGAAGTGTGATTGTTGGTTGGCAAGGATGTGGATTTTGTTCCACTTGCATTATTGATGAGGCATCTGCACCAAGAAAGGATGGTGGTTTTATCCCTCTTGCTCGTAGTTGCGGTGCGAATATGGGAATGGTGGTTTTGTCCCGCCCACGTTCTCTCTCTGGTTGTCAGGTGAGACGGCACTTTCCATTGTTTTATATGGCACGACCTCCAGGGAAAGGTGGTTGATGACATGTATTCTTAAGCGATTTTTAGGGTTCTTTTTGTCATTCATTTTCTTAGGTTTTTAATCACATTTCTTATGTTTTCTAGAGAAATTTTATAAATAATCAAATATTTAGAGTTGAGATAGTGTTTGTGTTTTCAGGAGTTTTTGTCTCAAAATAAGAAGAAAATAAAGCTTTTTCACAAGAAAAACACAAGTACAGTTTAAAGGTATCAAAACCGTACCCTAAGGAGCAAAACCGTGCTAAAAAAGAAGAAAACCTAGAGCCCAAACCACCAAGCATGGATGCCCGACGGCTGCACATGTAAGCTTGATAGCCAGCCAAGCTTTAGTATGTAACTCAGACATGACACGCCTGACATGCCCTACACAGAAGAATTAGACATGGCTTTACAGCCAGCCAGGTTTCCACATGCTTCATGAAACACTAGAATTCATTCTTAAAAATTCTGAAGAAAAATATATTTTTGAAAATATTTTTATTTAAAAAAAAATTTTTTTTTCGAAAACAAAGGAGAAATTTTTGAAAGATTTTTTTTTTGAAAAATTGTTGAAAACTTTTTGAAAAGAAAACGAAAAGAAAGTTACCCAATCTGAGCAACAAGATGAACCGTCAGTTGTCCAAACTTGAACAATCCCCGGCAACGGCGCCAAAAACTTGGTGCACGAAATTGTGATCTCTGGTAATGGCTCCAAGAACTTGGTGCTCTAATCTCAATAAATAATTTGTCACAACTTCGATACAACTAACCAGCAAGTGCACTGGGTCGTCCAAGTAATAAACCTTACGTGAGTAAGGGTCGATCCCACGGAGATTGTTGGTATGAAGCAAGCTATGGTCACCTTGTAAATCTCAGTCAGGCGGATATAAAATAGTTATGGAGTTTTCGCAAATAAATAAGAAACTCAGGATAGAAACACTTATGTAATTCATTGGTGAGAATTTCAGATAAGCGTGTAGAGATGCTTTCGTTCCTCTGAATCTCTGCTTTCCCGCTGTCTTCATCCAATCAGTCTTACTCCTTTCCATGGCTGGCTTTATGCAAGGGCATCACCGTTGTCAATGGTTACATCCCCTCCTCTTGTGAAAATGGTCCAAATGCTCTGTCACATCACGGCTAATCATCTGAGGTTCCCGATCACGCTGGAATAGGATTCACCCTCCTTTTGCGTCTATCACTACGCCCAGCAATCGCGAGTTTGAAGCTCGTCACAGTCATTCAATCCCAGAATCCTACTCGGAATACCACAGACAAGGTTTAGACTTTCCGAATTCTCATGAATGCCGCCATCAATCTAGCTTACACCATGAAGATTCTGATTAAGAGATCCAAGAGATAATCATTCAATCGAAGGTAGAACGGAAGTGGTTGTCAGGCAGGTGTTCATAGGGAATGATGATGATTGTCACATTCATCACATTCAGGTTAAAGTGCGAATGAATATCTTAGAAGCGGAATAAGTTGAATTGAATAGAAAAACAATAGTACTTTGCATTAATCTTTGAGGAACAGCAGAGCTCCACACCTTAATCTATGGAGTGTAGAAACTCTACCGTTAAAAATACATAAGTGAAAGGTCCAGGCATGGCCGAATGGCCAGCCCCCAAAACGAGATCACAGGATCAAAATACAATCCCGGATCCAGGATTTCTAATACAATAGTAAAAGGTCCTATTTATAATAAACTAGCTACTAGGGTTTACAGAATTAAGTAATTGATGCATAAATCCACTTCCGGGGCCCACTTGGTGTGTGCTTGGGCTGAGCTTGAAGTCTACACATGGAGAGGTCATTCTTGGAGTTGAACGCCAGCTTTTGTGCCATTTTGGGCGTTGAACTCCACTTTGCAACGTGTTTCTGGCGCTGGACGCCAGAATTGGGCAGAGAGTTGGCGTTGAATGCCAGTTTGCATCATCTAAACTCGGGCAAAGTATGGACTATTATATATTTCTAGAAAGCCCTGGATGTCTACTTTCCAACGCAATTGGAAGCGCGCCATTTTGAGTTCTGTAGCTCCAGAAAATCCATTTTGAGTGCAGGGAGGTCAGAATCCAACAGCATCAGCAGTCCTTCTTCAACCTCTAAATCTGATTTTTGCTCAAGTCCCTCAATTTCAGCCAGAAAATACCTGAAATCACAGAAAAACACACAAACTCATAGTAAAGTCCAGAAATGTGAATTTAACATAAAAACTAATGAAAACATCCCTAAAAGTAACTAGATTCTACTAAAAACATACTAAAAACAATGCCAAAAAGCATATAAATTATCCGCTCATCACCCATTCATTCATGAATTGGCTAGCTTGAAACCAAATAGTGCAAAACTTGAAATTGCCAAAACCAATTCATGGATGGTAGTTGGGTGAAACAATTTGCTCAAAAAAAAATTTGGGCAGAATTCCGGCTAAAATTGGATGTTCCCGGGTAATAAACAGCAAGAAAATCAGTTCATATGATATTAAATAGTGCTGAAAAGATTAACAAATAGTAAGAACATTAAAGAACAGTGTAACAGCAGCATCAAACATGAAAGAACAACATATGAACAGCATCATCATCACAGCAAGTTCAGAATTGCGAATCAGATAAAAGTAGGTTAAGCAAATAACAAAAACGGCGCAATTATCAGGCCTAAATCCACTAACCACATCCTAGCTACCTAACCACCTAAAATCCATTACAATCATGCATCTCTAACTATCCTAATTTTGAACAAAAATTGAAAAACTAACTAACTAATCAACAGGAAACAGGATTCAGTGTTCGGCGGAACTTGGTGTGTATGGAGGATCAAAAATTGGACACCGAGAGGTGGTAGGGTTGTGGTGGTGATGGCGGTGATGCGGTGGCGATGGAAAACGGCGCGACGGGGGTCCGTGGTGGAGGCAGGGGCGGTTTGGTGGTTGTGGGTGGATAAGGGTTAAGGGGAGGGGAAGGAGAGAAGAAAGGGGTGAGGGTTGTGAGGGTTGAGGGGTGGTTGGCTGGAGGTCTGGTAGGTGGCGGCGGCACTGGGCAGCTTGGTAACAGGGCAGCGGCAGTGGGGGCGGGATCGTGGAGGGGAAGAAGAAGGGGGGAGAAGGGAAGGGGGAGAAGAAGAAGGGAGGGGTTTCGGCGAGGGTGGCGCGACGGTCAGGATGGCGTCGCGATGGTCGGAGCTAGATGGCTGGGAGTGGTGGTGGTTGCGGAGTGGGAGACGGGAGAGTGCAAAGGGGGAGGGGTTTTGGGGACGTGAAAAGGGTAGGGTTTTGCGTGGGTTGGGGTTAGCGATTTTGAATCCACGCGAACGCGTGGAGCTCGCGATCGCGTGATTGGGGCGAAAAGGGCTCTGACGTGAACGCATCATTGACGCGATCGCATGATTGTGGGATAATGAAAGTGATGCGTACGCGTGGGCACACATACGCATCGCTCAGAATTGTGCTAAACGCACAATTCCAGTGTCGTTTTGGCGCAACTCTCTGTTTCCAATAGGTTCCCTAAAATCCATGCGACGCGTACGCGTCGCTCACGCTTTCGCATGGGGTGTGTGTGGTGCAAGTGACGCGTTCTAATCAGGGATGCGAACGCGTGGTCCAATTTGTGCTAAACGCACACCAACCGTATGATTCCAGCCCAACTTTCTGGGCGTTGGCTCTTTACGCCGATTTTCAATCGACGCCCACGCATGGCCTACGCACTCGCGTGGGGTGGTTTTTTTTTTATATGCAGGATGCAAAATGCAAAGGTAATTCAGATGCTATCACTAATTCCAGGTTCAATGAAGATATAATAAAATAAAACTCAAAAATAAACAAAACGAAATAAAATCGAAATTGAAAAAGGAACGATCATACCATGGTGGGTTGTCTCCCTCCTAGCACTTTTAGTTAAAGTCCTTAAGTTGGACATTTGATGAGCTTCCTGCTATGGTGGTTTGTGCTTGAATTCATCCAAAAATTTCCACCACTGTTTGGAATGCAAACAGCCTCCGGGGTCCCAAACCAGGCATGTAAAGCCCTTGAGCAAATTCAAACAGGTTTTAAAGCTTCCGGGGTGCTGAATATTAGAATAGATTTCCAGGATCCTAAACCTTGTTTTTATATCCGCCTTTGTCTCGATCTATATTTTTCCAGCCGAGCGGTTTGGAAGTTGTATTCTCACCAAGATGACCAAACATTTTCTGAGACCCATTCAATCAAACTCGGAACTAATCCTTACACTTCAAAGTGAAGCGTGAAACCTCATTGAATCTTGCATACCAGCTTTGAACATGAACCATTTCCCTTTTACTCTTAAAGCCGCAAAGAGCTCTAAGCTGGCTATCTGTTTCAAGCAAACCATATTCATGTGTAAAAGTAAAGATAAAGGCTAAGGATTTTACCCACTTGAATTTTGTATTGGGTGGTAATGGGCTTGGGATATGTGTTTCCAGTGGTTTTGCAAGCTCTACTCCCTTGTGTTCTTCTGTGAATTCCTCCACTTCGTTGCAAATTTCTCCAATTTCAACCACATCTTGATCTAAGCCTTCGATATCTTCCTCATCACTCAAGTTATAAGTTGGAGGTTGCGAAAAATCTACCTCCGCATCATCTTCGCATTCGCTTAGGGAAGATCCTTCCATCTCAAAGAATTCACTTGCAGATGCAAGTTCATCACTAGGAGAACTTGACTCGTGATTATCACTATCAAGAAAACTTGCTTGTTGAGTTGTTCCATCCAGTTCTTCATAAGATACCTGCTTTGGGGGTTGTGTACTATCCTCCTTAGCATCAATTGCAAATTTCTTGATGGAATTCTCCACAATTTTGGATTCCCATGGAAGTTCAGCGTCTCCTAAGTCTTCAACCAATTCTTCTTCTTCGATAATTTCAGTTTCCTCCACTTGTTCTAGTACAAAGTCATGCTCCTTACTGTCCAGTGGGGTTTCTAGTATCTCCTTCATGCTGCGTTCTTCATTGGATTGCCCACATGAAGCTATGGGGGTTCCTTGAGTGTCTGAACATCGGGAAGGTAGTCGATTTATCGCTTGATTCAATTGGTGAAGTGTGGCATGAAATTTTTCTAATGTTTCCTTGAGTTGCTCCCTTGATTCTTGGGGTGATGGATATGGATATTGTGCATAGGAAAGTGGTGGTTCTTGGGAGTAATTGAGTTGGAATTGGGGTGGATAAGGGTTGGAGTCATATGGAGGTGAATGGTGGTAGTTGGCTTGTGAGTGTGGTGGTTCAAAGCTGTGTTGAGGAGGTGGTTCATAGGCATATGATGGGACTTGTTGGTAATTACAAGGGGGTCCACCATATCTATCATCTTGATACGCACCTCGGAATGGTTTTTGACCATAGTAATTTGGTGGGTGATGGTTGTCACGAAGGGGTCCACCATAACTGTTGTCTTGACATGCATTAGGGAATGGTCGTGGTCCGTGGTATCTTGGAGGGTGTTGTTGCCTAAAGGGTTGATTAGATCCTTGTGGCTCCTTCCATCTTTGATTGTTTTGACCTTGATGCATGTTCCTGTTATAGCTTCCATTCCTTTCAACAATATTAGAACCAAACTCAAAGCGACGGGGGTGAGAATTCATAGTAGCTAATAAAAATTAAAAACGAAAAAAAAAATAAATAGGCAGGTAAAAGAAAATATTTACAATAACCAATAATAAGGCACACAGTTGCAATTCCCCGGCAACGGCGCCATTTTGATGAACTGAAGATTGATGGTTTAGAATTCACAATAAATTCTCGTTGCAAGTATAGTTTCTAAACCAAGCAATAATCCTTTCATACAAAAACGTGTTTGTCACTTAAGCAAACCCAATAAATTTTTATAACCGAAGTATTTAAACCTCGGGTCGTCTCTCAAGGAATTGCAGGGTAGTATGATTTATTATTAGTTATGAAAAAGGTAGAATTTTGTTTTGGATTATTAAAATAAGGAACAAGTAATTTAAATGACAAGAAAAATAAATTAATAATTTGAAAATCTCTTGGCTAGGTATGAGAATTGGAATTTCTATCCTAGTTATCCTTATCAGGTGTGATGAGAATTAGGTTTTAATCCCACTTAGTTAACCCTTACTAAAGCAAGGGAAAGTTAAGGAGACTAATTAATTTGATCCTCAAGTCCTAGTCAACACCTATGGAAAGACCAGTTTCAGAGCGATTCAAATCAATTAGCAAATCCAAATTCAATCAACAGCTGAGTTTGATAACTTAAGTGTTACCAATCACTTAACCAAAACCAAAAGGAAAAATAAGTCTAAATTAAATTAAGAGCATCATAAATAGAATAAGACAATCATCAATCTAAAATACCTCAATTAATATTAAATAGAATATTCAAATCTTGACATGAAAAGGGTTCATAAGCTAAATTGGAACATTAACAAGTAAAAGCATTGGAATAAATAAAAATAGAAGAGAAACATAAATTAAAGGAAATATTGAACCTGGCATTGAAGTAATAAAAATAAAAGGAATTCTAATCCTAAAACCTAAGAGAAAAGAGAGAACCTCTCTCTCTAAAAACTACATCTAAAACCTAAAAGTGTGAATTATGGATGTTGTATATCGTCTCTAAGTTGTTATTTGATTCCCCTATTCTCTGGCTTATATTCTGTGTTTCTGGATTTGGAATTGGGCCGAAAAAGGATGCATAAATCACTGGGGGCATTTTCTTCAGATTCTTGTACGTGGCGTTTGTCACGCGTTTGCGTGGGTCACGCGTTCGCGTCATCTGGGAGTTTTTCTTGTCACGCGTACGTGTCATTTGCGTTCTGCTCAAGGCACGCGTCCGCGTCGTCCACGCGTATGCGTCGATGCCATTTCGCGCTAGGCACGCGTTCGCGTCGTGCATGCGTTCGCGTCGCTGCCTTTTCTTCAAAACTCCATTTTTTGTGCTTTCCTTCCATTTTTGTATGTTTCCTTTTCGTCCCCTAAGTCATTCCTGCCCTATGAGACCTGAAAATACTTAACACACAAATCACGGCATCGAATGGTAATAAAGGGTAATTAAAATTAATATTTTTAAAGCATAGGAAACATATTTTCACACTTATCACATAATAAGGAAGGAAAAGTAAAACCCATGCAATTTACATGAATAAGTGGGTGAAGAGTTGATGGAAACACTCAATTTGAGCACAAAATACATCATAAAATATGGGTTTATCATGCATATACCAGAGCCTATACCTAAGGAGGATATTCCTGTAGATCAAATCTCAATATCTTCGTCTGAGCCGTCATTTGAGGAGCCGCTCACCACCTCCAATAGTGGACCGATGAGTGTTGGCCAGACCAGTAGTACGAGTGCCAGGCCCCTCCTGAAATTGTTGAGATTTCTGATGATGAGGACGAGGATCTTGAGGAGTGTTCAGACGTGATTGTGATTTTCTATGATGACGACAATTGATGCCTAGGAGCTGAGGATGTGCCTTTTGGTAGTTTTTTGTGTTAACCTAGCTTTTGTGTTTAGTCTCTCATTTTTTATTAGACTCACTGAGAGGATAGGGTGTATATAGTTGACTAGGCTAGTTTCGGGCACCAGCTTAGGGGCTTCTTATATCGACCAAGGCCTGGAGTTTTGATTATGTATATAATGGCAAGATGTGAAGGGTTGTACACTAACTTATGATATATATGACGGTACCTTTATATGTATGTATGACCTATGATATATGTTATGTTTATATATAATGTTGGCCTTGTGTATGTTTTATTTAATTCCTCTATATGGCTTGTGTATGTTTAATTAGTTGCCCTCGCAAATATTTTTATAAGGAAAAAGTTCTCCCAAAAATTCGATAGTGCACTACGATTACAGACTTAACAATAAATAGTTAAGGTTTTAGGTAAGCATGTTAGTGACACTCAATTTTCATTATGATCATGACATACTGGAAATTGGGTCGTTACAATTTGGTATCAGAGCAGTTCGATCCTATTAAGGCCTGGGGAAATGGACTGAATTATGCATCATTGCATACTCTGAGTTGTGTTTCATGCATATAGGATATCCTTGTGATATGAATTGCATGATTGTCGTTGCGTATCCATTTTAGATACTATTCACACTTTGCCTGAAATATTAAGACTGATCACATTAATATTGAATATTGGGTGCGAACAAGATCTCGATGGCTGCATGGGGATGGGGATGTGGTAGGCATGGTGCGAACCGTGAGATGGTCCGATGAGGGATGCGAATGCTTTTATAGCTGTGGTAAACACCATGGCTGAGGCTGTGTGTGAAACAGCAACAGCGATGACGCGAGCAATTGACCGTTTAGGAGAAAGGAATGGAGATCGTAACGGGGGACGTAATGGTGAGCATAGTGGAGACGGTAACGGTAATGAAGGCATTGGAAATCACAATAAACCTATGATGCTGGCAACTTTTTTGAAAGTAAATCTGCCCAAGTTTAAAGGAACGTTGGTGGTTACTGAAGCTGATAACTGGTTCCGCGGTATCGAAAAGTCGCTGTGAGCGCAACATGTACTAGAAGGACAACGCGTGGAATTTGCAACCTATATGCTGGAGGGAGAAGCTGAACACTGGTGGCATGGAGTGCAACGCTTGTTGAGACAAGAGGTGGAAGGGATTGTCTGTGATACTTTTAAGGAGGAATTTTACAAAAAGTATTTCCCTAGATCCGTTTGTGATGCTAAAGAGATGGAATTGATGCAGTTGAAATAGGGGAATATATCAGTGGCAGAGTATACCGAGAAATACTCCCAAGAACCAATACTCCTAAGAACCACCAATTTCATATACACTACCTCAATATGCTTACCAATATGAACCACCTTATAATTATGAGACCTTTCTCCCAAACAATGAACCCTCCTCTCCACCTCAAGCACTCATGGATGACACTCTCAATTGATTTCTTCAAGAGAAAAGTGAAGCTCTAAAGCGGCAAGAAAATATCATGGCTATCCTAGCCAAAACCGTAGTTCACTTGGCCTTACAACGCTCATGCTATCGAGACACTTCCATTACCGAATATGGAAAATCAACCGAAGAACATAGTAAAAAAGAGAGACTAGAATCTCAAATGGAAAACATGGAATGGACAAAAGTGAAGGAAGTTAAGATCATTGAAGATGAAGAAATGGTTGAAGATTTAGGAGAAATTGAGCAAGAGGTAAATTTTAAGGTTGAAGACACTTCCACACTAACTAGTTACATTGTTGATTTTGTTGAAGATGTCGAGTCCTCTTCCATTGAGCTCGAAATTGATGTTGAGAAGGCACAACCTCCAAGGCATATTATGAATAGTGAAGAATTGGAAGAAGTTAAGGAAGCGACAAGTCCCATTATTGACGATGGTTTCACACCAACGAATGATTTCTTTGAGTTTGATGAACCTTTCTCCATTGAATTTGAAATGGATATTGACATAAACTTTACACAATCTCCAAGATATGACTTGAGCGATAGAAAAGAGTTAGAAGAAGTTGGTGAGGAAGAAATTGAATATGGTGAATCTTGTCAAAAGGTGGAAGCCCTTCAAGAAGGTAAAAAGGGAGTAGAAATTGCCTTGTTAAGACTGTTGGAAACCTCTCTTCCTAAGTCTCCATCATCCATTACATAATTCAAGTGGGTAAAACTCAGATCCCTTAGCTTCTTTATTCCACTTGAATATGGTTTGCTTGAGACAAATAGTCAACTTAGAATTCTTTGTGGATTAAAGAGTAAGAGAGAGTGGGTTAGTGGTTGGCAACGTAAATTTAGGCTCATTAGGGTTGAAACTTTAAAATTTGGTTTCTAAGGTTGGCATAGTGCTCAATTGATTAGGTATAGAAGCGTGCTTTGGTGTCTATATGAGAATTCTGAAGTGAGCCCACTTAAGTGGAATCACACGAATCAACCAGAAGACGGGTGTGAAAACAAGGTTCGAGATCTCGGATTACAAGATGAGGATCAATTTCGGGAGCGCCTGACTTGTATGGAACTTCATCAAGGCTTGGTGCACTTGGTTGGAAATTTTGGCAATAAATTGAAGTCCAAGTATTGGTAGAAGTTCAATGATGAATTCAAGCATAAGCCACCTTGACAAACAGCTCATCAAAATGTCGAACTTAAGGACAACAAACAAAAGTGCTAGGTGGGAGACACCCCACCATGGGTAACACCTTTTCACTTTTGTATGATTGGTAGTTTAGTATGATTAATAAGGTTTGGTATTGTTTTGATATCTTATTAGGTGTTTGGAATGCTTAGTTTGGTACATAAGAGTTGAAATTTTTTGCAAAATAGAGCACTACTTGTGCGTACGCATGCCTCATGCATACACACAACCCACAAGTTTTTACCAATTCATGTGTACGCATGGACCATGCCTACGTATGACACCAAAACAGCACTAAACTTCGTTTGTGCGTGTACTATAAGCATGCTGATGTGATAATTAATGTTGGTTTAGATTTCCTCAATAGAATTTGGTTACAAGCATAGTCCAAACCAACAATTAACTTGCAATCAAAGTTTAAAAGGTTGTCACAATACAAACCAAAATAACCGGGAGTAGAATCTCGGGTCGTTCTCCATAGGAATTACAATTGAGTGCTCAATTATTAGCTATGAGGGAAATCGGGGTTGAGATGGCAAGAGACAAGAAATTAAAGAAGCAAATAATAACTAAATATCAAAAGCAATTAAACTAAGACAATTAAGGTAATCAACTATAAGAAAGACCTTGGCAAATGGCAAGGGTTGATGGTTAAGGATCAGTTTCCTCGTTACTAACTACAACATGATAATTGTAAAGAGCAATTCCACTTTGTCATTTCCTACGTCGGAGAAAAGTCAAATGGGCTTAATTAATCCTAATCGATAAGTCCTAGCCAACTCACTAATTAACTTAGTGAAAGACTAGCGTCCATGCAAACAAGACTAATTAAAATCTCCAAATTATCAATCAACTTGGACATTAGTAACTCAAGATCACCCAAGTTACCTACCCAAGCCAAGAATACAAAAATCTATTCCATAATCAAATGAAATATTTCATCAAACACCTAGAATGCAATAAAGGCTAACATCATAAAATGCAAGAATTAATAAAAGTTACAACTAACCAAAGCAAAAATTCAATAAGAACAACTAAAGCAAACATCAAAGGACATGAAAACCTCAAATTGCATTAAAAGAAAATTGAAATTGATAAGAGAATTCATGAACTAAAATAAGAAAAATAAAAAAACTAACAAGAGAAACTAAATAAACTAGGATTTTAAAACAAGAAAAAGTAAAGAAAACTAGATTAAAATAAGATTCAATCCTAAAATTAAGAAGAAATTAAACTAAGAACCCTAAATTCTAGAGAGAAGAGAGAGCTTCTCTCTCTAGAATTGACCTAAAACGTAATAAAAGCCTAAAACTAACACTACTTTCTCATTGCCCCTTTGATCCTCCTTGAGAATTGCATGAAATACTTCATAAATGAGTTGGATTGGGCACAAAATTGGCCTAAACTAACACTACTTAAGTAAATTACGTGCTGGCAGTCATGCGTATGCATGAGGCATGCGTACACGTAATGTGGCAAAATTCCAGGTCATGCGTACGTATGAGACATGTGTACGCGCAACGGAACAGATTTTCAAAACTTCATTTCTTTATGATTTCTCCACTTTTACATGCTTTTTCTTTATTTCTTGAAGCCATCCTTGCCTTCTAATACCTGAAATCACTGAACAAACACATCAAGGCATCAAATGGAATATAAGTGAATTAAATTTAGCGATTTAAGGGTCTAAAAAGCATGTTTTCACTCTTAAACACAATTTAGGGAGAATTCACAAAACCATGCTATTTCAATGAATAAATGTGAGACAACTTGATAAAATCCACCAAATTCAATCCAAAATAAACCATAAAATTGTGGTTTATCACACGCATAATAAAAAAAAGATATATGAGGATGCCTTAGCATAGCTAAGTTCATGAGAGAGTGCCGACATTAGACTATCTCGGTAGATTTTCGACCTGGTTAAAATAATATTATCATAAAATATCATTATAATAAAATATTAATATGATAAAATATTTTTATCTTAAAATATCATTATTTATTTTTTTGCGTGTTCAAAATCGGATCATTAAATGAAATCTAACCGTGTCATTCGAATTTTTGAAATTTCTAGTCGAAGTGGCTCGAAAACTTAGTTTTTCGCTGGATTTTCACAATTTATACCTAACTCTATCTTCCAACCTCTTTTCATCCCTGACCATTGAAAAATACTTTTAAGTCTCTGACCTTCACAAAACTTGGACGAATCAGTCCCTCCGTCCAAGACCCAACGGAAAAGTCCGACGTGGCTCCCGTAATGCTTGTCACGCGTACGCGTGGGCGCGTGGGTCACGCGTACGCGTCGGTCACGCGTACGCGTCGGTCACGCGTACGCGTCGCCATGAATTTAACAAATCCTCATTTCTTCATGAATTCTCCACTTTGCATGTTTTTTTCCATTTCTTTCAAGTCATTCTTGCCTTCAAAACTTTAAATCACTCAAACAAATATATCAAGACATCGAATGAGAGGAAAGTAAGAATGATACAACCTCTACATGATTAAAGAAAGTTACAATGATGAAACTGCTCTAAAAGTTAAAAGTCACTGTTAGTAACATTTTTCGTCGGCTTTTTTTTTCTTTTTTATTTTTTTCATCATCATAGCCTTACATTGCGAGTTTTGACATCAAAATGTTAATTTAGTATTCTTTTACATCGTACTCTTATTCCGTACTCTTAATAATCTTATTTTTAATATTATTTTGAAATTCAACGTTTATGATTATATTATTACCTATGATTAATTTTTTATTCAATTTGTCTTTTTTAATGAGATCATAATTTATATTATAAAAAAATTACACTAAAATATAGTACACGAGAATTATAATCATAAAAGAGAGTACTAAAAATAATAAAAATTAAATATTTATCTTGATAGTGATGGAAATAAATCTAAAAGTTTTTTATGATATTTTTATATAGATATTTTTAGTACTCTTAGTATTCTTTTTTAGTACGCTATAATTTTACTATTATTATTTTATACAAAAAAATAGATAAAAAATGTATATAAACAAAAAAAAATAAGAATTCTATAAAGAATAATAATATCCATGAGAGGGTAATAGAGGAAAAATATTATAAAAAAAAGCAACAAAATTAATCATGTGAATAATGACGGACAAAATTGGGAGATAGAAAATAAATTTCAATTTAACGTGAAAATGTAAATACAAAAGCTATCATTTTTAGCTTTGGCTAAACTTGGGTTGAAGAGCAGAATCACGTTTACGTTCAGAAGAAGAAAAAATAGCCAAACTAAAAAGTGAAACTTTCAAAAAAAACTAAACTTATCGTTTGATGCTTCAAACGTTAAGCCAAACACACCCTAAATTGCTAAATTTAATTTACTTTTCTCCCATTCGATGCCTTGATATGTTTGTTTGAGTGGTTTAAAGTTTTGAAGGCAAGAATGACTTGAAAGAAATGAAAAAAAGCATGCAAAGTGGAGAATTCATGAAGAAATGGGGATTTGTTGAATTCATGGCGACGCGTACACGTGACCAACGTGTACGCGTGACCTACGCGTTCCGTTGGGTCTGACGGAGGCATTTGGCCGAAGGGACTGATCCGTCCATGTTTTGTGAAGGTCAGGGACTTAAAAGTATTTTTCAATGGACAGTGACAAAAATGTCCGTAGTGCAAAAGGTCAGAGACCTATTTGTCTTTTTCTCTAAAATTTAATTTCCAAGTGCATAAAAAAATAGGACTATCACACTCAAGCACAACTCGATTGTCATTATTTCTCATAGGTTTAATTACTCTTTTGGTCCTTATAGTTTCACCAAATTTTTAATTAGGTTCTTATACTTTTTTTCCTTTTCAATTAGATCCTTACATTACTTTATTTTTGTAATTAAGTCCTTCCTAGTGTAAAATATATTAGAATTAACTAAATATTTTTTCGCAAATTGAAGATATTTATAATTAAAAACTTAATTAAATTTTTGACCGCATGTATTTTGATAAAAATATTATGTTAATTTAATATTTTCAACATGAAAAGAATGTAATTACAAAATTAAAAACAGTGTAGGGACCCAATTAAAAAAAAAATATAAAGACCTAATTAAAAATTTGATAAAATTATAGAAACCAATAGAATAATTAAATTTTTTTATATGATAATTAAAATATACATTTACAAAAATATATTCACTACTACTAGATATTTTTACTGACAGAATGGAAAATTAATAATAATTTTGTGAAATATATATTCACTTGCAAGAAAATATTTACTATCACTAAATATATAATTATTTTAAAGTCTTCAATTTAAAAAATTTAGAGACTAATTTAAATAATTACTTATTTTTAAATTTTATGATGCAAAATATCATATTGTTACAATATGCCTGTATCTGAGGGGAAAAAAAGTGATATTTATGTGTAATGATTATCATTCTCTTAATTGTGTTACATGAAGAATTTAATTTTAACGAAATTTTTAGCGTAAAAAAAAATTTAAAAATAATGTGACGCAACTAAAACAATTACTTTTTAAATTATATAAATATTTATTTAAAATAATAAATATAATTAAATAATTTGATAAAAATTATACTAATATCAGAAGTAAATTCTTACCTAAATTTGTAATAGCAAAAAATATATATTCGAAGGTTATAAAAATTAGAAAATAAATTGATTTTTTTTTTTTAAATTGAGGACTAAATTAATTTTTGGGTGAAAATAGCAATTCGATCCTTATCTTTCGGATTTATGGGATAGAAGTAAAGAAAAGAGAAGAGAACCGGAGAAGAGAAAAGACGAGGGAAAATCCATAGAAATAAAAAATTGATGCCGTTATCGTTTTCCGAGTTCTGACCTCTCTTAGTTCCGACTCTCAACACTGCTCGTAGTTATACATATCCATTCCACCGTTTGCCTTCACATTCCTATTTCTATCTCCTTCATTGCTTCATCCTTCAATTTCCAGCTAACTGAGCAGAACCAAATCAAGAAGAAGATGATGACAAGGTTGATGATCGTGGGTTTGGGATTACTCGATTTCCTTGTAGCTGGCCTTTCTTTGATGATTGCTTTGGCGTTCTTCGCTCTCATTACTTCCGTTCTATGCGCTGCCGCATTCTACAACAACACCAAGAGCGTTTCTTGAATCGTCCTTCAACAACTACCGCTTCTCCACTAAGTATTCCAAATCCCACTTCCTTTGATTGTGCCTCCATTTCATGCTATTTCTTTTTCCGCTGCTTCGTTAGGATTAGGGTTAATGATCTATTACTTCTAGTGTTGGTTCATTAGAGTTAGATTTTACTTACTAATAATTAGTGTGAATTTGGTATATTACTATTACTGTTACTTTGGTTTTTCAAGAAAGGTTGAGCTCTTTGGACTTGTCTAGTTGGGAAAAAGTTACTTCTGAATATGTAAAAGCCACAAAAACAAAACAGTGTTTGGTAAAATTGTCATTAAAAAAATCTATAATGACTCTAATAGGGTAAATGTATTAGATATTGAAATAAGTAAGTAATTAATGAAATGATAATTCAGAATTTTATTAAAATATATAACATGATATTAGTCTTTTTAACTATGGAAAGTATAAGATGAAGTTGAAAAGTATCTCTATAAGAGTTTTTGAAAGGACGTCAATTTTGTTTACCAAATAAAGATAGAAAATGTCAGCTTTTGTAGAGTAGAAGCGTTTCCCCATGGAGCAATACCACTATTTTGCTTATAGTTTCTTCTAACAATTTTTTGCATCCTAGCACAACCAATATTTGGAACCATGTTATCTGTCCATTTATGAGCATCTAGATCTTTACCTTTTATTTGTTGTTTTTATCATGAAAGTTGATGCATTAATGTAATTATGAGATCAAATTTTGATTTTAACTACTGGAACTTCCGTGGATGTACTCTTGGGATTCATTTGTGTTCTTTTCCTGGGTAGTTTGTACATTGGACTGTGGCTATATCCAAAACACCTGGTTTTGGAATCTTAGACTTTGTTTCAGCATTTGGAATTTCGATAAATACTGCTGTTTTCCAAGAAATCCACAACCATTCATGTTTTAATGTCTTGGTTTTTTGTTGAGTGTGTACCATTACTTGATTGGATTTAGTTGTGCTCACAACTTTGTAATTTTGTGTTTCCTTCGTAGAATTTATTTGGTTTCTCTGCAAGGTTGTGGTTAAATTAGCTTCAGTATTTGCTTGCTGTTGACCAATGTTTTCCATTCGTTTATTACAGGAATTATTTTTGTGGATTCTTTTGTCAAGATGAAGATTGCTTTTTCTATGAGCAGCAGCTTCATCATATATACTTGAGGTTGTTATTTTGAGCCACTAGAAAATGTAGGAACAGCAACAGCAACCACTAGCGAAATATGTAGGATTTATTCACTTTTGAATATCACTAAATAAATTAAGTTCAAGTGAAAAATTTATTGTAATATGATTTATGATAATGTAGAATGAATATTATAAATTGTGAATTAATTGAAGATATTTGAGGCAACCCGCTAGCTCTTTTTTATTTGTTTCTTTGTTTCTATAATTTTATTGATGATTTATTATCTCTTATCATTCTGATTTTGTGACTTTGATCTTCAGTATGAGGGTTCTCATCAATGGTTTGATTGTTGTTGTACTTGACTATTGAATTCTTTATCCTGTGCTCATGTATCAGAAAACATCCTTCACTAGTACAAGTTCTATCAAACCATGCATGATTGTTGTGAAAATAGCAGCTGGTATTCAAATCTATTATTTACTCAACTTCCTGATTTCAAGAAGTTCCTGATTTCATGTCTCTAATGATGAATTGGTTGACTACTATGCTAATATTTGGTTCTGGTGATTATACATTATTTTTCAAGCTCTGGATATCAATGACTGGTTGCATCAAATAATAATTAATCTCTGGGATCTGATGAATCATGAACATGGATGTGGCTGTACCTGCTCGAATTTCTTTGCGTGATATGGCTGCTCTCTGGGGCCATATTGACAGATCTTGATGACTGTCATGAGTGTCATCACAATGGTGATATCCGAGTTAGATCATGAATGACTTTCTAGATTGCATATATGTCTCTCATTAATTGCTTTGTCATTTTCTAGACATTATTTATAACAAATGCAATACTCGCAAGACTTATTTATTGCAACTATATCTTTTTTTATGTTTGTATCTCATTTGGTTATTATAACACATTAGTTATATGTTTTTATTATGTAGTGTATCCTGAACGATTTGCATCCCATATTTTTAGAAAAATGTCAAGTCACCATCCATATTGTCATGTATCTATGTTGCCTGTTGTACCTATGCTTCCTAGGTCATCTCTCATCTGTACTCGCTACTCAACACGAAAGGGGAATGATGTTATTGCTAATGCTTATAACATAAGGTGTGAGCTTTCGCCACATGACATGGTGTGAGAAAGGTCTTCTTTTGATGTGACAGAAACCTCCCAAGAATCTCTGCTAGTTCAACGGCTTGCCACTACTTTGTTGCTGCAGCATTCTACTAGTGCTATTAAAGTAAATACTTCGGCTTTGGGGTATGAGGTTTATTGAGGTAATACTTGAATCCATTTTGCCAGCAGGCTGTTGCTTAGGTTTTTCATTTCTTGTTTGGTAAGGGGATGTCCTTTGGGCAGGCGTTTCATTTCATGTCATGCAGGTTTTATCAGATGATAACATGAATTTTGGTTCTAATGCTGTGAAAGGCTGTGGATGATATCATTGAGGCAAATGATGTTATTGGAGATGACAATCGAAGTTACAAGTTTGCCATGGATTGAGATGTCTCATTCTATCATACGATCTTTTCTAGGTCCTATGTTTTGAATGACACACAGAGGATCTAAAATGGTTTCTTACCATAGAAGTTATCTGTAATATGATGTGATTTACTATTTGCAGAGTACAAATTGATTCCTTCAGCCTTCAGCCTTCAGGCCACCATTTTAGGATCTTCAATTTGTGAAACATAATTATGTTTATGGTTTTTCATTGTCGTTGTTACTTAAATTTTCTAGATTTATTACTTACAACCAGACATATATATTAACGAAAGGACTTTTTTCGACCCAAATGCTGTTGTTCTCAAAACTATTTACCTGAATGTCACTTATTAGAAAATGTTACCTTCAATTCCATCGTTTATGCCAGGTGATATTATTTTATATTTGTTTGTGTTGACCTAGAATTACCAAAGCGGGTGTCGAATCCAAATGGTGGAATATATTCAAAAGAGTGTAATGTGGGTAATTAGTTCTATGAATAGTGGCAGATAGGTTGGATAGCCATAATTATTATTGAAAAATGAAGATTCTTAGTTCATTAACCAAGGGTAGCCTAGTTTATTCTTTCACGCGAATCCATTTTGCTGCCGACCACTTTTCACCTTGAATAACAGGGCTCGGGGTCTGTCAGTGCCTTTGTGGTGAAGTGGTGGAGACTGAAGAAGAGAAGTGCATCTCCTTTTGGGGGGTTCTAGAACAATTTTATCATGTGAGGCGAGTAAAGATAGGACATAGGAGTATAATTAATTTTAAAAAATTAATAAAAATAAAATTGCATATTTTTTTTAGATAGATCCCAAAAATATCTAATTTTAAACAATTAATAAAAATAAAATGATATATTTTTCTAAATAGATATCTAGCTATTTATTAAAAAGAATTTTTATCTATTCATCATTTTTCTTCGTCACCGTAATATGCACCTTATTTAAATTGTCCAATTGAGAAAAGAGAGAATTTGTTAACACAAAAGTTTGATGCAATACGATTATTTCGTCTATAGTATATGGTTGACGACAGAGGTGCTTTGGTCGACTAGTATAGTCAAAGTCGAAAAGGAAAGTATAAGTCGAACTAATAAAGGTGCAAATAACACATGGAAAATAAATTGGTTCTTAATTGAATGAAAGTAGGGACTATTACTCGACTCTCAAGATATGGTAAGAATATGGATACTTAAACTTGGAGAGTAAGTAAAATAAAAACGTAGGTAAACTACTCAACACAATACAGATTTCTCCTCTATAAATAGGAGGGTCAAAGAATTTTAAGAGAAATTTTATTCAACATCTCAAATCATACTAAATATTTGCAAAGTTCCAAATCACACTGATCTCAAAGAAAGCCATGAAGTGCCAGTACATATGAGTAAATGCCCAAAATGGTCCCTGAATTTTAAATCGGTATTCAATTTAGTCCTTGATTTTTAAAAATGGCCAACTAAATCCCTTAAATTCAAAAACGTGCGTCTCTGTTAGTCCCTCGCAGAAATGCCATCTAAACGTTGCTGATGTGGAACGTTAACTGCCATGTGGGCATTTCAGTTGTATGCTGATGTGTACCAAGGTTGAATTTGATTCAAATTGGTATCTGAAATTGTCTAATAATACCCAAATTGGTCCATTTCAATTAGAAAACCCTAATTGTCTTCTCTTCTTCGAACTGTATGCTATGTCCTTCTCTTCTTCGACTCTCCTTCTGTTCTTTGACCTCTCTTCTTCGCCCTAATACCCAAATTGATTTCTAGTCTGCGTGAGTGATGATGGGTGGTGGCGAGAGAAGCCAAAGTAGCTCAAGTAGGAACAACTCTGCAGGTAGACCTTATGGCAACAAAGGAATGCGTAATAGGGGATATAAGAACGCCGTTTTCTGTAATTGCGGGCTTCGAACGGTGATGAAGTACTCAACGATGGCAGAAAATTCTGGTAGACCATTTTATGGTTGTTCGAACTATGAGGTAAGGTTATGGCTGTGAAGAAAATGTTAACATGGTTTCACTTTGAGTTTGGATTCACCTGCATTTTTTACTTTGCAGTATGGAATCCATTGTAATTTTTTTTGCTGGGCTGATGGATGTGAAGAACCAGTTTGTGCAATACCCATTCCACAAGAAGTTTTGCATGAGTTAAATTGGAGGATGACAAGCTTGGAGAGTGATGTTAAGACGGTGAAGATGATGACAATTGTGCTGCTGGCTTTTGCAGTTACTTTTGGTGTGTGTTTAAGTGTTAGCTTGTTGGGGTTTATATTCAACAAACGATGATTATGTTATGAAATTTTAAATATCTTAAGTGGTATGTAATGTCTTGATGAAGATGGAATGAAATGAAACTCTAATTTTACATGAGTTCAACTCTTGATGCTGCACTTGTTCTGCTAAAATTGTGCTCAATTAAACCAAAAAGAGATAAATCAAAACATGAACTAAACCAAAAACTTCATTAATTTAACATAACATAACTATTTCCGGAACATGAAACAAGTGTTGTTTGTGCTAAAGCACATTGTGCATAACATACTATCACAACCCAAAACATCATAGGCCATAACAACATTCAAAGGCCATGCATACAGGTTTCAAAGGTTACATTACAAAAATACACATTGTTTAACCATAGCATTCAACTACAACAACATGAACTCAAAAAGCCACTACACTTTGTGCTAGTTAGACATTTTTTGTTGGTGGGTTGAATCCTAGAGTTGGAACAAATTTCAAGAAAGAGGCCAGTTTTTCAGAGGTTGCTGCACTAGCTCCTTGAATAGTCTCTCTTGAAATCTCAGTTGAATGTGGAGCAGCCGCAGCAGTGGATGAAGTTATCCTCTTGACAGGGAGTTTGTCTATGTGTCTCTCACTTTTAGTTCTCAGAAGCCCTTTTTTGGCAATCTTTGTAGTCTTTGCAGCCTATGATAGCAATAACAACAATAAAAAGTGTCATTATATGGATGATGGCACTGTCAAGAATCATATTAGCTGACCAAAAACATATCCTCTCAAGTTAACAAGAAAATGGATTTGTTTGTTTCCAGATTGATTAACTCAAGCTCTAATTTTGATTAATGTTTTTAATACTATTATTACCTGAGTTGTGGGTTCTTGTTCATCTCCTAGACCCCCTTCAGCAGCGACTTCGGTTTGAGTTTCAGTTTGTCCTCCTTCAGCACCAACCTCACATTCTGCACTAACAACCTCACCTTCCTTACCTTTAGCACCAGCGTCACCCTCATGTGCAGCATCTTCAGCAGCCTTTGCAGCAGTTGCTAACTCATCAGCCTTTTGTTTTTTTGCTATTTTACAACTCCTTGTTGTGTGACCAACATCTCCACATGTCCCATAGGTGAATTTGCCATATTTTCGCTTCAATTTTGTTGTAGCACGCTCTTGGCTCCCCCGAACAGCACGCTCTTGGCTCCCCGCAAACACGTCAAGATAGTCTTCATCGACTCCAACCTATTCATCATACAGGTCAGATGTGTAGATAAAATTTCTACCAGGATCTGTCTCAAACTTTCCACCATGGTGAAAAACAAGTTTCAATCGATCAGGCATATGAAGTTTACAGCACAATGCACAAAACAGACAGCATTAATCATTTTGTTGCAAAACAACCATATTGCAAAGAACTAGAAATCAACACTATATTTGTAATAAGAGCGCATATATTTACTTCCTATTGACTATAACTTAAACTAGATTATGATTTATGTGGTTACAAGTTTCATATTAGAAACCCTAAACCCTAACATTTGCGCCATTAACAACCACAGCATTCTAAACCACTCCCTTACATATACAACAACACATTCACACGTAAGTATCAAGAACCCTCAATGAAATACAAAAAATAGAAGAGAATGATCAATATAATTGTTACCTCTCACCGTCGGTAGTGTACGAAGGTGATGCTTCGTCGATAACTCCTTCACTGACTGGAGAGAACAGATTCTTGGGATGATCCTCGGCGAGCAAATGTGAGTGGGAAGTATGGGAGAATGAACAGACAGAGAAGAAGAGAAAGGTTTCCTGAAGTTTTGGTGGGAAATGTTGAAGTGGAAGGGGGACCAACAAGAATAGTTTACGAAAAATGGGAGAAGATGTTATTTGAAACGACGTCGTTTTACACACTTAGGGCATCCTCTCCTTCAACGACGTCGTTTAATGGAATGCCCACATGGCAGTTAACGTTTCACATCAGCAACGTCTAGACGGTGCTTCTGCGAGGGACTAACGGAGATGCACTGATGAGCGGATATTTTATACGCTTTTTAGGGTTAATTTCATGTAGTTTTTAGTATGTCTTAGTTAGTTTTTAGTATATTTTTATTAGTTTCTAGGCAAAATTCATATTTCTGGACTTTACTATGAGTTTGTGTGTTTTTCTGTAATTTCAGGTATGTTCTGGCTGAAATTGAGGGAGCTGAGCAAAATCTGATTCAGGCTGAAAAAGGACTGATGATGCTGTTGGATTCTAACCTCCCTGCACTCGGAATGGATTTTTTGGAGCTACAAAAGTCCAATTGACGCGCTCTCAATTGCATTGGAAAGTAGACATCCATGGCTTTCCAACAATATATAATAATTCATACTTTGTCCAAGGATAGATGATGTAAACTGGCGTTCAACGCCAGTTCCATGTTGCATTCTGGCGTTAAACGCCAGAAACAGGTTACAAGTTGGAGTTAAATGCCAGAAACAGGTTACAACCTGGCGTTCAACTCTGGAAACAGCCTAGGCACGTGTAAAGCTCAAGTCTCAACCCCAGCACACACCAAGTGGGCCCCAGAAGTAGATTTCTGCACTATCTATCTTAGTTTACTCATTTTCTGTAAACCTAGGTTACTAGTTTAGTATTTAAACAACTTTTAGAGATTTATTTTGTATCTCATGACATTTTAGATCTGAACTTTGTACTCTTTGACGGCATGAGTCTCTAAACTCCATTGTTGGGGGTGAGGAGCTCTGCTGTGTCCCGATGAATTAATGCAATTATTTCTGTTTTCTATTCAAACACGCTTGTTTCTATCTAAGATGTTCATTCGCACTTCAATATGATGGAAGGGATGATCCGTGACACTCATCACAATTCCCAAACTATGAACGCGTGACTGACAACCACATCCGTTCTACATTCGATTGAATGAGTATCTCTTGGATTTCTTAATCAGAATCTTCGTGGTATAAGCTAGAATCCATTGGCAGCATTCTTGAGAATCCGAAAAGTCTAAACCTTGTCTGTGGTATTCCGAGTAGGATTCAGGGATTGGATGACTGTGACGAGCTTCAAACTCACAAGTGTTGGGCTTAGTGACAGACGCAAAAGGATCAATGGATCCTATTCCAGTATGAGTGAGAACCGACAGATGATTAGCCGTGCAGTAGCAGCGCACTCGGACCATTTTCACTGAGAGGACGGATGGTAGCCATTGATAACGGTGATCCACCAACACACAGCTTGCCATAGGAGGAACCTTGCGTGCGTAAAGAAGAATACAGGGGGAAAGCAGAGATTCAGAAGACAAAGCATCTCCAAAACTCCAACATATTCTCCATTACTGCATAACAAGTATTTAATTCATGCTCTTTTATTTTTCGCAATCCAAACAAATAATTATAATTGATTTCCTGACTAAGAAATACAAAATAACCATAGCTTGCTTCAAGCCGACAATCTCCGTGGGATCGACCCTTACTCACGTAAGGTATTACTTGGACGACCCAGTGCACTTGCTGGTTAGTGGTACGAGTTGTGAATAGTGTGATTTACAATTCGTGCACCAAGTTTTTGGCGCCGTTGCCGGGGATTGTTCGAGTTTGGACAACTGACGGTTTATTTTGTTTCTTAGATTAGGAAAAATTTTTCTTTTTGGTTTAGAGTCTTCTATTATTGTTTTTGGTTGAAATTTCTTTTTTTAAATCCTTATTTTCTCTTTTTAAATTTTTCAAAAATTTTATAAACTGATAATTGAGTTTTTCTGTTTGAGTTTAGTTTCATATTCTAAGTTTGGTGTCAATTGCATGTTTTTATTTTCCTTTAAATTTTCGAATTTGTGTTCATTATTCTTTCTTAATCTTCAAGTTGTTCTTGTTTATTTTCCTTGTTTGATCTTTGGTTTGTCTTGTTTTGTGTCTTTTCTTGTTTTTCTTGTGCTTTTTCAAATTTTTAGTTTTCAAAAAATTTTTATTTATTAAATACCTTATTAAAACATGTTAAATTTATAGCTCAATTGGCTAGAGCATTGTACTTATGTTCTTGGTAATTGGCTATCTCCTTTTTAAAATCTTTTTTTCAAAAATAATTTTTCTTTGATTAAATCTTGTGCCAAACTTTAAGTTTGGTGTTTTCTTGTTAATTTTTCTTTAGTTTTTGAAAATATTATTTTGGTTTTCTAAAAGTTTTAAGTTTGGTGTTCTATCTTCATGTTCTTGTTGTTCTTGTGAATCTTCAAGGTGTTCTTGAGTCTTTCTTGTGTTTTGATCTTAAAATTTTTATGTTTGGTGTTCCTTGGTGTTTTTCCTCCAAATTTTCGAAAATAAGGAGTATTAGATCTAAAAATTTTAAGTTTTGTGTCTTTTTATTATTTTTCTCTTTCCTCATTGAATTCAAAAATATCTTTTTCCTTTATTTTAATTGATTTTTCAAAAATTACCTTTAAAAATTCAGATTTTTATTTTAAAAATAAAATCTTTTCAAAATTCAAAATCCTTTTCAAAAATTATATCCAAAGTTTTTCAAATCTTCTCAATTAAGCAATTATTTTTATTTTCAAGTTTATTTTTCTCTAGATTTTTGAAATTGACATTTTAATTTCTAATTATTCTATTTTATTTTATCTTATTAGTTTTATTTATCTCAATAATTTGGTTTGTTCTACTTCAATAAAATAAAAACAAAAATATATTTTCCTTGCAATTCATATCAATTCCATTTTATCCATCATGGATCTAAGTGGAAATGAACAGTCCAGAAGGACTCTGGGGTCATATGGTAATCCCACTGCTGCTGTATATGGGAGTAGTATCTGTATACCTCCCATCAAAGCAGGCAGTTTTGAGCTAAATCCTCAGCTCATTGTCATGGTGCAGCAAAACTGCCAGTATTCCGGTCTTCCACAGGAAGAACCTACTGAATTTCTGGCACAATTCTTGCAAATTGCTGACACAGTACGTGACAAGGAGGTAGATCAGGATGTATACAGACTGTTACTATTTCCGTTTGCTGTAAAAGATCAGGCTAAAGATGGTTAAATAACCAACCCACAACAAGCATAAGGACATGGAAACAGTTATCAGACAAATTCCTGAATCAATATTTCCCTCCAAAAAGGATGACACAGCTAAGGCTGGACATCCAAGGCTTTAAACAAGAGGATGATGAATCCCTTTATAATGCCTGAGAGAGGTACAGAGGGATGCTAAGGAAATGCCCCTCTGAAATGTTTTCAGAGTGGGTGCAGTTAGACATCTTCTACTATGGGCTTACAGAAGGAGCTCAGATGTCCCTAGACCACTCAGCTGGTGGATCTATACACATGAGGAAAACTATTGAAGAAGCTCAAGAGCTTATTGATATAGTTGCTAGAAACCAGCATCTGTACATAAGTAATGGGTTCTCCATAAAAGAAGAAGCCAAAGTAGTGTCTACTAAACTTGGTCCTCCAGAACAAGTTGCTGAACTCAATCAACAATTGTGCTTTCTAACAAAACAGCTAGCAGAATTCAAGGAGATGCTACAAGACACTAAAAATGCTAATAAAAATATGGAGGCACAATTGAATCAGACAAAACAGAAGTTATCAAAGCAGATAACAGAAGAGTGCCAGGCAGTTCAATTAAGAAGTGGGAAAACATTAAATACCTCACTTTAGAGCAGCAGAAAGCCAAGGAAAGAACAACTGACAGAGGATGAGCAAAATATTATCCAAAATCCCTCTGAGGATAGTAAGGGCCTAGAGAGGAACAACTCTGGCGTTCAAACGCCAGAAAAGGATGCAAGGTTGGCATTAAACGCCCAACCCATGCGCAGTTCTGGCGTTCAAACGCTAGGAACAGGCAAGGAGCTGGCGTCAAACCCCCAATGGAAGCTCAGTTCTGGCGTTCAAATGCCAGAAACAGGTAGGAAGTTGGCGTCCAACGCCAATCAAGCTTCCAACCCTGGCATTCAAACGTCAGTGAGGGATCAGACACACACAAGTGCTGATAACAACCCCTCTAAAAAGGCTTCTCCAACCAGTTCTGTAGGAAATAAACCTGCAGCAACCAAGGTTGAGGAATACAAAGCCAAGATGCCTTATCCTCAAAAACTCCGCCAAGAGGAGCAGGATAAGTAATTTGCTCGCTTTGCAGACTACCTCAGGACTCTTGAAATAAAGATTCCGTTTGCAGAGGCACTTGAGCAAATACCCTCTTATGCCAAGTTCATGAAATAGATCTTGAGTTATAAGAAGGATTAGAGAGAAACTAAAAGAGTTCTCCTCACTGAGGAATGCAGTGCAGTCATTCTGAAAAGCTTCCTAGAAAAGCTTAAAGATCCTGGGAGCTTTATGATATCATGCATATTAGAGGGTGAGTGCACCAAGACAGCTTTATGTGATCTGGGGGCAAGCATCAACCTAATACCTGTATCCACTATCAGAAAGCTTGGTTTAACTGAAGAAGTCAAACCAACCAGGACATGTCTCCAACTTGCTGATGGCTCTATTAAATACCCATCAGGCGTAATTGAAGACATGATTGTCAGGGTTGGGCCATTCGCCTTTCCCACTTACTTTGTAGTGCTGGAAATGGAGGAGCACAAGAGTGCTACTCTCATTCTAGGAAGACCTTTCCTAGCAACTGGACGAACTCTCATTGATGTCCAAAAGGGGGAAGTAACCCCGAGGGTCAATGAGGATGAGTTCAAGTTAAATGCTGTCAAAGCCATGTAGCATCCAGACACACCAAAAGACTGCATGAAAGTTGATCTTATTGACTCTTTGGTAGAGGAGATCAACATGGCTGAGAGTCTCGAATCAGAGCTAGAAGACATCTTTAAAGATGCTCAGCCTGATTTAGAGGATTCAGAGGAGATAAAAGAGCCTCTAAAAATTCCTCAAGAAGAGGAAAAACCTCCAAAACCCGAGCTCAAACCATTACCACCATCCCTGAAATATGCATTTCTGGGAGAAGGTGACACTTTTTCGGTGATCATAAGCTCTGCTTTAAATCCACAGGAAGAGGAAGCACTACTTCAAGTGCTAAGGACACACAAGACAGCTCTTGGGTGGTCCATAAGTGACCTTAAGGGCATAAGCCCAGCTAGATGCATGCACAAGATCCTATTGGAGGATGATGCTAAGCCAGTGGTTCAACCACAGAGGCGGCTAAATCCAGCCATGAAGGAAGTGGTGCAGAAAGAGGTCACCAAGTTACTGGACGCTGGGATTATTTATCCTATTTCTGATAGCTCCTGGGTGAGCCCTGTCCAAGTTGTCCCCAAAAAGGGAGGCATGACAGTGGTTCATAATGAAAAAAACAAACTGGTTCCTACAAGAATAGTTACAGGGTGGCGCATGTGTATTGACTATAGCAGGCTCAATACAGCCACCAGAAAGGATCATTTTCCTTTACTATTCATAGACCAGATGCTAGAAAGACTAGCAGGTCATGATTATTACTGCTTTTTGGATGGCTATTCAGGCTACAACCAAATTACAGTAGATCCCCAGGATCAAGAGAAAACAGCATTCACATGTCCATCTGGAGTATTTGCCTACAAAAGGATGTCATTTGGGCTGTGTAATGCACCTGCAACATTTCAGAGATGCATGCTCTCTATTTTCTCTGACATGGTGGAAAAATTTCTGGAAGTCTTCATGGATGACTTCTCAGTATATGGAGACTCATTTAGCTCCTGTCTTGATCACCTGACACTGGTTCTGAAAAGATACCAAGAGACTAACCTGGTTTTAAACTGGGAAAAATGTCACTTTATGGTGACTGAAGGGATTGTCCTTGGGCACAAGATTTCGAACAAGGGAATAGAGGTGGATCAAGCTAAGGTAGAGGTAATTGAAAAATTACCACCACCTGCCAATGTTAAGGCAATCAGAAGCTTTTTGGGGCATGCAGGATTCTATAGGAGGTTTATAAAGGATTTTTCAAAAATTGCAAAACCTCTGAGCAACCTGCTAGCTGCTGACACGCCATTTGTGTTTGACACAGAGTGCCTGCAGGGGTTTGAAACCCTGAAAGCTAAGCTGGTCATAGCACCAGTTATTTCTGCACCAGACTGGATATTACCATTCGAATTAATGTGTGATGCCAGTGACCATGCCATTGGTGCAGTATTAGGGCAGAGGCATGACAAGCTTCTGCATGTCATTTATTATGCTAGCCGTGTTTTAAATGACGCCCAAAAAAATTACACAACCACAGAAAAAGAATTGCTTGCAGTGGTTTATGCCATTGACAAGTTTAGATCATACTTAGTAGGATCAAAAGTGATTGTGTACACTGACCATGCTGCTCTTAAATATCTACTTATAAAGCAGGATTCAAAACCCAGGCTCATAAGATGGGTGTTACTTCTGCAAGAGTTTGATATAAAAATAAGAGACAGAAAAGGGACAGAAAACCAAGTGACTGATCATCTGTCCCGGATAGAGCCAGTAGAAGGGGCGTCCTTTCCCTTTATTGAGATCTCTAAAACCTTCCCTGATGAGCATTTGTTCGCCATTCAGGAAACACCATGGTTTGCAGACATTGCAAACTATAAAGCTGCAAGGTTCATACCCAAGGAGTACAGCAGGCAACAAAAGAAAAAATTAATTACTGATGCAAAGTACTACTTGTGGGATGAACCCTATCTCTTTAAGAGATGTGCAGACGAAATAATCCGAAGGTGTGTGCCTAGAGAAGAAGCACAGAAGATCTTATGGCATTGCCATGGGTCACAATATGGAGGCCATTTCAGAGGTGAGCGAACAGCCACCAAGGTCCTTCAATGTGGCTTCTACTGGCCTACCCTCTATAGGGATTTCCGAGAGTTTGTACGTAACTGTGACAGTTGCCAGAGAGCTGGTAATCTGCTTCATGGTTACGCCATGCCTCAACAAAGAATCTTGGAGATTGAGTTATTTGGTGTATGGGGTATTGACTTCATGGGGCCTTTCCCACCATCATACTCAAACACTTATATTCTGGTTGCAGTCGACTATGTATCCAAATGGGTAGAGGCCATTGCTACACCCACTAATGATACTAAGATAGTGCTGAAGTTCCTTCAGAAACATATCTTCAGCAGGTTTGGTGTCCCTAGAGCACTAACTAGTGATGGGGGCACTCACTTCTGCAATAAACAGCTTTACTCTGCTATGGTTCAGTATGGAATTAGTCACAAGGTGGCAACTCCATATCATCCACAAACAAACGGGCAAGCTGAAGTCTCTAATAGAGAACTAAAAAGAATCCTGGAACGGACTGTAAGTACCCGTAGACAGGATTGGGCAAGAAGCTTGGATGATGCTCTGTGGGCTTACAGAACAGCATTTAAGACTCCTATAGGAACCTCTCCATACCAGCTTGTGTATGGTAAGGCCTGTCATCTGCCTGTGGAACTAGAGCATAAGGCCTACTGGACAACCAGATTCCAAAACATTGATGCCAAATTAGCTGGAGAAAAAAGATTGCTCCAGCTAAATGAGCTAGAGGAATTCAGACTCACTGCTTTTGAAAATGCCAAGCTTTACAAAGAGAAAGCAAAGAGGTGGCATGACAAAAAGCTATCATCTAGAGTCTTTGAACCAGGACAGAAGGTTCTGCTGTTTAACTCTAGGCTCAGGCTATTCCCTGGGAAACTGAAATCCCGGTGGAGGGGACCATATGTGATTACAAGTGTGTCACCATATGGCTTTGTGGAGCTTCAAGACATTGATTCTGATAAGAAGTTCATTATTAATGGACAGAGAATCAAGCATTATCTTGAAGGCAATGTTGAGCAAGAGTGTTCAAGGCTGAGGCTAGATTAAAAGCTCAGCAAGGTCCAGCTAAAGACAATAAAGAAGCGCTTGCTAGGAGGCAACCCAGCCATTAGCAAAACTTTTTCTTATTTATTTTTTTATTATACAGGTTTAATATAAATAATCTTCAAGGTAAAGAATCAATTGCATAAGTTCACAGGGTTGCAGAAGGATTCAGAATACAAAACAGCAAAAAGAAGCTCATTGGTGCGAAAAAAAGCCAGAAGAGCTGTTTTGGGTGTTAAACGCCAGTAGAGATAGCCATCTGGGCGTTAAACTCCAGAAAGAAGCAGCTTCTGGGCGTTTAATGCCAGATTTACAGCATCCTGGGCGTTCAGAAAAATGCCTAGTGACAAGGGAGTTTCTGGTGTTTAACGCCAGCTAGAAGCAACAGCTGGGTGTTAAACGCCCAGACCAAGCACCAACTGGGCGTTAAACGCCCAAAACATGCATCAGTTGGGCGTTTAACGCCAGGATTGTGGGGAGTAGGTAATTTCATTTTCACTTCAAATTTTTTCCATTTTTCATGTTTCAATTGATGATTTCTTGCATAAACACATTACAAATCCTAATTTTTCAAATCCTTTTTCAAAGATATCAAATGTATCTTAATTCTAAACATAAACTTTTTTTTAAATCCTCTTCAACTTCTTTTCAAATCTTTTTCAAAACAAATCTATCTTTTTTTTCAACTCATCAATATCTTTTTCAAATCTTCACAATATCTTTTTCCAAACAAAGCTATCTTTTTTAAATATCTTTCATATTATTCATATCTTTTAAATTTTAAAGTGCATCCTTTTCCTATCATACTTATCTTTTACAAATCATATCTTCTATCATATCTTCTTCAAAATTTTCGAAACCCACCCCCCTTCCCTTTAAATCCTAGTTCGGCCTCCCCCCACCTTCACAATTCGGACTTGGCTCTCCTCATATTTCTCTTCTTTCCTTTCTTTTGCTTGGGGACAAGCAAACCTCTAAGTTTGGTGTTTTTATCCGTGATCACTAATCCAATACCCACTACGATCATGGCTCCCAAGGGAAAACAAACCAACTCAAGAGGCAAGAAAGAGAATATTCCAAAACCACTTTGGAATCAAGGGAAGTTCTTAACCAAAGAACATTCAGACCATTACTACAAAATAATGGGTCTAAGGTCAGTGATCCCGGAAGTTAAATTCGATCTGAAAGAAGACGAATATCCAGAGATCCAAGAGCAAATTCGAAATAGGAGCTGGAAAGTCCTAGCTAATCCTGAAACAAAGGTGGGAAGAAACATGGTTCAGGAATTCTATGCTAATCTGTGGCAGACGAACAGGCAGAGAATAGCTGGAACCGCATTCTATGACTATAGAACTCTGGTCAGAGGGAAGATTGTTCGCACCCACCCTGACAAAATAAGGAGATCTTCAAGCTGCCTTAACTACAAGATGACCCAGACTCCTTTAATAGGAGAATGATGAGATCAAATCTGAGCTTGGACAAAATCCTAGAGAACATATGCCTCCCTGGAGCCAAATGGACAACCAGCACAAAGGGTGCCCCAAACCAACTCAAAAGAGGAGATCTCAAACCAGTCGCCAGAGCCTGGTTGGACTTCATTGGGCGCTCTATTCTGCCCACTAGCAACCCCTCTGAGGTCACCATCAGAAGAGCAGTGATGATTCATTGCATTATGCTGGAAAAAGAAGTGGAAGTTCATCAGCTGATTGCTTGTGAGCGTTACAAAATTGCAAACAAGAACTCCAAAGATGCCAGATTGGCTTATCCAAGCTTGGTCTCTCTGTTATGTAAAGATGCTGGGGTAAAAATGGGAGTAGATGAGTATATCTCAGTTGAGCAACCAATCACCAAAAAGTCTATGGAAGGACAACAAGTGCAGGATGACCCCATCAAGAGGAAAGCACAGGAGTTCCTCCCGGAAATCCCTCAAATTGAATACTGGGAGTGCCTAGAAGCATCTATCACCAAGTTGCAAGAAGCTGTGGATCAACTGAAAGAAGAACAGCAAAATCAAAACCGCATGCTTTGCAAACTGCTTAGAGAACAAGAAGAGAAAGGGCGTGAACTGAAGGAATTGAAGCGCCAGAAGCTATCTCTTGAAGGGCCAAGCACTCCACAGACTAAAAAGGCATCCACATCCCAAATTCAAGGTTGTTGAGTTCTAATCTTAGCCTTAACTCTGTGATAATTATTCTTATTAGAAATTTACCTTAGAAGTCATATATGAGTGGTAGTAATTAGTATCTCTATTTTGATTTTATCTCCAATTAAGCTATAATTTACTTTTCTCATCATCATCAAACATGAATAAAATAGTAGATTTTTAGAATAAGGAGGCAAATTTTTTTTTCGAGTTTTTAATAAGGAAAATTCTAATTATCTAAATGTGGTGGCAATGCTTTTTGTCTTCTGAATAAATGCCTGAACAGTGCATGTTTTTGTTATTGAATTTTATGAATGTTGAAATTGTTGGCTCCTGAAAGAATGGTGAACAAGAGAAATGTTATTGATAATATGAAAAATTATAAAATTGATTCTTGAAGCAAGAAAAAGCAGTGAATACAAAAGCTTGCAAAAAAAAAAAAGCCAAAAAGAGAGAGAGAGAAAAAGCAAGCAGAAAAAGCCAATAGCCCTTAAAACCAAAAGGCAAGGGTAATAAAAAGGATCCAAGGCTTTGAGCATCAGTGGATAGGAGGGCCTAAAGGAATAAAATCCTGGCCTAAGCGGCTAAACCAAGCTGTCCCTAACCATGTGTTTGTGGCGTGAATGTGTCAAGTGAAAACTTGAGACTGAGCGATTAAAGTCAAGATCCAAAGCAAAAACAGAGTGTGCTTAAGAACCCTGGATACCTCTAATTGGGGACTTTAGCAAAGCTGAGTCACAATCTGAAAAGGTTCACCCAACTATGTGTCTGTGGCATTTATGTATCCGGTGGTAATACTGGAAACCAAGGTGCTTAGGGCCACGACCAAGACTCATAAAGTAGCTGTGTTCAAGAATCAACATACTAAACTAGGAGAATCAATAATACTATCTGAATTCTGAGTTCCTATGGATGCCAATCATTCTGAATTTCAAAGGATAAAGTGAGATGCCAAAACTGTTCGGAAGCAAAAAGCTACTAGTCCCGCTCATCTAATTAGAATCTGAGCTTCACTCAAAACTCTGAAATATTATTACTTCTTAATTTCTTTTTATCCTATTTTATTTGTCTGGTGGCTTAGGGACAAGCAACAGTTTAAGTTTGGTGTTGTGATGAGCAGATATTTTATACGTTTTTTGGGGTTAATTTCATGTAGTTTTTAGTATGTCTTAATTAGTTTTTAGTACATTTTTATTAGTTTATAGGAAAAATTCATATTTCTGGAATTTACTATGAGTTTGTGTGTTTTTCTATAATTTCAGGTATTTTCTGGCTAAAATTGAGGGAGCTGAGCAAAAATCTGATTCAGGCTGAAAAAGGACTGCTGATGCTGTTGGATTCTGACCTCCCTGCACTCGGAATAGATTTTTTGGAGCTACAGAAGTCCAATTGGCGCGCTCTCAATTGCTTTGGAAATTAGACATCCAGGGCTTTTCAGCAATATATAATAGTCCATACTTTGTTCAAGGATAGATGACAAACCCCATTTGTAGGATTTATCTTGTATTGATTTTTGGGGATTTTATCACCTTTTACCCATATTTATTCAAGAAATAGCATGGTTTTGTATATTCTCCTTTAATTGTGCTTGAATGTGAAAACATGCTTTTTAGGACTCAAAATAGCTAAATTTATTTCACCTTGATTCTATTAGATGCCTTGATATGTTTGTTAAGTGATTTAAGGTTTAGGAGGCAAAGATTGGATCAAGGGAATGAAGAAAGAAAGCATGAAAAGTTGGAGAACTCATGAAGAAATGAAAGAACCGGAAAGCTGTCAAGCCGACCTCTTTGCACTTAAACGACCATAACTTGAGCTACAGAGGTCCAATTGATGCGGTTCCAGTTGGGTTGGAAAGCTAACATCCGGGGCTTCGAAACGATATAAGATTTGCCATAGTTGCATCGCGCATAGGGGCGCGCACGCGCACGGTACGCGGACGCGCCGATGGTGGCACATGACCCACTTAATGCAAACGTGGCCAGCGATTTTAGAAGCCTTGTGGGCCCAATCCAACTCATTTCTGATGCTATTTAAGCCAAGGATTGAAAGGGAATCAACATACTTTTACATACTTTTCATACTTTAGAAGTTAGTTACCATTAGTTTAGTTTTAGCTTAGTTTAGTAGTGAGAGTTAGTTTCTAGAGAGAGAAGCTCTCACTTCTCTCTAGAATTAGGATTAGGTTTAGTTCAATAATCTTAGATCTAGATTTTAATTCATGCTTTCATCTCCTTCTATCTCTCAATTCTTTGTTGCTACATTCATCTTCTTCTATTCTTTTATTGTAATTTCCTTTATGTTGTTCTTATATTTTGTTGTAGATCTAGTATTGTTCCTTCTACTTTCTTCCAATTCAATAAGAGGTAATTCATAATAATTGTTCTTCTTTGCTTTTCTATTGTTGATCTCTTGCCTTTGTAGTTGTAGATTCCTTTAATTCTTGCAATTAATAATGTTTACTTCTATTGCACTCTATGTGTTTGTTGAAATGCCTCTTTTAGTTTTAGTGTAGATTTTGTTCCTCTTGGCCTAGGTAGAGTAATTAGTGACACTTGAGTTATCTAATTCCTTTGTTGATTGATAATTGGAGAGATTGCTAATTGGTTTGGAGTGCACTAAAGCTAGTCTTTCCTTGGGAGTTGGCTAGGACTTGTGGCTCAAGTCAATTCATCCACTTGACTTTCCTTTAATTAGTAAGGGTTAACTAAGTGGTAGCAAAGAACAATTCTCATCACAATTGAGAAGGATAACTAGGATAGGACTTCTAATTTTCATACCTTGCCAAGAGCCTTTTATAGTTGTTAGTTTATTTTCATTGCCATTTACTTTTCATGCTTCTTATCCAAAACCCTAAAATAACTCATAACCAATAACAAGACACTTTATTGTAATTCCTAGGGAGAACGACCCGAGGTCCAATACTTCGGTTTATAAATTTTAGGGGTTTGTACTAGTGACAAACAATCTTTTTGTATGAAAGGATTATTGTTTGGTTTAGGAACTATACTTGCAACGAGAATTCATTTGTGAAATTCTAAACCATCAAAAATCCAATCATCAATAGACAACGTAAAATGGCGTTCAACGCCAGTTCCATATTGCATTCTGGCGTTAAACGCCAGAAACAGGTTACAACCTGGCGTTCAACTCTGGAAATAGCCTAGGCACGTGTAAAGCTCAAGTCTCAGCCCCAGCACACACCAGGTGGGCCTCAGAAGTGGATTTCTGCTCTATCTATCCTAGTTTACTCATTTTCTGTAAACCTAGGTTACTAGTTTAGTATTTAAACAACTTTTAGAGATTTATTTTGTATCTCATGACATTTTAGATCTGAACTTTGTACTCTTTGACGGCATGAGTCTCTAAACTCCATTGTTGGGGGTGAGGAGCTCTGCTGTGTCCCGATAAATTAATGCAATTATTTCTGTTTTCTATTCAAACACGCTTGTTTCTATCTAAGATGTTCATTCGCACTTCAATATGATGGAACGGATGATCCGTGACACTCATCACCATTCCCAAACTATGAACGCGTGACTGACAACCACCTCCATTCTACCTTCGATTGAATGAGTATCTCTTGGATTTCTTAATCGGAATCTTCGTGGTATAAGCTAGAATCCATTGGCAGCATTCTTGAGAATCCGGAAAGTCTAAACCTTGTCTGTGGTATTCTGAGTAGGATTCAGGGATTGGATGACTGTGACGAGCTTCAAACTCACAAGGGTTGGGCGTAGTGACAGACACAAAAGGATCAATGGATCCTATTCCAGCATGAGTGAGAATCGACAGATGATTAGCCGTGCGGTGACAGCGCACCCGGGCCATTTTCACTGAGAGGACGGATGGTAGCCATTGACAACGGTGATCCACCAACACACAGCTTGCCATAGGAGGAACCTTGCGTGCGTGAAGAAGAAGACAGGTGGAAAGCAGAGATTCAGAAGACAAAGCATCTCCAAAACTCCAACATATTCTCCATTACTGCATAACAAGTATTTAATTCATGCTCTTTTATTTTTCACAATCCAAACTAATAATTATAATTGATTTCCTGACTAAGAAATACAAAATAACCATAGCTTGCTTCAAGCCGACAATATCCGTGGGATCGACCCTTACTCACGTAAGGTATTACTTGGACGACCCAGTGCACTTGCTGGTTAGTGGTACGAGTTGTGAAAAGTGTGATTTATAATTCGTGCACCATGCACGTTTTTGAATTTAAGGGATTTAGTTGGTCATTTTTAAAAATCAATGTCTAAATTGAATACCGATTTGAAATTCAGGGACCATTTTGGGCATTTACTCTTTTTTTTAATGCTTTCATTTTCTAGTTTGTTTTCTTTGCTTAATGTTCTTTTGCTATTGTGTTTATTGTTCTTTTATTCAGGTTGTCCATCAATCTCCATTCTACTTTTAGAGTGTTTTAATGGCATTTTAAAGTGTATTTAATCTCATTTTAGTGTTCACGTAATTTCATTGTCAATAACCAAGAATTTTCTTATTCTACTGCTTGCAAAGTCATTTTTGACACTAAAATTGATAAGTCACAGGTCGAGCTCACTTTTTTAGCGGAGTCGTATTTGTTCTCCGAATTAAGATCTTTGATATAAGCTTGATCAACATCTCTATTGAAGTTGAACGAAAATAAATGAAACAAATTGGCACACCCAGAAGGACTTTGAATTGATTTAGTGCCTAACTTTGCATGCGATCATGCAGTGAAAAGGTAATAAGTATGTCAAATAGAGCTTCCACTTCGATTTATGGGTCAAATAATAACGTTGTACAAGTTGGAAAAACCAACACAAGAGGTCCAGAGGCCGAATCGACCTCCCTAGCAGCTAGTGTTGGTGATGCATGAGCATCTCTAGATGTTTTATTTATTGTTTCTTTGAATAAACTTAGTGATTTCCTTGTTATAATTAATATTTTTGTTCTTTAATCAATGTTTCTTGAAATTTCTTTGAGATTTGATATATTCAAAAGATTATTGAAAGATCTTAAGCAAGGCCAAAGAAAGGGAGGAATAAGCAAAGAAGCCATTAGGAGAATCAAGGAAGGAGGCATGCAATTATCCAAGAAAGAAACCTCCCAGAGAACCAAGAATTAAAGAGCAACATTCCAGGAGAACCACATCAACTAGGCATGCCACACCAAGCTAGGCGTGCAACACACCCTCGTCCCCTTTCAAACTGGCGTGCCATGCCATCCTTCCCTTCCACACGCCAAGCACAAGGAGCACTCCCAGGAACCAAAAAAGGCTGGCCGTGCAACACGTCAGCTCCACTATCCACACGCTTGTGACCTCCTCACCAAGGGCGTGCAACATGCCAGCCACCCCAACACGCCTTCAAACATCCCAACTTCTCAAAAGTAGGGGTGTGCCACACGCCACTATGGCGTGTTACACGCTTGCGATCATGCTTCACAGGTGAGTCACGCCACTCCTTGGCGTGGTATGCTGGGCAAAAGTCTAGAGACTCCCATGCAACTTCCAAGCCTCAAGTGCAACACCAATCATCCAAGTGCCACGCTAAGTTTCATGCCAAGCCCAAGATCAAGAGAGAAAACCCAAGTTTTTGACAACTAACATACCAAGCTTTGAGTCTCAAGTATCAAAGGAAGATCACTCTTAGTTTTAGATTCGATTAGAAAAAGATATGATTAGATTTGATTTGATTTTGTTTTGAATTTGAATTTTAGGTTTTAGCTTAGGATTTAAATAAGTCTATGAACTTTTTCCACGGACATCGGATCGGACGTTACCTTTTACTTCCTATTACTGTTTTTAGTATCTCTACACTATGAGAAACTAATCTCCTCCATTAAGGTTAGGAGCTCTGTTTATCTTTTTATGGATTATTAATCTAAGTATTTTATTTTGTTTAAGGTTTATACATTGATCTGTTTCATGATTGAGTTGTCATTCTTCATCCCTAAAGATTAGAATTGTTGGAAAACATTATAACATTGTTTTGGATTATAATATTGCTTTGGAAAATTTAATATTGGAATTAGCTTGAAAACTCTTTCTCATAACTTTTTTATTTAACTAGGAATAGTGTTTCAAAGAGTGTGTGACACTTTATAATTTTCAATTGTCTCTAGTTTTCAATAAGTGACATATAATTCAGATTAGAAAACTTTTGGAAATTATGCTTTCTTGTAAGTTTCAATTGTCTACGACTAGCTTGAATGCGTGACATATAATTCAATCTGAAATTTTTTTTAATCTTATTTGAATCTAAATCAGATTTGTGCTTAACCTTTTTTTTGTTAAGTAGTTGACCAAGGAATTGCCAGTTAGTTCAATTATATATTATTTGTTGTGAGTTGATCTCTGTAAATGTCAAATAAATGAACACAAAGATAGTTTTGTAGAGAGTGAACATCTCTCAAACCTTAACATTCTCATCATAATTGTTTTCATTCATTGCTTCGCTATTTATTTGCCTCTATTCAACGTTCAATTCTCATTCCTCTATTTTTGATTTGTCTTATTAGAAGTAATCAATTAATCATTGCTTGCTCAGTCTATTAATCCTCGTGGGAATGATATCCACTCACTGTGGTATTACTTGATACGATTCGGTGTACTTGCCGAGTTGGTTTTACGTTCATCAAGTTTTTGGTATTGTTGCTGGGGATTAATTGAGATTGAAAACAAACTAATTAGTTGATTCTCTAAATTAGACTTTTTCTTTTGATTTTGCCTCACCAAAATTCCTTTCACTGTGTTAAGATTGTCCACTTTTGCTTTGTGTCTTTGTGTTTTCAAACAAGGCAACAAGGACAAGAAACCTCTCCAATTTGATGTAGAAATAGAGAGAACCCTTCAGCAACTAAGAAAGAAATCAAGAAATCAAAGGGAAGTAGAAGAAATTGAAGAGGAGTAAGAGAGAATCATGGTAGACAATAACAACAACAATTCTATCAACAACAATGCCAATACAAGGAGGACTCTTGGTAACTTCACCAACCCCACTTCTAAAAGTTGTGGAAGTATCATGGTGAGGGCTAATATGGAAGAAAAAAACTTTGAATTGAAGCTTGCACTTATTCCATTGGTGTAACAAAATCAATTCGGAGGCAGTCCTCAAGAAGATTGAAACTTACATATATCTAGCTTCCTGTTGATATGTGACACTATTAAGAGCAATGGAGTCTCTCCCGAAGCCATCAAGCTAAGGCTATTCCCATTTTGTATGAGTGACAGAGCCAAGCAGTGGCTCCAAACCCAACCTTTGGATAGCATAGCAACGTGGGAGGATTTGGTGAATAATTTTCTAACCAAATTCTTTCCACCACAAAAGTTGGCTAAACTGAGATATAACCTCCAAACCTTCACCCAAAGGGATAGAGAGTCCCTCTATAGAGCTTGGAAAAGATACAAGGAAATGTTGAGAAAGTGCCTTCATGACATGATTCCCAATTGGTTATAACATCAAACATTCTATGATGGAATTTTCCATACCTTAAGAACTTTGCTTGACTCTTCGGAATGGGGTTTTCTCCATAGAACAACAACCAAAGAAGCATTGGAATTAATTGACATTGTGGCCAACGACCAATATATATATTCAATCAAGAGAACCATGAAGAAAATAGTGATGAAGTTGAATGCAATGGACTCACTTTTGACACAAAATAAGATCATGTCCCAACAAATCTTTTCACTCACAAAACAAATGGGACACATATAGCTATCTGTAGTGGAAACACAAGTTATTACCTATAACATGTGTGGAGGAGCTTACAAAGATGAAGAATGTGGGATACTCAAGGAAGAACAAGCACCCACTGAGCAAGTGAACTACATGGGAAACTTTCAAAAACCACCATGCCATGATCCCTTTTCTAAGACCTACAATCCAGGATAGGGAAACCACCTAAACTTTAGTTGGGAAATCCAAGAACAAAGAAGTTCCAGTGCACCATATCAACAACAAGCCTTTCCCATGCAATCACAAATATACATAAAAAAGTATCCTCTCATTAAACCAAATACTCCTCCCTTGAAACCACTATTGAAAAACTATCTCAATCCACTACCATCCTAGCCGAATCAATCTCCATTTTCATGCAACAAACAAGGAGCTTCATGGATGAGACAAGAGCAAACTTCAAGAACCACAGTGCTTCCATTAGAAACTTGGAAGTGCAAGTGGGCCAAATCGCTAAGCAATTCGCAACGAGACCCACTAACACTTTTTGAAGTGATACAATGTCCAATCCAAGAGAAGAATGCAAGGTCATTAGCTTGAGAAGTGGAAAAGTGCTTAACAAGAAGAATGAAGAGCAAGTTGAGAAGTCCATAGAGGCAGAGGAGAAGCAATAAAAGGGCTCTGTCTATGCACCAACTAAGGCTCAAAATGAGAAAGAAATAGTGACAAGGAAAAGCAATACTCCAAATTCTTAGACGTGTTTAGGAAGATCCAGATCAACATTCCCTTCTTAGAAGTCTTGGAGTAAATGCCTCTCTACACTAAATTCATGAAGGAGTTGCTATCTAAGAAAAAGACCTTGAGGAAAGATGAGATGGTGGTAATGACCAAGGAGTGTAGTGCAATTATTCAAAGGAATCTGCAAGAAGATGAAATATTTAAGGAGCTTTAAAATTCCATAAACCATTGGAAAAACCACTTTCGAGAAGGCATTATATGATTTTGGAGCAAGCATCAATCTGATGCCTTTATCCATAATGAAGAAGCTACAAATCAAAGAGGTAATACCTCAGGTGAGTGAGGGTCAAATCCCACGAGGATTGCCGGATTAAGCAAGCTGTGGTTATCTTGCAGATCTTAGTCAGGCGAATAGAAAACGTAGTTATTGTTGAATGTGTATAAAATAATTAAAGGAAGCAATAAAGAAATAGCAGAGAAACAATAATGAGAAATCAGTTAAGGCTTGGGAGATGCTTTATCTTTCTGGATTAACTTTTCTTACTGATTACTTCAATAATGAATGATTCATTCAATGACAAAGCTGTAAGTGATTAACTCATGTCCTCTCATCAAGTTAATCTCCTCTAAACCATTGCAAAACACCGTATTTGAGTAACTCATGTCCTCTCATCAAGTTAGCTTGTAGTGCTTTACTATAGATGAAGATAAAGTCCGTGCAATTTACCTCCTTTTGTTGATCCTACTCAAAATGCCACAGACAAGGTCGGATCTTTCGGATCAGAGAATGATGCTTTATGATTCTAGCCTTAGGGCCACAGAGACCTCATTTACCCATGACTAATGGGATTTTATGTCACGTATCCCAATTAGCCCAGGTACTCTCTTGGAACCTGTGATGCACTCTCAAGAAGTAGCTCAATACTATCCAGGTCAGAACTCGCATAAACCCTAAGGAAATAGGAACAGTGATATCAGTAAATTCATAGGAATAAGGGGTCATACTTCTGTTCCACCACAGATTCATAAGGATGAAGGACGAAAATGCATCATAGAATAGAATCAATCATATTGAAATAGGAACAGTGATATCAGTAAATTCATAGGAATCAGCAGAGCTCCTAACCTTAACCTAGGAGGTTTAGTTACTCATACTGTATAGAAAATAAGGTATGATAAGTTCTGAGGGGCTGAAGATCCTAAAAATGGGTGATCTTCGCCTATGTATACTAATCTAATAATTAAAAATTACAAAAGTGAAATAAACTAAGCAGAAAGGTGCGAAATCCATTTCTGGACCCATTTGGTGAGTGTTTTAGGCTGAGCTGGCGTCTAACTTGGATGAGTGGGCGTTGGACGCCCACTAGGGGGTAAGATGTGCTGCCTTGAGCTCCCTTGGGGGCGTTGAGCACCAGACTTGGGCGTTCAACACTGGCTTCAGTCCTCTTGAGGCGTTGAACGCCATAAAGAGGATAGTTTGGGCGTTCAACGCCCATTTTGGGTAGTCCAATTTAAAGAAAAGTATAAACCATTATATATTGCTGGAAAGTTCTGGAAGTTATTTTTCCAACGCCGTTGAGAGAGTGTCAATTGAACCTCTGTAGCTCTAGAAATTCTCGTTTGATTGCATGGAGGTCAGGATTTGACAGCCTCTACACTCCTTTCTTTTCCTCTGAATCAGACTTTCCCAAAACTTTCCAAATTCACCCAAAAATTACCTAAAATCATAAGAAAAACACAAAAGGTCAAAGTAGTATCCAAAAAGTGAATTTTTCAGTAAAACTTACTAAAACATTATAAAACTTAACAAAATATACTAAAAACAGTAGGAAAATAGCATAAAAAAGTGTATAAAATATCTGTTCATCAGAACACCAAAACTGTTGCTTATCCTCAAGCAACCAAAATAAAGTAGGACTAAAAAGAAGAGAAAGATGCTAGAAGTCTTAAAGTTTTTCAATGAAGCTCAGTTTCGAATACTGAGAGGGGCTAATAGCTCTTTACTTTTGAACAGTTTTGGCATCTCACTTTCCTTTCAAGTTCAGAAATATTGACATCCCTTGAGATCAGAATTCAGATGATATTATTGATTCTCTTAGTTTAGCTCTTCTTGATTCTTGAACACAGCTTCTTTTGGTGCTTTGCACCTTTTTGAGCCTACCGGTGACTCTAAGCGTTATGTTTTCCTGTATTACCACCAGATACATAAACGCCACAGGCACTTAACTAGGGGAACCCTTTGGATTCAAATTTAGCTTTGCTTAAATTCCTAGACAGTGGTACCCAGAGTTCAATCGAAGGTAGAACGGAGGTGGTTGCTCAGTCAATGGTAATCTCAGATTGGTTACTTATGGGGATGATGGAGCATTGGATAAACTCCAATCATCCTCGGGCCACAGGCTTGAGGTCAAGCCTACCCAATTGGTAAGGCTTGTCTTGTGCGTTTCTTCTCCACTGTGCTCCTTCCACACAAACGTCTGCAAGGACTTGATCCAGTCTATGGTCGGAGTTGACCCTTCTTGTGTAAGAGTGTGGATCTCCTAGCATTTGTGGCAATTTTAGTGCCACTCTCACAATCCCTTTTCGGGCTAAAGTCTAAGAGTTGCTCTCGGACCATGGTGCGCCAATTTTTAGGGCTTGGGTTCACACTTATATCATGATTTTTGGTGACCCAAGAATTGGCGAAGAATTCTTGCACCATTAGTGTTCCAACCTCTGAAATAGGATTGGTAAGAATTTTCCAATCCCATCTCCAGATCTCTTGTTGGATCTCCGGATATTCCCCTTTCTTGAGCTTGAAGGGGACTTCAGAAATCACCTTTTTGTGCCTTACCACATCATAGAAGTGATCGTGGTGCACTGTGGTGAGGAATCTCCATGATTCCCAAGGTTCAGAGGTGGAAGCAGGAGCCTTTCCTTTTCTCTTCCTTGAAGATTCGCCGACCTTTAGTGCTATGCTTAGGAATGGTAGAAGTAAAAAAACAAAGCTTTTGCAACATGCACTTAAGATTTTTTTTCGTTCTCGAGTAAATATGAATAAAAGAAAAGAAAAGAATAAAAGATAGAAGGGAATGATGGAGATAAAGGGGGGAAAAGGCTTCGACCAAGTGGGGGAATGTGGAAGAAGAAGGGTGTGGAAAGTGTATAGGGTTAGAGGGAGAGAGTGTTTAGGTGTGAGGATGATGGGAAGAATAAAGGGGTATTTATAGTGGTGGGAGGGTTAGGGTTCTGTATGGGGGAGGGAAGAATGGGTGGGAAAGGTTTGAATTTGAAGTGGGTGGGGTTGGTGTGGAATTAAAGTGATGGGATTTATGATGGGTTTGGGAAAGAGTGTAAATGGGGAAGAGGGAAAGTAGGGCGTGGGTTTCAATGTTTAGAAAAGGCAGGAGAGAGAAGAAATGTGAGGTAGGTGGAGATTCTATGGGACCCACTGGCTGGGAAGCTTCCAGACTCGAGCAGCCTGCCCCCTACCTGGCGTTCATCGCCAGGAATGGGTGTTGAACGCACATAGGGGGTCAAAATGCAGGCCTGGCTGCTCCCTTTAGGGCGTTGAACGCCCAGCGTTGTGTCCCTGGCTGGCGTTTAACGCCAGTGTATGCTCTCCAAGGAGCGTTGAACACCCAAGATGGTCCTTCTCTGGCGTTCAATGCCAGTTTCTTACTCCCATAGGGGCATTGAACGCCCAGCTCTCTCCTTGTCTGGCGTTCAATGCCAGTAAGGGATTTTTCCCAGGGTATTCTGTTTTCAGTTCTGAATGTCTCTGCACTGTTCTAAGTGCTACACATGATCACAAACGTCAACATCAAAGGAAAACTATAACTAAAAATGAAATCAAATAAGAACAAATAAATGAAAGAAAATAATAGTACTCTACTCATGGTTGGGTTACCTCCCAACAAGCGCTTCTTTACTGTCATTAGCTTGATAGACAGCTCCATTACGGAGGTAGGTAGGGGCTCAGATCTTCAGCCCTCACAGTAAACTTTCTTCCTGTGCTCTCATGAATGAGCTCCACATGCTCTAGAGATAGAATCTAGTTCACGGTATGTGAAATGACTGGACTCTTAGTGAAGACAACTTTCATGCCAAGTGAGAGGCCTTCAGTGGGATCTTCTTGTCCCTCTAGCCTTGAGGCTGTGTTTGTTTACAGAGACAGGACACTGAGACAGGGACACAGAAACACAAAATCGTATTTGACAGAGGAGACATAGACAGAGACAATGTGTCTAGAAACGCTGAATTAGTGTATTTTGTGTCCATCCTAATAGGAAGAACACAGGGACACTAACAAGGGACACAACTTATTTTTCATTTTTTCTTTCATTATTCTTATTAATTTTTTATAATTATATTTTTTATTATTATATTTTTCATCTCAAATTTTTTTAATGAAAAAAATGAGAATAAATTGAATTTTCATAATTTGTTCTAGTTTATCACCAAACAGAATACAAAAACACAAAATTTTGTGTCTCTGTCCTTCAGTGTCTTGTCCTGTCCTATTCTTAGTGTGTTGTCTTGTCTTATTCGCAGAAACAAACACAACCTTAGGTACCTTCTTCTTAGTACCTTCCTTCCCAGTGATTGATGATGGTTGGTGCACAAAATTGTGATCATCAATGGCGCCATCAACATGGTACGCACAATTGTAATCTCAACTCTTTATCACAACTTTGCACAACTAACCAGCAAGTGCACTGGGTCGTCCAAGTAATAAACCTTATGTGAGTAAGGGTCGATCCCACGGAGATTGTTGGTATGAAGCAAGCTATGGTCATCTTGTAAATCTCAGTCAGGCGGATTCAAATGGTTATGGATGATGAATGATTAAAAGATAAATAAAACATAAAATAAAGATAGAGATACTTATGTAATTCATTAGTGAGAATTTCAGATAAGCGTATGAAGATGCTTTGTCCCTCCCATCTCTCTGCTTTCCTACTGTCTTCATCCAATCCTTCTTATTCCTTTCCATGGCAAGCTGTATGTTGGGCATCACCGTTGTCAGTGGCTACAATCCCGTTCTCTCAGTGAAAATGTTCAACGCACTCTGTCACAGCAGGGCTATTCATCTGTCGGTTCTCGATCATGTCGGAATAGAATCCAGTGATTCTTTTGCGTCTGTCACTAACGCCCCACAATCACGAGTTTGAAGCTTGTCACAGTCATTCAATCCTTGAATCCTACTCAGAATACCACAGACAAGGTTTAGACCTTCCGGATTCTCAAGAATGCCGCCATCAATTCTAGCTTATACCACGAAGATTCTGATTAAGGAATCCAAGAGATAAACACTCAATCGAAGGTAGAACGGAGGTGGTTGTCAGGCACACGTTCATAGGTGAGAATGATGATGAGTGTCACGGATCATCACATTCATCAAGTTGAAGAACAAGTGATATCTTAGAACAAGAACAAGCTGAATTGAATAGAAGAACAATAGTAATTGCATTGATACTCAAGGTACAGCAGAGCTCCACACCTTAATCTATGGTGTGTAGAAACTCCACTATTGAAAATACATAAGAACATGGTCTAGGCATGGCCATGAGGCCAGCCCCAAAACGTGATCTAAGGTAGCATAGAACTACTCAAAGATTCCTCTCCAAATACAATAGCAAAAGGTCCTATTTATAGAGAACTAGTAGCTTAGGGTTTACAAAAATGAGTAAATGACGTAAATATCAACTTCCGGGCCCACTTGGTGTGTGCTTGGGCTGAGCATTGAAGCATTTTTGTGTAGAGACTTTTCCTGGAGTTAAACACCAGCTTTTGTGCCAGTTTGGGTGTTTAACTCCCACTTTGGTGCCAGTTCCGGCGTTTAACGCTGGGAATTCTGATGCTGACTTTGAATGCCGGTTTAGGCCATCAAATCTTGAGAAAAGATAGACTATTATATATTGCTAGAAAGCCCTGGATGTATACTTTCCAACGCAATTGAGAGCGCGCCAATTGGGCTTCTGTAGCTCCAGAAAATCCACTTCGAGTGCAGGGAGGTCAGAATCCAACAGCATCTGCAGTCCTTTTCTGCCTTTGAATAAGATTTTTGCTCAGGTCCCTCAATTTCAGCCAGAAAATACCTGAAATCACAGAAAAACACACAAACTCATAGTAAAGTCCAGAAAAGTGAATTTTAAATAAAAACTAATAAAAATATAATAAAAACTAACTAAAACATGCTAAAAACATACTAAAAATAATGCCAAAAAGCGTATAAATTATCCGCTCATCACAACACCAAACTTAAATTGTTGCTTGTCCCCAAGCAACTGAAAATAAAATAAGATAAAAAGAAGAGAATATACAATGAATTCCAAAAATATCTATGAAGATCAGTATTAATTAGATGAGCGGGGCTTTTAGCTTTTTGCTTTTGAACAGTTTTGGCATCTCACTTTATCCTTTGAAGTTCAGAATGATTGGCATCTATAGGAACTCAGAATCCAGATAGTGTTACTGATTCTCCTAGTTAAGTATGTTGATTCTTGAACACAGCTACTTTATGAGTCTTGGCCGTGGCCCTAAGCACTTTGTTTTCCAGTATTACCACCGAATACATAAATGCCACAGACACATAACTGGGTGAACCTTTTTAGATTGTGACTCAGCTTTACTAGAGTCCCCAATTAGAGGTGTCCAGGGTTCTTAAGCACACTCTTCTTTTTGCTTTGGACCTTGACTTTAACCGCTCAGTCTCAAGTTTTCACTTGACACCTTCACGCCACAAGTACATGGTTAGGGACAGCTTGTTTTAGCCGCTTAGGCCAGGATTTTATTCCTGTGGCCCTCCTATCCACTGATGCTCAAAGCCTTGGATCCTTTTTATCACCCTTGCCTTTTGGCTTAAAGGGGTATTGGCTTTTTCTGCTTGCTTTTTCTTTTTTTTTTATATATCTTTTTTTTTCTGCAAGCTTTTCACTGCTTTTTCTTGCTTCAAGAATCAATTTTATGATTTTTCAGATCATCAGATAACATTTCTCCTTTTCCTTTCATTCTTTTAAGAGCCAACAATTTTAACATTTATAAACAATCAAATTAAAAAATATGCACTGTTCAAGCATTCATTCAGAAGAACAATAGCATTGCCACCACATCAAGATAATTAAACTGTTTTAAAATTTGAAATTCATGCACTTCTTTTTCTTTTTCAATTAAAAACATTTTTCATTTAAGAAAGGTAATGGATTCATAGGACACTCATAGCTTTAAGGCATAGACATTAAGACACTAATGATCATAAGACACAAACATAGATAAACATAAGCATAAAAAATTCGAAAAATAGGAAAGTAAAGAACAAGGAGATTAAAGAACGGGTCCACCTTAGTGATGGCGGCTTGTTCTTCTTCTTGAAGATCTTATGGAGTTCTTGAGCTCCTCAATGTCTCTTCCTTGCCTTTGTTACTCCTCTCTCATGATTCTTTGATCTTCTCTAATTTCATGGAGGAGGATGGAATGTTCTTGGTGCTCCACCCTTAGTTGTCCCATGTTGGAACTCAATTCTCCTAGGGAGGTGTTGATTTGCTCCCAATAGTTTTGTGGGAAAAAGTGCATCCCTTGAAGCATCTCAGGGATTTCATGATGAGGAATTTCCTCATGCTCATGTCCTTGAGTGGGATCTCTTGTTTGCTCCATTCTTTTTTTAGTGATGGGCTTGTCCTCAGCAATGAGGATGTCTCCCTCTATGTTAATTCCAACTGAATTACGGAGGTGACAAATGAGATGAGGGAAGGCTAACCTTGCCGAGGTAGAGGACTTGTCCGCCACCTTATAGAGTTCTTGGGATATATCCTCATGAACTTCTACTTCCTCTCCAATCATGATGCTATGAATCATGATGGCCCGGTCTATAGTAGCTTCGGACCGGTTGCTAGTGGGAATGATTGAACGTTGGATAAACTCCAACCATCCCCTAGCCACGGGCTTGAGGTCATGCCTTCTTAAATAAACCGGCTTTCCTCTTGAATCTCTCTTCCATTGACCGCCCTCTTCACAAATGTCTATGAGGACTTGGTCCAACCTTTGATCAAAGTTGACCCTTCTAGTGTAGGGGTGTTCATCTCCTTGCATCATGGACAAGTTGAATGCCAACCTTACATTTTCCGGACTAAAGTCTAAGCGTTTACCCCGAACCATTGTAAGCCAATTCTTTGGGTCTGGGTTCACACTTTGATCATGGTTCTTGGTGATCCATGCATTGGCATAGAACTCTTGAACCATTAAGATCCCGACTTGTTGAATGGGGTTGGTAAGAACTTCCCAACCTCTTCTTCGGATCTCATGTCGGATTTCCGGATATTCACTCTTTTTAAGTTTGAAAGGGACCTCGGAGATCACCTTCTTCATGGCCACAACTTCATAGAAGTGGTCTTGATGCACCCTTGAGAGGAATCTCTCCATCTCCCATGACTCGGAGGTGGAAGCTTTTGCCTTCCCTTTCCTCTTTCTAGAGGTTTCTCCGGCCTTAGGTGCCATAAATGGTTATGGAAAAACAAAAAGCAACGCTTTTACCACACCAAACTTAGAAGGTTTTCTCGTCCTCGAGCAAAAGAAGAAAGAGAAGAGTAGAAGAAGAAGAAAAATGGAGGAGATGGAGGAGGCTTTGTGGTTCGGCCAAGGGGGAGAAGTGGTGTTGAGGTTGTGTGAAAATGAAGGAGTAAAGATGGGTTTATAAAGGAGTTGAGAGGGGTGTAGGGTTCGGCTAGTATGGGTGGATTTGGGAGGGAAAGTGGTTTGAATTTGGATGGTGAGGTAGGTGGGGTTTTATGAAGGATGGATATGAGTGGTGAAGAGAATGGTGGGATTTGATAGGTGAGGGGTTTTTGGGGAAGAGGTATTGAGGTGATTGGTGAATGGGTGAAGAAGAGAGAGAGAGTGGTGGGGTAGTGGGGATCCTGTGGGGTCCACAGATCTTGAGGTGTCAAGGATAGCTCATCCCTGCTCTGAGTGGCGTGCAAAAATACCCTTTCTGCCAATTCTGGCGTTAAACGCCGGGCTGTTGCCCTTTTCTGGCGTTTAACGCCAGCTCTTTGCCCATTCCTGGCATTAAATGCCAGTCTGGTGCCCCTTTCTGGCGTTAAACACCCAGAATGGTGCCAGACTGGGCGTTAAATGCCCATTTGCTGCTCTTACTGGCGTTTAAACGCCAGCAAGCTTTTCCTCCTGGGTGTGCTATTTTTTTCTCTTTTTTTCATTCTGTTTTTGTGACTTCACATGATCATCAACCTATAGAAAACATAAAATAGCAATGGAAAATAGATAGATATAACATTGGGTTGCCTCCCAACAAGCGCTTCTTTAATGTCAGTAGCTTGACAGTGGGCTCTCATGGAGCCTCACAGATGTTCAGAGCAATGTTGGAACCTCCTAACACCAAACTTAGAGTTTGAATGTGGGGGTTCAACACCAAACTTAGAGTTTGGTTGTGGCCTCCCAACACCAAACTTAGAGTTTGACTGTGGGGGCTCTGTTTGACTCTGTTTTGAGAGAAGCTCTTCATGCTTCCTCTCCATGGTTACAGAGGGATATCCTTGAGCCTTAAACACAAGGGATTCTTCATTCACTTGAATGATCAATTCTCCTCTGTCAACATCAATCACAGCCTTTGCTGTGGCTAGGAAGGGTCTGCCAAGGATGATGGATTCATCCATGCACTTCCCAGTCTCTAGGACTATGAAATCAGCAGGGATGTAGTGGTCTCCAACCTTTACCAAGACATCCTCTACAAGTCCATAAGCTTGTTTTCTTGAATTGTCTGCCATCTCTAGTGAGATTCTTGCAGCTTGTACCTCAAGGATCCCTAGCTTCTCTATTACAGAGAGAGGCATGAGGTTTACACTTGACCCTAGGTCACACAGAGCCTTCTCAAAGGTCATGGTGTCTATGGTACAAGGTATCGAGAACTTCCCCGGATCCTGTCTCTTTTAAGGTAATCTCTGCCTAGTCAAGTCATCCAGTTCTTTGGTGAGCAAAGGGGGTTCATCCTCCCAAGTCTCATTACCAAATAACTTGTCATTTAGCTTCATGATGGCTCCAAGGTACTTAGCAACTTGCTCTTCAGTGACATCTTCATCCTCTTCAGAGGAGGAATACTCATCAGAGCTCATGAATGGCAGAAGTAAATCCAATGGAATCTCTATGGTCTCAGTGTGAGCCTCAGATTCCCATGGTTCCTCATTAGGGAACTCATTGGAGGCCAGTGGACGTCCATTGAGGTCTTCCTCAGTGGCGATCACTGCCTCTTCCTCCTCTCCAAATTCGGCCATTTTGATTGTGTTTATGGCCTTGCACTCTCCTTTTGGGTTCTCTTCTGTATTGCTTGGAAGAGTACTAGGAGGGAGTTCAGTAACTTTCTTGCTCAGCTGACCCACTTGTGCCTCCAAATTTCTAATGGAGGACCTTGTTTCAGTCATGAAACTCTGAGTGGTTTTAATTAGATCAGAGACCATGGTTGCTAAGTCAGAGTGGCTCTGCTTAGAATTCTCTGTCTGTTGCTGAGAAGATGATGGAAAAGGCTTGCCATTGCTAAACCTATTTTTTCCACCATTATTGTTGTTGAAGCCTTGTTGAGGCCTTTGTTGGTCCTTCCATGAGAGATTTGGATGGTTTCTCCATGAAGAATTGTAGGTGTTTCCATAGGGTTCTCCCATGTAATTCACCTCTTCCATTGATGGGTTCTCAGGATCATAAGCTTCTTCTTCAGATGAAGCGTCCTTAGTACTGCCTGGTGCAGCTTGCATTCCAGACAGACTTTGAGAAATCATATTGACTTGCTGAGTCAATATTTTGTTCTGAGCCAATATGGCATTCAGAGTATCAATCTCAAGAACTCCTTTCTTCTGACTTGTCCTGTTATTCACAGGATTCCTCTAAGAAGTGTACATGAATTGGTTATTTGCAACCATTTCAATGAGTTCCTGAGCTTCTGCAGTCGTCTTCTTCAGATGAAGAGATCCTCCAGCAGAGCTGTCCAATGACATTTTGGACAGTTCAGACAGACCATCATAGAAGATACCTATGATGCTCCATTCAGAAAGCATGTCAGAAGATCACTTTCTGATCAATTGTTTGTATCTTTCCCAAGCTTCGTAGAGGGATTCACCTTCCTTCTGTCAGAAGGTTTGGACTTCCACTCTAAGCTTACTCAATTTTTGAGGTGGAAAGAACTTTGCCAATAAGGCATTGACTAGCTTTTCCCAAGAGTTCAGGCTTTCTTTAGGTTGTGAGTCCAACCATATCCTAGCTCTGTCTCTTACAGCAAAAGGGAATAGCATAAGTCTATAGACCTCAGGGTCAACCCCATTGGTCTTGACAGTGTCACAGATTTGCAAGAATTCAGCTAAAAACTGATGAGGATCTTCCAATGGAAGTCCATGAAACTTGCAGTTCTGTTGCATTAGAGAATCTAATTGAGGCTTCAGCTCAAAGTTGTTTGCTCCAATGGCAGGGATTGAGATGCTTCTCCCATAGAAGTCGGGAGTAGGTGCAGTAAAGTCACCAAGCACCTTCCTTGCATTGTTGGCATTGTTGTTGTTTTCGGCTGCCATATCTTCTTCTAGTTTGAAGATTTCTGTTAGGTCCTCTTCAGAGAGTTGTGCCTTAGCTTCTCTTAGCTTTCACTTCAAGGTCCTTTCAGGTTCAGGGTCAGCCTCAACAAGAATGCCTTTGTCTTTGCTCCTGCTCATATGAAAGAGAAGAGAACAAGAAAGTATGGAATCCTCTATGTCACAGTATAGAGATTCCTTGAGGTGTCAGAGGAAAAGAAGAATAGAAGGAGGAGGTAGAAGGAGAAGAATTCGAACTTATCAAGAGGGATAGAGTTCGAATTATTGATAGTGGAGGAGTGTTAGTCCTTAAATAGAAGGATGTGAGAAGAGGGGAAGAATTTTCGAAATTAAAGTAAAAGATTTTGAAATAATTTTGAGAAATTGAAGAATGATTTTCGAAAATTAGAGTTGGGAAAGAGATAAAGTGATTTTTAAAAAAGATTTTGAAATTAGAAATCAAAAAGATATGATTGAAATTTAATTTTGAAAAAGATGTGATTAAGAAGATATAATTGAAAAGTTATGATTTTAAAAAGATATGATTGAAAAACAATTTTAAAAAGATTTGATTTTTAAAATTAATGACTTGGCTAACAAGAAAAGATATGATTCAAACATTAAACCTTTCTTAACAGAAAAGGCAACATACTTGAAATTCTTGAATCAAATCATTAATTGTCATAAAGTATTTTTGAAAATGGAATGAAATTGATTTTGAAAATATATGATTGAAAAGATATGATTTGAAAAAGATTTGATTTTGAAAAATTTTGAAAACTTAAAAAATGTGCATTAAAAACAAAATCTTCCCTCTTTGTCATCCTGGCGTTAAACGCCCAGAATGGTATCCATTTTGGTGTTTAACGCCCAAAATGCTACCCTTTTGGGCGTTAAACGCCCAGCCAGGTACCCTGGCTGGCGTTTAAACGCCAGTTTTCCTTCTTCACTGGGCGTTTTGAACGCCCAGCTTTTTCTGTGTAATTCCTCTGCAGCATGTTCTGAATCTTCAATTCTCTGTATTATTGACTTGAAAAGACACAATTTTTGAAAAAAATTTTGAATTTTTAATGATGAGAAATGATCAAAATGCAACTAAACATGAAAACTAAATTCAAATAAACAATGCATGCAAGACACCAAACTTAGAAGTTTGTATACGAAAGACTATAACAATATGAAAATGCATGTGAAAAATAACAAAACACACAAGATAAGAGAATTTAAAGATCAGAGCAAGGAAATCATCAAGAACAACTTGAAGATAAATGAAGACACATGCATGTAATTTTCAAAAAATGCAAGAAAAATAGAAACATGCAATTGACAACAAACTTAAAAATTAATACTAGACTCAAATAAGAAACATAAAATATTTTTGGTTTTTTATGGTTTTACAAATTTTTTTGTGATTTTCGAGAATTATATAGAGAAGAAAATAAAGAGAATCAAAACTTTTAATAAGAATTCCAGGAATCATTGCAATGCTAGTCTAAGACTCCGGTCCAGGAATTAGACATGGCTTACTAGCCAGCCAAGCTTTCAAAGAAAGCTTCGGTCCAAAACACTAGACATGGCCAATGGCCAGCCAAGCTTTAGCAGATCATTTCTCTCAACAGCAAAATTGATAGAAATCAACAAGCTCTTGTGATGATAAGTTAAAACCTTGGTCCAAAAGATTAGATATGGCTTCTCAGCCAGCCAGACTTCAACAAATCATCATGAAACTCTAGAATTCATTCTAAAAAACTCTGAAGAACAAAATAGAAAATCTTTTTATATTTTTTGAAAATTTTTTTCGAAAAATAAAAAGGAAAAGTACCTAATCTAAGCAACAAGATGAACCGTCAGTTGTCCAAACTCAAACAATCCCCGGCAACGGCGCCAAAAACTTGGTACACGAAATTATGATCAACAATGGCGCCATCAACATGGTACGCACAATTGTAATCTCAACTCTTTATCACAACTTCGCATAACTAACCAGCAAGTGCACTGGGTCGTCCAAGTAATAAACCTTATGTGAGTAAGGGTCGATCCCACGGAGATTGTTGGTATGAAGCAAGCTATGGTCATCTTGTAAATCTCAGTCAGGCAGATTCAAATGGTTATGGATGATGAATGATTAAAAGATAAATAAAACATAAAATAAAGATAGAGATACTTTTGTAATTCATTGGTGAGAATTTCAGATAAGCGTATGAAGATGCTTTGTCCCTCCCATCTCTCTGCTTTCCTACTGTCTTCATCCAATCCTTCTTATTCCTTTCCATGGCAAGCTGTATGTTGGGCATCACCGTTGTCAGTGGCTACAATCCCGTCCTCTCAGTGAAAATGTTCAACGCACTCTGTCACAGCAGGGCTATTCATCTGTCGGTTCTCGATCATGTCGGAATAGAATCCAGTGATTCTTTTGCGTCTGTCACTAACGCCCCACAATCACGAGTTTGAAGCTCGTCACAGTCCTTCAATCCTTGAATCCTACTCAGAATACCACAGACAAGGTTTAGACTTTCCGGATTCTCAAGAATGCCGCCATCAATTCTAGCTTATACCACGAAGATTTTGATTAAGGAATCCAAGAGATAAACACTCAATCGAAGGTAGAACGGAGGTGGTTGTCAGTCAATGGTAATCTCAGATTGGTTACTTATGGGGATGATGGAGCATTGGATAAACTCCAATCATCCTCGGGCCACAGGCTTGAGGTCAAGCCTACCCAATTGGTAAGGCTTGTCTTGTGCGTTTCTTCTCCACTGTGCTCCTTCCACACAAACGTCTGCAAGGACTTGATCCAGTCTATGGTCGGAGTTGACCCTTCTTGTGTAAGAGTGTGGATCTCCTAGCATTTGTGGTAATTTTAGTGCCACTCTCACAATCCCTTTTCGGGCTAAAGTCTAAGAGTTGCTCTCGGACCATGGTGCGCCAGTTTTTAGGGCTTGGGTTCACACTTATATCATGATTTTTGGTGACCCAAGAATTGGCGAAGAATTCTTGCACCATTAGTGTTCCAACCTCTGAAATAGGATTGGTAAGAATTCTCCAATCCCATCTCCAGATCTCTTGTTGGATCTCCGGATATTCCCCTTTCTTGAGCTTGAAGGGGACTTCAGAAATCACCTTTTTGTGCCTTACCACATCATAGAAGTGATCGTGGTGCACTGTGGTGAGGAATCTCCATGATTCCCAAGGTTCAGAGGTGGAAGCAGGAGCCTTTCCTTTTCTCTTCCTTGAAGATTCGCCGACCTTTAGTGCTATGCTTAGGAATGGTAGAAGTAAAAAAACAAAGCTTTTGCAACATGCACTTAAGATTTTTTTTCGTTCTCGAGTAAATATGAATAAAAGAAAAGAAATGAATAAAAGATAGAAGGGAATGATGGAGATAAAGGGGGGAAAAGGCTTCGACCAAGTGGGGGAATGTGGAAGAAGAAGGGTGTGGAAAGTGTATAGGGTTAGAGGGAGAGAGTGTTTAGGTGTGAGGATGATGGGAAGAATAAAGGGGTATTTATAGTGGTGGGAGGGTTAGGGTTCTGTATGGGGGAGGGAAGAATGGGTGGGAAAGGTTTGAATTTAAAGTGGGTGGGGTTGGTGTGGAATTAAAGTGATGGGATTTATGATGGGTTTGGGAAAGAGTGTAAATGGGGAAGAGGGAAAGTAGGGCGTGGGTTTCAATGTTTAGAAAAGGCAGGAGAGAGAAGAAATGTGAGGTAGGTAGAGATTCTATGGGACCCACTGGCTGGGAAGCTTCCAGACTCGAGCAGCCTGCCCCCTACCTGGCGTTCATCGCCAGGAATGGGTGTTGAACGCACATAGGGGGTCAAAATGCAGGCCTGGCTGCTCCCTTTAGGGCGTTGAACGCCCAGCGTTGTGTCCCTGGCTGGCGTTTAACGCCAGTGTATGCTCTCCAAGGGGCGTTGAACACCCAAGATGGTCCTTCTCTGGCGTTCAATGCCAGTTTCTTACTCCCCTAGGGGCATTGAACGCCCAGCTCTCTCCTTGTCTGGCGTTCAATGCCAGTAAGGGATTTTTCCCAGGGTATTCTGTTTTCAGTTCTGAATGTCTCTGCACTGTTCTAAGTGCTACACATGATCACAAACGTCAACATCAAAGGAAAACTATAACTAAAAATGAAATCAAATAAGAACAAATAAATGAAAGAAAATAATAGTACTCTACTCATGGTTGGGTTACCTCCCAACAAGCGCTTCTTTACTGTCATTAGCTTGATAGACAGCTCCATTACGGAGGTAGGTAGGGGCTCAGATCTTCAGCCCTCACAGTAAACTTTCTTCCTGTGCTCTCATGAATGAGCTCCACATGCTCTAGAGACAGAATCTAGTTCACGGTATGTGAAATGACTGGACTCTTAGTGAAGACAACTTTCATGCCAAGTGAGAGGCCTTCAGTGGGATCTTCTTGTCCCTCTAGCCTTGAGGCTGTGTTTGTTTACAGAGACAGGACACTGAGACAGGGACACAGAAACACAAAATCGTATTTGACAGAGGAGACATAGACAGAGACAATGTGTCTAGAAACGCTGAATTAGTGTATTTTGTGTCCATCCAAATAGGAAGAACACAGGGACACTAACAAGGGACACAACTTATTTTTCATTTTTTCTTTCATTATTCTTATTAATTTTTTATAATTATATTTTTTATTATTATATTTTTCATCTCAAATTTTTTTAATGAAAAAAATGAGAATAAATTGAATTTTCATAATTTGTTCTAGTTTATCACCAAACAGAATACAAAAACACAAAATTTTGTGTCTTTGTCCTTCAGTGTCTTGTCCTGTCCTATTCTTAGTGTGTTGTCTTGTCTTATTCGCAGAAACAAACACAACCTTAGGTACCTTCTTCTTAGTACCTTCCTTCCCAGTGATTGATGATGGTTGGTGCACAAAATTGTGATCATCAATGGCGCCATCAACATGGTACGCACAATTGTAATCTCAACTCTTTATCACAACTTTGCACAACTAACCAGCAAGTGCACTGGGTCGTCCAAGTAATAAACCTTATGTGAGTAAGGGTCGATCCCACGGAGATTGTTGGTATGAAGCAAGCTATGGTCATCTTGTAAATCTCAGTCAGGCGGATTCAAATGGTTATGGATGATGAATGATTAAAAGATAAATAAAACATAAAATAAAGATAGAGATACTTATGTAATTCATTAGTGAGAATTTCAGATAAGCGTATGAAGATGCTTTGTCCCTCCCATCTCTCTGCTTTCCTACTGTCTTCATCCAATCCTTCTTATTCCTTTCCATGGCAAGCTGTATGTTGGGCATCACCGTTGTCAGTGGCTACAATCCCGTCCTCTCAGTGAAAATGTTCAACGCACTCTGTCACAGCAGGGCTATTCATCTGTCGGTTCTCGATCATGTCGGAATAGAATCCAGTGATTCTTTTGCGTCTGTCACTAACGCCCCACAATCACGAGTTTGAAGCTTGTCACAGTCATTCAATCCTTGAATCCTACTCAGAATACCATAGACAAGGTTTAGACCTTCCGGATTCTCAAGAATGCCGCCATCAATTCTAGCTTATACCACGAAGATTCTGATTAAGGAATCCAAGAGATAAACACTCAATCGAAGGTAGAATGGAGGTGGTTGTCAGGCACACGTTCATAGGTGAGAATGATGATGAGTGTCACGGATCATCACATTCATCAAGTTGAAGAACAAGTGATATCTTAGAACAAGAACAAGCTGAATTGAATAGAAGAACAATAGTAATTGCATTGATACTCAAGGTACAGCAGAGCTCCACACCTTAATCTATGGTGTGTAGAAACTCCACCATTGAAAATACATAAGAACATGGTCTAGGCATGGCCATGAGGCCAGCCCCAAAACGTGATCTAAGGTAGCATAGAACTACTCAAAGATTCCTCTCCAAATACAATAGCAAAAGGTCCTATTTATAGAGAACTAGTAGCTTAGGGTTTACAAAAATGAGTAAATGACGTAAATATCCACTTTCGGGCCCACTTGGTGTGTGCTTGGGCTGAGCATTGAAGCATTTTCGTGTAGAGACTTTTCTTGGAGTTAAACGCCAGCTTTTGTGCCAGTTTGGGCGTTTAACTCCCACTTTGGTGCCAGTTCCGGCGTTTAACGCTGGAAATTCTGATGCTGACTTTGAACGCCAGTTTGGGCCATCAAATCTTGGGCAAAGTATGGACTATTAAATATTGCTGGAAAGCCCTGGATGTCTACTTTCCAACGAAATTGAGAGCGCGCCAATTGGGCTTCTGTATCTCCAGAAAATCCACTTCGAGTGTAGGGAGGTCAGAATCCAATAGCATCTGTAGTCCTTTTTAGCCTTTGAATCAGATTTTTGCTCAGGTCCCTCAATTTCTGCCAGAAAATACCTGAAATCACAGAAAAATACACAAACTCATAGTAAAGTCCAGAAAAGTGAATTTTAAATAAAAACTAATAAAAATATAATAAAAACTAACTAAAACATGCTAAAAATATACTAAAAATAATGCCAAAAAGCATATAAATTATCCGCTCATCAATGGTTGCCTAACACCAAACTTAGAATTGGTGTTTGGGGGCTCTGTAAAACTCTGTACTGAGAGAGAAAGTTGGAACACTAAGTGTTGCACAATGGTACCTCTTCTGTCAGAGGGAGACTGAGGGTTAGGGTTCTTAAACAAGATACAATCCTCATGTAGTCTCAGGAGTAGCTCTCCCTTTTCCACATCAATTAAGGCCTTAGCAGTAGCTCGGAAAGGCCTTCCAAGGATGATGGAGTCATTTCTATCCTCCCCAGTGTCTAGGATCATGAAATCTGCAGGGAGGTAAAGGTCTTCAACCTTCATAATGACATCTTCCACCATGCCATATACCCTTTTCAGGGACTTGTACGCCATCTCGTATGAGATCTTGGCTCGCTGCACCTCTTGAATTCCCAGCCTCTTCATCACAGAGAGAGGCATGAGATTGATGCTTGAGCCAAGGTCACATAGTGCCTTCTCAAAGGCGATGGTCTCTATCGTGTAGAGAATCAGGAAGCTTCCGGGGTCACGCAGCTTCTGAGGGAGTATCTTCTGGACTAAGGCACTGCACTCTTTGGTCAGTACCACAGTCTCATCTCCCCTTGAGGCTTTCAAAAATGGCATGGAAGGGTGGTCTCAAGTTAGGCGCCACACTATGCCTTGAATTTGGCATTGGCTACTGGGAGGTGGCACCTAACTTGAGTTCCATGAAGTTAAGCGCCACTCAAGTGAAGTTAGGCTCCATAATAAGAAAGTTGGGCACCAGGAAGGCCAAACCAGAAAAGTTAGGTTCACATTTCATGGAGTTATGCGTGGCAGGAGGCTTTGCCTTCAGGTGGTCTCAAGTCTAACTTGTCAACCTTCAAGTTAGGCACTGATGAAGAGGACTATTGTCGATTTAGAATTTCTCAAAATAAGATATGTTCGTTGGAAGTATAGCCTAGACCAACAAACAATCCTCTCAATCAAATTTTAGTATTTTCCAAATTCATATCATAACCAAGAGTCTTTCAACTTCGGGTCGTTCTCCCTAGGATGCAATTGGAAGTGTTGCTCTTTCAGTTGTAGAGGCAAAAAAGGGTTTTTGTAATCAAAGAACTAAAGATTAAAGGAACTAAGAAAGAAAAGAACTAAGGAATGATCAAAATTGGGAATTAATGCAATAAAAAGGGAAATAAAGTCAAAACTAGTGAAAATGCTATCAATGCAATTGGTGCACGAAATTACAATCACACTTTTGCAACTCTGCACAACTAACCAGCAAGTGCACTGGGTCGTCCAAGTAATACCTTACGTGAGTAAGGGTCGATCCCACAGAGATTGTCGGCTTGAAGCAAGCTATGGTTATCTTATAACTCTTAGTCAGGATATCAATAATTCTCAGATTTAATTGTAAAAAGTAAAAGAACATGAATAAATACTTGTTATGCAGTAATGAAGAACAGGTTGAGGTTTTGGAGATTCTTTGTCTTCTGAATCTCTGCTTTCCTACTGTCTTCTTCTTCATGCACGCAAGGCTCCTTCCATGGCAAGCTTTATGTTGGGCATCACCGTTGTCAATGGCTACTTCCCGTCCTCTCAGTGAAAATGTTCCAAATGCGCTGTCACCGCACGGCTAATCAGCTGTTGGTTCTCGATCATGTTGGAATAGGATCCATTGATCCTTTTGCGTCTGTCACACGCCTAACACTCGCGAGTTTGAAGCTCGTCACGGTCATCCCTTCCCAGATCCTACTCGAAATACCATAGACAAGGTTTAGACTTTCCGGATCTCAAGAATGGCCGCCAGTAATTCTAGCCTATACCACGAAGGTTCCAATCTTAGATTAGAAACCCAAGAGATACACATTCAAGCTTGATTGCATGTAGAACGGAGGTGGTTGTCAGGCACGCGTTCATAGGTGAGAATGATGATGATTGTCACAGATCATCACATTCATCAGGTTGAAGTGCGAATGAATATCTTAGAATAGAAGCAAGCGTGATAGAATGGAAAACAGTAGTAATTGCATTAATTCATGAAGAACAGCAGAGCTCCTCACCCCCAACAATGGGGTTTAGAGACTCATGCCGTAGAAGATACAATATGAAACGTGTAGAATGTCATGAGGTACAAGATGAATCACTAAAAGTAGTTTTTATAGTAAACTAGTGACCTAGGGTTACAGAAATTGAGTAAGCTAGAATAGTTAGTGTAGAAATCCACTTCCAGGGCCCACTTGGTGTGTGCTTGGGCTGAGCATTAAAGCTTTCACGTGTAGAGACCTTTCTTGGAGTTAAACGCCAGCTTTTGTGCCAGTTTGGGCGTTTAACTCCAGCTTTCATGCCAGTTCTGGTGTTTTGACGCCAGAATTTCTGTGCTGACTTTGAATGCCGGTTTGGGCCATCAAATCTTGGGCAAAGTAGGGACTATTATATATTGATGGAAAGCTCAGGATGTCTACTTTCCAACTCAATTAAGAGCGCACCAATTGGGCTTCTGTAGCTCCAGAAAATTCACTTCGAGTGCAGGGAGGTCAGAATCCAACAGCATCTGCAGTCCTTTTTCAGCATCTGAATAAGATTTTTGCTCAGGTCCCTCAATTTCAGCCAGAAAATACCTGAAATCATAGAAAAACACACAAACTCATAGTAAAGTCCAGAAATGTGATTTTTATTTAAAAACTAATAAAACATAATAAAAACTAACTAAAATATACTAAAAACATACTAAAAATAATGCCAAAAAGCGTATAAATTATCCGCTCATCAGCAATAAAGAGCCTTGACTTAGGAATGAGAGTCCAAGGAATCCTGTCATCGCCATAACCACAACTATGATAATTATGATGAGTCAATCTCGTCTAGTTAACCCCTAACATTGAGGAGTAAGTCAAGCAAGCATAATTGACCTTAATCCATAAGTCCTAGCTAACTTACCAAACTAGTTGATAAAAAGCTAGCGTCAATGGAAACAAGAGTCAACTAACTACCCAAGAATTACCACTAAATGTTGGACATTATGACTCTAGTATCCTAGGAACTCAAATCCCAAGCCAAGGTGTGAAAATCTACTCAAAATCTATAATTGGCATTTTCACAAATACCTTGTGTGCATGAATGTAAAACATGGAAAATTGCAAGAAAAAATGAAAAACTATAACTAACTATCAACAATATCAACAAGAGACAAGCAATCAAGCATAAAGAAAGCATAACATATGAAATTCATTAATCAAAACTTCAAGAAACTCAAAATTGCAAATATGAACAAAGTAACTTGAACCATAGGAAAGTAAAAGTAAAGACAATGTAATTAAAGAAGAAATTGAGAGTACTTACAATTAAAGAAGTAAAATCTAAAATCCAAGCTTGCTATAAAATGCTACATGAAAACTACATGAACCCTAGGAGAGAATTCTCTACTCTACACTACTCCTACTCCTAATTAACTATGCTAAAAAAGTAAAAATGAGGCCTCCTACTCTAATGCCTTCATATGGCTTCAATCCCCCTTGATATAGCACTTCCCATTTAGCATTGGAGCTTCCAAAACTGGGCCAAAGGCCCCCAAAATCGCGCAGCACATGTTTCATTAATGAAACCACGTGCAGGGTCCTGTGCGTACGCACACTTTGCTGAAAGTCCTCCTGTGCGTACGCACAGGTACTTGTGCGCATGCACACATACAAATTTCCTCTTGTGCGTATGCACGCTGGCTTGTGCACACACACCCTTGTCTGTGTGTGCTTTTTCTTGTTTTCTTCAAGTGTTCTCCCTTGTACATGCTTTCTTCCACTTTTGGCTATCCATTCTTGCCTAATTGACGTGAAATCACTCAACAAACATTTCATGGCATCAAATGGAATAAAAGTGGAATTAATTTGCTCAATTCAAGCACAAAATTGTATGTTTTCATATTTAGGTTGAATTTAGGGATCAAACACAAAAGTATGCTATTTTGGTGATTAAGTGTGAGTTTATGTGATGAAATCCATTCAAATCAAGCCAAAAAATATCATCAAATATGGACTCATCAATTCCCCCACACTTAAACAATACCATGTCCTCATGCTAAACCAAAAAAGGAGAATAATCAAAGGGGTAGCAACTTATTGATGCCACTATCTATATGCATGCAAGTATGTATATACTATATATACCTATCTATCTATCTATAGTATCCTATGAAATTTGTGAAAATAAACAAACAAATTTTCAAGTAGGATTATGGACATGTAGGGCTAAGTAAAGAAGTAATTCAATGCAATCAAAATCTAGAGAATTGATTTAACTAATCAAATGAAGCAACTTGCAAGAACACATGATAAGGGGTACGGAAACATAGAATTGAGTAATTGAACCCTCACTAGGTGTGTATACACTCTCATCACTCGGTGTGTAGGGTTTTAATCACTAAAGTCTCCTCCTAGTCATGCTTTCAAGGATTTGTTTTTCATCTAACAATCAACAAACAAGTGATGCATGAATGCAATTATCATGAGGACTTCATATGGTTGTAATGGGGCTAGGGTTAAGGTGGAATAGATATGGCTAAGTGGACTAAATTGAATTGAATCCTTGATTAGTTTAAGTATCCCACTCAACCTATATCAATCAAATCACAAAAAAACATTCTAACCACGCATTACTTCTTTTCACACACATTCATGCCTTAATTTCTATTCAAAACACATATGCATTTCTTATTCATTTTTTTTCTTTTCTTTGGGATAACTTTTATCCCATCTCATTATTATATATTATTTTTTTCATATCATTTATTTTTTTCTATGACAAATGTATATGGATAAAGAAAATTGATATATGAATGTGCACTCATTTTCCAAATTTTCAATGAATACCCAAAAATAAATATTTTCTCTACCAATGCTTCCCAAAATTTTCCCCACACTTAAAAGACATACACACCTTAACCTAAGCCAATCAAGGATACAATCCAAGGTAAATTATGGTTTTACGCTTTAGGTTGTGATGTGGTGATCTTAAAAACAATGGGGTAAGTAATGCTCAAAAGGGGTTAACAATGGTAGATGCAAGGGTAAGGCTATATGGGTGAGTGAGTTTAATTCAAATATGGCCTCAATCATGCTAAATGCAATCAAAACATCAAATATCAGAAATAAAGAATCAAGCAAAACCAAGATCGCAATCATAGAAGGAGCATAGCACACAATGAACAAAAATAGTGGTTAAAAATTGTAACCACTCAATATAAGCCCAAAAACTCACAAAGTATTTTGTTCTTTCCTCTTCTATGTTCCAAAAAAATCATTCAAGCAAGTTTAAAAGTAATTTTTGAAATCAATTCAATAGAATTCCCTTGAAACAAAATTCTTGAAAATTTCTGTTGTTTTTCACCAAAATTATTTCCTATATGTATGTATGTTATGATGGATGCAAAGTTCAAAATTTTCTAGTTTTTTTCCTAATTTTCAACAACCAAAAACTAACATGAACAATTAGGATCAAAATTGAACTAGGCACTATAATATTCACATCATCCCATCACAACTTCTATCTATATAATATATACCATGCAAAAGATGCAAAATGCAATAAATATAAAATATGAATAGTCTAAGATATATGTACTGAAAGAAAATGCAATGCAACAATAAAAAACACTTTAAATATCTACAAGAAACATAATGAAAGAAAACAAAAAAAATGAAAGTGCAAAGTGTTCGAAAAAGAAATTTACACCCCAAAAGTGGTGAATCCTCCCCCACACTTAAGCATTGCACGGTCCTCCGTGCACGAACACGATCCGGGGAGAATGTCTCTCAAGAGCTTCACCTTCATTTGGCGGATGTGAGGGCTTGGATTGTGTGGAATTGCCAAGTCCAAAGCATTCTCGACATCTCCATCCTCAGCATCCGCCTCCACTCATGGCTCCTTGCCTTATGTCTCATCCTCAAAAAGAATGAATAAAGTATAATTAGGAATCATAGGGAAAGTAGCACAAAAAGGTAAAAGGGGGAAAAGTAAGCATTTAATTGAGAAAGTTTGCATAGTGGTGTGGTATGATGAAAATGATGAGTGATGAGCGGATAATTTATACCCTTTTTGGCATTGTTTTTAGGTAGTTTTTAATATGTTTTAATTAATTTTTATTATATTTTTATTAGTTTTTATGAAAAAATCACATTTCTGGACTTTACTATGAGTTTGTGTATTTTTCTGTAATTTCAGGTATTTTCTGGCTGAAATTGAGGGACCTGAGCAAAAGTCTGATTCAGAGGCTGAGAAAGGACTGCAGATGCTGTTGGACTCTGACCCTCCTACACTCGAAGTGGATTTTCTGGAGCTACAGAAGCCCAATTAGCGCGCTCTCAATTGCGTTGGAAATTAGATATCTTGGGCTTTCCAGAAATGTATAATAGTCCATACTTTGTCCAAGATTTGTCGGCCCAAACTGGCGTCTAAACGCCAGCCAGAGACCCTTTTCTGGCGTAAAATGCCAGAACTGGCACCAAAACTGGAGTTAAACGCCCAAACTGGCATCCAAGCTTGCGTTTAACTCTAGAAAAGGCCTATGCACGTGTAAAGCTCAATGCTCAGCCCAAGCACACACCAAGTGGGCCCCGTAAGTAGATTTCTGCACTATTTGCACTTAGTTACTTATTTTCTGTAATCCCTAGTAACTAGTTTAGTATAAATAGTACTTTTTACTATTGTATTAGGGAGCTTATGCCATTTTTCACATTTGGGAGGCTGGCCACACGGCCATGCCTAGACCTTTTTCTCTTATGTATTTTCCAACGGTGGAGTTTCTACACCTCATAGATTAAGGTGTGGAGCTCTGCTGTTCTTCATAAATTAATGCAAGTACTATTGTTTCTCTTTCAATTCACGCTTACTTCTTCTCCAAGATATACTCTCGTACTTAATTCAGTTAAGTCAGAATGAAGAGGTGACCCGTGACAATCACCCACTATCTTCGTAACATGCTTAGCCAAGATCCGCGTGCCTGACAACCACAAGCGGTCTACATGATGTTCAATGTAGTCATTGGATGACAGCCGGAGTATATTCTCTTGGATCTCTAATCCATGGACTGAGTCCGTGAGGTTAGAACCTTCGTGGTATTGGCTAGAACCAATTGGTAGCATTCCTGAGATCCGGAAAGTCTAAACCTTGTCTGTGGTATTCCGAGTAGGATCTGGGAAGGGATGACTATGACGAGCTTCAAACTCACGAATGTTGGGCACATTGACAGTGTCTAAAAGAATAGAGAGATCCTATTCCGACACAAGTGAGAACGGACAGATGATTAGCCATGCGGTAGCTGTACCCGGTATTTTTCATCCGAGACGAGAAATCTGACAGTTGATTAGCCGTGCAGAAACCGTACTTGCACCATTTTCACTGAGAGGATCATACAACTTGCCATGGAAGGGAGCACACATGATTGGAAGAAGACAATAGGAAAGCAGAGGTTCAGAAGCAACAATGCATCTCCAAACGCTTATCTGAAATTCCCACCAATGAATTACATAAGTATCTATATTTTATTTTATGTTTTATTTAACTTTTAATTATCAAAACCTCATAACCATTTGAATTCGCCTGACTAAGATTTATAGGATGACCATAGCTTGCTTCAAGCTGACAATCTCCATGGGATCGACCCTTACTCACGTAAGGTATTACTTGGATGACCCAGTGCACTTGCTGGTTAGTTGTGCGGAGTTGTGAAAAGTGTGATCACAATTTCTTGCACCAAGTTTTTGGCTCCGTTGCCGAGGATTGTTCGAGTTTGGATAACTGATGGTTCATCTTGTTGCTTAGATTGGGTAATTTTATTTTATGTTTAAGTTTTTATTATTTTTATTTAAAAAAAACGTGTTTTCGAAAAATTCATAAAAATTTTTAAGAATGAATTCTAGATCTTTAGATGATATGTTGAAGCTTGGCTGGCTATTAAGCCATGTCTAATCTTTTGGACTGAAGCTTCCACTTATCATTGCAGCTATTGGAGGAGCCTTTGGATTCTCATTTATTGGGCTGTTGTATGTAATGCAATGCTAAAGCTTGGCTGGCCAATTGGCCATGTCTAATTCTTTTGGACCGAAGCTTTAGAATAACATTGCATGAATCCTGGAATTCTTATTAAAAATTTTGAATTTCTTTATTCTCTTTTTCCAAAATAATTTTTTGAGAAAAAAATAAATACAAAAAAATTTAATAAAATCATAAAAACAAAAAAATTTTGAGTTTCTTGTTTGAGTCTAGTGTCAAATTTTAAGTTTGGTGTCAATTGCATTTTTTAATTTTCTTAAATTTTTGAAAATTCATGCATTGTGTTCTTCTTTGATCTTCAAGTTGTTCTTGATGATTTTCCTTGTTTGATCTTTAATTTTTCTTGTTTTGTCTCTTTTCTTGTTTTTCATATGAATTTTCGAATTATTAGTGTCTAAACATTAAAAAATTCTAAGTTTGGTGTCTTGTTTATCTTTCTTTTCTTAAAAATTTTCAAAAATATGTTCTTGATGTTCATCTTGACATTCAAAGTGTTCTTGGTGTTCATCCTGACATTCAAAGTGTTCTTGCATGCATTATTTGTTTTAATCTTAAATTCTATGTCTTGTGTCATTTTGTTGTTTTTCTCTTTCTATATTAATTCAAAAATAAAAAATAATATCTTTCCCTTATTTTACTCATAAATTTTGAAATTTTGGGTTGACTTAGTCAAAAATTTTCAAAATTTAGTTGTTTCTTGTTAGTCAAGTCAAAATTTCAATTTAAAAACTTTATCTTTTCAAATCTTTTTCATTTTTCTTTCATGTTCTCCGAAAATTTTTTAATTAATTTTCAAAATCTTTTTCTTAATTTTATTTCATAATTTTCGAAATTATTGCTAACATTTAATGTTTTGGTTAAAAAATTTCAAGTTTGTTACTTTCCTGTTAAGAAAGGTTCAATCTTTAAATTCTAGAATCATATCTTTTAGTTTCTTGTTAGTCAAGTCATCAACTTTAATTTTCAAAATAAAATATTTTTAAATTTCTTTTTCAAATCTTTTTCAAAATAAATTTCAATCATATCTTTTTCAAAAAATAATTTCAAAATATTTTTCTAACTTCTTATCTTTTCAAAAATTATTTTCAAATCTTTTTCGATTAACTACTTGACTTTTTGTTTGATTTTAAAAAGTTTTCTATTTCTTATCTTTTTCAAAACCACCTAACTACTTTTCTCTCTCTCTAATTTTCGAAAACCACTAACCACTTTTTCAAAATTCTTTTTAATTAACTAATTATTTTAAATTCTAATTTTATTTTATTTCTATTAATATTTTCGAAACTAACTTAATTAATTAAATAAAAACAAAAATATTTTTCTTTTCTTTTAATTAATATTCGAATACTCTCCCTCTCATCTCTTTCTATTTATTTTATTTATTTACTAACACTTCTCTTCTACTCATAATTCGAACCCTCTCTCTCTCTGTGTTCGAATTTCTTCTTCTTCCTTCTTCATTCTATTCTTCTTTCCTCTGACACATAACAAATCTCTATACTGTGACATAGAGGTTTCCTCTTCTTTTTTATTCTCTTCTTTTTCATATGAGCAGAAACAAGGATAAAGACATTCTTGTTGAAGCTGATCCTGAACCTGAAAGGACTCTGAAGAGGAAGTTAAGAGAAGCTAAAGCACAACACTCCGGAGAGGACCTTACAGAAATTTTCGAAAAAGAAGCAGACATGGCAGCCGAACCCAACAACAATGGTGGAGATGCAAGGAAGATGCTTGGTGACTTTACTTTACCAACTTCAGACTTCTATGGAAGAAGCATCTCAATTCCTGCAATTGGAGCAAACAACTTTGAGCTTAAGCCTCAATTAGTTTCTCTAATGCAGCAGAATTGCAAGTTTCATAGACTTTCATTGGAAGATCCCCATCAGTTCTTAGCTGAGTTGTTGCAAATATGTGACACTGTTAAGACCAATGGGGTTAATCCCGAGGTCTACAGACTTATGCTTTTCCCCTTTGCTGTAAGAGACAGAGCTAGGATATGGTTGGACTCACAACCTAAAGAAAGCTTGAACTCTTGGGAAAAGTTGGTCAATGCTTTCTTGGCCAAATTGTTTCCACCTCAAAAGATGAGCAAGCTTAGAGTGGAAGTCCAAACCTTCAGACAGAAGGAAGGTGAATCCCACTATGAAGCTTGGGAAAGATACAAGCAATTGATCAGAAGGTGTCCTTCTGACATGCTTTCAAAATGGAGCATCTTATGTATATTCTATGATGGTCTGTCTAAATTGTCCAAGATGTCATTGGACCACTCTACTGGTGGATCTCTTCATCTGAAGAAAACCCCTGCAGAAGCCCAGAAACTCATTGAAATGGTTGCAAATAACCAGTTCATGTATACTTCTGAAAGAAATCCTATGAATAATGGGATGACTCAGAAGAAATAAGTTCTTGAGATTGATACTCTGAATGCCATATTGGCTCATAATAAAATATTGACTCAGCAAGTCAATATGATTTCTCAGAATCTGACTGGATCGTAAGCTGCATCCGGCAGTATTAAAGAAACCTCCTCTGAAGGAGAAGCTTATGACCTTGAGAATCCTGCAATGGAAGAGGTGAATTACATGGGGGAATCCTATGGAAACACCTATAATCCTTCATGGAGGAATCATCCTAATTTCTCATGGAAGGATCAGCAGAAGCCTAATCAAGGCTTCAATAATAATAATGGTGGGAAAATCCGGTTTGGCAATAGCAAGCCTTTTCCATCATCTTTTGAGCAACAGACAGAGAATTCTAAGCAGAGCCTCTCTGACTTAGCAACCATAGTCTCTGATCTATCTAAGACCACTCTCAGTTTCACGACTGAAACAAGGTCCTCCATCAGAAATTTGGAGGCACAAGTGGGTCAGCTGAGTAAAAGAGTTACTGAAATCCCTCCTAGTACTCTCCCAAACAATACAGAAGAGAATCCAAAGAGAGAGTGCAAGGCCATCAATATACCCAAAGTGGCCGAACCTATAGAGGAGGAAGAGGCAGTGATTTCCAGTGAGGAAGACCTCAATGGACGTCCACTGACCACTAAGGAGTTCCCTATTGAGGAACCAAAGGAATCTGAGGCTCATACAGAGACAATAGAGATTCCACTGAACTTACTATTGCCATTCATGAGCTCTGATGAGTATTTCTCCTCTGAAGAGGATGAAGATATTGTTGAAGAGCAAGTTGCTCAGTATCTAGGAGCAATCATGAAGCTGAATGCCAAGTTACTTGGTAATGAGACTTGGGAGGATGAACCTCCATTGCTCATCAATGAACTGAATGCTTTGGTTCAACTAAAATTACCTCAGAAGAAACCGGATCTCGGAAAGTTCTTAATCCCCTGTACCATAGGCACCATGACCTTTGAGAAGGCTCTGTGGGACTTGGGGTCAGGAATAAACCTCATGCCACTCTCTGTAATGGAGAAGCTAGGGATCTTTGAGGTACAAACCACAAGAATCTCATTAGAGATGGCAGACAAATCAATGAAACAGGCTTATGGACTTGTAGAGGATGTCTTAGTGAAGGTTGAAGGCCTGTACATCCCTGCTGACTTCATAATCCTAGACACTGGGAAGGATGAGGATGAATCCATTATCCTTGGAAGATCCTTTCTAGCCACAGCAAGGGCTGTGATTGATGTGGACAGAGGAGAGTTAGTCCTTCAATTGAATGAGGACTACCTTGTGCTTAAGGCTCAAGGATCTTCTTCTGTAAACATGGAGAAGAAGCATGAAAAGCTTCATCCAATTCTCTTCATATAGAGTCAAGCAAAGCCCCCACACTCAACTTCTAAGTTTGGTGTTGAGAGTCCACCATTAAGCTCTGAGTCTCTGTGAAGCTCTCTAAGCGCTCACTGTCAAGCTATTAACATTAAAGAAGCGCTTATTGGGAGGCAATGCAATGTTATTTAATTATATTTATTTATAGACATTTGTTTTCTATTGTCATGTTATGTTTTCTTTAGGTAGATGATCATGTGAAGTCACAAAAACAGCTGCAGAATTAAAGCAGAATCAAAAACAACATCAAAAATAGCACACCCTGGAGAACAGGCTTACTGGCATTTAAACGCCAATAAGGATAGTAGAATGGGCGTTTAACGCCCAATCTGGCAGCATTCTGGGCGTTAAACGCCAGAATTGGCAGACAGACTGGCGTTTAACACCAGAAAAGTGTGTCTGGTTGGCGTTAAATGCCAGAAAAGGGCATCAGCCTGTCGTTTAACGCCATAAAAGTAGCAGAGATGGCGTTAAACGCCAGAAATGGCACACAGAGGGGGTTTAAACGCCAGAAAGGTAGAGGGACCAGAATTCTTTAACACCTCGGGATCTGTGGACCCCACAGGATCGCCACCTACCCCAACTCACTCTCTTTCCTCTTCACACCTTTCCATAACACTCTTCTCCAAATACCCTTGACCAATCACATCAATACCTATTCCCCAAATACCATTCACCTATCAAATCCTACCCTCTTCCCCACAATCTCTTACCACTCACATCCATCCATTACTCCCCGAAAACCCATCATAAAACCCCACCTACCTCACCATTCAAATTCAAAACATTTCCCTCCCAAACCCAACCTCTTCATACACAACTTCCCTCTCTCTCTTATCCTATAAATACCCCTCCCTACCACCTTCAATTTCCCATTTCATAAACACTTAAACCCCCTTGGCCGAATCAAAAACACTCCTCCATTTCTTCTTCTTCTCCTCCTTTCTTTCTTTTTTTGCTCGAGGACGAGCAAACCTTTTAAGTTTGGTGTGGTAAAAAGCTCTACTTTTTATTTTTCCATAACCATTAATGGCACCTAAGGCCGGAAAAATCTCTAGAAAGTGGAAAGGGAAGGCAATTTCTTCCACCTCCGAGTCATAGGAAATAGAGAGATTCATCTCAAAAGTCCATCAAGAACAATTCTATAAAGTTGTGGCCAAGAAAAAGGAGATCCTCGAGGTCCCCTTCATGCTCAAAAAGAGTGAATATCCGGAGATCCGACGTGAGGTTCAAAGAAGAGGTTGGGAAGCTCTCACCAACCCCATCCAACAAGTCGGAATCTTAATGGTTCAAGAGTTCTATGCTAATGCATGTATTACTAAGAACCATGATCAAAGTGTGAACCCAAACCCAAAGAATTGGCTCACAATGGTTCGGGAGAAATACTTGGATTTCAGTCCAGAAACTGTAAGGTTGGCATTCAACTTGCCAATAATGAGAGGAGATCCTCATCCTTTCACTAGAAGAGTCAACTTTGATCAAAGGTTGGACCAAGTCCTCATGGACATCTGTGTGGAAAGAGTGCAATGGAAAAGAGACTCCAAAGGCAAGCCAGTTCAACTGAGAAGGCTTGACCTGAAGCCCGTGGCTAGAGGATGGTTGGAGTTCATCCAACACTCTATCATTCCCACTAGCAACCGGTCCAAAGTAACTGTGGATCAAGCTATCATGATCCATAGTATCATGATTGGAGAGGAAGTAGAAGTTCATGAGATCATATCTCTAGAACTATACAAGGTGGTTGACAAGCCCTCCACTTTGGCAAGGTTAGCCTTTCCTCATCTCATCTGTAACCTATGCAATTCAGCAGGAATTGTCATAGAGGAAGATATCCTCATTAAAGAGGACAAACCCATCACTAAAAAGAGGATGGAGCAAACAAGAGAGCCCACTCATAGACCTCAACAAGAGCATGAGGAAATTCCTCATCAAGAAATCCTTGAGATGCCCCAAGGGATACACTTTCCTCCACAAGGCTATTGGGAGCAACTCAACACCTCTTTAGGAGACTTGAGTTCTAACATGGAGCAACTAAGGATAGAGCACCAAGAGCACTCCATTATCCTCAATGAAATCAGAGAGGACCAAAAGACCATGAGAGAGGAGAAACAAAGGCAAGGAAGAGACATACAGGAGCTAAAGCACTCCATAGGATCTTCAAGAGGAAGAACTAGCCGCCGTCACTAAGGTGGACCCGTTCTTTAATTTTCTTGTTCTTTTTCAGTTTTCGGTTTCTATGCTTTATGTTTTGTCTATGTTTTTGTCCTTATTACATGAACATTAGTGTTTAGTGTCTATGTCTTAAAGCTATGAATGTTCCATGAATCTTTCACCTTTCTTAAATGAAAAATGTTTTCTGAAAAAGAAAAAGAAGTACATGAGTTTTGAATACTATCTTGAAAATAGTTTAATTAGTTTGATGTGGTGGCAATACTTTTTGTTTTCTGAATGAATGCTTGAACAGTGCATATTTTCAATAGTAAAGTTTATGAATGTTAAAATTGTTGGCTCTTGAAAGAATAATGAAAAAAGAGAAATGTTATTGATAATCTGAAAAATCATAAAATTGATTCTTGAAGGAAGAAAAAGCAGTGAGAAACACAAAGCTTGCGAAAAAAAAAGACAGAAAGAAAAAGAAAAAGCAAGTAGAAAAAGCCAATAACTCTTTAAACTAAAAGGCAAGGGTAAAAAAGATCCAAGGCTTTGAGCATTAATGGATAGGCGGGCCCAAAGGAATAAAATCCTAGCCTAAGCGACTAAATCAAGCTGTCCCTAACCATGTGCTTGTGGCGTGAAGGTGTCAAGTGAAAAGCTTGAGGCTTAGCGGTTAAAGTCGTGGTCCAAAGCAAAAAGAGTGTGCTTAAGAACTCTGGGCACCTCTAACTGGGGACTATAGCAAAGCTGAGTCACAATATGAAAAGGTTCACCTAGTTATGTGTCTGTGGCATTTTTGTATCCGGTGGTAATACTGGAAAATAAAATGTTTAGGGTCACGGCCAAGACTCATAAAGTAGCTGTGTTCAAGAATCAACATACTGAACTAGGAGAATCAATAACACTATCTGAAAAATGAGTTCCTATGGATGCCAATCATTCTGAACTTCAAAGGATAAAGTGAGATGCCAAAACTGTTCAGAAGCAAAAGGCTACTAGTCCCGCTCATCTAATTGAAACTAATCTTCATTGATATTTTGAAATTTATTGTATTTTCTCTTCTTTTTATCCTATTTTTTTTTTAGTTTCTTGAGGACAAGCAACAATTTAGGTTTGGTGTTGTGATGAGCGGATAATTTATACCCTTTTTGGCATTATTTTTACATAGTTTTTTGTATATTTTACTTATTTTTTATTATATTTTTATTAGTTTTTATGCAAAAATCACATTTCTTGACTTTACTATGAGTTTGTGTGTTTTTCTATAATTTTAGGTCTTTTCTGGCTGAAATTGAGGGACCTGAGCAAAAGTCTGATTCAGAGGCTGAGAAAGGACTGCAGATGCTGTTGGACTCTGACCCTCCTGCACTCGAAGTGGATTTTCTGAAGCTACAGAAACCCAATTGGTGCATTCTCAATTGCGTTAGAAATTAGACATCTTGGGCTTTCCAGCAATGTATAATAGTCTATACTTTGTCTGAGATTTGATGGCCCAAACTGGCATCTAAACGGCAGCGAGAGACCCTTTTCTGGCGTAAAACGCCAGAACTAGCACCAAAACTGGAGTTAAACGCCCAAACTGGCATCCAAGCTGGCGTTTAACTCTAGAAAAGGCCTATGCATGTGTAAAGCTCAATGCTCACCCCAAGCACACACCAAGTGTGTAATGACCCATCTTCCAGAACGTCATGATTGTACCGAAAGTAAGGCGTTACTAACTTGCTTTCCTTTATTAACTATTTACTATTGAGCCTTTAGTTCGATATCGTGATTTAATTTTATTGAAAATTCCAGAAAAAATTTTGTTTTTATTATTTAAAATCATATAGCAAACATCACCAAGTAATAATAACCACATATTTATTAATGATAATATCTGTCATACAAAAGATTTCAAATAAAACTTAGATACAAATCCTATCCCTCTGTATAAAATAAAAATCTTAAGCAATAAGGGCGAGGGAACTCTATGAAAGCAATTCAATTCAAAAACTTAACTCATAAAAAAGGTCTAACAATCGCCCGCAGCTCCAAACTGAGTCTTCGAACCTGTATCACTGAAAAGGTGGAGGATTTTTGGGGTGAGAACAAACCACACGTTCTTAGTAGGGAATGAGAATGCCGTAAAAGTAATGATTAACATGCAAATAATTAACATACTCAAGGAAACTATATTTTTATCAAATTTTTTTGAAAATACTTTTGGTTTTACTTTAGCTAATTAATTACCTCCTTCAAAATCTTTAAACTCAAACAAATTTAAAATATGAAACTAGTCACATTAACCATCTATCAGTCACATAATTAATTCTCAATCAAAACATCAATTCTTAATGAATTTAATACATTCACAAACTAATAGTGCAAGCAAGAGATTCAGTTCAACATACAAACAAGTCACAGCAAGACAAATAACACAATCACAGGGAAGTACAATGAGCAAACCCAATCAAATGCAAATGCGCAAACAAGGATGATGCATGTCTAGCCCTAGTGCAGGTAATGAGCTCATTTGTCGTTTTCTACCCGCTCCCGACGTAACCCGTAGCAGCTGAAATGGGTATGGCTTTCCAGTTGGCTATACCCCTGTGTACAGGAAATAACCCCTCTGCCACCACAGGGTCCACTGCACGTAGGAAATAACACATCTGCCACTGCAGGGATGTATGCCGACACACCTTCTGTATACAGGAAATAACCCCTCTGCCACTATAGAAATGGAACAGGTGGTCACGGTACTTCTGTAGCAGGAAATAAACTCTCTACCTTACAGAATTAAAATATGGATCTGTACCGCAGGAAGGCGTTCTCAGTGGTCGCACCACTATCTATCTGACTGCCTTCACGCAGTAGATCATCATACAAGTATATCCGGCGTTGCCTTAACGCAACAAATAAATAAACACATCTCTTGGGTTGCCTCAAGCAACAAATGACCTTTCAACAGGTCCTCTGCTTTTTATTCTCTTTTATAATCATAAATACGCAAGCGGGACAAAACCCACATTCTTGCCAACAATTTCATAAACTGAATACCTTTCCTCAAAAGAATCAATGTAATTATCATCATAAGTTATCATTCTCGTTATTCATCTCCAGTTACATATTCTTATACAATATCTCTCTCTTTCTTTATTCAATCATGTTGTACAGACTTTACGACTTCCACTTTTGCAACCTCTTAACTCGAACCAATTTTAAAACTATTTTCTAGTTTAATTTTTTTTCAAAAGACTCAAGAAAATCATTTATTTTAAATTCGTTAAATACTTTTCAAAACATCACCCTCTTACTAAAAGTAACCAAATAAAACTCTTTTTCAAGTTTACTAACTTCCCAAAGACTCAAAAACCATTCAAATTCAAATATTATTATTTCACCAAACTTCTAAAAAGATCATCCTTTATTTCAAACCTAAAACATAACTCTTTTCATATTAAATCAAACTGAAAACATATTTCTTTCTATTCTTAATAAATCAACTCAAAACGGAATCCTTTTCGTAACAAATCCATCTTAAACATAATATTTTTTCTCAATGAATAAAACCGAAAAACATAATTCATTTCTTTTCTTAGTAAATCAGAATCAAATAATATAATTTCCCAAATCCAAACCTTTTAAAATAATATTTCAGACAAAGCCTCAGATTTTATAAAATTTCGGCAGCACTTCCCCTAAAACTCGGACTTAGCCACCCTTACGGGTTCCCTCTTTCTCCACAAATCACCAGCCCTTTTCTCAATAATTTTCAAACGGGCAATTCTCAATCAATCAGACATTCACAATTCATAATAATTAACAAGTCAATCACACTCCACAATTCCAACTAATCCATCAATCCAACTCCATTCTCTTCAATTCATATTTACTTTTCGCAAATCATAGAATCCTTTCAAAATTAAACTCAATCAACTAGTAATCCCAAAATCAGCCTTTCATAATTCAAAGTTATTTACTTGTTAACAAAATAACTATTTTGTTTTAGAAGTCATATTTCAAGAGAATAATTCGGTAATCAAACTTCAATCATTTAGCAGTTTTCAAACATAACTCTAATTAATCACGAATCAACATTAACAAGCATCAAAACCAATTCCAACAAGTCACAAGTCAATTTCACAGCCATTTCGACATATCAGATTACTAAAATCAACAACAAACACTTATTCTCAATAATCAAAATACAGCCACAACTTAAACCATCATCATAATAATTCCAAATCAAACACAAATCCAACTCAGTTCATCAATTATCAATAGGATAACTTTTCAATAGTTAACTCATCAAATTTCAGTTTAACAAGTATTATCAAATGAATCACCATTCACAGCCACATTTCAACCAATTCAGCAATACCACATAGGTCAGAATCTTCAACAAATCCATCAAAATCAGAAAACCAATATCAGTCACAGCATTAACCAAAATTAACCTTGCCAAATTAATTACTCACAATAACAAAGCCCAGTAACATTCACAGCCATAACCTAAACTCAATAAACTGATTGAAATACTAAAACATCATCCTAATACCAAACTTAATTCAAATTTCACAACCTCAAACTGAGTTTATTTCAATCAATTAATCACACAAAATATATGCAAATTATTCGCAATTATCCACTAAACTTCATTGGCATTCATAAATTAAAATGGTTAACTTTAAAATAAATCCCCTACCTTAGTATCGCATTAACAAGGCAATCAAACCAAACAGCAGCCCCGATGACATTTTTTTACGAGTTCTCTTCCTCCAGCAACAACACAGCATCTCATAACTTATGTAGCAGAATCAGAATCATTAAGGGCAGCTCCAACATTGGTTTCCAGCGACCCTAATAGCAATACCCATGGCGACAGAGGTTCTAGTACAGCAGCAGACTTTACTCATGGTGATGGCGACCACTAAGACAACAGCAACGGCTCACGGCGGTGGCGACGGATCCTGGCCGTGATGATGGTACGACAGTGCGAACAACATCCACCCTTCTCTCTCGGATGCACAGGTTCGGCCCTGTCTCTCTCTCCTAACGGTCTTGACAACGACGGACCCCAAGTTGGTGGCAGAAAGTTCGATGGCGTTTGGCCTCTGCAGTGACGGCAGCGAAATGCCGGTGATGGCGGGTCGGACAATGGCTGGACGACGATGTGGCGCAGCTCCTTCTCTTCCTCTCGGCGTTGCTCCTTGCCTCGGCTCTGGTCTTCCCCCACAACGGCGTTGGTGACTAGACGGATCGGAAGTGATGCGAGCTTGTGGCTCCATGAACAGGATGGCGCTGTGATGCAGCTCGACGGCAGGCGTGGCGGCAGCAGCTCTTCCCTCCAGTTCGACGATGACGCGACGGCGGCACTGGGACGGTGGCGCGGCGGTGAGGCGTGGGTCGATCTCTCCCTGTTTCGAGAGCTCTCTCCTCACTCAAATCTCCCCCTCCTCTCTGCTAGCAACGGCGGCGATAGTGGCAGTGGCACCCACCGCGCCGCCTCCCTCTTCTCCCCCCTCTCCTTCCTCGGTCCCCCTTTTCTTTCTATTCCCGTTCTTTTTTTTCCTTTGGCTCAGGGAACCGTGTGTGTGTATTTTGGATAGGGCTGCATAGCTGCTGTTGAGTCTTGGGGAAGAGGGTAGCTGGGTTAGGGTTTCTGGGATTTGGGAATTTAGGTTTAGAAATTAGGGATTTTATAAAAGAATATGGATAGATATGAATAGATATTTTGATAAAATTGAAGGGTAGAGTAATTTTAAAATCAAATATACTCTATTAAAAATATTTAGGAACATTATTTATCAACATATTGCTAAGTTCAATTAATTATTTCTAATTTAAAATATAAAATGAACGTATTAATCATATTTCTATAAAATATAGTTTAAAATCAATATTAATTATTCAAATTAAATGATATAACTTTTTATTATTTTTCTATTATCAAAACTCTAATTTCAATTTGTGTAGAATAACTAATTATAATAAAAATTGTACTTGAACATTAATTAACTTAAACTTAAAGTATTTATAAAAATCAAACTAATCATTTTTAATAAATTAATCTCTAAGAGTACAAATTAATAAAATAGAGCATAATTCATTCATAATAGAATTTATTTAAATTAAATTATATAATTCTTTCTTATTTTTCAATTATCAAAATTATAATTTCAATTATAGAAGAGATCCAATAAAGATTATATAAAAATTCTAATTAGTTTAAACTCCAAATATCATGAAACTCTATTTAATTACCTTTGGTAAAATAATTTTCTTAAAATAAAATTATCAACAAATAAAATAAATCACAAATAACTAATTATTTAATTTTCAAAAACTAGGGTTGTTACAAAGTGGGCCCCGGAAGTAGATTTTTGCACTATCTGCACTTAGTTACTTATTTTCTGTAATCCCTAGTAACTAGTTTAGTATAAATAGCACTTTTTACTATTGTATTAGGGAGCTTATGCCATTTTTCACATTTGGGAGGCTGGCCACACGGCCATGCCTAGACCTTTTTCTCTTATGTATTTTCCAACGGTGAAGTTTCTACACCTCATAGATTAAGGTGTGGAGCTCTGCTGTTCTTCATGAATTAATGCAAGTACTATTGTTTCTCTTTCAATTCACGCTTACTTCTTCTCCAAGATATACTCTCATACTGAATTCAGTTAAGTCAGAATGAAGGGGTGACCCGTGACAATCACCCACTATATTCGTTACTCGCTTAGCCAAGATCCGCGTGCCTGACAACCACAAGCATTCTACATGATGTTCAACGTAGTCATTGGACGACTGCCGGAGTATATTCTCTTGGGTCTCTAATTGGTGCACGAAATTGTGATCTCCAGGCTCGAACAAATCCTGGTAATGGCTCCAAAGCTTGGTGCTCTGATCTTAATTCATAATTTGTCACAACTTCGATACAACTAACCAGCAAGTGCACTGGGTCGTCCAAGTAATACCTTACGTGAGTAAGGGTCGAATCCCACGGAGATTGTTGGTATGAAGCAAGCTATGGTCACCTTGTAAATCTCAGTTAGGCAGATATAAAGTGATAATGGTGTTTTCGAATATTATATAATAAAGTAGGGATAGAGATACTTATGTAAATCATTGGTAGGAATTTCAGATAAGCGAATGGAGATGCTTTTCGTTCCTCTGAACCTCTGCTTTCCTGCTATCTTCATCCAATCAGTCTCACTCCTTTCCATGGCTGGCTTTATGTGATACATCACCACTGTCAATGGCTACTTTCGGTCATCTTACGGGAAAATGATCCAATGCCCTGTCACGGCACGGCTAATCGTCTGGAGGCATCACCCTTGTCAATGGCTTCATCTTACCCTCTCAGTGAATAATATGCTCACGCACCCTGTCACGGCACGGCTATTCATCTGTCGGTTCTCGATCATGCCGGAATAGGATTTACTATCCTTTTGCGTCTGTCACTAATGCCCTGCAATCGCGAGTTAGGAGCTCGTCACAGTCATTCAATCATTGAAAATACATAAGTGAAAGGTCCAGGCATGGCCGAGATGGCCAGCCCCCCTAAAGCGTGATCAATAGTCTCCTAAGATGAATAATGAATTAAAACTGAGACCAAAGATGCCTAATACAATAGTAAAAGGTCCTATTTATAATAAACTAGTCACTAGGGTTTACATGAGTAAGTAATTGATGCATAAATCCACTTCCGGGGCCCACTTGGTGTGTGTTTGGGCTGAGCTTAAGTGTAGCACGTGCAGAGGCCATTTGTGGAGTTGAACGCCAGTTTCTGTGCCAGTTTGGGCGTTCAACTCTGGTTTTGGATCCTTTTCTGGCGCTGGACGCCAGATTTGGGCAGAAGGCTGGCGTTGAACGCCAGTTTACATCGTCTATTCTTGGCCAAAGTATGGACTATTATATATTGCTGGAAAGCCCTGGATGTCTACTTTCCAACGCAATTGGAAGCGCGCCATTTCGAGTTCTGTAGCTCCAGAAATTCCACTTTGAGTGCAGGGAGGTCAGAATCCAACAGCATCAGCAGTCCTTTTTCAACCTCTGAATTTGATTTCTGCTCAAGTCCCTCAATTTCAGCCAGAAAATACCTGAAATCACAGAAAAACACACAAACTCATAGTAAAGTCCAGAAATGTGAATTTAACACAAAATCTATTAAAAACATCCCTAAAAGTAACTAGATCCTACTAAAAACATACTAAAAACAATGTCAAAAAGCGTATAAATTATCCGCTCATCACAACACCAAACTTAAATTGTTGCTTGTTCCCAAGCAACTGAAAATCAAAATAGGATAAAAAGAATAGAATATACTATAAATTCCAAACTATCAATGAAACAGAGCTTCAATCATATGAGCGGGACTTAAAGCTTTTTGCCTCTTGAATAGTTTTGGCATCTCACTTTATCCATTGAGGTTCAGAATGATTGGCATCTATAGAAACTTCAGATTTCGAATAGTGTTATTGACTCTCTTAGTTCAGTATGATGATTCTTGAACACAGCTTCTTTATGAGTCTTGGCCGTGGCCCTAAGCACTTTGTTTTCCAGTATTACCACCAGATACATAAATGCCACAGACACATAATTGGGTGAACCTTTTCAGATTGTGACTCAGCTTTCCTAAAGTCCCCAATTAGAGGTGTCCAGGGTTCTTAAGCACACTCCTTTTTTGCTTTGGACCTTGACTTTAACCGCTCAGTCTCAAGTTTTCACTTGACACCTACACGCCACAAGCACATGGTTAGGGACAGCTTGGTTTAGCCGCTTAGACCAGGATTTTATTCCTTTAGGCCCTCCTATCCACTGATGCTCAAAGCCTTGGGATCCTTTTTATTTGCCCTTGCCTTTTGGTTTTAAGGGTTATTGGCTTTTTGCTCTTGCCTCTTGGTTTTAAGAGCTTTGGCTTTTTCTGCTTGCTTTTTCTTTTTCTTTCTATTTTTTTTTGCCTATTTTTTTTTTCTGCAAGCTTTGTTCTTTGCTGCTTTTTCTTGCTTCAAGAATCATTTTTATGATTTTTCAGATTATCAAATAACATGTCTCCTAGTCATCATTCTTTCAAGAGCCAACATATTTAACATTCTTAAACAACAACTTCAAAAGACATATGCACTGTTCAAGCATACATTCAGAAAACAAGAAGCATTGTCACCACATCAATATAATTAAGCTAAGTTCAAGGATAAATTCGAAACTCATGTACTTCTTGTTCTTTTGAATTAAAACATTTTTCATTTAAGAGAGGTGATGGATTCATAGGACATTTATAACTTTAAGACATAGTTACTAACTACTAATGATCATGTAATGAAGACACAAACACAGATAAGCACATAACATAGAAAACGAAAAACAGGAGAAATAAGAACAAGGAATGAATCCACCTTAGTAATGGTGGCATTTCCTTCTTGAGGAACTAATGATGTCCTTGAGCTCTTCCATGTCTCTTCCTTGTCTTTGTTGCTCCTCCTTCATTGCTTTTAGATCTTCTCTGATTTCATGAAGGATGATGGAGTGCTCTTGATGTTCCACCCTTAGTTGCTTCCAATAATTGTGTGGAAGAAAATGTATCCCCTGAGGTATCTCAGGGATCTCTTGATTTGCAGTCAAATGTTCTACCACTGAGCTATAGACCCTTGATGGAAGCTTTTGTCTTCCCTTTCCTCTTTCTAGAGGTTTCTCTGGCCTTAGGTGCCATCAATGGTTATGCAAAAAACAAAAAAGCTATGCTTTTACCACACCAAACTTAGAATGTTGCTCGCCCTCGAGCAAAAGAAGAAAGAATAGAAGAAGAAGAGGATATGGAGGAGATGGATGGCTGTGTGTATTCGGCCATATGGGTGGGATTGGGTGGGAGAGAGATGTTGAATTTTTGAAGGTAGTGGGTGTATGGATGTGAGTGGTAAAGGGTTAATAGGGAAGAGTGTTTGTTGGGAATAGAGGATGATTGAGAAGAGAGAAGAGAGTGAGTGGAGGTAGGTGGGGATCCTGTGGGGTCCACAGATCCATAGATGATCCTGTGAGGTCCACAGATCTTGAGGTGTCAAGGCATTTACATCCCTGCACCAATTTAGGCATGTAAAATGCCCTTGCACACAACTCTGGGCGTTCAGCGCCAGGTTGGTGCCCATTTTGGGCGTTCAACGCCCATTTGCTACCATTTCTGGCGTTGAACGCCAGAACCATGCTTGTTCTGGGCGTTCAGCGCCAGAATGTTGCCCATTCTGGGCGTTCAGCGCCAGAACCATGCTCTGTTCTGGCGTTTGAACGCCAGGCAGATGCTCCTCCAGGGTGTGATTTTTCTTCTGCTGTTTTTGATTCCGTTTTCAATTTTTATATTTATTTTGTGACTCCTCATGATCATGAACCTAAGAAAACATGAAAAACAATAAAAATAAGAATTAGATAAACATTGGGTTGCCTCCCAACAAGCGCTTCTTTAATGTCAATAGCTTGACAGTGGGCTCTCATGGAGCCTCACAGATGTGCAGAGCTTTGTTGAGACTCTCCAACACCAAACTTAGAGTTTGGATATGGGAGTTCAACACCAAACTTAGAGTTTGGTTGTGGCCTCCCAACACCAAACTTAGAGTTTGACTGTGGGGGCGCTGGTTGACTCTGCTTGGAGAGAAGCTTTTTCTACTTCCTCTCCATGGTTGCAGAGGGAGATCCTTGAGTTTTAAACACAAGGGAGTTCTCATTCCATTGAAGGAATATTTCACCTCTGTCAACATCAATCACAGCTCTTGCTGTGGCCAGGAAAGGTCTTCCTAGGATGATGGATTCATCCTCTTCCTTTCCAGTATCCAGGACTATGAAATCAGCAGGGATGTAAAGGCCTTCAACCTTTACTAACACGTCCTCTACTTGTCCATAAGCCTGTTTTCTAGAGCTGTCTGCCATCTCTAATGAGATTTTAGCAGCTTGCACCCCATAGATTCCCAGTTTCTCTATTACAGAGAGGGGCATGAGGTTTATTCCTGAACCAAGGTCACACAGAGCCTTAAAGACCATGGTGCCTATGGTGCAGGGTATTATGAACATTCCAGGATCCTGTCTCTTCTGAGGCAATGTCAGTTGATCCAAATCACTTAGTTCATTGATGAACAAGGGAGGTTCAACTTCCCAAGTATCAATGCCAAATAGTTTGGCATTCAGCTTCATGATTGCACCAAGAGACTTGGCAGCTTACTCTTCAGTAACATCCTCATTCTCTTCAGAAGAGGAATACTCATCAGAGCTCATGAAGGGCATAAGGAGGTTCAATGGAATCTCTATGGTCTCTAGATGAGCCTCAGAGTCCTTTGGTTCCTCAGAGGGAAGCTCCTTATTGACCACTGGACGTCCCAGGAGGTCTTCCTCCTTGGGATTCACGTCCTCTCCTCTCCTCACAGGTTCGGCCATGGCGCTTATGTCAATGGCCTTGCACTCTCCTTTTGGATTCTCTTCTGTATTGCTTGGGAGAGTACTAGGAGGGATTTCAGTGATCCTTTTACTCAGCTGGCCCACTTGTGCTTCCAGATTTCTAATAGAAGATCTTGTTTCATTCATGAAACTTACAGTGGCCTTAGATAGATCAGAGACTAAGTTTGCTAAATTAGAAGCATTTTGTTCAGAGTTCTCTGTCTGTTGCTGAGTTGATGATGGAAAAGGCTTGCTATTGCTAAACCTGTTTCTTCCACCATTATTAAAGCCTTGTTGAGGCTTTTGATCCTTCCATGAGAAATTTGGATGATTTCTCCATGATGAGTTATAGGTGTTTCCATAAGGTTCACCTAAGTAATTCACCTCTGCTATTGCAGGGTTCTCAGGATCATAAGCTTCTTCTTCATAAGAAGCCTCTTGAGTACTGTTGGATGCAGCTTGCATTCCATGCAGACTCTGAGAGATCATATTGACTTGCTGAGTCAATATTTTATTCTGAGCCAATATGGCATTCAGAGTATCAACTTCAAGAACTCCCTTCTTCATAGGCGTCCCATTACTCACAGGATTCCTTTCAGAAGTGTACATGAACTAGTTATTAGCAACCATGTCAATGAGTTCTTGAGCTTCTGCAGGCGTTTTCTTTAGGTGAATGGATCCACCTGCAAAAGTATCCAGTGACATCTTTGATAGCTCAGATAAACCATCATAGAATATATCCAGGATGGTCCATTCTGAAAGCATGTCAGAAGGACACTTTTTGGTCAACTGTTTGTATCTTTCCCAAGCTTCATAGAGGGATTCACCTTCTTTCTGTCTGAAGGTTTGAACATCAGCTCTAAGCTTGCTCAGCTTTTGAGGAGGAAAGTACTTGGCTAAGAAAGCCGTGACCAGCTTATCCCAAGAGTTCAGGCTGTCTTTGGGTTGAGAATCCAACCATAATCTAGCTCTGTCTCTTACAGCAAAAGGGAAAAGCATGAGCCTGTAGACTTCAGGATCTACTCCATTAGTCTTAACAGTATCACATATCTGCAAGAATTCAGTTAAGAACTGAAAAGGATCTTCAGATGGAAGTCCATGAAACTTGCAGTTCTGCTGCATCAGAGAAACTAATTGAGGTTTCAGCTCAAATTTGTTTGCTCCAATGGCAGGAATGGAGATGCTTCTTCCATGTAAATTGGAATTAGGTGCAGTAAAGTCACCAAGCATCCTCCTTGCATTATTATTATTTTCGGCTGCCATCTCCTCTTCTTGTTTGAAAATTCCTAACAGGTGCTTACTGGTTAGTTGTAATTCAGAGTCCTTTCAGGTTCTGGATCTGCTTCAACAAGAATATTCTTGTCCTTGCTCCTGCTCATATGACAAAGAAGAAGGCACAGAAAAATAATAATAATAGAGATCCTTTTTTTTTTTTGAATGAGGGAGAGATGTTAGTAGATGAATAAATAAAAAAAAATAGAAGGAGATGAGAGAGAAGAGAATTTTCGAAAATAATTTTTGAAAAAGAGTTAGTGATTTTTGAAAATAGTTTTTGAAAAATGTTAGTAATTTTCGAAAATTAAGATTTAAAAATTAAAATAATTAATAAATTAAAAAGAAATTTTGAAAAAGGGGGAAGATATTTTCGAAAAATGAGAGAGAGAGAATTAGTTAGGTAGTTTGAAAAAGTTAAGGAACAAACAAAAAGTTAGTTAGTTAGTTGAAACAAATTTTGAAAAGATAAGAAGTTAGGAAGTTAGAAAAGATATTTTGAAAAGATATTTTTGAAAAAGATAAGATAAGTAGATATTTTTGAAAAGATATGATTGAAATTAGTTTTGAAAAAAGATTTGATTTTTAAAATCACAATTAATGACTTGATTCATAAGAAATCACAATATATGATTCTAGAACTTAAAGTTTGAATCTTTCTTAACAAGCAAGTAACAAACTTCAAATTTTTGAATCAAAACATTAATTATTTATGTTATTTTCGAAAATTTGGTATAAAAATAAGAAAAAGATTTTTGAAAAATATTTTTTTAATTTTCGAAAATAACTAAGAATTTTGAAAAAGCTTTGATTTTTGAAAAAGATTTTGAAAAAGATAAGATTTTCAAATTGAAAATTTGATTTGACTCATAAGAAATAACTTGATTTTTTTTTTAAATTTTTGAAAAAGTCAACTCAAATTTTCGAATTTGATGAGAGAAAAAGGGAAAGATATTTTTTTGATTTTTGAAATTTTTATGAAAAACATGAAAATTATGCAATGCGTGAAATTTTTAGATCAAAACAATGAATGCATGCAAGAATGCTATGAATGTCAAGATGAACACCAAGAACACCATGAATGTCAAGATGAACATCATAGACACAATTTTGAAAAAATTTTAATGCAAAAAAAACATGCAAGACACCAAACTTAGAATTCTTTAATGCTTACGCACTAAGAATTCAAGAATGCATATGATAAACATGAAAAGACACCAAACAAAAAATCATCAAGATCAAACAAGGAGACTTACCAAGAACAACTTGAAGATCATGAAGAACACCATGAATGCATGAAATTTTTGAAAAATGCAAGATACACATGCAATTGACACCAAACTTATGATATGACTCAAGACTCAAACAAGAGCCCAAAAATATTTTTGATTTTTATGATTTTCTAAAATTTTTTGGATTTTTATTTTATATTTTTCGAAAAATTATATGAAAAAGAAAAAATAAGGATTCCAAAATTTTCAACATGAATTCCAGGAATCTTATGCTCTAAAGCTCCAATCAAAGGGTCAGGCATGGCTTAATAGCCAGCCAAGCTTTAGTATGTAATTACATGGACTGGAGTGATTAGTTGAATACCAATCCCAAAGCAGTTTGGGTATGGCTTTACAGCCAGATAGGATTCAACATGTTTCATGAAACACTAGAATTCATTCTTAAAAATCCTGAAGAAAATTATATTTTTGAAAACATTTTTTTTTCAAAAACAAAGAAGAAAATTTTGAAAAATTTTTGAAAACTTTTTTGAAAACTAAAAACAAAAAGAAAATTACCTAATCTGAGCAACAGGATGAACTGTCAGTTGTCCAAACTCAAACAATCCCCAGCAACGGCGCCAAAAACTTGGTGCACGAAATTGTGATCTCCAGGCTCGAACAAATCCTGGTAATGGCTCCAAAGCTTGGTGCTCTGATCTTAATTCATAATTTGTCACAACTTCGATACAACTAACTAGCAAGTGCACTAGGTCGTCCAAGTAATACCTTACGTGAGTAAGGGTCGAATCCCACGGAGATTGTTGGTATGAAGCAAGCTATGGTCACCTTGTAAATCTCAGTCAGGCAGATATAAAGTGATAATGGTGTTTTCGAATATTATATAATAAAGTAGGGATAGAGATACTTATGTAAATCATTGGTAGGAATTTCAGATAAGCGAATGGAGATGCTTTTCGTTCCTCTGAACCTCTGCTTTCCTGCTATCTTCATCCAATCAGTCTCACTCCTTTCCATGGCTGGCTTTATGTGATACATCACCACTGTCAATGGCTACTTTCGGTCATCTCACGGGAAAATGATCCAATGCCCTGTCACGGCACGGCTAATCGTCTGGAGGCATCACCCTTGTCAATGGCTTCATCTTACCCTCTCAGTGAATAATATGCTCACGCACCCTGTCACGGCACGGCTATTCATCTGTCGGTTCTCGATCATGCCGGAATAGGATTTACTATCCTTTTGCGTCTGTCACTAACGCCCTGCAATCACGAGTTAGGAGCTCGTCACAGTCATTCAATCATTGAATCCTACTCGGAATACCACAGACAAGGTTTAGACTTTCCGGATTCTCTTGAATGCCGCCATCATTCTAGCTTACGCCACGAAGATTCCGGTTAGGAGATCTAAGAGATACTCATTCTAGCTTATTTCATGTAGAACAGAAGTGTTTGTCAGGCACGCGTTCATAAGGGAGAAGGATGATGAGCGTCATACATAATCATCACCTTCATCATGTTCTTGGGTGCGAATGGATATCTTAGAAGCGAAATAAGAAGAATTGAATGGAAAACAGTAGTACTTTGCATTAATCTTTGAGGAACAGCAGAGCTCCACACCTTAATCTATGGAGTGTAGAAACTCTACCGTTGAAAATACATAAGTGAAAGGTCCAGGCATGGCCGAGATGGCCAGCCCCCCTAAAGCGTGATCAATAGTCTCCTAAGATGAATAATGAATTAAAACTGAGACCAAAGATGCCTAATACAATAGTAAAAGGTCCTATTTATAATAAACTAGTCACTAGGGTTTACATGAGTAAGTAATTGATGCATAAATCCACTTTCGGGGCCCACTTGGTGTGTGTTTGGGCTGAGCTTAAGTGTAGCACGTGCAGAGGCCATTTGTGGAGTTGAACGCCAGTTTCTGTGCCAGTTTGGGCGTTCAACTCTGGTTTTGGATCCTTTTCTGGCGCTGGACGCCAGATTTGGGCAGAAGGCTGGCGTTGAACGCCAGTTTACATCGTCTATTCTTGGCCAAAGTATGGACTATTATATATTTCTGGAAAGCCCTGGATGTCTACTTTCCAACGCAATTGAAAGCGCGCCATTTCGAGTTCTGTAGCTTCAGAAAATCCACTTTGAGTGCAGGGAGGTCAGAATCCAACAGCATCAGCAGTCCTTTTTCAACCTCTGAATCTGATTTCTGCTCAAGTCCCTCAATTTCAGCCAGAAAATACCTGAAATCACAGAAAAACACACAAACTCATAGTAAAGTCCAGATATGTGAATTTAACACAAAATCTATTAAAAGCATCCCTAAAAGTAACTAGATCCTACTAAAAACATACTAAAAACAATGTCAAAAAGCGTATAAATTATCCGCTCATCACTAATCCACGGACCGAGTCCATGAGATTAGAACCTTCGTGGTATAGACTAGAACCAATTGGCAGCATTCCTGAGATCCGGAACGTCTAAACCTTGTCTGTGGTATTCCGAGTAGGATCTGGGAAGGGATGACTGTGACGAGCTTCAAACTCGCGAATGTTGGGTGCAGTGACAGTGTGCAAAAGGATAGAGAGATCCTTTTCTGACACAAGTGAGAACCGATAGATGATTAGCCGTGCGGTAGCTGTACCCGGTATTTTTCATCCAAGACGAGAAATTTGATAGTTGATTAGCCGTGCAAAAACCGTACTTGGACCATTTTCACTGAGAGGATCATACAACTTGCCATGGAAGGGAGCACGCTTGATTGGAAGAAGACAATAGGAAAGCAGAGGTTCAAAAGCAACAAAGCATCTCCAAACGCTTATCTGAAATTCCTACCAATGAATTACATAAGTATCTTTATTTTATTTTATGTTTTATTTATCTTTTAATTATCAAAACCTCATAACCATTTGAATCCGCCTGATTAAGATTTACAGGATGACCATAGCTTGCGTCAAGCCGACAATCTCCATGGGATCGACCCTTACTCACGTAAGGTATTACTTGGAGGATCCAGTGCACTTGCTGGTTAGTTGAATCACAATTTCGTGCACCAATGTGCCATGTGTGTATTCCAATTATGCGCGCGGTTGGAACACACACAACGGCTGATTAAAACGGCCTCCACACAATCAAAAAGTAAGCATGAGTTCCTCAACTAAATGGCCTAAGATGCAAGCAATGAATGAGCATAAATTAAGGACAAACAAACTTAGGCAAACAACAAGAGTGAAATCAATGTAGGAATTATTGGATATTGAAGGTGTGCAAGTGAAAGCTCAAGATTAATAAAAATTAGCATAACACACAATAACCAATTCACTAATGAAAAGAACATTACTTATTCATCCTCAAGAATAATGAAATAATCACACGTATAAGGTGTTTGTTACAAAAAGTGACAAGTCTTGATAAGAACCAAGTCAAGTCAACTAAAAAAAAAATGCAAAGCATTAACAAGGAACAAATACCTTGTTATGTGATTATATTGACTTAATAACCATGATGAACAAGCAATTCCATTCAATTCACTAAATGCAATATGTACTTGTTAAAAAATGCACCAAATAAGAGACAAAAAGTCAATTTCTAAATCAATTTAGTGCTAGTAACTCAAGACAATGATCAAGTACATGATTGAAATTCCAATCCAAAACAACATTATAATCATTCAAAAGTGCTCAATTCTTGATTAGAATGCCAAACAAGGATATACTCTAACACATATGGTCGCGACAACACATGCATTAAACAAAAAGTTCATTCAGGTATTATGTCAAACACATGGGGTGCATTGCACATATTCAACAAATTCAAGCGAAAAATTTAAACATCAACAACCCATAAATCAAAAATTGAATATTTAATATTCAACAACAACTAATTAAGCAAAACATATGCTAGATTACTAAAGTTAAATAAATAGAATAGAAATTAAGCAAGCAACTAAACATAACAAAGAAGATTAAAACAAGAAAATTGAAAAGTTGAAGGATAGAAAAGAAAAAGATAGGTAACAGTGGCACTTGTGTTAGCCACTGCGAGGCTCATGGCGACAGAGCTTCGTCGGAAAAGAAAAGAAAGATAGAAGAAAAAGAAAGAAGAAAGAAGAAAGAAGAAGAAAGAATGAGAAAAGAGAAGAGAGAGAGAGACAGTGGTGGTGGTGGTTCCGACGTCGGCGGCGGCGGTGGTGATCGGACGGCGATGTGGTGGTCGCCGGCAGAAGGAATTGCTGGGGGCTGAGCTGAGAGGGCAATAAAGAAGAGGAAGTGAAGAAGAAAGGAAGAAGGGGGGTGAAAGGGCGCAACAGGGCACCCTTTCTCATTATTGCCCAGACCGTGACTCATGCGTACACATAGGGGGTGTCCGTACGCACACAAGCAAAAATTGGGGGCGTTCAGACGCACAAGACATGCGAGTGCTGCTGGTAGAGAGGGTCTCATGACGTGAGCGTGCGCACAGTGCTGTGCGCACGCACAGAGAATTTTTTTTGGAACAAGGCAAAATGACGATGTGTGTGTACGCACAGGGATTCGTGCGCTTGCACAGAATGAAAATATAGTTGGGTGCGTGTGCATAGAGGTGCGAGCGCTGCAAACAAAATGCGTGCAAACAGGTGTGCGTACGCACACCTCTCTACGCACGTACATATGGGGAAAAACAGGTGAAGTGTGCATACGCACAAGACTGTGCGCACGCACAGAACTCTATTTCTACAACATTTTTAAAGCCTCTAAGGCACCAACCATGATATCAATCAAGGGGTTTCAGCCCAAAACAGATCATTCATTAAAAACACATGATCAAACATAAAAGGCAACTAATTCAAGCCTAGAATGCAATCAAACTATGCTAATCAAAGAGACAAAATTCAATAAACAAAAGCTAAAAGAAAGAAGGATTGAAAGGATATTACCATGGTCGGGTGTCTCCCACCTAGCACTTTGGTTTTAAGTCCTCAAGTTGGACTTTTGGTTAGAACTCACATCAAGGAGGCTTGTGCTTCCATCCATCCTTAAGTTTCCAACCATGCTTGCTCTTTAAAAATCCTCCGGGATCCCAAACGAAGTACATTAAGCTCTCAAGCAACCTCAAGAAAGAAATTGGGATCCAAAATTGTTGGTTGTGGAGTTGTATGCCCGGATCCCACACTTTGGTTTCTCTATCATCCTCTTGTTGACTTTCACTTGTGCCCTTGGATGAACAACCTCTCCAAGCACCTTTTGAGCACCCAATGAGATATTGGAATCCTCCCAAGTGGTCCTTGCACCATTTATACCTTGAATTCCTTGGGTAACCAACACCCATTCCTTCACCATTTAACACCCCAAGAAGCACCTTAACTTGGTGGTCCGTTTCCAAAAGAGCATATTGGTATGGGCCTATGAAGCTCATCGAAGATATTGTTACCCGCTCAAATTGCCCTTGGGTTGGAGTCACTCTTGTAAACTCTTGCATGTATGCCTCCACTTCTTGGATGATAACCTCTTGCTCACCACTCTTTTCTAGCTCTTCCCTTTCTCTCTCAAACTCCAAGGGGAAAGCTTCCTCACGATCATTGAGGGGGTTGACAAAGGTGGACAAAAAATCATTGATGAGGCAATCCACTTGATCAAACTCCTTTAATTCTCCATTCACCCCTCCCGGTTCACTAGTTCTACATTCCTCCTCTTGTGATTCAAGCCTTAGCTCCTATTCCTTTCCTTGAGACTCCATGTTCTCTTCCTTTCTACACTCCTTACTTGATCCTCCACCTTCTTCAAGGGAGATGTCTTGAATGGTTGAGCGTCGTGAGGTCAAGCGGTTTACCACTTCAGCTATAATAGCAATGAACTCCTCTTGTTTCTTTCGAAACCCTTCTTGCTCTTGGAAGAATGCTTGAAGGTCTTGTTGTTCTTGGTGTAAGGGTTGGAGAACTTCACAATTTGATAGAAGAGAATGTTCAAAGTTTGGGAGAAAGGTTGTAAAGTTGGACGGTGCATTATGTGGGTGAGGGTATTAAGGTGGTGTGTAAGGATATGGTGGTTCATATGGTTGATGGTAAGGTGTATAAGTATCTTGATTCCATGGAAGTGGAGGGTGTGGTACTTGAAGGTTTGGTGATTGGGGGTCATGTAGGGGGTATCCTTCATATCTTTGGATTTGGTATTCACATAGGGGAGGGTTTGGCTCGTTGTAGTATGAGGGAGGTGTTTGCCATGAGTGTTGCTCATACGCAATTGGTTCCTCCCTAAATTGATTCTCCCATTCCATGAAGAAATCCCAATTTGAATTCATCATACCCTACAAAATTCTCACAACTAAACTCCAAGCAACAAGGGTGATAGCTCATAGATAAAGTAGAAAATAAAAACAAAAGACATTAACAAACAAGAAAAACAAACACCTACGTATAAAAAAATAACCAAACAACCAAAAAGTAAGATATTTACACTATCAACATATTTAGAACAACCAAAAGATAGCACTCAATTGCATCCTCGGCAACGGCGCCAAAAACTTGACGAAGAGGACTATTGTCGATCTAGAATTTCTCAAAATAAGATATGTTTGTTGCAAGTATAGCCTAGACCAACAAACAATCCTCTCAATCAAAATTTAGTATTTTCCAAATTCATATCATAACCGAGAGTCTTTGAACCTCGGGTCGTTCTCCCTAGGATGCAATTGGAAGTGTTGCTCTTTCAGTTGTAGAGGTAAAAAAGGGATTTTGTAATCAAAGAACTAAAGATTAAAGGAACTAAGAAATAAAAGAACTAAGGAATGATCAAAATTGGGAATTAATGCAATAAAAAGGGAAACAAAGTTAAAACTAGTGAAAATGCTATCAATGCAATAAAGAGCCTTGACTTGGGAATGAGAGTCCAAGAAATCCTATCATCGCCATAACCACAACTATGATAATTATGATGAGTCAATCTCGCCTAGTTAACCCTTAACATCAAGGAGTAAGTCAAGCAAGCATAATTGACCTTAATTCATAAGTCCTAGCTAACTTACCAAACTAGTTGATAAAAAGCTAGCGTCAATAGAAACAAGAATCAACTAACTACCTAAGAATTACCACTAAATGTCGGACGTTATGACTCTAGTATCCTAGGAACTCAAATCCAAAGCCAAGGTGTGAAAATCTACTCAAAATCCATAATTGGCATTTTCACAAACACCTTGTGTGCGTAAAAGTAAAACATAGAAAATTGCAAGGAAAAATGGAAAACTATAACCAACTATCAACAATATCAACAAGAGACAAGCAATCAAGCATAAAGAAAGCATAACATATGAAATTCATTAATCAAAACTTTAAGAAAATCAAAATTGTAAATATGAACAAAGTAACTTGCACCAGAGGAAAGTAAAAGTAAAGACAATGTAATTAAAGAAGAAATTGAGAGTACTTACAATTAAAGAAGCAAAATCCAAAATCTAAGCTTGCTATAAAATGCTACATGAAAACTACATGAACCCTAAGAGAGAATTCTCTACTCTACACTACTCCTACTCCTAATTAACTATGCTAGAAATGTAAAAATGAGGCCTCCTACTCTAATTCCCATTCAGCATTGGAGCTTCCAAAACTAGGCTAAAGGCCCTAAAATCGCACGGCACGTGTTTCATTAATGAAACCATGTGCAAGGTCCTGTGCGTACGCACACTTTGCTGAAAGTCCTCCTGTGTGTACGCACAGGTACTTGTGTGCATGCACACATACAAATTTCCTCTTGTGCGTACGCACGCTGGCTTATGCGCACGCACACTTGTCTGTGTGTGCTTTTCCTTGTTTTCTTCAACTGTTCTCCCTTGTACATGCTTTCTTCCACTTTTGGCTATCCATTCTTGCCTAATTGACCTAAAATCACTCAACAGTTATGTCATGGCATCAAATGGAATAAAAGTGGAATTAATTTGCTCAATTCAAGTATAAAATTGCATGTTTTCATATTTAGGTTCAATTTAGGGATCAAACACAAAAGTATGCTATTTTGGTGATTAAGTGTGAGTTTATGTGATGAAATCCATTCAAATCAAGCCAAAATATATCGTCAAATATGGACTCATCAGGCACCAAGTGTATCTAACCAAAATCCAATAATGTGATTTCCAAACTAAATCCTGCATCAAACCAAAAATCAAATCCAATCCTTCATGATTCGTGACCCCAGCCCCCATTCCTTATACGTACGTTAAAACCCCAACCTTGCTTCAACTACCGGGTCGATCCCACGAGGATTGATAGACTAAGCAACAATGATTGCGTGACTTACTTAGTTAGGCAAACAAAAAAGAGTGGTTGAGAGTTCAAAAATATTAACAGTAAATTCATGAAATCATAAAGTAAGCAATAAACAGATTGTGAACTATATATGAGAAAACAGTTAAGGTTTCAGAGATATTTATTTTCTGGATTAACTTTTCTTACCAACTACTTTAATCATGCAAGATTCAATTCATGGCAAACTATATGTGACTAAACCCTAATTTCTTAGACCTTTTTAGTCTCCTTTAACCTTTATTAACCGCCAATTCCTTGGTCACTGGTGCACGGAATTAACTCCGCAATATTCGCAAAGATAGACCGGCAAGTGCACTAGGTCGTCCAAATAATACCTCAGGTGAGTGAGAGTCGATCCCATGGAGATTGTTGGTTTGAACAAGCAATGGCTATCTTGTAGATCTTAGTCTGGCGGATCTAAAATATAGTTGTTGTGGAAAAATGCATAAAAGCATAATAAATAAAGTGTTACTGGATAGATGTAAAATCAATTGATAAGAGAACTGTCGAGGCTTCGGAGGTGCTTCCTCCTTCTGGATCAACTTTTCTCACTGTCTACTTCAACTTATGATGATTCATTCCATGGCAGACTGTAAGTGATTAACGCTAGGTCAGTGGTCATTAATCTTCTCTGCTTCAGATCAAATGCCAAGTCAATGGTCATCCAATTTGAATAGGGGTGAACCTCCTGCAGTCCATTCCCTTGGTGATCCTACTAAAAGCGCCATAGACAAGGTTGGATCTTCTGGATTAGAGAATGCTGCTCCATTGATTCTAGCCTATACCACAAAGGCTCTAATCACCTCGTACCTCGGCTGAACTGATGTCTCCAAGTCCCCAATGAAGTCATGGATTAGCCACCTAAGAGATATATAATCAAGCTTGTGGTTCAGTACTATCCCGTCAAGGACTTGCAAGAACCCATGTAGAAGAGGGATGACGGTTAAGTTACACTCCCGATTTATTAGGATGAAGAACGAAGATACATCTTAGAATGGAATCAAGCATAGATTGAAATAGAATAGTGATATTATTAATCCATAAGAATCAGCAGAGCTCCTAACCTTAACCTAGGAGGTTAGTGACTCATAGCTTATAGAAAGGTTTGAATGGGGAAAGATCTCTAACAAGGGTGATCTTTATTCTATATATACTAGTCTAGCAACTAAGGATTACAGAAATAGGATAAACTAGGTTGATAGTGCAAAAATCCACTTCTAGTTCCCACATGGTGAGTGTTTGGGCTGAGCTAAGGATTACTACATGAGCTAGTACCCTTCTTGAGCATTGGACGCCAGCTTTGGACTCCTTTTTGGGCATTGGGCACTGGCTGCTCCCTTTTGGGCGTCCAACGCCAGGAATGGGGTTGGGAGCTGGCGTTGAATACAAGTTTTGGGCCTTCATTTCCAGAGCAAAGTATAAACTACTATATATTGCTGGAAAGCCCTAGATGTTAGCTTTCCATAGCCATTAAGAGCGCGCCATTTGGGCTTCTGTAGCTCCAGAAATGCTCCTTCGAGTGCATGAAAGTCAGAGTCTGACAGCATCTGCAGTCCTTTCTCTGTCTCTGAATTAGACTTTTCCAAAGCTCTTCAATTTCAGCCAGAAAATACCTGAAATCATCATAAAACACACAAACTCAAACTAGAATCCAAAAATGTGAATTTTGCACTAAAATCTATGAAAATATAATAAAACTTAAACAAAACATAACAAAAACTATATGAGAATGATGCCAAAAAGCGTATAAAATATCCGCTCATCAGAACACTAAACTTAAACTATTGCTTGTTCGCAAGCAACTAAAAACAAAATAGGACTAAAAGAAGAGAAGGATACAATGATTCCCAAAGTTTTTGATGAAGCTCAGTTTCAATTAGATGAGTGGGACTAGTAGCTATTCACTTCTGAATAGTTTTGGCATCTTAGTTTCCTTTGAAGCTCAGAATAATTGGCATCCTTAGGAACTCATAATCTTGACCCACAGGTTCTTTTGGTGCTTTGCACCTTTTTGAGCCTAGTCGTGACCCTAACCATTTTGTTTTCCAGTATTACCACCGAATACATAAATGCCACAGGCACTTAACTGGATGAACCCAATTGGATTATAATTCATCTTTCCTATAATCCCCAGACAGTGGTACCCAGAGTTCTTAGGCGTACTCTTTTTTTTTCTTTTGCAATGGATCACGACTTTAACCGCTCAGTCTCAAGCTTTTCACTTGACACCTTCACGCCACAAGCATATAGTTAGGGATTTGAACTTTCAGGCCTTTTTATTGTGAAGCCCTCTTTACCATTGATGCTCAAAGCCGTGGACCCTAGCTCTCCTTTTCCTATCTTTTGAGCTTTATTGGATTTTTCTTTTGCCTTTTTTTTTCTTTTTCTTTCTGCTTTTTTATTTTGCTTTTTTTGCTATTTCTTTTGTTTCAAGAATCAGTGTTTTTTATTTTTTAGAGAGTCAATAATACTTTTCTAAATTTATTGTTCCTCAATAATTTGATCCGGAGAATACAACATCTCCTGAGCCCAATGAATCCCCCATTTCTGATCTTACCCATTCTCTTTACTTTCTGCCATTTACTTTTATGCTCATCTTCCCAAATCCCCATTCAAGATTTTGCAATTTACTTTCCGTCATTTACATTCTGCTCTTTATTTCCAGCATTTACATTTTCTGTTATTTACCTTCCCGCCATTTAATTTCCTGCAAATCTCAACTCAAATTCTGCTTAGCTCAACTAGAACATTCCTCTGATTAAAGTTGCTTGACCAATCAATCCCTATGGGATTCGACCTCACTCTATTGTGAGTTTTTACTTTACGACAATTCGGTATACTTGCCGAGGGAAATTTGTTGAGAGACAAGTTTCCGTGCATCTCCTATATCCCTGGCGTTGCCGATTTCTCTACTGCATGAGTAGTTGTTATTGTTTCCTTCTCTGCTACATGAAGTGTGTGGGCCTATATCCATGGCATAGTAGACTCCCTACTGCATGAGTGTGCAGGGCACTATATTTCTGGCGTAGCAGATTCGCTGCTGCATGAGTGTGCAGGGCACTATATCTCTGGCGTAGTAGAAAAGGCTACATTCGGAAGGATGTGTCGGGTTGGCATTTATGGACTGACAAGTGATATCACGAGCCAATAGGACAGGCATTTATCATATGCATCTCTTATATGCTTGTTTGCTTTGATTAATTGAGTTTGCCTAAATGTATAACATGCCTACTTGCTTCTTGAATTACTTGCTATATTTGAATATTAACTATGTATTACTTCCTTGTATTACTTGTGATTGTCTGGTGCTGAGGAGGTTAGGTAGGCGGTAGCGATGGGATCGCATGGAGGTTAGGTTGGCGAAGGCTGTGGGATATAGCGGTGTGATTAGTACTTTTTAGAAATCGTTTAAGATTAGAAAACCCTATTTATTATTTATGGTTTACGTTAATTATTATGTTTTAAGCTTGAATATTCTGTATCGATGTGAAGTTCTAGGATTGCCTTCAGCGTCCCAGAACCTTATATCTTACATTATTGGGCACTTTTACCATGCTGAGAACCTCCGGTTCTCATTCCGTACTTTGTTGTTGTTTTTTAGATGCAGGTTGTAATTCACCTCGGTGAAATTGCGGACATGGTGGCAGAGCGGAGTATAGTTCCTTCCTTGTTTACTTCTGTTTTATTTTGCTGTAGTACTTTCTCTCACCTTTCTATTTTAGACTTTATGGCCTTAGAGGCTTGATTTGAAAGATAAATTGTATAAGCTGTTTTAAACTTCAAAAACTCTTTGTATTTCAGTTTGACTAGTCGGCCTAAACTCTGCAGGCTGTGACTAGTTCTCTTTTTGGTATTTCATACTTATATATATATCTTATTAATTTGATTATTGCCTTGTGTATTTTGGAGCTATCTTCAAGGTTTATATGTATTATGTCTTGTCCTGTTCGTTCTTACGCATTTAGTTATCGTATGTGGATGCTTCACATTTTGTATTTCCATTTTATGCAACCTTGAGCTTTTATTCATCCATCGGGCTTCTAGTATTACTATTTCTTTCTATATATATAATATTATATGAGCCTTAGAACTGTCGTGACACTTCGTTATCTCTTGCTTTACGGCGTGAGGTAAGCCTTAGGGTAATGGGGTGTTACACGCATCTCTTAGCATCAGAGAGGTTTCTTCCAGTAGAGAGAGAACATTGCTCCAAAACATCAGCAAAAGGAATATTGATTTGCATCTTTTTAGAGCCTTTCAAGGATTGTGAGCAGTGCTCATCCTTGGTCTTTGATGCGAGCAAATTCATCGGTTAAGAATTCCTTCTCGATAAAGGAGAAATAACCTCGCTGCAAGTATAGTTCTCAAGAAACAAGTAATGCTCAATCAAAGTTTACAATTTCTAATCTAAAGCGAGAGTCTTTCAACCTCGGTTTGTTCTCCCTAGGAATACAAATGAAATGTTTCTCTTTCGGTTGTGAGGAAAGGGGTTTTGTAATCAAAGAACGAAAGATTAAAGAAACTAAGCAATAAAAGAACTAAGCAATGATCAAAATTGTAATTTATGCAAATAAAGAGAAGGTAAGGTCAAAACTAGTAAAAATGCAAGGAATGCAATAAAGATCCGTGACTTGGGAATGGGTATCCAAAGAATCCTATCATCGCCGTAACCACAACTATGGTAATTATGATGAGTCAATCTCGCCTAGTCAACCCCAACCATCGAGGAGTAAGTCAAGCAAGCATAATTGACCTTAATCCATAAGTCCTAACCAACTTACCAAACTAGTTGATAAAAGGTTAGCATCAATGGAAACAAGAATCAACTAACTACCCAAGAATTATCACTAAATGTCGGACATTATTGATACGCGGAAAACTCGTCTCGCAATAAATTTCCTTCGGCAAGCGTACCGAATTCGTCATCAAGTAAAAACTCACAATAGAGTGAGGTCGAATCCCACAGAGATTGATTGATCAAGCAACTTTAATTAAAGGAATGTTCTAGTTGAGCGAACCATAATTTGAGTTGAGAATTGCAGAAAATTAAATGGCGGGAAAGTAAATAGTGGAAACAGCAAATGCTAGGAATAAAGAGTTGAATGTAAATGGCGGAAAGTAAATTGTAGAATCTTAAATGGGAATGGGGCAATTGCTCATAAAAGTAAATCGCAGAAATTAAAGAGAATGGGTAAGATCAGAAATGGGGAATTCATTGGGCTCAGGAGATGTTGCATTCTCCGGATCAAGTTCATTTTCATCTCTTCCTTAATCAATGCATTCATTGATCTCCTTGGCAATCCTAAGTGATCGAATTACAATTCCTTGTAATTCAATCTCTCAAATCTTGATCAATAGCCAATTCCTTGGTCAATTGCTCAAGAGAAGAGATGAAGTATGGTCACTGATTATACCACATGCATTTCCCAAATCAAGTATTGGAAGGATTATAGTCACATATCCATCCAAACCCAATTTGGTCCAGCATGAGAAAGCATTTCTAGCATGATCCCTTCATTCCTCTTTCAAGGTTCAGAAGAGATCCAAGTGTGAATAGCTTCTTTTCCAAGATAATTACCCAATTGGATGAAGATCGAAAGCTTTCTAGTAAAATCAAAAGAAAAGATAGAAGAAAGAGAATGAAAACTAAAATTGATCCATCAAATTACAACAGAGCTCCCTAACCCAATGAAAGGGGTTTAGTTGTTCATAGCTCTGGAAAATGAAAACAAAGATGGAGAATTGGTGCACGAAAATTACTTCACACTATGTAATTCCGCACAACTAACCAGCAAGTGCACTGGGTCGTCCAAGTAATACCTTACGTGAGTAAGGGTCGATCCCACGGAGATTGTTGGCTTGAAGCAAGCTATGGTTATCTTGCAACTCTTAGTCAGGATATTAATTAGTGGCTATCAATTGACTTGCAAATGAACAAGAGAGCATGAATTAAAGGTTACTTGTTATGCAATAAATGAGAATATGTTGGAGTTTTGGAGATGCTTTCTCTTTTGAATCTCTGCTTTCTCTCTATCTTCTTCTTTACGCACGCATGTCCCTCCTATGGCAAGCTGTTTGTTGGAGGATCACCGTTGTCAATGGCTACCATCCTTCCTTTCAGTGAAAATGGTCCAGGTGCGCTGTCACCGCACGGCTAATCATCTGTAGGTTCTCGATCATACCGGAATAGGATTCGCTATCCTTTTGCGTCTGTCACTACGCCCAGCACTCGCGAGTTTGAAGCTCGTCACAGTCATCCAATCCCAGAATCCTACTAGGAATACCACAGACAAAGTTTAGACTTTTCGGATTCTCAAGGATGCTGCCAATGGATTCTAGCTTATACCACGGAGATTCCGATTAAGGAATCTAAGAGATACTCATTCAATCTAATTTAGAACGGAGGTGGTTGTCAGGCACACGTTCATAGGTTGAGAATGGTGATGAGTGTCACGGATCATCACATTCATCATAATAAGGCGCAAATGAATATCTTAGATAGGAACAAACATGATTGAATAGAAAACAGAAATACTAGCATTAACTCATCGAGGAACAACAGAGCTCCTCACCCCCAACAATGGAGTTTAGAGACTCATGCCGTCAAAAGGTACAAAGTTTAGATCTAAAATGTCATGAGATATAAAATAAATCTCTAAAAGTTGTTTAAATACTAAACTAGTAACCTAGGTTTACAGAAAATGAGTAAACTATAACAGATAGTGCAGAAATCAACTTCTGGGGCCCACTTGGTGTGTGCTGGGACTGAGACTAAAGCTTTCACGTGCCTGGGGCTGTTTTGGGCGTTCAACGCCAGCTTTGGATCATTTTCTGGCGTTGAACTCCAACTTGCAACTTGTTTCTGGCGCTGGACGCCAGAATTGGGCAGAGAACTGGCGTTGAACGCCAGTTTACGTCATCTATCCTTGAGAAAAGTATGGACTATTATATATTTCTGGAAAGCCCTAGATGTCTACTTTACAACGCAATTGGAAGCACGCCATTTGGAGTTCTGTAGCTCCAGAAAATCCATTTTGAATGCAGGGAGGTCAGAATCCAACAGCATCAGGAGTCCTTTTTCAGCCTGAATCAGATTTTTGCTCAGCTCCCTCAATTTCAGCCAGAAAATACCTGAAATTACAGAAAAACACACAAACTCATAGTAAAGTCCAGAAATATGAATTTTGCCTAGAAATTAATGAAAATAAACTAAAAACCAACTAAAACATACTAAAATCTATATGAAATTAACCCCAAAAAGCGTATAAAATATCCGCTCATCACAAAACCAAACTTGAACTGTTGCTTGTCCTCAAGCAACTAGACAAATAAAATAGAAGACTAATAGGTAGAGAAGCAATAATATCTCAGAGTTTTTGAGTGAAGCTCAGATTCTAATTAGATGAGCGGGACTAGTAGCTTTTTGCTTCTGGACAGTTTTGGCATCTCACTTTATCCATTGAAGCTCAGAGTGATTGGCATCTATAGGAACTTAGTATTCAGATAATGTTATTGATTCTCCTATTTCAGTATGATGATTCTTGAACACAGCTACTTTATGAGTCTTGGCCGTGGCCCTAAGCACTTTGTTTTCCAGTATTACCACCGGATACATAAATGCCACAGACACATAATTGGGTGAACCTTTTCAGATTGTGACTTAGCTTTGCTAAAGTTCCCAATTAGAGGTGTCTAGGGTTCTTAAGCACACTCTTCTTTTTGCTTTGGACCTTGACCTTAACCGCTCAGTCTCAAGTTTTCACTTGACACTTTCACGCCACAAGCACATGGCTAGGGACAGCTTGGTTTAGCCGCTTAGGCCAGGATTTTATTCCTTTAGGCCCTCCTATCCACTGATGCTCAAAGCCTTGGGATCCTTTTTATTACCCTTGCCTTTTGGTTTTAAGGGCTATTGGCTTTTTCTGCTTGCTTTCTCTTCTTTTTTTTTTTTTCTGCAAGCTTTGTTCTTTGCTGCTTTTTCTTGCTTCAAGAATCATTTTTATGATTTTTCAGATTATCAATAACATGTCTCATGTTCATCATTCTTTCAAGAGCCAACATATTTAACAGTCTTAAACAACAAATTCAAAAGACATATGCACTGTTCAAGCATTCATTCCGAAGACAGAAAGCATTGCCACCACATGTTACTAATTAGAATTTTTCTTATATAAAAAAAAACTCGAATTTTATTGCCTCTTATTCAAAAGATCTACTATTTTATTCATGTTTGCTGATGATGAGAAAAATAGACTATAACTTAGTTGGAGGTAAAATCAAAATAGACACTAATTACTACTATATGACTCCTAAGGTAAACTCTTATAACGACAACTATCACAGAGTTAAAGCAGAAATTGGAATTTAACAACCTTTGTTCTGGGAAGTGGATGTTCCTCGGATCTGTGGGGTGCTTGGTCCTTCAAGAGATAACTTCTGGCGCTTCAATTCCCTTAAGTCACGCCCTTGCTCTTCCTGTTCTTTAATCAAATAGCAAAGAATTTGACTGTGTTCCTTCTATTCCTTTATTATTTTGTTCCATAGCTTCTTGTATCTTGGTAACTGATGTTTCAAGATACTCCCAATATTCAGATTGAGGGATTTCTGGGAGAAATTCCTGTGTTTTCTTCTTGATGGGGTGATCCTGCGCTTGTTGTTTTTCCATTGATGCTTTGGTGATTGGTTTCTCAATTGAGATATACTCAGTTATTCCCATCCTTACCCCAGCGTCCTTGCAGAGCAGAGAAATCAAGCTTGGGTAAGCCAACCTGGCCTCTTTAGAATTTTTATTAGCAATTTTGTAGAATTCAGTTGAAATCAGTTGATGAACTTCCACTTCTTTTCCCATCATGATGCAATGGATCATCACTGCTCTTTTAACAGTGACTTCAGAACTGTTGCTGGTGGGCAGCAGAGAATGCCCAATGAAATCCAGCCATCCTCTGGCGACTGGTTTGAGATCTTCTCTTTTGAGTTGATTTGGGACACCCTTCGTGCTGGTGGTCCACCTGGCTCCAGGGATACATATATCCTCTAGGATCTTATCCAGGCCCTTGTCTGTTCTCATCATTCTCCTGTTGAAAGAGTCTGGATCATCCTTCAGCTGAGGTAGCTTTAAGATCTCCCTGATCTTGTCAGGGTTGGTATGAACAATCTTTCCTCTGACCACGGTCCGATATTCATAGAAAGCAGTTCCAGATAGTTTTTGCTTGTCTGTCTGCCACATGTTAGCATAGAACTCCTGGACCATATTCCTTCCCACTTTCGTCTCAGGATTAGCTAGGACCTCCCAATTCCTGATTCGAATTTGCTCTTGGATCTCCGGATATTCGTCTTCTTTCAGATCGAATCTAATTTCCGGGATCACTGATCTTAGACCCATTATTTTGTAATAATGGTCTGAATGTTCTTTAGATAAGAACTTCCCTTGATTCCAAAGTGGTTTTGGAACGCTCTCTTTCTTGCCTCTTGAAGTGGGTTGTTTTCCCTTAGGAGCCATGATCTTAGTGATCACGGATAAACACACCAAACTTAGAGGTTTGCTTGTCCTCAAGCAAAAGAAAAGAAAGGAGAAGGATAGAAGGAGAGCTAGGTGCAATTATTGATGGAGGGGGGAAAGGCCGAACCCATATTTAAAGGGAGGGGGTGGGTTCGAAAATTTAGAAAAGATATGATAAAAAAGATTGATTTGGAAAACATAAGATAGAAGATATGATAAGAGAGGATATAGTTTAAAATTGAAAAGATATGAAAAAAAATTTTTGAAAAAGATAAATCTAGATTTTGAAAAAGATAATGTGGAGATTTGAAAAAGATATTGATGAGTTGAAAAGATTTTTGGAAAATAGTTGAATTGGATTGAAAAAGAGGATTTGTGCTTATGGATTAAGATATATTTGATATTTTTAAGGTAGGATTTTTAGAAATTAAGGATTTTAGAAATCAGGGTTCTTAACATGTGTATGCAAGGATTCATGATTTGAAACATGGAAATTAAAATTAGAATGAAAAATATGAAGAAGAAACGAATTTACCTCCTCCCCATCATCCTGGCGTTTGAACGCTCAAACGCTGCCTGTTTTGGGCGTTCAACGCCCAAATGCTGCTCTCCTGGGCGTTCAACGCCCAGTTGCTGCCCTTTTCTGGCGTTGAACGCCAGATAGCTATCCTTACTGGCGTTCAGCGCCCAATGGATGCCTCTTTTGGGCGCTGAACGCCCAAAACAGGCTCTTACTGGCGTTTTCTTGCCAGTGAGCTCTTTTTCTCTGTTTTGTGTGCAGATTCCTTCTGTAATCCTGTGAACCTATGCAATTGATTCTTTACCTTGTTATCAATGAACTTTATATAAATAAATAAAAATAAAAATAGGGCAAAATGCTTAGAGGATTGATGCCCCATGGCTGGGTTGCCTCCTAGCAAACGCTTCTTTATTGTCTTTAGCTGGACCTTGCTGAGCTTTTAATCTAGCTTCAGCCTTGAGCACTCTTGCTCAACGTTGCCTTCAAGATAGTGCTTGATTCTCTGTCCATTGACAATGAACTTCTTATCAGAATCAATATCTTGAAGCTCCACATAACCATATGGTGATACACTTGTAATCACATATGGTTCCCTCCACCGGGATTTCAGTTTCCCGGGGAATAGCTTGAGTCTAGAGTTAAACAGCAGAACCTTCTATCCTGGTTCAAAGATTCTAGATGACAGTTTTCTATCATGCCACTTTTTCGATTTCTCTTTATAAAGCTTGGCATTTTCGAAAGTAGTGAATCTGAATTCTTCTAGCTCATTTAGCCGGAGCAATCTTTTTTCTTCTGCTAATTTGGCATCAAAGTTTAGGAATCTGGTTGCCCAGTAGGCTTTATGTTCTAGTTCCACGGGCAGGTGATATGCCTTACCATACACTAGTTGGTATGGAGAGGTCCCTATAGGGGTCTTGAATGCTGTTCTGTAAGCCTACAGAGCATCATCCAAGCTCCTTGCCCAATCCTTTCTACGGGTATTTACAGTCCGTTCTAGGATTCTTTTTAGCTCTCTGTTAGAGACTTCAGCTTGTCCATTAGTCTGTGGATGATATAGAGTCGCCACCTTGTGGCGAATCCCATACCGGACCATGGCAGAGTAAAGCTGTTTGTTGCAGAAGTGAGTGCCCCCATCACTGATTAGTACTCTAGGGACCCTAAACCTGCTGAAGATATATTTCTGGAGGAACTTCAACACTGTTTTAGTATCATTGGTGGGTGTGGCAATGGCCTCAACCCATTTTGATACATAGTCAACTGCCACCAAAATATAAGTGTTTGAGAATGATGGTGGGAAAGGTCCCATGAAGTCAATTCCCCATACGTCAAACAACTCAATCTCCAAGATTCCTTGTTGAGGCATGGCGTAAACATGAGGCAGATTACCAGCTCTTTGGCAACTGTCACAGTTACGTACAAACTCTCGGGAATCTTTATAGAGTGTGGGCCAATAGAAGCCACATTGGAGGACCTTGGTGCCTGTTCGCTCACCTCCGAAATGGCCTCCATATTGAGATCCATGGCAATGCCATAGGATCCTCTGCGCTTCTTCTCTAGGAACACACCTACGGATTATTCCGTCTGCACATCTCTTAAAGAGATAGGGTTCATCCCACAAGTAGTACTTTGCATCAGTGATTAATTTTTTCTTTTGTTGCTTGTTGTACTCCTTGGGTATGAACCTTGCAGCTTTATAGTTTGCAATATCGGTAAACCATGGTGTTTCCTGGATGGCAAATAAATGCTCATCCGGAAAAGTCTCAGAGATCTCAAGAGAGGGGAGGGACGTCCCTTCTACTGGCTCTATCCGGGACAGATGATCAGCCACTTGGTTCTCTGTCCCTTTTCTGTCTCTTATTTCTATATCAAACTCTTGCAGAAGCAACACCCATCTAATGAGCCTGGGTTTTGAATCCTGCTTTGTGAGTAGATATTTAAGAGCAGCATGGTCAGTATACACAATCACTTTTGATCCTACTAAGTATGATCTGAATTTGTCAATGGCATAAACCACTGCAAGTAATTCTTTTTCTGTGGTTGTGTAATTTTTCTGGGCATCATTTAAAACGCGACTAGCATAATAAATGACATGCAGAAGCTTGTCATGCCTCTGTCCAATACTGCACCAATGGCGTGATCACTGGCGTCACACATTAGCTCAAATGGTAATGTCCAGTCTGGTGCAGAAATAACTGGTGCTGTGACCAGCTTAGCTTTCAGCGTTTCAAACGCCTGCAGACACTCTGTGTCAAACACAAATGGCGTGTCAGCAGCTAGCAGATTGCTTAGAGGTTTTGCGATTTTTGAAAAATCCTTTATAAACCTCCTATAGAATCCTGCATGCCCCAGAAAGCTTCTGATTGCCTTAACATTGGCAGGTGGTGGTAATTTTTCAATTACCTCTATTTTTGCTTGATCCACCTCTATTCCCTTGTTTGAGATTTTATGCCCAAGGACAATCCCTTCAATCACCATGAAGTGACATTTTTCCCAGTTCAAGACTAGGTTGGTCTCTTAGCATCTCTTCAGGACAAGTTTCAGGTGATCAAGGCAGGAGCTGAATGAGTCTCCATATACTGAAAATTCATCCATGAAGACTTCCAGAAATTTTTCCACCATATCAGAGAAAATAGAGAGCATGCATCTCTGGAAGGTTGCAGGCGCATTACACAGCCCAAATGGCATCCTTCTATAAGCAAACACTCCAGATGGAATTGTGAATGCTATTTTTTCTTGATCCTGGGGATCTACTGCAATCTGATTATATCCTGAGTAGCCATCCAAAAAGCAGTAATAATCATAACCTGCCAGTCTTTCTAGCATCTGGTCTATGAATAGTAAAGGAAAATGATCCTTTCTGGTGGCTGTATTGAGCCTTCTGTAGTCAATACACATGCGCCACCCTGTAACTGTTCTTGTAGGAACCAGTTCATTTTTTTCATTATGAATCACTGTCATGCCTCCCTTTTTTGGGATGACCTGGACAGGGCTCACCCAAGGGCTATCAGAAATAGGATAAATAATCCCAGCCTCTAGTAATTTGGTGACCTCTTTCTGCACCACTTCCTTCATGGCTGGATTTAGCCGCCTCTGTGGTTGAACCACTGGTTTAGCATTATCCTCCAATAAGATTTTGTGCATGCATCTAGCTGGGCTTATGCCCTTAAGGTCACCTATGGACCACCCGAGAGCTGTCTTGTGTGTCCTTAGCACTTGAATAAGTGCTTCCTCTTCCTGTGGATTTAAAGTAGAGCTTATGATCACTGGAAAAGTGTCACCTTCTCCCAGAAATACATATTTCAGGGATGGTGGTAATGGTTTGAGCTCGGGTTTAGGAGGTCTTTCCTTTTCCAGAGGAAATTTCAGAGGCTCTTTCATCTCCTCTGAATCCTCCAAATCAGGCTGAACATCTTTAAAGATGTCTTCCAACTCTGATTCGAGACTCTCAGCCTTGTTGATCTCTTCTACCAAAGAGTCAATAAGATCAACTTTCATGCAGTCTTTTAATGTGTCTGGATGCTGCATGGCTTTGACAGCATTCAACTTAAACTCATCATCATTGACTCTCAGGGTTATTTCCCCTTGTTGGACATCAATGAGGGTTCGTCCAGTTGCTAGGAAGGGTCTTCCTAGAATGAGAGTAGCACTCTTGTGCTCCTCCATTTCCAGCACTACAAAGTCAGTGGGAAAGGCGAATGGCCCAACTCTGACGATCATGTCTTCAATCACGCCTGATGGGTATTTAATGGAGCCATCAGCAAGTTGGAGACATATCCGGGTTGGTTTAACTTCTTCAGTTAAACCAAGCTTTCTGATAGTTGATTCAGGCATTAGATTGATGCTTGCCCTAAGATCGCACAAAGCTGTCTTGGTGCAATTACCTTCTAATATGCATGGTATCAGAAAACTCCCAGGGTCTTTAAGCTTTTCAGGAAAGCTTTTTAGAATGACTGCACTGCATTCTTCAGTGAGGAGAACTCTTTCTGTTTCTCTCCAATCCTTTTTATGACTCAAGATCTCTTTCATGAACTTGGCATAAGAAGGTATTTGCTCAAGTGCCTCTGCAAATGGAATCTTTATTTCAAGAGTCCTGAGGTAATTTGCAAAGTGAGCAAATTGCTTATCCTGCTCCTCTTTCCGGAGTTTTTGAGGATAAGATATCTTGGCTTTATATTCCTCAACCTTAGTTGCTGTAGGTTTATTGCCTACAGAAGTGGTTGAAGAAGCCTTTTTAGAGGGGTTGTCATCAACACTTGTGTGTGTCTGATCCCTCATTGGCAATTGAGTGCCAGAGTTAGAAGCTGGAGTGACGTGAGACGCCAACTCCTTGTCTGTTCCTGCCGTATGAACGCCAGAACTGTGCCCATTTTGGGCGTTCAACGCCAGATCCTTGCTTGTTTCTGGCGTTGAACGCCAGTCCTTGCTTGTTACTGGCGTTGAACGCCAGTCTTGGGCATGGTCTGGGCGTTCAGCGCCAGCCTTCCACCAGATTGCTGGCGTTTTAACGCCAGAATTACTTTTCCCTGGGCTCTTACTGTCCTCAGGTGAATTTTGGGTGGTTTGCTCATTCCTTGGCTCTTTGCTGCCTTGAGGTGGGGTATTTAATATTTTCCCACTTCTTAATTGAACTGCTTGGCATTCTTCTGTTATTTGTCTTGACAGCTGCTGCTTTGTTTGCTTCAATTGTTCTTCCATATTTATATTAGCCATCCTTGTCTCTTGTATTTTATCCTTGAATTCGGCTAACTGCTTTGTTAGAAAGTCCAATTGCTGATTGAATTCAGCAGCTTGTTTTACAGGGCTGAGTTCAGCAGTTACTGTTTTAACCTTTTCTTTCATGGAAGGGTCACTGCTTAGGTACAGATGCTGATTCCTCGCAACTGTATCAATGAGATCTTGAGCCTCTTCAATTGTCTTTCTTATGTGGATAGATCCACCAGCTGAGTAATCTAGAGACATCTGAGCTCCTTCTGCAAGCCCATAATAGAAGATGTCTAACTGAACCCACTCTGAAAACATTTCAGAGGGGCATTTTCGTAGCATCTCTCTGTATCTCTCCCAGGCATCATAAAGAGATTCCTTATCTCCTTGTTTAAAGCCTTGGATGTCCAGCCTTAGCTGTGTCATCTGTTTTGGGGGAAAGTATTGATTCAGGAATTTTTCTGTCAGCTGTTTCCATGTCCTTATGCTGGCCTTAGGTTGGTTATTTAACCACCTCTTAGCTTGATCTTTTACAGCAAATGGAAACAGTAATAGTCTGTAGACATCCTGATCTATTTCCTTATCATGTACTGTGTCAGCAATTTGTAAAAATTGTGCCAGAAACTTTGTAGGTTCTTCTTGTGGAAGACCAGAATACTGGCAACTTTGCTGTACCATGATAATGAGCTGAGGATTCAACTCAAAGCTACTGACTCCAATGGAGGGTATGCAGATACTATTCCCATATGAAGCAGTAGAGGGGTTAGCATATGACCCCAGAGTCCTCCTGGACTGTTCATTTCCACTTAGATCCATAATGGAGAAAGGGAGATGATGTCAAATAAAAAAATTTATTTTTATTTATTTATTTATTTATTCAATTCGAAAATGAAATAAATTAAAATAAAATAAACAAAAATGGTTGAAAATTTTCGAAAAAAATGAGGAGAGAGAAAGTGGTTAGGAAGTTTTAAAAAGGATATGATGATTTTTTAAAAAGGTTTTAAATTTTAAAAATAAAAAATCTGAATTTTAAAGGTAAATTTCGAAAATTTGCTTTAAAATAGAGAGAAAAGATATTTTTGAATTTAAAAAGGAGAGAGAGAAACAATAAGATAGCACAAGATTTAAAATTTTCAGATCTAATGCTCCTTGTTTTTTTGAAAATTTTGGAGGGAAAATACCAAGGAGCACCAAACTTAAAAATTTTAAGATCAAGACACAAGGGAAACTCAAGAACACTTTGAAGACTCACAAGAACACAAGAACATGAAGAAAGAACACCAAACTTAAAATTTTTAGAAAACCAAACTAAAATTTTCGAAAACCAAAGGGAAATTAACAAGAAAACACCAAACTTAAAGTTTGGCACAAAATTTAATTGAGAAATTATTATTTTTGAAAAAATTTTTTAAAAAAGAGTATACCAAACTGCCACGGACTTAGACCAACGCTCTAGCCAATTGGTCAATAAATGTAACACTTGTTTTGAAGAAGTATAAAATTTTAACCAAGAACAATAATAAGAGACTCTAAACCAAAAAGAAAAATTTTCCTAATCTAAGCAACAAAATAAACCTTCAGTTGTTCAAACACGAACAATCCCCGGCAACGGCGCCAAAAACTTGGTGCACGAAAATTACTTCACACTATGTAATTCCGCACAACTAACCAGCAAGTGCACTGGGTCGTCCAAGTAATACCTTACGTGAGTAAGGATCGATCCCACAGAGATTGTTGGCTTGAAGCAAGCTATGGTTATCTTGCAACTCTTAGTCAGGATATTAATTAGTGGCTATCAATTGACTTGCAAATGAACAAGAGAGCATGAATTAAAGGTTACTTATTATGCAGTAAATGAGAATATGTTGGAGTTTTGGAGATGCTTTGCCTTTTGAATCTCTGCTTTCTCTCTATCTTCTTCTTCACGTACGCACGTCCCTCCTATGGCAAGCTGTGTGTTGGAGGATCACCGTTGTCAATGGCTATCATCCTTCCTTTCAGTGAAAATGGTCCAGGTGCGCTGTCACCGCACGGCTAATCATCTGTAGGTTCTCGATCATACCGGAATAGGATTCGCTATCCTTTTGCGTCTGTCACTACGCCCAGCACTCGCGAGTTTGAAGCTCGTCACAGTCATCCAATCCCAGAATGCTACTAGGAATACCACAGACAAGGTTTAGACTTTCCGGATTCTCAAGGATGCTGCCAATGGATTCTAGCTTATACTACGGAGATTCCGATTAAGGAATCTAAGAGATACTCATTCAATCTAATTTAGAATGGAGGTGGTTGTCAGGCACACGTTCATAGGTTGAGAATGGTGATGAGTGTCACGGATCATCACATTCATCATAATAAGGCGCAAATGAATATCTTAGATAGGAACAAATATGATTGCATAGAAAACAGAAATACTGGCATTAACTCATCGAGGAACAGCAGAGCTCCTCACCCCCAACAATGGAGTTTAGATACTCATGCCATCAAAAGGTACAAAGTTTAGATCTAAAATGTCATGAGATATAAAATAAATCTCTAAAAGTTGTTTAAATACTAAACTAGTAACCTAGGTTTACAGAAAATGAGTAAACTATAACAGATAGTGCAGAAATCCACTTCTGGGGCCCAATTGGTGTGTGCTGGGGCTGAGACTAAAGCTTTCACGTGCCTGGGGCTGTTTTGGGCGTTCAACGCCAGCTTTGGATCCTTTTCTGGTGTTGAACTCCAACTTGCAACTTGTTTCTGGCGCTGGACGCCAGAATTGGGCAGAGAACTGGCATTGAACGCCAGTTTACGTCATCTATCCTTGAGCAAAGTATGGACTATTATATATTGCTGGAAAGCCCTAGATGTCTACTTTCCAACGCAATTGGAAGCACGCCATTTGGAGTCTTGTAGCTCCAGAAAATCCATTTTGAGTGCAGGGAGGTTAGAATCCAACAGCATCAGCAGTCCTTTTTCAGCCTGAATCAGATTTTTGCTCAGCTCCCTCAATTTCAGCCAGAAAATACCTGAAATTACAGAAAAATACACAAACTCATAGTAAAATCCATAAATATGAATTTTGCCTAGAAATTAATGAAAATAAACTAAAAACCAACTAAAACATACTAAAATCTATATGAAATTAACCCCAAAAAGCGTATAAAATATCTGCTCATCAAGAATACATGATGAAAGTAAAACTAAAAGTCTATAGAAAGTAAATACAGAGAGTAGTTCTATGCCCAAAGGCTCCCTAGAGTTTCCAGCTCTCCTAACTAATTCAAAGCTACTCCTATATATACTACTCTTCTGATCTTCTAGTTGGCTCTTCAAGTCTTGGGTATGGGCCTTTGGATCCTGAGTTTGAAGCGGTTATCTTCTTCATTGGGCTTAGCTTTGCTTGCAGAGAGAAAGTGTGAAGTAGGCAGGGACTTTTAGCTCAGGACATTAGTGGTGTTAACGTTAAGTGAAAGTGTGGGTTCGAGAACGTTAGTGACAATCACCTTTTTCACTAACGTTGCTCACCCAAGTATGAACCACGTTAACTTCAACGTTAGTGGCACAAACGTACCACTAGCGTTGCCTCTTGGTCCTTCGCACACGTTATTGGTACTTACCTTTCCCAATAACGTTGATAAGTTTCCCCCTTCCCTACGTTAGAGTCCACGTTAACTTAGTTAACGTGGCTCTTAACGTAAGCTTGCCAATCCTTCGAGAACGTTAGTGACACTTACCTTTGTCACTAACGTTCCAATGTGCCCCTATTTCTTACGTTAGAGTCCACGTTAACTAGGTTAACGTGGCTTCTAACGTAGTGATGCTAGCCATTTCCAACGTTAGTGACAAAGGTGAGTGTCACTAACGTTGGCTCCTCATCTCTTTATCCACGTTAGCTTCCACGTTAACTAAGTTAATGTGGGAGTTAACGTTGCTCATGGTGGCTCTTGGTGGTTCACCCCAACGTTAGTGACAAAGGTAAGTGTCACTAACGTTGGCAACCAATTGCTCTCTCCACGTTAGCTTCCACGTTAACTAAGTTAACGTGGGAGTTAACGTGGCTTATGGAAGCTTGGCCAACGTTAGTGACAAAGGTGAATGTCACTAACGTTGGCTTCCCTTTTACTTCTTAACGTTAGAAGCCACGTTAACTAAGTTAACGTGGCAACTAACGTGGCCAATTATGAGCTTGGTCCAACGTTAGTGACAAAGGGGAGTGTCACTAACGTTGGCCTTATTGTCTTCTTCCACGTTAGAGTTTACGTTAACTTAGTTAACGTGACTCTTAACGTGGGCTTATGATGGCTTCGAGGGCGTTATTGGCGATTACCTTTCTCATTAACTTTACAAGTTAGCACCCATTCCACGTTAGAGGTCACATTAGTGGGACTAATGTGACTTCTAATGTGGTTCTTCTTTGCTTCTTTTGTCTTGAAATCAAGCAACAAAGTGCATCAAAGTTCTAGTCCAAGTCATGAGTCATGCATCATCCAATTTATCATATAATTCATGTAAAATCCTCATGAAATCATGTAAAGTGCACAATGTATGCTTGAATGAAGATGTAAGTGAATATCTACCCAAAACTAGCTTATTTTCTAAGAAAATGCATGAAACTACCCTAAAAACAGTAAAGAAAAGGTCAGTGAAACTGGCCAAAATGCCCTGGCATTACAACACCAAACTTAAAGCTTGCTTGTCCCTAAGCAAGTACTGGAACAAGAGAATGATGAATGGTATGCCAAGAGAAATGAGTCATTCTTGTGGAAGTCATGTTTCTGGTTTTATGGTGGTTTCATGCATAGCAACTTAGGTTTATTCCTTCACTGGCTTTCAGACCTTTATCATGTCCTAGAATACTCACTGTGGTTGCATCCCATGAGACTTTTATTCATTGATCCTTTTGTTGTCATTTCAGGGCTTATTTGTGTTCTTAGGCTAAGTGCTCAGTAAGGGGGCAACTCTTTAAAATAAGCTTTCAGCCAACACTCCCGAACCAGTTGGTTCAAGGTGCTAGGTGTTGAAGCACCCCTAAGGACTTACTTCCTCAAGTCTCTCCTCCATACATACACACCACAGGCACATGGTGTCCAGCACCTCTTTGGGCTACTAAATGTTCTGTAGCAAAGATTGCTCTTGATGGTGGACTTTCAGCTGAATTCCCGGGTTAGTTAACCCAAGTTACCAGGTGATAAAGCATCCCTGAGAGCTTAGTAATCCAAGCAGATCCTTGGTACAGGAACACCACAGACACATCCCTCAAGACTCAAACCCTTGGTGCCTAGCCTCTTTTCTTGCTATTTTTTTTATTCTTCAACTTTGATTGTTCTTTCCCTTTTTCTTATTAGGATCTTATTATTTAGCTAGTCTCATGGGTATGTTCAAAGCATAGTATTCATGACAGATAGTTGTCTTCCCACCTTGTGGTTGAACCAACTTAGCTAACTTATGACCACACCACAAACTCAGGAACTTACTCTATAGTATGAACTCCATTCTGGTCTTTTATAAAGCACTCATTCTCTTTTTATTTGATTTAAAAAGACAAGTGTACAAGTAAGCAAAGTAAGGATGCAGTGACATAAAGACTAGCAAGCATAGACCTATTCAACAAAAAGCTTAAAAGATAGAATTTAAAAGGGTTCCAACTAACGAGTAACTATTAATCAAAAGTGTATTCGGACTTCCAACTTTCAACATTCTAAGTTTATGGAATTAAGTAACAATACAACCTTCGGGTGATGGTTTCTAGTTGCCCTCTTTTTGTCATCATCCTAGTCTTTACTACCATTTCCTCATAAGATTCCTGCAAAGTTATTGGAAGTTGCTTGTTCCCAAAGCACTTGAGAAATAGTTAGCTTGCATGTATGCTTGTGACTTCTAAACTTAATTTGGTGTGTGAACACCAAACTTAGTTCTTTGCCCAGTACAAAACCTTGCATATATGCAGAGAACCTCATATCTTGTTATTAACAAAACAATTATTAACTAAAGTCTAACTACATCTAAGTGGTTTCCCTTGATTGGTTGGAGCTAGCAATGTGTTTTGGGAGTGGAGTGTGATTCTAACTAAGATCCTTTGGTGGAACACCAAACTTAGAATTACACTTTCACTTTTGGATTGTTTTGGTGTGTAATACCAAACTTAGCTCTTCGCAATATATAGGAAACAACTTGTGACCTTTATTGAAATAAAGATGAAAAGAAAACTACCTGAGGTTGGGTTGCCTTCCAACAGAGCGCTCTTTTATCGTCGCTAGCTCGACGATTCCTCAATTAATTGAGATGATACTTTACTCTGGAGTTTTCCCCCATGTTGCCCATATAATGTTTGAGTCTTTGTCCATTCACAGTGAACATCCTCTCTGAACCTTCATCCATGATTTCTATGTGCCCATATGGGGAGACCTTTGTGACAAGGAAGGGTCCTGACCACCTTGACTTGAGTTTGCCAGGGAATAGTCTCAATTTGGAGTTGTAAAGGAGTACTTGTTGCCCCTTTTCAAAACTCCTTGGTGCCAGATGCAGGTCATGTCTTCTCTTCGCCTTTTCTTTATAAATCTTGGCATTTTCATAGGCTTGAGATCTAAATTCCTCCATCACTTGCAGTTGCAGGATCCTCTTTGCACCAGCAGCAATGCTGTCAATATTTAGTATCTTGAGAGCCCAGAGAGCTTTGTGTTCCAGCTCCAGTGGTAAATGACAAGCTTTCCCATACACCAGTTGATATGGGGACATTCCAAGTGGAGTTTTGAATGCTGTTCTATATGCCCAAAGAGCATCATCTAGCTTCTTTGACCAATCCTTTCTTGATGCACCCACAGTCTTTTCCAGAATCCTCTTTAGCTCTTTGTTGGATATCTCCGTTTGCCCACTTGTTTGGGGATGGTAAGGCGTGGCCACCTTGTGTTTTACCCCATATCATAGGAGAAGAGCTTCTAGTGGTCTGTTACAAAAATGTCTCCCTCCATCACTGATGAGTGCTCGTGAGACTCCAAACTGGCTAAAGATATTCTTCCTGAGGAAGTTCATGACCACCTTGTTATCATTTGTTAGGGTTGCAATAGCCTCTACCCTCTTGGAAACGTAATCCACTGCTACCAAGATGTACTTGTTTGAATATGAGGTTGGGAATGGTCCCATGAAATCGATTCCCCACACATCAAACAGTTCCAATTCCAAGATGAAATTTTGTGGCATCTCATTTCTTTTGGGCAAGTTTCCGAATCTTTGGCATTCATTACAGCTCTTTATTAGTTCTTTGGCATCCTTGAAAAGGGTGGGCCAAAAGAATCCACTTTCTAACACCTTTGCTGTAGTTCTGTCCCCTCCAAAGTGGCCTCCATAGCATGAGCCGTGGCAATTTCATAGGACCTCTCGTCCTTCTTCTTCCGAAACACATCTTCTAAGGATTCCATCTGAACACTTCTTGAAGAGATATGGCTCATCCCAGACAAAGTATTTTGCATCATTCATGAGCTTCCTTTTTTGATGTTTATTGATCTCTGGAGGTAAGGCCCCAGTTGCCTTGAAGTTGGCAATGTCTGCGAACCATGATGTTTTGTGAACTGTCATCAGCTGCTCATTAGGGAAGAGCTCGTTCACACTTGTATCATGTGTTCCACTTTCCTCATGTGGGATTCTGGATAGGTGATCTGCTACCTTGTTCTCTACTCCTTTCTTGTCTCTGATTTCAATATTGAATTCCTGCAACAATAAGATCCATCTTATTAGTCTTGGTTTTGATTCTTGCTTGGCAAACAAGTATTTAAGTGCTGTATGATCTGTGAAAACAATCACTTTAGCACCGATGAGGTACGATCTAAACTTGTCAAATGCAAAAACTATTGCTAGCAACTCCTTTTCAATAGTGGTATAATTTCTTTGAGTATCATTGAGGACTTTGCTAGCATAGTATATCACATGGACTAAGTTATCTTTCCTCTGTCCTAACACTGCCCCAACTGCAAAATCAGATGCATCACATATCAATTCAAATGGTAAGTTCCAATCAGGTGGGGAAATAATAGGAGTAGAGGACAACCTTATTTTCAAATTTTCAAATGCTAGCATGCATGATTCATCGAAGATAAATGGTGTATCAGATACAAGGAGATTGCTTAAGGGCTTGGCTATCTTTGAAAAATTTTTAATAAATCTTCTGTAAAAGCCAGCATGCCCTAAAAAGCTCCTAATTGCCTTGACATCACTGGGTGGAGGCAGTTTTTCAATAAGTTCCAGTTTAGCCCTGTCCACTTCAATGCCTTGGTTAGAAACCTTAGGCCAAGGACTATTCCTCCTGTTGATGACATGTCACCATGTCATGTTTTTTCTATGCTTTTTCATTTGTTTTCAATAGGTTTTACGCACTTTCTTGAGTCATAAGCAAGCCAATTGGGTAGATGGGGCACGAAATTGTGATCACATTAATGTAGTACTCTTTGTTATTGTATGGAATCATTATTATGGCTCTTTACTATGTGTGGACACAACTCCGATACAACTAACCAGCAAGTGCACTGGGTCGTCCAAGTAATACCTTACGTAAGTAAGGGTCGAATCCCACGGAGATTGTTGGTATGAAGCAAGCTATGGTCACCTTGCAAATCTCAGTCAGGCGGATTTAAACATGATATTTTATTAGATTCAAATAAACAATAAAAGGGATATAGATACTTATGTAAATCATTGGTAGGAATTTCAGATAAGCGAATGGAGATGCTTTTCGTTCCTCTGAACCTCTGCTTTCCTGCTATCTTCATCCAATCAGTCTTACTCCTTTCCATGGCTGGCTTTATGTGATACATCACCACTGTCAACGGCTACTTTCGGTCATCTCACGGGAAAATGATCCAATGCCCTGTCACGGCACGGCTAATCGTCTGGAGGCATCACCCTTGCCAATGGCTTCATCTTATCCTCTCAGTGAATAATATGCTCACGCACCCTGTCACGGCACGGCTATTCATCTGTCGGTTCTCGATCATGCCGGAATAGGATTTACTATCCTTTTGCGTCTGTCACTAACGCCCTGCAATCGCGAGTTCGGAGCTCGTCACAGTCATTCAATCATTGAATCCTACTCGGAATACCATGGACAAGGTTTAGACTTTCCGGATTCTCTTGAATGCCGCCATCATTCTAGCTTACGCCACGAAGATTCTGGTTAGGAGATCTAAGAGATACTCATTCTAGCTTAATTCATGTAGAACTGAAGTGTTTGTCAGGCACGCGTTCATAGGGGAGAAGGATGATGAGCGTCACACATAATCATCACCTTCATCATGTTCTTGAGTGCGAATGGATATCTTAGAAGAGAAATAAGAGGAATTGAATAGAAAACAGTAGTACTTTGCATTAATCTTTGAGGAACAGCAGAGCTCCACACCTTAATCTATGGAGTGTAGAAACTCTACCGTTGAAAATACATAAGTGAAAGGTCTAGGCATGGCCGAGATGGCCAGCCCCCTAAACGAGATCACAGGATCAAAATACGATCCAGGATGCCTCATACAATAGTAAGAGGTCCTATTTATAATAAACTAGTCACTAGGGTTTACATGAATAAGTAATTGATGCATAAATCCACTTCTGGGGCCCACTTGGTGTGTGCTTGGGCTTGGGCTTGAGTGTTACACATGCAGAGGCCATTTGTGGAGTTGAACGCCAAGTTCTGTGCCAGTTTGGGCGTTCAACTCTGGTTTTGGATCCTTTTCTGGCGCTGGACGCCAGATTTGGGCAGAAGGCTGGCGTTGAACGCCAGTTTACGTCATCAATTCTTGGCCAAAGTATAAACTATTATATATTTCTGGAAAGCCCTGGATGTCTACTTTCCAACGCAATTGGAAGCGCGCCATTTCGAGTTCTGTAGCTCCAGAAAATCCACTTTGAGTGCAGGGAGGTCAGAATCCAACAGCATCAGCAGTCCTTTTTCAACCTCTGAATCTGATTTCTGCTCAAGTCCCTCAATTTCAGCCAGAAAATACCTGAAATCACAGAAAAACACACAAACTCATAGTAAAGTCCAGAAATGTGAATTTAACATAAAAACTAAGGAAAACATCCCTAAAAGTAACCAGATCCTACTAAAAACATACTAAAAACAATGTCAAAAAGCGTATAAATTATCCGCTCATCACAACACCAAACTTAAATTGTTGCTTGTCCCCAAGCAACTGAAAATCAAATAGGATAAAAAGAAGAGAATATACTATAAATTCCAAACTATCAATGAAACATAGTTTCAATCATATGAGCGGGACTTATAGCTTTTTGCCTCTTGAATAGTTTTGGCATCTCACTTTATCCATTGAGGTTCAGAATGATTGGCATCTATAGGAACTCAGAGTTCAGATAGTGTTATTGACTCTCCTAGTTCAGTATGATGATTCTTGAACACAGCTTCTTTATGAGTCTTGGCCGTGGCCCTAAGCACTTTGTTTTCCAGTATTACCACCGGATACATAAATGCCACAGACACATAATTGGGTGAACCTTTTCAGATTGTGACTCAGCTTAGCTAAAGTCCCCAATTAGAGGTGTCCAGGGTTCTTAAGCACACTCTTCTTTTGCTTTGGACCTTGACTTTAACCGTTTAGTCTCAAGTTTTCACTTGACACCTACACGCCACAAGCACATGGTTAGGGACAGCTTGGTTTAGCCGCTTAGACCAGGATTTTATTCCTTTAGGCCCTCCTATCCACTGATGCTCAAAGCCTTGGGATCCTTTTTAATTGCCCTTGCCTTTTGGTTTTAAGGGTTATTGGCTTTTTCTACTTGCTTTTTCTTTCTATATATTTTTTTCGCCTATTTTTTTTCTTTTTTTTTTTCTGCAAGCTTTGTTCTTTGCTGCTTTTTCTTGCTTCAAGAATCATTTTTATGAATTTTCAGATCATCAAATAACATGTCTCCTAGTCATGATTCTTTCAAGAGCCAACATATTTAACATTCTTAAACAACAACTTCAAAAGACATATGCACTGTTCAAGCATACATTCAGAAAACAAGAAGCATTGTCACCACATCAATATAATTAAACTAAGTTCAAGGATAAATTCGAAACTCATGTACTTCTTGTTCTTTTGAATTAAAACATTTTTCTTTTAAGAGAGGTGATGGATTCATAGGACATTCATATCTTTAAGACAAAGTTACTAACTACTAATGATCATGTACTGAAGGCACAAACATAGATAAGCACATAACATGGAAAACGAAAAACAGAGAAAGCAAGAACAAGGAATGAGTCCACCTTAGTGATGTCCTTGAGCTCTTCTATGTCTCTTCCTTGCCTTGGCTGCTCCTCCTTCATTGCTTTTAGATCTTCTCTGATTTCATGAAGGATGATGGAGTGCTCTTGATGTTCCACCCTTAGTTGCTTCCAATAATTGTGTGGAAGAAAATGTATCCCCTGAGGTATCTCAGGGATCTCTTGATTTGTAGTCAAATGTTCTACCACTGAGCTATAGACCCTTGATGGAAGCTTTTGTTTTACCACACCAAACTTAGAATGTTGCTCGCCCTCGAGCAAAAGAAGAAGGAATAGATGAAGAAGAAGATGTGGAAATAAAAACTAGGATTATGAGGAGGTAAAGTGGGGATCCTGTGGGGTCCACAGATCCTGAGGTGTCAAGGCATTTACATCCCTGCACCAATTTAGGCATGCAAAATACCCTTGCACACAACTCTGGGCGTTCAGCGCCAGGTTGGTGCCCATTTTGGGCGTTCAACGCCCCTTTGCTGCCATTTCTGGCGTTGAACGCCAGAACCATGCTTGTTCTGGGCGTTCAGCGCCAGGATGCTCCCATTCTGGGCGTTCAGCGCCAGAACTATGCTCTGTTCTGGCGTTTGAATGCCAGACAGATGCTCCTCCAGGGTGTGATTTTTCTTCTGCTGTTTTTGATTCCGTTTTCAATTTTTATATTTATTTTGTGACTCCACATGATCATGAACCTAAGAAAACATGAAAAACAATAAAAATAAGAATTAGATAAACATTGGGTTGCCTCCCAACAAGCGCTTCTTTAATGTCAATAGCTTGACAGTGGGCTCTCATGGAGCCTCACAGATGTGCAGAGCTTTGTTGAGACTCTCCAACACCAAACTTAGAGTTTGGATATGGGAGTTCAACACCAAACTTAGAGTTTGGTTGTGGCCTCCCAACACCAAACTTAGAGTTTGACTGTGGGGGCTCTGGTTGACTCTGCTTGGAGAGAAGCTTTTCCTGCTTCCTCTCTATGGTTGCAGAGGAAGATCCTTGAGTTTTGAATACAAGGGAGTTCTCATTCCATTGAAGGACTATTTCACCTCTGTCAACATCAATCATAGCTCTTGCTGTGGCCAAGAAAGGTCTTCCTAGGATGATGGATTCATCCTCTTCCTTTCCAGTATCCAGGACTATGAAATCAACAGGGATGTAAAGGCCCTCAACTTTTACCAATACATCTTCTACGTGTCCATAAGCCTGTCTTCTTGAGCTGTCTGCCATCTCTAGTGAGATTTTAGCAGCTTGCACCCCATAGATTCCCAGTTTCTCTATTACAGAGAGGGGCATGAGGTTTATTCCTGAACCAAGGTCACACAGAGCCTTAAAGATCATGGTGCCTATGGTACATGGTATTATGAACTTTCCAGGATCCTGTCTCTTCTGAGACAATGTCAGTTGATCCAGATCACTTAGTTCATTGATGAACAAGGGAGGTTCAACTTCCCAAGCATCAATGCCAAATAATTTGGCATTCAGCTTCATGATTGCACCAAGAAACTTGGCAGTTTGCTCTTCAGTGACATCCTCATTCTCTTCAGAAGAGGAATACTCATCGGAGCTCATGAAGGGCATAAGGAGGTTCAATGGAATCTCTATGGTCTCTAGATGAGCCTCAGAGTCCTTTGGTTCCTCAGAGGGAAGCTCCTTATTGACCACTGGACGTCCCAGGAGGTCTTCCTCCTTGGGATTCACGTCCTCTCCTCTCCTCACAGGTTCGGCCATGGCGCTTATGTCAATGGCCTTGCACTCTCCTTTTGGGTTCTCTTCTGTATTGCTTGGGAGAGTACTAGGAGGGATTTCAGTGATCCTTTTACTCAGCTGGCCCACTTGTGCTTCCAGATTTCTAATGGAAGACCTTGTTTCATTCATGAAACTTACAGTGGCCTTAGATAGATCAGAGACTAGATTTGCTAAATTAGAAGCATTTTGTTCAGAGTTCTCTGTCTGTTGCTGAGTTGATGATGGAAAAGGCTTGCTATTGCTAAACCTGTTTCTTCCACCATTGTTAAAGCCTTGTTGGGGCTTTTGATCCTTCCATGAGAAATTTGGATGATTTCTCCATGTTGAGTTATAGGTGTTTCCATAAGGTTCACCTAAGTAATTTACCTCTGCTATTGCAGGGTTCTCAGGATCATAGGCTTCCTCTTCAGAAGATGCCTCTTGAGTACTGTTGGATGCAGCTTGCATTCCATGCAGACTCTGAGAAATCATATTGACTTGCTGAGTCAATATTTTGTTTTGAGCCAATATGGCATTCAGAGTATCAACCTCAAGAACTCCCTTCTTCATAGGCGTCCCATTATTCACAGGATTCCTTTCAGAAGTGTACATGAACTGGTTATTAGCAACCATGTCAATGAGTTCTTGAGCTTCTGCAGGCATTTTCTTTAGGTGAATGGATCCACCTGCAGAAGTGTCCAGTGACATCTTTGATAGCTCAGACAGACCATCATAGAATATATCCAGGATGGTCCATTCTGAAAGCATGTCAGAAGGACACTTTTTGGTCAACTGTTTGTATCTTTCCCAAGCTTCATAGAGAGATTCACCTTCTTTCTGTCTGAAGGTTTGAACATCAGCTCTAAGCTTGCTCAGCTTTTGAGGAGGAAAGTACTTGGCTAAGAAAGTCGTGACCAGCTTATCCCAAGAGTTCAGGCTGTCTTTAGGTTGAGAATCCAACCATAATCTAGCTCTGTCTCTTACAGCAAAAGGGAAAAGCATGAGCCTGTAGACTTCAGGATCTATTCCATTAGTCTTAACAGTATCACATATCTGCAAGAATTCAGTTAAGAACTGAAAAGGATCTTCAGATGGAAGTCCATGAAACTTGCAGTTCTGCTGCATTAGAGAAACTAATTGAGGTTTAAGCTCAAAATTGTTTGCTCCAATGGCAGGAATGGAGATGCTTCTTCCATGTAAATTGGAATTAGGTGCAGTAAAGTCACCAAGCATTCTCCTTGCATTGTTGTTGGGTTCGGCTGCCATCTCCTTTACTTGTTCGAAATTTTCAATCAAGTTGTCTCTGGATTGTTGTAATTTAGCTTCTCTTAATTTTCTCTTCAGAGTCCTTTCAGGTTCTGGATCAGCTTCAACAAGAATGCCTTTTTCTCTGTCCCTGCTCATAAGAAAGAGGAGAATAAAAGAAAAGAAGAGGAATCATCTATGTCACAGTAAAGAGGATCCTTATTGTTAGTAGAAGAAAAGAAGAAGAAATTCGAACACAGATAGAGTAGGGGGTTCGAATTTGGTGATGATGTGAGGAAGTAATGTTAGTTAATGAATGAATAAATAGAATAGGATGAGAGAGAGGGGGGGAATTTTCGAAAATTATTTTTGAAAAGGAGTTAGTGATTTTTGAAAATTGGTTTTTGAAAGTTGTTAGTATTTTTTTTTTTCGAAATTTTTGAAATTAAAAATTAAAAAATAAAAATAATTAGTTAATTAAAAAGAAATTTTTGAAAAAGGGGAAGATATTTTCGAAAATTAGAGAGAGAGAGTTAGTTAGGTGGTTTTGAAAAAGTTAAGAAACAAACAAAGAGTTAGTTAGTTAGTTGAAACAAATTTTGAAAAGATAAGAAGTTAGGAAGTTAGAAAAGATATTTTGAAAATATATTTTTGAAAAAGATAAGATAAGAAGATATTTTTGAAAAGATATGATAAAATTAGTTTTGAAAAAGATTTGATTTTTAAAATCACAATTAATGACTTGATTCATAAGAAATCACAAGATATGATTCTAGAACTCAAAGTTTGAATCTTTCTTAACAAGCAAGTAACAAACTTCAAATTTTTGAATCAAAACATTAATTGATTAGTTATTTTCGAAAATTTAGTATAAGAAAAAGATTTTTGGAAAATATTTTTGGAATTTTCGAAAATAACTAATAATTTTGAAAAAGATTTGATTTTTGAAAAAGATTTTGAAAAAGATAAGATTTTCAAATTTGAAAATTCGATTTGACTCATAAGAAACAACTTGATTTTAAAAATTTTTGAAAAAGTCAATCCAAATTTTCGAATTTGATGAGAGAAAAAGGGAAAGATATATTTTTTTTTATTTTTGAAATTTTTTTATGAAAAACATGAAAATTATGCAATGCATGAAATTTTTAGATCAAAACAATGAATGCATGCATGAATGATATGAATGTCAAGATGAACACCAAGAACACTTTGAATGTCATGATGAACATCAAGAACATAATTTTGAAAAATTTTTAATGCAAAGAAAACATGCAAGACACCAAACTTAGAATTCTTTAATGCTTACGCACTAAGAATTCAAGAATGCGTATGAAAAACATGATAAGACACAAAACAAAAAATCATCAAGATCAAACAAGAAGACTTACCAAGAACAACTTGAAGATCATGAAGAACACCATGAATGCATGAGATTTTCGAAAAAATGCAAGATGCATATGCAATTGACACCAAACTTATGATATGACTCAAGACTCAAACAAGAAACAGAAAATATTTTTGATTTTTATGATTTTCTAATTTTTTTGAATTTTTATTTTATATTTTTCGAAAAATTATTTTGAAAAAGAAAAATAAGGATTCCAAAATTTTTAATATGAATTCCAGGAATCTTATGCTCTAAAGCTCCAATCAAAGGGTCAGGCATGGCTTAATAGCCAGCCAAGCTTTAGCATGTAACTCAGACATGACACGCCTGACATACCCTATCCAGAAGGATTGGGGAATGACTCCACTGAGGTGATTAGCCAATCCCAAAGCAGTTTGGGTATGGCTTTACAGCCAGATAGGCTTCAACATACTTCATGAAACACTAGAATTCATTCTTAAAAATTTTGAAGCCATAGAATAATTTATTTTTGAAAAGATTTTTTTTTTAGTAAATTTTTTTTTTCGAAAACAAAGGAAAATATTTTTGAAAGATTTTTGAAAACAAAACAAAAAGAAAATTACCTAATCTGAGCAACAGGATGAACCGTCAGTTGTCCATACTCAAACAATCCCCGGCAACGGCGCCAAAAACTTGGTGCACGAAATTGTGATCACATTAATGTAGTACTCTTTGTTATTGTATGGAATCATTATTATGGCTCTTTACTATGTGTGGACACAACTCCGATACAACTAACCAGCAAGTGCACTGGGTCGTCCAAGTAATACCTTACGTGAGTAAGGGTCGAATCCCACGGAGATTGTTGGTATGAAGCAAGCTATGGTCACCTTGCAAATCTCAGTCAGGCGGATTTAAACATGATATTTTATTAGATTCAAATAAACAATAAAAGGGATAGAGATACTTATGTAAATCATTGGTAGGAATTTCAGATAAGCGAATGGAGATGCTTTTCGTTCCTCTGAACCTCTGCTTTCCTGCTATCTTCATCCAATCAGTCTTACTCCTTTCCATGGCTGGCTTTATGTGATACATCACCACTGTCAACGGCTACTTTCGGTCATCTCACGGGAAAATGATCCAATGCCCTGTCACGGCACGGCTAATCGTCTGGAGGCATCACCCTTGCCAATGGCTTCATCTTATCCTCTCAGTGAATAATATGCTCACGCACCCTGTCACGGCACGGCTATTCATCTGTCGGTTCTCGATCATGCCGGAATAGGATTTACTATCCTTTTGCGTCTGTCACTAACGCCCTGCAATCGCGAGTTCGGAGCTCGTCACAGTCATTCAATCATTGAATCCTACTCGGAATACCACAGACAAGGTTTAGACTTTCCGGATTCTCTTGAATGCCGCCATCATTCTAGCTTACGCCACGAAGATTCTGGTTAGGAGATCTAAGAGATACTCATTCTAGCTTAATTCATGTAGAACTGAAGTGTTTGTCAGGCACGCGTTCATAGGGGAGAAGGATGATGAGCGTCACACATAATCATCACCTTCATCATGTTCTTGAGTGCGAATGGATATCTTAGAAGAGAAATAAGAGGAATTGAATAGAAAACAGTAGTACTTTGCATTAATCTTTGAGGAACAGCAGAGCTCCACACCTTAATCTATGGAGTGTAGAAACTCTACCGTTGAAAATATATAAGTGAAAGGTCTAGGCATGGCCGAGATGGCCAGTCCCCTAAACGAGATCACAGGATCAAAATACGATCCAGGATGCCTCATACAATAGTAAGAGGTCCTATTTATAATAAACTAGTCACTAGGGTTTACATGAATAAGTAATTGGTGCATAAATCCACTTCTGGGGCCCACTTGGTGTGTGCATGGGCTTGGGCTTGAGTGTTACACGTGCAGAGGCCATTTGTGGAGTTGAACGCCAAGTTCTGTGCCAGTTTGGGCGTTCAACTCTGGTTTTGGATCCTTTTCTGGCGCTGGACGCCAGATTTGGGCAGAAGGCTGGCGTTGAACGCCAGTTTACGTCGTCAATTCTTGGCCAAAGTATGAACTATTATATATTGCTGGAAAGCCCTGGATGTCTACTTTCCAACGCAATTGAAAGCGCGCCATTTCGAGTTCTGTAGCTCCAGAAAATCCACTTTGAGTGCAGGGAGGTCAGAATCCAACAGCATCAGCAGTCCTTTTTCAACCTCTGAATCTGATTTCTGCTCAAGTCCCTCAATTTCAGCCAGAAAATACCTGAAATCACAGAAAAACACACAAACTCATAGTAAAGTCCAGAAATGTGAATTTAACATAAAAACTAAGAAAAACATCCCTAAAAGTAACCAGATCCTACTAAAAACATACTAAAAACAATGTCAAAAAGCGTATAAATTATCCGCTCATCAGTAGATTTTCATGTTTCCTTTGATTTAATCAACCATGTATGAATTAATGCAATTTCATGAGGTTTTATGCTATAATTGTCACATATTATGAAAGAATGAATATCTCATGATTTTGAGCATAGCTTTGATGTGTTTGGTTGATTAATGATAGGTGAAGAAGGCTTGGAGAAAGGTTGAAGCAAGAAGGAATGGCTAGGAGGAAGAGAGGACAAAAAGTTTGAGCAAAAGTTTGCCTCAAACTTTAGCTTAAACTTTTGGATTAATTGAAAACGAACCAGGGAGCAAAAAGCTGGAGCAAAAGTTTGCCTCAAACTTTTGGGCAAACTTTTGGCATCACAAATCAACACCCTGGAGAGAAAAAGTTTGCGCCAACGTTTGTCTCAAACTTTTTGGCAAACGTTGGCGCCACACCAACACACCCAGGGGAGAAAAAGCTTGCGCCAACGTTTGGCTCAAGCTTTTTGGCAAACGTTGGCGCCATAAGGCATACAAGGGGTATACTTCCAACAAGAATAACTTGAGCTACAGAGCTCCAAATGAGGTGATTCAAAAAGCAATGGAAAGTAGGAATCAAGAGCTTTCTAGGCATATATGGCACTGCATGGTGGACACTAAAATTGAGGAAGAAAACTGCCCCGCAATGAGCATAAACGAACATGGTGGCAACCTGCAGTGAGGCCAACTGACCTCTGCATCTTCGACGGAGTATAACTCGAGCTGTAGAGCTCCAAATGCTGTGCTCCCAACGGCATTGAAAAGTAGACATTCAGGGCTTTCCAACAATATATAATAGTATGGGGTGGACAATATGTTTAAGCCTCCAGAACTGGCGTTTTCGACCACATTTGAGGCAAACTTTACCTCAAACGCTGCACACCAAGGCCAGCGACCTTGTCCTCTTCAAATGAGCATAACTTGAGTTGTAGATGTCCAATTAAGGTGATTCCAATTGGGTTAGAAAGCTGACATTCAGAGCTTTCCAACCATATATAATAGTCTATAGTGCACATAAAATTGGCAACTTTAACAAGAGGACAAAGTAGCGCCACATATATGTACTAGGGGGGCCAACGTTGGAGCAAAAGTTTGACCCCAAACTTTTGCCCCAACGTTGGTATCAGCAAGAATGGGGCAGCTGATGTGAAAAGTTGGAGTAAAAGTTTGCCTCAAACTTTTACTCAAACTTTTACTCAAGCTTTTAAGATTCACAACCCGGTTCACATTGGTTCTCTCTCCAACTCCAAGAGCAATCAACCAAGGCCTCTATCAACCCAATTCCATCAAGAGCAAGGGCCCAATTGTCATCACTCAAAGGCACAAGAGATAGATAAAATAGGAATTTCATTTAATTGTAATTTGTTTTTAATTTCATTTTCATTTTCATTTTCATTTTGTAAAGCCTATATAAGGCATCATTTTCATATTTGTTAAAAAAGCGAGCTCCACTAGGGAGCATTAGGAATACAGAACTCTCTCTCTTAGTTTTCATTTTTGTTTTGAATCTTGGGTTGAGAATTGAAGAAATTCTGTTTCAATCTCACCTTGAGAATTCTCTCTGTTTACTTGTCTGCATAATTTCAGTGAATTGTGATTTGAATCAAAACTCTCTTTACTGCTTTCTTCTCTATTTTCTTCTGTAATTATTCTCTGTTGGATCAAGGAAGGAATTGAGATCTAGACTTGGTCTCTAGTCTCATCCAACCCCTGAGATCTTCAACCTCTCATTTAGATTTTGCAATTGAGCCAAGTTGCTCTCTGTTTTGATTTTAAAGTGATTTTCCAAATCTGTTGAACCTACTGCATCTTTTACTTCTCTGTTTGATTGTTATTTACACTTCCGTGTTTGATTTCATGAATCCCAGTACCTAATTTCCTTTATTCTTCTTGTAATTTAACTTTCCAATTACTTGATCTACTGCTTTCTTTTAATTTCCAGCACCCACCCCCTTTTAATTTCATGCAATTTACATTTCTTGCAATTTTAGATTCTTGCAATTTACATTTCTTGCTCTTTAAGTTTCAATGTAATTTACTTTCTGCACTTTAATTTTCCTTGTCATTTACTTTCTGCTGCATCAATTATCACTCAAATGTTAGCTTGACTAAACTAATCATCCACTAAAGTTGCTTGATCCATCAATCCCTGTGGGATCGACCTCACTCCCGTGAGTTATTATTACTTGATGCGACCCGGTGCACTTGCCGGTTAGTTTTGGGTGTTTTGGAGAAATTCGTTTCTCCACAAAAATATCCCATCACCTGTCACCATAAAGTGACATTTCTCCCAGTTCAAGACCAGATTGATCTCTTGGCACCTTTTCAATACTAAGGCAAGGTGACTCAGGCAGCTAGTAAAGGAATCTCCGAATACCGAGAAATCATCCATAAAAACTTCGATGAATTTCTCAATCATATCTGAGAAGATAGAAAGCATGCAGCGTTGGAAAGTCCCAGGTGCATTACATAGCTTAAATGGCATGCACCTGTAGGCAAACACTCCATATGGACAAGTAAATGAAGTTTTCTCTTGGTCTCTGGGATCAACCACTATTTGGTTATATCCTGAATAACCATTAAGAAAATAGTAATATGCGTGTCCTGCGAGTCTTTCCAACATCTGATCCATAAATGGGAGGGGGAAATGGTCCTTTCGTGTAGCCTCATTGAGTTTCCGATAGTCTATGCACATCCACCATCCTGTGACGGTCCTTGTAGGAATTAGTTCGTTCTTCTCATTGGGAACTACAGTGATTCCTCCCTTTTTGGGCACGACATGCACGGGGCTGACCCAGGGGCTGTCTGAGATCGGATAGATTACCCCTCCCTGCCATAACTTCATAACTTCTTTCTGTACCACTTCCTTCATGATTGGGTTCATCCTCCTTTGGGATTGAATAGATGGTTTGGCATCATCTTCCAGTAGTATCTTATGCATGCATATGGCTGAACTTATTCCTTTCAGGTCAGCAAGAGTCCATCCAATGGCATCCTTGTGCTTTCGCAATACTTTGAGTAATTCATCCTCTTGATCTTGGTTGAGGCACAAGCTTATTATCACTGGGTGACTTTCATTTTCTCCTAAGTATGCATATTTGAGAGTGGGTGGCAGTGCTTTGAGTTCAAGTTTGGGTGCTTCTGACTTTTCGTTTTCTTCTTTTGATGCCCCTTGTATATGAAGCTCTGCTATTGCAGCTTTTTCACTAAATGTTGACTCCTCCTCTGTTAACCCTTCAGGTTCTTCTTCTTCAAAACTCTCCTGCACTGCATCTTCAAGTGAGTCCAACCTTATACGTTCTCCCAATTGTTCTGGTGGATAACTCATGGCTTTGAACACATTGAATGTCATCTTTTCATTGTGTAATCTCAGGGTGAGATCCCCCTTTTGTACATCAATGACAGCTCCAGCAGTGGCCAAGAACGGCCTTCCCAGGATGATGGAAGCCTTGGTTTCCTCCTGCATGTCCAGCACTACAAAGTCTGCTGGGAAGATAAAATCTCCCACTTTCACCAGCAAATCTTCTACTATGCCATGAGGGAACTTGAACGATCTGTCTGCCAGTTGTAGGGCCATCTTTGTTGGTTTAGCCTCTTCAATCTTCATTTTTCTCATCATGGCTAACGATATCAAATTTATGCTGGCTCCTAAGTCACATAGAGCCTTTTCCACTGTGATTTCCCCTATGATACAAGGGATCTGAAAGCTCCCCGGATCCTTCAATTTCTGGGATAGTTTATGCTGAATGATATCACTACATTCTTCGGTTAGTATCACAGTCTCGCTGTTCTTCCAGCTTCTTTTCTTAGTCATTAGCTCCTTTAAAAACCTGGCGTATAGGGGCATTTGCTCTATTGCTTCAGCAAAAGGTATGTTGATTTGTAGTTTCTTGAAGATTTCCAAAAATCTCAAGAACTGGCTGTCATCCCCCTTCTTCTTTAATTGCTGAGGGTATGGAAATCTTGGGACGTCTGGCATCAGCACTCCTTCCCCTTTTTGTGAACTCAAAGTGGGAACTCGAGCTCCATCCTGCTCTTCTTCCTTTTCATTTGAGTCCTTTTCTTGTGGTGTCTAGGTGGTTTCCTTCAGTTCCTTCCCACTCTGAAGGATGATAGCCTGACACTCCTCCCTTTGGGTTGAGTTAGTATTGCTGTGAAGGTTGTGGCTAGGAATTTGCTTGAATAGGTAGCCAATTTGTGTCTCAAGTTTCTTGATGGCAGCATCCTGATTCTACATATTGGACATCACTTCTTCTCGGAACGCTTTACTGTCTTGAATCTTTTTGCATATGCCTTCAAGTAGATTCTCAATCCTTGAGAGTCTGTCATCAAATGATGGTAGATTGGGATTAGAGGAGGAAGGATGAGGAGTGTTATTTTGGTTTTGATATGGATGTGGAGAGGTGTTGTCATGGTGGTGTTGATATGTTTTCTGTGTGAATTGTTGGTGAGCTGCATTGTTGTTGGGGTTGTGATGTCTCCGATCTTGGCCTTGATCTTGTTGATTCCCCCACCCAAATTTTGGGTGATTCCTCCAACCAGGGTTGTAGGTCTTGGAGTATGGATCATGGTTTTGCCTAGGTGAATTCCCAATGTAGTTGGCTTGCTCCTGACTACCCTCTGCTTCTTCATTCACTCCTTCTTGGGTTGCTGATGAAGTGGTGATTGCTGCTACTTGGTTCCTCTCCATCTTCTTGGTGAGGTCAGCCAGCTGCTTGGTAATGAGCTTATTTTGGGCCAGCAGAGCATCTACATTGTTTAGCTCCATCACTCCTCTTGTGTTCCCTCTTTCAGAAGTATAGAAATAGTCATTTTCTGCTACAGTTTCAATGACGTCTATGGCCTCCTCAATGGTCTTCTTCTTGTTCAGAGATCCCCCGGATGAGTGGTCTACTGCTTTCTTTGATTTATAAGAAAGGCCTTCATAGAAAATGTGTAGCTGCACCCATTCATTGAACATATTTGGTGGACGCCTCCTTGTCAGGTCCTTAAACCTCTCCCATGCTTCATATAGAGTCTCACCATCTTGTTGCCTGAAAGTTTGGACCTCAGCTCTCAGCCTGTTGATTCTTTGGGGAGGATAGAATCTGGCTAAAAATTTGTTCACCACATCTTCCCAAGTTGTCAAACTCTCCTTCGAAAAAGGCTCCAGCCACTTGGCTGCCTTATCCTTGAGTGAGAATGGAAATAAGAGCAGTCTATAGGCATCAGGATGAACCCCATTAGACTTCACTGTGTCACATATCCTCAGGAAGGTGGTTAAATGTTGATTGGGGTCTTCTTGGATGCCTCCTCCGAATGAACAGTTGTTCTGATTTTAGTTCAAAATTGTTGGCATGGATGGTTGGCTTTTGAATGCTACTTCCACAGTTTCCTGTGTTTGGGTTGATGTAAGAGCCTAAAACTCTTCTCTCCTCCCCAGCATGATTTGGTCGACCTTCTCTGCCATGGTTGTGAGCCTCTTCTTCATGATGGTTTTCCATGTTTTCTTCCATGTTTGGTTCAAAGTATTCCTCATCTTCCTCGGCACCAACTACTCGTTTTTCTCTTGCTTCCCTCCTTAATCTAAAGAAGGTCCTCTCAGGTTCAGAATCAAAGGAAGTTGAAGCCCCGCTTCTTCTCCCTGTCATACAACCAACAAAGCACAAGCAAGGAAAATAGATGCAGAAAGTATTTCTGTTAGAATTACTGTTAGTGTAAGTGATGCAATATAGCAAACAGTTAGTGGGTTAGTGAACTGAATTGTAAATAACTAAAAAAAATGAAAAAGTAGGGGGAAGGGAAGAAATTAACTAAAACTGAAAGTAAATTACTCAAACAGAAAATTAAATCAAACAAACTAAAAATGCTCAATCTAGTTATCCTCCAATTTGATCATTGTTGATTCAAAATCAATCCCCGGCAACGGCGCCATAAACTTGATACGCAGAAAACTCGTCTCGCAACAAATTTCCTTCGACAAGTGTACCGAATTTGTCGTCAAGTAAAAACTCACAATAGAGTGAGGTCGAATCCCACAGAGATTGATTGATCAAGCAACTTTAATTAAAGGAATGTTCTAGTTGAGCGAACCAGAATTTGAGTTGAGAATTGCAGAAAATTAAATGGCGGGAAAGTAAATAGTGGAAACAGTAAATGCTAGGAATAAAGAGCTGAATGTAAATGGAGGAAAGTAAATTGCAGAATCTTAAATAGGAATGGGCAATTGCTCATAAAATTAAATCGCAGAAATTAAAGAGAATGGGTAAGATTAGAAATGGGGAATTCATTGGGCTCAGGAGATGTTGCATTCTCCGGATCAAGTTCATTTTCATCTCTTCCTCAATCAATGCATTCATTGATCTCCTTGGCAATCTTAAGTGATCAAATTACAATTCCTTGTAATTCAATCTCTCAAATCTTGATCAATAGCCAATTTCTTGGTCAATTGCTCATGAGAAGAGATGAAGTATGGTCACTGATTATACCACATGCATTTCCCAAATCAAGTGTTAGAAGGATTATAGTCACATATCCATCCAAACCCAATTTGGTCCAGCATGAGAAAGCATTTCTAGCATGATCCCTTCATTCCTCTTTCAAGATAACTACCCAATTGGATGAAGATCGAAAGCTTTCTAGTAAAATCAAGAGAAAAGATAGAAGAAGGAGAATGAAAACTAAAATTGATCCATCAAATGAAAATAATGAAAGTAAAACTAATGAAAGGGGTTTAGTTGTTCATAGCTCTGGAAAATGAAAACAAAGATGGAGAATACATGCTGAAAGTAAAACTAAAAGTTTAGAGAAAGTAAATACAGAGAGTAGTTCTATGCCCAAAGGCTCCCTAGAGTTTCCAGCTCTCCTAACTAATTCAAAGCTACTCTTATATATACTACTCTTCTGATCTTCTAGTTGGCTCTTCAAGTCTTGGGTATGGGCCTTTGGATCCTGAGTTTGAAGCAGTTATCTTCTTCATTGGGCTTAGCTTTGCTTGCAGAGAGAAAGTGTGAAGTAGGCAGGGACTTTTAGCTCAGGACGTTAGTGGTGTTAACGTTAAGTGAAAGTGTGGCTTTGAGAACATTAGTGACAATCACCTTTTTCACTAACGTTGCTCACCCAAGTATGAGCCACGTTAACTTCAACGTTAGTGGCACAAACGTTACCACTAGCGTTGCCTCTTGGTCCTTCGCACACGTTATTGGGACTTACCTTTCCCAATAACGTTGATAAGTTTCCCCCTTCCCTACGTTAGAGTCCACGTTAACTTAGTTAACGTGGCTCTTAACGTAAGCTTCCCAATCCTTCGAGAACGTTAGTGACACTTACCTTTGTCACTAACGTTCCAATGTGCCCCTATTTCTTACGTTAGTGTCCACGTTAACTAGGTTAACGTGGCTTCTAACGTAGTCATGCTAGCCATCTCCAACGTTAGTGACAAAGGTGAGTGTCACTAATGTTGGCTCCTCATCTCTTTATCCACGTTAGCTTCCACATTAACTAAGTTAACGTGGGAGTTAACGTTGCTGATGGTGGCTCTTGGTGGTTCACCCCAACGTTAGTGACAAAGGTAAGTGTCACTAACGTTGGCGACCAATTTCTCTCTCCACGTTAGCTTCCACGTTAACTTAGTTAAGGTGGCTTATGGAAGCTTGGCCAACGTTAGTGACAAAGGTGAATGTCACTAACGTTGGCTTCCCTTTTGCTTCTTAACGTTAGAAGCCACGTTAACTAAGTTAACATGGCAACTAACGTGGCCAATTATGAGCTTGGTCCAACGTTAGTGACAAAGGGGAGTGTCACTAACGTTGGCCTTATTGTCTTCTTCCACGTTAGAGTTCACGTTAACTTAGTTAACGTGACTCTTAACGTGGGCTTATGATGGCTTCGAGGGCGTTATTGGCGATTACCTTTCTCATTAACTTTACAAGTTAGCACCCATTCCACGTTAGAGGTCACATTAGTGGCACTAATGTGACTGCTAATGTGGTTCTTCTTTGCTTCCTTTGTCCTGAAATCAAGCAACAAAGTGCATCAAAGTTCTAGTCCAAGTCATGAGTCATGCATCATCCAATTTATCATATAATTCATGCAAAATTCTCATGAAATCATGTAAAGTGCATAATGTTTGCTTGAATGAAGATGTAAGTGAATATCTACCTAAAACTAGCTTATTTTCTAAGAAAATGCATGAAACTACCCTAAAAACAGTAAAGAAAAGGTCAGTGAAACTGGCCAAAATGCCCTGGCATCAATTATGACTCTAGTATCCTAGGAACTCAAACCACAAGCCAAGGTGGAAAATCTACTCAAAATCTAGAGTTGGCATTTTCACAAACACCTTGTGTGCATAAAAGTAAAACATGGGAAATTGCAAAGTAAAATGGAAAACTATAGCCAACTATCAACAAAACCAAACATAAACAAGGAATCAAACATAAAGGAAGCATGAAACATAAAATTCATTGATCAAAACTTCAAGAAACACAAAATTGCAAACATGAACAAGTAACTTAAACCAAAAGGAAATGAAAGTAAAGACAATGTAATTAAAGAGGAAATTGAGAGTACTTACAATTAAATGAGCAAAATCAAAGATCAAAGCTTCTATAAAATGCTACAGTGGAAATGGAAAGTAAACCCTAAGAGAGCTCTCTACTCTACACTATTCCTACTCCTAATTACTATGAAAAACTATGTAAAATTGTGCTTCAATGCCTCCCCTTTGATAAGTGTTGAAGTCTCCTTTATATAGCACTCTAAAACAGCATTTCAGCATTCCAAAAATGAGCCAAGGGCCTCCAAATTCACGCAGAACGTGTTTCATTAATGAAATCACGTGCAGGGACCTGTGCAGACGCACAAACGTGTGCGTCCACACCCTCAGCTGAAAATTGACCTGTGCGTACGCACAGGTGCGTGTGTACGCACACATGGAAATTCTCGCTTGTGCGTACGCACGCAGGGCTGTGCGTAGCACACTTTGCTGTGTGTGCTTTTCCTTGTTTTCTTCATGTTTTCTCCCTTGTACATGCTTTCTTCCACTTTTGGCCATCCATTCTTGCCTCCAAGGCCTGAAATCACTCACAAACCATATCACGGCATCGAATGACACAAAAGTGGAATTAAAAATCACTAATCTAAGCATTAAAATGCATGTTTTCACATTTGGAATCAAATTAGGGATCAAACATAATAGTATGCTATTTTGGTTCTTAAGTGTGAGTTCATGTGCTAGAATCCAATGAATTTGAGTCAAAATATACCATCAAATATGGACTCATCAATTCCCCACACTTAAACCATAGCATGCCCTCATGCTAAACCAACAAGGAGGATGATCAAAGAGGGGTAATCAACTTATTAAATGCAACTATCTATATGCATGCAAATATATTATATACTATCTATATCTATATATCTATCTATAGTATCTATATGAAATTGGTGAAAACAAACAATCAAATTTCCAAGCAAGTATAGACAGAATAGGCCTAAGCAAGGAAATAGTTCAATGCAACAAAATCTAATGAATTGATTCAACTCATCAAAATGAAGCAACTTGCAAGAATACATGATAAGAAGCATGAAAACATAGAGTCGTGTAATTGAACCCTCACTAGGTATGTATACACTCTAGTCACTCAGTTTAGGGGTTTAATCACTCAAGTCTCTTCTAATCATGCTTTCAAGGAATTGCTTTTCATCTAACAATCAACAACAAGTGATGCATGAATGCAATTACAATAAGGACTTCATGTGGTTGTAATGGGGTTAGGGTGAAGGTGGAATAGATATGGCTAAGTGGACTAAAATGGTCAAATCCTTGATTAGTTTAAGTCATCCACATCAACCTATATCAATCAAATCAAAATAAAATACAATCCTAACCTTCCATCACCTTTTTCACACACATTCATGTATGCTCTTTCACTTACATCACATATGCATTCTTTATTCAATTCTTTTCTCTTTGGGGATAACTTTTGTCCCCTTTTTATGATTTGATTTTTTTTTGGTAAAAGACAATACATATGGTTTTAGTAGTTTGATGTTGTGATTTTTGCCAGTAAAGAATTTCATAAAAACAGTTGCGTTGTAGATATAGTCTCTAAACCAACAAAAATCCCTTCGTACAAACGTTTTAGTTGTCACAAGTAACAAACTCCTTAAAAATTGTTAACCGAGTATTCAAACCTCGGGTCGTCTTCTCAAGGAACTAAAAGGAAGTATGTTCTTATTATTTGCTATAAAGGTCATAATCGGGGTTTAGAAGGTGAGAAGCAAGTGATTTGAATGACAAGTAAAGTAAATGGCAATTAAAATAAATAAATACTGTAAAGCAAACTTTTGGCAAGGTAAGAGAAATTGGAAGTCCAACTTAGTTATCTCTCTCAACAATGATGAAAGTTGAATCTAAATTCCACTTAGTTGACCTTTACTAAAGCAAAGGAAAGTCAAGGGACTAATTAGTTTGACCTTCGAATCCTATTTATTTCCTAAGAAAAAGTTGGGATTATTGAAGTTCAGTTCAATTAGCAAGATAACGATTATCAATTATGCCGAGTTGGTAACTGTTGAGTTCCTGATTTCTTAACCAAAACCAAAAGGGGAAAAAGTAAATTACTGGAATAAAATATCTTAAGATCGGAAACAATGATAACATAAATTAAAAAGAGCAATCATAAAATGAAAATACCTCAAATATCATTAATTCAAATAATAATCTGTAACATGGAATAATTCATAAATTCAATTATAAAAGTAAATAATCAACTCAAGTGCTGGAATAAATAAAAGTGAAAGGGAAGCTAAAACAAAGAAACGTAAAACCTGGATCGAGAGTCACTCTTACAAACTAAGAGAAGTCTTAAATCCTAAGAGAGAGAGGAGAGAACCTCTCTCAAGACTAAATCTAAATCATGGGAAGTAAAAATTGGCGAGCTCCCTTTTGAATGGATGCATTCCCCCACTTTATAGCCTCTAGTCTGTGTGTTTTGTACCTGGATCTGGGCGAAAAGGGCTTCAGAAATCACTGGGGGCGTATTCTGTAAATTCTGATACGTGGCCTCTGTCACGCATCCGCGTGGGTCACGCGGTCGCGTCATCTGGAGTTTTCCTTGTGGCGCGGTCGCATCGGTCACGCGTCCACATCGAATGCGCTATGCTCAAGTCGCACGGCCGCGTCGCTGCTTCTTCGCTCCTAGCACGTGATCGCGTCGTCCATGCGATCGTGTGGATGCCAGTTTCTTCAAAACTCTGTTTCGCACTTTCCTTCCATTTTTGTACGTTTTCTTTTCCATCCTTTAAGTCATTCTGTCTTAGAAAATCTGAAACTACTCAGCACACTAATCACGGCATCGAATGGAAATAAAGGTAATTAAAATAATTAATTTTAAAGCTTTGGAAACATATTTTTCACGTACATCACCTAATAAGGAAGGGAAAGTAAAACCATGCAATTAATATGAATAAGTGGGTGAAGGATTAAATAAATCACTCAAACTAAGCACAAAATAACTCATGAAATATGGGTTTATCAACCTCCCCACACTTAAACAATAGCATGTCCTCATGCTAAATCCAAGGTAAAGAATAAGGTAAGGTTAAAGTGGTGGAATGTTATGCAATGCAACCTATTCTAAATGCATCTACCTAAATGAGTCATGCAATTCCAATTTATCCACTCATATATAAAGCTTACACATAGTCAAATTAATTCACATTCTCGAGGAGTCATATATATATATATATATATATATATATATATATATATATATATATATATATATAGCCAACCTTTAAATAATAAAGCACTTCTGCAAATGAGATGGGAAAGAAAAATATTGTACAAACTTGCAAAACAATTAGTAATTTAAACACAGATATATGTTGATGAGCTATTGAACCCTCACTGGAATTTGTGTTTACCCTCTAGTCACTCAGTGTTTATTAGGTTTATTCACTCTACTTTTCTTTTTATTCTTACTTTCTATTACTTTGTTCTTCATCTAACCAATCAACAATTATAGAGTACAGTCATACCAAAAGTCATGAGGTCTTTAATTAAGGTTGTAATGGGGCCAAGGTAAAGGTAAGGATATATGTATAAGGCTAAGTGATCTAATAAGTGAATCCTTAATTAGACTAAGATCTCACCTAACATACATATTTAGTAGAACAAAACTTCTTTACCAATTTTCCCATATTATCCCACTTGTTGTTACATGCTCATGTTTCAATTTTATTTTTATCCCATGTGCATTGCTTTTATTTTGCATTGAGGAATTCTTTTGTATCCCCTTTTATTAAATGCTGAAAAATAACCCTTTTTTTTAATGCACATGGTAATTGAATCACTTTGATTTCTCATGAGCATGCTTCCCAAATTTTCTGAGTTATTTTATTTCTTTCAACTTTTCTACCTTTTGTTTCTATCATCCATGTTCCCAATAGGTTTCCCACATTTTAATCTATTCATAATTTTCTATCTTAAGCTAACCAATGATTCAACTTGGGATTTTATTTTGTTTTTTTGCTTAAGGCTAGTAGTGTGGCTAAATAGAATAAAAGGGATTTTAAAGGCTCAAGGGGGCTAACAAGGGTGATGTGAAAAGTAAGTTATTTTGGGGTAAGTGAGCTAAAATCAAATGATGGTCTTAATCATTTTTTTGGTATGTATCTATATTCTATATTCTATAATTAGACATATAGATTAAAGCAAAGTAAAGAACATCAAAATAAAAAGAAGCGAAACACACAGGAATGAAATTATGGTTTGAACGCAACCATACAATTAAGCTCAAGACTCATAGGCTGTGTGTTCTCTAACTCAAGCATCATATATCATTCATATATGTTATGCAGGTTTAGTTAAAAATTCCCATTATTCTCATAAAAAAATTTATTTAGGGTAGCCTTTAAAGTTTTAATGTTCTTCTTTGATGAAATGTTGTCAACTTAACTATATGATGTAATGCTATATATACAAGGTTTATGGATTTAAATCTGTTATGTTCAATTTCCTAGCTTTCTTCCTTTTTATATTTTTCAATTTAAACTAAGCTATCTTATGCTAAAAAGGGTAAACTATACTAATTAATCCACTAATAAGTCAAAATTGTAAACTAAACTAAATAACTAAAAATATGAACTAAAAATGCAAAATGCGGAAATAGAGTAAAAATACATAAAAGTAGCAATGTATAAGTACTCAAAAAATAACAGTAAAAAGAAAAATACAGAAAAAAAGAGATGTAGTGGTTCACCAAAATAAAATGCCAGAGATGGCGACCTCTCCACACTTAAACTGAAGCATCGTCCCTGATGCTCAGTCAAGCCGGGTGTGAAGGGGTGTCATCGCTGGTAGGGATGGTAGCTGGAGGCTCTGTGGTGGTGGTGGGCTGAGCGTCTGGCTGCTGTAGAGGCGGTGCTGACTGGATCGGGATCTCCGGATCTGCAGCCTCGATCTGATGCGTAACCTCCTGATGTGGTGCAGCCTGCTCTGTGCCTGCCTGCAGATGGGTCTCCTCCTGGGGCTCATCCTCCTCCTCCTCTGATGGCTCTGATGGTGTGTCGGGCTCGGAGGGGATGTCACCACCTTGTCGGATCATCAGCTTCAGATGCGAATAGCGTCGCTGGCTGCGACACTCCAATCTCTTATACCGGCGCCGGTTACGGCACTCCATCTGATCAAGCTGTCGGAATAGGCGGTGCACGAGGTGGTATACGGGCTCAGAGGCAGGTGGAGGTGCAGCGGTGGTAGCAGGGGCAGCAGGGGCAGCCGTGGATGAAGAGGGTCCAGCAGACAGTGGCGCTGTCTCATCAGTAGCAGTGAAGGGTGGTAGTCTGTAGCCCAAAGCTAGGAAGTTCCTGCTGTGAGGAATGATTTTCCTACAGTCCGCCGATGGTGGTCTCTCATCGGCATCCTCCCATGGCACGTCAGCTCGACGGCCTAGCTGTGTAACCAGATACGGAAAAGGGAGGGTGCCTCAGACGTAGACCCTGGCCATATAATGCCGGATAAAGCGTGGCAGATAAAGGTCCTTACCCTCCATCACACACCATAGGAGGGTAATCATAGCAGCTGGGATCTCCGTCTTATGAGTACTCGGCATCACATAGTTGCTCAAGATCTGGTGCCATAACCGAGCCTCATCATTTAAGTACGCCCTCTTGATCCCTCTAGGCATGGTGGTGTCCTGACCCATCTCCTAAGGAACCGTCGGGTCGAGAGCTATCCGTGCCTTCACAGCATCCCAATCAAACCGCATCAGGCGCATGTCCTCCTCAGCCTTTTTATAACCATCAGGCTGATCGGACTTGGCTGGGAGCCGGAGAATGTCCTCTATGGCCTCCTCAGTGACTAGAATCTGCTTTTCTCTCAGGTTCACTGCATCGAGGGTGGTGATGTAGTAGTTGCAGTAGAATTCTCTGACCCAAGATGCATTGACCTCTGTCAGTGCTCTCTCCAGAAAGAACCAGCCTCTTTACTTGATTTGCTCAGTGGTGTACTGCTGGAGTGCTTCTGGAATCCTCAGAGTTCTCTCCAGGTATAGATTCATGGAGTTTGCAAATGCCGGATACTTCAGCTCACAGTATCGGTTTGCAAATTTTATTGAATCATGTGCAGGGAGCAGCTGGTCAGCTTTTTTCTGCTGTGTAAAGTTCTTCTCCTGCCATGAAGAATCATGCATTAGGTCAATGATGGACTGGGATGAATCTCCTCTTTTGCGCTTGCCAGTAGCTTTGCCCTTTCCTTTCCTCTGTGAGGCAGACATCCTGAAAAATGAAAAACCAGGATATATAAAAATAGGAAAGCAAGTAGGCATATAGGCAAAGAAAACACAAAGTGGCAGGGGAGAATTTGAATGAGGTAAATGAGTTAAGTAAATGTGCATTAAGGATTGTATAGTAGTTTAAAAGTTTGAAAGGAAGAAGTTACAATCCAAAATGTATCAGAATTCAAGTTAAATAGGAAAATTGTCATTATGCCATGGTTAGAAAGTTAGAGGAAAGTGAAAAATCAGAAAAGATATTTTAAAAGGTTAGTATGGTGAGAATTTGAAAAAGAAGTCAGTAAATTAAAATTGGTGAGTCAGTAAAAAGTGGGTTAAGGTAAGTGGCATAAAGAAAATATTCCATGTAACAAGGATTCACAGGTAGGAACTATAGTGACTCATAACCAAACAAGAAAAACAAGTAGATGCTGATTCAAATAGATATAAAGAAAGCAAAAATTGGAATCAAAACATCACAAATGCAGTTTATAAACTAGGAAATCAAAAAGGATAAAAAAGCATGCCCTGGCAATTATGAAATGGTTTGGTTAAAGCAGTGGAAAATAAAGTTCAAATTGCCAAACCAAAATATGAATGAAAATATTTTTATAGAAATTTGGGCAGCATTCCAGCTAAAATTGGATTATCCCGAAAAATAAACAGCAATCAAAGCAGTTCATATGAATTAAAAAGTCAAGCTGTAGGTACATATATATAATATAAACATGAAAATTCAATGTAAAGAGCAGCAATATACAAGAAATACAGCATATGAACAAGATTACAGCAATAGTAGATTTGCAAATATGATAAAACAGAAGCAAGAACAGTGCAAATAAACAGACCTAGAGCCACTAACCACAGCCTAGGCTACCTAACAACCTAAAATACACTACAACATGCAAGACTATCTATCCTAATTATGAACAGAAACGGAAAAAAATAAGAAGAACTACGAACAGATAAAAGGGATTGCGTGTTGTAGAACCTGGAAGGCGGAATAAGGAGAGTAGGCAGGAAGGTGGTTGGTTGGTGGTGATGGTGGCGCGGAGGGGGGCAGTGGCGGGGGAGGAGGGAGGAAGAAGAAATAGGAAGAAAGAAGAGGGGGTTGGTTGCGGCTTGGGGCGGACGGCGGCGGTGGGTGGTCGGCGGTTCCCGGCGGTGGTTGGTGCAGCGGTAATGGTGGCTGGGTGGTGGTGGTTGAGGGTTGGGGAGAGAGAGAGAGAGGGTATTAAGAGTGAAAGGGTGGGGTGCGAGGATAGGGTTTCGCGTGACCTGGGGGGTTATATTTTGAAATCCACGTGGCCACGTGGGGAACGCGGTCGCGTGGTGAGGGTGAAAATGGGGGTGACGCGATCGCGTAGGTCGCGCGATTGCGTGAGAGGGGTAGGAGAGGGGATGACGCGATCACGTGGGTCACGCGATTGTGTCGCTGGAATTTGTGTTAGACGCACGCTTCCATCGTCGTTTTAGCGCAACTCTCTGTCTCCTTCGAGGGTGTTGTGCAATCCATGCGACGCGATCGCGTCGCTCACGCGGTCGCGTGGGATTGGTTTTGTGCGAGTGACGCGATCGCATGGGGCATGCGACCGCGTGGGCCAATTTGTGCAAAACGCACAAGGGCCGCACGATTCCAGCCTAACTTTCTGGACGTTGGATCTTGACGCTGATCTCCAGGGCACGCGGTCGCGTGGGTGACGCGGTCGCGTGGATAGTGTTTTCGCAATATGACGCGATCGCATGGGGCATGCGGTCGCGTCGTGCATCCCTTTTTTTTATATGTAAGATAAATGCAGAATGCAATGATTAATATGAATGCTATGCATGATTCCAGGTTCAATAAAGTAAAATGAAGAGAAAATAAAAATGAAAGCAATTAACAAGAATTAAATTGAAAAAGAAGCGACCATACCATGGTGGGTTGTCTCCCACCTAGCACTTTTAGTTAAAGTCCTTAAGTTGGACATTGGAGGAGCTTCCTGCTATGGCGGCTTATGTTTAAATTCGTCCAAAAATCTCCACCAGTGCTTGGAATGCCAATAGCCTCCGGGATCCTAAACTAGGCATGCAAAGCTTCTGAACAGCTTCAAACAGATTGTTAGGCTCCCGGGGTGACAAACGTCAGAATAAACTCCAGGATCCCAAGCCTTGCTTTTAAATCCGCCTCCGTCTTGATCTACATGTCTCCATCCGGGCGGTTTAAAGAGTAGAATCTCACCATGGTGACCAAACGTTCTCTGTGATCCATGCAATTGAGCATGATACCAATCCATGTACTTCGAGGTGAAGCGTGGAACCTTATTAAACCTTGTGCACCAACTCTGAGTATGAGCCATTTCCCTCTTACTCTTAAAGCAGCAAAGAGCTCTAAGCTGGCCATCTGTTTCAACCAAACCATATTCAAGTGAATAAGTAAAGTTATAGGTTAAGGATTGTACCCACTTGAAGCTTGTATTAGGTGGTAATGGCCTTGGGATAGGTGTTTCCGGTGGTTCTATAAGTTCTACTCCCTTGTGCTCTTCTGTGAATTCCTCCACTTCCTTGCAAGGTTCTACAATTGTATCTGTGTCCTGGTCAAAGTCTTCTATGTCTTCCTCATCACTTGAGTCATAGATTGGAGGTTGAGAGAAATCTACCTCCGCATCGTCTTCATATTCACTTGGGGAAGATTCTTCGACCTCAGAGAATTCACTTGCGGATGCCAGTTCATTACTAAGAGAATTTGACTTGTGACTATCATCATTAAGGGAATTTGTGTCCTGGGTTATTTCATCTGATTCTTCATAAACAACTTGCCTTGGAGATTGTACAATATCCTCCTTAGCATCAACTGTAGCGTCCTTGACGGAGTTCTCCTCAGTTCTGGATTCCCATGGAGGTTCAGCATCTCCTAGATCTTCAACCAACTCTTCTTCTTGTACAATGACAGCTTCTTCTACTTGTTCTAGTACGAATTCATTCTCTGTCTTGTCCACTGGAGTTTCTGGTATCTCCTTCATGCTACGCTCTTCGTTAGACTGTTCACATGGGGCTGTGGCTGATCCTTGTGTATGTGAGCGCCTAGAAACCCATAGAATTACTGCTTGCTCCAGTTGTCGAATGGTTGTTTGAAGTTTATTTACTGTTTTCTTTAGGCAAACCTCTGCTTCTCGGGTTGCCGGATTTGGACATGATACATAGAAAAGTGGCGGTGATTGGGAGTGATTGGATTGGTACTGGGGTAAGGAAGGATCATATGGTGGCGAATGGTGAAGAGAAGCTTGTGAGTGTGGTGGTTAGAGGTTCTGTTGAAAGGATGGTTTATATGCACGAGGTGGGGCTTGTTGGTAGTTACAAGGTTGTCCACCATATCTTTCAGCTGGGTATGCACGGTAGAATGGTCTTTTTCCAAAGGGTTTATTAGATCCTCTTGGCTCCATCCATCCTTGATTGGTCTGACCTTGATGCATATTCCTGCTGTAACTTCTATTTCCTTCAACAAAGTTAGAACCAAACTCAAAGCGAGAGGGGTGAGAATTCATGGTAGCAAATGAAAAATAAAAAGGAAAAACAGAAATAAATAAACAAGTAAAAGAAAAATATTTACAATAACCAATAATAAGGCACACGTTAGCAGTTCCCCGGCAATGGCGCCATTTTGACGTTGTGATTTTTGCCAGTAAAGAATTTCATAAAAACAGTTGCGTTGTAGATATAGTCTCTAAACCAACAAAAATCCCTTCGTACAAATGTTTTGGTTGTCACAAGTAACAAACCCCTTAAAAATTGTTAACCGAGTATTCAAACCTCGGGTCGTCTTCTCAAGGAACTGCAAGGAAGTATGTTCTTATTATTGGCTATAAAGGTCGTAATCGGGGTTTAGAAGGTGAGAAGCAAGTGATTTGAATGACAAGTAAAGTAAATGGCAATTAAAATAAATAAATACTGTAAAGCAAACTTTTGGCAAGGTAAGAGAAATTGGAAGTCCAACTTAGTTATCTCTCTCAACAATGATGAAAGTTGAATCTAAATTCCACTTAGTTGACCTTTACTAAAGCAAAGGAAAGTCAAGGGACTAATTAGTTTGACCTTCGAATCCTATTTATTTCCTAAGAAAAAGATGGGATTATTGAAGTTCAGTTTAATTAGCAAGATAACGATTATCAATTATGCTGAGTTGGTAACTGTTGAGTTACTGATTTCTTAACCAAGACCAAAAGGGGAAAAAGTAAATTGCTGGAATAAAATATCTTCAGATCAGAAACAACGATAACATAAATTAAAAAGAGCAATCATAAACTGAAAATACCTCAAATATCATTAATTCAAATAATAATCTGTAACATGGAATAATTCACTAATTCAATTATAAAAGTAAATAATCAACTCAAGTGCTGGAATAAATAAAAGTGAAAGGGAAGCTAAAATAATGAAACGTAAAACCTGGATCGAGAGTCATTCTTACAAACTAAGAGAAGTCCTAAATCCTAAGAGAGAGAGGAGAGAACCTCTCTCAAGACTAAATCTAAATCATGAGAAGTAAAAATTGGCGAGCTCCTTTTTGAATGGATGCATTCTCCCACTTTATAGCCTCTAGTATGTGTGTTCTGTACCTGGATTTGGGCCAAAAGGGCTTCAGAAATCACTGGGGGCGTATTCTGTAAATTCTGATACGTGGCCTCTGTCACGCGTCCGCGTGGGTCACGCGGTCGCGTCATTTGGAGTTTTCCTTGTGGCGCGGTCGCGTCGGTCACGCGTCCGCATCGAATGCGCTATGCTCAAGTCGCGTGGCCGCGTCAGTCATGAGGCCACGTCGCTGCTTCTTCACTCCTGGCACGCAATCGCGTCGTCCATGCGATCGCGTGGATGCCAGTTTCTTCAAAACTCCGTTTCGCACTTTCCTTCCATTTTTGTACGTTTCCTTTTCCATCCTTTAAGTCATTCTGTCTTAGAAAATCTGAAACTACTCAACACACTAATCACGGCATCGAATGGAAATAAAGGTAATTAAAATAATTAATTTTAAAGCTTAGGAAACATATTTTTCACGTACATCACCTAATAAGGAAGGGAAAGTAAAAATATGCAATTAATATGAATAAGTGGGTGAAGGATTGAATAAATCACTCAAACTAAGCACAAAATAACTCATGAAATATGGGTTTATCATAGTTCATACATGAATGCTCCCATTTTCCAAAATTTTCAATGAAATACCCAAAATCAAATAATTTCATTCACTACCAATGTTTCCCAAAATTCTCCCACACTTAAATGAAATATACTCCTCAACCTAAGCTTATCAAGGATACAATTCAAGGTAAATCATGGTTTTCTGCTTAAGGTTGTGATGTGCTAATATCAAGAACAATGGGGGTAAATAAAGCCCAAAAGGGGTTAACAATAGTAGATGCAAGGGTAAGGCTATATGGGTAAGTGAGCTATGTAAAGATGGCCTCAATCATGCTCAATGCAATTCAAAACATCAATCATTGGAAATAAAGAATCAAGCAAAACCAAGATTACAATCATAGAAGAGATATAGCACACAATGAACAAAATTAGTGGTTAAAAGTGTAACCACTCATTATAGCTCAAAAACTCACAAGGTATTTGTTCTTTACTCTTCGATGTTCCATAAGGAAATGATTCAAGCAAGCTTGAAAACAGTTTTCAAATTAATTCAATAGAATGCCCTTGAAGAAAAATTCTTGGAAATATTTGTTGTTTTTCACCAAAACTTATTTCCTATATGTATGTATGTTGTGACGGATGCAAAATTTTTTTTTTCAAAATTTTCTAGTTCTTTCCCTAATTTTCAACAAGCAAAAAGTAACATGAACAATTAGGATCAAGATAACCTAGGCATAAGCTATTCACATCATCCAATCACAATCCATATCTATACTATATACCAAGCAATGTAAAGATGCAATATGTATATATACACCAAAATGAAAGTGCAATACTAAAGATAACTAGAAGTAACTAATATATATATATCAAAAGTACTAAATAGCAGTGCATAAGTCAAAGTACTATAAATATCCACAAAAAGCATACTAAAACTCAAAATAAACTAAATGACAAGTGTTCAGAAGAGAATATTTACACCCAAAAATAGTAGATCCTCCCCCACAATTAGAAGATGCACGATCCTCAGTGCTCAAAATAGTCAATCGGGGGGAAATCATCCATAAGAAAAAGCTCCACCATCAGATGGTGGTGGGTGGTGGTGACGCTGGTAAACAATGAGGGCTCCGGATGTGACTGGGGTGGGCTCAACTGCTGGCTCCTCAACTGCCGGGTCAGCTGTCTCGACTGCCATGTCTGCTGTCAGTTCGCTCTAGCTGCAGGCTCCTCAACTCTAGGCTCCTTAGCTTTCTGAACTACTACCTGCTCGACTGTGGGCTCCGCCGGTCTCTACTCAAGTATCTCGAATGCCTAGCCAGCTTCAGCTGCTGGCCCCTTAGATGCAGGCTCCTCAGCCTCAGGCTCTGGTGTATCTGGAGGAGGTGGCCCAAGGTCTCTACCTTCAAACTTCGCCACTATCCACTGGAAGCAGCGAGTGTTGCGGCGTTCGGATCGTTGGACGGCCTGAAGGATCTCCCGGCATAACTCATATGGTGTCTGGGGTCGGGGTGTGGGTGCGGGCGCTGTAGGAGGTGCTGAAGGCTCTGCTACTGATGACGGCTCAGTCGTCTTCCTTTTCTTCTAAGATGGCCCGTCATAATCTCCATATGGCAGAAATGGCTACTTACTGATGTATACAGACGTCCGGTTTGTTGGGCGTCTCTCTACCCAAGATAAGGCTGGTAATCTGGTGATCAACGATGGGAAGGGAACGTTGTATTTCAGCTGTTGGTTCACCTTCATCATCGACTCTCTGATAAGGGAAAGAATAGAGATCCTCTTCCCCTCCAGAATAGCCCACAATAATATTGCCACATGGACTCTGATATGCGTGGCATGCGTGCTCGGAAGAATGTAGTCGGCTATGATCTGCTGCCAGATCCTTGCCTCTGGATTGAGATCGGTGCACGCAATGTGATGCAAAAATTATTGTTGGTTTATATTTTCTTCCTAAAGAAAGGAATTACTTCGTTGTAAGCATAGCTCCAAACCAACAAACAACTCTCCCATCAAATTAAAATATGGTTTTGTCACAAGTACAAACCCCAATGAAAATTAACTGAAGTATTTAGACTCCGGGTCGTCTCACAAGGAATTGCAATAAAATGGTCAATTATTGGCTATGAGGGGACAAGGGGTTTGGTTGATAGAAGGGGCAATAAAATAAATGATAAGAAAAGTAAAGAGATCAATTAAAGAAAGCAATTAATAAAGAGAGATATTCATGGCAAGGTTGAGATCATAAGCTTAGATCTTAGTCATTAATCATAACAATACTTAACAAGAATTTATCTTATTTCGTCATCACAAATGTTGGAAGAAGGTGTAAGTTATCTTCCATTAGAGAAAGTCAAACAAGACTAGTTAACCTCAATCCAAATGTCCTAATCAACTCACTAATGGAATTAGCAAGAGATTAGAGTCAATGAAAATCATATTAACTAACAACTCTAGATCACCAATCTAAATTGGGTATTAATGACTCAAGATTGCCCAATTACTCTTTCTATGCCAAGAATGCTCAAAATCTACTCTAAAGCCCAAACAAGCATTTTGTCAAATACTTGGAAGGCATGAAAGGAAATCATAGTAAAAATGCAAGAATAATAAATTTACCAACTACCAATTGCAAGAAAAGTAAATCAACAACTCAAATAAACAATTATAAGACATCAAACATTAAATTTCATTAAAAGAGATCTAACTCCAACATGAGCATCCATGAACATAAAAGAGACATAAAAGTAAAATTGACAAGAGAACTAAGAAGAGTAGAGTAGTAGAAACAAGAAAATGTAAAGGAAACAAGATGAAATCAAGAATTGAACATGGATCTATGATGCAAATACCCTAGGAACCCTAATTCTAGAGAGAAGAGGGAGCTTCTCTCTCTAGAAACTAACCTACATGATGCTAAGTTACAAACAATTGCTCCTCCCTAGCCAAAGTTTGAATTCAGCATGAAATAGCATCAGAAATGGGTTGGATTGGGCCCAAAATGAGTTGCAAATCGCTGGCCATGATTTCACTTTAGTGAACCACGTGCTCCATCGGTGTGCACACGTACAGTGCGCGTGCGCACCTCTATACGTCAAGCAACTATGGAAAATTTTATATCATTTTGAAGCCCCGAATGTTAGCTTTCCAATGCAACTAGAACTGCCTCATTTGGACCTTTGTAGCTCAGGTTATGGTCGATTGAGTGCGAAGAGGTCAGGCTTGACAGCTTTGCGATTCCTTCATTTCTTCATGAGTTCTCCCACTTTGCATGCTTTTCTCTTCACTTCTTCCATCCAATACTTGCCTTATGAACCTGAAATCACTCAACAAACACATCAAGGCATCAAATAGAATTAAAATAAGTTAAATTTAGCTATTTTAAGGCCTAAATAGCATGTTTTCACACTTAAGCACAAATCTAGGGAGAATTATAAAACCATGCTATTTCATTGAATAAATGTGAAAAAAGTTGATAAAATCCCCCAAATTAAGCATAAGATAAACCACAAAATCAGGGTTTATCAAATCTCCCCACACTTAAACCAAGCATGTCCTCATGCTAAGAATAAAGAAGTACAAGAAAAGGGTTATGAACATTTATTCAATGTAAAGAAACTATATGCACCTATCTATATGAATGCAACTAAATGCAAAATGATTCTACCTACTTGGTCAAAAGCAAATCAATCTCCAAGAACACATATGCACATGTAGGGCTAAGCAGTATGATGACTCATGAATCCTACCAATTCAAATATCAAAATGAAGTACAAGTAGACTTGCAAGAAGAAGAGCTCATGAAAGCCAAGAACAAGGAATTGAGCATCGAACCCTCACCGGAAGTGTATCCGCTCTAGTCGCTCAAGTGTATAGGGTCAATCACTCAATTCTCTTCTACTCATGCTTTCCAAGATTTATTTTTCATCTAACAATCAACAATTATTCAATGCATGGATACATTCATCATGAGGTTTTATTCATAGGGTGTAATGGGGCTAGGGTCAAGGTAGGATGCATATGGTCAAGTGAGCTTGAAATTTGAATCTTTGATTAACCTAAGCTCTCACAAAACACATATAACAACCTATACAACTCTAATACACAACCTAGCTATCCATGATTCCCACTTTTTCACATACTCATGCATTCTTTTTAATTCACATTCCATATGCATTGTTATTATTACTTTACTTTGGGGCATTTTTTTTTGTCTCCTTTTTATTGCTTTTTCTCTTTTTTTTTTCTTTATATATATATTATTTTATTTTATTTATTTCTTTTAAGTATATACAAACGTATCAATGCATATGGTTTTACATATAGTGTATGAATGTGTACCCAATTCCCAATATTTTTAATAAAAATAAAAATTACACTTTTACCGCAACCAATGTCCCAAGTTTCCCATACCTAAATGATACACACCTTCACTAGCCTAAGCTAATCAAAGATCTAAATTAAGGGATATTTATTGTTCTTTACTTAGGGGTAGTGATGTGCTAAAATTAAGAACGAAAGGGATTAAGTAGGCTCAAATTGGCTAACAATGGTTGATGAAAGGTAGGCTATTTGGGTAAGTGAGCTAAATGAAATGATGCCCTCAATCATATAAATGCATTCATACATAGAATAATGGACATATAGAATCAAACAAATCAAAGATTACAATCATAGAAAGAGAACAATGCACACAAGAATGGAAAATAAGTGGTTATAAGTTGTAACCACACAATTGGGCTCAAAACTCACATGCTTGTGTTCTTAGCTCAAAAACTATGTTCCAAAATACATTCTTCAAGCAAGTTCACACAAAATTTTTTTTGAATTGGTAGGGTTCCCTAAAACAATTTTTCTTGGAAAAGAATCATCACCCTAACCAAGTAGTCCTAACATAAAAAGAAGTGGTAAAATATGTACAAATTCTAACTAACATGCAACCTATCATGCAATGCAACAACTAACTAACAAAGACATAAAATTAAGAATTGGTGTTGAAAAAGGAAGTTGTTACCCATGGAGGTCGGTCGGACGACCTCCCCACACTTAGAAATTTGCACCGTCCTCGGTGCATGCAAAGAAGAGCAAGGTGGACGGGTTGCTACAATTGATGAGCTCCTTCAAAAGGTTGTGTAGGTGAACTTGTTTATTGCCCCATGTAAAAAGCTTTTCCATTCCTTTCCTTCTTGGTGGCCAACCTTAAAGGAAAGAGAAAGAAGGATAATTAAGCCTATAAGAAAGATATCAAGCAAATATAACATAGGCGGGGCTAATGCCAAATAAGAATAGGGTCCTCACTACATGGTAGCTACAACATGTGAGTGAGAAAACAATATAAGCTAAGGCATATTAACTAACACTTGATGCAAAAGTAAAGTCAAAGCATGAAGAGCACTCAAAAGCATCAAGGTCGACTAGAAAGAGTGGGTCATGAAAGACATGCAAGCTCATATCAATGCACAAAGAGTATAAGAGTCATACAAGATTAAGCATTGATTTAAAAGTTTCATCACCCAACAATATCAAACAAGTCAAGAAGCACCAAGATTAATCAAGAAATTCTGAACAATTGAGTAAGAAAATTCAACACCATTATTCAAATAAGAAGCTCGAAAAAAAATAAAGTAAAAATAGGCTATAAAAACAAAATGAAAATGGAAAGAATAGAAGTATGCGAATGCAATGGACAAAATAAAATGGAAGATGAGAAAAAAAACTCTTTTTTTGCCAGCACAGATGCGCACAGTGCGCGGGCGCGTGTCTGATGAAGGTGGCGATCGGCGCGGACGCGTGAAGTGCGCTTGCGCATCAGTCGCGGGCACAAAATAGGCACAAAATTGGCATAACTTTATGGTTTTTGTACCAGAGGGGTAGGTGGCGCTATCGGTGCGCACGCGCACAGCGTCCGTGCGCGGGCATTGCGCAATTAGCATCAAGGACGCGTACACACCAGGGGCGCGCACGCGCGAGTGGTTTGTGCTTCAGGCATGGTGCTGGCGCAGTGTAGGCGCAACTCTCGGGTCAGTGTATGGAGGATGAATTTTTGCATCCACGTGTACGCGTACATGGCGCGTCCGCGTGGATGGGTGAAAATGCTTAATGCACGCGTATGCGTGCAGTGCGCGTACGCGCGGATGGTGCTCTATTTTTCAAAAAATTTTCTATGTTTTTGCACCAATCCAAGCATTCTGAACCTCCAAACAGCTACCAAAACACCTTCAAACCTTATTTAACATACTAAACTACCAACTCAACAAGACATGAAATTAAATTAATTACCAATATGTACAAAGGAGAAAAATGAAAAGAATTTACCATGGTGGGGTGTCTCCCACCTAGTACTTTTAGTTTAAGTCCTTAAGTTGGACATTTGGTGGGGGTCCTTCCTAGGGTGGTTTATGCTTGAATTCATCCTTGAATTTCCACCATTTTTTGTATCTCCAATGTCCACCGGGATCCCAAATTAGGCGCACAAGGCCTTCAAGAAAGCTTATGTAGATGACAAAGCCCAAGAGTTTTGATTGTTGACATGAAATCTGGGGTCCCAAACCTTGTTCTTGCACCCATCTTCCCGTTGACTACCATAGCTAAATTTGGGTGACAAGACTTGTGAATTCTCAATTGAGCATCCAAACATTCCCCTAGACCCTTGCAATTTGGTTCTACACCAACCATTACTATTCAACTTTGAGCATGCAACCATCATGAACTTATAGTGATGTTTCCAACTACTACACAGCTCTCTCCCACTCTTAACTTCACAAAGAGTTCTAAGTTGACCATCGTTTTCAATCAAACCATATTCAAGTGAGAAAGTAAAGCTTAGGGATAGAAATTTTACCCACTTGAATGTTGTGTTGGATAATGGTGACTTAGGAAGGGGAACCTCCCCACACTTAGACAATGTGAGGTTTACGCCCTTGTGCTCCTTCTTGACTACCTCCACCTCCTTACAACTTTCCTTAACTTCGACCTCTTCCTCTTGGTGGCTCGCTTCCAATTCAATTTCTTCTTCATTTCTCACCAAGGGCATGAGAGATTGTGCATCTTCTTCTTTGACCTCAATTTCAAGCCCAATGGGAGAGGATTCAATTTTAGATAGGAACTCCTCAATGATTGAATCCATCTCTTGATCAGCCTCTTCAAAGTTTTCAATCATAATATGCTTTGGAGGTTGTACACCCTCTTCAACATCAACATCAAGTATCTTGGAAGAGGGCTCTATAATGCTACATTCCCATGGACTTCCAACATCTCCTAGGTCTTCAACCACTCCTTCTGGCTCAATTGTCTCATCTTCCTCCCCTTGTGGCAATTCTTGCTTCAACTCCTCCTCTTCACCTTGAAGCTCTAAACTCACTCCCTCACTATGCTCCTTAATTTCTTCTCCATATTCGTTAATGGCAGTGCCTTGGTTACTTAGGCTTAGTTGGGAGGAGGCCATATTGCTAACGGCTTCCACTAGGATAGCCATCTTGGCTTCTAGCTCCTTAAACTCCTTTTTCATTCCCTCTTGTTTGCCTTTGAAATTGAGAGTTAAGATCTCCTAGTTCTAGCATGAGGGCTTCATTGGGGGGCAGTGGTGGAAGATAGGGTTCATTGTTTGAGGGGAAGGCATTGTAGTTGGAAGGTGGTTCGTATTGGTAAGGGTATGGAGATGGTGTATATGAAGGTGGTTCTTGGGAGTAGTTGTGTTAGAATTGTGGTGTTTCTATGTATGGTTCATTTGGCTCATAAGGTGGTTAGTATGGTGGATAAGGATTAGGGTCATATGGAGGTGGTTGGTGGTATGGGGCTTGTGAGTAAGGTGGTTCAAAACTATGTTGAGGGGGTGGTTCATAGGCATGTGGTGGTGGTTGTTGACAATCACAATAAGGGTCACCACATCCATTAGATTGATATGCATTAGGATTAGAATTATACCCATAAGAAACCAGAGGTGGTTGTTGCCAAGAAGGGTGATCAATCTTTTGAGGCTTTTTCCATCTTTGATTGTTCCATCCTTGATGCATGTTACCATTGTAGTTCCCATTTCTTACAACATAATTTGAGCCAAACTCATAGCCAAAGTGAGGATGAGAATTCATAATAGCAAAGAGAATAAAAACAAGTACTAATAAGAACTAATAAAAACTAACTCCTAAAGCAAGCAAAACTAACAAAGAAGCCTATTAACATATATACAATAGCCAATAATATAACACCATTGCAACTCCCCGGCAATGGCGCCATTAATTTGATGCAAAAATTGTTGTCGGTCTAGATTTTCTTCCTAAAGAAAGGAATTACTTCGTTGTAAGCATAGCTCCAAACCAACAAACAACTCTCCCATCAAATTAAAATATGGTTTTGTCACAAGTACAAACTCCAATGAAAATTAACTGAAGTATTTAGACTCCGGGTCGTCTCACAAGGAATTGCAATGAAATGGTCAATTATTGGCTATGAGGGGACAAGGGGTTTGGTTGATAGAAGGGGCAATAAAATAAATGACAAGAAAAGTAAAGAGAGCAATTAAAGAAAGCAATTAATAAAGAGAGACATTCAAGGCAAGGCTGAGATCTAAGCTTTCTATCCTAGTCATTAATCATAACAATACTTAACAAGAATTTATCTTATTTCGTCATCCCCAATGTTGGAAGAAGGTGTAAGTTATCTTCCATTAGAGAAAGTCAAACAAGACTAGTTAACCTCAATCCAAATGTCCTAATCAACTCACTAATGGAATTAGCAAGAGATTAGAGCCAATGGAAATCATATTAACTAACAACTCTAGATCACCAATCTAAATTGGGTATTAATGACTCAAGATTTCCCAATTACTCTTCCCATGCCAAGAATGTTCAAAATCTACTCTAAAGTCTAACCAAGCATTTTGTTAAACACTTGGAAGGCATGAAAGGAAAGCATAGTAAAAATGCAAGAATAATAAATCTACCAACTACCAATTTCAAGAAAAGTAAATCAACAACTCAAATCAACAATTATAAGACATCAAACATTAAATTTCATTAAAAGAGATCTAACTCCAACATGAGCATCCATGAACATAAAAGAGACATAAAAGTAAAATTGACAAGAGAACTAAGAAGAGTAGAGTAGTAGAAACAAGAAAATGTAAAGGAAACAATATAAAATCAAGAATTGAACATGGATCTATGATGAAAATACCTTAGGAACCCTAATTCTAGAGAGAAGAAGGAGCTTCTCTCTCTAGAAACTAACCTACATGATGCTAAGTTACAAACAATTGCTCCCCTCTTGGTCAGGCTTGAATTTAGCATGAAATAGCATCAGAAATGAGTTGGATTGGGCCCAAAATGAGTTGCAAATCACTAGCCACGATTTCACTTTAGTGAACCACGTGCTCCATCGGCGCGCACGCGTATAGTGCATGTGCATGCGTGAAGCACGCGTATGCGTGGATGAGCAATTTTTACCCTTTTGCATGGAAGCGCAAGGCACGCATACGCGTGGGTTAGCTGAACGTTGGCCCTCCAACGTTAAGTCAAACACCAATGACAGCAAGCTTTCTGGATTTTTTGGTTTCGTTCTAAATGGCGTTTGAGTCAATGTTGGCCATCAAACGTTGACCCAAACGTGAAGCATCAGGATTCAAAATTCACACAGATCTCTTCTCAACACCAAGGGAAACCAATTGGAGCTATTTTCAACTGAATTACATCAAGGCCAAAAGCCCAATTCAGAGCTTGAGGATCTATGGAAGAAAGTGTATAAATAGCTTAGAATTTAAGTTAGGAACACTTTTTACTTGGCTGGGACTTTTACATTCTATTGTATTTTTCATTCTCTGTTTGTTAATTTCCAGAATGTATCTTTCAACTCCAATTTCCATTTTGAGAGCTATAAACAACTAATCCCCTTTCATTGGGTTTGGGAGCTCTGTGTAAATTCAATGGATCAATACTAGTTTTCATTCATCTTCTTCTTTCTTTTCTCTTGATTTTACTAGAAAGCTTTCGTTCTTTATCCAATTGGATAGTTATCTTGGGAAAAAGAAGCTATTCATACTTTGAACTCCTCGGAACCTTGGGAGAGGAATAAGGAGATCATGCTAGAATTGCTTTCTCACATTGGATTAGATTGGGGTTTGGATGGATACAGTGACATGTAATCCTACCAATACTTTGATCTATGAATTTGTGTGGTATAATCAATGACCAAACTTCATCTCTTCCCATGAGCACTTAAATCAAGGAATTGGGCAATTGTTCATGCTTAGAGAGATTAGATTACAAGGAATTGGGATCTAATCACTTAAGATTGCCAAGGAGATCAATGAATGCATTGATTGCGGATGAGATGAGAATAGATTTGATCCAGAGAATTCTCACATCTCCTAACCCCAATGAGTTTCCCCATCTCTGATCAACCCATTCTATTTACTTTCTTTTCTTTAATTTCATGCTAAATCCCCAATCCCATTTAATTTCTTGCAATTTAATCTTCTGCACTTTAATTCCCTGCAATTTAATTTTCTGTTCCTTTAATTTCTTGCAATTTAAGTTTCCTGCCAATTTTACTTCCTGCAATTCCCAATTTCAATTTTAATTTCGCCCAACTAACATAATTCTCCAATTATAATTGTTCAATCTACCAATCCCTGTGGGATTCGACCTCACTCTACAGTGAGTTTTTACTTGACGACAATCTGGTGCACATGCCGGAAGGAAATTGTTAAGTGACAGTTTTCGTGCATCAAGTTTATGGCGCCATTGGCGGGGATTGGTTTTGTATTGACAATTACTAACTCGAAGGATAACTAGATTGAGCACTTTACTTTTTCTTTTGATTTATTGCAATTTAATTTCAGTTGTTCATTTTATTCTCTGCAAATTTTCTGTTAGTTATTTCTCTTTAATTTTACCTTATTTCTTTACTTTCCAGCAAGCTAACCTACTAACTATTTGATAAATTGCTCTAACCAAGCAAACTATACTCTGTTTAGTGAACTCTGCACTTGTTGTTTCTTGTACTCATTCATTGTATGACAGGTAGGAGAAAGGAAATTTCAACCTCCTTTGATAGTGAACCGGAAAGAACCTTCCTGAGATTAAGGAGGGAAGCAAGAGGAAAAAGAGTTGTTGGTGCAGAAGAAGAGGAGGAATACTTTGATATAACCATGGAGGATGATATGGAGAATCATCATGAAAGAGAGGTGAACAATCATGCCATAAAAGGTGGAGCTAACCCTGCTAGACAAGAGAGGAGAGTTCTGGGATCATACATCAATCCAAATCCAGGAAATTGTGGTAGCAGCATTCAAAGGCCAACTATCCATGCTAATAGTTTCGAATTAAAGCCTCAGCTCATAACTCTTGTCCAGAACAACTGTTCTTTTGGAGGAAGTGCACAAAAGGATCCTAATGAGCATCTCACTAAATTTCAAAGGATATGTGACACGGTTAAATCTAATGGTGTTCATCCTGACACCTATAGATTGCTACTGTTTCCATTTTCTTTGAGGGACAAAGCATCAAAATGGTTGGAATTATTCTCCAAGGAAAGCTTGACCACCTGGGAAGATGTAATGAACAGATTCTTAACAAGGTTCTACCCGCCACAAAGGGTAAACAGGCTAAGAACGGAGGTGCAGACATTCAAACAGCAGGATGGTGAAACTCTTTATGAAGTCTGGGAGAGATTCAAAGACTTGGCAAAGAAATGCCCCCTGATATGTTTAATGAGTGTGTGTAAATCCACATCTTTTATGAAGGGCTGAATTGTGAATCAAGGAAGGCTGTAGACCACTCATCTAGAAGAAGACCATTGAAGAGGCCATTGATGTTATAGAGACAGTGGCTGACAATGAGTATTTTTATGCCTCAGACAGGAGCAACAACAGGAAAGTCTTGGAACTAAACCATATGGATGAAATCCTGGCCCAGAATAAGATGATCACCAAGCAACTAGCTGAATTAACCAAGCAAATGGAGAAGAATCAGGCTGTAGCTATCATTACTCAACCCTCACCCTAAGAAGAGTTAGAGACAGAAGAAGGAGTTAAATGGGAGGAAGCTAATTACCTTCGAAACTCATCTAGGCAAGCTAATGATCCATACTCTAAAACTTATAACTCTGGTTGGAGGAACCACCCAAACTTTGGGTGGAGGAACCAATAAAGCCAAGGCCAAGAACACAGACCTCACAATCCAAACTAGTATAACAATTCCACTCACCAAAACTCCAACCAAAAACCATACCAGATGACACAAAATACTTATTCACAGCCACCATACCAAAGCCACAACAACCACTCTCAACACCCCAATTCCCCCCAACTATCACCACATGATGAGGACAGAATGGCCAGGATAGAAGCTATGCTTGCAAACCTTTGCAAAGAGTTTGACGACATAAAAAAATTCAAGGAGGAGGTAATATCCAATCGGCAAAATCAAGATGCTGCCACTCAAAAGCTTGAAGCACAAATTGGATACTTGTCCAAGCAAGCTCCTAGCCACAGTTCAAGTGATGCCACCAGGACAACTTCAAGAGAGAAATGCAAAGCTATTACCCTCAGAAGCGGAAAGGAATTGAAAGAGACTCCAAGGGAGACTCAAAAAGAGAAGGAGAGGGCAGTTCAAATGCCAAAGAAGAAGCACAAACACTTGTTCCCAACCCATCAAAAGAGAAAGAAGATCTGAGGTCATATGTCCCAAAGGCTCCTTACCCTCAACGCTTAATGAAAAATGCAAAAGACAGCCAATTCTCCAAATTTTTGGAGATCTTCAAGAAACTTCAGATCAACATTCCCTTTGCAGAAGCACTAGAACAAATGCCACTTTATACTAAGTTTCTGAAGGAATTGATGACCAAGAAAAGAAGCTGGAGGAATGATGAAACTGTGATCTTAACTGAGGAATGTAGTGCTATCATCCAACACAAGCTGCCTCAAAAATTGAAGGACCCAGGAAGCTTCCAAAATCCCTACATCATAGGGGAAATAACAGTTGAAAAAGCCTTATGTAACTTGGGAGCTAGTATAAATTTGATGTCCTTAACAATGATGAAGAGAATGAAGATTGAGGAAGCCGAACCAACAAGAATGGCTCTCCAATTGGCAGATCGGTCATTCAAATTCCCTCATGGAATAGTGGAAGACTTGCTAGTGACAGTAGGGGAATTCATATTCCCTGCTGACTTTGTGGTATTGGATATGGAGGAAGAAGCTAAGGCTTCAATAATATTGGGGAGGCCATTTTTAGCCACTGCTGGAGCCATTATTGATGTCCAAAAGGGTGAACTTACCCTTCGGCTACATGAGGAGAGGATGGTGTTCAATGTATTCAAAGCCATGAGCTATCCACCAGAGTCACTGATGACAAGTCATCTTATGCTAGTTTTACAAGCATTTTTCATTAGTTTCATTAGGTTTTATGCACTTTCTTGCACAATAAGTAAGTAATTGGAATGGATTTTCATGATTATCTTGAATCAATCAACCATCATTTATTTTACACAAAATCATAGGGTTTATGCTAAAATTAATTGATTTTTCATGAATGATACAAAGACCTTGTGAATTTGGTGATACTTTGATTAGTTGTTTGGTTACTTGTAGGTGAAGAAATGATGAAGAAAGGAAAGAACCAAGAAAGCGTTGCATTACCAAACGTGGCGTTCAAAAAAGGCAACGCTAGGCAAGGAAGCTCCTTGCCAAATGTACCAAAGACACAAAAAGTAGCGCTCAAAAGCTTGAACGTAGTGTTCACTTTTGTGAAATTTTTCAGGCATTAACCAAGGGAACGCTCAACTAAGGGAGCACTCAACCAAGGGAGCGTGGCGTTCAAAGAAGTGAACGCTAGTGGGAATGGTGCACAACCAAAGCGCTAGCCAAGGAGGCAGCGTTTGGAAAAGTGAACGTGACGTTCACTAAAGTGAACATTTTCACGCGCATCCAAGGAAGGCTCAGCATCAAGTGTAGCACTCAAGGTTTGAGCGCAGCGTTCACTTATTGAATGCTATAGGAAGACAAGCGCACACCAAAGGCATGCCATGAAAAGTGAACGTGGAGTTCACTTATCCAAACAGAACGCTCCCCTGGGAGTGAACCAAATGCTCCCTGACCCATACCACCAGGTGCCAAGTTGGATCCATTTCTTCATAAACCCAAAAGGTCCATTCCAAGATTTGAAGACAAAATAGAAAATGTATAAATAAGAGTGAGTTTGATTTGAAGAGGACCTTTTGCTCATTTTTAGTTTTTCACTTTTTAATTTTCATTTGGAATTTGGGAAATTGGGATTAGATTTAGTTTTCTTTCTATTTGTTCTTGCTTCTACAACTTCTACTTTCTGTTTTGGGTTTTGAATTCAGATTGAAGAATTCCATTGAAATCCTTCATCTGAGAATCATCTTCTAATTTTCTTTTGATAGTTCTATGAATTGAAAGTTGGAACTAAATTTCCTGGGTTGTTTTATTTTCATTTCTTCTGTAATTTCTTTTTTGTTTGGTCAAGGGAGAAATTGAGATCTAGATCTGCTTTCTAATCTCATTGCTCTTCGTCGATCTTCAATTTTTCTTTTAGAATTTCACAATTGAGCTAAGTTTTCTTGCTGTTTGTCTCTTCAAGCACTTTTCCATTTCTGTTTGGCTACTGAGCTGAATCTCTTCATCTCATAGCTCTCTGATTTACTTTAGCTTGCATTTTCTAGTTCAATTCTGAATTCCGGTACCCAAATCCTTTTGTTCTTCAAGCAATTTACATTTCTTAGCAATTTAGATTCAGCTATTTATATTTCTTGCACTTTAAGTTTCTGAAATTTACTTTTCTTACAATTTAAGTTTTAGCTCTTTTACTTTCTTGCACTTTAAGTTTCTGCAATTTACTTTCCCTGCACTTTAAGATTCAGCTAATTTTCATTCTGTACCTTTTATTTTCTTGCAATTTAGCTTCTGTTAATCAAAATCACTCAAATCATCAAATATTCGCTTAACTAAATTGATCACCTAACTAAAATTTCTCAATCCATCAATCCCTATGGGATCGACCTCACTCTTGTGAGTTATTACTACTTGATGCGACCCGGTATACTTATCGGTGAGTTTTCTGTGGAATCGTTTTTCCCTCATCAAGTTTTTGGAGCCGTTGTCGGGGATTGATTTAGATTGACAATGATTAATTAAGGTAATAATCTAGATTAATCATTTTTCTTTGTTTTTATCAAGCACACTAACTGTTTGAATTTTTGCTTAAGCTAAGACTAACCTCACTCTAGCAGTAGAGTGTTTCATTTTGGTTTTTGGTTTTGTGTTTTATGTCAGGAGGAAGAAGAGGTGAATCCACATCTTTTAAGCTTGATGAGAGAACCCTCCGAAGATTCAGAAGAGAAGAAAGAAGGAAAGGAGTTGTAGGAGAAGCAGTGATGAGCAGATAATTTATACCCTTTTTGGCATTATTTTTACATAGTTTTTAGTATGTTTTAATTAATTTTTTTATATTTTTATGATTTTTTATTCAAAAATCACATTTTTGGACTTTACTATGAGTTTGTGTGTTTTTCTGTGATTTCAGGTATTTTCTGGCTGAAATTGAGGGACCTAAGCAAAAATCTGATTCAGAGGCTGAAAAAGGACTGCAGATGCTGTTGGATTCTGACCTCTCTGCACTCAAAGTAGATTTTCTAGAGCTACAAAAGCCCAATTGGCGTGCTCTCAATTGCGTTGGAAAGTATACATCCTGGGCTTTCCAGAAATATATAATAGTCCATACTTTGCCCGAGATTTGATTGCCCAAACTGGCGTTCAAAGTCAGCCTAAAACATCTTTATGTAAAATGCCAAAACTAGCACCAGTATTGGAGTTAAACGCCCAAACTGGTACCAAAGCTGGCGTTTAAAACCAGGAAAAGCCTAAGCATGAAAAAGCTTCAACGCTCAGTCCAAGCACACACCAAGTGGGCCCCGGAAGTGGATTTCTGCACTATCTGCACTTAGTTACTCATTTTCTGTAAACCTAAGTAACTAGTTTAGTATAAATAGCACTTTTTACTATTGTATTCATATCTCTGGATGTTTAGTCCTTAGACCTTTGGGATGGAGGCTGGCCTCACGGCCATGCCTAGACCTTTTTCACTTATGTATTTTCTACGGTGGAGTTTCTACACCCCATAGAGTAAGGTGTGGAGCTCTGCTGTTTTTTATGAATTAGTGCAATTACTACTGTTTTTCCTTCAATTCATGCCTACTTTTTCTCCAAGATATACTCTTGTTCTTAATTCAGTTAAGTCAGAATGAAGGGTTGACCCATGACAATCACCCAATCTTCGTTACTCGCTTAGCCAAGATCGCGTGCCTGATAACCAGAAAGCGATCCACATGATGTTCAACGTAGTCATTGGACGACAGCTGGAGTATACTCTCTTGGATATCTAATACACAGACCGAGTTCGTGAGATTAGTATCTTCGTGGTATAGGCTAGAACCATTGGCAGCATTCCTGAGATCCAGAAAGTCTAAACCTTGTCTGTGGTATTCCGAGTAGGATCTGGGAAGGGATGACTGTGACGAGCTTCAAACTTGCGAATGTTGGGCGCAGTGACAGTGTGCAAAAAGACAATGGTCCTATTCCGACGCTAGCGGGAACCGACAGATGATTAGCCATGCGGTGACAACGCATATGGATTTGTTTTCATCCAAGAGGATCATACAGCTTTCCATGGAAGGAGGTAACGCTTGGTTGGAAGAAGGCAGTAGGAAAGCAGAAGTTTAGAAGCAACAAAGCATCTCCAGACGCTTATCTGAAATTCCCACCAATGAATTACATAAGTATCTCTATTTTATTTTCTATTTTATTTATCTTTTAATTATCAAAACCTCATAACCAATTGAATCCGCCTGACTGAGATTTACAAGGATGACCATAGCTTGCTTCAAGCCGACAATCTCCGTGGGATCGACCCTTACTCACGTAAGGTATTACTTGGACGACCCAGTGCACTTGCTGGTTAGCTGACGGAGTTGTGAAGAAGTGTTGAGATCACGATTCTGTGTACCAAGTTTTTGGCGCCGTTGCCTGATGACAAGTCATCTTAGCCTAGTTTCACTAGCCTTTTTCTTTTGTTTTCAATAGAATTATGCACTTACTTGAGTCAAAAGCAAGCCAATTGGGTAGATTTTCATGTTTCCTTTGATTTAATCAACCATGTATGAATTCATGCTATTTCATGAGGTTTTGTGCTATAATTGTCACATATTATGAAATAATGAATATCTCATGATTTTGAGCATAGCTTTGATGTGTTTGGTTGATTAATGATAGGTGAAGAAAGCTTGGAGAAAGGTTGATGGAAGAAGGAAGGGCTAGGAGGAAGAGAGAACAAAAAGTTTGAGCAAAAGTTTGCCTCAAACTTTAGCTCAAACTTTTGGATTAATTATGAACCAGGAAGTAAAAGCTGGAGCAAAAGTTAGACCCCTAACTTTTTGGCTAACTTTTGGGCAAAAGCTGGAGCAAAAGTTAGACCCCTAACTTTTTGGCTAACTTTTGGCATGAAAAACACTCCCTGGATGCACAAAAAGTTTGCGCCAATGTTAGCCCCTAAATTTTTGGCTAACATTGGCGCCATGAATAACCAAGGGGAGGCCAACGTTGGAGCAAAAGTTAGACCCCTAACTTTTGCCCCAACGTTGGTATCAGCAAAACAAGGGTGCTGATGTGAAAAGTTGGAGCAAAAGTAAGACCCCTAACTTTTACTCCAACTTTTACTCAAGCTTTCATGATTCCAACCCGGTTCAATTCGGTTCTTCTCCAAACTCCAAGAGCAATCAACCAAGGCCTCTCTCAACCCAATTCCACCAAGAGCAAAGGCCCAATTGAAGGCTTGAAGACCATTTGAAGAAAGTGTATAAATAGATTTGAATTTAAGTTTTAAGGAGAGCTTCCCTTTTAGTTTTTCAGAATAGCTTTCTTTTCGGTTTTGCTTAGAGCTCACTTTTATTTTTCTTAGCATTGTTGTTTAATTCAAGAGAATTTGGGAGGAGAATTGATCTCTCTTCTTCCTTGTTCTTGCCCAGCACTCTTTACTTTTCTTGTCTTGGATTTTTGGGTAGAGAATTGAAGAAATTCTGTTTCAATCTCACCTTGGGATCTTGTTTAATTTTCTGCTTAATTGAATTTCAGTTTCGGTTACTTGCTTCTTCATCTACTTTCTTTGCAATCTACATTTCCTTTGCAATTGTTCTTGTTGGATCTAGGAAGGCATTGAGATCTAGACTTGGTTTTCTAGTCTCTTGGGTCCTGAGATCCGGATTTCCCATTTCCCATTCCCTGTTTACTATTTTCATGCTTATTTACATTTCTGTTTTAAGATCCGGTTTGATTCAAGACATCCTTTACTTCTCTGTTTGTTGCAATTTACTTTTCCTTGTTTAATTCCTGCAAATCCAACTCCCAATTCCCTTTACAACTCAAGCCATTTACATTTCTTGCACTTTAAGATTCTGCAATTTACATTTCTTGCGTTCTAAGTTTCTGCCATTTAATTTCTTGCTCTTTAAGATTCAGCACTTTAAATTCCAGTTCTCTTTAATTTCATGCAATTCATCCATTTTCTTTACTTTCTATGCAATTTAAATTCTGCAAATCACAAATCTCTCAACCAATTCTTGATTCGCTTGACTAAATCAACCACTAAACTAAAATTGCTCAATCCTTCAATCCCTGTGGGATCGACCTCACCCCCGTGAGTTATTATTACTTGATGCGACCCGGTGCACTTGCCGGTTAGATTTGGGTGTTTTGGAGAAATTCGTTTCTCTACGAAAATATCCCATCAAGTTTTTTGCGCCGTTGCCGGGGATTGATTAGATTGACAATGATTAAGTGAGGTGTTGATTTAGATCAAGCACTTTTTCTTTAATTTTTGACTAACCCACTAACTGTTTGAAGTTTTGTCTCAACTGACTACACTCAATTTGCAAAAGTATCACTGTGTGTTCCGTTGTTGATTTATATGTCATAGGGAAGAAGAGCAGCCAAAGGGAAGGATATCATTGAAGAAGGAGTTTCTGAGAAAGAAGAACACCACAACATGAAGCCACAACTCATTACACTAATAGAGAACAATTGTTCCTATGGTGGAAATCCATTGGAGGACCCTAAACAGCACCTATCCATTTTTCTGAAAACTTGTGGTGCTGTCAATCTCAATGGTGTAAACCATGATATCTGTAAGCTCTTGTTATTTCCTTTCTCACTGAAGGATGAAGCGGCACAATGGCTTGAAACATTTCCCCAAGGAAGTATCACTAGTTGGGATGATTTGGTTGCTAAGTTCCTAGCCAAATTCTCATCATCCCGACAAAATATTAAGATGAAAGAAGGAATACATCCATTCATACAAAGAGAGGAAGAACCATTGTTCAAAGCATGGGAAAGATACAAGAAAGCAAGTGACAAGGTGGATTTTCAAGCGTTCTATGAAGGATTAACCTCAGAAACAAGAAGAGCAGTAGATTACTTCTCAGATGGCCTACTCAAGGCAACAGCAACCATCCAAGGAACTGCAGAGTTCAGTGACAAAAGAGCCAATAACCAACACTCATTTGAGACGCCACGGAATGCAATTTCAAAAAAGGAAGTAATGAATCTTGAAGGAGTGAGAGCAATCATGAATCAAAACAGACAGCTATACCAGCAAACTCAGCAGCAATTGGAATCAATAGCTAGACAAATTGATTCTCTACATTCGGCCACAGTGAATGCACAATTTCCACCATGGAAACCACATTCTTATCTAAGAATGAGGGAATCTCAGCATCAGGAACAAAGGGACTTCAACTATAACAACCCCAACTTCCCAAACCTGCAAAAACACCACCATACCAACAAAAATCACTACACACCACCCCAATATACACACCTCCAGCCCTGCCCTACCTCACCACCCGCCCAAAATGACTTACATCAATCACCACAATTAACACAGCCACAACCAATCCTAAACTTCCAAAGACTTTATGTTATAGAAATGATGATGGAAAGGTTTATGAAAATTCAAGAAATGACAATAATAGAGCAGGAGGATATAAGGAAAAACCAAGAGGCATATCTCAAGAGAATTGAAAGGCACATGGAACAACTGGTTCAAAACCTTGCTAAACTGGGCGAGAAAGAGGGAAATATGTCCCTAAGAGCCACTAAAGATGACTCAAAGAACAGTGAAAAAGCTGCTGGGTTGAAAGGAAAAGCAGTTATGGAAAACAGTGAGAAGGCTACGGGAAAAGAAACAACTATCAAGGAGAAGCCTACGGTGAGAGGAGGAAACCAAAGGCAACAGAAACCTCAACTTCGATGATCAGAGGATGAAGGATGTCAAGCTAGTGACAATAAAAGAGCGCTTGTTGGGAGGCAACCCAACCGGAGATAGTTTTCTGTTCATAACTATTTTAATAAAAAGGTTAATTAGTTTTATCTATAATGCAAGAAGCTAAGTTTGGTGTTGCACACCAAAACAATCTAAAGGAGAATGAAGGATTCTAAGTTTGGTGTTCCACCAAAATCCCATCATAAAACACATTCTCACTTTCTGCATAATGCTGGCTTCAAGCATGTTGGATGAACTAGTTAACTATTCTGCTGTTTCCTAGTTTTCAGTTTTATTGCTTTTGAAAAAAAAAAAAAGAAAAAGAGTTTCACACATGGTTAATTCAATGCATGAGAACCATTGGCAAGGTACTAAGTTTGGTGTTCCCACACCAAAGTAAGTTCAAAAGCCCACAAATAAATCATGCAAGCTAACCATTTCTTCTTTCAAGTGCTTGGGGAACAAGCAACTTTCAATATCATTGCAGAGCATCATACAAGCTTTTGGAAGGATTAAGCATCATCTATCAAAAGGAAGAGAGAGGAATGTAAAGATCGGCAATGATGATAAGGAAGAGGAAAGCAAGCGAACTCCAAAAGGTTGTATTGTTCAGTGATTATTTTGTATCAGATGCTGCTAAATTGAAAGTTACATAATACCCCTGCCTGCCTGCATAGCATAGTTTTTCTGTAATTCAATAACTAAGATGCTTGACTATTCACAACACTACACTTTTCACACTTGTTTGCACTCAATACTTCAAAAAAAAATGCATCACATGAAAGTTCTTTGAAAAGAAGGATTGAGGAATTAAACAATTTTGAGGCAAGCAAAAGATTAGGAGAAGTGGTGGTTCTAGTTGTATGATTATGTATTGAGGTTGCATGCTTGTGAAAACTTGTATGGGAGCTCATAGGCAGGACATGAAGTTCAAAGAAGTATTGTGGAGATTCTCAAAAATTTATTGATCCAAGAAGCAGCAAACAAAACAAAAGAAAATAAAGAAAATACAAAAGCAAAAAGAACATGGCCCAAGGCTCTGAGCATCAATTACTAGGCAGAAAAAGAAAGGAGAAACAAAACTCAAAGAGTTGTTAGCCTAGTAAATGCTTGTGGTTGAGCTGTGTCAAGGAAAGAGGCTTGAGCAAGTAAATCCTTAGGGGTGCTTTAACACCTAATACCTTAAAACCAACTGGTTTAGGAGTATTGATTGAAAGCTTATCTAAAGAGCCGCTTTGAGACATGACACTTAGAGTCAAGGCCAAAGCACAGAAACTATAAGCTGCTTCAAGGTGACTACATATAAAGAGATCTCCATGATACCATTTGGATGAAAATCCTAAGACCTAAGACTCCCAATATGTGAGGACTAGTGAGCACTGAAGCCCTTGCATGAGCATATGATTTAGAGTTCACCCCACTGACACTTAATCACTTCACTCACAGGACCTTACAATTTTTTTTTCGTCTTCAATCCATCTTAATTGAAAGAACCTTTGAGCAAAATTCATTTCTTGCTTGGGGACAAGCAAGCTTTAAGTTTGGTGTTGTGATGACAAGTCATCTTAGCCTAGTTTCACTAGCCTTTTTCTTTTGTTTTCAATAGAATTATGCACTTACTTGAGCCAAAAGCAAGCCAATTGGGTAGATTTTCATGTTTCCTTTGATTTAATCAACCATGTATGAATTCATGCTATTTCATGAGGTTTTGTGCTATAATTGTCACATATTATGAAAGAATGAATATCTCATGATTTTGAGCATAGCTTTGATGTGTTTGGTTGATTAATGATAGGTGAAGAAAGCTTGGAGAAAGGTTGATGGAAGAAGGAAGGGCTAGGAGGAAGAGAGAACAAAAAGTTTGAGCAAGAGTTTGCCTCAAACTTTAGCTCAAACTTTTGGATTAATTATGAACCAGGAAGTAAAAGCTGGAGCAAAAGATAGACCCCTAACCTTTTGGCTAACTTTTGGGCAAAAGCTGGAGCAAAAGTTAGACCCCTAACTTTTTGGCTAACTTTTGGTATGAAAAACACTCCCTGGATGCACAAAAAGTTTGCGCCAATGTTAGCCCCTAACTTTTTGGCTAACGTTGGCGCATGAAAATTACTCCCTAGACTAGCAAAAGTTTGCGCCAACGTTAGCCCCTAACTTTTTGGCTAACGTTGGCGCCATGAATAACCAAGGGGAGGCCAACGTTGGAGCAAAAGTTAGACCCCTAACTTTTGCCCCAACGTTGGTATCAGCAAAACAAGGGTGCTGATGTGAAAAGTTGGAGCAAAAGTTAGACCCCTAACTTTTACTCCAACTTTTACTCAAGCTTTCATGATTCCAACCCGGTTCAATTCGGTTCTTCTCCAAAGTCCAAGAGCAATCAACCAAGGCCTCTCTCAACCCAATTCCACCAAGAGCAAAGGCCCAATTGAAGGCTTGAAGACCATTTGAAGAAAGCGTATAAATAGATTTGAATTTAAGTTTTAAGGAGAGCTTCCCTTTTAGTTTTTCAGAATAGCTTTCTTTTCGGTTTTGCTTAGAGCTCACTTTTATTTTTCTTAGCATTGTTGTTTAATTCAAGAGAATTTGGGAGGAGAATTGATCTCTCTTCTTCCTTGTTCTTCCCCAGCACTCTTTACTTTTCTTGTCTTGGATTTTTGGGTAGAGAATTGAAGAAATTCTATTTCAATCTCACCTTGGGATCTTGTTTAATTTTCTGCTTAATTGAATTTCAGTTTCGGTTACTTGCTTCTTCATCTACTTTCTTTGCAATCTACATTTCCTTTGCAATTGTTCTTGTTGGATCTAGGAAGGCATTGAGATCTAGACTTGGTTTTCTAGTCTCTTGGGTCCTGAGATCCGGATTTCCCATTTCCCATTCCCTGTTTACTGTTTTCATGCTTATTTACATTTCTGTTTTAAGATCCGGTTTGATTCAAGACATCCTTTACTTCTCTGTTTGTTGAAATTTACTTTTTCTTGTTTAATTCCTGCAAATCCAACTCCCAATTCCCTTTACAACTCAAGCCATTTACATTTCTTACACTTTAAGATTCTGCAATTTACATTTCTTGCGTTCTAAGTTTCTGCCATTTAATTTCTTGCTATTTAAGATTCAGCACTTTAAATTCCAGTTCTCTTTAATTTCATGCAATTCATCCATTTCCTTTACTTTCTATGCAATTTAAATTCTGCAAATCACAAATCTCTCAACCAATTCTTGATTCGCTTGACTAAATCAACCACTAAACTAAAATTGCTCAATCCTTCAATCCCTGTGGGATCGACCTCACCCCTGTGAGTTATTATTACTTGATGCGACCCGATGCACTTGCCGGTTAGATTTGGGTGTTTTGGAGAAATTCGTTTCTCTACGAAAATATCCCATCATTGCCGCGGATTGTTCGAGTTTGGACAACTGATAGTTCATCTTGTTGCTTAGATTAGGTAATTTTATTTTATGTTTAAATTTTTCTATTTTAATTTTCAAAAAATTCAAAAAAAAATATAGTTTTCGAAAAATTCAAAAAAAAAATTTTTATTTCTTCTTTAGAATTTTTAAGAACGAATTCTAGAGTTTCATAAGATATGTTGAAGCCTGGCTGGCTGTTTAGCCATGTCTAATCTTTTAGACTGAGGCTTTCACTTCTCATTGACATACTTGTATGTTTATGCTAAAGCTTGGCTGGCTATTTGGCCATGTCTAATCTTTTGGACCAAAGTTTTAGACTAACATTGCATGATTCCTGGAATTCTTATTAAAAATTTTGTATCCCTTTATCTTCTTTTTCTAAATTAATTTTTGAAAAAAAAGTTTAATAAAACCATAAAAACCAAAAATTTTATGTTTCTTGTTTGAGTCTAGTGTCAAATTTTAAGTTTGGTGTCAATTGCATATTTTTAATTTATCTTAAAAAAATTTTCAAAAATCCATGCATGTGTTCTTCATGATCTTCATGTTGTTCTTGATGAATTTCTTTGTTTGATCTTTAAATTTTTCTTGTTTGGTGTCTTTTCTTGTTTTTCATATGCATTCTAGAATTATTAGTGTCTATAGTTTAAAAATTTTAAGTTTGGTGTCTTGCATGTCTTTCTTTTCTTAAAAATTTTTCAAAATTATGTTCTTGATGTTCATCATGATCTTCAAAGTGTTCTTGGTGTTCATCTTGACATTCAAAGTGTTCTTGCATGCATTTTTGTTTTAATCTTAATTTCTTGTGTTTTGCATCATTTTTATGTTTCTCTCTCTCCTCATTAAAATTCAAAAATAAAAAAAATATCTTTCTCTTATTTGACTCATAAATTTCGAAATTTTGAATTGATTTAGTCAAAAATTTTTAAAATTTTAGTTGTTTCTTGTTAATCAAGTCAAATTTCAATTTAAAAATTTTCTATCTTTTCAAATCTTTTTCAAAAATCAAATATTTTTCATTTTCCTTTTAATATTTTCGAAAATCCCAAAATTAATTTTCAAAATCTTTTTCTTAATTTTATTTCAAATTTTCGAAATTATTACTAAGAATTAATGTTTTGATTAAAAAATTTTCAAGTTGTTACTTGCCTATTACGAAAGGATCAATCTTTAAATTCTGGAATCATATCTTTTAGTTTCTTGTTAGTCAAGTAATCAACTTTAATTTCAAAAATAAAAAATTTTTAATTTCCTTTTCAAATCTTTTTCAAAATGATTTTCAATCATGTCTTTTTCAAATTTAATTTCAAAATCCCTTTTCTAACTTCTTATCTTTTCAAAATTGATTTTCAAATTTTTTTCAATTAACTACTTGACTTTTTGTTTGATTTTAAAAGTTTTCTATTTCAATCATATCTTTTTCAAAACCACCTAACTACTTTTCTCTCTCGAATTTTCGAAAATCACTACCCACTTTTTCAAAAATATTTTTAATTAATTAATTTATTTAGTTCTCAAATTTTATTTTATCTCTTCTCTTAAATTTCGAATACTAACCAATAATTAAAATAAAAACAAAATATTTTCCTTTTATTTTAATTTAAAATTCGAATTCTTTCTCTCTCATCTCTTTTTATTTATTTATTTATTTATTTACTAACACTTCTCTTCTTCTTATAATTCGAACCCTCTCTCCCTCTCTGTGTTCGAATTCTTCATCTTCTACCTTCTTCATTCAACTTTTCTATTCTTCTACTCACATAAAGGAATCTCTATACTGTGACATAGAGGATTCCTATTCTTTTCTGTTCTCTTCTTTTTCATATGAGCAGGAGCAAGGATAAGAACATCATTGTTGAAGCTGATGCGGAACCTGAAAGGACTCTAAAGAGGAAGCTAAGAGAAGCTAAGGCACAACACTCTGGAGAGGACCTGACAAAATTTTTCGAAAAATAAGAAGAGATGGCCGAAGCCAACAACAATGGTGGAGATGCAAGGAAGATGTTTGGTGACTTTATTGCACCCCCTTCTGACTTCTGTGGAAGGAGCATCTCAATTCCTGCAATTGGAGCAAACAACTTTGAGCTTAAGCCTCAATTAGTTTCTCTAATGCAGCAGAATTGCAAGTTTTATGGACTTCTATTGGAAGATCCTCATCTATTTTTAGCAGAATTCTTGCAAATCTGTGACACTGTTAAGACCAATAGGGTTAATCCTGAGGTCTACAGACTTATGCTTTTCCCCTTTGTTGTAAGAGACAGAGCTAGGACATAGTTGGACTCACAACCTAAAGACAGCCTAAACCCTTGGGAAAAGTTGGTCAATGCTTTATTGGCCAAATTCTTTCCACCTCAAAAGTTGAGCAAGTTTAGAGTGGAAGTCCAAACCTACAGACAGAAGGAAGGTGAATCCCTCTATGAAGCTTGGGAAAGATACAAGCAATTGATCAGAAGGTGTCTTTCTGACATGTTTTCAAAATGGAGCATCATATGTATATTCTATGATGGTCTGTCTGAATTGTCCAAGATGTCATTGGACCACTCTGCTGGAGGATCTCTTCATCTGAAGAAGACACCTGTAGAAGCCCAGGAACTCATTGAAATGGTTACAAATAACCAGTTCCTGTGAATAATGGGACAACTCAGAAGAAAGGAGTTCTTGAGATTGATACTCTGAATGCAATATTGGCTCAGAACAAAATATTGACTCAACAAGTCAATATGATTTCTTAGAATCTAACTGGAATGTAAGCTGCATCAGGCAGTACTAAGGAAGCTTCCTCTGAAGAAGAAGCCTATGACCCTGAGAACCCTGGAATGGAAGAGGTGAATTACATGGGAGAATCCTATGGAAACACCTATAATCCTTCATGGAGGAATCATCCTAATCTCTCATGGAAGGATCAACAAAAGCCTAATCAAGGCTTCAATAATAATAATGGTGGAAGAAACAGGTTTGGCAATAGCAAACCTTTTCCATCATCTTCTCAGCAACAGACAGAAAATTCTAAGCAGAGCCACTCTGACTTAGCAACTGTAGTCTCTGATCTATCTAAGACCACTCTCATCTTCATGACTGAAGCAAGGTCCTCCATTAGAAATTTGGAAGCACAAGTGGGTCAGTTGAGTAATAAAGTTACTGAACTTCCTCCCAGTACTCTCCCAAGCAATACAGAAGAGAATCCAAAAGAGAGTGCAAGGCCATAAACACGTCCCACATGGCCGAACCTGTAGAGGGGGAAAGGTAGTGATTTCCAAAGAGGAAGACCTCAATGAACGTCCATTGGCCACTAAGGAGTTCCCTAGTGAGGAACCAAAGGAATTTGAGGCTCATACAGAGACCATAGAGATTCCACTGAACTTACTGTTGCCATTCATGAGCTCTGATGAATATTCTTCCTTTGAAGATGTTGAAGATATTATTTTAGAGCTAGTTGCTCAATATCTAGGAGCAATCATGAAGCTGAATGCCAAGTGATGAGCGGATAATTTATACGCTTTTTGACATTGTTTTTAGTATGTTTTTAGTAGGATCTAGTTACTTTTAGGGATGTTTTCATTAGTTTTTATGTTAAATTCACATTTCTGGACTTTACTATGAGTTTGTGTGTTTTTCTGTGATTTCAGGTATTTTCTGGCTGAAATTGAGGGACTTGAGCAAAAATCAGATTCAGAGGTTAAAGAAGGACTGCTGATGCAGTTGGATTCTGACCTCCCTGCACTCAAAATGGATTTTCTGGAGCTACAGAACTCAAAATGGCGCGCTTTCAATTGCGTTGGAAAGCAGACATCTAGGGCTTTCCAGCAATATATAATAATTTATACTTTGGCCAATTTTAAACGACACAAACTGGCGTTCAACGCCAACTTTCTGCCCAATTCTGGCGTCCAGCGCCAGAAAAGGATCCAAAACCAGAGTTGAACGCCCAAACTGGCACAAAAGCTGGCGTTCAACTCCAAGAAGGACCTCTACACGTTCAACACTCAAAGCTCAGCCCAAGCACACACCAAGTGGGCCCCGGAAGTGGATTTATGCATCAATTACTTACTTCTGTAAACCCTAGTAGCTAGTTTATTATAAATAGGACCTTTTACTATTGTATTAGGTATCTTTGATCAGTTGTATGCTATCTTAGATCATGTTTGAAGGCTGGCCTCTCGGCCATGCCTGGACTTTCACTTATGTAATTTTAACGGTAGAGTTTCTACACTCCATAGATTAAGGTGTGGAGCTCTGCTGTTCCTCAAAGATTAATGCAAAGTACTACTGTTTTCTATTCAATTCATCTTATTTCACTTCTAAGATATTCATTCGTACTTCAATCTGAATGTGATGAACATGACAATCATCATCATTCCCTATGAACGCGTGCCTGACAACTACTTCCGTTCTACCTTAGACTGAATGAGTATCTCTTAGATCTCCTAACCAGAATCTTCGTGGTGTAAGCTAGAATGATGGCGGCATTCAAGAGAATCCGGAAGGTCTAAACCTTGTCTGTGGTATTCCGAGTAGGATTCAATGAATGAATGACCGTGACAAGCTCCAAACTCGCGATTGCGGGGCGTTAGTGACAGACGCAAAAGGATAGTAAATCATATTCCAGCATGATCGAGAACCGACAGATGAATAGCCGTGCCGTGACAGGGTGCGTTGACCATTTTCACTGAGAGGATAAGATGAAGCCATTGACAAGGGTGATGCCTCCAGACGATTAGCCGTGCCGTGACAGGGCATTGGATCATTTTCCCAAGAGATGACCGAAAGTAGCCATTGACAGTGGTGATGTATCACATAAAGCCAGCCATGGAAAGGAGTAAGACTGATTGGATGAAGATAGCAGGAAAGCAGAGGTTCAGAGGAACGAAAGCATCTCTATTCGCTTATCTGAAACTCTCACCAATGATTTACATAAGTATTTCTATCCCTATTTTATTATATTATTTTCGAAAACTCCATAACCATTTGATATCTGCCTGACTGAGATTTACAAGGTGACCATAGCTTGCTTCATACCAACAATCTCCGTGGGATTCGACCCTTACTCACGTAAGGTATTACTTGGACGACCCAGTGCACTTGCTGGTTAGTTATGCGAAGTTGTGAAGATATGTTTAGACCATGGTTCTGTGCATCCGTTTTTGGTGCCATTGCCGGGGAATAAATTTTGAACAACAATTCACAACCTGAGTAGCAATTTCGCATACCAAGTTTTTGGCGCCGTTGCCGGGGATTGTTTGAGTATGGACAACTGACGGTTCATCTTGTTGGTCAGATTAGATAATTTTCTTTTAAAAAATTTTCAAAAATATTTCAAAATTTTCTTGTGTTTTCGAAAAAAATTTTATTCAAAATTTTTAAGAATGAATTCTAGTGTTTCATGAAGCATGTGAAGCCTGGCTGGCTGTAAAGCCATGTCTAAATTTATTTGGACTGAGGCAGCAATTTGTTATCAAGAGCAAGCTAGTTGTTGCTAATCCACCTGCTGCTGTTCCTGATTCACCTGCTGAAGCTTAGCTGGCCATTGGCCATGTCTAGTGTTTTGGACCGAAGCTTTCATTGAAAGCTTGGCTGGCTAGTGAGCCATGTCTAATTCCTGGACTGAAGCTTCAGACTAAGAATGCAAGATTCCTGGAATTCATGTTAAAAATTTTGGAATCCTTATTTTTCTTTTTCAAATAATTTTCGAAAAAATACCAAAAAAAAAAAAATCATAAAATCATAAAAATCAAAAATATTTTTTGTGTTTCTTGTTTGAGTCTTGAGTCATGTTATAAGTTTGGTGTCAATTGCATGTGCATCTTGCATTTTTCGAAAATTCTCATGCATTCATAGTGTTCTTCATGATCTTCAAGTTGTTCTTGGTAAGTCTTCTTGTTTGATCTTTGCATTTGCATGTTTTGTGTCTTTTCTTGTTTTTCATATGCATTCTTGGATCCTTAGTGTCTAAGCATTAAAGAATTCTAAGTTTGGTGTCTTGCATGTTTTCTTTGCATTAAAAATTTTTCAAAAATGTGTTCTTGATATTCATCATGATCTTCATAGTGTTCTTGGTGTTCATCTTGACATTCATAGCATTCTTGCATGCATCACATGTTTTGATCTAAAATTCTCATGCATTGCATAATTTTCATGTTTTTCTCTCTCATCATAAAAATTCAAAAATAAAAAAAATATCTTTCCCTTTTTCTCTCTTCAAATTCGAAAATTTGGATTGACCTTTTCAAAAATTTTTAAAATCAAGTTGTTTCTTATGAGTCAAATCAAATTTTCAATTTGAAAATCTTATCTTTTTCAAAATCTTTTTTCAAAAATCAAATCTTTTTCAAATTTCTTAGTTATTTTCTAAAATCCCAAAAATAATTTTCAAAAATCTTTTTCTTATTTTTTATATCATAATTTTCGAAAATAACAATAACAATTAATGTTTTGATTAAAAAATTTCAAGTTTGTTACTTGCTTGTTAAGAAAGATTCAAACTTTGAGTTTTAGAATCATATCTTGTGATTTCTTGTGAATCAAGTCATTAATTGTGATTTTAAAAATCAAATCTTTTTCAAAACTAATGTCAATCATATCTTTTCAAAAATATCTTCTTATCTCACCTTTTCCAAAAATTTGATTTCAAAATATCTTTTCTAACTTCCTAACTTCTTATCTTTTCAAAATTTGTTTCAACTAACTAACTAACTTTTTGTTTGTTTCTTATCTTTTTCAAAACTACCTAACTAACTCTCTCTCTCTCTCTAATTTTCGAAAATATCTTCCCTCTTTTTCAAAAATTTCTTTTTTATTAACTAATTATTTTTATTTTTGATTTTAAAATTTTTCGAAAAAAATACTAACCTTTTTCAAAAACTATTTTCGAAAATCACTAACTCTTTTTCAAAAATCATTTTCGAAAATTCTCCCTCTCCCATCTTATTCTATTTATTTATTCATTTACTAACATCTCATCTCACATCTCTGCCCTCCTCACAGTTGTGTTTCTTTCTTTACATCATATTCTTTGTCTCCCTCTTTTCTTCCACTCACAAAGGGATCCCTATACTGTGGTATAAAGGATCCATATTATTATTATTATTATTTTTTCTGTGCCCTCTTCTTTGTCATATGAGCAGGAGCAAGGACAAGAATATTCTTGTTGAAGCAGATCCAGAACCTGAAAGGACTCTGAAAAGAAAATTAAGAGAAGCTAAATTACAACAATCCAGAGATAACCTTTCAGAAATTTTCGAACAGGAAGAGGAGATGGCAGCCGAAAATAATAATAATACAAGGAGGATGCTTGGTGACTTTACTGCACCTAATTCCAATTTACATGGAAGAAGCATCTCCATTCCTGCCATTGGAGCAAACAACTTTGAGCTGAAACCTCAATTAGTTTCTCTGATGTAGCAGAACTGCAAGTTTCATGGACTTCTATCTAAAGATCCTTTTCAGTTCTTAACTGAATTCTTGCAGATATGTGATACTGTTAAGACTAATGGAGTAGATCCTGAAGTCTACAGGCTCATGCTTTTCCCTTTTGCTGTAAGAGACAGAGCTAGAATCTGGTTGGACTCTCAACCCAGAGACAGCCTGAACTCTTGGGATAAGCTGGTCACGGCTTTCTTAGCCAAGTTCTTTCCTCCTCAAAAGCTGAGCAAGCTTAGAGTGGATGTTCAGACCTTCAAACAGAAAGAAGGTGAATCCCTCTATGAAGCTTGGGAAAGATACAAACAGTTGACCAAAAAGTGTCCTTCTGACATGCTTTAAGAATGGACCATCCTGGATATATTCTATGATGGTCTGTCTGAGTTATCTAAGATGTCATTGGATACCTCTGCAGGTGGATCCATTCACCTAAAGAAAACGCCTGCAGAAGCTCAAGAACCCATTGACATGGTTGCTAATAACCAGTTCATGTACACCTCTGAGAGGAATCCTGTGAGTAATGGGACGCCTATGAAGAAGGGAGTTCTTGAAGTTGATACTCTGAATGCCATATTGGCTCAGAACAAAATATTGACTCAGCAAGTCAATATGATTTCTCAGAGTCTGAATGGAATGCAAGCTGCATCCAACAGTACTCAAGAAGCTCCTTATGCAGAAGAAGCTTATAATCCTGAGAACCCTGCAATAGCAGAGGTGAATTACTTAGGTGAACCTTACGGAAACACCTATAACTCATCATGGAGAAATCCTTCAAATTTCTCATGGAAGGATCAAAAGCCTCAACAAGGCTTTAATAATGGTGGAAGAAACAGGTTTAACAATAATAAACCTTTTCCATCATCCACTCAGCAACAGACAGAGAACTCTGAACAAAATACTTCTAATTTAGCAAACTTAGTCTCTGATCTATCTAAGGCCAATGTAAGTTTCATGAATGAAACAAGGTCTTTCATTAGAAATCTGGAAGCACAAGTGGGCCAGCTGAGTAAGAGGATCACTGAAATTCCTCCTAGTACTCTCCCAAGCAATACAGAAGAGAACCCAAAAGGAGAGTGCAAGGCCATTGACATAAGCACCATGGCCGAACCCAAAGAAGGAGAGGAGGACGTAAATCCCAAGGAGGAAGACCTCCTGGGACGTCCAGTGGTCAATAAGGAGTTCCCCTCTGAGGAACCAAAGGACTCTGAGCCTCATCTAGAGACCATGGAGATTCCATTGAACCTCCTTATGCCCTTCATGAGCTCTGATGAGTATTCCTCTTCTGAAGAGAATGAGGATGTTACTGAAGAGCAAACTGCCAAGTTTCTTGGTGCAATCATGAAGCTGAATGCCAAATTGTTTGGTATTGAGACTTGGGAAGATGAATCTCCCTTGTTCACTAATGAACTAAGTGATCTGGATCAACTGACATTGCCTCAGAAGAGACAGGATCCTGGAAAGTTCATAATACCTTGTACCATAGGCACCATGATCTTTAAGGCTCTGTGTGACCTTGGTTCAGGGATAAACCTCATGCCCCTCTCTGTAATAGAGAAACTGGGAATCTATGGGGTACAAGCTGCTAAAATCTCATTAGAGATGGCAAATAATTCAAGAAAACAGGCTTATGGACAAGTAGAGGACGTGTTAGTAAAGGTTGAAGGCCTTTACATCCCTGCTGATTTCATAGTCTTAGATACTGGAAAGGAAGAGGATGAATCCATCATCCTAGGAAGACCTTTCCTAGCCACAGCAAGAGCTGTAATTGATGTGGACAGAGGAAAATTAATCCTTCAATTGAATGAGGATAACTGGTGCACGAATTGTGAATCACACTTTTCACAACTCGTACCACTGACCAGCAAGTGCACTGGGTCTTCCAAGTAATACCTCACGTGAGTAAGGGTCGAATCCCACGGAAATTGTTGGTTTGAAGCAATCTATGGTTATCTTGTAAATCTTAGTCAGGAAGTCAATTATGTTTATCAGTTGAATTGCAAATAAACAAGAGAGCATGGATTAAAGGTTACTTGTTATGCAGTAATGGAGAATATGTTGGAGTTTTGGAGATGCTTTGTCTTCTGAATCTCTGCTTTCCTCTGTCTTCTTATTCATGCACGCACGTCCTCCTATGGCAAGCTGTGTGTTGGTGGATCACCGTTGTCAATGGCTACCTTCCATCCTTCCAGTGAAAACTACGCTCACGCGCTCTGTCACAGCACGGCTAATCACGGGTTGGTTCTCGATCCGGTTGGAATAGAATCCCTTGATTCCTTTGCGTTTGTCACTAACGCCCAGCCTTCAGGAGTTTGAAGCTCATCACAGTCATTCAATCCTTGAATCCTACTCGGAATACCATAGACAAGGTTTAGACTTTCCGGATTCTCATGAATGCCGCCATCAATTCTAGCTTATACCACGAAGATTCTGATTAAGAGATCTAAGAGATACTCATTCAATCTGATATAGAACGGAGGTGGTTGTCAGGCACACGTTCATGGGTTGAGATTGGTGATGAGTGTCACAGATCATCACCTTCATCACAGTTAAGCACGAATGAACATCTTAGATAGGAACAAGCGTGTTTGAATAGAAAACAGGAATACTTGCATTAATTCATCGAGACACAGCAGAGCTCCTCACCCCCAACAATGGAGTTTAGAGACTCATGTCGTCAAAGAGTACAAAGTTCAGATCTAAAATGTCATGAGATGCAAAATAAGTCTCTAAAAGTTGTTTAAATACTAAACTAGTAGCCTAGGTTTACAAAAAATGAGTAAACTATGATGGATGATGCAGAGATCCACTTCTGGGGCTCACTTGGTGTGTGCTGGGGCTGAGATTTAAGCAATTCACGTGCAGAGGCCATTTGTGGAGTTGAACGCCAGTTCTTGTGCCAGTTTGGGCGTTCAACTCTAGCTTTTGATCCTTTTCTGGCACTGGACGCCAGAATTGGGCAGAGAACTGGCGTTGAACGCCAGTTTACGTCATCTATCCTTGTGCAAAATATGGACTATTATATATTTCTGGAAAGCCCTGGATGTCTAATTTCCAACTCAATTGGAAGCATGCAATTTTGAGTTCTATAGCTCCAGAAAATCCACTTTGAGTGCAGGGAGGTCAGAATCCAACAGCATCAGCAGTCCTTTTTCAGCCTGAATCAGATTTTTGCTCAGCTCCTTCAATTTCAGCCAGAAAAATACCTGAAATTACAGAAAAACACACAACTCATAGTAAAGTCTAGAAATATGAATTTTTCCTAAAAACTAATGAAAATAGACTAAAAACTAACTAGAACATACTCAAAACTATATGAAATTAACCCCAAAAAGCGTATAAAATATCCGCTCATCACAACACCAAACTTAAACTGTTGCTTGTCCTCAAGCAACTAGACAAATAAAATAGAAGACTAATAGGTTGAGAAGCAATAATATCTCAGAGTTTTTGAGTGAAGCTCAGATTTCAATTAGATGAGCGGGACTAGTAGCTTTTTGCTTTTGAACAATTTTGGCATCTCACTTTATCCATTGAAGCTCAGAGTGATTGGCATCTATAGGAACTTAGAATTCAGATAGTGTTATTGATTCTCCTATTTCAGTGTGATGATTCTTGAACACAGCTATTTTATAAGTCTTGGCCATGGCCCTAAGCACTTTGTTTTCCAGTATTACCACCGGATACATAAATGCCACAGACACATAATTGGGTGAACCTTTTAGATTGTGACTCAGTTTTGCTAAAGTCCCCAATTAGAGGTGTCCAGAGTTCTTAAGCACACTCTTCTTTTTGCCTTGGACCTTGACTTTAACCGCTCAGTCTCAAGTTTTCACTTGACACCTTCACGCCACAAGCACATGGTTAGGGACAGCTTGGTTTAGCCGCTTAGACCAGGATTTTATTCCTTTAGGCCCTCCTATCCACTGATGCTCAAAGCCTTGGGATCCTTTTTATTTGCCCTTGCCTTTTCGTTTTAAGGGTTATTGGCTTTTTGCTATTGCCTCTTGGTTTTAAGAGCTTTTGGCTTTTTCTGCTTGCTTTTTCTTTTTCTTTCTATTTTTTTTCTGCAAGCTTTGTTCTTTGCTGCTTTTTCTTGCTTCAAGAATCATTTTTATGATTTTTCAGATTATCAATAACATGTCTCATGTTCATCATTCTTTCAAGAGCCAACATATTTAACAGTCTTAAACAACAAATTCAAAAGACATATGCACTGTTCAAGCATTCATTCAGAAGACAGAAAGCATTGCCACCACATTTAACTAATTAGAATTTCTCTTATTAAAACTCGAAATTTTATTGCCTCTTATTCAAAAGATCTACTACTTTATTCATGTTTGCTGATGATGAGAAAAATAAACTATAGCTTAATTGGAGATAAATCAAAATAGATACTAATTACTACTATATGACTCCTAAGGTAAACTTCTATAAGGACACTGTCACAGAGTTAAGGCAGAAATTGGAAATTAACAACCTTTATTCTGGGGGAACGGGGGTTCCTCTGATCCTTGGGGTGCTTGGTCCTGCAAGAGAAGACTTTTGGCGCTTCAATTCCCTTAAGTCACGCCCTTGCTCCTCTTGTTCTTTAAACATATAGGTCAGCATTTGACTGTGTTCCTTCTGTTCTTTTATTATTTGCTCCATAACTTCCCGTATCTTGGTAACAGACGTCTCAAGATACTCCCAGTATTCAGATTGAGGGATCTCTGGGAGGAATTCCTGTTCTCTCTTCTTGATGGGATCATCCTGTACTTGTTGTTTTTCCATTGATGCTTTGGTGATTGGCTTCTCAACTGAGATATACTCAGTTATTCCCATCCTTACTCCAACGTCCTTGCAGAGCAGAGAAATCACGCTTGGATAAGCCAACCTGGCCTCTTTAGAATTTTTGTTAGCAATTTTGTAGAGTTCAGCTGAAATCAGCTGATGAACCTCCACTTCCTTTCCCATCATGATGCAATGGATCATCACTGCTCTTTTAACTGTGACTTCAGAATGGTTGCTAGTAGGCAACAGAGAATGCCCAATGAAGTCTAGCCATCCTCTGGCGACTGGTTTGAGATCCTCTCTCTTGAGTTGATTTGGGACACCCTTTGTGTTGGTGGTCCACCTGGCTCCAGGGATACATATGTCCTCTAGAATTTTATCCAGGCCCTTGTCTGCTCTCATCATCCTCCTGTTGAAGGAGTCTGGATCATCCTTCAGCTGAGGTAGCTTTAAGATCTCCCTGATCCTGTCAGGGTGGGTATGAACAATCTTTCCTCTGACCACGGTCTGATAGTCATAGAGAGCAGTCCCAGATAGTTTCTGCTTGTCAGTTTGCCACATATTAGCATAGAACTCCTGGACCATGTTCCTTCCCACTTTCGTTTTAGGATTAGCTAGGACTTCCCAGCTCCTGATTCGAATTTGCTCCTGGATCTCCGGGTATTCATCTTCTTTCAGATTGAATCTAACTTCCGGGATCACTGATCTCAGACCCATTATTTTGTTATAATGGTCCGAATGTTCTTTAGATAAGAACTTCCCTTGATTCCAAAGTGGTTTTGGAACGCTCTCTTTCTTGCCTCTTGGAGTGGGTTGTTTTCCTTTGGGGGCCATGATCTTAGTGATTGCGGATAAACACACCAAACTTAGAGGTTTGCTTGTCCTCATGCAAAAGAAGAGAAAGGAGAGGGATAGAAGGAGAGCTAGGGGCAATTGTTGATGGGAGAGGAGGGAGGCCGAACTCAAATTTATAAGGGGGGTGGTTTTTTTCGAAAAAAAGAGATAAAGATATGATAAAAAGATTTATTTGGAAAAGATAAGATAGAAGATATGATAAGAGAAGATATAGTTTAAAATTGAGAGGATATGAAAGATTTTTGAGAAAGATAGATTTAATTTTTGAAAAAGATAAAGTGGAGGTTTTGAAAAAGATATTGATGAGTTAAAAAAGATAGATTTTTAAAAAAATTTTTTGAAAAGAGTTGGATTGAATTTGCAAAGATGCCTGGTGCTTATGGATTAAAATACGTTTGATATTTTTAGTGGTAGGGTTTTTTGAAATTATGGAATTTAGAAATCAGGGTTCTTGACATGTTTATGTAAAATCATGCATTGAAACATAAAATTTGAAATTAGAATGGAAAAACGTGTGGAAAAAATGAATTTGGCTCCTCCCTGTCTTCCTGGCGTTTGAACGCCCAAACACTGCCTGTTTTGGGCGTTCAGCGCCCAAATGCTGCTCTCCTGGGCGTTCAACGCCCAGTTGCTGCCATTACTGGCGTTCAACGCCCAGTGGGTGCCCATTTCTGGCGTTGAACGCCCAGATTGCTACCATTACTGGCGTTCAACGCCTAGTGGATGCCCATTTTGGGCGTTGAACGCCCAAAATACACTTTTACTGGCGTTTTCTTGCCAGTGAGCTCTTTTTCTCTGTTTTGTGTGCCGAGGTCTTCTGTAAATGATTCCTCACCTTAGTGTCAATGAACTTTATATAAACAAATAAAAATAAAAATAAAAATAGGGCAAAACGCTTAGAGGATTGTTGCCCCATGGCTGGGTTGCCTCCCAGTAAGCGCTTCTTTATTGTCTTTAGCTGGACCTTGCTGAGCTTTTAATCTAGCTTCAGCCTTGAGCATTCTTGCTCAATGTTGCCTTTAAGATAGTGCTTGATTCTCTGTCCATTGACAATGAACTTCTTATCAGAATCAATATCTTGAAGCTCCACATAACCATATGGTGATACACTTGTAATCACGTATGGTCCCCTCCACCGGGATTTCAGTTTCCCGGGGAATAGCCTGAGTCTAGAGTTAAACAATAGAACCTTCTGTCCTGATTCAAAGATTCTAGATGATAGCTTTCTGTCATGCCACTTTTTTGATTTCTCTTTATAAAGCTTGGCATTTTCGAAAGCTGTGAATCTGAATTCCTCTAGCTCATTTAGCTGGAGCAATCGTTTTTCTCCTGCTAATTTGGCATCAAAGTTTAGGAATCTGGTTGCCCAGTAGGCCTTATGTTCCAGTTCCACGGGCAGGTGACATGCCTTACCATACACGAGTTGATATGGAGAGGTCCCTATAGGGGTCTTGAATGCTGTCCTGTAAGCCCACAGAGCATCATCCAAGCTCCGTGCCCAATCCTTTCTACGGGTATTTACTGTCCGTTCCAGGATTCTCTTTAATTCTCTGTTAGAGACTTCAGCTTGCCCATTGGTTTGTGGATGATATGGAGTAGCCACCTTGTGGCGAATCCCATACCGAACCATGGCAGAGTAAAGCTGTTTATTGCAGAAGTGAGTGCCCCCATCACTGATTAGTACTCTAGGGACACCAAACCTGCTAAAGATATGTTTCTGGAGGAACTTCAGCATTGTTTTAGTATCATTGGTGGGTGTGGCAATAGCCTCAACCCATTTTGATACATAGTCAACTGCCACCAGAATATAAGTGTTTGAGTATGATGGTGGGAAAGGTCCCATGAAGTCAATTCCCCATACATCAAACAACTCAATTTCTAAGATTCCTTGTTGAGGCATGGCGTAACCATGAGGCAGATTACCAGCTCTTTGGCAACTATCACAGTTACGTACAAACTCTCGGGAATCTTTATAGAGTGTGGGCCAATAGAAGCCACATTGGAGGACCTTGGTGGCTGTTCGCTCACCTCCGAAATGGCCTCCATATTGAGATCCATGGCAATGCCATAGGATCCTCTGTGCCTCTTCTCTAGGCACACACCTACGGATTATTCCGTCTGCACATCTCTTAAAGAGATAGCGTTCATCCCACAAGTAATACTTTGCATCAGTAATTAATTTCTTCTTTTGTATCCTGTTGTACTCCTTGGGTATGAACCTTGCAGCCTTATAGTTTGCAATATCGGCAAACCATGGTGCTTCCTGAATGGCAAATAAATGCTCATCAGGAAACGTCTCAGAGATCTCAAGAAAGGGGAGGGACGTCCCTTCCACTGGCTCTATCCGGGACAGATGATCAGCCACTTGGTTCTCTGTCCCTTTTCTGTCTCTTATTTCTATATCAAACTCTTGCAAAAGCAATACCCATCTGATGAGCCTAGGTTTTGAATCCTGCTTTGTGAGTAGATATTTAAGAGCAGCATGGTCAGTATACACAATCACTTTTGATCCTACTAAGTATGATCTGAACTTGTCAATGGCGTAAACCACTGCAAGTAATTCTTTTTCTGTGGTTGTGTAATTTTTCTGGGCATCATTTAGAACGCGACTGGCATAATAAATGACATGCAGAAGCTTGTCATGCCTCTGTCCCAATACTGCACCAATGGCATGATCACTGGCATCACACATTAGCTCAAATGGTAACGTCCAGTCTGGTGCAGAAATGACTGGTGCTGTGACCAGCCTAGCTTTCAGCGTTTCAAACGCCTGCAGGCACTCTGTGTCAAACACAAATGGCGTGTCAGCAGCTAGCAGATTGCTTAGAGATTTTGCGATTTTTGAAAAATCCTTTATAAACCTCCTATAGAATCCTGCATGCCCCAGAAAGCTTGTGATTGCCTTAACATTGGCAGGTGGTGGTAATTTTTCAATTACCTCTATTTTTGCTTGATCCACCTCTATTCCCTTGTTTGAGATTTTATGCCCAAGAACAATTCCTTCAGTCACCATGAAGTGACACTTTTCCCAGTTTAAAACTAGGTTGGTCTCTTGGCATCTTTTCAGAACAAGTTTCAGGTGATCAAGACAGGAGCTGAATGAGTCTCCATATACTGAGAAGTCATCCATGAAGACTTCCAGAAATTTTTCCACCATATCAGAGAAAATAGAGAGAATGCATCTCTGGAAGGTTGTAGGCGCATTACATAGCCCAAATGGCATCCTTCTATAAGCAAACACTCCGGATGGACATGTGAATGCTGTTTTCTCTTGATCCTGGGGATCTACTGCAATCTGGTTATAGCCTGAGTAGCCATCCAAAAAACAGTAATAATCATGACCTGCTAGTCTTTCTAGCATCTGGTCTATGAATGGTAAAGGAAAATGATCCTTTCTGGTGGCTGTATTGAGCCTTCTATAGTCAATACACATGCGCCACCCTGTAAGTTTTCTTGTAGGAACCAGTTCATTTTTTTCATTATGAATCACTGTCATGCCTCCCTTTTTTGGGACGACTTGGACAGGGCTCACCCAGGGGCTATCAGAAATAGGATAAATAATCCCAGCCTCTAGTAGTTTGGTGACCTCTTTCTGCACTACTTCTTTCATGGCTGGATTTAGCCGCCTCTGTGGTTGAACCACTGGTTTGGCATTATCCTCCAATAAGATTTTGTGCATGCATCTAGCTGGGCTTATGCCCTTAAGGTCACCTATGGACCACCCAAGAGCTGTCTTGTGTGTCCTTAGCACTTGAATAAGTGCCTCCTCTTCCTGTGAATTTAAAGCAGAGCTTATGATCACTGGAAAAGTGCCACCTTCTCCCAGAAACGCATATTTCAAGGATGGTGGTAATGGCTTGAGCTCGGGTTTAGGAGGTTTTTCCTCTTTTAGAAGAAATTTCAGAGGCTCTTTCATGTCCTCTGAATCCTCTAAATCAGGCTGAACATCTTTAAAGATGTTCTCCAACTCTGATTCAAGACTCTCAGCCATGTTGATCTCTTCTACCAAAGAGTCAATAAGATCAACTTTCATGCAGTCTTTTGATGTGTCTGGATGCTGCATGGCTTTGACAGCGTTCAACTTGAATTCATCATCATTGACTCTCAGGGTTATTTCCCCTTGTTGGACGTCAATGAGGGATCTTCCAGTTGCTAGGAAGGGTCATCCTAGAATGAGAGTAGCACTCTTGTGCTCCTCCATTTCCAGCACAACAAAGTCAGTGGGAAAGGCGAATGGCCCAACTCTGACAATCATGTCTTCAATCACGCCTGATGGGTATTTAGTGGAAGCATCAGCAAGTTGGAGACATATCCGGGTTGGTTTAACTTCTTCAGTTAAGCCGAGCTTTCTGATAGTGGATGCAGGTATTAGGTTGATGCTTGCCCCAAGATCGCATAAAGCTGTCTTGGTGCAATTACCTTCTAACATGCATGGTATCAGAAAACTCCCAGGGTCTTTAAGCTTTTCAGGAAAGCTTTTCAGAATGACTGCACTGCATTCTTCAGTGAGGAGAACTTTTTCTGTTTCTCTCCAATCCTTCTTATGACTCAAGATCTCTTTCATGAACTTGGCATAAGAAGGTATTTGCTCAAGTGCTTCTGCAAATGGAATCTTTATTTCAAGAGTCCTGAGATAATCTGCAAAGCGAGCAAATTGCTTATCCTGCTCCTCTTTCCGGAGTTTTTGAGGATAAGGTATCTTGGCTTTATATTCTTCAACCTTAGTTGCTGCAGGTTTATTGCCTACAGAAGTGGTTGAAGAAGCCTTTTTAGAGGGGTTGTTATCAGCATTTGTGTGTGTCTGATCCCTCACTGGCGATTGAGTGCCAGAGTTAGAAGCTGGAGTGAAACTAGACGCCAGCTCCTTGTCTGCTCCTGGCGTCTGAACGCCAGAACTATGCCCATTTTGGGCGTTCAGCGCCAGATCTTGCCCATTTTGGGCATTCAACACCAGATCCTTGCCCATTTCTGGCGTTGAACGCCAGTCCTGAGCATGGTCTGGGCGTTCAGCGCCAGCCTTCCACCAATTTTCTGGCGTTTTAGTTCCAGAATTACTTTTCCCTAGGCTCTTAATGTCCTCAGGTGAATTTTGGGTGGTTTGCTCATTTCTTAGCTTTTTGCTGCCTTGAGGTGGGGTATTTAATGTTTTCCCACTTCTTAGTTGAACTGTTGGCATTCTTCTGCTATTTGCCTTGACAGCTGCTGCTTTGTTTGCTTAAACTATTCGTCCATATGTATATTAGCCATCCTTGTCTCTTGTAACCTTTCTTTGAATTCGGCTAACTGCTTTGTTAGAAAGTCCAATTGCTGATTGAATTCAGCAGCTTGTTTTACAGGACTGAGTTCAGCAGTTGCTGTCTTAACCTCTTCTTTCATGGAAATGTCATTGCTTAGGTACAGATGCTGATTCCTGGCAACTGTATCAATGAGCTCTTGAGCCTCTTCAATTGTCTTTCTCATGTGGATAGATCCACCAGCTGAGTAATCAAGAGACATCTGAGCTCCTTCTGCAAGCCCATAATAGAAGATGTCTAACTGAACCCACTCTGAAAACATTTCAGAGGGGCATTTTCGTAGCATCTCTCTGTATCTTTCCCAGGCATCATAAAGAGATTCATTATCTCCTTGTTTAAAGCCTTGGATGTCCAGCCTTAGCTGTGTCATCCGTTTTGGGGGAAAGTACTGATTCAGGAATTTTTCTGTCAGCTGTTTCCATGTCTTTATGCTGGCCTTAGGTTGGTTATTCAACCACCTCTTAGCTTGATCTTTTACAGCAAATGAAAATAGTAATAGTCTGTAGACATCCTGATCTATTTCTTTATCATGTACTGTGTCAGCAATCTGTAGAAACTGTGCCAGAAACTCTGTAGGTTCTTCCTGTGGAAGACCGGAATACTGGCAACTTTGCTGCACCATGATAATGAGCTGAGGATTCAACTCAAAGCTACTGACTCCAATGGAGGGTATGCAGATACTACTCCCGTATGAAGCAGTAGAGGGGTTAGAATATGACCCCAGAGTCCTCCTGGACTGTTCATTTCCGCTTAGGTCCATGATGGAGAAAGGGAGATGATGTAAAATAGAGAAAATATTTTTATTTATTTATTTATTTATTTATTTCGAAAATAAAATAAAAATAAATAAAAGTGGGTGAAGATTTTCGAAAAATTGAGGAGAGAGAAAGTGGTTAGGAAGTTTTAAAAAAAATCTAAATTTTAAAAATTGATTTTCGAAAAAGATGCTTTAAAATAGAGAGAAAATATATTTTTAAATTTTAAGAAGAGAGAGAAAAACAATAAGATAGCACAAGATTTAAAATTTTTAGATCTAATGCTCCTTGTTTTCGAAAATTTTTGGGGGGAAAACACCAAGGAACACCAAACTTAAAAATTTTAAGATCAAGACACAAGAAAAACTCAAGAACAACTTGAAGACTCACAAGAACACAAGAACACAAAGGAAGAACACCAAACTTAGAATTTTTTTAGAAAACCAAAATAAATTTTTGAAATTTTTTTTTTTTGAAAAATCAACAAGAAAATACCAAACTTAAAGTTTGGCACAGGATTTAATAGAAAAAATACTTTTGAAAAAGATTTTAAAAATATGATAGCCAATTACCATGAATATAAACACCACGTTCTAACTAATTGAGCTATAAATTTATAGCGTTTTAACAAGGGATAAATAATAAAAGACTCTGAACCAAAAAAGAAAAATTTTTCCTAATCTAAGCAACAAAATAAACCGTTAGTTGTCCAAACACGAACAATCCCCGGCAACGGCGCCAAAAACTTGGTGCATAAATTGTGAATCACACTTTTCACAACTCGTACCACTGACCAGCAAGTGCACTGGGTCTTCCAAGTAATACCTCACGTGAGTAAGGGTCGAATCCCACGGAGATTGTTGGTTTGAAGCAATCTATGGTTATCTTGTAAATCTTAGTCAGGAAGTCAATTATGTTTATCAGTTGAATTGCAAATAAACAAGAGAGCATGGATTAAAGGTTACTTGTTATGCAGTAATGGAGAATATGTTGGAGTTTTGGAGATGCTTTGTCTTCTGAATCTCTGCTTTCCTCTGTCTTCTTGTTCACACACGCACGTCCTCCTATGGCAAGCTGTGTGTTGGTGGATCACCGTTGTCAATGGCTACCTTCCATCCTTCCAGTGAAAACTACGCTCACGCGCTCTGTCACAGCACGGCTAATCACCGGTTGGTTCTCGATCCGGTTGGAATAGAATCCCTTGATTCCTTTGCCTTTGTCACTAACGCCCAGCCTTCAGGAGTTTGAAGCTCGTCACAGTCATTCAATCCTTGAATCCTACTCGGAATACCACAGACAAGGTTTAGACTTTCCGGATTCTCATGAATGCCGCCATCAATTCTAGCTTATACCACGAAGATTCTGATTAAGAGATCTAAGAGATACTCATTCAATCTGATATAGAACGGAGGTGGTTGTCAGGCACACGTTCATGGGTTGAGAATGGTGATGAGTGTCACAGATCATCACCTTCATCACAGTTAAGCACGAATGAACATCTTAGATAGGAACAAGCGTGTTTGAATAAAAAACAAGAATACTTGCATTAATTCATCGAGACACAGCAGAGCTCCTCACCCCCAACAATGGAGTTTAGAGACTCATGCCATCAAAGAGTACAAAGTTCAGATCTAAAATGTCATGAGATGCAAAATAAGTCTCTAAAAGTTGTTTAAATACTAAACTAGTAGCCTAGGTTTACAAAAAATGAGTAAACTATGATGGATGATGCAGAGATCCACTTCTGGGGCCCACTTGGTGTGTGCTGGAGCTGAGATTTAAGTAATTCACGTGCAGAGGCCATTTGTGGAGTTGAACGCCAGTTCTTGTGCCAGTTTGGGCGTTTAACTCTAGCTTTTGATCCTTTTCTGGCGCTGGACGCCAGAATTGGGCAGAGAACTGGCGTTGAACGCCAGTTTACGTCGTCTATCCTTGTGCAAAGTATGGACTATTATATATTTCTGGAAAGCCCTGGATGTCTACTTTCTAACGCAATTGAAAGCATGCCATTTCGAGTTCTGTAGCTCCAGAAAATCCACTTTGAGTGCAGGGAGGTCAGAATCCAACAGCATCAGCAGTCCTTTTTCAGCCTGAATAAGATTTTTGCTCAGCTCCTTCAATTTCAGCTAGAAAAATACCTGAAATTACAGAAAAACACACAACTCATAGTAAAGTCCAGAAATATGAATTTTTCCTAAAAATTAATGAAAATAGACTAAAAACAAACTAGAACATACTCAAAACTATATGAAATTAACCCCAAAAAGCGTATAAAATATCCGCTCATCAACAACCTTGTGTTTACAACTCAAGGATCTCTCTCTGCATCCATGGAGAGGAAGCATAAAAAGCTTCTCTCAAAGCAGAGTCAAACAAAGCCCCCACAGTCAAACTCTAAGTTTGGTGTTGGGAGGCCACAACCAAACTCTAAGTTTGTTGTTGAACTCCCATATCCAAACTCTAAGTTTGGTGTTGGAGAGTCTCAACAAAGCTCTGCACATCTGTGAGGCTCCATGAGAGCCCACTGTCAAGCTATTGACATTAAAGAAGCGCTTGTTGGGAGGCAACCCAATTTTTATTTATCTAACTATATTTTTCTTAGTTATATGTCTTTATAGGTTCATGATCATGTGGAGTCACAAAATAAACAAAAAAATCAAAAACGGAATCAAAAACAACAGAAGAAAAATCACACCCTGGAGGAGCATCTGTCTGGCGTTCAAACGCCAGAACAGAGCATGGTTCTGGCGCTGAACGCCCAAAATGGGCAGCATCCTGGCGCTGAACGCCCAGAACAAGCATGGTTCTGGCGTTGAACGCCCAAAATGGGCACCAACCTAGCGCTGAACGCCCAAAGTTGTGTGCAAGGGCATTTTGCATGCCTAAATTAGTGCAGGGATGTAAATGCCTTGACATCTCAAGATCTGTGGACCCCACAGGATCATCTCAGGATCTGTGGACCCACAGGATCATCTCAGGATCTGTGAATCTCACAGGATCCCCACCCACCTCACCCTCTATCTCTCCATTCATGACCATCCCTTCTGTTTTCCATCCACCACTCACATCCATACACACATCCCTCCATCTCCTCCATATCTTCTTCTTCTTCTATTCCTTCTTCTTTTGCTCGAGGGCGAGCAACATTCTAAGTTTGGTGTGGTAAAAGCATAAGCTTTTTGTTTTTCCATTACCATTGATGGCACCTAAACCTCTAAAAGAAGGGAAGGGAAGACAAAGGCTTCCACCTCCGAGTCATGGGAGATGGAAAGACTCATCTCAAGGGTCTATAGCTCAGTGGTAGAATATTTGACTGCAAATCAAGAGACCCCTGAGATACCTCAGGGGATACATTTTCTTCCACACAATTATTGGAAGCAACTAAGGGTGGAACATCAAGAGCACTCCATCATCCTTCATGAAATTAGAGAAGATCAAAAAGCAATGAGGGAGGAGCAACAAAGACAAGGAAGAGACATAGAAGAGCTCAAGGACATCATTGGTTCCTCAAGAAGGAAACGCCACCATCACTAAGGTGGATTCATTCCTTGTTCTTATTTCTTCTGTTTTTCGTTTTCTATGTTATGTGCTTATCTATGTTTATGTCTTCACTACATGATCATTAGTAGTTAGTAACTTTGTCTTAAAGTTATAAATGTCCTATGAATCCATCACCTCTCTTAAATGAAAAATGTTTTAATTCAAAAGAACAAGAAGTACATGAGTTTCGAATTTATCCTTGAACTTAGCTTAATTATATTGATGTGGTGACAATGCTTCTTGTTTTCTGAATGAATGCTTGAACAGTGCATATGTCTTTTGAAGTTGTTGTTTAAGAATGTTAAATATGTTGGCTCTTGAAAGAATGATGACTAGGAGACATGTTATTTGATAATCTGAAAAATCATAAAAATGATTCTTGAAGCAAGAAAAAGCAGCAAAGAACAAAGCTTGCAGAAAAAAAAGAGAAAAAAAAAATAGGCGAAAAAAAAATAGAAAGAAAAAGAAAAAGCAAGCAGAAAAAGCCAAAAGCTCTTAAAACCAAAAGGCAAGGGTAAATAAAAAGGATCCCAAGGCTTTGAGCATCAGTGGATAGGCGGGCCTAAAGGAATAAAATCCTGGTCTAAGCGGCTAAACCAACCTGTCCCTAACCATGTGCTTGTGGCGTGTAGGTGTCAAGTGAAAACTTGAGACTGAGCGGTTAAAGTCAAGGTCCAAAGCAAAAAAAAAAAGAGTGTGCTTAAGAATCCTGGACACCTCTAATTGGGGACTTTAGCAAAGCTGAGTCACAATCTGAAAAGGTTCACCCAATTATGTGTCTGTGGCATTTATGTATCCGGTGGTAATACTGGAAAACAAAGTGCTTAGGGCCATGGCCAAGACTCATAAAGAAGCTGTGTTCAAGAATCATCATACTGAACTAGAAGAATCAATAACACTATCTGAACTCTAAGTTCCTATAGATGCCAATCATTCTGAACCTCAATGGATAAAGTGAGATGCCAAAACTATTCAAGAGGCAAAAAGCTATAAGTCCCGCTCATTTGATTGGAGCTATGTTTCATTGATAGTTTGGAATTTAGAGTATATTCTCTTCTTTTTATCCTATTTGATTTTCAGTTGCTTGGGGACAAGCAACAATTTAAGTTTGGTGTTGTGATGAGCGGATAATTTATACGCTTTTTGACATTGTTTTTAGTAGGATCTAGTTACTTTTAGGGATGTTTTCATTAGTTTTTATGTTAAATTCACATTTCTGGACTTTACTATGAGTTTGTGTGTTTTTCTGTGATTTCAGGTATTTTCTGGCTGAAATTGAGGGACTTGAGCAAAAATCAGATTCAGAGGTTGAAGAAAGACTGCTGATGCTGTTGGATTCTGACCTCCCTGCACTCAAAATGGATTTTCTGGAGCTACAGACCTCAAAATGGCGCGCTTCCAATTGAGTTGGAAGGTAGACATCCAGGGCTTTCCAACAATATATAATAGTCCATACTTTGGCCAAGTTTAGACGACGCAAATTGGCGTTCAACGCCAGCTTTCTGCCCAATTCTGGCGTCCGGCGCCAGAAAAGGATCCAAAACCAGAGTTGAACGCCCAAACTGGCACAAAAGCTGGCGTTCAACTCCAAGAAGGACCTCTACACGTGCAACACTCAAAGCTCAGCCCAAGCACACACCAGGTGGGCCCCGGAAGTGGATTTATGCATCAATTACTTACTTCTGTAAACCCTAGTAGCTAGTTTATTATAAATAGGACCTTTTACTATTGTATTTGGTATCTTTGATCAGTTGTATGCTATCTTAGATCATGTTTGAAGGCTGGCCTCTCGGCCATGCCTGGACTTTCACTTATGTAATTTTAACGGTAGAGTTTCTACACTCCATAGATTAAGGTGTGGAGTTCTGCTGTTCCTTAAAGATTAATGCAAAGTACTACTGTTTTCTATTCAATTCATCTTATTTCGCTTCTAAGATATTCATTCGTACTTCAATCTGAATGTGATGAACGTGACAATCATCATCATTCCCAATGAATGCGTGCCTGACAACCACTTCCGTTCTACCTTAGACTGAATGAGTATCTCTTAGATCTCCTAACCAGAATCTTCGTGGTGTAAGCTAGAATGATGGCGGCATTCAAGAGAATCTGGAAGGTCTAAACCTTGTCTGTGGTATTCCGAGTAGGATTCAATAAATGAATGACTGTGACGAGCTCCAAACTCACGATTGCGAGGCGTTAGTGACAGACGCAAAAGGATAGTAAATCCTATTCCAGCATGATCGTGAACCGACAGATGAATAGCCGTGCCGTGACAGGGTGCGTTGACCATTTTCACTGAGAGGATAAGATGAAGCCATTTACAAGGGTGATGCCTCCGGACGATTAGTCGTGCCGTGACAGGGCATTGGATTATTTTCCCGAGAGATGACCGAAAGTAGCCATTGATAGTGGTGATGTATCACATAAAGCTAGCCATGGAAAGGAGTAAGACTGATTGGATGAAGATAGCAGGAAACCAGAGGTTCAGAGGAACGAAAGCATCTCTATTCGCTTATCTGAAACTCTCACCAATGATTTACATAAGTATTTCTATCCCTATTTTATTATATTATTTTCGAAAACTCCATAACCATTTGATATATGCCTGACTGAGATTTACAAGGTGATATAGCTTGCTTCATACCAACAATCTCCGTGGGATTCGACCCTTACTCACGTAAGGTATTACTTGGACGACCCAGTGCACTTGCTGGTTAGTTATGCGAAGTTGTGAAGATATGTTTAGACCATGGTTCTGTGCATCCGTTTTTGGTGCCATTGCCGGGGAATCAATTTCGAACAACAATTCACAACCTGAGTAGCAATTTCGCATACCACCAAGCTATTTGGTAATGAGACTTGGGAGGATGAACCCCCATTGCTCATCAATGAACTAAATGATCTGGTTCAACCGAAATTATCTCAGAAGAAACAGGATCTTGGAAAGTTCTTAATACCTTGTACCATAGGCACCATGACCTTTGAGAAGGCTCTGTGTGACCTGGGGTCAGGGATAAACCTCATGCCCCTCTCTGTAATGGAGAAACTAGGAATCTTTGAGGTGCAAGCTGCAAGAATCTCACTAGAGATGGCAGACAATTCAAGGAAATAGGCTTGTCGACTTGTAGAGGATGTCTTAATGAAGGTTGAAGGCCTGTACATCCCTGCTGATTTCATAATCCTAGACACTGGAAAGGAAGAGGATGAATCCATCATCCTTGGAAGACCCTTCCTAGCCATAGCAAGAGCTGTGATTGATGTGGACAGAGGAGAGCTAGTCCTTCAATTAAATGAGGACTACCTTGTGTTTAAGGCTCAAAGATCTTCTTCTGTAACCATGGAGAGGAAGCATGAAAAGCTTCTCTCAACACAGAGTCAACTAGAGCTCCCACACTTAATTTCTAAGTTTGGTGTTGGGAGGCCATCATCAAGCTCTGAGTCTCTGTGAAGCTCTTTAAGAGATCACTGTCAAGCTATTGACATTAAAGAAGCGCTTGTTGGAGGCAACCAATGTTATTTATATTTATTTGTTATTTTATGTTTTCTTTAGGTTGATGATCATGTGAAGTCACAAAAATAACTGAAAAATAAAAAACAGAATGAAAAACAACATAAAAAATAGCACACCCTGGAGACAAGCTTACTGGCATTTAAACGCCAGTAAGGATAGCAGAATGGGTGTTTAACGCCCAGTCTGGCAGCATTCTGGGCGTTAAACGCCAGAAATGGGCATCTGGTTGGCATTTAACACCAGAAATGGGCATCTGGCTGGCGTTTAATGCGAGAAATGGGCAGCAGACTGGCGTTTAACGCCAGGAAAGGTAGCAGAGCTGGCGTTAAATGCCAGATTTGCACACAATGGGCGTTTAAACACCAGAATGGTGCAGGGACTCGAATTCCTTGACACCTCAAGATCTGTGGACCCCACAGGATCTCCACCTACCCCACCTCTTATTCTTTCCTCTTCACACCTTTCCATAACGCTCTTTCCCAAACACCCTTGACCAATCCCATCAAAACCTCTTCCCCAAACACCCCTCACCTATCAAATCCTACCCCTCTCCCTTACCCTATAAAACCCCTCCTTACCACCTGTTCTTCCCACAACATACACACTACTACCCCTTGGCCAAACACAAACCACTATTCCATCTCCTCCATTTCTTCTTCTCTACTTCTTTCTTTCTCTTTTGCTTGAGGACGAGCAAACCTTCTAAGTTTGGTGTGGGAAAAGCTAAGCTTTTTGTTTTTTCCATAACCATTAATGGCACCTAAGGCTGGAGAAACCTCTAGAAAGAGGAAAGGGAAGGCAATTTCTTCCACCTCTGAGTCATGAGAGATGGAGAGATTCATATCAAAGGTCCATCAAGACCACTTCTATGAAGTTGTGGCCAAGAAAAAGGTGAACCCCGAGGTCCCCTTCAGCTCAAAAGAGTGAATATCCGGAGATCCGACATGAAGTTCAAAGAAGAGGTTGGGAAATCCTCACCAACCCCATTCAACAAGTCGGATCTTAATGGTTCAAGAGTTCTATGCCAATGCATGATCACTAAGAACCATGACCAAAGTGTGAACCTGAACCCAAAGAATTAGTTCACAATGGTTCGGGGGAATTACTTGGATTTTAGTCCAAAAAATGTGAGGTTAGCATTCAACTTGCCAATGATGCAAGGAGATCCTCACCCTTTCACTAGAAGGGTCAACATTGATCAAAGGTTGGACCAAGTTCTTAGAGACATTTGTGTGGAAGGAGCTCAATGGAAGAGAGACTCAAGAGGCAAGCCGGTTCAACTAAGAAGGCTTGACCTCAAACCCATGGCTAGGGGATGGTTGGAGTTTATCCAACACTCTATAATTCCTTCTAGCAACCGATCTGAAGTCACAATAGACCGGGCTATCATGATCCATAGTATCATGAATGGAGAGAAAGTAGAAGTTCATGAGATCATATCCTAGAACTCTATAAAGTGGCAGACAAGTCTTCCACTTTGGCAAGGTTAGCCTCTCCTCATCTTATTTGTCATCTATGCCAATTCAAGCTAGAATTCTCAATGAAAGGGGACATTTTCCTCCACAAAACTATTGGAAGCAAATCAACACCTTCTTAGGAGAATTGAGTTCCAGCATGGGACAACTAAGGATGGAGCACCAAGAGCATTCCCTCCTCCTCCA